>NC_092082.1:90408186-91658186 GCF_043229965.1 Drosophila suzukii
TTTTTTTGTCCAGGCTTTGACAGCCTTAACTGCGCTTGACCGCTTGGCACATGCGCGGACCGGCGGTCAGACATTGCAAATTAAGCCCGCGACCGCGACCGTCTCGGCACTTAAGTCTTAAAACTTCGGAGGGGTATGGGTATATGTTTCGGAGTGCGGTTCGATTACGGAACCTCGGATCCATGCGCCTTTGTCTGGTGGACAGCGACAACTATGATGATGACTACTTACCGGGTCGTCTCGAGTCTGGGACCGTTCAAGCCGCCGCTGATTGCTGTTAATCTTCAGAAAATGTGATTAGTCACGTAACTTTGGCATCGAGACGGGGTTTTTAGCGCTTCTCTGTTTTGTTTTGGGCTACAAAACGGCTATTTATAGGGCTCAACGGTAGTCTACAGAAATGGGTGATCTATTTCGCGATGGTCCATTTGAAAAGCAATCAGTTTACTTTGTAATTGTCTGAGTGCGGCCGTCTAGGCCATAGCCAGGGGCTTTGGCTTAGTTTGTGAAACCTATCTAAAGGGGTTCCCATTGAACCTGTCTGTGGCTTGGGCTTTTGTTTTCTGCCGAAACGTGCGTCACCCCTGAGAGCTTAATGAGTATGATCTTTGATGACTTAAGAGCCTCATATATCACATCTACCTAATACTCGAGTGATCAAAATAGAAATATTAATAGTGAATCATATTTCCTTTCCATATTTTGGACGTAGTTGGATTACTTGAAGGGTTTTTACAGTGTTATTTACTTATCTAAATCAATCCCTCTTACTTTCTTTCGAGAAATCAAAATAAATATATACTATTTATTAAAATATTATTCTGCTTACACATAACTTTGATTTGTTAGGTTTGAAAAAATATATTATTATCTTACCTATATAATCACTATTTATACTTATTAATCAATATTTTTTCTGTAATTATTTATTTTTGCTGTAAAATGATCTCTTTCCGTGCCTCGGACCCCACCCAACCCATTTCAAAGCCCGTGACAGGAGGTACAGTAGAGCCCACACGTCATCCATCACGTGACCTCTGTGTGTCGGTGGGCCCCCATACAGCATCTCAAGCACCGCGGGTCCGGCCACCTACTTCAGTCATAATACTCCGCACGCCGCTAAGGTTTAATGCAGCCATATTAAAGTAAGCGCAAGACCACCACTTAATAAAGGAGAGGCGGCGGCAAACCGGCCTGGTTGGAGGATGGTATGGGATTGGGATGGAGTCGGCACTCGTGCCTCGATCTCCAGACCCGCCAGCAGCCACCTCATCCATCCCCAGTCCCATTCCCATACGATCCCATACAAACACAACCTGTGGGCAGCTTGTCCAGTGGCAGCAAGAGCGTGTGCCAATGTAGTGTAACAACATCCCATATTAAAGATATTACAGAGTCAATAGCACACCATATAAGTGTGGTTGGGTGCCTCTCCAGCGCTCCATCGCTCCATCGGTCCATCGGTCGAAACTCCCCAACCCAAACCGACGACCATCTCCCACTCCGATCTCCATAACCGATCTCCTCTTGCATCCCGCTCGCTCTCGCTTTTTGGTCATAAACCAACTAAATTGAGTTCGTTCAACAAAACAGCGACGCATGCGCCGAACCCGAACTCATAGTCGTACTTGTACCCCCTGGAAGCCTCGGGAACCCCGTTCCCCCGCCCCTTCCCAGATCACACGGCGCGCTCTTAACGATCGTGTGTCCACAGTCATTACAATGTTGGATGTTGGCCAATGCACAAAAGTTGAGGCTGAAGCTGAAGCTGAGCTGAGGATTCGACTGAGACACACTTACCGCACGCTGCTTTTCTCTTTCATGTCGATCCATAGCCATATAGCCATAGTCATACCTATGGCCGCAGCTCGAGTCGGTCGTGATCTTGCCCGTAAGTGGTCTTGTATCTTGAATTCGTAAAAGTACACAGACATAGGAGGCCCAACACACACACATAAAAAGGGCAGGTGTGTCGATCGTGTGAGAACCACGTTCCAAACCATTTTCTCACGATCTTCGCTTCTGATATTTCTTTTTTTTCTGGCTATGGTCCCCGGTCTTCAGTCCTCAGTCCCTTCCCCTCCCTGCCTTTGAAAGACCCTTTCTTTGGGCCTCAGTCTTCGTTCGAGTGATTCGTATGCAGTTTGTGTATTGTAGTTTTTAATGACTTGGGCTTGCGTTCGAGCTCGATCGCCGGATTGCTGGATTGCTGTATCGGGGGTTCGGTTACGTCGCCGCCATTCGTTCATCATTCATCGGGTTTACCTATAAGATTAAGTATCTTTTGTGCCAGCATTTCCTTTTGGCATTTTGGGTGCGATTCCCCTGCATATCCCTGTGGCCGTATTTTTCTTATTGCCCCATTGTATGGTACTTATAAGTATAACCGAGCGTAACTGGGTCTGGTCGGGTTGGTGTTGGTCCTCTTATTGTCAACTCGACAGCTATGTCGCCTGATCGGATCATCTAGGGATGGACAAGGACTGAAGGTGAGCTAGGATTTTGCATGGCTCTCAAGAAGTGTTCCTTGTTTCAAGGGTAAAAAGTTATCTTGGGGTGGAAGTGACATCGAAACCCTTTAGCAGATGACCTTGGAGAGATTACCAGTCAATGATTAATGGAATCTAGGACCGTAATAGTGAAAGATCGCTAGGACCTCATTGAAATGGTAATTGATCAATTAAATTGGAACATATATTACCATATTACAATTACTGCAGTTGGTTTTGTACCTTTTTTAACGAGACTTTAGAAATATATTTAAGTGAAGAAGAACGTTGCATTTAACCTATTGGACATTCAGGATACCATATAACATTTTATACCCTATTAAAGATCTTTAAGACAAAGGAACTTCAATCGTAAACACCATTTTTATTATAATTTCCATAAATAATTGCTGGCCCCAGAAACACTAAAAGGACGGAAATGTAAAATTAAGTATAATCACTTAAACACTGTTGGGAAGGTGATCTTATAGAGATAATCTACATTCGGCTTAACAAGTCAACAGATTTTTAATCAACTGAAAAATCTCTATAAATTTGGTTCCTTTGAATTTATTACACCCTTGCAGCCCTGGCCTTCGCTAGTCCCAAGGCAATCCTGAGATACCGATCTCGTTGACTATTCCCTCGTCGGCTGTGCCGTCCGTCGATTTTAAAGACAGAGGCGTCTGGGGATCGGCTACTGGTCTTGGCACACAGATAACCAAATGATGCTGGGTCAGTCAAATCAAAAAAAAGCGAAAGATCGAAACCAAAATGGAAAAAAACAACCCAAAAGGCCCTAAGCAGAACCCATAAAAATGAAACAAAAAACGATATCCTGTCCCGAGCGGGGGCTCCTCCATCTTAAAGTTGCCCTAGGGCAAGGCACTCATTTACCTGATCCGAAGCATTTATGTGCCCATAGCTTACCTTGACCATTGTGCACACGATTTTCTAGCCGAGTGGCCAGGGAGAATCACGGCCAGGAGAATAAGAGGAGAACAAAGCGAAATCAGGATGGATGCGGGATGAATGATGACTCGATCCCTTTTTTTGGATACGTAGTTCCACCCCGGCTTTATGCCCATTTATTTTCTTCAAACTCCGAGCGACATTGTCGTAACTCGATTAGACACGCTGAGATAAGACTCTAATTTTTTGTGTTACCTTTGCTTATTGTCCGCACACGTGTTCAAAGGTCCAACCTTATATGCAGGGTCCATACCCATACCAATACCCATCGGTAGCCCCGACTTTGGGTTCTTCTTAATTCTTCTTGTTACGGCCTTGGCATTGTTTTCGCTTTCTTTTGTTTGTACATCCGTGGGGCGATCGAAGAGTTAGTTACAATAGTTGGACAAACAGAGGTGCTAGCATTTCCGTTCTAGACCGCAAATTATTGGGAACTGTTTGGCTACGGGGAGTGTCTCAGCAATTTGCATGATTACTCACTAAAATAGTGGCAGAAAAAGTCGTGATCTTTCAATTTTAGCTATATAATGTATTATTTATTTATCACATGAACTGCGCGTCCTCTTCTAAAGCTTTGTGTGTGTATGGTATGGTATGGTGTTTGCTTAAAACTAGGTTGGGAGTCGGAACTGGGGGAATTCCAGCGACTCGGAAGACTTTTACTTTCTATAATCTCTCCTGGGTTCTTTTCTTATAGAGGGGATATTGTTGCTCCTCCCTACCAGGGACGCCAGACGTTCTCCTCGTCCTCGCTGTCGTCCTCCATCTTGGTCACATCGATGGTGGTCAGCAGGGAGTGGCTGACCGCTGAGCTGGCATTGGAGTTGGGACTGCCGGCGAAGCTGGAGACTGGAGAGATGGGCACGGAGTAGGCATCCCGGGTGGCGATCTGCACGGAGAGTGGGGCGTTGATGGGCAGGGGTTCCTTCTCAGCTGGCTGGATCTGGTTGAGGCGCTGTCCCAGGTGGGTCATCAGCTGGGTGCCCAGGCTGACATTCATGCCGGGCAGTTGGGACAGGGAACGGGAGACCTCGTTCACGGCATGGATGTAACCGGAACGGAATCCCTCCGCCGGGGTCAAGCTCTCATCGCCGGAAGCCCTTTTGTGCTGGCGCTGCTGCTTCATCTTCTGCAAGTGGGTGACGGTCAGCTCCAGGATGTCGGCCTTCTCCAACCGGGTGACATGCTCGCCCTCGGACTCCAGAGTGGCCACCATCAGATCTTTCAGCTCGTCCAGGCACTTGTTGATCCTGGCACGACGCTTCCTCTCCAGCATGGGCTTCATCACCTTGCGGTACTGATAGGTCTTGGACATCTCGGAAATTTGTAGCGACGACATTTTGAGTTTATTTGTAATTTTTTTTGGTGTAAGTTGAGTTCTTTTGAGCTGTGGCTGCTCTGACGCTCGAAGACGTTGTGTGTTGTCAGACCTTCGGGACCCGGCCTTATATAGCCAGTCGGTCAGAAACAACCCCCAGAATGGGACCGTGTGTGCTGGCATTTTGAGGAGGAGAACGAGGAAAAGGAGCAAAAGGGATGGCGACACGCTTCGTGTGCTGGAATGAGGGTTGGTTCATACTCATATGCAGACCCTTCCGCTTCTTGAGACCGCTCCTTATTGTTCGGGCGATTTCTTATTGTTGCCCCGGCACCCTTATCAAGCGAGAGCCAGGGAGCAGGATCGCTGGCAGGATCGTGGGAAACACTTTCCTGCTCGGTTTCTCACATCGCCTCGCTCACCTGCCCGCAAAAAGCAAAAGCAGCCGAGCATGGCTATGGGAATTTGCAGGGCGAACAGCTGCCGTTTCTAGATTTGTGTGTTATGATTTGACTATGGCAGGGGCAGGGGGAACAAGGATAATGAACTGCCTGCTTTATGCCATCTCATCGGGGTACGGATCCTCTGGGTTCCCACGATAGCGAGGACCTCCGCCGGGGGATGGGGATGGGGATAAGGACAAGGCGTTGCGATTCCTCGACGACTTCCTGTTTACCGTTGGCATTCCAAATTGGATCGGGTTCGTGTTCGGCGGCAGAGGAAGGTACGCAGACAAGGACGAAGGCATCCTGCACTTGTTGGTCGGCCGTTATGATCCTGTGGGAACATTGCTCGTGTGCGTCGAGTGTGCTTAATGTGTGTTCGACTTCGGCGATGCACCGATCCCCCTGACCCGACAGGACCTCTGCAGTCCCTCTCCTCCTCCCTCCATCCCAGATGTAACAGGGGCCAGCGACGCTGATCCTGGAGCGCTGCTCGCATCGCGTGTGGCTCGCGGTGGACACACTTTCGGCTGTAAGCTGCTCGCGTTCCAGGATCCTTGTAATGGATGGATGGGTGGTGCATGACGGGGATTTGTAACACGAGTGGGGTCTTCGAGTGGGGTGGAGTCAATGGGGATTTCTGAAGGAGGCCGAGGCTAAGAATGAAGCTCATCCAAGCTTACTTCTGGAGTACTTAGTAGGTTATGCAATTTTATGAACATGGTATTCAGAAAAATAGTTACTAATTAGATATATCATAAGCTAAACGTCTATTAAAAAAACATGTCTATGTTTATTTTTTGGTAGTATTTATTTTGGAGCAACTTTATAATACACTTTTTATAAATACCTAAAAGACATTCGAAATATAAGAAAAAAAACTTGGACGGTACGACACAATAAGGAAATATTTCTTCGTTTTTTGATGATTTATTTTATTTTTAAGCCAGTTTTTTACGACATATTTATCATCTTGTAACACCGAATTGAATAGCAATGTGAAAGTTTGCAAACTAAAGATTTGGTACGTTTGCAATGCTTATTACTTCTAAGAAACAACAAACATTTAGAGTATATTGAAAAACGAATAGCTGTAATAAAGAACATTTGACAATAAGACTCCGGGCATACATTGCTGAAATAATGTCTTCAATTATTACATTCCCACAAAAAAAGGCTATAAAAGTAAACAGTAGACTATTCCAACCCTCGATTCTTCATATCCCAAATAATTTAATACTCTTAAAATTTCAGTTTATGTTCTTTTTATTATTCAAGTATTCTTGGCTTATATCAAATGTGGTAAAGCAAAAATGTAAGTTTAAAGCATACAAAAATATGTGTTTCCTTAATGAAACTAAGTGGAAGCTCGGTGGGGAAGCTCTTTGTTGAGATGATCAAATAAATTACAATCAATTAAATACATGAATCTTTAAACCTACGGGAGATCAAATACAAAATACGAACTTAAGAACTATCACAGGAACATCACATCATATCAAATCAACTACCAACTAATTACGATTCTGAGGCAAATGTTTACACTAGACCTTGGAAAACTTGGATCGTTTCTAATGAAACTACATAAGTAGTAAAGCTATCAATGTTAATTGGTTGCGTGTATTTGGAATGCCCATTTCACCAGGGACGCCAGACATCCTCGCCATGGGGAATATCCTCTTCCTGTGGGGACTTGGAGCGCTTCTGATCGGCTAGATTGACGGGTTCTTCAGCCATTTCGGGGCAAGATTCCTCCTGCTTGATATCTTTGAGCTGGTGACCCAACTGCTTCATCAGGTGGGTGCCGAACTTGAGATCCAAGCCGGGAACGGTGGAGAATATGTGGGAGACCTCGTAGGCGGCCTGGGTGTATCCGGCCCGGAATTTGTCCAAGTTAACCTGGTTGGCGGCTGGAGGAGATTGGGGATTGGCCACTCGCTGCTGCTGCTGCGCCTTCAGATAGTTGACTGTGAGCTCCAGGATGTCCGCCTTCTCCAGCTTGCTGACCTGCTCCCCCTGCGCATCCATCGTGTCCACGATGAGATCTTTCAGCTCATCCAGATACAGGTTCATCCGGGCGCGTCTCTTGCGCTCCAGCAGAGGTTTGGTCACCTTGCGGTAGTGCTGAGTCTTGGTCATAAATCTCTGACCCTGCACGGCCATTGTGTTTGAAGAGTTTTTAGTTGTTTGTAAATAAAGTTGCGAGGTTGTGATGTCGCTGCTGCCGCTCCGCACTGCACGGTAGTCACTTGAGAAATGATCTTGCCGCAAGGTAAGCTGATCCTTTTTGTAGCTGCCACACAGCCGGTGCCGTACACTTGCGAAAGCGAAATCGAAATCCTCCCCTAACTGCCACCACGCACAGTGATCACAGCGATCACAACGACGCTCCTCCACGCCGACGATCACGATCAGTACGAAGCATCAATCGGGTCACTCTCTGCTTGTGGCAAGATTCCCTCGGCGCTGCACGTGTGCAACTTCAAAAAAATTGGATCGGGCGGAAGCCGCTGCGGCTCTCTTTTTACACTGACAAAAATTGGTGGGTCCTAGAAACGTTTAATGATGTATAGAATCCGAAAAAAATATAGCAATTCCCATTATATTACATTGATCAACTGTGAGTGTAAAAAACGAATCACAATATTGAAATATTTTAAGATTATTTAAATATTTAAGGGATCAGCAAGTTTTTAATCTTTTTGGTTGATCATAAGAGCGATCAGTCTTTGACAGAAACTTCATCAAATATTGTCACATGGGGTCGCTAAAAAGTATACTATAGTTTTTGCCTAATGAGGAAATAGTAAATCCCTATGAGATACCTCAGCATATTTTGTTTGAAGTTCTATTTGGGTTCGTCTTACGACTTGAACAAGGGCAATGTAAAAAAATCGAATGACTTTTTTATATAATACCAATTAAATTATTTTCAGTGTATTGACTAGGGCCCAATAACACGTTCTTCGGATCTTGGCTCTCTTCGGGCGTCTCTCTTCCTCGTGCTGTTGCCGTGCGCCGGCGCAACAACCCGAAGAAGAAGAAGAAGGGTCGGAGGTGAGGCGCAAGAAGAAGAGCAAGAGCCGAGGAAAGACGAGAGCCGGAGCAATCAACCACCACCACCAGCAGCGCACCACACGCACACACGACACAACATCGACATCGCCATGACCTCGACCTGCCTGCCAGCCATCCGTGCCACTCTATCCGCTCCTTGGTTCCCACTCCTCTCGGGAAAAGAGAGCCGTGCCCCATGCGTGCCGTCCTCACTTAAGCCAAAGAGCCAATCTCGTCGAGGCGATGCCATTGTTGCACATGGGTGAGGCCTTCTGGCTGTGTGCGTGCAGGGACACTGAGGAAAAATGGCTTTGTAAATCGAAAAAATGAATTACCTATACTATTATAATTGCCAATAGATTACTATAGAAAATGTAGAATTGGTTTCTGAAGATAAATATTGTCTTTCAAGTTCAAGTTTAAATTTTGAATATATTTATATTACTATTTAGGGTTCTTAAAAGAAAAGGTTTTTTTTCTGACAAACTTCTCTTAAGAAAGGTCACGATATAAACAACTATTTTTATATATCGAAGACTACTATATTTAGATCCAATAAAGTTATCCAATAGGATTCTTAGCGAAAATATCTACAAAAAAAAACGTATTCTTTTTCTAATGTTCCCTGTCACAATAAATAAAACCTTTAAGGAATAATTTTTTTAAGTGCAGGCTCTTCCCTTTTGGCACACAGTCACACAGACCTCATTTCCTCTTTGGCGCGACATTGCGTTACACTTAGCAGAAGCAACCACCGCAGCAACCACCACCAGTGGAATAGCACCACCCAGAGCCAGAGGCAGGGAAGCGGCAAACAGCCGGTGCTCCGATGGGTCGGTGTCGGTCGGCAGTCGGTGCATGTGCATCGTGAGAAAGTTTACTGGAGACATTCCCACAAGTATTGGGATTGTGCCGCACTCCTGCTCCCGGTTGCTTGGTTGCTCGGCTTTGGACTCGGCCTCGGTCAGCTGTGACACTTGTTTGGCGCATTTTGCGAGATTGGGTCTTCGGATTGGGCCATTGACGAAATCCACCTGCCCGAGGGTGAGTTCCAGTTCAAATTCAGGACCAGGGGTCGCTGCAATCGCAGCCATGAAATCGAGAAGTTAACAAACAGAAAACGGAAAAACGGCACCAGCGACATTCGCTGACATCTGATGGCACTGATTTCGTACATTTCGTTTCCAGTATTCTTCGTGGGGGAGGTTTTTGAGATCATCGGCGTTGCAATGTTTTGATATGGATTTCGGGATGGCTGAAGAAAGACAACCATATGCAAAAACAAAGACTTCAATTTGCATGGAAAGATTTTAGAGGAGGGATAAACTGCTAACAATGATGAATCATCCCACTTATGTGGGATTGGTTTTAAAGTCTGCTGGCAGATCAAGGATCTTAACCGAAATGGTAATTATATAAACCTAAGGAAAGATCGGGGTCACCAATCAAAACTTCCCAATTAAAACAATCTTTCTTATATTCTTTAAACATTTTAATTGAAAGTATATTAAGTTGTTCGATATTCTTTTACATTGATAAATTTGGGACATTAACATTTCATAAATATCTTCAAGTGGCTGTAATATATAAAGATACATATTCGTTTGATACACATATAGCAACACACACATATACATTTAGATTAATAATAATGCATAGAATCCTGTTCCATTTTGCTCATCTAGTTTTAAAAAATTCCTCGTGTTTTAAGCGGGTAACGCCGAATACAGTTTAAAATCCATGTGCTAGAAAGTAAGTGTAACGGACTAATTTGTTTCGTTTATTGTTTAATAAGAGGTACAAATGTGTAACGTTCGTAAGGTTTTATTTTGGCTCGATTCTTTTCGCTTATCAACTCTATTTCGATAAAAATCTTGGTTTGTGCTTAAAACTAAATTATATTTAAAGCGGACTGGGTCGATTTTTAAGCTTATCTTCGTTTAGTTTTTGGTGTTTTAGAATTTTCTTCGAGAATGTGCTGATGAAATAAATTAGTAAGGACTAATGAGATATGAACTTGGTTAAAAAAACAATAGTAATTAGAATAAAAGAAAAAATAAATGCCATCTGATACATTTGCTGCGGGGAGATTCCATTATAATACAAAACAATGCGAGCGACATTTGGAACATGCCGCCCTCTTAAAGCTTTAAGTTATTCTGTTATTCGTTTCGTTTGATTTTGCCTTTAAACGCTTTCGTGGTTAACTCCGTTTCGCCTGGTCGTGGTCATCTTCTCAGGAACTGGTGGACTTGGTGTGCCTAGTTGCAGTTGCGGATGGCAAACTTTAAAATGTACAATCGGTAATCGTTAAAAAATATTTCCGTTCGATATCTTCCTCTACGGGGCTTACAGTATCCTGGATCCACTCCCTTCTACACATACACCTTATATACACTCTTTTTTACACACATCTCCTCCTTTCGCATTGAGTGGCCATCGCTTCTGGACATTCTATACATACATATACCAATACATAAATATTCTATGATTTTGTACGACTTTCTGTGGGGATTTGGTTTTCACGTTCTCTAAAAGCACTTTTTAAACAGATTTAGGAAACGCATTACTTTTGCGATTAGTGTGGTACGTCTAGTGCGCGGGTTTGTAGTTGTTATTCATGCAGCTGAAAGTAAGACAAAAGTTGCATAAACACATCGAGGGAAGGAATATAGTCGGGGAGAAAGGAAAATCTGGGCGAAGAAGCGGTGAAGATTATTTAATTTACTTATAATTTACTTCAATTATCTATTGGCTCGTATAAAATATAGTCTTCAATGAAAATATATAAAATCTTGATGTATTTTCTGTGTTTTCATTTTTGTTCTTAGCCAAATTAGCAGCTACTGGAAACTGAAACTTGCACAGGGTGTGATTTTTCAAATTGCAGTATTATAAAATTTTCTTGGCATGCAGCGGTATATCAGAAATATATTTTGGTTCTCTGTTAGAACTCAGCTATCGTGAATTACATTTTTCGACTCTATTAATCTTTAAACAACAATTATTTTTGACAACACTACTCTACGCTACAAAAAAGGTGCGTTTAAATCACCCACATGATTTCGAAAATATGTTGTAAATGCTTCAAGGTACCAGATTTATCATCAATATATAATTCTCAAATCTTCAACATCAATTTGCTAATGCGTGTACGATTAAGTGCATTTCCTTTAGGCTTTTGGTACTGTGTTTAACAATTTGCATATCGAATAAGGTGTCCGTAATTACAAAAATGAATCGTTTTGAGTGTCGGGACAATAATTCCATTTGGCAAAGCTTAGATAACTACGAAATACATATTTGTTTCCAATATTGGTGTTATTTAGTGGCATTGTTTTCGGCTATTCATCGTTTGTCTTTAGTTGCAGTTTTAATATATTTTGTATTTTACTTGTGGAACGTTCAATGTGATGGACTGTCGTTAATTCGATGTTTGGCGCGTGATTTGCTGTGTGAGGCGCGTCGCAGGCTGCTGACGCTGCCTGGGCAATTGTCATAAAAATCTAATGATTCCGATGAGAATGCTATATATCGCAATTGGTGTGATATAAAGAAAAGGTTAGGTTTGAGTAAATACTGTTTGTAAAATTCTGTGTTCATTCAAACGGGGCTTGGGCTTGCTATTGAAAAGTAAACACTCTAGGTTAAAGCAATGCATTACGGTATAGCTGTTGGAAAGAGCTAAAGAATGATATGCAGGGTACTAACCTTTGTCCGTGGGGGAGCCCAAGGTCAGGCTGCTCAGGCTGGAGCTCAGGTTGTAGGGACGCGGAGAGGGTGGCACCGGGGCGGACTCATCGCCTGGCAAGCAGGTCTCTACCATGGCCTCCAAACAGTTGACAAACAGCTCCGAGGATTCACCCATCATGTTGTACTGCAAATATGTATAATTTATAAATAACGATGTTCTACGGAGTTTAGTTAGGAACCCACCTTGGTGAAGGGTCCAGCAAATCGCCATAGTCCGCCAAAGCCACAACTTTGAAGGAAGTGGAGCTGCTGCTGTGAGGGATCCTCGCTGGCCAGCATGTTTTGTATAATGCTCTGGACTGAGTTGAGCACCACTTGATCGTGTGACACCGACAAAATATTGTTTATCTTCTGGTCCAGCAAAGAATGGCTGAAATCAAAAACATTATTATAGCTTCTTAAAAGAAGATGTATAACCGTATAAACTCACATAACTGGAAAGACCTTGGGAAAGACCACTGATCCTTCGGCCAAATACTGATATAAAACGCGCGTTTCGCCCTCATCCGACGAGTACTTGACCAAGGTGGCCAGAACAGTCAATACCAGGGCTTGTATGGACAAATCAGGCAGGACCTCGGGATCGAGCAGGACATTCGACTCGTTGGATACCGAAGAACGCGAGCCGCGTTCCTGTTTAAATATATATTTACAGGTGTTAGTGAAGTTACCACAAAAAGTGCAATCCAATTACACACAGATGGTCTAAAAAACTTGTGAAGATGAAAGATCTACGATATAAACCAAATGTGCATGTTGGCCATGGGATGGCTTTTTTCCTGCGTTCATTCAGTGCCATGCAAGAGAAACCAAAACTAAATGACATTACAGCGAAACATCAATGTTACTTTTAAAGTGGGTTTTAGTGGCTAACTTAGAAATAGAGGATTTATTGGGGTAGTAGAGTTAGTTTTAGCTAAGAGATAAGTTTTGTTGGGCAATACCTGACGTTCTTCGATGCCGGCGGCATTGTTCGGATCTTTGGTTGTCGGCACCGAGAATGAGCGTTGAGTTTTGAACAAAACCCGCGCGTTCTACGGATGTTTAATTTAATGTTCGTGGTGGTGTTTTTTGTCACAGTGTTGATGTTGGAGTTGTAGTTTTAGCGGGTTTCGGTAACCAAATCAAACGTAAATCAAATTACAATGTTCATGCGTAGTAGTAGTAGTAGTAGTAGTAGTAGAAGTGGCAGGTGGCAGTGACAGTTTATAGTTCATAAAGGACATATAGTAATATTGATATTGATGAGTTACAAGCACCAATTAGATGTAAGATTCGGCAGGCATATTATGGCATTAATACGGTTTTAACGAGTATACATTGTGATTCATATGTAACGTTTTTTTTTTATATTCAAATCAAACATAAAAAGAGAAAAGAAAAAATCATTGAACAATTATTAGTTATGCAACGGCTGATCTCGATAGATAGTTGATATTACAAGTAGGTTGGATATATAGAGTATATAGGTTGGAATATGTAAACTCAAGTAGATAGCCAAAAGTTACTATAGCAGATGGTTATAACAACTTTTGCACAGCGAATTTCGAACAAGTGGGGATAACATCTCGGCCTAAACGATCTCATAAGCTCACCTGAAGAGTGGGAACCTTGTGCTGGCGAGCAAACTGCAAAGCGGACTGGTCTAGGATGTCCCAACTTTTTTGCCGACGTGACAGCGGCATGCCAATCTAAGGTCGATTTAAAAAAGTAGATTTCACTTCATTAAATCCAGGATCTTTAATCTTACGGCTTGCACTCCGCTGGCTACTTCGCCATTCTCCACACTGCCACTAAGATCGGCGGGCCAGCGGGGCAGGGCGTGCTTCACATGACACCTGGAACGAACTTCCTCCGAGACAGCCACCAGCGCAGTTAAGTACGCCACACTATCGGGAGTCACCTCAAACTTGTCCCGATGCAGCGGCTTGGCTATGATGCCCAGGAGCATGGTCAGCACTCGGGATGTGCGGGAAACAGTTGTGGGTGTGGGATGGCGGAAGCCCTGGAAAATATATGTAATAATAAAATTCCAAATAGTTTCTAAAAGCTCAAAACTTACCTTTATCAAATGCCCCACCAGGGCAAAGTGGAAATTGCTGCGGAACGAAAGGCCCACGGCGTGATCTAGTTGCTTGAAGTGCCACTCCAGTTTTTCCCTTGTCTTCATCATAACCTCGGCGATGGTCTCCTTCTTATCAAAGCAGCCTTGCGACTTGAGCGTGTGCAGGTTCTGCTCAAGCAGGGCTAGTCCAGCACCGTACAGGGTAATCTCGTCCAGCTGCAGCACCGAAATGGCCACCCAGAAGAGGGCACGATGAATGGGAGATTCAGGACGCAATAGCGGTTGAATGCGAGTCAAACACATGACAAGCGCTTCGATCAATATAAGATCGTTAAACGATTCCAGGGCCTTGACCAGGATGCGGAGCAGCTGCTTCACCTCGTGGTCAGTAACACTCTTGCTGATGCATCCGTAGACTATGAGAGCTCTTGGCTGCAGAGCTGGGTTGTAGCAGAAGGCGAAACTGCGGGCCAGGGAGGTCCAGGTGTTCAGCCACTCACAATCTGGAACATCGCGCATGCAGGCCTCCATGATTTCCAGTAGGGCATCCGTTATGACCTCCAGCGAAGGTAGCGACAACCTCTCCCGATCCGCGGGCAAAGGTTGGGTAACTCTCTCATTTCCCAGCCATTTATCTGTGGGATGACGGCAGCTGGAGCGGAAGGCAGTCACTGCTGCCGACTTGACCTTGCTGATGCCGAAGAGCAAGTAGAACTTGGGCAGCGAAAACTCATCCAGCGAGAGTCGAAGTACTCGCTGCGCCTCCTCCGAAAAGGAGGGATTTGTGCAGGTGCACAGCGAGTGGATGATGTTGATCACCAGGCCGTGGGTGGAGGCTCGCATCGACAAGGATCCCGAACAGACCAAAAACGTGATGGTGTGGAATAGGTACGGTACCGAAGTGGCCACATCCAGACAATTGTTGAAGGACAACATGAGCAAGTATCGACCAAGGATGGCAATGTCATCCCACATCATGTGTTGCTCCAGATATTGCGTGGGATTTGTGCAGGATTTGTCCATCACTCGGCACATTCTTGTAATGACCTTTTTGGATACCAACTGGACGTTTGCTGAAGCGAGTGCCACTGCCGTGTCCGCCATAATTTCCACCTGCGGCGATCCCAAGCCATATGTAATCGACTTATGCAGAAAGTTGTCCAAAACCATGTCGATGAGTTCGGGAATCTGACCAATCGACCCCCAGATCTTCGCCTGCACTGAGGGATACATTTCCTTCTGGTCAATGGTCAAGTTGATGAGCTTGTCCAGAATTTGAGAGACCTTTAGCTTCTTGGAGTCATCGTTCGACTTGCAAAACTTTACGAGATTCTTTAGCCATGGCGTCATATACTCCAAGCACAAATGTTTCAGCTCAATGGTGCTGCGTTGGAAGCCCTGAATGGACTCCTCGAGGAATTCCAGAGTCAGGTGGGGTTCGTTGGTGGCCAACTTCTCGCTTACGGACTTGATAAATATGGTGTTATTGGAGGGTATACAAAGACCTTGCGTCTCGAGCAGTTGTCCCTCAATCTTCAGGTCAAAGGTGGCGGTCAAAGCACACAGCAAATTGTAGGCAGCAGTCCTTAGATTGGGATCACATGATCCCAGATTAAGTAGCGCCATGTTCAGCAGAGTTCCCGGCACATCCTTTGGTCGGATCTTTTGGTGGACCGTCACCGAATCCGGCTGACTGAGCTCCCAGCGATTCCGGATGTGAATAATGGCCTGGACAATGTTATCGCAATCGTTGTGAATAAAGCTAAGCTGGCCACTTTCGTTGGTTATGGACAGGGTGAACTGGTTGTCGTCCACCAAGCACACCTCCTCAATCTCGGAGGCGTAGTATACATCGTTCAGGAGCACAGAGTGAGCAAGGACTTTTGTCTTTTCTGCAGACGTAATCTGCAATGCAGTCGGACCCACTTTGATGGCCACCTTTGTGTCTTTATGGCTGAGTTTCAGTGCGTTGCTAAACACCTTGAGGTCCTCGTCCAACGATAGAGTTGCACCCGGCAATTTCTGCTGCTCTGCGTCGATGAAATCGGTGAGCTTGTTCGGTGACTCCAGGAACAGTAGTTTTCGATTTCCCTTCAACGGTGCCAGGATGCGATCGTGGAACTTTGTATACTCGCGCACCCACGAGTTGCAGTTATATATGTACACTGCATGGACATTTTCGTAGGCCACCGTGGGCAGGACATAAAACCACTTCTGCAGGAACTCGGTGCGGAAGCGATTGTCCGAACAGGTGTGCGTGAAATCGATGACCACCTCGAATGGTGAGTGGCAGAAGGGTTTCAACGTGAGTATGACATGGTAGATCAGCAGATCACCATTCGTTTCACCAATCCTTGAAGAGAAAGAAAGTTAATTTTTGTTGGAATACCACATATAAATCACTTACTTGTATCTTCTCGCTATGTAGTAAAAGACAGGATAGCCAGATTTGCTCGTCCCTGCCTGGTAAAATATGTTCATCGATTTCAGGGTCTTGAACTCCTCCTTCTCGTGCATCTGGTGCTTGACCATGATCTCCTCGAAGTTGGTCGATGACATGTCAATGGAGCTCCAGCGTGCGTATGAACTAAACATCATGTGCGAGTCCACAGGCTTGTGCTCCGGTGGACCTAAGTAGGCAAGCAAAGTAGCCATCTTGTCGAAGGGCCGCCTTCCCACCGCTTTGTGATCCCGACTGCTGGAAAGGTAGTCCCCGATCTTCTCTTGGTGCGTCCACAGCAAGCGATGCAGGGCCAGTACGTTAGCATCTGAAATAAAACTCATACTGTGCGAAGTCTGGTCCACAGTCTCACAGTCGGATGCAATCTGTATGAAGAACCGTCGACCGGCTTCGAAGTGATCGCGCAGGAAATCGTTGAAGCACAACATGTGCTGCTCCTTGGAGAACTCCACGTGGTTAGCAATGTTCTGCAGGATCTTTGACATTAGCATCAGACCTCTTTTAGCCGAGCTGTGCACCTGCTTGTCAACGATCCCCAATTCTTGCGGTGAAACTGAAAACAAAGCGGTTATTTATAGGCGGTCTAATTGAAGAATTTGTTATATTACCTATGGCCGGATTAATGAAGCGCAGGAAGATGACCGTGCCCACTGCACCAATGTTGTTTTGCAGCAGATTCGGGAAGCGTTTGCTTAGCACTTGGTATAGGCAATGGCACATGGAACGCAATTGAGGAGGAAAACGATCCGACGAGTTGATTATAGCATCAAACACCTTCTGGGTTAGGGCAATCAGGTTGTTCCTGTGCTGCTCAATGTCCTCTGTTGGGTCCAGACGAGCTGGATCTACCTCAAAGCAGGTCTCTTCCTCCTCATCCAGCAGCGGACGAATCAGCGGCTCCAGCAGCATTTGCAGATAACTGGCACCGTAGATTTTGAAGCAGAACGCCATAATCTTGCTGCCCAGAGAATTTCCTCGGAAGAGTGTCTGCATGCAATCTGAGACCTCCACCTCGCGATAAAACATGTTCCACAAGAGGGGAGACAGTAGATGTTTGGCGTCGAACAGGGTGACCAAGACCCTGGCCAACTCGTCCATTTGGGAGGTGGTCACTACATTAGCCAACGCCATGGCTATGGGCAGCTCACCCTTGTCGCTGATCATTGTCACCAACTGGACTAGTTGCTCAAAGCGATCTGCCAAGACAGTTTCAGCCAGGGTGTCGAATTCGGTGCCTTGCTGCAGGATTTGTGTGAGCACCTCCATAAAAGCGGCACGGGTTTGCAAATCGGGATTATAGCCCAGATCGATGGAGTGCATCAAGCCAGAATCGATGTTGGCACCCAGCAAGTTGGACATGGCCAAGATAGTCGCATTTCGCAAAGCGGTTAGCTTACCAGCTGCCATTCGAGGACGTGGAGGTAGGAGTGGGGTGTTATTCATCTCCTTTTCTGCTTCCGAACTGTCGATGCAGTCGTTCAGCAGGTTCATAAACAGGGTGAAATACTTCAAAAAGAGCGCGCTCTTTGCGTCCATCAAATCGCCTCGATCCGATTCTTCTGGCTGGAGAGGGAGGCCGCGCAGCAGGGCTGCCACTGCCTCCATGCAGGCTTGATCCAGGTCACGAAAGATGAGAGATGTGTTGGTAAGAATGGCTGCATCCGCCGAGCTGGGCGGCGCAATCTGATGCGAAGTGCCCATCACCCAATCGGTCAAGTATTCCACCAGCTTGTTCCTGAACTTCATCTCCTGACGGAAGGCGAGATCATCGCGTCGCTTCATCATCACCTCCACTAGCTGGCATAGTTTTGTCTTGATACGGATGGCATACACTGTCATATCCAGGTGGCGAACATATCGCACTATTCCCAGCATCATGCCCTCGATGCTTGTGACTCCCAAATGTTCCGATGGCGAGGGTTGGTCGTTGTTGAGATCCTTGCTGGCCTTTGGATCCAGGATTGATTTCATTATATAGATGGTGTGCTCGATAAACTGCGTGTTGATGTCGGTCACGTTAACGTTGACCTGGCCCTGCTGGTCAAAGAACTTCTCCACAATGGCTCGAACCTGGTCAAAAAGTATGGGGTACAGTTGGGTAGACATCTCTTCGCCAACCAGTTCCTTCACGTTCTTCTGGATATTAAGGCCGATTTTTTCATTGCTGCAGACAAGTAGCCGCAGTAGTTGTCCGACAAATCTATAGTTTAGAAGTACAGGTTAAAGTTTACTTCAAATAAAAAGTTTGTATCGATCTTACTGTGTTACAGGACAGTAGCTGACATCTTGTGGCGGTGCTGGTGGAAGCGTGGAAAGCGAAACCGTGCTGGGATGCAGAGAACCATGTCCGGAACTCGTGGAGCTTGAGTAGAGAGAGTTTTGAGCGAGTGATCCCAATGAGGCATTGTTCTGCGATTGCTGCAACAGTATTTGACGGCTGCTACTGCGTTTGTGAAGACAGACTCCTCCCAGGGCCAATAGAAACCAGGTCATGTTGGCCCACTCATTGATCTGCTCCTCCAGGTCGTGTTCGGAACTCTGGTGACTTGCTCGCCGCTTGCCCATGCCACGATGGAAGACCTCCGCTTGGCCATCTTCGCCCTTGCATTTGGGGTACGTTTGCAAAACCTTGCTAGACACTTCCCAGTTGCGAAAGGTCTCCTCCCAAGCGGGCTGCACACCATGAACACAGTGCTCGATCTTGCGCAAAAGAGTCATTATGCGCTTTTGGAGCGTCAGGCGGCTCAGCACATTGCCATGGGTATTGTCAAAGAAACAAATGCGAGAGTCGGTTGCAGCTGAAATAATAAATATTACAATTAAATAGTGTTGAAAAACAACTATTTTATTTTACTCACAAGTGGACAATTGAGCTAGCTCCTGGTAAATATGGTAATTAGGCATAATGAAGCCCACTGTCAGTTCATCCGAACTGCAACAAATCTCAGCCTCCTCGCATAGCAATCCAAAACAGGACAGCGATGTCAGCACCGCATCCAAATCAACGCTCCACAGGTACATGAAGAAAACCACCTCCATCTTGATGTGAGCCTGTTTGCAAATGGCAATCTGACTGCCCACATGAGCGTAATCCTTGTGTCGCTGAAGGAACGTATTCCGGCAAATCAAGATCTCGCGCAGCCACTTTAAGACATCCGTGTAGTTGGCAATTTGGTGCTGGATGAGCTTTTGCGAGATGGAGAACAGCACCTGGGAGCTGACGTCCCAGAACGTGTTGATGGGAGCCTCTGGATTCCAAATCTCTATTTTCTCCGGGGCGTGCAGAGCGAGCAGCGCCTCCATAGCCTCCTGGGCCACATCGGGCATGGTGGTCTGATGCACCAAACTTACGAGGCCATTAATCAACTCCAACGTGGAGCTCTGCACTTCATGGGCTACTTTTCCTTGTGTCTGGAATAGATTACGTATTTTAGACGGTTATAGAAAATAAATTATTTCAGAACTCACATTCAACAAAAGCGTGGGATCTGCATGAATCAGCCGAACGAGCAGCAGCAATAGCATCTTGTGGGCGGGACCCTCTTCAGCCCGGGTCAAACCCTTCTGCGTATCCTTTGATTTGAGCGTCAGAGAGGTAATATAGCGGAGTGGGGTGTGGGCTATATATCCCTGGGTGGCCTTGTTAAGAGTATCCGTAAACAGAGCCCTTAATTCAGCGGATCGGTAATGAACCACATCTGTCTGTGGCCACCACGGCAATCTGGGTTGGTTGACAATCCGGAAGGGATTCTTGTTCTGCAGCCGAAAGTCCACATAAATGTGTGCCAACCTGAAATGAAAGGAATAAATTAGTATAGGCCAGATTTATTATAGTAATTCTCAAGTTAATTACCTTAGCAGGGAGCAAACAATGACAAAGTGATAAGCCTGTGGCGACGACAAGTTTAGGCAAACCTTCAGCGCCTCGATGTTGTGGGGATTTATCCGGAAACAGGAAACCCAGCAGTCAATCATCAGCTCGATGTCCGCAAAGTTATAGCCTTGACCGCGGGAAAAGGGTTTGGCCGGATTGAAGAGCAGTGCCTTGAGATCGTTAATGAAGAACTGCACCAGCTTGAAGACCACATTGTTGGAGTCGGTGTTGTTGATGTAGGTGGATGCCTTGCAGAGCTTTACACAGGCAATGGCCGAGGATTCGGTGACCTGTTTGGATGGCGAGTGCTGGCCCAGTCCTCGCTTAATGCTCTCGATAAATTGCTTGGCTGAGAAGTCCTTGTCGCGGGAAGTGGATTGAGCCGACTTCGAGGCCACCTTTTCCTTGTCCTTTTCTTTCTCCTTTTCCGACTGCTGCAGTTCGTTGACGACGGCCTCAAGGCAGGAGGGATTAAGTATCAGCAGTAGCATTTGCAGCGGCCACACAAGGGTCTTGCTCTTCTTGTTTTCGGTTTTAAAGTACTCCACAAAATCCATCAGGGGTTCCCAGCAGCTAAAAGATAACATATAAATATTATGCGGGTTTTAGTCACATTACATTTTAGACCTACGTGGATATATCTCGATTGGTGCCTCGTTGCAAGTCCTGAAACTCTTGAGGATGGTATTCGATCCAGTTCCAAATAGCCTTTTCCAATGAGTAGAGCAAAATCAAAGGAGGCGCCCGCTTGGACCGAAACTTTGTGATGGTTTCTGCAAGTATAAGCACTTTAATAACCTTTCTATTCAAAGAATGAGTAATTTTTTCCACCTTGCAGCAGCTTTGTCAGCTTGATCATATCCATGTCGATGTGTTGAATCAATTCGATGTCGTTGTAGTCTGGATTCTCCTCAGAGCAGGACGTCAGCTCCTGGATCCTGGCCGAAATTCGATTGAACACCGCCGAGAAGTGATTCTGCGACAAGGCAAAAAGGACTTTGGATGCCAGGGCCTTGAGCTGGGCAGCATTCGGATTATTGTCGCTCTGGACGTCCACAAACTGGGAGATCTCCCGCAGCAGTAGCTTCACATTCATGGCCTCCTCGAAGCGGGCGGTGTCCTTGGTCTGGTTGGTCAAACAGCGCTCCAGGGTGGTCAGTATGATGACCAGGGATTCGAAGTAGCAACGCTCTGGCTCATGGCGATTTTGAAGGGCCTGCAGGAAGTATAGTTGTTTTAGTTATAAGTTTAATAAAGAAATCATTTATATAATGATGGGATGGAAAGCTACCGCGTCTTCGCCTTGAAGTAGGCCACATTATTTTTGTAATATGATGGATCCTAGTTCTGTATAGAGTTTATTTTTGTAGTACTCACCGCCTCATTGACCCTCTGAAGCATCTTGGTGAGGCCGGAAATGACCAGGGAGAAGCGGTAGCGCGATATGTGGATCAGACAGGCCACCAGCTGGTCCTGGCTCATCCTGGCCTGGGTGCCATAGGCTCCTATTCTGTTCGGGAGCTGCAAATAGTATCCATTGATTGATTAAATCCATTTCATTCATGCGGAACTCTATGTTATTGTTATTGTTGCTGTCTCGCTCTCTCACGCAGTTGATTGAGAACTCACACACACAGGGCGCGTGAGACACAAACACACAGATGGGTGTGTATGTATGGGGGAGCAAGAGGCAGAGCAGCAGGTACATTTTTTCGCCTGGGAAAACGCAGCTGTGGAAAAACGTTTGGAAAACACTTGCCTGATCCTCAAAACGGGCCAAAAGGGCACTGGCCCACTCGCCTGGCTTCTGGGTCATCTTGTTGTGGTCTTTTCACGGTTATTTATGCGTTTTTACTGCATTCTTGTGGTCGAAGAGTGAAGCGTTTGTTGGTGGAGCTGGGGGCGGGGCAAGGCGTTGAGTGTCATGTTTTTGATATTCGTAATCCTTTCAGTGGCCTTTTCTTGTCCCTGAGATATCCACTTTCTGGTTTTCACGCGTTTTGGAGAGCCTTTCCCGCAAAACCTCTATATTTTCACCGTCCAGTCCAGTTTTCAGAGCAAAATAGTGATGCACGGAAAAAATACCACTCCCAATTCTAAAATATACCACAACAAATATAAAGGGTATTCAGGCGTTTTGGGGAAATTCTCTTCATTAAATATTTTCTCTTTGAATTTATATTAATACATTTGTATATCAATAAGACATTTATTTAATAGAAACATTTAGTTTTTAAATATTGTTTTAAAATTTCAGCTAGAGATTTCCATTCTGTACAATATCGGCTCCCTGGCGCGCAATGATTCGCTTTTAGGGTGGCCATCTTCAATTGGCGCTTTTTTCGAATCGTTTAAAATTTAAAGTTTCAATGCTTTAAAAAGTTCAGAAGAACTTGATTTACATGAATGGCCACTAACTTTCCCAAAAGTATTTCTATTGAAAGAATGAATAAATACAAATTCGGTTCAGTAATTATTATTAGTTTATTTAATGTGGTTGTTAATGCATTACAAATAATCAATATTGAATATTTCAGATGGTTTTCCTCTGTCGTAGCTTGGGTTCTTGTGTCTCTTCTGTATGTGTGTGCTTGGTGGACTCTGTGCAAATTATATATATTTTCCAGCATTACTTAATAATTATAATGTTTCAGCATTTCGAGCAGTAGTAGGTTCAAATCGAGTTCTATCTGTTGTGATTTAGTGTTGCGTCCAACGTTAGTTAATATTTATTCAATTGTTCTATTATTTTACGGTATAAAGTTAGTTTAGCTAGCTAAAAAACACATGTACAGTCGCATATAGGTATGTATATATATAATTTATTTTATTGAAAATGTTTGCGTTATTTTTCAAATAACAGTTCTTAAGTTGACAAAAAATTTAAGTTTAGGCGTAGGCTTATGTTACAATCGTGGTTATTGGCCGTTTTTGGGAAGTGAGTTCGTTACTTCATCTAATCGAGGAAAATGAAATGGTGCTCTACACAGGATGAAAATATAAGTACTTGGAAATATGTTTGTGAGCTTCTTAGACTGTTTTGTGTATAATCTTTTGATTTATTTTGCATTCGATATATGTACGGTTCTGTCGTAAATTTAAATGCAGTTATTGATATTCGTAGGTTAGAGGGTTCTATTAACTTTGCAGCGTTAAGGAGTGTATATATGAAATTCCTATATTTCTTTGTTCTATCTGTATAACTTGTATTTTTTATTTACTCATGTATAAGTGGTATATTTTGTTTTTGTTTTAATGGACGTTTGATGATTATTTGCTTCGAAATTATAGCTTAAAGTGCTTGAAACTAGGCTGAAAGTAGCGCAAGATACAAAATGATGCTCGTTGTAAATAGAATATGCTCGTATAACTAGTAAGATTTGTATTTAGCTTGCGTTGTATCGTTATCGTATTCGATTCGATTCGTTTTGGTCTTAAAGCTAGGTTCTCCTTTGAAATTGGATTTCAATGCAGTGCGATCCTGCGTTCGCGTCCTTGAGCAGGCCTGCTAACAATAAATTAGTGCTGGATCGCAGGACGGGGCTTCCCCGCCTCGACTCGCCAGCCGACTAGAGTAATAGACTAAATTTAACAATTCCTTTGGGGGCATCAGATCATAGACTACAGCTAGGGAATGAATTTTCGTTTCAGAGCAGGGATTCAAACGGGCTTACAATGATATTTATCAATTTGATTTTTAATATTTTATAAAGATGGTCACACTGGTTTCCAAAAAATTAGCAGTGTGGCCTTGCAATTTAAAGTGACGTCTAAATAAGTATATCTTTGATTCAAAAATTAAAACTGGGCTTACCCAGTAACATAAAAACTTTTTTAATAATTAAGACATATGTAAGTTCCGTTTTGAATCCCCCTTTGAGAGTGAAGGGCGCTTAGATGGTCCACACCTGGACTTTTTCGGCCACCACACACCAGCTGGCCCGCTCGTAGTAGGAACTAACGATGTGCAGGCTGGCCACATGGTGGTTGATCAGTGCGTCCAGCTCGCCCTCGCGGAACACATGATAGTAGCGGTGGTGGGTACTAGCTCCTCCCTGCGAGGGGCTATCCAGGGAGTTGGTGGAGCTGTTCGAGTGCTCCAGGGATTCGTTGGAGGGTCGCTGTTGAAGATTAGCCGGTTGGTTGGGCTCCTTCTGAGGTTGCTGCTGTTGGGAGGTCGTCGGAGGTTGGACCTTCAGGGCAGCCATGTTGCGCCTTCGTTGGCCATAGTCCGCCATCCCCTCGCCCAACTGATCACCACCTCGGGCCTCTAGAGCTTCCGCCTCGGCATCCTCGTCCTGTTCCTCCTGCTCCTCCTCCTCGGGTATGACATCGTCCTCGTCTTCCTCCCGCACATCACTATCCCCGTCATCCTGGAGGAGATAGGCTGTCTCCGGGTTTAGCTGATAGTGCCGATTCCTCTTGTAGTTGAACTTGGAAATCTTGCAGTGCTCATAGACACCTAGGGAGTAGCTGGACTCGTTCTCCTCCTCCTCCTCTTCCTCGCCATCCTCCTCCTGGATGGTGAAGCTACGGGTTTGCGAGGATAGTGATGAGGTGGAGGAGCTCACTGGGGATTGTTGGAGACTAGGTTGCGTGGACAGATTGGCCAGCATCAACCGTCGTTCCCTGAGCTCATCCCGGAAAGCACTCAGATCGCCATTGGAGCGCTTCTTACCGCCGCCCAGGAACTCCGAAAGATCTCCCATACCGATCCCATCCAGATATCGGCACTCGGTTCGATTGCTCTTGTCCTCCAGTTCCCGCTGCAGTTGGGCAGTCAGTTGCTCGGCGAACTCAGCACAATCCTGCTTCTGGGTGGCCTCCCTTTTCTCCGGAAGAAGTGTGGCACTATCTGCATTTAGGATTATATCATCTTCGCCCTGGGAACGGGAGTTATTGATCTGGAGCTCTCCCTTGTGGTACTGCTCCTGCTGAAGACTGATCAGTTGGGCCAAACTGGGCTCACCTTCGTCTTGGGAGTTCGAGTTGGCGGAGGCACCTCCTCCTTCATCGCTTCCCGAGGGCACCTTAGCCGATCTTGGTGCGCTGATCACACTGTCTATGGAGTCAGGCGAGGAGGGTTCACTGGAATCGCTGTCCAGGTCATCGGTGGCCGGATTGAAGAGCTCGAGGGAGAGCAGCTTGGTGGCCAGCGAGGTGGAAGATGCCGAGGTGGACACCCCAGATCCCGAGGCTCTCCTCACGATGGGGAAACTCTGGCGTTGCAGCTGCAGCGATTGCTGTTTCCGGAACTTGGGAATGGGTGGCAAATCTCGGATGGCCTGGCGGGTGATCCGGCGTACCGGAGGCGACTCCTTAAGCGTTTCCCTGGGCAGCTCCTTCACAGGCTCCTTTTTGGGTGGTTCCATTTGTTGCTCCTTCTGCTGCTCCTTTTGCTGCTCCTTCTGCTGCTCCTTCTGCTGCTCCTTCTGCTGCTTGATGTGCGCCTCATCGAAGCTGAAACGAGCTGGTTTCGAGGGGGGAGTCAGGATGGCCATGGCGGCGGAGACAGCAGAAGTGGACTGCGGCGGAGATGTCACCGTGCCCTGGATGGCAGCTGGGGAGTGGGCCGGAGTGGGTGGGCAGGGCATGATCAGAGGCGATGTTGGCACTGAGTGAGTGGGCGGCAGTCGAGAGCCGGGGTTCCCCGAGCCCTGATCCCTTCCAGCGGCTCCCTGGGCCCTCTGACCATTACTCGACGAGGAGTTGCTGGAACTAGAGTTGGAGTTCTGGTGCTGCTGCTGGTAGTTCAACTGCTGCTGGTGCTGCTCCGGCTTGGGTATGAAGATGACCGAGGCGAAGCTGTCCTCGGACTCGATGCTGGTGTCCGACTGCAGGCTGCTGTCCTTCGAGGAGTCCGACCCCGACTCCCGAGAGTGCCTCCTGGCCTTGTCCCCCTGGCCGCCATCCGCGCAGGCCGGGCACTCCTGCTGGTACTGGCTGCAGTGGCACAGATTGCCCATGGTGCACTCCACGCTGCTGCAGTACGTCACGGGTCCCGAGGTCGTGGAGGATGAGGGCAGTATCAAGTGGGAGAGGTGATGCACGGGATGGTGGTGGTGGTGATGGTGGTGCTGATGGACCACCGTCGCTCCAGCCACTCCCGCCTGCTTATTGTTGTTATTCAGCGTGGGGTTCTTGTTGTCCACTTGAGTGGGATTCTGCGCAGGATTAGGCTGTGTCTGCGGAACACTCTTAATATTCTGGATCAGTTTGCTTATCCCTGTCTTGGTCACCCTCTCCAGGCTGCCCGTGGAGCTCTTGATTTTAGTGGTGAAGCCCTCGCGGATCACCTGTAACCTCTTGGAGAACAGAGCCGATCTGCAGAGGAAGGCTTCGTTTAGCGAGGTCTGCTTCTGGATGCGCTTGCGCACCCTTTCCTTCTCCCTCAGCCGATTGCAGGCCATCAGATCCTCGTTCAGGGAGCTCTGTTTGCGCAGGAAGGTGGGTGCTCCCGATCCTGATACACCAGTTGCTCCTCCTCCTCCCTCGACAGGATCTCCCGAAGGAGGCGTGGCCGTCGATGAGGCATGCTGATGGAAGTTCCCAGCGTAGCAGCCGCTCCTTGTGTACAAACTACTGCTCACAGCGCCATTAGAACCATTCAGGCTGCTCACCATCTGGAAGGACTCGGAGGCGGGAGGCGTGGAGGCGCCGGCGGCGTCATCATCGCACAGGGATTGCTTCTGCTTGATGAGCTTGGGCCTCCGGCTCAACGTGTTTCCAGCACTGGCAGTTGCCGTGGGCGAATGTCTTCCATTCAGCTGGAGTTGCAACTGAAGTTGCTGTGCCTCCGGGGCATTGAGTAAAAGGGCAGCTGCACTGGCCTTGGATTCGCCCGGGATCAAAGGACCTCCCAGGCTGGGAACACTAGATCTCGAGCGGACAATCTGGCGGGGAGGAGGCTGCAGAATGCTGCCCAAGCTGCGGGATTTGAGACCAGCCGATAGAGGAGGATCGGGAAAGTCCTCGAAGTCCTCCAGGCGACGCAGCTCGATTGGCAGGTCCTTGGCGTCCTCGTAGTCCAAACTACTATCGTTCTTGGTATCCTTCGAGGACCAGGAGTCCATGAACCAGGCATGCCTTCGTCCTCGAGCCAGTTTCTAAGGTTTCGAAGAAAAATATAAGTAAGTAACTGAATCTTTAATTGGGATAAGATCTTTTTAATACCTGAATGGCCCTGCGAACGAAGCTGTAGCAGGACTCCCCCGGCGAGGACGAACTCAAGCTGGAACTATCGCCATCTCCTGCCGATCGACTGGAGTTCGTCGAGTCCTCGGTGTAGGCGTGGTAGGGCGGCTGGAAGTTGTCGTCATCTTCCTCATCCGAGTAGGAGTAGTTCCGGTTCTTTGGTGGCTGCCAGGGTATCAGCACATCCTGCGACTCGAAGCGTCGATGCCGCTGTTCCAGTGCCCACACGGTGATCACCACGCGACCACCGATCCTCAGGATCCTGGCCAGCTCCCTCAGAGCCTGGACACGTCGCTCCGTGGTGGCGAAGTGGTGCACCACCGCCAGCGACAACACCGCATCGAAACTGTCGTCCCGGAAAGGCAGCTCCAGATTGTCACAAAGGGCCACCTGGAAAGGAAAATAATAATGATGTTAGTCATTAGAAGTGGGAACTTAAAATACATCTTAAATATTTTTTATAAAATATATGAATCTTCAATAAGTTAAAGCTATCGGAAGGAACTAAAATTGAACTAAAAGGCCTTTAAAATAAAATAATAGCCATATGCACCCTGTTCAAATGTCTCCTAAGTGACAGGAGTTATTTAAAAATGTCTAAAGAACCTAAAAAAGAAGGTGAAATAATATGTTTCACAAAAATCGAACATTATTGGATTAATAATATACATATTTTAAATAATTCCAGAGAGTCGAGTTCTATTTGTTTTGTTGCCAAGAAATTACCTTCATTGCAATAATTAGTGTTAGTTAGTTTTATTAAACCATTCTCTTAGACAACTTAGCTTTCCCTCATAATTTAAATAATTTGATTGATTTACGGACTTTATGATTTCCCCAGGTGGAAGCCCAACACCATAGAATCGCAGCCCACCAGTGATCCCCTGGGTAGCCATGCCAATTAAGCTGTGTCAAAGATAAGTCCTCGCAGGAGTCTCTTTGTGGGGTCGGGACTGCGGTTGCTGACATCGAGTCCTTCCCAGGAATCTCCCACGGGTGCTGCCCGCAAAAGTATGCAATTGAAATGGTGTAAGCTGCGGCCACAAAGAGGAGATGATGCAATTTTTAAGCCCTGAGCCCGGGACCATCATCAATCGCCTTCGAGGAAAGTTCTACTTACAGGATGGATGACACGAAAAAAAGAAGAAATTTCCATATCAAAGCGTTGCAGCCTGATTGAATAAGCCATTCAGTATTCCTTTCGGTTGGCTACATCATTTCGCAATTAGTAACTTTTTCCGTGCTGGGAAAACAAAGTTATCGGTTCGGCTGGCTGATTGGAAGTTGGCTTCTTCCATTTGTCATTCAAATGTACGCTGGGGGAAAAGTCCTGTTCGAAAGTTGAACACTTGGCCATCGGAACCAACAACCTGACCTAACACAATGTGGCCAAAACCGATGCAGGTGTTCCAGCCATATGCACGCCATTTATATTCATTTTCGTGTCATGGCCAGAGAACTGATGGTGTCAATTACCATGGCTGGGATAAAGGGAGTTGGCCAAACAAAGGTGTATTTTATTCGTTCAATATCTATATATACTATGCACTTTGGATGACAAACTGCCGAGCGCGTCAATGCAGAAATTTAATATCGATTCAAGCTGTTCCGGGAAATGCAATTCCTGGCACCCAATATAGATTTACAATTTCCCAGGAAATTTCATTGCTCTCAATCTCCTCGTTTGTCGAATCAAATTTACATTGCGCGAGCAAATGCTAAATTAAATGTTGGAAAAGGCTACACAAGTATTATGTTTCGCTCCCCGATGAAATGCCATTTTATTTGCTGCAATCTTGAATTTCCGCTTCCTGCTCAACTATTATCGCAATGCCTGTGTGTGTGTATTTGCACTCTACACAGGCTGTGGGTGTGTTTTTCTGCAGAAATAAAAATCCTTGACCCGCCAAGCCTTACACTTTCCCAGAGTTTTCCGCCTGAGGTGATTCAGGTGCTCTCTGCCCACCAGCAGAAATTCAGACTGTGCCATTACAAGCTCGAAGTCTTCAGCAAATATCAATTAACATAAGTGTTTTTCGGCCTCTGAACTTTCGATGGGAATTAAACATGGAAAAAATTGTATTTTAAGCGATTTCTGGAATCTTAGATGGATGAAGTAGATGGAAAAACTTGAAAAGAATTGAGTCCAACCTCTCCTAAAGTACTTGATAAAACGTATATTTTAGGATGGTCTAATAATTTTTAATAACATATAGGGAGCTCTATTAGAAAGAACTTGAACTTTTTAAGCTTTCGGTTCTGTATGTTTTATTGAGTTTTTTGATTGAGAAGCATATTTTGTTAATTTGAAAATACAACTTTTTAAAGAAAATGTTATAAGACTGATTCTATCAAATAGCCTTCTATCTCCACTCCAAAACTGTTGCAAAATCTATCCTTTAAGATGCATAAAATGGAAATTAATCATTGTATTCTCTTTTGTGGAAACGCCCAGGCAAACAAACAGAATCTCATGCATTTTAGGTAAGCAAGCTTTTGTTTTCCGCTCATGAGGATGATTCTTAATGCATGACGATGCAGAGCCATTCATCTGATCCCCAGGATCCCCACACCCACACCACACCATAACCATAACCATATCCCCTGCACTTTAGTTTCTCCTTTCGATGAATGCGCAAGCTGACAGTTTTCCTTTATTTGCCATGTTTTCTCTTTTCCAAGTGCGCTATACAAATCGTATTTATAGCCGTGGCCATTTTTCACATAGGGGGCTTTTGTGTGTGCAGGATAGTGTCACGCGGGTCGGGCACATGACGCCTTTGAAATTTATGTTGACAGGACTTTCCAGGAGGAGGGGGAGGGGGAGGGTGGCGGGGGCAAGTGTCAGGTGAAAGTGAAAAACGTAACGCATACGCTGCGTCGCACGCTAATGAGGCCAAAGCGCAGCTCAAAAGACGAAAAGACGGGGCCAAAAGAGGAAAACCTCTATAAGTATATACTGCATACTTTATTCAGCAGGTATCTCTCCCCTTTTGCGGCTTATTTAAATGGCGCTTTAGCCAAGAAAATTGCAGGTTTCACCTGGCCCAGAAAAAGCCCAGCCATTATTGAGTTTCACTTTTTATGTTTGCGGCGCTGCAGCATTTTTGGGGGTTTTCCTGGGCGCAAGATTTACGGCCTGCTGCTCCACTTGCCATGCTTATTGCTTTTACAAAATTATTGAAAACCAGGCCATGCACGAGCTGCAGAAATCAAAGAGTTGCAACAACTTTTCGGAGCCCCCGGACCAAGTTAAATTGGTTTTGCATGAAGTTCTTTTATGTGCAATCTCTGCAGCACAAGTTGCATTCGCTTGCATGTCACGTGCGCATTTTGTGTCGGCTTTATTTTAAACACATTAGGCAAATAGAAATAAATACCGATCGGAAGCGTTTTGCTATGCAAATTATCGGGACTGAAGTGATTAGAAGCACATGCGGGCAATCGGCGGGCCAAATGTCAAGGACGAAAGGACTTGGCGAATAATTGGAGGCACTAAGCTCCTGTCCGGTCAAATGGTAATGTGGCATGTTATTAAATAAATTAAGCCGCTTACAGTAAATGGTCGGCGAAATGCAGCAGCTGCTGTTGCAACTGCAGGCCGCCTGTCAATTCCACGCGAAAGCAATTTAAATGCGAAGAATGCGTGTTGTCGATTACCGCGGAGTGGTGAATGAAAAGTGTGGGGATTTCTTGGGAAATGGTACTTTGGCCCCTCCTCCTCTGCCTGGAAATGGCACCATAAATAAGCGCCCGGCGTTAGTAATAGATTATGGCGAAAAGCATTGCATACCTCTGCCAGCCATGCCGCTGAATAATGGTCGCTATATACCATTATACAGTCGGTTATAGTCATGCGGGGGATCGCAATTTATTGTTGTTCCTTGTAAGAGGAAATGTTGGGGGTTTCCAACAGCCAGCAGAGCCCACTCAGCCAGGAGCAACAAAAGAAAATGGGGAAAACTATGCGGCAGAGTTGTGTCATTGTTGAGCGAATATTGTTCGGGGGAAAACTAAGTGCGCTGTACTTCATGTTCATTATGACATAGTCGAGCGTATCACTTAATTGTGCCCAGAAGTTCCAGGCGCGGACCTCCGCCCCATAAACTTTACAATTTCTGAGCTTAACACCGTGAGATATTATTAACTTGGCCCTGTTGAAGGAAACTGAAAATGTTTTATGTAGCTGTATATAGTTTCTAGACAGAATGAGGTAGGTTTTTACGGTATAAAGTATCACTATACCATAACTTGTTTATATGTTTAATTGAATCGAAAACATTTAACGAAACAGACTAAAATTTTTAGAAAGGTTTAGTGGATTTATACGGCAGAAAGTATAATATCTAGCGATTTTAGTAAATCACCATACGTAATCACCATGGACGTATATTGATTTTACCCGTTTTATAAATTCATTAAGAATATTTATATTATTATTTCTAATTGTAATTAAATTTGATGCAAATTCACTAAAAATCAACTAGTTCCTAACTCAATTAGATGGCCAGTAGTTAGAATAAATAAATGTTTAATGAACTCGCCTGCACAATTGGTTTAATCTATCCGACCAGTGTCCCAATTTAGCTAATTTAGTGGCTTTTTTTGATATTACGTATTTATGCAACATCCCACTGACTCATGCAATATGCATTCAATGTTATTTGAAGTTCTAAACTTTCAATGGAAGCTGCTGCCACTCGAACTGCATAAAATGAAGTAGGTGATTATGCATCCCTTTTGGCTGCCAACCATCTGCAGTTTATGGGATCTGCATCGTTGGCTGCTTCTCCTTCTCCAAATGACTCGTTTTACGGCACCGTTGTGGACCATTGCAATTATGAGGCATTAAAAACTCCCAATGGAAAACGGCGAGCGGAACACGTGCAAATAATACCCAATGATAAGCATAATTTATGCGTGCTACTAATGGCCATTTTAAGTGGAGCAACCAGCATTTGAATGTGGCAAATGTTTTACAACCCAGTCCCCCAGAAAATGGAAAATGGGTCAATTGTATGGCCAGAAGAGCTCCAAGGAACACGACCGCACCGAAAACACATGCAATTAGCAGGCTGCAATTAGATTGCACACAAACTTGACGAGTTCATGCACTGCTCAGTTTGCGAACTCAGCTAATCAAGAACTTACAAACGAGGGAGCTTAATGCATGTAACCCTCCATTAGTGCTAAAGAATATATATATATCTCAAACGATTAGAAATGGTGCTATTTAAATTAGTTTCAGTTAATTAAACCTGTGTATATATACCGAAATGGTTACACACGTCTTTAGAAGTTTATACCATATCCCTCAGAGATGAAGTTCTATTTGGGAATTTTGGGAATTGCGGTTCTTCTCGTTCCGGCTCTAGCGAGAAGCTATCCCCAACCACCGTCCCCATGGGGACCTATAGGAGACTGGGGCAACCCAGGGCATAAAGTATATGATTGAATCTATAATGCATTTCAAAATTCTTTGCTAATTTAAAAAATAAAATCCATTTGTAATCTTTTAATAATAAACTAAAATAGAGGTCTAGCGTTGGGTAAGGAACTACTTTACTGTACCTAGGTAAGGTAGCAGGCATTTGAAAAAATACATGACACCTGGTACAAAATTAAATAATTAGATAGGTTAGGGTAAAATGTCAGGAAATCAGGGACTGTAAAAAATGATCTGTATAATTGTATTGATCTGTTTTTGAACCCAAATTAATTTAAATTAGTTCCAAAAAATTATTCAGAATTCGACTTTATAGAAGTGTTTACCATATCCCTAAGATATGATATCTTGGTATTAAGATACAAATAAGAATCTTTAGTCATAATTAAGCTTATTCTCAGCTACCTAAGTAAAGTTCACAGTAGTCCTTTATTTATGTACCTTGGTAAAATAAATCTTTCTGAAAAACGGTAGCTAAGGATGTGGGTTCAAGTGATTAGATATCTCGGTGGACTCACCTCACCGCCCTTCTCGTGGGCCACCTTGCTCAGCCGGTAGCAGCGCTCCACGCCGATGGTGCAGATGGCCGGATTGCACTGGGTGAGGTACCTCCCACTGCCGCAGCCCACGTCGCAGACCACTGAGCCGGGATCCAGGCCGCTGAGGAAGTGGGCCATCCGGGGACGCACTGGACCCGTGGGCTCCTCGCAGTGCTCGTACACATCGTGCACGTAGGCCCTTTCCAGAGCCGCCGATCTGCCACTGGCATCGCTACTCGAGGGTTTCTCCTCAACGGGTTGTGGGGGTGCCACAGTCTTTGTTGTCTCGCTGACAGGTGAACTGGAGGTGGCACCTCCTGCTCCTCCCGATCCCGTCTCGAGTGTTGTGGCTGCCGTTGGGGATATTACTGTGGGCGCCAAATCACCCGCTTGTCCTATGCCCGATGCCGCATTTGTTGCAGTTGCCGTTGTCAATTGCTTGGTCATTGTGGCTGCTGCTGTTGCAAGTGTGGCTGCTGCTCCCGATGTTGCTCCTGTCTTTGTGTGGCACTTGTCATATGTTGTCGAGGGGCAAACTTCATCTGCAGAATACATAAAAATAGATGGAGGAAGTCAGAAACGGGATTACACACGAATTTCGTGTCAGAAACAGGACACTTAATAATTCCACGTACAGAAAATATCAGTCAAAACTTTCAGCAGACTGCGGAAACATTAACTTGTTATATAAAATAACTATGGAAGTATAAAAGAGACATTTCTATCTAAGCTGAAAGCTCCAAAATGGGAAATTTCATATATAATGGTCTTATGACCAGCTGAATTTCAAAGAAATCCAGTGAGTAATTCTAAATAAAAGAAAGTGCCTTATGATCATAAGAACTTGTTTAATTATTTTATCTTGCCTTCTTGTCTAGACCGATAAAGCGGTTTATGGAGTGCCATAACTTTTCACAATATTTCCTTCCCCATTTCAATTTGATAAAGTTGATAACTGCTTTCTGGAAACAAGGTCCTTCAGGACCTGCAGCTGAAGTGCTTCCATGAAAACCCATTTCTGGACGATTTCCATCGAGTTCTAGGAAATGCCCCCTTTAGCCTCTTCGTTATGCAAGCTGCAGTGTAATTTATAATCCGCCAAACAATTTGTATAATTAAGCCAATTGCCTGGCATAAAGTCAATTTCAGCCCCGACTGCGTTTCTTGTTGCATGCCGTTGGAAATTTTGCGAAAAACGAAAGGAGGACTACAGTGCATGACATCAAGTCGTAAAATCGTTAGAAAAACGTCAGCAAAACCCACACAGACATATAAACACCAGCGAGTTGCATTCCGGATGTGTGGCAACTGTTTTTGGTTAGCATTGTTGTTGACATTTTATAACCATACTTCCGGTGGCACTCCGAATGGAAATTTTAACGCCTTGGGCGCAGGGAACTGGCCATTGTCAGAGCCAATAAATTGCATTAAAAGGCTGTTGCACAAAGGGAAATTACCAGCAGTGGGTGGTCTGCTTTCCTCCAGGTGGGCCGTGAGCAGTGGGTGGTTCGGAAAGTTCAGAAGTGGGTGGCTCGAGGCCATTTGCAGGGAGCCACAGCAGCCGGCAGTGGGCGCCAAACGACATTAGTGCAGTAAAATGGAATTATAATTGAAATCTGATTAAAAGCAGTTGTAGTGCCAACAATGACGCAGCATTCACGATGGGGATGGTCTCGAAAGGGGGGCTACGACTGGGGACTACGCATGGCTCATGTCCTGGGGGCGTTAATGAGTTGGCGCCCATTCTGCGTATGTGTTAATAAGCACTGTAAATGAGTTATAAATGTATTTTATGACATTTTGATTGAAATAATGGCATAGAAAGGGAGACAAGAAAGCTTTAGGAGAGGCCAGACGCATAGAGAGCGGAGTATAAATCAGAAACTTGTAACCCAGTCATTTGTATTTCATCATCTAGTGAAATATGTGCCTATCATATGTTTCACTTTCATTTCATATTTTTATGAAATATAGTATGTGCTTGTACGAGGTAAGATAATAATAATAGATAAGATATTTTGAAGGTTTTCTGTTCTTGATAAGAGAACTGACAGTAGAGCAATTACTTGTAAAACGAATTTCTTAGAAAAACACTCTTAAAACAATCCATAATTAAACGTATTTCCTTTCCCTAAATGAGTTATTATTATAATAGATTAATGGCAAAGTAAGTCGTTCGGATACTAAAATCGTTTTAAGCTTTTCCCTGAGCTAAGCACCTACCCCTCAACAGTCTAAAGATTTTCTGCCGATGCCTACTTAAAACAGATAGCTTCCCTTTCATTCTTGGCTTCTGTTGAGCATGATGAGCACTCATTAACATCGTTTTTCCTGTGCTTGTCGCATCCGTATCCCCATCCGCATCCTAATCAATAAAGTGCTTTCCCATTACCCATACGCCGTGTGGTCCAGGCTAAGGTGCTTACCTTTTGTGGGGCCGTTGCTGCGCTGATAACTCGCATTCAACAAAGCCGTCGACGACGCCAGTTCCGCTGATAACATGCGATGTGGTATAGATGATATAGATGGGGATATTACGACGGGGGTCGTGAGGTCGGAAAATCAATGTGCATGCATAATTTAAAGTCGGTTGCGGCACTTTAGTCCTCCCTTCGACATCCACATCCACATCCAGTTGAAATGGGGAAAAGGGAACTTTGGACCCTCGACAACTTGGCGACGCGCGAGTATTTTTAGACTTTCGAAGCGGGGCACGTTCTGTACGATAATTTGCTCAATTTATTTTTGAAATCTATCATTATGGCAACTACACGGTGTAATTGTGCCGTGCTTGTTTTTGTTTTCCTGGCCACTGTGGCACTGAGGAGGACCTCCTGCTCCTTTCAGCTGCCACACAAAATAGGATACACAAAATGCGGGCTCCACGGACTCCTGTCAATGCCTCTGGCATATGACGTTTCCTTTGTGTGTGAGTGTGTGATTTTCTGCTTCTTACAGGCACTTTTCACTTGCACTTTTCCTCTGGATCCGTTCGTTCCGTTCTCATCGACGGGGTCTTACCAATTAACTTTCCATTATCCCCTTCTCGAATTGGATTTATTCTTGAATTGTGTTTAATTTCTAGGACACTGGCACTTGGCGCTTCACTTGTATACATATATCCCTGTATATATATGGGGGCGAGTGGGGATTTGTGTATTTGTGTGTGTGTCAGTGCGCGTGTGTGAGAGGTCCTGCCTCAGCGATTTTCCCGTTTGTTAGCCGTTTTTTCAGCCCGTGTCCGTTCTCTCGGAGTGAAATTCGCGTTCTAACGTGAAAAGCCCCTTGGACTCCAGTGCGATTGTTCAAGGATGTTGCTCCTGCCGCTGTGGATCGCATTGGAAAAGCTCGGCCGACTTGACGAAAGCTTTTTGGAGCAGGGGCCCTCCGCTCACAGCTGTTCTGCAGAGAGGGAAAGTGAAAACGGAGAATGGGAGCGGGAGAATTCGCGAGTCTTTGAGTTATGGGTTAAGTGGAGAAAGGACTTTCTCTATAAACAAATACTTGACTAGCTTTATGGGTAGAGCAGCAATATTCTTATTCATTAGCCTTATAAGATAAGAACAGTAAGATTTATTTTTTAATAATTATATTTGTATAGTTTATAAAATCGAGTTGAGATTGTAGAATTTGTGAATTTTATAGTTTAATAATAATAATAATAATAATAAGACATGAGTCTTTAATATATAAAACATTAAAGATTATAAATCACTGATTAAAATGTGATATGATTAATATAGAATATATTACCAAAGACTAAATGATGAGTGACATATTATTAATATGGAGTATATCTTAATATGATTTATTTTTATGTTTTACTAAATTTAAAGTTTAACTAAGTTCAAGAATGCAACTTCAAAATTATTATTAATCATCAATAAATAAGAAATTAAATTTAGGTGTCCTACAAATAATGGGCAGTAGAATACCCCACTTAATAGGTAGTCTTGGTCCAACAATACAAATAGGTTATACGAAAATGGAAAATCGAATTGATTTGGGCATGCTTTAAATTAAGAAAGCCATATAAAATACAATTTGCGATGCCAAAGCCCCTTCGAGAGCTCAATGGCAGGCCAGAAATAGCCAGACCAGGGCAATTAAAATGACAAAAGAAAGAAAAGCTCGGAATTCGTCTTTGTTTGGTTAACGCGAGTCGGCTTGTCAAAATTCATGAATGAACCCCACAGCGCAATTGAAGAAGTCAAAAAGTGAAAAAAGTGGAACTGGGGGAAGAGCAACAACCGCATGTGAAAAGCCATATGAAAAGCCAGTGCACAGAAATAGAAGCTTCGTCGAGTTGGCCAGTGAAATGTGTCGAAAATAGCAGAATAGCAAGGAGCCAGCCACGAAATAGGCGAAAAATAGCTCCACGAGCTGCCAAATGGCGCAAACTCTACCCAGAGTGCGTCCCTTTTCCTCCCGCGTACATCCATCTCACTTGCACCCGATTACTGTTGATGAATGAAAAGCTTTTTGTTTTGCCTTTGCCGCTATCTCAGAGTCGCGTGGAAAATGGAAAAGTGGGAAAACTCCCGCCGATGTCGCTGTAGTTGTAAAGTAGCGCCATCCTCTGACGTCCCCGCATAGTAAAAGCTTGTAAGTCGGGGGTTTTCCTGGGAGTGGGTGGCATCCCGAGCGTCACATGTCTTTTTCGGGCCGCATGACTAATATAGGCAAATGGCGAAAGAGTCGCAGGACGTGGCGCACATTTGGCGACATGCCAGGGCAGATACGCATTCCTAAACAAAATGTATCTGTACTCGGAGAAATATTTCCTATCTGGATTTAAAGAGTACAAATTTTTAAAGGGAGCCACATAAATCAGAAGGTCTTTAAAATTACTTAAGAAGATGTCTATAAGTATGCAACAATAAGTTTTGAAATCATTTTTTGTACTGCATTCTTTTAGACACCCAAAACATTTTTTAAAAAGTTTTCAAATAAATAACCCCCTCTTTTGTTACCTTACAATAATATTTTCAAAGCTTTTTGAGAGAAATATTATTATAACAAATACCAGGACTTCCATTTTTTCTCTCAGTGCAATCCCTTAACTGGTAATGTCTGATTTTTGCCGGTAGGTGAGTTGATGTCGTCACTGAACCAGGGATATGCTGTTGAATGATTCACAAGTGGGAATGCAAGGAGTGGGTGTTAAACGACATGTTGCGACAAAGGAAAACTTTTCTGATGCCAGATTGAACTTAAAGTATAAGTTTTCAAGTCGAAGCGACTTTTATGATTGTTTAGGGCTATCTTTAGCGTTGGCCAAGAACGTCACAGCCGCTGACGTATCGAAATTTGACTTGATTTTCTGGGGACGGGGAAGAAAACAAATAGAAATCCCCCACAGAACATAATATTATGTATGTAGCGAAACAGATATATAAATAAATAGTCTTCCCTGTGCGCCATTGGATGTGTTCTCGCCTTAAGCGCACGCCTGGCATCTAACGAATGTGGCATCATTAGTTCTGTCATAGTCATAAATCATACGCCCCGTGGAACGCACATTCGTATACCCGGCAGCACGCCAGGAAGGCAAGGACGAACACGATATTGCGGCAGGACTGCATTGCTAATAATGTCACGTAGCACAGCTTTTGACAGTCAAGTGTCACACACACTCCACTGCCACTTCCATTTCCACTCCAGCCGGAATCCAAGATTAGGCCAAGCTCAACATGGCCAATTATGAGGGGGGGTTCCGGGGTTCCCAGCCCCCCACTTTGCGTACACCTCCTCCCATTCCGTAATCTCCTGCAGAAGCGCAAAATTTAATTACAAAAACTGTGCTGGAAATTATGCCAAAACATACGCAAGGACAGAACGTGGCGGCCATACCAAAAATGCCAAAAATAAACAGGAAAATGGCAAGAGGAAAAACTCATTTCGCAGCGTTATCGCCGCCCGGCAATCAGAGCAGGCCGCCCACGAGCGAATCCTTATTCTTATCCGCATCCTTATCCCTGTCCTTGGCAGGCAAAGACATTTCCTCTTTTTGTGTGTCGGCAAATGAAGTGCAAATTATGCCAACGGAATGGCCAGTGGAAAAGCCGCGAAAAGTATGCCATACACACACAAGTGAGGGGGGATTTTAAGGGGCATTTTGAGTAGGATTACATGGCTAAGCATAACTTTATTGAGGTTGGTCCTCCCCTTAACCCTCTAATACCTCGCGCGTGGCATTGTCAGCACGTTGGGCGCCACTCGAAATGGTCGCGTGTAGTCGGTAGTTTCAGCGGAAAACCTCGCTTTTCGCCGGCCTTTGTGGCGGCCCGATGGCATATCTTGTTGCGCATTTGTCCATGTACCACGGTCAATGTTCTCGGCCTGGCCAGTGTCACCCTGACGTCAGCGTCCTCCAGGGAAGCCCCTACCCCACCCTCCCACTGCCAAGGCCAAACAAATGGGTGTCCAATGTCGCGTGACGCACAAGGATATCGAGTCCTGTGATTGTCGTCGTCGCTGCTCTGCCTTAGATGATTTTTCTAGCTTTCGCTGTTTGCTCTGTCACGTGTGTGCCCAGCCAATTAGAGTTATAGCCTGGCTAAGAGAGAGAGCCGGGAAGAGAAAGCCACAAAGCTCTAGAGCTTTCTCTAAGCAGGTGCACAAACCATCTCGGAAAAACCGCTTTCGTGGGTGGAAAAGATACAGGAGCGGTTCTATGGGGTTCCCCTTTAAACATTGCAAAAATTATTATAAGTGATCGTATTTAGATTTTGTTAATAATGAATGGGTACGAATCTAATTATGCTTAAAAGGATTTAAAATGCAAAATTTCTGAAATCATACCATTGATATAATATTGTTTTTAATATCTTCTTAAATATCCACTTAATTAATAAAAGGAAAATCTTCCAAAGAATTAATTTATTATTATGATAGCTTGTATCGATTTATTATATCAACTTCCATAGGATCTTGGTTCGTCAGTGATTCAAAAATGTTGGACAATTCTTCAGCTGAATTCACGTTCTGGGAGCTTTGACTAGAGGTGCCTCATTTCACAAGAAATGGGCTAGAATCGGGTGATCTTGTTGTGATCGGGCGAGGGAGGCAGCGAGGATACCGAGGATCGGGAGGGACTCTGGTGAGGTCTTGGAGGAGGACGCTGGGGATTGATGTTGGCATTGGCCTGGCGGAGATTGGCGAAGAACTGCTGGCGACGAGGTCCACCTCCTCGCAAGGGCAACGTGGGAATCTCACTGGGCGACTGGTGGTTCATCTCCTCCTGCGAACAGTGGCGCATGGCGGGATTCACGCACTCGTAGACACTCTGTGAAATATAATTTGATTATAATTAAAGTGCATTTAGTTTTAATTGAAAACCCACCTGTTCTGAGGAGTACTGATTGTTCTGGGCAAAGGCCAGCGAGGTGAGTGAGGGCAAAGCCTGGGCAATATCCGACCGCTCGATACCTCTTACAATCAAGAAGGTGCGTGGTATCAGGATACCCACTAATACAGCCCAACCAGAGGCCTGTAGTCCCAAGGGTATAGCTGCATCTCGCCACTCATCCCCGAACAAGGACAAAGCTATCCAGGCAACCCAAATCACCATTATGAGAACCGATCCTATAACAATCAATATGCCCTCGCGGTAATTCCTCTGGGATCGGTAGACGGAGGGTATCAAGGCGCCCACACAGCAGAGGAGTACGAAGTCATAGGCCAAGAGGCCCCACAACCAACGGCCATAGTAGATGTTCTCACAGGAAACAGTCTCCGAGGCCACGTGCATCACGACCAGGAGTTGCACGGACATGCCCACCTGAGCGACGACACTGAAGGCGCAAATCACCGCCTGGATATAGCCATTCACGTGGGATAGGAAACCCCCCTCGGACCCTATAGAAGCCAACATGACAGCCCGGCAGAGGAGTAGCGAGAACACAAAACAGTAGACCAGAGTCATAATGAAAACCCTCACCGCGCAGAGGGTATTCAAAGTCTGGGCATCCTCGAAGGTGACATGCGAGTTGCGCTGCTCGCCGACATACTCAATTGAGAAGGGCACAAAGGAGCAGAAGACCAGGATGAGGGATAGGAGCAGCAATATCGAGGTGGCCGGGTTGCCCTCGAAGACATCCCCCAGCGAGATGCGCACCACAATGAACACCAGGATGGCCAGCGTGGCAATCAGGCCCAAAATGGCAGCCGTCAGCCCAGTTGCCACCCATGTGTCCATCTTGATGCGCCAGAACATCACGGATTCCCCGTCGAACAGGAAGGGATACCTCCTGTTATCCCCGGCACTGTACTGGCAATTGAACACCTGACCAAACTTGGTCTTCAGCTCCAAGCTGGTGTGATTATCCCGATTGTAGTGATAGTACGTGGTCACGTTGCTCACAAAGTTCTGCGAGGCAATCTCACGCAGCTCCGTTCGGGACTCGCCCGTGATCTTGTCCAGCGTCAGGACCTTCTTCTGATACATCTGGAAATTCATGGCGGTGCCCAGCTTGCGCATCATCAGCAGGGAGAGGATCTCAGCCGTATCGTGGGCCTGCCGATACTCCGAGGTCCTCCAGTCCTCGATGAAATTCGTGAAGCTGAAGCAACTCTCGAGGACATATAGCTCCTGCTCCGCATCCCGCTTGCAGTGCTTGGACAGGGATCCGCGCAGCCAGTTCATCAGGTCTATCATGGAGCCGGCGAAGCTCAGGACCCGCGAGGGCACCACACTCTTCCCGATCAGGATGTCATCGAGCGAGGTGGGCGATGCGTCCAGTTCGGTGGCGGTGCTCAGGTCGATTTCGTTTTCCATCAATACGAAAGCTCTGTTGGGTAAGTCTTGGGGGAAAAATAAGTAGTAAATAGGTTAACTGATATTATTTAAATTGTTGAAAATTTGTATCTAATATATGTTTTTGCAATATAATAAAAAACATAAAATAATGGTGAACATTAGTAAGTTTTAAAGACTTTGAAAGAACATTTTGATGGTACTTTAGATGGAAAATATGATATGTCATCTAAATTAATATGTCAACTAAATTAATATCATAATCAATCATATCATAATAAAATATATTTTACAACAAGTATATCCTCACTTTTTTTAACTTTTCTAATGAGACTTTACCCACCTGCCAGAAATTCATCGTCCGTTCGCTCGGTGGGCACGGAAAACAGAGTGCCATTTTCCCTGAAGTGGCTGGCCAGCTTGTTGCCGAACATTATGTACACGTTCTCGTCACTTTTGAAGTGCATGAGGCACATGTGCTCCTGGCGGGCGGCCTCCATGAATTCATTGTACATCTCCAGAGTTTCGGTGGCTATTTCCACGGACGCTATTTTCTCGCCCCAAGGCATTTGATGCAGCAAATGCGCCACCTTGGGAAAGATGTGGGCCCGAGTGCCCGGTATTGGCCAGATATTGTACTCGAGGTCCTTGATAACCGACTCTAGCGGTTTGTACAGATCCCAGTCGAGGAAAATGCCCAAGGAATAGGCAGTGCACTGCTGCAGATATTGAACCTCCTGGAGGAGTAAGCTCTCAGCTAAACTGGCATTGTCGATGCTAATGGCGCGAATTCCTGGAAGGGAAAATATAAAAATAATAAATTCAAATATATAGGTTTTGATAGATTGGTTATGGTAGCAATAAATGTTTAAGAAGGGAGTTCACAAACCAATTTCAAAGTCTGCCATTATGAGATTCGCCTGGTTCACTCGATTGATTACGAACAGGGCTGAGTCGGGATCCTTGGTCAGGACACTGAGCATCACCTCGCCCTCGAGTATCTTGACAAACTCCTCCTGCTTCCGTATCACAGGTCCCTCATCCGCACTGTTGACGGTCATTTGGAGACCATTGAGACATATTTCCGGCACTAAGCTGGCAGTTGTTCCACTGCTGCTGCTGCTCCCCTCGGTTGTGGATGAGATGAGCAGGGCCAGCTGGCCATCCACGGAGCTGGAGATTCCACCGGTTCCATCGTCGGTGGTCTGGGCCACCGTTGTTGCTGGGGCCCTTGTGGTTATACTGCTGATGGGCTTGGCCTGTGGACTTGTGGGCTGCGGTTTGGTTATTCGAAGGGGAGCCGACTTCTTGGTGGGTGATGTCACTTCGATACCATGGCAGTCCAAGATGCAGATAGCCAGGGTGATTAGGACGCATACAAGAGCTGGAAATCGGGTATGCAATTTAATTTAAAGTATTTGATTTTTAAACTAAATAAATTGCCACATGTATTTTTTCAGTTTGTAAGATTACAAAAAATACAAAGACATTAAATTACATTGTTGAAATACTTGAGAAGGAAATGCCATGTTTATAGCATTATAAAAACTCAATTTTATCTGAAATTTCAAGAGAACTAAAAAAGAAGTACTTGATATTTTCTCAGATTGCAGAAATACTTGGAATCGATTGCTTAAACAATACAGGAATCTCAAAGAAATCTGCAGAAATGACCGTGCCATTTTCATCACTTACTTAAAACTTAAATGGCAGTCGAGAGAAAAATTAAGCACTTGAAATATTCTCAGAACGAGTACAAGAAGTCCGTTCAAGTTGTCATTTATTCCATTGCGTTTCACTTCTGCCTTACAACATTTACAGAGCACTCACCCACTGGTAATGGCTTCCTCCACGAATTTATGACCTTCATATCAAGAGTTTAATGGTTTTTAATTAAACAAAAAATGGCCGTTGATAATAAAGAGATTTTACACAGTCTTTTCCTCAACGAGTACTGATAATTGGTATCATTTTCTGAGGACGCTAGAACAGGGAGATATTTGTTAGTTGGATATTAGCAATTAAAGACTGGTGCACAGTTTTATTTTCAGCATTTTCCATTTTTTCCGTCCACTTTAAGTCACATTTGCCGACTGCGTGGAGAGTGTTGCACTTTAATCGCATTAAAAAATGTCACACTAACACAGTTTGCACTTTTCCAAGTCCGTTTCTTCGTGATTTTCCCCACTATCAGTGCGAAGTAATGCGGTGGAAAATATTTCTGTTTCGCATATTCCCCCTCACTTTGGGAAAATCAATAGAACTGCTTTATGTTTTAAAGGCGACTTCTGTGATTTATGGCACCCACCGCACTTTTTACACAGATTCACGCACCGAGCCCTCCGACAGTCTGGGCCACAATAGTTTTGGTTTCAGCCGTGGAAGAGAAAAAACAATTGTAACGCCTCAGTGATTTTAGGGTCAATTAAACGACTCTCGTTTTATATTTGCCCAGTGATGTACGCAGCACTCAAGCCATGAATTTTATTTGTCCAATTTGATTTGTATGCCCCTGTGCTAACGGGTGCAGTATTGCAATTGCCCACACAATGCAATTATGTTCTATTCGATTTTTTTGTCTCTTACTTTTTTATTTTATTTTTTTCGCCGTTTTTGAACCCACCCCCACGGAACACTGATGTGGCAATGTTTTGCACCTGTTTTGGCCGTTTTGTTTTGACTAACTTGGCTTAGGCCCGGCACTCGCTGGTTGTTATGGTTATTGGCTCAAACTGTCACTCGGCCTTTGAGTGCTTTTCACTTCGCCCATCGAGTGTACATTTTCCCATAATTATAAAAATAAATATGTACGCTGTACACCCCGAAGCCAGTTCAAATATTGGTCATTGCAATTAGCCAACTTGCTGGGCAAAAGTTTCGGGTTCCCGGAAAAGGGTCAAAAAAGGGTTGACTGTCAAAGGTGCCGATCAGTAATTGCAATTTTTGGTACTCGACAACTTGACATTTTGCACAATATTATTTTATCCACTTCTGGTTTATCAAAATGTTTCATTTCATTTAATGGCTAGCCAATCTAAACTGGTTCCCTGGAATGTTCTGCAGAATATCCTTGAAAATGGAATCGACACTGGGGCCTTGGGCGTGGGTTTTCCGGGTTTCGGGTTTTTGCATAACACTTTTAATTCATGTCAAAGGCAACATCAGTTGAAAAACAGCAAATTGCACTTGTCTACATTGCATAAGTTTAGTTTTAATTGTTTTCCCTGGGGTTTCTAACTTTTATTGCCCCCGAAAACTATTTTCAGCTTCACTTGTTCTGTATTTTATTTTATTTGATTTTTATTTGTTTTTTATTTTTAGCTCACACGCACTAATATGTTAACGACGGACCACGTTCACGTTTAAACTGTTTTGGCCAACTGAACTGGCGGAAGAACTGGCAGAACTGCCGCGGCCGTAAGCCCATAAAAATGCAGCTGCAGGTTAGGGTTAGTGGCTGGTGGGGGTGGTCTTAGGCCCTATTTTCCACTCGACTCATTTTTACCTGCTCGGGGGTGATGCCTTGTTTCGACCAGCTCAGTGGTTCTTGCCTCGCAGTCAATATAATATGCAGTTATTAGTGACACCAATGGGCACTACTGAGCCGGGATTGGTAATGTCAAGTGCCAAATAGGTCAGTTTCAGGCCCAATAAAAGGGAATTTCAAATAATGCGTTAGATAATAGTGTTGCCTACACCCAGAAAAATATTGATCCATTCATTATGATTTTATGGTAAATTATTCTAAACCTTAAAAAAATTCGGAAGTAATATATTTTTGGTTGTATAAAAATCACATTCACTCATAAAAATAACCAAGACAACAAAAAGGTTTTTTTTAATTTATAACGAATACTTTATAAAACATATTTTATAATTTTGAACATAGTTTAATTATGATCCCCAAGTCCAATTACATAAATAGGTGTACGCAAAGTACGAGCAATACTAAGATATTGCTACTTTTTGGAAGTATGTGGTCGAAACTTAAATATTACATTTTTTGGATTTTACGTTATTGGGGGAAAATTTAGTTCATTCCAAAAGAAAGTGTTAAACAAGTTATAAGATGAAGGGGAAAGGTCCTTCCACCATATGTGATGTTTTTCCATTGTCTGATCTGATTTGAAGTATATATAGCTAGTCCATTGGCATTACTGACCATCTCCGGCGCCCTTGTTGGCGGCCCTTCGATTCAATTTGGCCGAAGGTCGAGCTGTGGCCGCTCCACTTAGATATTTCGGCCCACAACCATCATCCTCGCTGCAGGTTGAGATGTCCGAGGAGAACTGGAAGTCATCTACCTCGGTGTAGGTCTCATCCATGCTATCGATGGGGGTTTCCACATCTGTGTCGTCATCCTTTTTGTCACCCTGACAGCCTGCAATGTTACGGGAACTCTTGGACCCAGGTTCACAAACTCCCCCGCTGGACATTTTCTTGGGTATCAAGATGTCCTCCAGATTGGGCAGTTGCCCATCAGCACCCATCTGTTCCTTCATTTGCACCTGATTGCAATAGCGCTGAATGTGATCGATTACCTCGCGAACGCCCATTTCAGAGGATTTTCCAACTAAGCTATGGTCCGAAGAGGATTTTCGGGCTGCAATGCCCTGCTGTTGAGCCTTCGAGGTACTATGATAGGCCCCCGAATTCTTTAGAGCTTCGTTAATCTCCTTTTTATGGTTATTAGTCGCCCTGCTCTGACCCTTGTGACCTTTTACACCCTGGTGCTTGAGACTCTGGGATGGTTTGTATCCCAGATGTTTGCTCGCTGAGGCAGCAGCCACTAGGTTCGCCTTCGAGAGATTCATCATCTCGGGAGTAGGCGGCTTGCCCGTCATCATCGATTGGTGCTGGTAGAACATCTTGTCGTACTCGGACTTCATGCACAAGTAGCGAAAGTGCCGAGAGTTCTCTTCGCCGTAGTAAATCACCTCTGGGGTAGGGATAAAACGATAATAAAATAATAGTAACTGGGATACCTGGTGGTAACCTACTACTGGTGACCTGTTCCTGCAGCTTGTCCAGATTCTCGTTGGTCTGCTTCAACTCGCCCGAGAACCTTTCGATTTTGTGGCTCAGATCCCGAAAGTTCTTTCCCAGAGCATCCGATATGGTGTTCTGAAGGAAGAATAAATAATATTATGAATAATAATCAAAACCTGAAAGCCTAATGTATTACTATTCTTGGGAAAATACAAATATATTACTAGACATCAGTCTTTTTACTATGTTTTGCATTAATAATGGTTGCTTATTCCTTAATATTTGGTATCTCCCTTCATTCATAAGATTATTAACTAGAATTTGACTTGGCACATTGAAATAATATAGAATTTTTATAGGATGTAAATTTACGTTTTAAGGAACCTATCGATAAGGATACTAAGTATTGGTTCAGAACTCACTCCTACGGCAGTTTGGACGGTCTGGCGAATCAGCTCGAAGAACTCCTCGGGATCGTCCTCCTTCTCGTCATCGTCATCGGCGGTACTCACGTGCACCTTGCTCGTCGGGATCGGCTGTCGCCCACGCGAGTGCTTCTGATGGGGATGTGGATGCGGGTGCGGATGTGGATGTGGATGAGAATGTGGATGGGGATGTTGGCGTTGCTGTTGCTGCTGCTTGATGTGACTGTGATTGGACATCTGCTGCTGGTGGAGCTGATGCTGCGGCGGATGCTGCATCACTCCGGACTGCATCTGCATTTGCATCTGGTGGGCATGGGAATGCTGATTGTGCCTCCGCATATTCCCCAGATTTCCCTGCTGCTGCTGCTGGGGCACCATTAGCTCCTTGTCGGAGAACTCGGCGTTATCGTCCATGGGATAGTTGCCCCTCTGGGTATTGCCTTTTCCATGGTGCTGCACTCGATAGCCCTCCTTCGATTTGGCCATGTTATAACCACCATTGTTGGCCTTACCCTCACCCTGGCCAAAATGCGGAATCTTGTTCATCGGCGGCTGGCGGGCACTGGCCTTGTTGGCCATATTGTTTCGCCTCGAGGACATGGCATTATAGGGCGACGGCTGGGCGTGACCGGGAATCATCTGCGATGGCGATGTCTGCGTCATCGCACTGGGGGCATTCCGCAAATTAGCCGCCGTCAGGGGCAAGTTCGTGGTAATATAGTAATCGTTTTCGGTGACAAAACTGCGCTGCGTGCGGCCATCGGTTTGCCGGGAGCTAATGGTTCCTCCTGCCCCACCTGGAGCTCTCATTGCTGTGGTTTTGGTCATACCTGCATGGGATATCGCCACCGATTTCACAGGATGCACAGTGTCCATCTTGGATCCGTATACCTCCTCGATTCCCTTGCGACGACTGGGGCGCACCATTCTCATCGAAAGGCTAGTGTTTTTGGCTTTACTTACAGCAAACTTATATCAATTTTAGCCCTGGATTTCAGCGGCTTTCGGTTCTACCAATTAACGCAAATGCACAATAAAGTAAAACTGTACTCGAAATATTTTACATTTATATGTGTTGTTCCGGTGTCTTAGCTAAAATGAATGGGAATGTATGGACGAGTGTTGAAAGTAAATAGAGAAGGCTACTTTGGCAGCCAGATATATGAAAATGTGAACACAAAATTCCATTTACAAGAAAAGTCCTAAAGAAAAATAGGATTTTAGGAAATTATGAAGATATTCTTTATTATCTTTGGAAAAATATTAAATATGTTTTTTACACTTCAAAAATAATATTCGAAATGATATGAAAAGTTTTATAGAGTCAGAAAAAAAAAGAAATTTAATATTATACAGCCATTTGTCAACTCTTGACAAAATTTAAATTTTTGAAGATATTTTCTTTGGTTTTAAAAACTTGTCAAATATGCAGGGATTTTTATTCTTTCAAACACAGCTGTGTACACCTATTTTCTTCATAAACTGAAAAATATTTTTGCCCTTGATAAAGTTCTGTTGTTTCCGCATTTGTTAAAGTAATCAAAACGCTCTAAATCATGGGTGTTTTTTAAAAATCACTCCATCACATTTGCAATACTTCCCCATTCCGACAGATTGATAGATTTCTGAGCAAAAATCGCATTTATATTGGTTACTCACCCCGACTTCCCACCGAATTTATTTTCACACCTCGAACACTAAGCAGCAAACACCTCCTCATTATTCTGGCCGCAGGTGGTGAGGGAGTTTTCCCGTAAATTTGTTTACCTTTTGCCGCTCAACTAACCGCAAATGGCAACGACACAGGGCGAAGGTTCAATGTTTGCCCGCTTTGCCGGAAATATTTGTTCGCCTCGACGCCAAATCAAATGCTAATGAGATGCATCCGATTGGGGGCGTGGATGCTCTCTCAGAAGTGGTTCATCGCTCAAGAAATTATTACCAATATTTATCCGATTATTTACCTTTGAACCGCCTCGGGCGGCGTTCTGTGTAGCCAAGGCGAACGAGTCGCAGGATGAATCCTTAAGCAGGCGATGGCAACTAGCTTTAAGGCCTTGTCTGGACGGCTGAAAATAGACCGCTTAGCCTCAGGTTACAGACACTTAAGACTCGAAGGGATGCGAATGCGAATGCGAAAAAAGGGGCTCAATAGGAGTGCTGAAGGACCCTTGAAAATTGGGTCATCTGTCCGTGGGGATTGCGCCTTGAAACGGAAAACCCAAGACGACTCCTCTTTCTCATATACTCATTATGCAAATTGCGCATACGACGCGTGTGCTGCGGGCCACTGCAGGAGGCCCCCACTTTCTCCTTCTGCTTTCCTCCAAATCATTTTGTTGTTGACAATCTGTTGCATGCGAGTGTTATTAGAGCAGAGATGATATCTATGGGAATACACCCTTTTCGTTTCCCTTGCAGCTCTCTTAATGTCCTGGCCATAAATACAAACGAACCATGAAAGACCGACGATGACTATAATTTAAGATCCTGGCCTGCATTTGAATTGCAACCTTGGAAAACCCATTCTCTGCATGTGTTGCGCATAAATATTGCAACATTCGAGGAAAAGACAAAGGTCACAGAGGCTATATTTGTGGCAAATTCGCTGAAAAGCTGCCGTTAAGCCTTTGCCGTTGCTCGTATTGTCATGGCAATACAAGATATAATCTCCATATTAGTGGTACCAGTGAAACTCCCTTGATTGGCTGCTCTTCGATGTTCGCTGGAGTGTTTCCCCAGATTAGCTGCAAAATGCCAGCTAAATGAGCAGCAAAACAAAACGTGAGCCATTCCAAATTAATATTAGTCATTAGCATTATGCGGAACGATAAATTCTGATGGGCCCCGGCATTAGACCAGCTTAAGGCGGAGACATTTCCCAGAAATTTATCACCCAAAAAAGTGGCCCCGCGGCCCAAATAAATCATCCAAATTGTGACCGCAGATTTTAAAGCATTCGCTGAACCACACGAAATAAGAAATGTTTTTACAGTCATTTCTTTATTTTTAATTGCAGGCCGGCCAATTAAAAGGCAAGTGAGCGTTGCAGTATTTTACAAACGCATAAATTTGTCGGCTGTCAGCAGGATTTTGAAGACTTTCCGGACACTTTTCCGACTGCCCACCCAAAATACGTCACTTGCACAATTTTAGTTTTCTATTTTTGGCTTGATGGCAGAGGAATTTTCTTGATTTGCTTAGAACTGAGCGGTTCCTTTGTTGATATTTAATGGCTTAAATCAAAATGGCACAATAACTAATGAGCAACAGCACGAATTTCCTCCAAAATGTCTATGAAAAAGAAGATAAAATTAGACAAAGAAAATTAAATCACTTGTTTTTAACGACTTGCAATAAAAAACCATGACCTATTCAATTCACAGCTTTAACAAATTGTCAAAAATAGAATTTATCCAAGAACTTCCGCTATACTTATAATTTATTAGTTATATTAAATACTTTTTTTCTTTTAAGAGCATTAAAGAATCAACCATATGTTTTCTCCTCATTGTATATTTATAATGAAAAATACATATATAAATTCGGCCGGCGAGTGAATAATTTTACGGCTATTTATTTGCTTAATTTAAGAGCTATTTATTTATTTTAAAGTATCTCCGCTGACAGACGAACATGACGAGCGAGAATTTCCGCCCGTTCTCACTCTTTCTGGGCCGTGTGCTTTATGACAAAATGTTCACAATAAATAAATGGTACAACGAAATAAATTGCCTCTACAGATATGATACAAATAAATTTGCTTATTTATGCGATGCTGCCAAAGTATCCAACAAATTTCGCGATTCGATACGATTCGAATCGAGTCTCTCACTTGCCTTCTCATAAATGCAGCTGCTGTCGCTTTGTTCTGTTTTGTTTTCGGCTTTTCAATAAAAAATTACTTCTCGACTCGACTTTGATTGTTGATGATTGTTTTCTGAATTTTGATGGCTTTTTGTCACGAATCCAGAACGGAGCATTTCTTTATGTTGCCCATTATTTATACGCACTGAAGATCAGCGAGGTACGTGTTGTTTTTTAAAAACGTTTTTTGCTCATCACAGAAAACTGAATGAAATGAAAATACAATTTCCTGGTATTTGGGTCAGCAGAACTGTTTTTGCCTCCCTTCAGTTGAATCAATTAAAGTCATAAACCTGGTGATGTAATTTTAAAGGAAGTGCACTGATTGCCTTTATGAGGTAGGTTTTGTGATGTGTTTTTATCATATGCTTACAAATTTAAATCGAAAATGTATTAATAAAACGTATTAGTCGCTAAATATTTGAAATTATCTATAACTTGTTTTCAAAATAATGTTAGTTAATAAGCTTACCTTATATTGTAGTTATCAATAGGTGATAAGAAAGCTCGTGCCTTGCCTAATGTTGCTCAACAAAAAGCTGGCAGCAACATGTTGCTGCTACAACCTCTACACTGCTTTATATTAGCCCCTTGAATCCGGCTAGTGAACAATAATTAATTGGTCAACTGGCCATAAATATTAACTCAACACTCGACTGCGTATATCCGTGTGGTTTGGTCAAGTGCAGCAGCAACATGGCTAGCAATATCTGCTGCATGTTGCTGGTGCTTCCGACCAGAAACGAGTTCGGCAACATAAACAAAAAACAGCTGTTCCGATTTGTTCAGTTGTCGGCTTCTTTAGCCGGCTAACTTAAATGTGGGGTGAAATCAGGCAGGTCACTTGTCGTGTGCCTTCGTGTTGCCGTTGTCGGCACACCAGCAACACCACCAGCGGCAGCAGCAGCAGCAACACCAGCAGCAGCAACATCAGAAGCAGCAGCAGCAGCCCAAACAGGAAAATCCGCACGACGATGCCACACACAGAAATTCAGTTCAATGCGAAATTTTGTTTGAGCCAGACGCGAAATTTCTCAGCGCTGCGGGGCCAAAAATCTCGTTGTTAAGTGCGTGAAAAGTGTCAACAAATAAGGGAGTCTAGTGAACAATAAAATATTATTTACCAAAAAAAATCTAATTAATTAATTTCCATAACAAATAAATTAACAATTAACTTGGCATATAAATCAAGCCATCGCGTGTGCATCTTCGTGATAAACTTGTAAGACAAGACAACCTGACCAAGCGAAAAACCTAGTGAAATCGCTGGCCAATTGACAGCGGCGCTTGTCCAACACATTTTTCAACACCAAACTCAATTCCCATTTGAATTTGAATTTGAATTCGAATCCAAAGTGTAATTTCAATTTCCATCTCGAGTGGACAATATTCAATTGGAATTGCAATTGCAATTCATGCCACGGCAAGTGAATTGAGTGAGTATCGCGCCGCGATTGCGCAATTACAATTACTAAGCGCCATGCCTTGGACTCTATGGCTCCCTCTTAGCTTAAGTATCTGTATCTGTTCAATTTCAATTCCAACTTACTGTATGCATTCGTTCGCATTTAGTTGACAGTGATTAATCTTAACATTTGAATGCGAAATCATGCTAAGCTCGCCAATTAATTTGTTCGCCTGGATTTCCATTCGGCGACGGCGACGACGACTGCGACTCAATTATGCATGTTACACCAGGATTGCAATTGGTTTTTCGCAAAATCGTACATTTTAGCCAACAAAATGCAAGCAAATCGATCGCTAATTGATTGAAAGAGTGGTCGGAATTTCATTAGGATTTAATAGCCACCCTGTCATCACAATTAACACTTAATTTGGCTTAATTGTACTTGCAATATTTATTAGTTGAACGTTTTATTCAATTTCATTAGGTGAAAAAAATGCCATTAAGAATTTCATTAGGGACTAATTTAAAATGTATGTTGTAAGTGACAAGCTGAATTTTAGTTAGTTATGCCCAATGAAAAAATCAGTCTAGCTTTTAGGTAAATTAAATATTTATTTTATTTACTAGACACAAAAAAGGCTTTGCCCACTTGGGAAATAATTTTGTTTTTACATGAAATTTTATTAAACGGGTCGATGGAATTTCGTTTGGAGGCAAAGCTGACATAAAATTTATTTTATTCACATTGCCTTAATGAGAAAAAATGGATTATCAAACCGGATTTTTGTATGATTTTTAAAAGAAGTCAGCTATTTGATGCTTAGATAAATATTGCAAATGACTAGGAAACTAAACAAAATATTTATTGTACTATATCTATTCAATTACTTAATTTCCTGTTAAAACTATTTTATCTTTCAATGTTTTTGATGTTTTTGTCTTGGCCATTTGACTCAAAGAATTTTAGGAATTTCAAAGGAAAATTGCTTAAGATACTTGAAAAGGGTTTTCATTTAGTTGCTTACATTCAACCTCAGCTACGCTTCGTTGAAGTTGTTAGTTTTAGTTTTGAACATGCAAAGAGTTTATTAAATTTGATTAAAATATGCTACTTGGCACATGAAGGTTCTCAGTTAAATTAAATACAGAAAATGTCAAGAAACGCAGCTGAAGTTAAGGAAAAGTAATTAGAAAAGGGAAACAGCAAGGAGTGGCAAGATAAAACCCTCTATTAATTTACCAACATTCTTTTGGGTACATTAATATAGCTTTAAATGGGTGAGCAATTTTGTCAGCTACATTTTGACCCATTTAAATTACCGAGCATGTCCGCAAGCTGTGCAAATAAATGTACTTCAACCTGAAAGACCTCAACTACAGCTGAGTTATCAAGTGTAAGCCAGACTGATGTGCATGAATAAACCAAGGCGAAGTCTCTTCAACTTGGCAGAAAATTAAATTTACCTCGGCAAATGTATAGTTTGACAATTTGTTTCCCAAGTGGCGGTTACACTAGCCAACAAGAAAGGGGCGCAACCACGATGGCCACTTGGCTCTGAAACGCGGCTTCAATGGTGTTTGCCAATAAACAGCGAAATTGAGGCAAAATAAAGTTGAACAAGTGCACTTGTTGGCGAGGAAAAACTTAAGTTTTGTTTTTCCCAGCAAGTGCGGAAGTTGCCAAAATAGCGAAGCACAAAGGGCATATACATTCTGTGGCAAATGGGAAACTTTTCAGGCCACAAAAGAAAGGGAAACCATTGCCACAAAGTCGGTTATGAGCAGTCAGTCGTTGAGGACAACTCCATTCCCGATTCCCGACTCGAAATCAATCTCCTTCTTTCCCCACAACCACAAGTCATGTATCTTTACGGGGATATATGGGATACACAGGATATACTGGATATATATGTGGGTCAGCGGTGTTGATTGTGATTGATCTGCGTTTAATGCCATTTTGTTGTTAGACGGAAGCGTAAAAATGGTCAGCTAGGAGCGATGATGTGGCACAAATCTCTGCCAGAGGGTCTGAGTTTTGTGGATTGGAATCGAGGTTGGGGATGGCTGAGGATGGGGATGGGGTCAGTCATCCGAGCTACACATGCTCGACATATTTATGAAGTTGTTGACTTGGCCGTGGCCAGCGTTGACATGCAATCCGGGCAGCATATGCGGGGTCTCCTCTTACACATTTTTACGAGCTTATAAGTTTGGACTCAGGACCCCGGACCCAGACTAATCATGTCCTTGTGTGTCGTTAATAGGCCCGGAAAGTCCGCATAAATAACACTGCACTTGGAACAAATTTGGATTATTGCTTATGACATGAAAAATATCAATATATCGAAAGTAGTTTGATAAGATCCAAAGAAAACATAAACTCTTATAATAAAAAATTTGATATTTTCTAATATACCTTTTTAGATCCTAAATATTTATATTAGTAATTTCAAGTTTGATAATAACACTATTTAAATTTAATTAGAAAATGTCGAAGCACAGAAATCATTGTGGTACTCTTCCAATTTATGAAAATCTTTTTAGAACCTAAGAAATATTTTTTCTGTGTAACACTGTGATAGTTAAAGCTTGAAACTCTCCTGTCTTCGGCAACTCCTTGGAAGATATTGTGTGAATTGAACCAGAAATCCCTTTCAGCTCCCAAACGACCATATTCACTTGCATCCCAACCCATTCACGTCAAAAACATTAGGCAAAAGTGAGAGAGGGAAGACCCCAGCTCAAGACAGCTAGCCCAGATGTATGCAATGGAAGTGCCAGCCATATCACGTATGAGCGCTATTTGCACAGTCCAGTCCTCGAACTCAACACCCAACACCCAACACCATCCCATTTCATTCCCAAGATACATATTTGCACAGAGATACGTGCGTGTAAAATTGCAAATGGCATTTGTAGCTTTGGTTTGTTTCAATTTCCAGGCACTGACATTTTTGATGCATTGATTATGATATTCTTGGTTTTATATTTGTTCTTTAGCAGCTGCTTGTGCATACTTCATAAATCAAAATGTGGAAGCGAAGGGTGGTTTTTTATTGGTAATAAAAATGAAATAAAAATTAAGTTATAGATGCTTTAAGAACCTATCTTGAAAACCTGGAGAGCTATTAAAGTCAAAAGTGCTCCACATAAGTTTATCGAAAATCTAGACACCTACCAAACAGTAGACCTAAAAAAAGGGACCATTCTTTACTTTCTTATCGAGGAAGAAAATCCCCCAATTTATTTGTATACATTTATCACTGAACTCCAGACTAATCGCAACTTTACGTGTATGCAAGACATAAAAGGGGACCCAAAAAAAAATTGAAACTTCGCCATTGATTTGTTGACTTTTTGGGGGTTCTTTGCACTCCACAAATTTTACATGCCGCTGGTTCGAAATAAAAAAGGGAGGGTCCCTTACATGGGATGGGTCTCCAATAACAGGAAGTTGTCTATTATACGGCCACGTTACTTGGCAAAACTCGCACACACATCGATGATTGCAGAAAAGATACGCCGACAGACTGTCTATCAGTTTTCCCCGACTTTTCCATTTCCACTTCCCCATTTTCCCCACGAATGTATTTTCGTATGCTGCACCGCCTGCCGGAAACTTCCGCCCAAAGTTTATCATCTCAGCTGAATGTGCCGCTGATTTGTTGCCACTCTAATGTGCCTAATTGAATCTTTTACATTCTGTTTCGTTGTTCTGCTCACCAGAATGCAAATAAATGTAGCTAATTTGTTTATTCAAGTTAAATCGTTTGGGAAATTGGGTCACAATGCCAGTGCCTAGGACCAAAGTTCGTTAGGGGGAATGATTAACATTCTTTTAAATGTATCTAGGGGTTTATTTTTTTAAATTCAGCATAAAAAGGGCAATATGCTCTCTACAACTTTCAAACAAAATGCCCAACAAAAAATATGTGCTTGTTAATTGCTAATTGCTTTGTAACAATAGCCAACATTTAAATACAAATTGCAGCAGCCTTTTTGCTTGTTAGAAATCGCTGCATGGCAATCAAAAACATATTTAGGGCCTAATCCGAATTTAATAAAATATTCCTAAAAATAATTTGCACAATTCACATTCAATTTGTTTTGGCTGCCATTATTTGTCAACTTAATGTGCCTACGCTTTGACTCCAGGGAGATTTCAATTGAAGCTGGAAAGAAAAAAAAAAAGAAAAAAAGATCTGATTTATTGCGGAAAATTCCTTAGCAATAAAAGGACAAAAAACAAATGTCTTAAAACAGGGAGGCTGCGTGAAAAAGTTTGCAAAACACAATGAAGACCACCGCAAATGTGGGGCTGCTGTGCCAGCTGTCAATGATTTGTTTCAACAGAATTCGCCTGCCGAGTGTCTCGTTAAACGCACATAAATATTGTGATTACCTATAATGTGCTGACTGCCAGTCTGTCTGTCAGTCCCTGGGTCTATGAGTCCATATCCCTGCAAGGACGACTGTCTGAGCTGTCTGCCGCAGGACCTGTGCCCCACTTTCCCACCTTTCTGCTGTGCCAGCCACATTTTTAATGATGTGTCGGCGCTCCGCCTTTCGACGTCAGCTGAAAAGGCTTTAACATAACAATTTACTTTTAATTCAAGCACTCAGCGGGCTTAATTATCCAAGTGGCTGGGGGCCAATAATCGTTGCTGACATTTTAACGCCGGTTTCATTCGTTTTATTGGCCGTGCAATTATGCATAAATCGCTGCGCCTGACACCTCAATAATTTTTAACTGTTACTGCCTCGCCATTTATTATCTCGATGTCTTTTCAAGCAGACGTAGGTTTACTTATTTAAATTATATAGAATATATACACTTCATTTTTAATCGGAATTAAAAGCCCATGGGAGAAGTTCCATTAAAGTGTGCCACTGAATACCATTAATGTTATGTGGATATCGAATCAATACATCTTTAAAGCGGGGATAATTATTTATGATAATATAATAATATAAACATATTTGTGTTTGTTGGTTCTTGTGTATTTAATCACAAGTTTAAAGTCCAAATTGACTTGTGCCCTACAGTTCATTACCCAAATTAATGAGATAAAATGTTCCCAGTTGAATGCCCATATTTTAACATATATTAACCTCTATTTTCTTCTGAAAATATTTATTTAATTAGTTTTTTGTCACACTTAATAATACATATTAAATATCTATTAAGCGTTTCACTGCTAGCATAAGAACTCAATAAAACTTGTAAGCCAAAAGATAGCCAGACAAAGAATTAGTTGACTGCAGACATATTCCTTATCTTAATCCGGGGACATTTTTCAAGTTCAGTTCTCTTTCTTACTCGACCCGCAGGAACCAGGACCTCATGTCCCAGCTAACATGTCACATAAATCTCAGATAGGCCAGGGTCGAATTTATCAAGCCCCCTTATCGGTGCCACCAGCTGTCTAATTAGGCTTTCACTAGGACACACAAAAAAAAAAGAGAAAAGGGGGTGATGAGCGATAAGGCGGACACATGTAAACAGGTTGAATACTGGCAGCAGGTTCAATTTGGCCCACTGGCAATAACAAAAACTGACACCAAAATGGCCCAAAAACAATACCAACAGCTGGCCAAAAAGATGATGTTACTCGCACTTTGTTTTCTGATGTTTTTCGATGCGTGGGTGTACGAAACAAAAATTGAAATCCACCCCACGCAACGTGCCAAAAATAGCAAACAATAGATAAAGCGCCAGAAGCAATGTGTTTTCGTGGTAATTTTTGCAAAAATTAATTCGCAGATTGAATGTCATACGTAAATGGTTCCTGCCAACTCTGCGCAAATCGAAATTTGTTTGAATTTTCCATAGAAACTTTAGCTGAACATCCACATTTAATTTATGGTGTTATTCACACGAACAGAGTTTCGATATTTCTGATACTCTCTGTGTGACAAAATTGAAATAGTTAACTTTTCTGCAACTTATTTAAATGCAAAAACTTTTCCTGGGGAAAATGCGAAGTGCTTCCAAGGGGTGAAAGCCCTTGAAGAGCTTGTGCAGCTGGCTGAATCAATCCCCAGCGCTAATCGATGGGAAAGATTGACAACAGAGTGACTTATGAATTATGAGTGAAAGGATCCCAGTATTCCAGGATCCGCAGGAAGTGAGATTGAAACTTCACTGAAAGTTGGACCTTAGTTATACACACTTTCGCAGTATTCACAGTAACAAACAAAACTTTCCTTAATACTCCCCTCCTTTATGTATACATTCCACATCCGGAAATGTACTTTATACGCCAGCTTGGCTCATTTTGTTTTATGGTTTTTTTTTATTCTCTAGATTGTCTTCTTTATGCAATTCAAATATTGATCCATAAATAGTCACAAACTACGTGATCCATCACATTTTATGTTTATGTGCTCATGACAGATGAACTTTGATGGGTTTATTTGTTTACCAAAGTTGTTGGATTGCACAGGAAAAATCTAAATGAGCTTAGTCTTGGTAATAAAAAAATGTGCAAAGGTTTTTGGAAGCATATTTATATGCCAAAGCTATATTTCTACATTTTTAATGAATTTGAAAAATAATAAAAAAATGTTTTATCTTGTTAAGATCCTTGAAAAGTTTATAAGTTTGTTCAGTCACATTTAATTTATTTAAAAGGACAGCGTTAATGGTAGGTCCTCAATCATTTTTTTTTAGTTAATGCCCTAAAAAGGTTTTTGATTTATTAGGAAAGCATGATAATATCACCTATAATAACACCACAGCTGTAGGTATATTTTCCTTAATAATTACTAAAGTTTTAAAAACCCCCCTTCTATTTTAAATTAAAAGCAAGCCACATCTTGTGCAGATCCTAGAACTTAACTTTTTTGAGAGGTGCTTAAAACAAACATTGCAAAAGTCATGCACGTTTGTCGCCCAATTGTATTTACATCTGGTTGATTGTGTGTGCGGACAAAGTGCTGCAATCAAAGGTGAGACACCTGGCCTCCAGAGCAGAGTGCCAGGTGAAGGGGCAGCAGGATGGGGCAAGAACTGAGGACCTGAGCCCACATGAAAGGAGTAAGTAGTAAGCATTTGCAGTCGTCGGCGCGTACGTGCCAGGCATTAGAAGCACCGATTCCCTGGATTTTCGAGACCAAGAAGTCGTCGCAATTATGCGGCTTTCGGGGATGGGGAGGTCCTCCTAGCTCCACTCACCTGACACCACCAGGTGCCGGCTCTAATGAGAGCAGCCCAGCCCAGACCAGGACCTCACTTCGATTGCCGGTGATTGCCGAAATGCCGAAAATGGCATTTGCAGCACATCTTGCCGAATCATTGCGAATCTTGCCGATTGGCGATTGGAGGCGCTTTGCGGAGCCGCGTTTATTGATTTTGTTCAGGCAGAAGGGAATCGAGACAAATTATTTTACACTCGAGCGATTTGTGATATGTCTGCGACCCGCCCTGCCCTTCTGCCTCTCCAACGCCTACCGCCAACCGCCGAATCATCGCACCGCCTACCAGTGATTGACAGCATTTCCAGAAATCCCCAACGAAAACAAAACAGGCACTGGGAGAAAAAAGGCAGCTTAAATTAAGAACAGCATTTCAAAGATTTGAGAAGTATTATATTTACTATGACATCTTTCCGATGTAGGTAGACCCTTTGAAGTTAGTTCCTTTCGCAAAAATAAAGAAGTATATATTTTTTTGGAATGTATAATACCTGCTAAAGTTTCACAATTTATCTAATAACTTTAAATTCGATTCTAAAATATGTATTTTATATTTTTGGTAAGTATATTGTTTTTAAATATTTTTTAGGAAAGCTACGCATTTTAAATATATAAATGTAAGATATATATATTTTCTGAAGCCCTACTTAATTTGTTTATTTTTATATACTCAGAAAATATATAATCTATTACATTTCTTAATATCTGCTTTCCTAGTTGTCATAAAGTTAATTTTTGTTTCTGCTGACAAAATTGAATGGATTGGTAATTGAAACGTTGCTTTTGATCCACATAATTTTCTAAGAATTCACCTTAACACAATTGTTTATAAGATTTTCCAGGAAAAAGGATAGGATAAAATAAAATCTTATTGAAGAGAAAACTCCGATAGGAAGGGTTTTCATCGATCTCTAGACCAACCCAACACATTTTCTCCCGGTGCTCTCTCAAAAAAAAGACGCGATGAGTTGTCTTTAAGTTTTGGCGCCTTCTGATTTCCAAGTTCATTGGTTCTGTCAAATTAAAATGCGTGCTTTGTGCCGCACACCCAGGGGCGCTCCTTCGATAATTACAGGGGGCCCGAATGTCTGCAATGCCCGGTGGCCCACGTGTGGCGGCTGATTGAAATCGACGTGGTAGGTGTCAATCTTTCTGCCTTTTGGCCAAAAGAGAGACTTGGCCCGCCCGTTGACTTGTCTGCCGTTGACTTATTTGCTCATCTGGCCCCGTGCCCACTTTGATTTCCCTTTGCCAAATTAAATTTTCAATTTGCGTCGGAGACGTTTTGGCTGCAAGTTGTATTACTTTATTATTTGTGCCGGGAATACACACTCGTAATTGCTTTACATAGCCTCTGAGTTTTTGACTTTTGGACTTCTGGACACTTCCTGGCCGCAGCATTTGTTGCAATATTCGGTTTTTAATTAAATAAAAGCGCGTGACTTTAATTGCGACAGTTTTCCATGCAAAAGAAGGTTCGTTGACCAGGCCACAAAAAAAGGAGGTCGTTGGAGGGGAAACCCGCTGACAGCAGCTTCAGTAAGTATTTTGATTAATTAACGAGCGACGGCCTTTGGGGGCGATAGGCATGGGGCTCCTAACTCAGGACACCATGACACGCGCTTTTCTCCGAGCATTCACAGGACTTCTTCTTCAGTGGAGCTGCTTACTTGGCTCTTTTTTCCCACCAGGAAGGTCCTTCTTCCCGCGAATCCCCCGATTGGGCGTGATCCCTGATGGGCGAACTATAAACTTGAATTTGCATTTTTTCCTGCCAGCTATATTTGTTATAGAATTCGCCAAGACGCCTTCAATACAAATTATTTGTGGGCGGAGGTCCTAAAAGTATTTTTATACCCGTAGATAATCTGCCTAAATAAGCTTATAGCGGTCATAAAAACTCAGTTTGGAATTTTAAAGTTCCTTTTCCCTTCTTCCGAATTTGTTTTTTTACTCGTAGATAATCTCGCGAATGGTGTATTTTCTGTGGGCATAATAATGCTGTTTTACATTTTAAATTTATTTTTCTTTCTTAGCTATTTTAACTTTTGTAATCAATTTTAGAATAATTTTGAGCCTATCCACCCACAATTGTTCTGGTAATGACATTTTGCTATTAATTTATATTAGATTAATCTAAAAAAATGTTTTATCTGTTGTAACTAAATTTGCGGTTTCAAAAGTTCATAAAGTTCAGATAATATTGTTACTGGAGTTTACCAAGCTCTCTCGTAGTTACTCACTGATTAGGAGCAAAAATGATTTAAGAATTAAATAAAAATTTGTATTAAATACTAGGACTGATTCATATTAATAAACCATAGCTGGTTTATAACCCAGACTTGGCATCTCTGCCATCGTTTTCGAATTCGCCTGGGAGTTGCGGTTGCGGCGTTTTCTATTTTCTGCATTTGCGTCTAATTAAGTCAAGTTCAAAATTCTACTTAGCACAGAACGCGTTGCTCTCACAGCAGTTAGCGATGTATGTGCCCTGCATAATTTATACATACAGCCCACTCCTGATGTCTACTATATATACTATATACACGCCTGATGATGGAGAGACCTCGGGGCGCTGTGGTTAAGCGTTCGTGGCATTTGGTTTTCATTAGCCAACTAGTAGAACCCATCAGCTAAGTGATTTAACTGTTGAATATTTGCGAATGCCGAATGCTTTGAGGTTAGTCCTTAGTCCCTTGGCATCTTCTTGAGGGCCCGAACTAAATGGATATTTATTATTACACCCCGCAAAACAATTACTTGCAGTGCATACCTGGAATACGCATAAATAATAATAATTTCCCAGCAGAACGCGGGGCTTTCCTCCTTTATTTTTCCCCTTCTCGGTTAATTAACACCCTCCAGCCACTTGGCGATTACTTTTGCGCAGGTAACAGCACTTTTCCGGGGGCAAAGGCATAATTTATTTATAATTGACTTAATAGACCTGGGCATTCCTTCACCCGACATTCGAATTAATTACTTTCACCGACTTATGACACCTTTTCGAGATGGTCAGAGTAAGGAAAACAAAAGAAAGGGTAGAAAGCAACAATAGATATCAATTTTCGGGGCCTTGTCATTTAGGTTTTGTTGCCAAATATCAATCAAATGGCTAAGTGTGTTGCCACATTCGGGAAACTTGACAGACAGGCAGACTTATGGATAGATAGACGGGGTTAAGAGTATTTATAATATATTGTACACACTCATAATAAATGGGTATTGTTTTGCAACTCGATGCTTGGGCTCTTCTGCTTAAATTTAGAAGGCAGCCAAAGTGGCAACGGCAAATGGCTCAGCTGCCCACGCCAGGTGTCAAGGCAACACGTCGTATACGCAATTCTTTTGGCCTGAGCTTTTCTTTTGTCTGATTGGCTGGCGAAAACAAACAAACGCATGTCTATGGCTTTAGACTTCTGCTTCAGTCTTGGCTTAGCACGCGCCCTTCAAATTCTGCCCCCCATTTCATTCATAATAATGTCTGGGCTGGCTATCCGATAAGAAAGTCAAACTTTAAACTTTAAACATATCATGGACCTCGGCAGCTTAATCTCGTGTGGCAAATGTTTTGACGCAATTTTGCCCCAAACACATTTTCCATCTACATACACTTGTCTAACTTTTGGCCAAAAAATATATAAATAAGAAGAAAGGTTTATGGGGCAGGACTGGAGCAGCTGACATTCCCTCACCGAAGTCGAAAGTCTGGCGGCGTCTTCATTGTTTCGCAAACTGTTTTACAGGTGCTACAAATTTGAATATAAATACACAAGCAGCCAGCGAGCATGCTGTGTGCAATAATAAAATAAAATGCCATTCAATGGCGTCAGGGCACTGTGGTGATATTTTTCGGGCTTTAAAGCCAGGGAAAATTAAATTAAATTTTTACTAATTCAATTAGAGAAGTCAACATAAGAGAAGAATAAATGGTTGTACCTTGTAGGCCTAGAAAGTTAATATTGTCTTTACAGAATATTTGTTTTGAGAAAAGCTAATAATAAATATTTAGATAATAACCAAAAGATCAAAGGGTTTCAAATATCACCCAAGGATAAGTAAAATATTTATATTTGATTGCTTATCAAATACGTTTAAATATTTTTGTATTTTAAATATTATAATAATATGGATAAAAATAAGAATAAATAAAGTTTACATTAAGTTTTCCAATTTATATAATCCCCTTTATCTTAAACAACACCCAATGTAGATATTATAAAATATTATATTATAGAATATTAAACATAAGCTCAACAAAAAATCCTATAATGTAAGCATTTTAATATTTGCATCTTTGCCTAATGAAAGAATATGAAAAATAATAATCAGTAAATTTTAATTATAATAAACAAGTTACAAAACTTTCAAAAACTAGTTATGTTTTCCCTGTACAAATTCAATATAGTAACCTTTCCAGAAAGTCTAAACCCTTTAACCATTTAATTTGGTATTTACCAAGAACTTTGGCCCCATGGGCCACAGTGCCTGGCAGCCACGTTGAAAAGACGAGTCGGCATTTTTGGCCAACGGGGACCATTCCGAGGGGCCGCAAAAGTTGTAGACACACACTCACCGTGGCCACTTTCCCATTTCCTCGCTGGCTGCAACTTTTCAATTTGCTCGCCCCGACTATTTACAATTTGGGGGAAAACAAAACAAAACGAGGACAGACACGGGTGGAAAATATTTGGAGCCCTAATATCCAGTTTCGCCTACCAATTCGAATTTGCCTGTGCCTCGTAGACAGTTTTCCAGCACGACGTGCGACTATGTCTGTCATTTAGATTTGAATTTAGTGGCTACTTAAGAGACTGGGGCGTCTTAAGTGGATTTTCATCGTCTGAACGTTGAGATCCGACAATGGTTTTCAAATTGTCAATTAGTCTGCGCTCGGAGCAATCAAAGTATCGAATGAGAACCGAGTGCAAGCATAATGAAAATAATATGAAACCCAACATATATTCTTGTTCCCCGACTCAATCCCTCTGACAATTATCCTTTGGACACGCGTCACGCTCCATAAAATTGAAATGAAATACTAAACTCGGGTCGTTATGACGCTGATTGCCATGAACTGCAAGTGCATACGGGGAATTGCAACGTCCGAGCCATAAACATAAGGCGGAAAAATGGAAAAAATGGCCAAGATGGCCAGCAGGGGGACAAAGAAGAAGTGACCTAATAAAGTTTGTGCCGTTTGTCGCTGCCATATTTTTCGCTGTGAAATCAATTTTTCATTTTGAGCCAGCATGACGACGCCACTTTCCCCGATTTTCCCCGAAGCCAGGACAATATATGCTCGCAATTGTCATAGAGGACATTGAAAGTGACTCCGGAGCAGACAGTGTAATGGTTTATATAATGCCCAAACGTCCAAAACTGCACAGCAACATAACATAAATATGCTGCAAGTGGCTCGAAAAGAACAAAAGCCAGATGCTTTCGACTTTTATGACTCATACGCGCCGTTGCACAGAGTTCGCCGAAAAACAAAGTGCATCAGCACAAAGACAAAAGAAAGTCGGTCCTTTGCCAAGTTGGCAACTGAGATTTGCTAGACGCAGATAGCACTCAACTGAAGGATCCGAATCTGAATACAAAACTCGAGCTGCGACCTTAAAGGCTTAATACCAAGTCACTTAATCCTAAACACCCTGCTATATTGAGATAAATTATATTTGTTTGAGATTAAACAGAAATATTTTGTTTTGAACTTGGTTGAAAGTACTTATGTACCTTAAAGTGAGAGTTTACCACATAATCACACGGTATTTTGTAAGAAAGTTAAAACCCAAGCAGGCTGTCTATAATTTTGTTGAAAGTGTTTATATACAAAGGTATACGAAAAATGTTTGTGTATTTTAAAGACTCACCACTTTAATAGTGAGATGTGTTTATATATTTTGAAAGGTGTTATGCAGAAACCCTTTCCTTTTTTACATATTTGTTAATGTATAATATTAATTGTTTTAATGTCTGGTATTGTATAAGGTGTTATGTCAAACAATTATTTGTTTTAATGAGATGAGGGTTTGGTGTAAATGTGTGGTGTTCCTCTTCAGTCATCAGATCACAGGGTATCCATCCCAATTAGTCTCCTAGCTTCTGGTTCTGCATGGCATTCTCCAGACTGGATGAGATGGGGATTTGGTGTAAATGTATGGTTATTCCTCTTAAGTCATCAGATCACAGGGTATCTATCCCAATTAGTCTTCTAGCTTTTGTTTCTCCATGGCATTCTCCAGACTGGAAACGTCCTCGCTTTCCTCGAAGTCATACTCGGACCATTTGTAGATTCCCTCCTTCATCTGACGCTCGATGTCCGCGTACTCCAGTTCTATCAAAGCCACCGGCTGGAAGGGATTGATCCTCCGGCGGGATCCGTCGATGATGGAGTTCACCTCATCGAAGCGACGCAACAGGTGCATCAGCTTGCCACGCGTAGCCTCGAACTTTGACTTCACCGGGTCTGCCCGGGGATTTGAAGGGGATTTGGGTTCCGGGGCTTTTGGCCGGAAGGCGGGCTTACGCTTGTAGTGGCGCAATATTAGGGCAGGTCCATTGCGATTCAGTTGGCTCAGCCACATCCAGGGGTGGTCCATCTTCCAAGGGGGCAGCGACATCTTTACTATCCAGTTGAGAAATTGTTCCGACTCCAAACGCTCGACTTTTCCTTTGACAACTGCCGTCATGCAATAAATAATGTGACCGTTGTATGTAAAAATACCACTTTCTTTTTTATAAAAGCCCACTTGGTTCAATCTAAAATTTAAGAACTACAGTATGACAGTATAAAGTACGGAGTAGACCTCTTAAACTGCTCACTTTACTCAGAACCCCCCCAATTCAATTCAATTCATTGTTGATCAACTCGATGTCGCTATATCGCAATCCTCTTGAACGCTTCTCTGGTTTTCACAATCACATTGAATGCAGCTCGACGGCTTTAGCGCCAAATTCTGACAAAAGATGCCAATGGCAGTATTTTAAGTCGATTCGAGCGCCAAAAAAGTGTTGGCTCAACTGACAGCTTACTCAAAATATGTCAATCAAATCCAGCTTTCGCTCTGCCCTTTCACATCCTCTTGCCAAGGCCAACGCACATATAAAGCATCAGATTGGGGACTATAGAGTGAGGTGTTCTACCGACTAGACACTTTTCTGGCTATTTTGCATGCAAATTAAATGCGCATTATCAGCAGCCTTTAAACTTAAATACCAAGACCAACTTATGCAAAGCTCAAATGGGTTGATTTGCCGGTTGAAAATACTTCAAAGCTCCTTGAGCCATTTACATATGTAAATATTAAACATAAAAGACTGAGCTTATGGGATTTTCTACTGGCCATCGTCGGGTTTTTAGAGTGATTACTTATATAATTTCTTCTGTGATGCTACTTGCGTAAGTTTGATTGGTAGCAGATTAGGAAAATATTAAAAAAATATTTTGGCATTTAAAAGTGAAATTTTTAATTGCCTTAAGCTGCTTATAGCCATATGACACTTTCTTAACCTGAGACTAACTGATGGGTTTTCTTTTAAAAGGTAAAAGAATAGGACAACGTTTTCCCTATAGAACTTAAAAAATAAATCGAATCGGTTGTAAATTTACAACACCCTCTGATGCTAATGGTAAATTTACAAAGGCCAAAACGGCGACATGTGGTGTCACTCGTCTTCCTCCCACTCCACAAACCCCTCTGAAACCCCTGGAAAATGGCCACTATCCCGCTGAGCAGCTGCTCTCGACCAAATTGAATGAGTCAGGTGATCAGATGAGTAGAGTGGCGACCCAGACGGGTGTTTTTAATATAAATCATTGGCCAAATAGTTGCGTGCCCGCATTAGTGGGCCAAATACCTGGCTGCCACGAGCAAAAGTTTTTCGCATTTTAAAGGAGAATTTATTTGCGAATTTCGGGCACGTCGTTCGGCGTTCTACGTTCGAGGGCCTCCCGCAAAGTTGCGGCTAATCAATTTAAAGTTGCACCCAAGGAGCGACGAACATGGACAGATGGATCCCAGATCCCAGATCCCAGACGCAGGCACATATGCATGCATAAATTTCCGAGAGGAGAGGCCAAAGTTCAGGAGTCCCTTTGTTTGCCACGGACAAACGTGACACTGCCATTTGGGCTTTAAATGTCTATTGTTGGCTGCTAATTGTTCGAATTCCTGTCCAGAGGGTCAAATCGCATGCTAGCTTTTACTATACAATTAGGAACACGTTCTCGGGGTTCACTTGACACGAGCTTGGTGTCAGAAATTATTCCAAACCAATGAACGCAGCTAAGTCACTCAGATAGAAGGGGTTTACTACTGTGCTGATTAAATATCAATTATAAATTAAAATTATATTAAACCTTTTTAAGTTCTGACCTTTTTTTATCCCAAGCCAACTGTTTTTTACAACAAATTTATTGTAGCACTTGTTTTAAGTTATTTAATAAAGATAAGGTATACATCCACATGACTAGTTGCATTTTAAATGATATAACCTCTTTTTAATGGTGTGCTTTATCCAACAAGAGCTTTATCCAACAAGGAAGCGGCAATAAATGTTGGGATAATTGCGCACAGTATCATTCCCCTGGTGTTATCCTACAAGCCATAACTAATTTCTAAGGAATCAGGATCCAGGATACCTGCCGTATGTACACACTTACACCCTACCCCAGTGCCAAGTCACCCCCGGCGTATGCGCGATATTAATAACAGGCCAACAATCCCGCACCTGCTGTTTGGCTGAAATTTACACACAAAAGCCAGGTTAAGTGAGGCAAATATTTCTGCATTTTGCTGGCGAAAGTGCTTAAAGCATTTATTACGCAGCTTTTCCTTTCGGATTTATGGGTTTTTAAGGCCTCTGGGGGAGGTCGGGCCATATATTTTAAGATATATTTACGCACTTTTAAGCACTCTTTTAATTCTTGCTGTTAATTTCAACTTATTTTCAGGCGATGCCAGACTGAGGCGCAATCATGCTGCACTTAAGGCTATTCGATAGCTCGTTCTACTACGGGCTGGAATCCTCCGGGGTGGGGTCCACCTCCTCCTCCTCCTCCGGATATGTGTCCCCCTTCTCCGCCACCACGGAGAGGGCGTTCAATGGCAGCCTGGAGGGGGCTGGGGGCGTGACCATGCCCGACACGGCGGCAGTTAATCTGACATATATCACACCTGCGATATCACACGTGATTCTGGCGCCAACGGCGATACCCACAATGGGCCAGGTCCAGACGACGGTGGCGCCATGTCACGACTTCGACTTGGAAGCGGGCGGCAACTCCACATGCGGCGACCCCGGCGAAGTAGACAATTTAAATTCGTTCTACTTTTATGAGGTGGGTGATATGATATTCGCCAGCACACACAAACTAATTTATTTATTCCAAATCGAAGACCCAGCTGTAGCGCCAGCAAAATTTTGAATTTTAACATTTGAGCAGTACTACAATAAATGGCAAATTGCAATACATTTTTCATGCCGCAAAATGTGATTTAAGAATCTGAATTCTAGCCACGTTTGGGGGATGAGATATTAGGGGTTTCTTTTTAAATTCGAATAAAAATGATTTACTTAGTGGAGGTGTTTTTAGGGCTGTTGAATATTAATGCTATTCAAAGTAGTAATCTTTAGAATTTTTAATAGACATTTTTTGGAAGCTGTTAAATGTCTTTACTCAACTCATAACCTAAACATTCTTGTGCTGTAATAATACTACATTATTTTTAAGAAATACATTTACATTTTCACACTTCAAGCTATATTACTTCCTATAGTATTGAGAATAAACAATATCAATTCAATTTATTTTTATGAGGTGGGTGCGAAAAAATAGAAAGAATATGGGCCACTTGTCTATTGTATTTGTTGAGTTTGAAAGCCGCAGGTGTATGCTTTGATATTCACTTTAATCGAGTCACTGCAAAAAATGTTTCAAAATATTTCATTTACTTAGTCAAAAATGTTTAGAAATACTCATTAAATAGTGAGTAAATTAAATATTAAAAACCCACATTTAAGATTCATTTTGTGTTTGTAGAAAGAGGTTTTCCCTGTGCATTTTTCCCCTTAAAAATAACTACTTTCTTGCCCAGAAGCTGCAGCAGGATTTTTTTGTATCTCCTTACCGAAATGAAACAAAGGATAACTGCGAGGAAAGGGTCACAAAGTCGCAGCTGGCGAGGCTGCTTGTTGCTTGATGCCATTTTCCATTTCCAACAGTTTTTCCTTTTTGCAATGGAAAAGCAACGAACTGAGCCAACTTCATTTCAAGTCGCAGCATAGAAAAACAATAAAACGCCGAATGTCATTTGGCAGCTGGAAATTAGGAAAATCCAAGAAGAGGCGAGCGTTTTTATGCCGGGCCGAATGGATTGCATTAAATATGCAAATGGGGGGATGGGCCCAGAACACTCTTTATCAATGAGGGGCAATCAATCAGAGGGCCCGGCAGATCGTGACAACAACTTCGATTAAACTAAACTTCCGTTCGCCGTTCCCTGCCATAAAAATGAACGCCATGAATGTAATGAAATTTCCTTGGCAGGGTATATATAGCGAACCCCATCGCATAAATCACACCATTGTTGGAACGGAAGTAGCCCTCGACCGAGCCAATTTCCAGACAGCCGGGCTTAAACGCGCCAATCACTCAAAAGCACTGTGCGTGCGTATGTGCGTGCCATAAATTCGGGCTTATTTAAATGAGTCCTCTTTTGCAGGACCTCGGAAAAGCGGAGACTTTAGGATCCGCCGCGCCATATGGCATCTTGGTTGACAAAAGAGCGATGCCAAGGGGTTTCATCTTTCTACGCAAGGGAAGGGAAAGCCGAATGTAACAATAACCTCGTGGCGGCAGCTAAGTCTTATTGATTTGTTGTTCGCATAGTTGGATCTGACAATAAAAAATATTATATTCATATTTCGGTACCCAGTTCCCCATTATTTACACAGCTGAACTTGATGGCGGAATACATTCAATTTGAATAAATAAAGTTATAAATTGGTTCGCTTATAAAGCTCATGATCTATCATAAATTGACTTTCCTTTGGACAAACAAATAATATATGATTTGACTTTACTAGTGTCCAATATAGTTTTAAAAGGTCTATAAACATAATTATTAAAACCCTTTTCTAAATGATAAACAATTAAATCAATCCCTTACCAAAACAGAATTGGACTCTATTTTGTTACACCCCTATTAACAAGCCTTTGACAACTGGCAGCAATGAAAGATAAATAAAAATATTTTACATGGGTCCGATAGACTTCAAAACAAACCTTGCTTTTGGTAATCTGTCACACAGAAGGCGTCAAAAAAAAAGAGCAGATGAAAGCTGTGGCAAAATGCCGGCATAAAAAGGTCGTTGAACTGGCAATATTTTCCTTAAATCCGTGTGTATGGGGGTGCTGTGGAGCCCAGGACCCCGAAAAGGGGTCTCATATGATTTGCAATTCAAATGGCTTAGTCGAGGATTTGGCCTGACCAGCGGTCATCCGTGGCACAATTGTGATTGCTTTTTCCATTGGCCAAATCTCACGAAATCCCCTGTTAACACTATTAAATCATGTTTAAGTTAACAACTGACTTTGGCAGCCCTGTTAAACCATCTTAAGGTTAACAGCTGAGTTTGGCAACCCTGTTGATGTCTCACCTTAAAGTTGAGGACTTGGACATTAAGTTCGCTTGGCACAGATATGCCAATTACAACTGCATTGGGATAGGAAAACTGGGGGGATGGTTGGGTTGTTGGCCAATGTCACACTATATTGACCATGGCCAACTGCGCATTGCTGTCCAATAAACGAGAAAGCGGATCTGGGGGCATTAGACGACGCACATAAACGGAATCGAACGAATTTTTCCCGACTTGAAGGGACTTTTCCTGAAAGAATCGACATTTTGTGTTTGTTTGTTTGCTGGCCGGAGGAAAGGAAATAGAACGATAGTATATTATGCAGCCGCACATTTTGTTTGGCCATTGAGGGAAATTCGTGCGGGTGGAGAAAGGAAAATATAACATCCTTGGCTTAGCCTTCACACATCGCCTCCCAGCTTATTACTCCATAATTACATATGCTCTAATGAGACCCTCTCACTTTTGCTTTGCCATTGCTTTTGCCATTTCAAGGCAATCCAACATCCCACGTTCCGATTTCCCATCTAATTTTAGCCCGGACCTCATGTGGTCGCCTGTTATAACGCATATATTAATATTACACAATTTAGCTACAACAATGGTGACCCTGGTGAGCTGGCTAATGTGACCATCAAAGGCCAAAATTAATTGCCATTTTCTAGGGTGACAGAGCAAATATTTGAAAAAAGGAAACAGGGCCTGTTTGTTGATAAAAGTCAAACAGCTGCCAATATAATAATAGTGGCCAAATTGGCCTTCAAAGGAAGGATGGGGGTGTAGTAATGAGTGTACATAAAGTTTGATGAATAACATTTTTAGGGAAACTTTGTGAAAGCATAGTGAAAGGGTTCAAAAATATTTCATATGTTTGAATAGTGCCTTAATATGAATTCATCTCTTCAAACTTTTAATTTGTGACTACCAAAACATAAAATTAAATATTAAACTTCACAAAATACAGGAATACATTTGATTTGTCATTTATTCTTGCATACTTTTAGGCACCCTTATAAGGGATTTCAATTCCCTTGTTATAGAGTTTTAAGAATTGAAGGTTTTAACTTTAAGCATTCAAAGTCTGATATTATAAAAGGCTTGTCTTTAAGCTATATTTTCACTCCCACCGCAGTTTTCTTTGCTTTCGCAAATATTATTTTGCCAAAGCGAGAGCGCGTCGATTCCGAGAACTCATTAATCTAGCGCAAAAATGTGTCTTAAGCTTATTTGCCAAGGAAAATTAAGCATGTGCAGGCAGCAGAACGGCGAGACTTGACGCATGTAAAATATGGGACACATGTCCTTGTCTGCGATGTCTGGGTTCTGGGTTCTGGGTTCAGAACCTGTTTCTGATTCTGGAAGGTTAAACACTTAGTGGCCACAAAGCGGCATCATTAACGGACTGACTGGCTGGCTGAGCCAAGTGTGATATTAACTCATTTTCCCGCTTTTTTAGCAATTTAATTTGCCTTTGTCGAGTGCGTTGGCCAGTGGGGAAATTACAGCACTAAGCGGCTTGCGAGAATAAATTTACCCAACGACTGGGGCTCAGCTGAGCTGCTTGTTTATGATGTTAACCGGGCTTTGAGTATTTGCCCAGCCCTCCAAGGCAGTAAATACAACATATGTGCGAACTGCTTTCGCTTTTTTCTTTTTTTGGCTCCTCCAAGCTGAGGTGTAATTATACTTTGCCGAGCTTTAATGCAAATTAAAGCATAATTCCAGGCGGCTGACACGCGTGGCTGGGCTTAATTACACTCTGTTGACAAAACAAAATGCCCACAAGGCCATCAAGTGCTTGAGTGGCCAACGAGAGTTGGCCGCAAATGCTCAAATGTGACCATGGGGACCGAACGACGCTGGCTTGGCTAAAAATGAGTTAACAACATTATTTGCACATTGGCCAACGCTACTGACCACTGTGAATGTTGGCCGGGTTCTATTCCAACGTCAATTTTATTAAGGCTCACAGGATCCGCCGCAGGATGGCCGCAGGTCCTTGATGACTACTGCCAGCCCCGCCCTCTTCGGATCCTTGGGCCCAGCCCATAAAATACTTTTTGACAAGAGTTTTATCTGGCACGTCGCCTGTTAGTTGGATGTGTCGTAGCGATTTATAAGGATTTGTTGCCAACGAGAATAACCAGTGACAGTTGCAGTGAGAAAAAGCAGAGGAAATGGAGCAGGTAGTAATGTTACCAGAGGAGTACTAGGAAACATTAAGAAGGTGGCTAATCCACTTTAGGAGTTTATTTTCCTGAATTTGTGTTTAGGGGATTAGGTTTTTATAAGGAAATATATAAAAACAGACCCACATTAAACTCGCTAAATGTTGTCTTACTGAAAAAACTTATATAGGTGTTGAAAAGTATGGTACAATATAATAAAAGTTAGAAGTTTTATTTTCATTGCATACTTCTAGGCGCTATTATAAGTGATTTCTAGAACCGAGTGATATAGTTTTATAGATTATAGATATATTTTCTTAAAGGAAATCTTTTCCTAGCACAATACTGTACCTACTACTTTCTCTCAGTGATCCACTTCCCGACTCGTGTTTGTTTTCGATAAAATATGAGAATTGTATTTCACTTGGCATTGAAAGTCATTGCACTTCCGCCACTTTAGTCCAACCGTAATGAGGCCGCAGGACAGGTTTGTTGACATTTCAGCTTCGCCGATTTCTGGCAGCTCATCAAGCGTTCACCGACACCGGGTTTCAATAGTTCAGAACTCAGGTTCAATCTGGGGTTCAGTGGACCCTCTTTTAATGCTGACAAATTCCCCAAAGTGTCACTTGACCAGCAAAATCAATAAGCATCTTTTGCCAACTAATTGTTATAATTTGCCTGCTCCCCGGCTCACAAAGTCTGCCTGAATTTGAGCCAGCTTGTCAGGCTATAAACTTATGCGAAACAACGAAAGTGTTAATTTCACAAATATTTTCCAACATAAAACCAAGGCTGGAAGGATGGATGGTTGCACAAATGAATGGATGAGGAGTTGACTTAATGAGTGTTCAAGTTAATTGTTGGTTTATTTGTCACGCTCGAACTTTGAACTCGGCGCAACAATTAAACGGGGGATTCTGCTCCGTAAACTTTTTACACCCTACTCACCCTTCAAAAAAAGGGTTGACTGAATTTTATAGCCAAGTATTAAACAGCAAATCAATAAACCCCGGCCAAGATTCGCCTTTAGCGATGCTTTGCAGAGGAGTGAAAGTCAAATACTTATGAGCTATGCTGTATATTTCCTGGAAATATGCCAAAGAGGACGAAATGTGTTGCAAATAATAATAGAAAAGGGCAAAAGGCTTCTTTCGCTTCCTGCGGGGAAAAGCACTCAAAACTGGTTCTATGTTTTTTATTACGTAGAATACCCCATGCCCTGCATGAACCATAAAAATCAAATAAAAATGTAAACTTCCTCTTAAAACCGCTTGGAAAACCTTTTTACTGTCCATAATCAATCTTTGAGTCCGTCCTCTTGGGAGAGTTAACCGCTATAAATAACCGCAGGACTACGGGCTAAAACGCCCCAGTCTGGCCAAATCCGCTGCCACGCCCCGGTCGTGTCTGCACATAATTTGTGAAATAAAATACTTGCTGCCGAGGCTAAAACCCCAAATTGAAACCAAATTAAATTGCAATAAATCAGCATGGCGTTAATAGCGTTCCTCCAACTGATAAACATTAAGTGGGCGTCGTCATGGGAGATCGCCATCATCATGGCCTGGAAATCGAAGTAAACAACAGAGGGGAAAACCTATCCTATCCACATGTGGGTTCTGGTTAGGCGCTTTCCTTGCCGCTATTTGTGCTTCCTTTTTACCGTCTAATTGATTTGTTTTCCCCGCTGTGCAAAGGCGGTATTTTTGGGGGGATTCGTCCGATTCGCAGACTCTGTGTGTGACTTACCCATCCCAATGGCATCGATTTCAAGCCGCTGTTTGTTTTCCTTGAGACCCAGTTACAAGTATGTATTTCTGCAATCAGCAAGGCGCAAACAAAAGCCCAGGGCCATTCCTGCTACAGATTGCCAAATGCTTTATTATCGATACAGTGGAGCTGCCATAAATCAATCCAGCAGCTACCGGGGGTGACACAAAAATATAAAGGTATCTAAAAGTATGCTAAACTACTCTATCCAGAAAATACGATATATAACATATTTTTCACTGCCTACTTTTGGGCACATTTTTAAGTTTTTTAAAATACCTTTTTTTACTCTTTTCTCAGTAATAATCTTAACTGTTGTAAACACATTTTACAAATTATTTGGTAACGCCCTAATGTTTCCCAAACTCCTAAAATAAATTGTTTGAAGATTACCATCAACTCAGATATAATTGAGGCAATTACAACAAAAACTTTAAGCATTATAAGTAATTTAGTGCCCACTTTGGACAGTTTCTGAAAAAAGGTAGCTCGACTCCCCTTAATTGTCTCATAAAAACTTGAGTTATGGAACCTCAACTTTAGTCCTATTTAGCCAGGGGAACTGTACTTGTAGGAAAACAAATGAGTACCCAAAACAATAATACAAAATAGACGGTCAAAGTCAGGTCGCAAAAGCAGACCCGCATTTATCACAGCAGATAAGTGCACACATATCCTTGTGCCATATTTCCCATTTTCCATTTTCCATTTCCCAGTGGCCCACACCACCAGCATTATAATCATTCTCCGGAAGTAAACTTAATGACTGACATCAAGCGACATTTTGTGCAACAATAAGCTGCGGCGATAAGAGCCCCGAACAATGGGGCGTGGCTGTCTGCTGGGAGTATCACTTGCCGCACACTCGACAAAAAAATGTAATTTCATTTTCATAAGCAGCAAAACGCCACTCACTTCCGTTGACAGCCCGCAACACACACAAAATGGTTCACAAAAAGCAGCAACATATCTCTGAAGGCAAGTGGAAAAGCCAGGGGAAAAGCGAGGGAAAATGCTGGGTGCAAAACCCAACGCAACTACATTTTCGCATCATTACAATTTGCATGCATAAGCAGCCAGAGCTAGTGCACACAATAAATTTCACATAGCCCAAGTCAATTACAGCTCTACTGCTGCTCGGTGGCGCACACTGCGTATGAGCAATGCAGGGCGGTGGCCCAAAAAAAGAAAGCTGGGAAAGTAAGTAATACGTATTCGAAACACACGACTGCATTTGGGCTACGAGAAAAAAAAATGCCACCAAGGATGGCACTTAAAAAACCCTAAAAAAATACGATTGTGTGAATTATGCAAATCGTAAAAGCGCTGAAATCCGCGCCTAAGGGAGCCCCAGTTGACCCCCAGGCCAGATAATTGCAGTAGAATGTTTGGAGTTTCGCTGCGACACTAAGCTGCACGGTTTTCCATGGGAAATGGAAAGCGGGAAAGCGGGAAAATCCCCCGAAGCGGAGAACATTCATCTTCAGCTCCATCGCCAGCTGGTTTTGTGCAAGTGCGCGAAAAGCGAAGTGGAAAATGCGAAATGCGCTTAATGAGAAAATGCAAAAGGCGACAAACCAACAGCGAAATTATGCTCAGTAAATACTTAAAGTGCCCCAGCCTCGGAGAAAGTGTCAGCAGGAAGCGGGACAGAAATGGAAAGTGGAAAGTAGAAAGTGGAAAGGGGAATGCCCATATCCCCCGGCTGAGACTGAGCTATTTACATAGCCTGGCAAGTACAAGTAGGTCAACATCTCACAACGCACCCAAGTATGCAATGAATTGTGTGGCTCGCTTAAATCAAATTAAATTAAATGGAAGGAGTGTTTGTGAGCAGAAAATAAATATTTATTAAGGAAGATTTAAAAATGAAAATAAAATAATAGTTTAAAAACATAAATAGTTGGTTAAATGCAACAACGGATTCATGTTTTTCAAGTAAAATTCATTCAAAACTTTATTAATTTCAGTTCTGACATAATTAAATAAGTATCTTAATAATATTTATAACTTTATATCACACAATTTCTTGAGTTAAGATATCTTAAAAGTTAAATATTCAAAGTAAGTAATTTTTTATTGTAAATAAATTTAGCCCAGGCCATTTTTAAGTAAATGTCACTCGCAGAAGTAGATAACCTAAACATCTTTATAGATCCAACATATAGAGGGACCTTTAAAACTGACCTCGATGAAGTTTACCTGATCTGGGTTAAACAAAACGCGAAAACGTTCCCCCTCATAAAATCAAGTTGAAATTCACTTAAATAATTCCAAGAATTTGCTTCGTTTTTGCTTAAAATTCACTTGGGGCGGGGTTGGGGTTGCATACATGTCAGACGGCAGGTAGACACACCTTTAGAAGAACACAATTTCTTTCGCCATCGCGAGGAAGACCGAAACCGCCACATCAAAGGACGGGAAGTACATGCCAAAAAAGCTTCAAAGTGGCAAGAAACGATCTTTTCGGGCAGCAAGGGGAGCAATGAGGAGGGGGAGCGGATGGGGTGCACTCGATGGGCCACGTCATTTACGCAATTTCGATGAAATTGGCACAAACATCCTCCTTCCCATCCAACACATAACACCCAACACCTTCCGATTGGCTCTGTCATTCGCAGGTTGAACGACGCCGCTGTCGAGAGACGGCAAACAGCTTCCGTGTGTTTACCACTCATAATAATATTCCCTCTGCCTTATCGTGTATAACCCGTTTACAGAATTAATTAAGAGCTGTGTTTACATACATCTCCTTGTTTTCGTGTTTTCCACTGGGGCATTTATAATTGAGAAATCTCTTTTTTTAATATTTATTCAGATCAAGGTAATGCAAAGAAACCAAATACATAGGCACTTCCTAAAAGTGCACTTCCAGATTTCGTAACTTGGGGAATTGGATCCCGATTTCGATGTGGCATACCTTTATGAGTTTGTGGGTTTACTATCTAGTAATCTACATTGAAATAGTTCTTTATATCGAGGGTCCACTTTTTAACTTATTTTCATGTCAGATTTTTCCGTAATTCCATTGGCCTTCAAAATGGGGACCCAAAACTGCACTTTGAAATTTCATAACTTGGGCAATTGTTTTCCGATTTAGATGTGGAATACCTCTATGAATTCGTGGAGAAATTCTATAATAATCTACATTAAAATTCTTTTTCTGGGGGAGGGTCAGATTTTTAACCCATTTTCATGTTCAATTTTCCCGTAATTCCATTGGCTTTCAGAATGGCAACCCAAAACTGCACTTCGAAATTTGATAACTTTGGCAATTGTTTTCCGATTTAGATGTGGGATACCCCTATGAATTCGTGGAGAAATTCTCTAATGATCTACATTAAAATTCTATTTCTGGGGGAGGGTCAGATATTTAACCCATTTTCATGTCCGATTTTTCCGTAATTCCAATGGCCTTCAGAATGGGAACCCAAAACTGCACTTCAAAATTTCATAACTTGGGCAATTGTTTTCCGATTTAGATGTGGGATACCTCTATGAATTCGTGGAGAAATTCTCTAAAAATCTACATTAAAATTCTTTTTCTGGGCGAGGGTCAGATTTTTAACCCATTTTCATGTTCGTTTTTTCCGTAATTCCAATGGCCTTCAGAATGGGAACCCAAAACTGCACTTCAAAATTTCATAACTTGGGCAATTGTTTTCCGATTTAGATGTGGGATACCTCTATGAATTCGTGGAGAAATTCTCTAAAAATCTACATTAAAATTCTTTTTCTGGGGTAGGGTCAGATTTTTAACACATTTTCATGTTCAATTTTCTTGTAATTCCATTGGCTTTAATAATGGGAACCCAAAACTGCACTTTAAAATTTCATAACTTGGGCAATTGTTTCCCGATTTAGATGTGGGATACCTTTTTGAATTTGTGGAAAAATTTCCTGATAATCTACATTACAAATCTTTTTCTGGGCGAGGGTCAGAATTTTAACCAATTTTCATGTTCAATTTCAGAATGGGAACCCAAAACTGCACTTCGAAATTTCATAACTTGGGCAATTGTTTTCCGATTTAGATGTAAGATACCTTTTTGAATTTGTGGAAAAATTTCCTGATAATCTACATTAAAATTCTTTTTCTGGGCGAGGGTCAGATTTTTAACTCATTTTCATATTCAATTTTCCCGTAATTCCAATGGCCTTCAGAATGGGAACCCAAAACTGCACTTTGATATTTCAGAACTTGGGCAATTGTTTTCCGATTTAGATGTGGGATACCTCTATGAATTCGTGGAGAAATTCTCTAATAATCTACATTAAAATTCTTTTTCTGGGGGAGGGTCAGATTTTTAACTCATTTTCATGTTCAATTTTCCCGTAATTCCAATGGCCTTCAGAATGGGAACCCAAAACTGCACTTTGAAATTTCATAACTTGGGTAATTGTTTTCCGAATTAGATGTGGGATACCTCTGTGCATTCGTGGAGAAATTCTCTAATAATTTACATTAAAATTCTTTTTCTGGGGGAGGGTCAGATTTTTAACCCATTTTCATGTTCAATTTTCCCGTAATTCCAATGGCCTTCAGAATGGGAACCGAAAACTGCACTTTGAAATTTCATAACTTGGGCAATTGTTTTCCGATTTAGATGTGGGATACCCCTATGAATTTGTAGCAAAATTCTCTAATAATCTACATTAAAATTCTTTTTCTGGGCGAGGGTCAGATTTTTAACCCATTTTCATGTTCGATTTTTCCGAAATTCCAATAGCTTTCATAATGGGAACCCAAAACTGCACTTCAAAATTTCATAACTTGTGTAATTGTTCTCCGATTTAGATATGGGATACCTCTATGAATTCGTGGAGAAATTCTCTAATAATCTACATTAAAATTCTATTTCTGGGGCAGGGTCAGATTTTTAACACATTTTCATGTTCAATTTTCTTGTAATTCCATTGGCTTTCTTAGTGGGAACCCAAAACTGCACTTTGAAATTTCATAACTTGGGCAATTGTTTTCCGATTTAGATGTGGAATACCTCTACGAATTCGTGGAGAAATTCTCTTATAGTCTACATTAAAATTCCTTTTCTGGGCGAGGGTCAGATTTTTAACCCATTTTCATGTTCGATTTTTCCGTAATTCCATTGGCTTTCATAACGGGAACCCAAAACTGCACTTTGAAATTTCATAACTTGGGTAATTGTTTTCTGATTTAGATGTGGGATACCCCTATGAATTTGTAGCAAAATTCTCTAATAACCTACATTAAAATTCTATTTCTGGGGCAGGGTCAGATTTTTAACACATTTTCATGTTCAATTTTCTTGTAATTCCATTGGCTTTCTTAGTGGGAACCCAAAACTGCACTTTGAAATTTCATAACTTGGGCAATTGTTTTCCGATTTAGATGTGGAATACCTCTACGAATTCGTGGAGAAATTATCTAATAATTTACATTAAAATTCTTTTTCTGGGCGAGGGTCAGATTTTTAACGCATTTTCATATTCAATTTTCCCGTAATTCCAATGGCCTTCAGAATGGGAACCCAAAACTGCACTTTGATATTTCAGAACTTGGGCAATTGTTTTCCGATTTAGATGTGGGATACCTCTATGAATTCGTGGAGACATTCTCTAATAATCTACATTAAAATTCTTTTTCTGGGGGAGGGTCATATTTTTAACCCATTTTCATGTTCAATTTTCCCGTAATTCCATTGGTTTTCATAATGGGAACCCAAAACTGCACTTTGAAATTTCATAACTTGGGCAATTGTTTTCCGATTTAGATGTGGGATACCTCTATGAGTTTGTGGAGAAATTCTCTAATAATCTACATTTAAATTCTGTTTCTGGGGCAGGGTCAGATTTTTAACACATTTTCATGTTCAATTTTCTTGTAATTCCATTGGCTTTCATAATGGGAACCCAAAACTGCACTTCAAAATTTCATAACTTGGGCTATGGTTTTCCGATTTAGATGTGGGATACCTCTATGAGTTTGTGGAGAAATTCTCTAATAATCTACATTTAAATTCTGTTTCTGGGGCAGGGTCAGATTTTTAACACATTTTCATGTTCAATTTTCTGGTATTTCCATTGGCTTTCATAATGGGAACCCAAAACTGCACTTTGAAATTTCATAACTTGGGCAATTGTTTTCCGATTTAGATGTGGGATAGCCCTGCATACTGCACTACTTTTAGACATCTTCATCGGAAAGATAGCCTCTTCAAGCATGGATACGTCAAAGTTTTTATGGGGCCCTTGCTGTCCTTATTTGTCACATAATTCGCTTTTATGGTATTTGCAGTTTCCACTAAAGTAGATCCCGAATAAACTTGGAAGCAGGACTCTACCAAGGCGTGTAAAAGTCGCGTCCTGCTGGCGTTTTCTACGTGAGCAATGTCAAATGTGACACCCACACACACACTGGCGCATTATCCGACTATGTGTGTGTGTGTGTGCATAAATGATTAAGTGCGTGCTTGCACTTGGCTTGCACATCACGTATGCGCCATGCATTTTTGCCTTTGACACAAAGCACTTTATAATGCTAGCTCACACACACACTTACATAACAGGACATTTACTGTTGCATTTGATTCGCATTTCACATTTTATAGTAAAGCACTTTTTCAATCAAAAGGTTCCATTGTATTTATAAATTACGCTTGAGTGTGCAATTTGGATTCAATTTGCAATCGAATGCAGAAATAAATAGTCATAAATTACAATACAACATCAAAATTCAATTATAAGGGGAAGCAATAATAAAAACTTATGTTCTACATTCACAAAGGTGTCTAAAAGTATGCAGTGAAATATAACATACATAACTTGTTGCATACTTTTAGACACTTCAGTGAATGACTTAAAACCGTGTTAAATTTTGTGGCTTCAATTTATGAACTAAAATTAGTTTTAATGGCTGTACAAGTAACCCAAATTGCTTGTGGCTTACCCAAACGAATAAGTTAGACAAGCTGGTAATATGATGTGAACCAACATGTTCTCCCTACCCTTTTTTCAACAATTTTATGTGCGATTCCCTTAACGCGAACAACCACAGCAATTTGCATAACAGAACATGCCAACACTTTTCGTTTACACACAAAATTACTCGACTTTCCACCTTGTGGAACGAGGAAAAGCCAGAGAAATCAGGTCTTACTTTAAATGGAATCAAAGCCAGCCGCCAAGTGAGGCTTCAGAATGTGGAATACCCATGTACCAGGCGGTGTGAAAAAAGCGGAAAAATAACAAAAGCCAGCAAATCCGTAAACTGCAGAAGCAACAAAATCAGAAATAACAACTCTGGCGACTAGTTCTTGGTCGAAAGTCCACACTGCGGACTTGGGAGCACTTGACTGCCTGCCAGGCAGTAGTAGTAATAGTAGTAGAAGCCTTCCATTTCCACGTCGGACAGTCGACCGACTTTGCCAACTTGTCCGAGCTGCTTCCTCATGGAGCTGCTGCATTTCCGCCTGCCAGGCATCCTTCTTCTACTCGCCCAACTCCTCCTTTTTCCGTCCTGGCGAAGTCCTTTGACAAGTGCCATTTGCGGAATTTTAAATTAAGAAAAAGTTTACTTAGCTTTCGATAGGTCTGGCTGGTCCTTCCTGGAGTACTCGCAGCTTGTCTTTTCGTTAATCGCTAGGTGCAGCTGTCGTTTGCCAAATGAAAGTTAATTAAATTCGTTGAATTCCTGCGGCTGGAAGGGGCACAAGGATAATGAAAACGGAAATGGCATTTGGAGTAGTCAAAGTTGTAGTTAAAGCCGATACATAAACAATACACACTTACATTCAAGTTTGTCTTTATCCTCCCTTCCCTTTGGCTCACTTTAAACAAATGTTGGCCCAAACTTTGTAGTTGAAAGTTTCTATTTTGCTTGGAGTTTTTCGGTTTGCTGCTGTGCAGGGAAAGTTCCTCCAAACTTAGACAACAGGCTTCTAATGATGTCTATGGACATTAGGTGAGCTGATCTTTCAGCCAAAAACTTTTGAGCACTGTGAAAGTTCTTTCACTAATTTGAAACTGGTTTCTTGCATAATTTTTACGTCTTCATTTAATTGGGTGTGGAATATTCTTTGGGGAAAACATATCTGGCAGTAGAGAGCATAAAGGAATTTTTGAAAGAATTTTAAGAGTAGCTAACAAATTACTTGTTCGTAATAAATCATTTAATTAAGGATGCCAAAGAATTTTCTAGGGCTTCCAAATCACTTATAAATGTGTCTAAAACAACTTTTGGCAATTTATATAGAATATGTTTTTTGTAGCATACTTTTATATACATTTACAAGAGATATTTAAACGCTAGAAAGAAATTTAAGAGAAATAAATTGGAATTGTTTTGACTTACAACTAAGCCAACTATTGTGACGAGTGCCTTGAAATATAAGCCAGCCCGAAATGATAATATTTCACCGTGAGTGCGGCAGACAAAGAGCAATCTATGACAATACCCAAATCAAGTTGTCTGCGAGCGCATATCAAACCGCTTACTTAGTGACTGACTGACTGACAGTGTCTAGTTAAAATCTGGCTTCACTTTCGACGCCCAGTTGCCTGTCAACTTATCTGCTGACCACGCAAACAAAACGATTTGGCATGGCTACTTAATGCCCTGTCCCTCAGCTCATTTGGCAGACGATGGCCATGATAGTCAGACGAAGATACATATAGAGAGATATTATGAAGAGGTGGCGAGGGGGTATGACAGGACATGTGTCTGAAGCTTATGTGTTAATTATCGCCGGCCCCAAGGGAAACCCAACTCAAGCGGTAAATGGCTGGGAAAAATATTCAAATTTATGCCTGACTTGACTTTTGGTACGTATCACAAATGCCTATGTTGTTTATGCAAATTGCCCGGCCCTGCACAGCACCCACACAAGTTCCCAGGCATTTTGGCCATAACTTCCGCCAACCGCAGCAGATTCTCCACATCCTATAGATTATATTTCTCGCCCGGGGGCAGGGTGTAATTTGTTTTGCATAGTTCTAGGCGCGTGCTTGTATTTATTGTTTGTCTGTTTGGCTCCTGTTAACAATATGGCACTGGAAAAAATACCTTGAATCAATCTCAGGTGCACTCTATACATCTATTATACTTTTGGGTATATTTAAAAAATGTTTGTATTCTTAAAATTAATTTTCTGTTTTGTTTTTAAACAAGAATTGAAGATATTTTGTTATCAAAATAAGTATCATTATACCATTTACACATAAAAACCCTTTAATTTCATTTTTCTTGATTCCATTTTTAATAGATAATTTATTAATACTAAATTTTCTCTCAGTGCATCCCAACCTAGCCTTTGTTTTCCTACTGTCTGGTCATCAAGGCTGACTTTTCCTCCTGTGCTTGTTATTTTTGGCCTACGCCTAATTCGGCCTCTGCTAAGGCTATCTAAACTTCAGTCCATTTCAACTCATATTTATGCTTTTTCTTTTAATTTATTTATACATTTGGACACATTTGCATTGCAACAACAGTCAACTGACCTTTCTATATTCTTCTTTTATGGCCATCTTTTGACCAACTAGCTTAATTTATGTTCGACTCATTTGATTAATGTGTTTTGTTGACCCGAAAATTTACGAGTCACTAGAGTAACAATTTGAGGTTTAGCCTTAGGCTCTTTTTCTTTTCTTATTTGCCAAAAATTTATCGACTCGTTTAGTAGGTCAGTTGTCAGTGGGCAAAGACGATGGCCGTGACTCATTCGGCTAATCTCTCATTAGTCCTAGAAACATTTACTTGGCTTAAATCGAGTTGCCGCCCCACTAGATAGATAGGGCGGATAGACTCTGGAAACCAGTTAAACATCCATTATGTCAGTCAGTTGGTCTTTATTAGCTCTTTCGCCCTCCCTGCACCACGTTTTCATAACCGACCACAATTATGTTGGCAAATCTTTGGCCATTTTTCATGTTTCCACTCCCACGCACCCGAATTTCCACTCAACAGTTTGTCAACAGCATGTATACACACAGGGCTCACAGTTTTTGGCCGTAATGCTGGGCTTTTATTAATTTCAATTTGTGTCAACATCAACGCCAAATATGCAGGGCCACGGGAGGGGAAGATTTAAGCCAGCTGATGACAAAATGTTTGGCCATTAGGCGAATTAAAGCGCAGTAGTCGTCCTTTGGCCGTCGTTATATGGCTTTGGTTATAGGACAGTTCATAAACGGGCATTGTGGCTGAAAAGCCGCACGAACATCTATAAAAACGATGATTGATGTGCTCGGCTTGACCCAAATGCATGTTTTTATGCCAAAATAATACCAGCTCAAGAGTGTCCTTCTCGTGTCTACATGAATATGTCCTACACACACATATATTCGCATTTTTATCGCTCGATGTGGCAGGACAATATGCTTTTCCTGGCCAGAGTTCGTTGACCTGCCTGGCGAGGAAAGTTTCTCCTAATGCTTATTATCTGACCATTTGCCGGCTCAGCACGCTGCGTATACGTAATATGAAATTTAATTTTACTTTATGCAACTTCTCTGGTCCTCCGCAGAGCACTCAAGCACAATGTAATCGCTATTAATGAATGCCCTGAAAAGTGCGAAAGAAACGAAAACAAACAAGCAGCCAAACAAAACACATTTCCACGCAGACTAAACCAAAGCCACGCAAAAACACAGATGGAACTACATACATAAAAACTTAAGCCAACAAAGAAGCTACGAAACAACCAAGTCAACAATGGTGGCCGAGTGCCAAGTGCTCCGCGTCCTTAGCTCGGATGCTTTTTAAATATGAGCTACGAAAATAAAAGTTGATTAAGCTTATGGGCAAAGTATTGCGGAATCTTAAGTATCCTATAAATATGAGACTATCTTTTGTCCTCGTCTATAATCAAACTTATAAGAAGCCATAATAGGTTTGATCAGAGTTTTGAAATCACTAATATGGTATCCAAAAGTATGCAACAAAAAGTAAAACTACGTCTTTGCAGTCAAATTTCAGATTTAAAAAATACTATTGCATACTTTTAGGCATAATTATTAATTGTTTATTAATCATTATATTTGTTTCGCAGATTTTACTGTAGTTTTAAAACCTTTAATAAAGGTGTCTTTAAGTATGCAATAAAAAAGATAGCGTTGTTTTAACATCTATCTTTCGCACTTAAAAATATTGCACCATACCTTTACATATTTTTAGAACCTATGATGATCTTTGTATTTAGTTCGCTGGGTAGGTACGAATTTCTTAAATACCTAAAAGCTGATAATTCGTATTTTTAATGGTTCTATCATTTTCTTTTTATTTTTCTTGAATATAATGGTAGTATTTTTGAGATACCTTTAAATACAGCGAAGCGTATATCTTAGCCAGCTTCTCTAAATCAAATGGAACCCGCAAAACATACCATATATTCTATATGTGAAACTGCCGCGAACTTGGCTACAAGGACTGATTTATAAGCGCAGCTGCCGTTGGCTGTAACAACTGCAACTATGGGCGGGGAAAAGCTCCTTTTCTTGCGAAATGAAATTAATTTCCCATTGCCTTTGTTTGCGGCCACCCATTTGTCTTTGTTGCTGCATTTTACGATCCGCAGGCAGCGGTTGAAATTTGTCAGCACGGGCGATTTGGTGGGATTAAAGCCACGAGCCCCAAAGCCGCACAAAGTGCACTTAAAGTCGCTAAGGGATGGGGTTAAGATGGGGGCTAAGTTGGGCGCTAAGGAAAACGGATGCGGATCCGGATACCATCATTTCGCAGCGCGTGGCTCTCGAGTGCCAAGTGGCTTCTATTGTTATGGCTGTCCCACTTAATAATCAGACATAATAGTTTGCGGCAGATGAAGTTGCTCCGTGGCTGTAGTTCCAAGAGCTGCAACAGGTGCTCCCCGCCCAGAATTGGCTTTTAATGAGGATTTACGGTTGCTCTGGCGGGTCAAAATCCGTTTTTCTTATCCTGTGTATCCTTTGCATTTGGCTTATGCGTTTTAACTCGTTTTCCTCCTTTGGCTCAAATTAAATTTCGCACTTTTAATGTTCTGCCAGCCAAAAAAAGCAATTTCCTCGAGGTGCAAAGCCAAATTGAAAAAGGCATAATGACTTGCCAAAAAAGGGCAAGCCGCACAGACACTCACACACGTTAAAATGTTAGAAAAGTAAGCAAAAAAAAATAAAAAAGGCCAACCAGAAATGGTCGATCATTAAAAAAGGCTTACAATGTGCCATTTATTACATTTTTATAGCGCCCACAGCATGGGACATAATAAAAGTCCAAAGCTGTCCAAAAGAAATCTGACAAAAGTTATTTGGTGTAAAAAGAGTGCGGCATTTATTACTCCGATTTTATTTTGCGCCTGTCAATATGCTGCGGAAATTATTTTACCAATTTTTCCGGGGAAAGTTTAAAACCAATCGATTTTTAATGAGTTTAAAAGGAAATGAATATTTCGGACATCTACGATTTTTCAACCAACCACAATAATTTATCGTATGCCAATCGTTAAACTCTATAAACATTAATCGGCAATGAAGAAGATTCTACTTCCTTTGAGTGTGAAATATATGAATCTGTTAAAGCAAATATTTGGCATGACTTCTTGCTAAGAAGAAATAAAAATAAAACCAGAAACGTGCGAAAAATTTCACCCAGAAATGGTGTCTAATAAAAATAAGAGCTGAGCCAACATCAAATGGGAAAAAGTTTTGCAACGCGTGAAAAGTTTCGACTGCCTCAACTTCCCTTCAAGCGCGAATATACTTTCTCGAAAGTCATGCTGGAAAATTGCACTTGAGCTGCCGAACGCAAACACCTCAGGACATCAATCCGATAAAGGCTTTAAGGACTTGCGCCAAGTCACTTTTCTGGTAAAACATCGAAATCAAAGGTCAGGGGCTTGAGAAAAATGCGAAAATTTTTACTGCTAACAAATGAAGGCACCGCATTTAATAATAAAAACGCGACACCGGCGAATAATGAAAAACGGGGCAGACACGATGTGCAAAGAATGAGTAAAAATAGCCGCTTTACTTTGCTCATTTGTTGATTTATGCGGCAATTTGCACAACATGATGGACTGGCAGACCGTCTAAGGATCCCTTGCAGCGCCAAAAAGTCGCCGGAACAAAATACATCTCTCTGCTGTCTCCCCATATCTATATATTCACTTATTTCTATATATACAACTCGCACTTAGGCCGAAAAACAGAAATAAAATAAGCCAAGAGTGGATACTGCAAGTATGGGCGGACAAAAAGTTGTAGCATAAGGTGGGGCGTCCTCAGTCTGGGTTCCAAGTCGCAGTTCCAAGGACGAAGCCTGTCAAGACTTCAGCTTTTTCGGGACAAGTTTACCCAGCTCGCCCTTAAGCAAGTCCACATCAACATGGGTGTTGGCGTCAGACTGCAGGACCCCGAGGCCATAATTCAAACTTACCTTCAATAGATATGAGCCCTGGGTGCTGGCGTTAAAAGCAAATTTAATTTGCTGAAAATATACTGAAGATACGACGCAGGGTTTATTAGCCACATCAGCACATATGCGATTTTTTGCCATGTAAGCTATCTGTGGGCAAATAAGGAAATAATTTCACTTTCTTTTGTAATAAAAGAAAACTAGCACAACTATTCACAGTCACCTGTACACTAAGAAATCAGTTTGAAAAAGTTCTATATCAACAAAATTTTGATAAAGAGAGGTATTAGAATAAAAAATATATACATTTTAACTTTTTCAAGTGGTTAAAAATGTTTAAGAATGAAAAACTTTAGATAGTTTTGAAATATTTAAATAAAATGTATTAAAAAACACTTACAGCTATCAGTACAGTTTTTAAATCACTTACAGAGGTGTCTAAAAGTATGCTACAATACACATATAATGAAGAGTTTGCATGGCTTCAATTTTTACTGCATACTTTTAGACATTTTTATAGGTGGTATAATTCCAATATGAAATATTTCAAAGTTGTTCATATGTTTTTTACCGCTCTTCTTAGTTATATTAACAAAGCTGCTTTACAAGTCCAATAAAAATGTTTTTTGGAGTGCAGGTCCTCCATCTTGGCAACAATTTCCTGCTGGAATAACGGTGGCTGTCTTCCATCACGTCTGTGTGTGGGTCCAGGGGTGTCTGTGTGTGTGTTTGTAGCTGTCGTGTTGTCCTAGTCTTGTTAGTACTGAACTGGAAGAAGCAAACTTCCGCTGACACATCCTGCGCCCCGACACCCCTTCCCCACCGCCCGGCAAAAATTCATAGCTCTATCATTTTTATGGCTATTTAAAGAGCCATAAACAGGCGAGTGGTTGCGTGCGTTTGAGTTGGCATTAAATTGAGTTTTATGCGTGATTTCCGTCCTTAACACTTTGTTGACAATGAGTTTGTTAGGTGTTTAATGAAATGTGACCACAATCGGTTTTCCTTTACCTTTCTTTCAGACGCAACAATTTATTATGCTGTGGATCCTGTTCTTCACCATCGTCCTGGGCAATTCTGCAGTGCTCTTTGTGATGTTCATCAACAAGAATCGCAAGTCCCGGATGAACTTCTTTATCAAACAGCTGGCTTTGGCAGGTGCGTTTTGGGGACGGAGGTATTTCTCCTTCCATTGCCTAATTCCCAGTCAATTACTTTTAGATCTGAGTGTGGGACTGCTCAACGTGCTGACCGACATCGTTTGGCGCTCCACCGTGGCCTGGAGGGCGGGCAACCTGGCCTGCAAGGTCATCCGCTTCTCGCAGGCCGTCGTCACATACTCGTCCACCTACGTCCTGGTGGCCATGAGCATCGACAGATACGACGCCATCAGGCACCCCATGAACTTCTCAAAGTCGTGTAAGTTAAGTCGTCGAGTGGAAAGTTTTCTAATTGCCAAATGTTGTTAGCCAAAGCGCTGTTTGCGGTTTCTTTGGATTAGACGAGCGGCATTTTTATAATTTAGTTTGGTTATGTTGTAGGACAGGAAATTTAAGATGTATCAGAATTATTTCTTGGTAAAAAAAATTATTTACAAGTTGTTTAAGGGATTTAGTTTTAAATCATCTATATTAGATTTTTTATTAAAGTATGAGTACATTTCTATTTAATCATTGAAAAAATCCTTTTTTAGGGAAACGAGGACGTCAATTGGTAGGAGGGGCGTGGCTACTAGCGGCGTTTTTCTCCATTCCCATGCTGTTTTTATACGAGGAGAAGCTCATCCAGGGATCCCCGCAATGCTGGATAGATTTGGGTTCCCCGGAAGCCTGGCGGTGGTATATGTGTCTGGTTTCCGTATGTCTGTTTGTGGGTCCCGCGCTGATCATCTCCGCCTGCTATGCCATCATTGTCAAGACGATTTGGGCCAATGGCTCTATATTTTTGCCCACAGGTAATAAAATACTTTATTTATTCTTCTAAAAATTATAGAAATAGTACCAAATTTCTTAAATGAATCTTGTAGAACGGGGAGCCACACCTGCAAGGAGGGCCAGTTCAAGAGGCATCATTCCGCGGGCAAAGGTCAAAACGGTCAAAATGACACTGACCATCGTATTTGTTTTCATTATCTGCTGGTCGCCGTACATCATCTTTGATCTGCTGCAGGTCTTTGATCAGATTCCACACTCCCAGGCCAACATAGCCCTAGCCTCCTTCGTCCAAAGTCTGGCCCCATTAAACTCGGCGGCTAATCCTTTGATCTATTGCCTCTTCTCATCGCAGGTCTTTCGGACTCTAAGGTAAGATACTATAAATATTTGTAAGCTTAAACTAGATATAGTTAATTTAAAATAAATTTTTTCTTGTTCTATGTGTTCTATGGAACTCATATATTTTCAAATTTATTCTTAAATATTTTTCTAGTCGCTTTCCGCCCTTCAAGTGGTTCACCTGCTGCTGCAAATCATACCGCAACAACTCGAGGCAAAATCGATGCAACACGGTGGGTCGTCGTCTGCAAAACAGTTGTGATTCTATGAGGACACTGACCACCTCGTTGACCACTTCCCGGAGGTCGGCCAACAGGACCAATGCCCATGTGGTCATCAACGAAAGGCCCACCATGGTGGTAACCGTTCCAGCCATGTCGGAGGTATGATAGCTGGCCCACACCACCCGCAAAAGATCCCTGTTTTCGATCCATGGTCCCACTTCCTTCAGCGATGCAGAGTTCCTTTAAATCGAGGGAACTCAAAGGGGACATCCTGTGAAATGCTTCAGAGGCTTAGACAATAAGTTCGATAGTTGTACCAGGCATAGAGAAAGCCAAATTTAAGTCCCTAGTCGTAAGTGTGCCAAGTCTACGCTACGAATTTCAAACCATGTATTTATATTTGCCCAATAGCAATCTGTAGTTAAGATATGCATGATCTAATAGGACGTTTGTATGACTTTTAATTATCACTAAGAATCTGATAAATATCTTAAGAGATGGCGATTTAATCTCCAAAAACGAATTCCTAGTATACATACTACATATGTTAAAAGGTGTCAAGAATACAATTTTACACACAGTTTTGACTTATCAACCTAATTTCTTAAAGTCGAAATAAAAAGTTCTCCTAAAAATATTGTGACACTTACTAAGATTATTGACGATTTTTCAATTGTTGATTCAAAAAATGTACGAATGTCTAGGTTTCAATCCATTTACTAGCTAATTTTAGAAGCTCTCCTAGTTTTATTCATCTTTACAGACTGATTTTATTTGCGTGCCATTCGCGGATATTTAGCGGAAATTTAAACTGCATTTCTTTCCAGTCTTAACTAGCTGTTAGGGCCTTTTGAATTCCAGCTCATCCGTGTATATAGCCACTCGTAATGGTGTATAAACATGCCCAAGTATCTTAAACCAAAACCCATTAGGCATAAGTAGACCATAAGAGTTAATAGAGCATAATGTTGTAGTCAATTTGGTTTAAGCTAATATTTATTTCATAATTATGTGTAGAAGAGCAGAATAAAGGCGACCGACTTCAAGAGTGTCCCGCATTTTCATTCATTTTCTTGGCACGCGCTGGAAAATCTTCCCATTTTCAGTTCGCCCCACTGAACAATGGGCACAAGGACGATTTCTGAGCCCTCGTCCTCTCACTCCAATTATAATTGTTGCGATGATGTGGTATTGTTTGTGGCCTCCAGAACTGACGTCACCGAATGGAAAGTCAACATGACAGATAAATTGAGCGACAAACCGGGCAGACAATGAAAACATATTGGTTTCTGTGGGCCAAACAAACAGCCATTGGTTATATCTTTTACTCTTTATTGTCTGAAAATGGCAAATTTACCATGCCAACTTCGTGGGAATCTGTTTATGTGTTTGCTTTGAGGCTGGTTAAATTCAACCCTTATGAATTTACATTCTCCACTTCCTGATATTTAATGGCTTGGTTAAACAGATGGAAACTATGGAAACTTAACGGGACAGTTGGCCAATAAATTCACTTCAGGTCCTGTTGCAAAAATAATTTTTCCTCTCGGCCATTCGCTTCATTTGGCCCGAAGGGAAGGGGAGAAAAATCCATTAAGGAGCTTATGAAAGACGGCGGACAGTTGCAAAATTTTTGCAATTATGATTTTGCAAATTATTTATCAACTTTTAATTGAAATGCTATTAGCAAATTAGTAAACAATCGCGCGGTCTTGACATAAAAAACGGTCAAACTGTTTACTTAGCTTCATTTGTGCTAATTTTATTGGTTTTCATTTCTATTTGTTCTGGCTTTTTAAAATGCAAATTTAAAGCTTGTTAAACTGAATAAAAACTAAGGGGATTTAATTGGAAAACATATTTTTATGTGTGACACAAATTTTAAAATTATGCAAATAGCAGTAACCATTGCAACACACATTTTGGCTTTATCTTTCAAAATTAGTATTTAAAAAAAACTTTAAGTTACAAAATTTAACATAATATAAGTCCCAACAGAAAACTCACTGCTCACATCGAAGCCAATCCGAAGACTTGATTATAAGAATATGAACCATTAGTTTTTAATCGCTCTACAGTTTAAAAATTCGTCAAAAAAGTCATGTTTCCAAATTACTGCTTTACAAAATCGGCCAGACAGTCGGGCTACGATGTTATAAGGAGGGGCTATACCGCCAAGGAGAGTTGTCAGCGCTGCAGCGGGAGATCCGTAACGTCGTCAGGAGGTCAAAGGTCACGCAATCGATCGGAAATCCGTAACTCCAGCGAATCCCCTAGAAAGACTCCAAAGCGTCAGAGGAAATCCAGCTCATCACGTGACAAGGATTCATCTTCGAAGAGCGTGGGATTCCGATTGACACCCGTGATTTGTTCGAGTAAAAAAGATACCCGTGAAAAAGCTGGCGAGGATCGTCAGAAGGATAAAATTATGTCCTCCGAATCCAGCAACGATCCCAATCGCGATCTACAGGAATCCTTTGCCGACTTCTTCAGCATCATTCACGATAATGTCTTGGAGTCCGTGCAGGAGGCAGTGCAGCGAATGGTGACCAATTGCTTCAAGGAGTCCTTGACCAAGATGGAACGACTGTCCAAGGAGCTGCAGAACCAGGAGGCCTTGCTCAACAAAATCCATTCCGATGTTACCAACAGTAAGCTAAATATTAAATCTTAACAGAGTTTTTCTAGCCAAGTTAAATGGATTTATAAATTTTATAAAACTTAGCCAAACATAATAGCTAACCATAATGAATTTCCAGACCTACGATACCATAAGGTTCCTATTATTACATTTTCCTTTCACATTATTTCAATTTTAAACTTTTGTAATAATCTTTTCCATTTACCATGATGTTCTTTTTATGTTTTTCTTTTCAACATCTTTGAAATAATCGTTTCCTTTATTATCTTTCTGATGAATCAATACGGTGAAGTGAATTTTAAGTAATCCAGAAAGATTAATCAACTTTTAATGAACCCCTTGGTATATAATATCTTTGAAATAATCGTTTCCTTTATTATCTCTCTGATGAATCAATACGGTGAAGTGAATTTTAAGTAATCCAGAAAGGTTAATCATCTTTTAATGAACCCCTTGGTATATAATATCCTGATTTTACCTCTGCTCCTTAGAAATTACCGCCCAGAGTGAAACGAACCTGAACCAATTCAAGTTCGTTACCCAAATGCTCATCGACAACCAAACGGTGCACTACAGAGCGCTCAATCAGGCGAAGGCGAACAGGCAGCGGCGCAAGGAGGACCGGGATGCTGAGAAGGAACGGAAGTTGGAGCGGGAACGGAAGCGGAAGTGCACCTGCAAGGAGGTGCACAATAAACGGGTTCCATCCAAAGGTCGATGCAGAAGTTCCAGCGTGGATCTCTCTCCAAAAAAGAGATGTTCCGGTGGCGATGCCAAGGAATTAAAACCTAGAGGACCACAGCATCAGTTGTGCCAACAGCAGGCACCGCTGGTTTACCACATGTGCCAGTCCTGTACGGATAAGGAATCCATGGACAGGAATCAGGAATCCAAAAGGACATCCCGTTCATCATCGAAGCATACAAATACCCCAGTTCTGCCCAGACGATCCACTTCCTACAGCATGCCAGATCTCTCCGGACGCACTTCCTCCATTTCCAGACGTTTCACTAACACTCAACCCCTTTCGAAAGTCTCCAAGAGCTGTTTATCCCGATCCTTTAACAACAGAAAAAGTCAGATTCTATGCCATCCGGCCATGACTTATCCGCCCTACGTCCGCAATATTCCGATTCCACGGCGAAAGTTAGTTAAATAACTATAGTATTTTGTTCATCCACAGATACAAATATCTGATATGGCATTCAGTTGCATTTCTTTAAAAGGAATTCAAAGAAATTTGATTCCTTTCTATGTTTTGCAACTGTCTGTCTTACCAGTAAACAAAATCGAAAAAATATTTTTAAAAATTTGCCCAAGTTTTATCAGACACTAAAAATTAATAAAAACATTAAAATGCTTTTTTAAATAATATACAAGATACAACTTTTATTTATTAAGAGAAAAAACAAAGCCATATACAAGCCTCATTAGATTACATTAACCGATGAATTATACCAGTTGAATTATTAAAATTATGCATAACAAAAAATAAGTTGATGTATGATTGTATTCACACAGATCAATAGGAACTAAATGGTTGAGCATAGGAAAAGCTTCTTTATAAATGGTAACAGCAAACATCTGATGTAATTTCCATTAATCAGAACTTTCGTTAAGCTTTAAGACATCTACTTTCTTTAGCTCCACGGTTTCATAGTAATTGTTCTTTCGCAAATAGCGGAGAACAAATGGAGACAGTAGATTCTCATCCACATCCTTCACATCCTGACGTCCAAAAACAAAGGTGGCTAAGTTGGAAAGAGTAATGGTAAGCAAGGCTCCCAACATAGCGTACAACAGGAAGGACATGTGATATATAGAGGATCCTTGGTGAGGCTCGCTAAAAAGAAGTATAGTTAATAAATATAAAGTATCATATCGGCACCAAAGAAAACTTACTATTCCGAGGTGGAGTTTAGGTAGCGACTCATATCAAAGTCGTATTCACAGTTCTCCACCGAAACGGGCAACTTGGTGTGTCGGAAGGAACCGGTAATATTGGCAATTTGAGCATTAACCGCTATCCAGGCCATGGTTGCAAAGGAACAAATGCTGCCCACAAAAACGCACTGCAATTAAAGATTATTTAGAAAAATATATAAGATAATTTTGAATAACAAACCAACCTTTTCGCCAACCCAAGGCATGAGCATTCCCACCGTGAAAATGCCCAACATTGGTCCATATAGACTCGACTGGAGAGTTGCCGACAGCTGCAGCACCATTCCCAGTTTCTCCACCACATAGACCATGAAAATGGAGCTAATGCCGAAGGTCACCACCACCACTCGCATGGTCAGAGCCACGTGGCTCTCCTTCATCGATTTTCCCATTCGCGGCTTAACAAAATCCTCCAGGATTACGGCGGCCAGGGAATTCAGGAGCGTGGATAAAGAGCTCAGGGCGGCACTGAAAACAGCCGACACAAAAAGTCCTGGCAGACCAGGAACAACGCCCAAAACACGCATCACTAGCAGGGGAACTAATTGATCCCGACGTCCAGCAAGCTAAAAAATATAAACAAGAAATCATAAATCAGGCTTTAAAAATGCGCCTAAACCAGTGGTCGACAGCAGAGGCACCGCAAGCAACCCATGAACCCATGGGTTACAAATTTTCTCTGGCGCCGTTCTGCCAACACACTGGCCTGAACTATTATAAGAGATCTCAATTAAGTATTATTCATTAGTTTATATTTTATCATTGTATACTACAATACTTACTCCAGTGGACATGGGATCGCAATCGTAATAGGTGGCATAACACACCAATCCCACATAGATGCATCCCATATAAAGCAGAATCAGTCCAATGGAGAAGGTAAACAGAGTCTGTTTGATGGCCTTCAAGGAAGGCAATGACATGAATCTCTGAACCGTGGCCTGATTGATCGATGTGCTCTGCAGCTTAAAGAAGGTTCCACCGACAAACACAGAGAAAACACTCAGACGAACTGTAGGATCCATAGTCCATCTGGGATAGAAGAAAACATATTAGTACCTATATGTTAATAGTATTTCAAATCTTCCACTTACTCTGGGGTATTGAGGCGTCCTCCCTCTTGATTGATCCGCCAAACATTTCCAAGACCGCCCAGGTCCAAGGTTCCCTTAATCATAATCACTACCAGGGATCCATACATAATAACGCTCTGAACGACATCCGTGTAGACCACGCCCTTAATTCCGCCCACGCAGGTGTAGAATGTGCAAATGATTACCACAATGGGTGTGATGGTGTGGATTCCAATTCCAGACACTTGATTGAAGGTTAAAGCTGGGACATAGACGGCAATGGGAAGCCATATTATCTGAAAGAATAAAAATACCCATAAGGAAAGGTCTTTTAAGTAATAATCTTGAACTCACCGCCTTTAAAACAAATAGGCTAGCTCCAAACAAACGCATTCGCCGGCTAAAACGTCTCTCAAAATACTGAAAGAGTGAGTGTGTATAAGTAAGGATTCATCAAGGATTTCTGATCACATAGGACAGACCCATTTGGAAGGATGATTATATAAGCTAGCTAAAGAAATCAAGCTTAAGCATTCGGTTAATTTTAGGTAAAACAAGATTTTATATAACTAAAAATAAACTACAGTGTTTTTGGGTTTTTGAATACACTGTTAATATATTTACGGGATTAAAGTAAGATATAATAACTATCCCTATGACGTTTCGGACTGCTCCAATTTGGTCTGCGTTTCCGATTCGTGGAGGTTAAAATCGGATTTTTCATCACTATCACTGGCCACACTTTTGTACTTTCCATACCAGAATTTTCTCAGTACTGGACTGATGAGTTCGGGATCCACCAAACGGGGATCCTGGCGACCAAAGTAGAGAGTGGCCAGCAGAGATCCAAGTACAGTGCCCACGGAACCCACAGCGGTGTACCACAAAAATGAGATCTCATGAAGGCCGTGACTAGTGGATTCGATTGGAGTTCTATTTTTAAAATAAGAAAATTATCTGGTTAAAAATATGTTCAATAGAGTTTTAGTTCTTAGAACAATCACATACGCCGTGGTGGTGGCATTCCAACTCTCGGGGAGATCAAAGGTATAGTCACAATCCTCTACAGAAATGGGTTTCGCTGGGAAAGTCAGTGCTCCTGTGAAAATGGCAATCTGAGCTCGAACCACAATATAGGCTGTGAAAGTAGAGGCACAAGAGATGCCAGTGAGAAGACTCTAAAAATATAAATAAATAATATTTAAGAAAATTTCCCTATAATAAACCTCTGTAAATCAAACCTCTGTCTTAACAAAGGGCAGTAGCATGCCCACACTGAAGGCTCCCAGGAGTGGGCCACAAGTAATGGCCGCCACTGTGGAAGATAGCTGCATGACTAGCCCCAATCTCTGGACAATCGGAACACTGGCCATCGAGACCAGTCCAAAGGAAATTACCACTCCCCTTAACAAATAAGCGGTTTGTCTTTCAGTCAAGGGCTTTTTCCTATAGGGTTCCACAAAGTCCGTGAGAATCACACCGGAAAGGGCATTTAGGGCTGTCGAAAGGGAACTCAGGGCGGCACTGAAAACTCCAGACACAAATAGACCAACCAGGCCGGGAATATGACCCACGTTCTTGACCACATAGAGTGGAATAACTTGATCCTTCGCACGAGCAAGCTGCAATTTGAATAAATTATAATAAATTGAACTTCCTGTTTCCAGATTTAAGAACTTACCCCCGTAGTGATGGGATCACAATGGTAAAACTCTGCAAATGCCAGCATTCCAATATAAACGCACATCAACATGACGAGCATAAAACCAATTAGGGATAGGATTAGTGCCTTTTTAACATCCCTATTATTGGGCAAAGTAAGATAACGCTGAACTATGGCCTGATTAATGCCATTTGCCTGCAATTTGAACAAGGCGCCACCGATAAACAAGGCAAACACACCCATTCTCGCAGTGGGATCAAAGGTCATACTGAAAAGAATTATTGTACTCGTATTATTACATATATTAAATATTTTATAAAATATATACTAACTCAGGACCAACCAGACGATCGTACTGACGATTGTGCTCCAACACAACGCTCAGGCCACCCAAATCCATAGTGCCTTTAATGATGACTATAAGCATGGATCCAACCATAACGATGCCCTGAATGACATCCGTCCAAACAACACCCTTGATACCACCCTGAAAAACAATATAAGCCAGATATTAGCTGCATATACATTATATCTTTATCCCGAATACGTACAACACTGGTGTACAAAATACAAACAAAACTTGTTAAGGGTACAATCTTGTGAACACTTATTCCAGAAACTGAAAAAAAGGAATCATGAATATTATAGATAAAATATTAAAGGCTTGAAAGTGCTGTTACCTTGGTTTAGAGTTAAGGCTGGAACATAGATACAGATGGGTTGCCATAAAATCTATAACAAATTATATCTTTAGTTATTAACTCTTATTATATCCATACTCAACTTACGTTCATCACCACAAAAAGGCAGGATCCAAAGATGCGAACCCTTCGATCGAATCGTCTTTCAAAGTACTAAGAAAAACGAAATCAAACAGAAACAAGAACAAATATTTTATAGGATGCATGGTTATGTACAAGATGCATTGGGTAATGAAACATGCTGGATACACACAAAAAAGCAAATAAAAAGCATTTAGGCAGAACAAAAAGAGCATATTTTATTGACAAAGTTTAATTCTCAGTTTCGAGCTTGAAAAGATCCTGCATATTAACCGCTTGATAGTTCTTTTTGGGCAGAAAGCGTCTCATACAGGGCGTAATCAAGGCGGGGTCCATTTTATTGAGATCTTCCCAGCCGAAAATCAAGCCAGCTAACAAGGAGACTATTGTACAAATAACACCACCCAAAGCAGTGTACCAAAGGAAGGACAAATGGTAGAGGTTCCTTTCCGAGGGTCTAAAAAATAATATAAAAATATATTATTAGTGGGCTGATCTAAGCTTCCCATACTTACCTGTACCCGTGGATGGTCTCATGAACTGTTTGGTTATCAAAAGCATAGTCACAACCATCCACTGAAACGGGTAGTTTGGGATAGCGAATTTCTCCATTCATTTGGGCCAACTGCGCCTTGACACATATCCAGGATAGCACCAAAAAGGACACCAAGCTTCCTAGAAGAACGCTCTAAGATTTGACATTATTATAAATTATTAATTTTAATTAAAATTAAATGATATCAACCCACCTTTCCCTTAACCCATGGCAGGCCCACGCCCATGCAGTAAATCCCCAAAAGAGGACCCATCGAAACTGCGGCTGTGCTGGTGGCCAATGGAACCACTTGTCCCAACTTCTCCACAATGTTCACCATCCCCAAGCACGAGAATCCGCAAACAACCACAATTGCCCGCAACCAAAAGGCCGTCTGGCGTTCGGTCATCGGTTTTTTCAGCAAGGGTCTTAAGATATCCTGAGTAATCACACAGGCCAGGGAGTTGAGACCCGTGGAAAGGGAGCTCAGGACGGCACTGAAAACCCCAGACACAAATAGTCCTGGTAATCCAGGTAGAGAGCCCAGAGTTCGCATCATTAGCAGCGAAGGCAGTTGGTCTACGGCAGCAGCTAACTGAAATAAATATAAATTAAATTCTAGATCAATACTAGATAAAATATGGTATCTATTTATAAGTGATGTATTCTTAAAGAATTCTAAGTGGAATATATTCAATATGTATATATATTAGTACTTTTCTGGATAGCTTGCTTACCTTAGTACTTATTGGATCACAATCGTGGTATACTGCATAGGATACCAATCCCAAGTAGCTGCAGCAGCTGAGGAGGAATACCAGGAGCAGTGTGAAAATCAGCATACATCTCTTAGCATGCTGGTAACTTGGCAGGGAGAGCAATCGCTGGATGGACACCTGGTTGACATCCGAGGACTGAATCTTGTGCAGAGTGCCCCCTAAAATAACAGACAACATGGACAGCCGCACTGTGGGATCCCAAGTCCACCTGATGGTTTTTAGAGTAGCTTCACAATCAATGGGAAATTTAATCATCACGCAGACTTACTCCGGTGAATTGAGACGTCCGCCGTCTTCATTTCGCTGCAGGACCACGCCCAGTCCGCCCACATCGAAGGTGCCCTTAATGCAAACTGCCAAAATGGAGCCAAACATCACAAAGCTCTGAATGACGTCTGTCCAGATGACGGCCTTCAGCCCGCCCTGAAATAAATGAAATCTTCAAGATGGTCGACCAGTTTGTAGATAGATTTAATTAACACCTCACCACACATGTGTAGAAAGTGCAGATAGTGCACACAATGGGCGTAATTACATGGATGCCAGTTCCAGTCACTGAAAGATGGTAATATAACAATAAGAAGGAATATTTGCAGGGATGCACACAAAAAAACCTGGTCTAATTTGGTTTTAAGTCCAATAACTGGGAAATTTGATGTCTATCTAAAGCTAATTTTTTAACTCCAATAAAAATAAAGTCAAAAATGATAAAAGAATATATTCTTAGTCAATAAAATAATATAGTAACTATAGGGCTAAGTTTTCCGAGTGCATTTATTGGCAGACAGTTAATTGAAATGGTTAGGCATAATCTAAAATCAAACTTACCCTGATTGTAGGTGATGGCCGGTACATATAACGCCACAGGAAGCCAGAGCATCTGAGAAAGGAAATGATAATATATAAAGAAAATGAATTAGACTATATATACTCACCGTACCCACAATGAAGAGCACCGATCCCAAATTGCGTATGCCAGCGCCATAGCGCAATTGAAAGTACTAAAGGTTTAAGGGATTTCATTTGGTTAGACATAACATATTTCATTATAAAAAATACTTAGACCAAAATTTTGATTCATGCAGAGCTGAATGAGAAGATGCTGGGGATTAGTTATTAACATGCCTGGTCAAGCAACCCTAACTTAACTAAAATAAACTTGAAGTGCTGCTTAAGAGTATGTTTTATTGACAAGTACATGGCAGGAAATTACTTTCTAAGACTTCTCATTGAAACTTTTCAAAGTGTTGTCGTCCAGTTTTACACTCGTATAGCTAGACTTGTAGAACACGCGAATAGCTGGCGATATAAGCTCAAGATCAACATCGTCGGCCTTATTACGGCCAAAGATAAAGCCAGCCAGATGGGCGGCGGTCACGCCCACTGCGGCACCCATACTGCTATATAACATAAAAGAGATGTTGTACAGCTGCTGGGCAAAGCTGAGCGATCTGTGGAGGCAACCTTAAGAGGTGATTGCAGTTCATAATATCTGGATAAACTTACGCAGATTCTGTTATGGGAATGGTGGTATTGGCAGGGCTCAATATGTCACGATCGAACTCATAGTCACAGCCTTCTACACTAACTGGTTTGGCTTCGAACGTAATTTCTCCAGAATTGATGGCCAATTGGGCCGATAGGCACAGCCAGCCCATGAAGAAAAATGAGCATAGAGATCCCACTATGGCGCTCTAAACGAAAACATTTGAATAAACAACAGAAAAAGGTTTTTTATAGATACAAGAAAGACTAACCTTTGAGTTAATGCTTGGGCACAGCAGGCCCATTACGAAAATACCCAAAAGCGGACCCTGGACAATCGATCCCACGGTCATGGAAAGCTGCATCACATGGGAGCCCATTTGTTCGACCACGAAGACCAGAGCCACACTCACGACTCCAATGATCACTGTACAGACACGCATGGTGACGGCAGTCTGGTGTTCCGTTAGAGGTTTCCTCGTCAAGGGTTTGATATAATCCTCCAGGAAAACCGCAGCCAGGGAGTTCATACCCGTAGACAGGGAACTGAGGGCGGCACTAAACACTCCGGCCACAAACATGCCGGGAATTCCGGGAAATGAGCTCATGGACTGGACCACGAGCAGGGGAACCAGCTGATCCTTGGCCGCCGCCAGCTGCAAGTAATTTCTGAGTCAGTGGAGATTTTATAAAAATTTATGGATAGGATGCACCCCTTTTATAAGCCCTTCAGTTAACTTAAGAAGTTAACAATCACCTACCTTTGTGGTCAAGGGATCACAGTCGTAGTATGTGGCGGACAGCAGGAGTCCATTGTAAAGGCAGATGGCCATCAAGGCAACTAATCCGAAGATGAAGAGGAACGAGCAGTGGGCCATCTCCTTGATTCCGGGTAGAGACAAGTACCGCTGGGTGATCATCTGATTGCAGCCGAGATTATAGGTGTTGTGGGCCACGTGCCCCACCAACATTGCCATCATGGACATTCGCACCTTGGGATCAAGCGTCCATCTGTTTCGAAAATGTCTCAGATTATGAGCAGGCAAGGGAGCCCTTGTACCCCACATCCTGGCGGGATAACATCCCCGCCATGTGTGTGGTACCCGGCCTAGTAAACATTTTGCTTCACCCACTCAGGCCACTCCAGTCGTCCGCTCTCGAAATTCCGCTGAATAACCACGCCCAGGCCGCCCAAATCGTAGGTTCCCTTGACGATGACGAAGATTATCGCTCCCACCATAATGACGGTTTGGATCACATCTGTCCAGACAACGGCCTTCAGGCCCCCGGCAGTTGTGTAGAATATGCAGACGAGGCACACGATGGGCGTGATGACATGGACATTTATTCCAGTAACTGGAAAAGTGCACAAAAGTCAACACGTGGCGCTGGATTTGAAAGGACTTCGAAAACTTATGGATATCTCCTTAAAGGAGTTTTAAGTAACTCTGAAGTTGATCTCATCTCTCAAAAATGAATACATATAAAGAAATTCAAATTAGCTATGAAAACATGTATGAATTGTCAAGAACCCGTGAAGAATATGATTAAAACAAAATTAGTATGCATTCGGAAGTTCTTAAATGTTATGTCTGAAATTGTTTGAAGGTTCTAAAATTAGATAATGTATGTTAAAAGACTTTTTTTATTAAGCGGTACACAAAAACAAAAAAAATCATGCTTAATTAAAAAAATTAAGTTTAAGGCTGGGTAAGGGTAAAAGTTAGCAGGTAGATATAAATTCAAAAATTAAATTCAACTTTTTTCTATACATAAACAATTTTAGGTTTAAGAAAGGGGATCGAAATAATATGAAAGGGAAGAAGGAAGGAAGGAAAGAAGGGAAACCCAATTCAATTTGTTTAATTGGCTTATGATTTCTCGTTGGAACTTCCAATATAGTTATCGTGCAGGTTAACGCTGGTATATCTGGAATTCTGGAATCTTCGTATGCAGGGCGAGAGCAAGTCATCTTCTATGTCTCCGGCTTTATTTCGGCCAAATATAAAACCGGCCAGATGTCCTGCTATCACACCCACTGTGCCCCCCATAACTGTGTAGAACAGGAAGGAAATGTGGTAAAGCTGCTCAGCGAAACTGAGGGACCTGTAGGATTAGGTTTGAGTGATGAAGAGGGCACGGATAGTTTTAGGGACTCTTGAAAACTTACGGAGTTTCTGCTCCAAGAAGGGTGACATTTGCGGGGGTCACCAGGGAACGGTCGAACTCATAATCACAGCCTTCAATGCTGACTGGCTTTTCCGGGGAATGAATTTCGCCAGAATTAATGGCGATTTGGGCCGTAATACTAAGCCAACCCATAAACAAGAAGGCAACAAGGGATCCCGTAATAGCACTCTTAAACGAAATAATAATTTTTAAAGGCTCTTCCCAATGAATTTTTAGCACTAAAAAAAACTTCCAAAAAGGGCCACCCTAAGTTATTGTTTTGATTTTATAGTTCTCGAATTTGTTTGGATAATTAGAAACTTTGACAAAAATTTAGAATGGGTTTTCAAAAGTTATTTTTCTAGATGAACGGCAACTAACTTTGGAGTTGATACTTGGGCACAGCAGACCCATGGTAAAGAGACTAAGTAGCGGACCCTGGACCACTGAACCAATGGAAATTCCCAGCTGCAGAACATGGGAGCTCATCCGCTCGACCACGAAAACCAGGGCCACACTGACAACTCCAATGATCACCGTACAAAGACGCAGGGTCACACCGATCTGGTGTTCCGTAAGGGGTTCCTTCGCCAAGGGCTTGATGTAATCCTCCAGGAAAACAGCGGATAGGGAGTTCATACCCGTTGACAGGGAACTCAGGGCGGCACTGAATACTCCGGCCACAAAAAGTCCGGGAACTCCGGGAAATGAGCTCATTGATTGGATCACAAGCAGGGGAACCAGCTGATCCTTGGCAGACGCCAACTGTAATTTATTCATTTCTTAGTCATAAACATGTGTCATAAACTTCAACAACTGGAACCCAAAAAAACCTAAACTCAAACATCTTTCATATTGTTTTGTGCCAATTAATCAAACATTTTTAGGAGGAATTTCGTGCTGAGTTGAAAATTGATTTGATTTCCAATCTTAAAAATTCATGTTCGCACCTTTGTGGTCAACGGATCGCAGTCGTAGTATGTTGCGAAAAGCAGTAGGCCATTGTACAAGCACAGTGTAAACAAAAGAGTGAGTCCCACAATGAAAACGAAGGATGTGTGTGCCATCTGTTTAACCCCAGGAAGGGACATGTATCGCTGGGTAATCATTTGATTGCATCCGAATTGGTAGGTATTATGGCCAACATAGCCCACCATCAAGGCAAACATTGACATGCGAACTTTGGGATCGAAAGTGAGTCTGTTTTCGAAACGAATTCATATATTATACGTTAGGACCTTCCAATAGTTTTCACCCACTCAGGCCACTCGATTCGTCCGCTGTCGAAGTTCCTTTGGAAAACCACGCCCAGTCCGCCCACATCGAGGGTGCCCTTGATAATGACAAAGATAACCGCTCCTATCATAATGACGGTTTGGATCACATCTGTCCAGACAACGGCCTTCAGCCCCCCGGCAGTTGTGTAGAATATGCAGACGAGGCACACGATGGGCGTTACAATATGGATATTTATTCCAGTGACTGGAAGAGTTCACAAAGGTCAGCACATGAGCAGAAAAAGCCAATGAATAGACCAATAGAGATACAATTGTAAGCAAAAAACTCAAAAAAAATATCTTTAAAAAAATATTATTAATATGTGATAACTTTAATTAGAATTTCAAATATGATATAACACATAATCTGCTTTTGTAAGGGTTCTTGACAATAAAGTGGATTTAGAAAATCTATCAATGTAATTTTGTAATTTGGAAAACTTTTTAAAATCTTGATTTATTTCTTTCTTACCTTGGTTAAAGGCCAGAGCTGGGACATAGATGACAATTGGCAGCCAGATCAGCTAAGAAAAAGACAGTTTAGTAGGCATTTATATTGCTTTAGGATTAATCCCTTAAGATCTTGAAAACTTTAAAGTATTTCTTTAGCCAAATATTGCACTATACTTACATTTGCAATCGTGAAAAAGGCGGAGCTCAGCAGACGAACCGATTTGTTAAAGCGCAACTCGAAATACTGCAAAATATTTTTTTTCCCAATAGATTGTTTTTGTCTTTCGGTTAACACACAATAAGGATGGCCCACACACACACAGACACCCCAGTGCGAGTGCGTGTGTGCGGGGCAACGCGGCGCATACATAATCGAATATTACTCATACGACATGTAGCCTGGCAGCAACTTATAAACTACGACTATCCGTATGCCAACTGGTACAATTGTGTATTGTTCGGGCTTATTGCAGCTGGCAGACGAGAAAAAAACCATTGTGTGCCAAAATCTATGTATGAATGGCATGCAAATAAACCGGCATTCAGGGAATTCTTACAGCTGATTGCACTTGTTTTTGCCACAGAACCCTGCTCGTTGTTTGGCCTCAGCTTTGGCCTTAGCTTTACTTACACATTAACATGCCATCGAATATCAAAAGAATCCAAATTCGTACACTCAGAAACATAGAATTAATGCGTAACATGCAGAGTCCAATAGGTAAACACACACATTCTTCTTTCTCTAGAATTGGACAACGTTCTGCTTACCTCATAGGTGGAAGTCAGCTGGAGATTGCAGAAGACGGGCAGGAAGATGTACCACGAGATGGCTCCCGAGATGGCCAGGGTCACCAGGATGAAGGCGTACTGGGTTCCATACACATAGATCTCCGTCGAGGTTCCCAACAGCGATATTCCAGACACGAAGCTGAAAGCGTAATACAAGTAATTAGTTCACGCCAATTACGTCCGAAGCTTAAAGTTCAGCAACGCTAATTGCCAACCGATTGATCAGGATCTATTTTTGACTTGCCCAAGTTTTCATCTTCATCTTCTTATTTTTGCCCTCGCACAAAGTCAACTTTGGGAAACATATTTAATTGAATTAAGCTGGGGCCACTCAAGTGGCCAAAGTTATGACGAAGGTGGCCAGCATTTGGGAAACAAATTTAAGGTAATCGATTGGATATTGCTCAAGGGATTAATAAACCTTCAAGGACTAAATTACCTCTAGTTTTTTTAGGCATTATTACATTTTTTTAAAATAGTTTTAAAGCTAAAATTTAAATTTAACATAAAGAATAAGCTAGGTTTTTCAAATGAAAGTTTAATATATTGTTGTTTTACCTTACATAATAAATTCCAGCACGTATTCTTCCATATTAAATCAAATACAATCCAAAAAAATGTCTAGCCGCTTTTGGCGAAGAAAACTTTTCCTGTGCCCTGCATCGCGTAATAAGATTTTAATGATTAATGTCCATAACAATCATCATTTCAATTTCGGCCTCAAAACAAATGAATTGCCACCGCAGACACAGAAAGTTGATGGCCGAGAGAGAAATGCCATTAAAAGTTGATAACAAGCGGCGTTAAAGTATGCAGACACACACAGCAAAACAATTTGTTTAAAAAAATTGAAAAAATGTGAGAGGCACAAAGGACATTTGGTAGGCAACACAAAAAATGATGGCATGTAATTGTAATTCAAAGCACGTTGGCTGAATTTGTTGCAAAAAGCAAACGACAACAAATAGAATGCCATAACAATAAAAGGCTCACGAAACAATTGTCAGCGGGCGAGGCAAATGACCAGGCGACAGGATTTCTCGGCCAGGATTTCGGGGAACAGGACCTGTCGGCCGGGTCATTAATGCGGCAACGACAACACGGCTAAGACAAAGGACCCAGGGCCGCACCCTTCGAAAGGTGTTTGACCAAAACGTGTCAAACGGAAAATCACCTCTAACCCATCTGCGAAAAAAGACACCAAGGTCACTCGGCCGAACACCAAAAAGAAAAAGTAATTTGGCCAAATTATTTGAGTTTGCGGCCAGGCGCAAGTTTAAACAACTTCAATCTGGCTTAGGGACACGCCGAGCTGCTAAGTTGTATTCAGATGCCAGATATAAGGATATATTTACTTGCAAAGTTCCGCAAGCCATTTGAATATCACCCATCCATTAAGAACGCTTGACCCTGACAATGAATATTGTTTACGCAATCCGCCCAGCCTTCTCGTCTTGTCTCGCAAACTTTTAAATAAAACGCCACTCTGTTTGCCCTCGCCAAACAATTCGCCAGACAATGCTGGACTGGGGCAGATAATCCAGATTACGGATACGCACGTTTGGCCAACTGGACGACGGCATAAGGCGAACGACTGGAAAATATATACATTGATTGATTTGCCGGGTTTTGGGCTAAGCCCATTACGATAATTTGTGCAAATATTAGCCGCATTCAAGTGAATGCAAAGCATTCAATTTTTGGGGATTATCCCAGCTTAAAGCGGCCTGAACAATAAATTTCCCGAGTGTGCTGCCCCGCCACTTTCCCATTTAGGACCCTCAACCTCCTTGTTGGCCATGTCAAAAGTAATTAAGCAGGTCTGCACTGGGAAAAATTATGTTAGCAATTTATTTCTTTAAATATTTGTGTAAGCCTTTTGTAAAAAAAACATTCTGCTACTTTTGGTATAAGCTCAACTAACACTCTGCAATATTAGAAATTAGTAAACATTTTAGAGTCGATTAAAACATTAAAAAAACTAAAAGCTATTAAAGCTTAAGGTGTATTATTATTATGCAGTATCAAGAAAAATATGTAAAATATTTAAAGAATCATAACTAGACATCAGACGTATTTCTGACATTGAATCCAAGGAATCCATAATATGTTTAAGATCAAATCTCTATTCTTAAGACCCATTAAAAAAATATATTCTGGTATTCTTATTATGTCCTAGGAATCGAAAAACATTCTTTTAGAACCTTCTAGTTTTAAAACTTTGTCTTAATCTTTTGGAACATTTTATAAATATTGAAACAGTTATTAAACTTTTGTCATAAATGTAAGGTTCTTATACTATTTAAACAGTTATTAAATTTATTCAATAATTTTTCAGAGATATATAAAAATAAAAACATTTTTTCTCTCCAAAAAAAATTGGTGTTCAGAATATAATACATTTTTTTTAGTGCACATCCTGGTGGCTAGCCAGGAAAAAATACGCAGGCCCCATTTAGCATTTGCATATATATAGATGTAGTGGCTGGCGAAACTGTGACTGTAACTCACCTGGCCACAAGTGACAGCGCGACCGGAAACACTTTCATTTGGCGTCCGCCCACCAGGTAGTCCAACGCCTCCGAGCCACGCCTCTCCTCGACGCCCGCCGCCCCCCCGCCGTCCTTCTTGGCCAACTTCTGCTTCTTCTGCTTCTTTTCGATGAAGCCAAAATAGAAGCCGATAACGGCGCAGACCGCCAACATGGCGATGAAGACCAAGTAATCAACAATGCCGAAATGCTGCAGGGCCTGGCTCAAATCCTTCACGCTGAGTTTCTGCTCGGCATCCTCCGAGGAGGGGGGTAATGATTGAATGGGAGTGGGCGTTGGAGTGGGCGTGGTGGTGGTGGTGGAGGTCGTTGAGGAAGTGGGTGTGGATGAGGAAGTGGCGCCAGTTGAGACCGCATTGCTAATTACGGCCACTGTCTTGGCAATCACATTGGCCACCGTTGTGGAGGTTTTGGCCACCACAGCCTCATCCGCCACAGGGGTGGAGCTGGCCCCCAACCCCACTCCCAGCGCCACGGGATCGGCAGTGGTTGACATTATTTCCGGCACCGCAAGTTGCTTTTATGTAGTTTATTTTTATTGACTTCCAGCCGTGTCGCTTTAATGCCTTCGACTTTGATTACTTTTGCATTTAGCTTAACACACGCACTCGCACTGTGAACTGAATTCGATTTTGGATTAAGTACTTGGAAGTAGTTCCTTATAAGAAAGGGTTTCTTTTACAAGGGATAATCACTTGATTCCTTATCTTGAGACCCCTTAGTCACTCCTTAATAAGCTTGAACTTTAATATTGTATCAAAAAACAAGTAAAAGCAAATATACGATAAAATAAATTATACTTGAACTTGATCTCTAAATTACAGGATTAAAAAAAATTTATAAAGTTGTGTTAAACACATCTATCTCAAAATATTTTTTATCTTTAGAACTCCAGTGACCTAAATGCTTTCAAGGTCGAAGAATCCCAAGAAATAGTATCACGATAGCCGAAGCCTTAGCTATTAAAATCAAAATACTTTCTATAAGGCAAAACAAAATATTTTGATTTCAGGTTTCAACACTTTTTAGGATATAAATTGACACTAATTAGTCTCTTTTAAACACGCACGTTGTCAAGATCCTTGAGTTTCGGATTCAGGATAATTTAATTCGATTTGGAAGCGAGCACACACAAGTGTATGGTCCAAATCTCCGCCGAGCACTGAACTAATTTTCCGCCGCGAGCTGCGTTAGAGATCTCCGGAGATCCGAGATCTGAGTTTTGATCTTATCCAAGTCCGGCGACAAAGCATCAGCATCATCAGATTGGCCGATCGTAATTCACGCAAATCTTGTAAGAGTGTGGGCAGAGGCTTTGTGTAAAGCTTTGTCGCCTAAATTGCCCAGGGGCATGTCGGATCCGGATAGATAAGTCTACTTATAAGTGCACACCCCCATTCGGGTGTGAGCTTGATATGGACAGTGTGTGTATCTTTGTCTAGCCCCAAGATCTGGCAGATAGTAAATTACTTTCTTTGTACGCGGACGTGTCGCGTCTGTGGTTTTATTGCACAGGGGAGGTTCTAAATAAAAATGCATATCCCTCGCGCAGTTCCCATATTTTTTCGAATATCTTTTTTTACAACTTCAGAAAGGGGTACATTTCCATGATAATACGCGGTACGCATGTACAAGGTTCTGACTCAAACGAGTGGCTACTGGTTTTTGTGATAAAAATTGAATAGTGATGTGGAATGACTTCGTAGGTTAAACGGAGTGTGGGCCAAGTCATTGTGTTTGCCGTAGATAAGACAGAAATACCTAATATTTCCTAAGTGCGCTCAGTCAAGGGTAAGACGTGACGCATGCGTGATGTACACGGGTCTATAATTAAATGCCAAGTGCCCAGGTTAGGCCTGAATTTCGCCATTTCGGCCCACAGGATGCGACTTAAATTGAATTTTCGAAAATGGCCAACAGATAACCCATAAAAGCAAAATTAAGTGCAACCCAATAAAGCTCAACGCAGTGTCAAAAAATAGCTTCAGCTAAAAATGTTGTACTTGCTATTTTGTTGGACTAAATGCTCCTTAATATGAGCACAATGGCTATGATATCATCAATTATGAAATGTTCAAACGCTCAACTGCACTTGTACAAAGGCTTCCCTTACAATCCAAATATGTTGCAAGGTATTATATATATGTATATACTATATATAGCATAACTAGCCAGCACACCAACTAATTGATTTTTGACAATCAATTACGGCAATTACTTACGTCTGCTGCAGGGTCGAATGGAGGAGGTAAATTCAATTTGTGGAAACCTACAAAACGCACACAACGTGACTCTGGCTTTTCGGTAATCTTTTACTGAGCTAATCCCTTGTAAACAAGGATAGCCTTCGAATGGCAGAAGGAGCAGCTGGAATAGGTCTTTATTAATATGTGCGCAAGGAACCCAATATATAAATGGAAAAAGGGGGTAAAAGCTCGAAAAATAAGAACACTTTAAGTTTGTGTTGTTAAAGCTGCGTGGATTATTTAAAATATCATATATTTAAGCACTTCCTTATAAAAAAATATAAAGTTTTTAAAGTAAAAACACAGATAATTTTTCTTTAAAATGTTTTAAGCATACTTCAAAGTGCTTCTAGTTTATTACAACATGACCCAATACAATTTTTCACCCCTAATAACTACTTTCCATTCCTGTTCTATAAATAAATTTAATCAGCTCTATAAGCTACCAGGAACCATCCCAATATAAACAAAATGAAATTGGACCAATGGCTAATTTTGATGCGCTTTAATGAGACTTCTTATCACTACCGTATAATATAATCCAATGAGAAATTCCATTACGAAGCCTCTCTGTCCTATAAATAGTTGAAATCGGCCCCTTAGATACCAGAGGAGATCCTATTGTAAACAAAAGAATATTACACCACGTAAAAAAGCCATGATAAACAATGTAACAATAGTCATAAAGCAAGAGATAAAATCATATTTAAATTCGTAAGCGTGTGCACCGTACTTATGCGGCGAATTAAACAGCTGAACTAAACCATAGATAGCGCAATAACTGCAATATAACACCTGGCCCCTGTAAATATGGCTCCGGAAAAAACAGCAAAAAGAAAATGCTACAAAATTTAATTATTTTTATACAACAAGCTAAATGAAAACCAGGCGAAAAAGAAAAAATAAAGTTAAGCATATGCAAAAATATGGCCAAAAAGTGGGAGTGGCAGCAGCAGCATCACTTAATATGTCTGGGAACCGCACCTGTTTTAGCCTTACGACTTGGCGCCAAAAATAAAACCTTTACTCTGGGGAATCCCCTTCACCCACTCACCTTTCACAAGCCCCCTTTTGAAGCCCTGCGAATGTTTGTGCAGTTAGTGTTTGGAAATTTTTCCATTTCTGTCTGCAACTGCAGCTCCATTTGCTCAAAGCGAACTGCTGTTGCCTTGACTTTGGCTCCATTTTAGTTTTCCTTGTGTGCTTTCTCTTTTTTTACACGGTATTTAAAGGAAAAACGAGTATACTTGATTTTAAAGTGTAAATAAAAAGGGGAAAGGAAATGTTCTTCTTTTCTAGCATACGTTAGCCAACTAGATCCGATAAGGCATCAAAATATTACTCTATTATATTTTAATATATTTTTAAAATAATAAAGGCACACAATGATCTTTAAGGAAGCAAAGCCAGTTAACCGTTCAGAAAATACTAGGTATCTTTAAAGTCATATCCCTCGACTTTACATTTCTTTATAGTTTTTGTGTGTATTTTGTGTTGTGCACACTTGAGCCAATTTAACGCTTCCGTGTGTTTTTTACTTGCCACGGCTCGTTGACTGAGCTGGAAAACTTTTTGCGCGGAGCTCTGGAGAGGGAAAAAATAATTTAATTTGTACCTAAAAACCGAAAACGCAATCCCTAAATTAGCGCTCCTCCGCCACGAACACTTCAATTAATCCAGTTAAGTAATCGCAGGCCAGCAGAACTATTCAGTGCCATTGATTGCTGGGCCCACAAATTAGGAGCAATTAAATCAAATCCGGATTGCACTGGGGCATTCATTCATCGCATCGCCCACGCAAATGGCGGCCTTGAACTTGCCAACCTCTTTGGCCAACATCCATTAGCCATCAGCTGACAGAGAAGCCAGACTCTGTTCTAATATCTTCATCTGCCTTTTATTTTTTTACATATCCACCCGGGGCCATTTATGCTTAGACACAAGCCCAGAAATCGGCTTGGGCCTTGGGGGAGTTGCGTTGATGCCAAGAACCATAAAATGGGAATGAAAAGCTTGAATATGCATTATTCTTTCAGCTGGCCGGCCATCAACTGGCAATCAGAAGTTGCTCGAGTGGAAAAATCAAATGTATTCCTCTGTCCAAATGTGTGAAGTGGGCGGGGCGTACTGAAAAGTGGCTGTGGTTGCAAGGAAAAGCGTCTGAAAGTTGCCAATCCATAAACTAAGTAAGTAAGTATCTTATCTTTCGGCACAACTAAGATAGCAATCTCTATTTAGGCACATGCTTAGGTCAAGTATTTTTCCTGTCTAGATTAGTTATTGGGGAAAGTTTCAGGTACAATCAGATAGCCCAGAAACACGCTGGTAAATTTGTCTGAAAAAAATTCTAAGTAACCACTTCATTAACTCCGATTTTCATAGAAAATTTAATATCATTTCCTTTTTTCTGAGTAAATAAAAAATGTTTAAATGTGACTAGCTTATCGGTAAACTTAAAATAAATCCAATTATCACAGGCAATGAGAGCCTCTGAGATTAGGAAACCAATCAATTACGTTTCGCTGTTCTTCAGCTCGTATTCCTCCATTATGGAAATCACAGGCTCGTTAACATATTTACGGACCTCCCGGTTCAGGGAAAAATCACCATGATTCCACTCCGGATCCGCCATGCGATGCATCACCTTGTTTGGTAATCTATTGGCTATTTCCTCAACATCCTCCACAGCGGCAAGGTCATCACTATCAGCGTACCACAAATGCACCAGGGAACTTATCAACTCCACAGGATATTCCGGCGGTTCCTCGGATCCGTAAACCTGCAGATTCTTCTTGGTTCCATGGTCATATTGACGGAAGTAGCCCGACTGCTGTTCTTGCAGATAGTGCAACATTTGATCGGTGGAACAGCCCGCGGGATGGGTGGGCATAGCTTCCGGCATGGCAGTCTAATATAATATATTAATTAGTAATATTTAAATATATTTTTAAAAAGTAAACTTACCATATTCACACGACCTCCAGAATAAAGGGTTTTCATGGCACTTTCACACACAGGTCGGTAAAGGACATCAGGTTGACAAATGTTAAAGAACAAGGCCATAACAAACTCATTGTAAGGCAAAAACTCCTGGGAGCCAAAGAGGATCGAGTAGGCATTTCTGTGGCCCAAATAGGGACCCAAGTAGCGCACCAAAGGGCTGGACAAGTTCTTCATAATAGCCACCGGGGCAAACAAGTGAGCGGTTTTAATTTTGGCGTTATAGGCGGGAATCGAAGACATCAGGGCAAAAAACACCGTAGTGCCCTGCGAGTGACCCACATAGTGGATGGCATCCTGACCCTCACCGTTTTCCGTCCTCAAGGCATAATCAATAATTGCCAAAATATCGTAGATGGCGATCTCATGCCAACTGAACTGCCAGAACAGTGGATGATCCGTGGAGAGAGTTGTGTGATTTCTGGAATAGGATGTACCCCGAGCGTTGCCCATCCACACATCATATCCCGCATCCGCCAGCAAATATGGCAGACTGTCATTAGGTCCTTGCAATATCCAGGCATCCGAACAGCTCGTCAAACCATGTTGAAGAAGGACAATGGGTCGCTTTGCGTTCTGGTTCTGCAGCTTATGGGAGTAGGGAATTCGGAATACTCCCAGGATGTAACCATCTTCGGTTATAATATGATGATGTTCCGAAGGATATCCATGCGCGGCAGTGCGATCAGCCTAGAAATAAAATATATTATATATTATTATAATATTAAGATCTATAATTTACAACTAATATCCCCTTAAAATTTTTTGAACCTACCGTGGTTGCTTTACCCTTGAGACTAATATGCGCTTCAGGATTATCGTACAGTTTGTAGAAATCAATGGGTCCTTCTATAGCAGCGGAATAAACTCCCACGACCAAAACAGCCAGGATAAGTAAGCTACCCGTAGATCTCCTCATTATACTTATGTTTCCGATGGTTCGATGCCAACTGACTGCTGGCAAACACATGACTTTCAGCTTTTGTAGAGGTCCACGGGTGGTTCAGTTTAAAGTAGCTCTTACTATCGGTGGTTCGATTATTTATATTTAAACTGTCGAGATAATCCATAAAGAATAGAAGGCGCCAATCTAAAAGTTATAAAATTCGGATTTAAGAGATTGCTAGTACATGTGATACCTCTTTAAAAGCCATTAAACTACATATAAAGTATTTTTACCATATTAAAAATTATTATTATTTATTACTTTTGAGTTTTATTGTATTTATAAAAACAAATTTAATTTTTGTTTATTGTTAAAATGTCTATATATATTTAATTTGGTTTTCCAACTAATAAAGGTTAATGATTTTTAAACCAGACAAAACCAAACACGTCACTTGGCGTGCTTCAATAAGCTTTCTAACTTATCGGCTACTTAAGCTACTTGAAGAACATTTTTGATAATCTAAATAAAGGTGTACCCCCATCAACTGAATTAGATTATAAATCCATTTATAGATTTAAAGAGCAGTAGTAGTATATTTTACGAGCTCTACCTGTAAATGGGAAATTAGTTTTTTGATAACAAGAGTCGGCTAAGATCTAATGAATGAAATGCACACATGGAGGAAGTTAATGTCGAGTATGAAGTGCAAATCTGATGAAGTGAGTCTACTTATTAATGTCTAAGCTGCATCCGTTATTGATAAGATATATACAAGTGTGAATTAAATATAAAGAAGTAATTCTAAAGATTGGGACCATGTCCATATCACTTCGCCTCGTACTGGCGCACCTCCCAGTTTACCCTATCAGGACCATCGGTCAAGGATAAGTGTGCTTCAGGATTATTAAGCAGTTCATAGAAGTTGGGGACCTCCGCAGGATCCAATTTGTTAGGGAAAGGGGCACCTTGGACAAATGTCCTCAGAAAAATGCCGACAAAGGCAGCAAAGACAACGATGTGAAACCTACACATTTTTATACTGCACTGGTGCGAAAATACCGAGCACTACGACCTTATAAAGACTTCCACCGGGCACTTGAGTTAAGTACTTATTTTGATAGGAACCGATCAGGCAAAGAGTCAATTAAATGAGCCTAAGTTCAATTGGTCGAAGTACGAAAAATGTTTCCCATACCGACATTGCCCTTTCTGGGATTTTCCATCGAATTTCCCAGAGGATTAAATACGTTTATTTTCATTTCCCAAGATAAGAGGAACTCAAGCGGTTAAGTTCAGTATCAAAAAAAAGGCATAATTCCGCTACTACTTGTAGTAATAACTTTTTGTGGGAGGGAAGTTGTATTTTATACCACCACTTCAGTTATTGAGCGATTAATTGGTTCATTTAGATAATCGATTGCCGGGTGCTATTCTTTATAAGAACAAGGTTTGCCCAATTTTACCAGTAGTTCGGTCGCAAAATGCATAGATCTAACATCGGTGTCTACACTGCCCTAGTGTTCAGTGTTCTGGGAACAATTGTCCTAGGTGCTCCTCTTTCTAACGAAGGGGATCCTGCGGAGGTTACTAACTTTTATGAACAATTTAATAATCCCGATGCACATCTATCCTTAACCAATGCTCCAGATACGGTAAATAAAATCTATTTAATTTTGTAAGGACAAAATAAATAATCATAAGCTCGGTTTCCAGACATATTTTATCCAGGAGCATGGTTACCCAGCGGAGCGTCATTATGTGACCACTGAAGATGGCTATATAATCAGTCTCTTCCGAATTCCCTATTCCCACAATTTGAAGAACCAAGATGAGAAGAAACCAATTGCCTTTATACAGCATGGACTCTTTGGCAGCTCCGATGCCTGGCCAAGTTTGGGACCGGATGATGGCCTTCCTTTCCTGCTTTCCGATGCAGGATATGATGTTTGGCTGGGCAATGCTCGGGGAAACAGATACTCCAGAAACCACACATCCCGCTCCACAGATCATCCGGACTTCTGGCGATTCAGTTGGCACGAGATTGCCTATTTCGACATCGCTGCTGCCATTGATTACACCTTGTCCACGGAGAATGGAAAGGATCAGGAAGGTATCCACTATGTGGGTCACTCGCAGGGCACCACCGTCATGTTTGTCCTGATGTCTTCGAGGCCGGAATATAACAAGAAGGTTAAGACGGCTCACATGCTGGCCCCTGTGGCCTTTATGGATAACATGGAGAACACCCTGGTCAATTCCTTGTCTCCATACCTAGGATTTAACAACATTTATTCGACGCTCTTCTGTTCTCAAGAGTTTTTGCCCTACAATGATTTCGTGCTAGCTCTCATGTACAGTGTTTGTCTTCCGGGATCTATTGTTTCCAGTTTTTGCAGCAGCAGTGAGGAAACTCCTGTGAACCAAGGAAGAACTAATTCGGTAGGTTTTTAAAAATACCTTTATAATTCATTTCTAACAATTTGTGTTTCCCTAAAGACCGCCAACTCTGTGATATCGGGAGCCATGCCTGCTGGTGTCTCCACGGATCAGATCCTCCACTACATGCAGGAGTTTCAATCGGGACATTTTCGTCAGTTCGACTTCGGCACCAAGAAGAATCTGAAGATATATGGAACCGAGGCACCACCCGATTACCCCACTGAGCTCATTACAACCGAGATGCATCTTTGGTACTCGGATAATGATGATATGTCTGCCGTGGAAGATGTCCTCAGGGTTGCTGAAACTCTCCCCAACAAAGTGATGCACCATATGGAGGACCCACTGTGGGATCATGGAGACTTCGCAAACAATTGGGAAGTGCGTCAGTACATCAACGATCCGATTATAGCCATCATGAACGAGTACGAAACTAGATCAGAGTCCAACTCTGTCCAATAGTTTTGTTTCCAAGTTATCATAATTTATAATTATGTAAATAAGAACAAAAATCCAGCCATATCTTATCTTTAACGGATGCAACTTAGACATCCACAAGTAGACTCACTTCATTGTTGAACAAGGTCTACCAGACTTGCACTTCACACTCGACATCTATTTCATCCATATGCATTTTCAACTCATTAGATCTTAGCCGACTTTTGTAATCAAAAAGGTAGTGTCCCATATAGAAGTGGTGGTTGTAAAATATATAACTACGCCTCGTTAAATCTATAAATGGCTTAATAGTCGATGGGGGTAAATTCTTCCGTTAGATTATCAAAACTTTTTTCAAGTGCCTTAAATAGGCGATAAGTTAAGGTGACACGATTAGTTCTTTGAATTGGCGGGTCTATTCTCGAAAACGTAAATTAATTTATGACACACGCCCAATGGGTTGAATATGAGTAAAAAAGGAGGTAAAACCCACTGATATAGTAACTGAGATTTAACATGGTTACAAATTGGAAAAATCCGAATGTTTTTATAAAAATAAATTAAATTTTTATTTCCAATAAATTAGTATAAATAGATGAATTTTTTCAATTTACAAATATTATTTTGTAATTCCATTTGGCAAAATTAAGCTAGAGATAATTCTCTATTGATTATAAAAAAATATTTAACAGCGCACACGAGCTGGAATGTTTTTCATCTGGTGATCTTCACCGATCTTTAGAACCGCAACCATTCCTTGCACGGCATGTGCTTCAATATGACAATGATATAGCCAGAACCCGGGATTATTTGAGATAAAGCGAACGATGATGTAGCCCTGTCCCGGAATCTGAACCGTATCTTTCGCCACGGCAGCAGAGTCATCCGATAATCTTGAAAGTCTTCCCCTGCGATCAAGTTCTCGGATCTGAAAGAATAAACAGAAGGGTGGTATAATTGTCTTTTATAATTTTATAAAACAATATAAATCTTTTAGAAATCACCAATAAACAATCAACAATAAACAAAACTTGGTAAAAGGGTAATGTTTTAACCATGAACAAGTTGTAATAATGTTATACAAATTGAGATTACTTACATTCCGCAGATCATTGAGATTTCCCAGGACTCCTTGTCCCACCAGACGGAAAGTAAAGCCGTGTATGTGAAAGGGATGGGTGCTGTCTAGATAGTTGGCCACGACCATCTCCAAAGGTCGATAGGCCGGAAGTCGCATCACATGAACACACTCGCAGAGCTCCCTTTCACAATTTCTTCCCTCAGCAGCCAAGGAACTCTTATTACAAAAGTATCCATCGTCCTGGTAAAGATGCCTGCCCTGCAAAAGGGATATTCCCGGAGAATTGTAGGAAACATCATTGATCTGGAAAAGAATCTCTCCATTTTGAGCTGTTCTCGAACCGAAGCTGGAGTAATAGGTCTGGAACTTGGTGTAACGAGTCCAGGGTACTTGATTTACAGAACGCAGGGCCACGGTTCCCACATTATTATCCTTATCCACGGATTGACGGAGGGAAGATATATTCGATGCATTTGTAGGCTTAAATCGAAAATCATTGACCAAGACCGGATCCTCCTCTGCAGACCTGCTCCTCTTTTTCTCCATGATATCGCCCTGTGGCAACTCAGAACGGGTCGATCCTCGATAGCTTAGCACAGCTCCTTGATAGAGATTCCTACCCTCACACTGTTCATAGCCTCGTACCCTGATCCAATAGTTTTTAGTATACTGATTGGCCTCCAAAACAAAATCAAAGCGCTCCGCGGAGGTCAAGAAGAATCCATCTGCCAGCACGGGTATTATGTCATTACCATCAGTGCTGATGATGAGGAGTTTATGCTGTTCAATAGAGAACTCCACGGGACAGTTGGATATACCATTGAGGATAACCCTCATTCTATAGCGGTAGCCAGGCGAAACCCTGAGTCTTTCGTAGCGATGACGACTATCATTATCCGGCAGCTGACTGAGATGATTGCGTCCCTTGCCATTCACCAGGATATTACGTACGTCTTGAAGGTTATACTCGTAGAAGATATCCTGAATCATCAGGGTGTGCTCTATGAGATCATAGTCATAGAGCTGGGAATGCTGATTCTCCTGTCGCGTTTGGCGAACTATCATAGCACCAGCTATTCCAAATCCTCGCTGCCAACCCACATGGCTGTGATACCAGAGGGAACCACTGCGATCCACCTGGAATTCATAGCGCTGGACCTCACCAGGTTGAAGGGGATATTGGGTTACGAAAGGTGCTCCATCCATTTCGGGAGTTCGATGCATGTGAATACCATGCCAATGCATAGTGGTTGGTTCACCTAGGTAATTCAAAACATCCACTACCATAGTATCATTTTCACAGAGCTCTATAGGAGGTCCTGGAACCATGCGATTGACAGCCATCACTGGATTGGCCACTCCATCACCAAAAATACAATGTTCCGCTGCGCAGGCTCTCTCATCAAATTGGCACCTTTGACACTCCGGACCAAGTCTCTGATAATTGTGAACCACCAGTTGGTAGTAGCAGTTCTGCGATTGTCCCTGTTGGCAAACTCTTCTGCAGGGATGACGATCAAAGTCCCCAAAGTTGCCCAGTTCCATTTGACTATAGTCATTTTTCATATCCAGAGAGGGTGTAACCTTGGTGGTTTTATTCCGCATCCAGCCAAACGACGGCCATTCGAACTTGGCCTGCGGGAAATCCTTTTTTAAGGACTCCTCCGATTTCGCCTGATTTAAAGCGATAATCAGTAATACTATCAGCACCGGGCTGGGAAAACTTTTACTTTCGCGTTTGGACATCGCGAACCGCAACAGGCAACTGGCCACTCGATTCGTGGGCAGCCGACGAAGAAAGTTTTGGCCCATTGGGCGACCCAGACCTTTGCGCATGCGCCGCACGTAATGGCCATTAAAGCTGAGCTGAATTTGATAAGCCCGAATATATTTAACGATCGGGAAACGAATAGAAGTGAAACACTTTATTTGCAATTACTGGGAGTTTGGATTCATATAAATAAATATGAAAATGGTTAAATCGTTTTAAAATGGGTCCATAATAATATGAAACACATAATAAAATTGCCCATAGATAAACGATGATATAATCCGATATAATAATCCGATGATAAATAAACGTTATAAAAATTCTTTTAAATTTATATCTTTCAAAAGGGTTACAACAAGTTGAAATATAGAACTAGGTTTTAATTAATTTCTAGTTCTAGTTTTTATAATCTTTTAAAAGAGCCTGTATAATACTTTTAGGTAGAACTCTCAATTATTACAAGATAAACTACAATACGAAACACTGATCACTAGAAATGATCAAAGCCTTACCTTAGTTACAAAATATTTTTATTAAGATTAGTGTAAGAATACAATTTAAATCTCTGCGTTTTCCATTGCCGGTGGTGATGATGATCCGGGTGCCATACCTGACGCACTGGCTGCTGTGCTCATAAGACTAATAACTCCACAGGCGATTACCGGACCCACCGAATTCTCCTCGTTCTGATAGGCCAATGGATTGGGCATTATTTGGAGGGAGGACGAAAATACCTCCGCATTTAGAGCAGTATTAAGATCGATAGCCTTGCTATGAATCACAATGGAACGCCCAACGATTCCATTTATTCCGAACAACTGCAGGTAAATGCTCTGAAAGACCGCCGAGATGCTGCCATCATCCTTGGTGTCCACATTACCAAGCTGTAGGAATCCAAAATTAGACGAAAAGTCATTATATAAGTTATGAACTATTTAAAATGAATCAAAAAACTTAGAAATTTATTTCAGGGTTTCTGACTTACAAAATTATTTGGAAACTGTCCGCCAGTGGACTTGCAACCGTCGCTGAGATCTCCAAAGGTGTGGATATGCAGGGCATGTTTGCCAGGCGGTAATCCCGTCACATTGATCGTCACCTTTATATCCGAACTGTAGGGAAGCTGTATGAATGATATCATTCCGGCCACACTTGCTCCTTCTCCATCGCCTACCAATTTGGCACCCGCCTGCCATTGGGGCACCAACTGCTAATAAAAAATAATAATAAATAAATTAATGGGTAAACTGAAAATTAAATACAATACAAAATTGGTTTGATGGTCTTATAAATCTGACATGATCTTCATTTATAAAATCTACTTTAAAAAGCTATACAAAAAATGTAAATTCATGATATTCATAAAATGATTAAACAGTTCAAAGCATACCATAAAATAGATTTTAGAAAAAAAGTTAGAAGTATTATACCCAATTAGAATTTGATATCATTAAATAAGTAAATAGTGGCTGGTCAAACCCGCGAAAATAGGGGCAGTACAATTCTTTTCATTGAAAATAGAGCTGGACAACAAATTGTATTTCAATGGCTGGTGTAAAAATGGTAGCACAAAAGAGATAATGAATAATGGGTTAAATGACTGTATAAGTTACAAATTAGTTTATAAATAGAACTGAAATATATGTAATTAAATATAGGAAAAAATACTCACATAGGTGTATCCCAGATAAGAAGGTTGTGGTGGCAACAGAGGTCCCAGGAGTCCAGCAGGTCCTGGAATTCCCACCGGACCTCCCAGCGGAACCGTTAGCCGTTCGTATCTCTTCACCTTGGTGCCGGAAACCACTTTGATGCCATCATCGAATCGGGTTATATTCGCCGGACGCAGTCGATCCAACAGATTTTGTGCACTGCCAGGCGCAAAAATGCCGCCATAGCCAATTACCAACGTCAGAATCAGTTTAACAAGCATTTTGGATTCGTAATATATATAGGACTTTTTTATGGGGAACTTTGGACCTCTCCGATCTGGGGCTTCGGCTGAACTGATCCAAGCGCCCGGCTTGGCTCATCCATGATGACTTCGACATGGTTTTCACGCTGATTGACCACGTTAATTGTGGTGACTCGAAGTGGTGGCGATATAGACAGATATATAGCCGGCACATTTGATGACTAGATTGGACGCTAATGGCAGTCGAGTGTCGCGTGTGTCTGATGCTTGGTTACCTGCCCCATGGGCGTACTTCTTGCGGGGATTGGGCACAAGATCACAAGAATCTTGCGATTGATTCGCGTTATTGAGACGTTTGAAAGCAGTTGACAAATCAATAATATCAAGTAAAACTTTAAAAACATTTAAGTACCTATACATATAAAGGATTATAACTAAATAAAGTAACAACAGATCATTCCAAAAAAATATAGCATTTTAGAGAAATAGTTATAAGATTCCTCTAAAATGCTATATAAGCTACCAAATTTCACCCATGTCTCTGCCTGATGAATGGAGCTATCCCCACTTCTAACCAAAACTTTAACTAGATCATCATTAACCCACTGAAAGTGTAAAACCTCACCCATATCCAACAGCTAAGTCACCACGCGATATTTTTGACAAAGCGATGACAGAATGATTGAAAAAATCATCATCAATGAACGAAAGGGAAGAATAATCATTATAAACTTTGGTTTCTCAAAGTGTGAATTCTATTTAAAGTTCAAGGAAGTATGTACTTTCAAGATTACATTACAATTTACATTGAATTTAAATACCACCTATTCCAAACAATATATTTTGCCAACAATATAAATTATTAACAAGAGATTAACATATTTTATTGCTTTGCCCTTTTGACCCCATTATCTATCTGATTAATTTGGCTATGATGTAGACTATAAATGGTTCATCACGAACCCACTGAAAGTGAAACACCTAACCCAGATTCGAAAAAGCGCAGTCGACACGCGAGATTTGCTGGCAAATAGATGACATATATAGTTTATTTTTAAATGCCTGTCCATTTGCAATTATAAACACATTTAATCGGTTTCGCAATAAATTAAACTGGGTTATGCGTGTGGTTAAGGAACGTAATGTTAATGGATAATAGGAGGATCAGTCGTTGTAGCTCTATGTTGCGTTTCCTTAAAATCATAGTTATACGGGATCAGGGATCATCGGTAGCCGCCACGCTGTCCTCCACGTCCTCCACCACCGCCACGTCCACCTCCTCCTCCACCTCCACCTCCTCGTCCGGCCTGCGGATTCCAGCCAGTTCCCTGAACACGTCCACTGCCGCTGATCCATTGCTGGTCATTTCTCTCGCGGCTGCGATCGCGCTGGTTTTGACTTTGATTTTGATACTGCTGCTGCTGCTGTTGAGGTTGCTGCCAGTTGCCACCGCCTCCTTGTCCACCTCCGCCTCCCCTTCCACCGCCGCCGCCGCCTCCTTGTCCGCCGCCGCCTCCCCTTCCTCCTCTAAAATTACCTCCTCCACCACGTCCGCCTCCTGGGGGACCACTGGCCCTTTGCTGCTGCCACGAGGGCATCTCCGGTGGCGGAGGAGCATGCTCGTTGGCCCTGCCACCGCGATCGGGAACCCGTCCAATCACATGCTTTTGGATTTTGGAAGCCGTGTTCTTCCTCACATTCGCCGAGCTTGTCTTCTCAATGATGGCCAGATCCGAGCGAGCTGCCAGCAGAGCCACCATGTCGGTCTGCTCTCCGCCAACCTTAAGCTGTTCCAGCTCCCGCATCTTGCGGTTGAAGCGGTCCATGATCTCATTGGAGCGCTGGTTCATGGACTCCGACCACTGAAAGCTCTGCACAGTGGCCTCCAGCCGCGTGGTCATCATCTGACGACGCAGATTGTACTCCGCCTCCAGATCTCGATGCAGGGACTCCAACACGCGCCACTGGCCATCAGTCAAAGGCTTCTTAAGTTTCAGCAGGGGTTCACTGAGCACCTGCGGATTGACTTGCTTCAGGGACTGCTCCAAACGGGGCGTAATCTTCTCGAAGAGAAGCTTGGTATTGATGTTCTTCGGGAGTTCGCCCAATTGCAGATCTTTGGCTAGGCTTTCCACAGCCTGTTGGACATTGGAATCGGTTTTCGAGCGTTTGCAGGGTGGACCCACGGGCTGGGACTTCAGGACCATCTTGGTTGTCATCAGTTCGGATGTAAGGTACTCCAGCAGCTGGACCAGTGCATCCCGGTCCTGGAAACGCTGATCGATGGCGCCCTGCACCAGCCGGCGGTAGGGGCAGCCCAGTTCCGTAAGCAGCAGGGACAACTCGAAGGCGAACTCGTCGTTGTCCTTTTGGCTGGAGCTCACACGTTCATCGGTTTTCCGCAGAACGTGCAATTCGTGGGCTAACCAATGGACCACCGCGCGCAGATCAGGACTTCCGATTCCCGCGTCCAGGGCGCGACTCAGGTTCTGCTGCTGCAGGCAGGCTCCTTCGTAGGCCAGCGCCTGCAACGAGTCCACCACGTCCAGTTCCAGCTCCATGTCCTTCGAGAGTTTTAAGCTTTTCCTCCAGTAATTGTCAATTAGTCAATTTGCTGCCGGCATGGCAGTGTGACCGTCGTTTTTAGCTAAAGAGCGCTGCCAACTCGTGGTGAACGGCATGTTCAAGTTCTCGCTGTTAGCAAGGACACAAACCAGGAACATATTTCAAATTATTCGAAAAACTATTTTGAAATCTTGATTAAATTGAAAGATTGTTGAACTAAAAACAAACACCGTTCTAAAAACTATTTTTTTGAAAAAATAAAAATAGTCATAAACTTTGAAAATCAAATTCCGACCAACAAAACATATTCTCACAACCCCCTAAATCAATTAAATTCCAAATCTGTTCACTTTTACATAACTTCATTTATTGTAGTTTACGAATTTCAATATATATAATTTATATTTATAAGTATAATATATATGTATGTATTTTTTGTTTTGTAAAGCAGGAAGTTTTAGGATTCGCATGAGTCGCACCTTTGGTGCCCACAAAAATCGTAGATTTTTCGTTTGCGTTTTTTTTAGGTTTTTCTTGTCTATACATACAACATTTATGTACTTAAAATGAACACACACATTTAGCTATATAATGTATACATAATATTCAGTTACTTCATGTCTTCCAAAAGAGTACTAACTTAAATCGAAACAAGTGAATCAAGAAAGCGAAAAACACAAATTTAGTCTCCCTCAGGACAATGATAAAAAAAAATGGCACAAAATTAAAGTTCCGCTGGGAAAGCCACGAAATGCAGATGAGGACCGAGCGATCGAGCGGACTTAGGTGAAGCTGTACTGATTATCGACGGCCCGTCCGGTGCATTCGGCTCCCCCGCTGGATCCCGATCCGCCTCCATTTCCTCCGCTGTTGTTGCCACCATCGCTGGGATGCCGATTGCCGGATGAAGATCCCGCAGGGTGATGGGCGGCTGCCTGAAGGGAGGCGTTCGAGGCCCGCAGATGCGGCTGGTCCAGAAAATTCTGGGCCGCTGGCGGTGATCCGTGCACTGTTAGCGTTGTGGGATCCAAATGGAAATAGACTTGCTCCGGAAAATAGACGTGTGTTGGCTCCTGTGGCAGTTCGATTTCATTTGTCTTTAGGCGAACACTCAGATTCATGGTAATCACTTCGTTGCACTGTTGAGCGAGCAGATTGAATAGGGCATTAATTAGTCGGGAGACATTTTTTCAAGGCGGTCTGGGGGTGTGTGGTGAAACATGAAGCATGCAACAATCAAATCATTCAAACTAAACACAGAAACTAACTCAAATATAAGGTACTCGGTTCAAGGAGTAGTCTTGTAAATTAAAATTATATCAAAATACAACTTTGATTTGTTGTAGACTAGTTTCAGAAGGAACTGTAGAGAATTTTAACAAGTTTAGATTTAAGATATTATTATTTCTTCCTGCCATTATATTAAACTACACATTCATCAGTTCACAGTTCAAACCCCATCCCAGTTGCAATGAAATGATAAAAACAGAACAGAAATCAAAGTAAAATAAAAAACCATCACTGACACTGAATTGACTCCAAAATTTTGGCTATCTCACATGTCTCGGCGACGGATGGCCACCGCCAGCAGCTCCCGATGCAGCTCCTGCCGCATTCGATGCCGACGATGATCCCTGGCCATTATCGTAGCCATTTCCGTTCCCATTTCCATTCCCGTTGGCCGACAGATCGTTGAGTTGTCCGGTATCATGAGCTCCGCCGCCACCCGTGGGATCGTTCAGTCTGCTGTGCGTGTGCACCCACTCCGTGAGGGTAACGTCCGAAGTGCCGCCCGATTCCAGGGGTATCGGGTTGTGGCGGAAGTGCTCGAGCATCTCCTGGATCGAGGGGAACCACAGGTGCTGCACCCGGCACTGACCCTTCTCCGAGATGGTGAGCCGCAGATGCTTGGCTCGTCCCTGGAAGTTGAACGTCAGCACGAACTCTCCGCGGCGCGTTTCGCTCTGTCGGACCAAAAAGTATCCATGTCCGGCTGCATCCGAGTGGAGAACCATGCGGGCAGCTTCCGACCTTGTCAGTGTGCCGTGGAACCAGGGAAACACGCTCATCTCAGCCGTCAAATCCGCCACATCCGCGTCGTTTTCGGTGCCCTCGATTCCATCAAAGTTACTGGAGGCGGACAGGCGCTGTTCACCTCGATGGGGTCTCACGGGTATATCCGGTGGACCGGAGGGCGGTGTGGTGCCCAGTTCGTTGATGACATTCAATTCGCTGGCAGACGTGGCTCCTCCCTGGCCCAAAGCACTATCTGCTGAAAGGGATGAGGCGAGAGGAGCTCCTCCTCCACCCACCAGATTTCCATTGGAGCCGCCCTGCTGCTGGTACTGCGGGTTTTGTATTCCCCCAATGGGATTCGGAATCGGATTTGTGGGCGATGTTTGCATGGCGGACGCCATCACGCCATCCGATTCGATCAGTGGCTGCTGAGTGGGCGGCGTTCGCATGCAGTAGCGTATGGTGGCCAACCAACTGCGCATCTCCTCGGCGCTTTCCGCCTCGATCACGTACTCCATGTTGTTGTCCGCCTTTAAGACAAACGTGTTCAGCCTGTCTGGCATTTCCAGCGCCGTGGTTTCGCGTGCCTCGGAGATGAGGAAGCAAAAGACTCCACTACGCGGCTTTGTCGCCTTGTGGGGTGTGTAAAACTCCAGCATGTAGCCACCCACGGCCTTCACCAACACCAGGCGGCATTTTTCCCACTTTTGGGATCCCGTCGGCTGGTCGAGACTCTCCGGCGTCAGGTTGTTCACGGTGCCCTCCTTGCGGCACTCCACCACGATCTTGGCCAGCTTCGTCTTGCTCTGCTTGCCGCTCCCACCGCTGCCGTCCGCGTCATCCGAGTTCTTGTGGAAGAAAGCCTGCAGCAGAGAGATCTTGGACAGTTAAAACAGGTGGAAACAATATAGCCGGAGTGTGGCCGACTATCAAACATCCCGGTATTCAAAAAATGTAAAATACACTAAACTATTAGATTCCTGATAATTGAATCATGTCATATTATGTCACAGATAAAAGACGGTTTCAGTAAACACTAATCGGAAATCTGTTCAGAATGAAAAGAATGCTAAAGTGAATGTTCTTATCTGCATTCTTAAAATACGTGATTGAACGCGTAATAATTATCTCATCGACATTCTAAAGTTGTCTTTATGGTTGTAATCAGAAAATAACAATAATTTCTCAAGATATTATTCAGATAGTTACTTAAAAAGGGAACGGACAGGATTAATTAAACGGATACGAATACCAGGTGTTACTAAAAAATTATCAAAGATCAATCTACTTAAAGGGGTTATCCCCCTGAGTATTCCCAATGATAAATAGTGAACTTCTTAGCACCCAACTCACCTTTCCCTTGCGAAGTCCCTTGAAGGAAAGCCTTCTTAACAGCGACTTTGAGAGCAATCGTGGGCCTTCGTGCTCCTCCTCGAGATCCAGGGATCCCACACCAGATTTCAGGGTACTTCTTCGCTTGAAAAACTCCGTGTCATAGTGTGCCGAAAAGGATTCGACGAATTTCTGGGCAAAGCTGCGGTGCTGGATGTTCCTGGCCTCCTCCGGCGGCAGATTGCCATTGATGTATGTGATGCAGGCCTTGGCGAAATCCGATGCGGCCACTCGGGCGTGTCGTTCGCAGAATTCCTCCCAACTGGTTCCTCCGTAGGCGTACGAGGACACTCCCATGGCGTTTCCCGTGCCAATTGGTGCTGGTATCAGGTCACTGCCACCGGCAATCGCCGCTGCTGCCGCGGATGAGGTGCCCAGACTGTGATGACTACTGGCCGACGTGGGCCCAATGTATCCGCCGGCGCTAAAAGCGCTCGAATTGGCCCCAGTGCTGTTGCCACCCATTTGGCCAGGTGGTCGCCAATCCCTCTGTTCCCGTTGCTCCCGCTCCTGCTCCTGTTCCTGTTCCTGCTGCCTCTGCCGGTTCAGGTTCAGCTTGCCGCACGAGTTACCCAGCTGAAGTCCGTTTCAAAAGTGCTGAAAAGGTGGCAAAACAAAGCTGTTGCGGGTTAGTCATTCCAGGTTCTTGGAAAAGAAGAAAGGCTTATATCTCCTTTCAGCATTCCTGACAACAAACTCATTTTCCCGGGGGTTTTGGATTGAATATTACTCATGTTACAAACGAATATATAATGTATCGTTTTTTAATTAGTCTTATCAGTTGCAGATAACAGAAAGTTAAAAACAATACCTCAAGATCTGCTTGCCTACATAGTATTATTATAAATCTAACAATGTATTGTCATTTAATTTTTAAATGATAGCCGGATAACTAATATTATTACAAACCAATGTATTTTTAAATATTTTCAATTAAAAAGATAACGATCACGTGCGATTGTTGACATCGATTCCCTGACTCACAGGATTAAAGTTGTCAACAAACTGGGGGGTTTTTTGGTATAGTGGTTAGAAAACTAGACAAGATTGTAGTGCAAAAGAAAACAATTTTCCGCGTTATTCACTTTATTTGGGTTTTTAACTATTCGTAGGACTTTTAGCTACTCTAGTTTCACAATTATTTTGAGTACTCACACATTTTCTAGATTTAGAGAAAAACATTCTTTTGAAAACATTTTATTCTTTCTCTATACATTTAATTAAGTTATTTTTTTAAATAAATAATTCAATTATTTTGGGAATTTTTATACAACATATTTCAATTTTAAGCATCCAATCTGGTACTTTCTACATTAAAATTTTTTCATTTTTTTGTTTTTTACAAATTTTGAATAGATTGGTCAAAGGAGTTCTTGTTTAAAAATATGTTTTATTGCTTTGCTATTGTATATTTGTATTTTTTTTATTTATAAACATTAGGTGTTTGTGCTTAATGAATATTGCCCAGACACAACATATATGTACATATGTCTGCACATGTATTTTTCCATTTATGTAACGAACGTTTACGCATGTTTGCACATTACATTAAGTAACGCGCATTTTCCGTGCCACAATTAATCCTTTTTCTCGGCAATTAAAAACAAACGAAAACAAACTTGCGGCGTAGCCCACACACACAAAGGCAAACGCACACACCCACACAACTGCGCGGTGGTGAAAAATTTCCCACAGGAATTTCCACGCCTACGTCACATCGCAATATGCGCGTGGAAAATGCTGGCAATATTACCACCCACAAGGTTTCCAATTAACCATTTAACGCTTGAAAACAACTCACTTTGCGATTTAATTATTTTTTAAATGCACTGCATCATTTTTAACTTTTATTTTTCTACACAAACTGCATGTTGTCTCGGTCGCACACCCACACACACGCACGCACATCCGCTCAAAATATTCTTTTGCGTCGTGTTGTTGTTGTTGTTGCGGGCAGAAGGAAATACTAGTTAATTAACAACTAAAACGCACATACACTGGGTTGTTTTTAATGCGCTACCATCGGCTGCAAGCTCCGTTCGAGTTACCGCTATTTATCACTGATTTGTTTGTGTTTTTTCGAAAAAACGAAAAACGTCGAGCGTGAAAAGTAGAGATGGACTGAAGTCGATATTTATGAGATGCTATCGATATTTATTATATCGATGGTTTGGTGGGTGTCTTTGCTAATAGAAGTGTGACCGTTTTTCGAAAGAGACGCACTAACGCTTCATTTTGGCGGTTTTAAACTTTGCTAGTCTCGATTGGTGGGAAACCTGGATATGCAATGGCGCCAATTTCAAAAACAGCAATTGAGAAATAAAAAGCAAATGTTTGTTTAAACTAGCAGATCCAAATATACCATTAAAGAAAAAACTTGTAACATTTGTTTAAATCTCACATTTTTATTGTTTCTATACGTTTCGAAATTGCATTTACTTAAAATTATTATGTAACTATCGTTTCCATATGCATACAGTAATTATTTATTGTTAGCTGCATTAATAGTAAATAATTAAAATTCTTGAAACTTAATTTTTGTGAAACACACGCAGTGCAACAGTTGTTGTTGTCTAGCTTTTATTTATTGTTTGCAACGAACACATGCATTTTGGCAAAACATCATTTATGGTCGTGAGTGGGAAATTTCGGGTGAATAGCCGGGGGAATCGAAGGACGGAAATGGGCGTGCGAAACGGAAACGGATAGCGAATAAATGTGTTGTATGAAGGCGAGCTTACTAACTATTATTTGTTGCATGGTGGTTTGTTATCAATACACATACGTACATATCCATAACTTAAGTATTTACAGAACATACTGCCCGGAACAGATTTCGAGTGGATGTGTGTGGTTTGGGTGAAATTCGAATCTCAAACGGTCTTCAATCTAGTCTTTTCGCTATCGTTTACAGAGTTATTTGTAATGCCTATGAACTGTAACTAATATTTCGCTTGATCTTCGCTCTACTTGCTAATTATCTGCATGATTGGAGACTTTAAAGCCGATTGAATGAACTCTCGTATGACGTATATATATGTGAATATATAAAACCTTTCCGCTTAGGCTAGAAACTATAATTACTCGGTTTTTGCTTTTATTTCACTATGAAAACGAGGATCACCTAACTTAAAACGAAACTTAGTTAAGTTGAGTTAAAAAATACATACTCAATACGTTATTTAAGAGACAAACGTTAGTATTAGATCTTGTGTGTTCTTCACGGTGTTTGTTGTTTGTTTTTCTTTGCTTTTAGATAGAGTACACTCAGACTTCCAGTTGTTTTGATGGTTGTTGCGCGATAAACGGCTCGCTCCACATGCGCCGCAGGTCGCCCTGCAGGTCAAGAACATACAATATTATAGATATTGGCTTGGACAGTTGGGGGTGTGGTATTACAGTACCTTCAGATAGGCCATCAGCAAGAGCGGCAATAACGTAAAGGGCACCAGATACAGCAGCGCGGGCTGTGCCGCCTTGAAGACCTCGGAGCTGACCGTCGCCGTTAGCAGACCCAAGAAATAGCTGCAAGAAATAAGTCATAAATATTAAAAAACAATATAAATTTGTGGGAGTCAATCTAGAGCCAAATGAAGCTACAACGTCAGTATCTTAACAATATGTTCTTACTATAGTTTAGGTTTGTGCTAAGAAATAATTTCGTCCCAAGTGGCCCCATTTAGCGCCAAGTAAATATTCGAATATATTTGTTATATTCTCAGATAAATCCCGAATAATCCTTAGTACTAGCAAATCCCTACTCTCAATGGCATCCTTCTTGAAAGGTACACCTCATATTCCTATTTATTTAACGACTTACCCCAGTAAGGAACAATGAAAGTATGTCAGCCGGGAGCCAACTCCCCGGGGCGGCGACAACGTGGGATCCGATGTGACGCCCTGTGCCTTCTTGTACGCATCATACCGCAAGACGAAGCACAGCAACAGTCCCGGCATCACCACATCACCTAATCCCAGCATGGAGAAGTGGCCCGTGTTGTGGAGGCTGGGGAAAACGAGCTTTCCGGGCAGATTCAGCTTTGGTGTGTCCCGCACAATCCCGCCCAGATGCAACTTTCTGGCCACGATGCCCACTGGATTGTCGGCGGGTCGCGTGGCCACCTTGACCATCACGTTGGTGCTGAAGATGTACGAGGAGAGGAACACCCAGAAGACGTCGTAGATAAGCAGGCCGGTCAACAGCAGCGTGGACACCTTCAAGCTGGGCAGACGCACAAACGCAATGAACGCCACACATAGTCCCATTCCCATTGCTGTAGGAAGAATGGGTGGAATGTTATTACAGGATGCTCTTTGATATTTAATCATAAAGATGGATTATTACCATCCATCAGCAGCCAGTGTCCAGTGAGCACCCAGATGCACACAATCGACACTGAAAGCGTGAAGCTGAAGAGCTCCGCCGCCGTGAAGCGACCACAGATCCCAAAGGAGAATCTCTTTCCATCCGTGCATGGCCTGATGATGTACTGGCACATGGGCAGCAGCAGGAAGGCCAGCGCCACGGTAGCAATGACTGTGGAGAAAGAGGAATCAGTTAATTCAGATAAAAATACAAGAATAATAAATAAATAAATCATAAGGAAAAACAAACAAACTACACTCTCCAGGATGGTTTATTATCTACTTGTTTTTTATGTGGAAGAAATTTAAAAGCTCTGGTAAAAATATATAAATATGAATAACATATACAAGTGCGTCACATTTTTGGTACGATCTTTCATGACTCAGTTTTAAAACGTGATTCTTAAATTCATATTTTCGAGCTTCTTCAAGAACTTTAAAACCTTGACCTTGACCACTTTCCTATTTATTATCATAAGTTAGTTTTAAACGGAAGTACGACAGATAAAATATATAATTAAAGCGTTACTCACTCGCTGTGCAGACGGCGAAGAGCAGCTGCATCGAGTCGAAAAAGAAGAACATGATGAGCAGTGAGATGGAAGCTCCAAGGGGCAAACACAGGGCATGCATCGTGTCCAGGGTGGCGAACTTGTCCGCTGTGAAATAGAGATCTGAAATTTATAAAACATTCCTTATGCCTTTCAAAGGGATTGCTCAAGCATACTTGGTTCCTTCTCGACGGGTTCGCCGGTCAGCAGATTGGTCATCGACTCATTTCGCTTCTTCTGCTCCCGCTCGCGGGCCTCCTGCTCGATATTCAGGGACCGAAAGCTACCGTACACGATCAGCAGCATCGATATGAGGCAGGTGGAGACCCGAGACGAGTCCATGACACTCGAGACCGTCCAGTGGAGTTCGTGGTATTCTCCACCGCCAGCTGCCGCTGCACCGCCTCCAAGTTGGCCGGCTCCAACAGTTTGGGCTCCCAGACCGCCACCGGCTCCACCGTGCGACATGCTCGCTCCGGATCCTCCGGATGCGCCTTTTCTATATCCCAGATGTCAGATTATAGATATCCCTTATCGTCGCCAGTCGGTTTGGGTGGCTTCTCCGCTTATCAGTTGACCTGCGCTGGGGTTTATCACGTTTTTATGACGGCTGCACCGCTTTAATCTAAACAGAAATGAAAAGTGAAATTTTTGGTTTTGGGTTATTGATATAGCGATATCTTTTATATTTGCTGACCTTATCGTAGCGAACCCCCCCTAGCTGTATCTGTTTGCCTTCTTGAGGTTATTTAGACAGCTGCAATTAGGTTTTTCGGAGCACACACTCCCAAGGTTTATTTTCCACCATGGCGCCTTAAGTCGAGCGCGGAAACCTTGGGGTCAACTTTCACGCACCTCACGAATTAGGCAATGGAAGTAAATTAGAACGCTACTCACACTCAGCAAAAATGATATAAGTATATAAAATCAAGAATCGTCAGAATTGCACTTCAAGGCCCTTAACTGCTTGAATTTTGGGTATTCAAAATAAAGACCTCTTCAGATTTTATCTTTAGAAAATCTTTATAAGTATCTTTTATTTTAAAGTAAAAAGCAATCGAAGGTATAAACATTTTAAATAAACCACAGAAGCAGATAAAGCAAAACAATTTGGAAAACACCTTCATGTGGTTTCCCCAAAATTCCAATTTGGGAGTATGTTTTTATTATTTATCTTAGTCAAGACTAATGATAAGGCAGACACAAAAGGCATTGTGAAATTCTTTTAAAAGACGTGTATCTGAACGTCCAATTTCAAGGTAAAATCAAATGTAATGAAAATAAAACTTTACTATTTGTTTAGTCGACAACCTTCGTAAAGTAAACTATTAGATTCCCTGAAAAATTGAAAAACTACATCAAACCGTTTAAAAAATGTTTACTTTACATTCTCCAAACTATTTTCAAATGCACACAGACCTGCAACGCACGTCTCATAAACAAACATATGGACCGTCTATAAATAGAAATTATATTTTATTTCCCTCATTTCTATTTTACAACGACTAATGCACCTTTCTTTTTCTAAGATCGAGTGAAGAATCACAGGGGAAAAAAAGGTAAGTGATTTAAAAATAATTGCAGTTTGTAATATTATAAATATAAATCGTAATATTTTTTTTTTAGATACATATATATCTATTTCTTTATAAAATGACTTTTAACTATAAAGTCGTAATTTCATTAAGAACTTAAAAAGTATTCTTTCCTGTGCAGTTAAGCATAATAACAACAACCGGTGTGAGAAAATAACAGACTGTCCGCATGGGACTTACATGGAAGCAATAACAACAATTAACCGACAAGAAGAAGGCCGTAAAAAGCAGTTAAAATTGGAATAAATTATAAAAGCGTTACCCAGTTTTCCACGATGCCAGTTTCCATTGTTATTGCCACAAATTCTATAGTATTTTCACACATTTAGACACATACACCCACGCAGGGTTGTTGCACTTGGGAAATGTGAATGTTAATAACAGAGGCTGTTATTAGAGCGGCGCTCTGCTAACTCGCTAATGACAGAGAGAGATAGAGCAGGATAGTTGCTAAATGACAATACGAAAGACAAAGCGAGAGAGTTGACAACTTCCTTGGACTGCTAATGTTGTTGTTGTTGCTCTCGTGTTGCATTAGTTGTAGTTGTTGCATGTTGCCAAGTGCCGTTGCTCGCACTAATTTATGTTGACTGTTGTTGGCGAATGTAAGTGTGTTTGTGTGTGGAATGCAAATGATTGAAATATATTTACAGCGGTGGACAAAATAATAGCAATCACAAAAAATGTTGACTTTCTTAATCTCAGCCGGTTTAAGTACCTTTACAGGTTAACAGAAACTTGTTTGTTCTGAAATATCGCACTTTAGGAATTTGTTTTACTTATTTAAAACTGGTTTTATCAAAACAAAACGATACAAATTGGGTTTTTACGTTTTAGTGAATTAATGGAATATCCAATTATAGCGCTAATTATTTTGTGTAATTAGAAAATTATCAATTATTTTTATATAAATATTTTTAGTAAACAGAGCGACTAATATTTTTGACACAGCTGTTCTTACATGTGTGTACTTTTCATTCTGCACTTGTGTTGCAGCGTTTTCCCCCTTTTTCTCTTTACTTCTCTCTCCCTCTGAATGCAACAAATTAAGTTTCCCACACATTGCAATTCCAAAAGGGTGGCTGAGGAGGGGGAGTATTTGTTAACGAGCGCTAATTAGAATTAAATTATGTGGCGGGTGTAAAGTTACGCTCTCCAAAGTTGACACAATTTGCGGAGAATTTTCAGTTTAAAGCGGTTACCGAACATGAGCTACATAATTAGCCGAACTCATTGAGAAAATGCCGCTCACATCACACCCATAAATACGCCGACAAACATACACACACACAGGCAAACACTTTCTAATTTGAAACGCCCCAAAGTGGGGTACAAACATAAAAATAAAAGAAGTACCAGGCAATTGGCTTTGCTGTAACTGCCCACGACGAATGTGAAAGTGAAATTGGCCAAGATGCAGAGGCAGGGGGATTTCTCAGGGGGTTACTTGAGGTTCATAAAAAGAAATGTGCATTTTCCACCTAAAACAGGCTTTACTTTGAACTAACAGGAGTAACATAAAAGTTACTTATTTGTGTTTATTTCTGTTAATTAATCCCAAGAATGATTATAAGAAACGTTTACTTTTTTAGTGAAACAAAGATTCATTTTCATGACAAATTGCTGATATATTCCTAATATCAACATGGTTTTTAACAAACTAAAAAGAGAACATATGTTTCAAAGTGTAATCCCTGAATATCAAATTGTAATCCCAATAAAAAATACATTCCCTATTTTCTAACCATATTCACATAGAAAACTATAAAACAATCTGTAAGATTTCCACGACGGGCTACCAATTAAGTTTTAAAGTGCACTGAACGCGGAAAGCATAAAAACAAGTGCGTAAAGTGGGCGCAAAGTTTTTCTTTTATTATGCAAAAGGGGGAGGGGCTGTGCGCTTTGGCAGAGACTGGCTTGCAGCGCTTGAGAAATCTCTTTTGGCCAACTATACGACGACTTAGCCTGCGCTTTAAGGTTTTTTCCCCACTTTTTTCCGCTTCGTGTTTGGTTACACTCCACTTCGTTTTCATTCCGTTTTATTTCCATTCCACAAAACTCCAACTTCGCTCCACTGCGTAACAAAATTACAAGACACACACACTCACACTTGCACCGAGCAACAACAACAACAACGGCAACATCGTCGTGGAAAGGGGGGAAAATACTTGTCTTTAATTACAGCAAAGCAATCGGAATATTGTAAAACATACACATGAATGCACAGTGCACTCGATACTCCCCAAAAAAGTTGGGGGACTTTTTCGCTTACTTTGCTTCACATGCACATTCGCGTTTGGCTGTATTTTCCTTGGTTTTTGTTTTTTCCCTTTGCACCGATATTCGTATGCGCGATAAAGAAGATTGGCAGGGTGTCTGCTACATTTTCACGCGCTTTTCATTCTGTCCTGCGAGCCGCTTTCCATGCACATTTCCACGATCTTCGGCGGTCGCTGCTCCCAAACGTTAGACAGCCATTTTGCATTTATTTCTATTAGTAACTATTTCGGAGGAGAAACAAACAGTGGTCGTAAAATTCGTGGTGGGTGGTGGGGGGTACCGTTTTCATGGGGCCTTTCTGCGGCGCGGCGAAAACACTACCATGTCTTGTTAACAGCGGGGGAGATTTTCCAAACCGCTGATGGTAACATTATTTCTGTCCCCGGCGTATGCACAATTGTTGTCAGTAAAATGGGGAGACAACACCACCGTAAGTGTCAGCAAAGTACCGTTTCTGTGAAAAAGCGGGGAAATAAGAACGATTTAAACATTTCACGCTTTTTTTGCGGCGGGCGTATGAAAATACCACGGAGTAACAACGGTCACATTTTGAAAGTGAAAGGTAGGTTGCAAACATCGCTAGGCCCTAGCAAAGTGGTGCACCCAGTGTTTTTGGTATTCACATTGTACCACATTTTAGTATATTTCCTCTCTATATCCCTTTGGTATATTTGAACGGCCCAGCTAACGGTAGCACTGATTCAAGATTTTTACATTCGGACGGACGCCTCGATGCACAAATAAAATTTTAAATAAATCGGGTGCAACGGCCAATCGCGCAAACAGTGGCTCGAATCGAAGAGTTATAATCTTGTAAAATTCGAAAAAATCCGAAAAATACAGTGCGTTTATTCGGGGTGATTTGGGAAAGTGTGGAAAGGCGGAAAAGTGCAGTCGATACTGCAGTTCGGGGTTCCTTCGGAAAAGAGCATCTCCCAGTGGTTGACAAACCAGTTAAACCAAAGCCTCTTTTTAAGGAGTTATTCGCTAGAACCAACTAATCCGCCATGGGTCTCAACGCCTGCTGTTCGTGCGTCAAATATCTGATGGTCCTTATAAACATTTTATTCTGGGTATGTAGATTCCAGCAGCAACAACAACAGTACGAGATTTGATTATCTCCCATCACAACAACAACTGGAACACACGGACCTCCTTCATGCCAGCGTGTGTGTGTGTATGTGGGTGTTTTGCGTGAGTGTGTTTGTTGTGTATTCCCTATGCCCCTCTTTCTCTCGCTGGGCGTGGGGGCGGGGGGAGGGGCCGCGCGCACGCTCTTTGGAGTCCTACTGCTCTCTCTGGCCCCCTCCTTTCCCCTCTCCAACCGATCATAGAGGTGCCCTAATCTAAACTAAAAACCTAAATAAATGGGAAGATACAAAACAAATCTTTAGCTAATTCAAGAACTTAACGTCTATTTTAATCATGAATTATGTTCTAAAAATATTATTGTCTATATATAATGCTTTAACTATGGTTGAATGGTCTTTAAAAGTTGCTTGAAATGTAAATGGATAACAAATCCAAGTTCAGTTAGTTTCTGTCTAAAAGGGCTAAATCTTATAAACAAATATGTTAATTATGATAACCTATTAGACTTTAACCAGTTAATTCATACAGTCCATTTTTAAGTATTCCAGAAATAAAATATCGATTGTTAATCTTAAACAGCAGTTGCTAAAGTCAAAACATAAGCATATATTTCTTCAAATTAAAAATACTTTAAGTCTAACCGTAAAAAAACATTTTATTGTTAGAAAATATTTAACTTTAAATTATTGTATGCCATGGGCAGCCGAATCTGTCTGTAAAAGGCCAATGCGACATCACTGATTGGCCCCCAATCTTGCTCTCCCTCTTCCCCTTTCTCTCATTCTCTCCATCGCTGAGTAGGGCTCTCTGCTCCTTACTCCCCCACAAAAACAATAGAAGTTCCGTTGTGGGAGGAGAGTGAATGGCACACACACAGGCACACCTCCGCACACGCAGACAGATAAACATTTAAGCATCTCCCTCCAATTTTCCCCCACTCCCTCCCCCTCCCACTGCTTTCTTTCTTCTCCACATGTTTGTTCAGTTGTTTTTCTTCTGCTTCTGTCTTTTCCAGTTATTTTTTCTCTTTGTTTTATTATTTTTATAACGTATACGTGCGTTTGATATTTTTACAAACTTCGACAGGCTAAATTTGGTAGGAAGGACCCCGTTCCCCAAAAAGGGTTACGTATTTCCTTCCCCATCTTATCACCTTGTTGTTTTACGCAATTTGTGACTTTCAACATCGCCCCGTTTGGCTTTCAATTGTTTCCATTCAATTATTATCTGCCACTGCGATTGTTTGTGTTTGTTTTCCTCGAGTTTTTCTTCGGGTTTTCCTCTCGTCTTTTGCGGCTTGCGAAATCAGTTTCTTTTTTTTTGTTTGGGCAACAAATTTAAAATTTTGATTCTAATGCGGGTGGTTTTGGTCTTTTTTCATTTGGTTTGTTGATTGTTGCTGCCTTTTTCGATTTCTGTCTATAGTATTTATTAGTCAAAAGCTATTTTCGAATACGGGCGAAAAACAACAAAAACTAACGCGTCCGTTCAGTTTTTCTTTGTTGTACACGGAAAGAAAATGTTTTTAAATATTTTTTGGGATCTCAGTTTACTGAATTTCTTTCTCCTTTAAAAACATATCTAATTGTATTTATTTATTCTTAATCCTTATCCTAATTCAAAATAAAATTTAATTTAAAACACCAAGAGAGTATACCAATTATACACTAAAATGTCCTTATTTTTTCAGTGTAATTTTCCTTGATTGTTGTTGCTCGTTGCACAGTGGTATGTGTTTGATGTATACGGCGGCAAAATGAGTGATGGAAATTGTGATGTGGTTGTGATGCAGTTCGTTTCACTAATGGGATGAACTATTTTTAGATCAATGTTTGAATGAAAATGCGTCAGATATTTATTTATATTGATGTTAAAAGATCCAGTCATACTTTGTTTTGAGGGTATTTTTGGCACTTCGGAAGTAATCAGTCAGTCTAGAATTCATTTTGGTTATTTTATGATTTCATTTTCCACTTTAATGTTGACAGAATAAGTTGAAATAGAGTTCTAGCCCATTTTTAAAGTAAAACCACTGTACAAATTGTTTTAAATCAATCCCCACTGTGCATCGGTTTCAAAACATTTCCATTTTCATCGTCGCTGTGGGGCATCGTGATCAAACGCCACGATCTCTGAGGACGCTGACGTTCCAATGAGGCCGATATCCCATCGGATCCAAGATCCACGATGCCGGGGGAGGCCTATGCCAAAAGCGTCTAAAATGCTAAATTGCGCTGTCGTCATTGAAGTTGACAGTGACCAAAATCGAAATTTTTCAAATATTCCGTTGGCCATCTGACAAAACTTACATCTTGTCCCGTCGTATAATGTCCTCCTACTAAAAATGAATTTACTTACAGTAGGACTTCCTCAAGAAAAACTATCTTAACTTAAAATTAAAAAGTTTGAAATATTTGAAAATTGAAATTTTCTGTAGATATGTATATTTATTCTTTAGTAAATACATTTTAAAAGTTTTTAAATACAAATATTTGAGTTTGAATCTGGCCTCTACATATATTTTCAATCTGCTTGCACATAATTCGCTGTGCTATTTTCCACTCAATTATTCATGAGTGGCGCTTCATTCATTTTTCATATTCAGTTTGTATTTTCAGTTTGTGAGTTGCATGATGGCCTGACGGCGGCAATTTGCCATCGATGCGGTTAATTCTGGGCCAAAACTGCAACTGGACATGCAAGGCAACCCAGCTGCCTTTTCCCCCCCTCCCTTTATTTCTTTTTTGAGGAGCAACTTGTCGGCAGGAAAATGCTCTCTCGTTTTCCGCCTTTTGACGCCTCGGCTCCGAAAACTGGGTCAACGAAGGACTCTGCACATTTATTGGCCCATTCGGCAGACATTCTGTTTGTTTGTCATGGACACGCGACATAGTGTCAGATGGCGTAGAGATATACATATATAGGAAAACGTACGGGGAATCGTAAAGTTCCAACAAACTTGGCTACAAACAAGGCGTGGATTCAATTCGGTCGGGGAAAATGGAACTGATTCGAAATGGGGTCAACCTTTGTTCCTTAAAAGTATAGGAATTTAAGTTTGGCACATTTCTGAAAGCTATCAGGATATTAAACCATCAAAAAAGCTTTGTGGGTCTATTCAATATTTTAGACATTGCGTTCCTTTTTTAAACAATGTTTTGAATGTATTACTTTTTTATGTTGATTTAACAACTCTTTTATAATAACTCTTCCACATTCCTATCTTTTACTGAAAAACTCCATAGATTATTTTACAAAATTCTTCCTCAGAAAATGGTTTATTGTTTCAAAGTATGTCGTTTGGGTTGTGGATGTTACTCAATTAACTGCCCTCGAATGGTGCAACATTGTATTACGTTTCCATGAAAAGTTTTTCCGTTAGCTGCACACACATTCACACCCGTGAACTTTTGGGGCAGCATATCGTGCACTCTGTGTGGCACACTTTTTGTCTCACTCGCTTTTTTGCAGCTGACTCTTTCGTGGACCACCCACATAAAGCCGGTCTTTGCTTCTCTTATATTTCTTTCGATTTTCACGAATTTCCCGGCTGCCTTTGCTTACTCTTTTCCACGTTTCAGCTTTTCCTGGCTCTCAGAAAATGTCTTTTATTTACCTTGGGCGCCAAAAACGAACCAATTAGCCTTTTTAACTAAACGGGGTTTTCACATTTAAGAGATCATTAAGAATTATAAATTTGCTTATCATTTTTTAAATAAGGGGATTTAATTAGTTACATAGATATTTGGTAATTGTTTGTTCTTGTGCGTAATCTTATCAAGAAGCCAAGATGCTGGAAATGCTCCAGTTCTCTTGGCAACTACGAAAAATGTAGAAATATTAGATAAGATTTGTTTTGAATTTTGAAATGCTTTGCAGTTTGCCTTCGGTTTTTAAGTGGTTCTATATTCACATACTTTCCCATATAATATGTGCGCTTGTTTACATCTCTCGATTAGTTCTCATCGCACACTCAATTTCCCTGCAGTGAATAATTTGCTGAATAATTAATAAACTGGCATAGACACTGTGATGCCCCAGGCCCAACCCATTAAGTCATTAGCTCTTTATTAGATTTTCCCACTCATTGCACGACCGGGAATTTAAATACAGCATTTTTCTGGATGGTTGGCATTGGCACAGGCGACTTAAGTTCTTAAATTTCTGAGCAGAAAACCTTAAGGGGGTATAAATAAGAAAAATTCCTCTAGCGCCAATTCAAACAAAGGTTCGTATTTCGTTTGCTGATAACCCGAGGAGGGAGATAATAGGGGCTTGCCATCTCGTATTCTCGTTGGGGATCAACGTCTTGCCATTTCTGTATATAAGTACAGTCTGTCTTGGCTATGAAGGATGAGATTTAAGTTGTTTGGTGAATTTTGCCTATTCGCATCATTAATTTTGGCATTTAATGGAGCGAATATTATGGGTTTTTAAAAGTTTAAGGTTCCAAGTACAGCAAGAAATAAATTTAAAAGAATGTATATTACAGAGAATTTGTGTATTACTGTATTTTCCTTTGTTTTTAGTTAGCTGAGCCATTATTTAATTAAATTAAAAGAAGCCAAGTAGCACAGTACAAATTTAATTTAACGCTTGCAACTTAGCTGACATCATAAGTTGGAAACTATGGAACTCAAAGGGAATGGAAAACTGGGGCTGGGCAGTCTCCCACTTTAATTGCCGCCCCGCCAGATGGCGTCATTGATGCGTGTTCCCCGTGGTGTTGAATGCAACTATTAGGGAATTACAGAGAAATATTTGTGAAAATGAGAAAAATACCCTACTATACATTCTATTTTTCTATTACAGCTCATCGGCCTGACCATCGTGATCACCTCTGTGTGGATGCTGACAGATCCCACATTCATGCTGTCGATGACACAATCCTACCATCACTATCATATAGCCCTATACGTCTTCCTCGCCATCGGCATACTGTCCATATTGGCCGCGTTCTTTGGCTGCTGTGGAGTCTGTCGGGAGTCGCAATGTATGCTGGTTTCGGTGAGTAAAAAGTTCAGTAGGGTATAATGTACTATTTAGTACCAGTGTCTGGGAATTCCAATTAAAATGGATGCAAATGTGTGGCCCACACTGTTCCGTTCGCATAATTGCAACGGAGGTTCGCCCACAATGTCTTGGCAGCTCTGCGATAAAGTCTGCACTTGGCAAAACTGCCCAAATATTCAGAAATTTATGTGCATAACTAATGAGATTTTAAATGTCTGAGCTGAAAGTAATAGTAATTCAGTATATGTTTGTATCAATATGTAAGATTATGCGTTTTGGTACTTTTATTTGGATTGAGAACCTACCTACTTAAAAAACTTTTAAGTAAAATTGATTAATACAGTAGTTAAATGGTTCAACAAAATACAAACAAAAGTAGTTAAATGGATGATCTCGGCAAAATACAAATTCTAAAATAATTTCCTAATCAAACTATGGATAAATTAACAATTTTGGCATTTTTTTAGTGTCTTTCACAGTCAAGGAGTTCTTTACTCCGAGTGCGAGTTATCTTTCTTAAATCTTAAACCGCTGCCAGTTTATTTACTCAACGCCCACGGGCCTGTCGCACTCCGCCATTCATAAATCTCGAATTCCCATTGCAGTTCTTCTGCCTCATACTCATCGTGATGGTGGCACAAATTGCAGCCGGAGCCTGGGCATTCCACAACAAAGACAAACTGGATGACATCGTGCGGGCGGCGGTCAAGTCGTCGGTTCAGGAGGAGTACGGTCAATCCTCGATGAGTTCGCGCACCGTCACCTTCGATACCCTGCAAAAGAATGTAAATATTTGGACATGTTCGCCATAAACGATTTATGTGAATTTATTTATTCGTTTTCAGTTGCACTGCTGCGGTGCCGATGGACCTGGCGATTGGGCCACCAGTCGTTTTAATAATGTGGATCGCACAAATATTGTAGAGATCGCCGTGTCTTCCATGAATGTTTTCTATAACATACCGGAGTCCTGCTGCAAGGACAATCTGAAGGATAACGAGTGTGAGCTGTCGCGACGGCTGAAATTTGGTGGTCCATTGAACAACGCCATTTATCAGCAGGTAATTAAGAGGTTTTAAGGGGTCATATTAAAAGGTTGTGATCTATCACAAAGGAAATAGTTCCAAAAGGACCTACACGTTCTTATTATTTCGGAAACCCAATGACCGAAAGAAAAATAATAAGACTAGGGTATATTTTCGAAAAACAGAGTCATACATATTTTCTTATAAGGTTGATTCATTCAGATCAAAAAAATTTTGTTTACTGACTCACGTAGTGGTAAATTTATAGTATCTTTTGCTTTGTAAAATCCCTTGATTGACCATTCTTTTAACGCTCGTTCATCGATTCAATGAAATACCGAAAAACCATCAAAACTCAATTGATAGGTGTGTCCGAATCGTAATTTCTTGGCCGACCGATCACTATCGCCGTTTCTGGTCATAAAAATTAATAATCCTTTGGTCTGCTGGCTCTCAGCGCCTGGGTTAATAAAAATTCACGCCCGCCAATGCGGAGACGATAAAAATGTATTAATTAATATTAATATTCAACACGCATTTCAAACTTCTGACTGGGGTGTTTGTACGAGTAGATCCAGTAAGCAAACTGAATGGAAACCGGCGGCACTTGTATACAAACCGATTAATGAGTTTATAACTTATCATTTGCAGGGCTGCGTGGACAAGCTGATTGAGATCGTTTACGAGAACTGGGTCACCCTTTTCGCCATCACCGCCGCTGTCATTCTGCTGGAGCTGGTGTCCCTGACCTTCGCCCTGAGCCTCTGCTGCGCGGTGAGGAATCAGCACTACAAGGCCTGAGAATTACAGAACTCCCATAGGGAAATCACCGACGATGAGAAGTACTAACAAACCAAATCGAAACGGATGCATAGCGAGCGTTATTACTGAAGACGTGTGTGCGAATGGGGGAAAAGCATTTAGCGGCGAGGGCTAGCGAAGATAATGTCCGGTGTTCCCTGGTCAATACTTTAACAACAACAACACAACTGACGACAACACAATTTTGTAGTACTTTTAACAACAAGACAACCGAAAACAACAACACGGGAAAGCTGAGCAATTGTATTTGAGATGTAAGAACTTTTTGGAATTTGTGGAATGTTTTTAAATCACAATATCCACAGGAGTCTCGGTATCGACTTTATATGAACTTGATATGCCAGCAGAGCAAAAACAAAAACACTTTTTTAACAAAATATTTCTACCACAAAAACAAACACAGACAGTAAACAACTCCATGTATGTGAGAACAGCATAAGCAGCTCCATAATACTTAGCCTAGCGAAAAAGTTTCGAATTCATAGATACATACTATATATTAAATATATAGATCAAAGCATAAGCACAAAAGTATAATGTTAAACGCCAAAACCAATGGAATAATGTAAAAAAGAAAAGCAATCAGATTTCTTTTAATATTTATTTCCCCCGTATAAGACTTTTGAATCGATTAGCAATTTGGTTTTATCTGTGGCCATTTCTGTATGCTAACACAATGCCAAAAGATATATGAATTCATATATACGTATGTAACGTATGATAACAGCATTCCACAAGAATGAGAATGATTGACAGATTTTTGTTCTGGTTAAACGCATTGCCATCCAAAGACCCAGCCCAAAATACATATTTTCAATTCACTTCTTAACCTTGTGCAAAATGTTGTGCTAAAGATCGAATACCGTTCAATTCGTAGAGCTTCGCGAAATTAAATGCCAAATATTTTATGTAATTACAAAATTGTAATTTAATTTATTTATGACCTATTTATTTGAGCATAAGCAAGGAGCAAAAGCAAAATGTTAGAAAGTATTAAGTAAGTGTTGGCCATTCTGTTGACAAGCAGCATTTTGTAAATTTAAAACTCATACTATCTACCCCCGAGCAGTAAATTGATCCATATTTGTATAACCTAACAGTGGATATAATCATTTATTGATCCCTAAGAACTGCAGGGGTATCTAAATTAGTTTGAGTTAGTGTGGGCCATGCTATTAACTCGCAACCTTTATAATCCCACACACTCGAAACGAATTTTTTCGAACCCAACTTACCTGCATCGAAATGTTTTATAATTTAGGAATCCTGGATCGTGCAAGGGCAGATATTTTTGTGGGATTCCGACAAAGCAGCACAAAATGTTAAATGAAAAGTACACACGAACGAAACAAAAAGTCTCTATATTTACATTGTATTTTTACCATACACCATAAACTAATTAAAGGATATATATTTTTTGTAACATTTTCATTTTATTGTTGTTATATGTGAATTTTGTTGTTAGTTAAGCGTAGCCTGAACGTCACACTTTGTACCCCCTCACAACGTTTAAATAAATTAAATCTACAAAAACCAAATCCAAGGACAAAATTATATTAAATTTACAACAAGGAAACACAACAAATTAAAATAAATATATTGTATTTAAATTTACACACTAAAGTAAATTATTTATTTTAACATTTCTTAGTAAGTAGTGCGGAATTTCGTGAAGTTAAATCAAATAAATCAATAAAGTTCTAGCCTAAGATATAAACCTCATACCATTCACGTTCATCTGTTGGATTTGTAGCCAGACATTGGAATGTTTAGGAAATAAAATCTTCAAATTTAAATGTTCTCTAAAACTTAAGCAGCATTGAACGTAGCATATTTATAGCACAAAACTTCATCAACATCTAAAATCAAAACCAAAAATTTAATCTACTCTTCAAAAAAGAAATACAATCAACTCAGCATCTTCATAACAAACCAAACTAAATAGTTTGTGTGGAAATAAAAGGAACATTTAGCAAGGCATCTATCATACAATTGAGAAAATTAAGCAATATAAACGATGCTCAAGATCTGTATTTAACAACATAGTAACAACACAGAGGTGCAGATAATACTGAATCATTATGAATAATTGAGATACATTATAGAAAACAGCGGCATACAAACTGATATTTCAAATAAATAAACATACAATAAAAAATATTAAAACTTGGTTTGCTTGGTTTTGAAAAATGTTGTTAGCCCACCTAATGAAAAGCCTTCAGAGAAGTACATAATTAAAGTGTTATTTTTATTAAAATTGTTTATCTGTTTGACTTTTTACCCATTTTGTTTTTGGGCATGCTTTCAATTAAGTTTTCTTAATTTTCATTAAAATTATTTTAAGTGGCATAAGAACTGTTTTATTTTTGTCTGCTATTTAATTTTATTTTTTATTTATCAGACTAAAATCATAGGTTAAATCAGGTGTTTCTTTAACTGACAGTATTTAACTGAAGGTTAGTGGTTTAGCTTTTAACTCTCTGTTTTAGTAAAGTTAAACATTTATTTGGAAAGTTGACAACAAATAGTTTCGAATTTTTGCAAAACTGGTAGGAGTAATGAATGTAAAATGGAATTATCGGGTTATTTAGACAATTAAATTAATTAAATTTACACATAGATGGATTTGTCATGTCGTATTATAGTATAGGTATTGTTGTATTATTTGTTAATAAACGCTTAGAGGGTTTTCCTATCATTTACTTATAAACAATCCAAATCACTAACCACGTTTCCTCTTTTTAAGTTTCCTTTCTTGTATGTATTATAGCGTAAATCATTTATTTAGTTAACTTAAAGATTTAGGTTCCCGGAGGTTCTGATGAAAATAATAAACATCTTGGGTTTCTTTTACAAATCGCTTAGGCTGAAAAATTATTATCATAATTTACATTTACTATAGGTACATTTGGATTAAATTTAGTTTCAACTAAATGCGAATTAAACGTAGTTGTAAGGTAATGCTAAGAATTAGTTACTACACGTTAGTTACACATATTAAGTTCAGGTACCGGAAACCGACTTAGATAGCGATTTCGATCCCCAATCCATCTAGCTAGTAACAATTAAACGTTGACTTCGACATAGCGTAGTGGATATTCCGTTCGAATCTTTCAAGACATTTAGCAGCTAAAACCGATATCATAACATTATCTTCCAATTCGGTTGGTTAAATAAATATCTTTAGTTTTAACATTAGGTATAAGCGTTTCAATTTCATTATTTATTTGTTGACTAGTTAGACACTTAGCTTTCCTCAATTCGGATGATAGGTTAATATCAATTAGTTTGCCTTTTGGGCACTTCTTTTTTTTGGACAGTGTACGTTCATATTGCATAGATCGTTTCTTAAGAGTTAGAAATTGTGGGTGGTTTACCGAGTAGGTCGCATAGATTAGTTTTATTCAACAAAATGTTCTTCAACACATTTACTAAAGCTAAGATTATTTGATGATGGAATCGCATAAAATGGCTTTGCCTTTTGATGGGAGTTATTTGTTTTGACTGATGGTACATTACTGTTTTGGAACCCTTTCTGAAATATGATGGAAATATAGTTAACAAAGTTGAAGCTCCGATTCAACCGAAATTAAATTATGGTAGAACCTATATTAAGCCTCTAAATTTAATAATTACTGTTGGCAAAGTTTTGAAACCCAACAATTAGATATTTTCTTGTTCTAGTACACAGTTAGCACATTTTAAACGACACACCTGCTAGGTTGAATATTTAAATAAAAAGGTTCTGACGTCAATAAACCACTGATTTCATTTCTTAATGTTCTTCGCTTAAGGCTTTGTTTTCAATACAGAAATATGTTTTTTGTTTAAAGCAACAATGGAAGAACAATGTGTACAACTAAACAGGAAATAGGAAATATCAAACCACATTGATTGTCTTGTCTTGTCGATGCACAATTAAGCATTCAATGTTTGTGTATGAGTTTTTATAAAAACCGTCTCTTTTCCTATATTATGTTACATTTTCATTTCGCTGCACAACTTTTGTCGTCTTTTCCTGAAGCGCCCCATCTATAGGTTTTTTTGGGGGTGATGAATAGGGGGTTACTTTTGCGTGTAAATATATCTCCTGGCATGGGTAATTTAATAAAAATTTAATTCAATTGAAGATTCATGTTGTGAATTGCAGTTAACATTAAAAAATCAACACGGCCTTGTATAAATATTAAATAATCCGTAATTGTCAAGTGCTATTTTTATATATCGGTGGTTGGTCGGGCACACAAAACCCATACATTATTTATTCATGTGTTTATATAGTATCTATTTTTTGCCTTTTCAAACCGATTTATTGAGACAAATTGTAAATTCAATTAGTTGATGCAAAGCAAATAAGCACACACGTTCAAAATGGGTTTAATAGAACATTCCACAGTCTGAATTAAATTAATTTTTCGCTTGTTAATTATTTAATGCTTTAATTGACAGTGAAGAAAATGGCTCAAATGGCTTAAATTTTTAATAAAGCTTGCGGAAAATAAGGAAAACTGAAAAATCTTAACTAAAAACTCATTTAAGATAGTTCTTTTGGTTGGTAATATTCCATTTAGCTAAGTGTAAATTTATATTTTAGTATTCTATTACTCTTTATGCATATTTGTAGTAAAGTAAATCGTGTTGAGAGCTCGGTTTCTCTTGTTGTCGGTATACCAATTCCATTCCAGAATCAAACATTGGTTTGGTGGTTTTGTTTAGTTTTGTTCTCGAAATTAAATTCATTTACACATTTAGTTATCGTACATATACATATTTATATAGTAAATACATATATAAGACCAATTCGCTTTTCACGGCAGGATTAAATTCATAATATGCTCAAAAAATTACATATTCTTTATAATCTTTATAATCTTCGTCGACCTCATCGTTAGTTATATAATAACACACTCATAAAGTTTAAAGATTCTTCCTTCGATATTTTGCCTAAACTAATGTTAATTACTAATATGTTTCATTTCCTCGTTTTCCATCAATTTCACTGGTGTTTTTGCATGCTTGTTTGGGTACTCCTTCTGCTTTCTTTTTTTTAATATTTTTGTTTTTTTAATGGGGTTGTCAATTTCTTTGCGTTGCTTATTGCATTTAAAGATCTATAAGGGATATTATAGTCCTGGAAGTGCGTAGCCCTGGCTCAAGCTCGCCCTCTTGTCATCAAAGGTCGTTGTCGAACATTTGCAGCGATCGCGTTACCAAGTCGTCCTTCAGGCAGGCCTCCAAAAACTCCTCTATCGTTATAATGCCGTCCTGATTCAAGTCCAGTTTGCGGAACACACGATCGACCTGATCAACAAAAGTTAAAACAGATTTAGTTATAAGTGATAAAAATATATTTTAAAGAAATATTTTTAGGAGTTCTAATTTCCTACAATATTTAAATATACCAAAATTCAACCTTTTTGTGTTGTGAAAACCTGATCAATATAAATGAAAAATAAGTAAAATTTCATTAACCCCATTTTTCTTTCTTATTATTGTTCAGCCTTTGGCTATCAGAAATCCTTTTCCAATTTAATCCCTCATTTCAATTTCAGCGACTTTTCATTGACGTTTTCATTGAAGCATTATCAACGGGAAAACGCGAAACCTTCATCATTAAGTAAAATATCCGCTGCTGTTTCCGCACATGAAAGTTTCCGTTTTCCCTTCACTCGCCTTTCACCCAACAGCCGATGCAATTTCGCTTCCCATCCCTTGGATTCCATTTGTATCTGTATCTGCGTACTTCTGTGTGTTCCCAATCATAATTACTCATACGCACTGTGCACCGCACCGACTAACGTCAGCGGATGCTGCACGTTTCATGAAGTGTGGCTTTTGCATAAACAAGGAAGAACGCTATAGTCGAGTACCTCGACTATCAGATACCCGTTACTCAGCTAAATGGAGATATGCAAGCAGCAAAGCGAGATTAAAATGCGCCACCTACCGGCGGTATACAGATTTAAGCGTTATGGGCGTTAGAGTGGGCGTGGCAATTTTTTTTTGGATCAATCGATAGGTATCGACAAGACCAATACATTTCAGTTAAAGTTTTTTATCTAGCATGCAAATTGTGGGCGTCACAGGTTTTCGCGGTTTGTGGGCGTTAAAGTGGGCGTGGCAAACTTTTTTTTGGGTCAATCGATAGGTATTGATGAAAACAATACATTTCAGTTAAAATTTTTATTCTAGCATTAAAACTGTAGGAGCCACAGTTTTGGGCGGTTTGTGGGCGTTAGAGTGGGCGTGGCACTGTGCTGAAACAAACTTGCGCTGCGTAAGAAGCTCTGGAATCTGCACGCCAAATCTCAATAGCCTAGCTCCCATAGTTTCCGAGATCTCAGCGTTCATCCGGACGGACAGACAGACGGACAGACGGACGGACGGACAGACGGACAGACGGACAGACGGACATGGCTAGATCGACTCGGCTAGTGATCCTGATCAAGAATATATATACTTTGTGGGGTCGGAAACGCTTCCTTCTGCCTGTTACATACTTTCCGACGAATCTAGTATACCCTTTTACTCTACGAGTAACGGGTATAAAAATGAAGCGAAATCTGCGTCAGAGGAAGTGCGATGAATATGCGGATAGATATTTAAGCAGAAAGGCCTAGAACGTGACGCTCATTCGAGATAAACACGGATTTTGTTTTGCATTTGTCGCCACATAAATAAAGCTCTTCAGTGACATGAGTAAGGCTCAGAACTTGAATTGTGTAAGCCAAAAATAACCTTTTGCCGAGGGTGTAATTTGGCAGAACAAACACTTAACAAAATGGAAAACTATAGAAAAACAACTTGAAATTAAAGATGTCGAAAAGTATGCTACAATATATTCTTAAGCCAAAAGTTGTACCATTCCCAATTACAGCGTTAAGGTTATAAGTAATTTTAAAAACCTAGTTATATATTTTATTATAAAGGTGTTTAAAAGTGTGCTAGAATGTGTTTCTTACTCCGTTAGACATTTTATTGCATACTTTTAGACACTTTTATAAGTAAATATAAATACACAGTGATTTCTTTGGAAGCCGATACTAAGAGAAACCTCATTCCAACCAATTCGTCGATAAAAAAGATTGGAGATCGAATGTGTTCCCTCACCTGATCCCTCGCCTTGCGATCGTCCTCAGGCTGATGTGGTCTCCTACCCATAAGCTCGTGAATGGCCAAGATGATTTCGCTCAGTTCGCCGCGACTGATCCTTCCGTCGCCGTTCAGGTCGTACAACTTGAAGGTCCAGCGCAGTCGTTCGTACACCGAACCCCTCAGCAGGGTCGACAAGGTGACCAGTAAATCCTAATAATCATTAAAATGTATTAAAAGGTGTGAACGCCAAAGATTGCGTAAATGTTATTATAATGGGAAATAATTACCCGAAAACTAATGGCGCCATTGCAATTAACATCGAACGCTTTGAACACATAATGAGCGTATAAACTCGAATCTTTATAAATAGAAAAAGCAAAGGAGGCGTGTCAGGGGGATTTTTATTTTCTTGTATTTCTTTTTTTTTGCTGTTCGGGTATTTTGGGGTATTTTGGCATTTGGGCGCAGCTGCTGCAGGGACGAAATGTTTGCTTAAATGGCGCTTTATGACGCGCAACTATAAAAAGGAAAGCATAAGACCTTAGCGACAGCACCCACATACACAAATACACACCCTAAATGGGGGACATTTATATACGACTCACAGTCGCACATACATTCTCAAATACTTACTGCCATGTGGAAAGAATTTGGCGTAAATATCCTTAAAACAATCCTCGTGCACCACGCCCTCGGGACATTCCTGCGAAAAAGGAAAGAAATCGCCATGAAAGTGTTTGCTCGGTTAATAAAGAAAAAGGCAAATGTAATGACACTGGATTCCAAAGGGGCTAAGAGGACTAGACGGCGAGGAATCTTGCATAACTTATGAGAGCTTTTGATTAGGAAGGCATTACCACAAGTTTGGTTACTCTTAAAATATAATATGAAATTTTATATATAGCAAGAATATCTAAATATTTAAATAATATAATTTAACAAAATAATACTTTTTTGATATTTAATTTACAATTAGTAAAGTCTACGACTACAAAAAGGTTCAAAAAGTGTTCCATTCATAGTAGTTAGGAACTCAAGAATACAAGTTGCCAATCAGCAAAAAAAAGGGCAAATCATCATCGAGGTATCAGCGAGCAAAGTGTCACAAAGACAAACTATCAATGGGCCAAACAGTCAATAGGGCAAACTCCAAGTGAGCCAAACGGACTCTGGCTCAAACCATCCATTTACTTGACCCCCAGCTCATCTCTTGTTGACCCACATATTGAAACTTTTGCGCTGAGCGAGCCATTTTCCGCACTCTTTGGTGGCAAAGTGCTTGGACACACAATCGCTTACAAGCAGCGAATTCATTTGCAATGAAATTCAAAACGCGTGTGCATTAAAAGGGCAGCCATTCGAAGAGCTCTCCTTTTTACATCGCAACTGGCCAGCAAGTTGTCTTTGGACCATAAACTTGAGGGCTATATTTTTTGGGTTAAGTGGGTGGAGATGTTATGAAAAGAGTTTCGCTCCAGAATTTATGTCATTTATTCTGTCGTTCAGTCATCGAGGGAAATTCACAGTTAAGAAATATTTTATGTAGACTTTCCTGGTATTATAGACTCTAAATTTAGGGAAAGCATTCAAATTTAATTTATTACTGGGGGTTGTAAAAACACTTATTAAAGCATCTAAAAGTAGGCAATGAAAAGGAATCATCCTAAGTCTTTGGGCTAAACATTGAAGCCTACATCTTGGTAATATAAAACCCCATTACAAATAATTATATATTTTATCTAATTTATTTAAATTTAATTTATTACTGATGATTTTTAAAACACTTATTAAGGCGTCTAAAAGTAGGCAAGTATTTCGTTGGATCTAACATATATTAAAGCCTACTTGTAAACACCTTTATAAGTTATAAAACAAACACAACTATCTATTTAAGAGGTAAACAATTAATAACTGATAATTTTTGGATTACATAAATCATTTGTTATCCTACCGTTTTGAATCCTCTGTACATGACCCGGATTTCCTGTTTGGTGAACTTGGTCTGCCGGCACAGATCCTCGAGGGCTACGGGAATGGGCTTAGGCACTCGTGTGTGTTCCAACTCATAGACCACCTCCTCGATGGGACTTTCCGGCGGTGAGGCCATGGTTGCTCCTGACTTATTGTTGACTGGCTGCCGTGTCTAATTAATTTCGGTGCTGATTATGATTGGCGGCCTAATATCAATTTGCATTTGAGGTGCTCGGTTTTTAGGGGCCCAAGAGCGAACTCATTATGCCTGAAATTCGCTGAGAGTATACAATTTCTTTGTCCTTTTTTTATGGGTTCTCCACCTTTTCAGCGGCTGCTGCTCTGAATCCCTTTCAGCGTATCCTTTTCTTTTTTTTGTGGTTTTCGGTTTCGGTTTCCTTTACGCCATTCTGCTAAGTCGCTAATGAGGCTACCATTGCTGTAACGAAATGGAAGAAGAGAGCAGGTGAGATAGATATTACACTGGGAAAATAACAAGTTACATTGAGAGGGGTGCCACAGAAATAGGTAGTGTTTTGAAAACAATATTAAGTGTAATTTTAGGTGTCTAAAAGTATGCAGTGAATAATAGAATAAATGAGTTATTTGAACTTATGAGTTTAAAATATATTGTTGCATACTTTTAGACACCTAAAATTACATTTAAAAGTGGTTCCAAAATCGTATTTAATTATATATCATGGTAGTGATAAATTATTTCGGTTATAAAATATATATATTGGTCCATCTGCCCTTAAAATTATTTATCTTACAGAAGAAGTTGTTCATTGAAAAATAATAACTAAATGTGAAATTTTGATTACTTAAAATACATCCACAAAAAAAAATGTTTTTTATTAAGAATAAAGATTTTAAAATGTTTTGGGTCTTTAAAATTATATAAAGCAAACTATTTATTTTTAAAATATAACCCAAACTTAATAATAATATTTTCCGGCTCACATAAATCAGTGCTGAAAGCCAGTGCAAGGACACTTGCAGCTGCCGGAAGTGCAACTCGTAGCCGCAGCAGTGGGTATGGTACACCTTTAGGCACTCAGCCCCATCCACACCATTTATATATGAGCACATCGAGTATACGCCTTGTTGACTCCCACTGCCTGGGGCAAGATGCAAATGAAGATTATTATTGCGTGCCATAAATCAAAGGCGAATCGAGTTATGCGCGCTCTTTGGCGTACTTGCAGCACCTTTACCTTGCTGCAATTTCTGCAGGGCAAAGTGGGTGGTGTATTTTTGTGGGCGTGGCAAGGCTCTTTCCCAGATGAAATTAATGAGCACTTTGCATGCAAATGAATTGAAAGCGAATTTATTCCAACTGTGGATTTGCTTGGCTTCGACAGCATAAACACAATGCAAATCAGCTTAAGATATTGAGTTGCATTGTTGACGTTGTTATTGAAGTGTTTTAGAAGTCCCAAGGAAAACAAATAAACGCAATTCGAAATAGATAAACCAATAAACGAAAGGTCATGTCCAATATTATATTAAATATAACCTAGAATTAAAATGAAAAATCAATTATAATTGGCTTACATATTAAATTCTCATGTGGAATATATTTTTTGTTGGCTTGTTAAATATTTGCAGTCACCAAGTATTCAAACAATTTATCACAGGAAAATCAATACAGATATTAGATTACTAAAATCGCCATAAATATTCATTATTTAAACAGAAACATTGACAGCAATTACTTGCTAATTTTCCACCCATGCAATTTTGACTATTCGATTACGTTTATTGCTCATTCCCCATAATATAAGCAATCCGCAAATAAAATCCCATAAATCCACAAATTGAATTTTCTCGCAATGACTCGCCTGCACCAGCTTAAATCAAATCTTCGGCGAACTTTTCCCGTTTTTACTCTGACAAATTTCAACAGCACTTCAATATTTATCAGCGAAAAGTCAAAAAGTGTGTGCTGCAGACTATTTCCACTCTATTTCCATTTTGCATTTCCATTCTATTTGCACCCACCCACCCACTCACACACACAAAACCCCTGTTAGCTTAGGGAGGGAAATCGGTGGAAAGGGGTTTTCCATTTCCGACGTCACGGCTATTTTTCAGTTGGAATTGATTAAGCGGTAGATAGACCAAAAACGGGGTCACTTCGAGAGGAAATGGCTTTGACAGTTTTAATCCAAGTAAAAGTATTTATATTCCTTTTTCGCAGCTTTCTATTTCTGCATTTTCAAGATCGCCTTTCACCCACTCATCCTACGTTCATTTCACTTAAATCTAAAGGCAATTCGATCCATCAATTTCCGGTTTTCCAAAGGTGTACAAAGCAAATGGCAATTTTAAAAATCACCAAAAAATTATAGCATATTATATTGCAAATAAACCATATTACCTCTTTAAAAACGAGAATATATATGTTATCTAATTTTATAAAACTTTTAAAAAATCTCCCTAGTCAACTCTTAGATTTTTCCCCTAAAGTCACTTGCCAAATAAGAGTATCCTAAACAAGTTTGTCGAAAATTGGTTGGCGGAAAACTTAATTTCCCAGTAGCTTTTGGATTTTCAGGCTCTTCCGCACTTTCTTGCTGAAAGCATAAATAATTCATAAATCGCCAAAGTAAGTCTTAAATATTTATGCCTGCTCCCCGAGTCAAGCTCGAAGTGGAATCAATATCTTTAACCAAAGCAAGCTCCTTAAGCCACAAGCAACTGCTAAATGTTCTTTGCCATTAGCATAAACAGCATTAAAAGCGAAGAGCGCCATAAAATTGACTACAATGTCATACTTAGCAGCTCGAGCTGCAGCCAACTAATTTCATGACTTTATTTAGCACAAATCTCTGTGGCCCAGTCGATGGGAAAAGTGCGGGAAAATGACAGGAAAATGGGAAAAAGCGTGGGTGAGGGGGGAAAGTGGGGGAGTGGAAAGCGTGCAACGGCCTGCATTTTACAACATTTGAAACCATGTTGGAGTCACGCCTTTGGCACAGGCATGGTCAGGGTTTCCCCTAGTGCACTTAAGAAAAATATTTAATGTCATTAGAATTGATTTAAGAACTAGAAAAAAATTAGAGATCCTAACTTGAAACAAACAATCAAGATGAAAAATCTTTATTTTGTAATTATTTTACTACAATTTGAATTAAGTTATATCTCTTGAGCAAATCTATTAAAAAAACAATATGTTACTAGGCTGTTAAAAAAATCTGTATATTTTCGTGTTGTAAGAATTATTGCAATATACCGTTCTTCAGTACTATAATAAAACATTAATAGTTAAACTAATTTATAAATATTTTAGCTGTTTAGCTTTAGTTTTATGTGTAGATTTTTTAGATAATATATTAGTTTTTTCTAAAAATCTTTAAGGATATTTTTAAACCTCTGAAAATATTTTTGTGTTTTTAATTAAGGATCTGAAAATAACCAAACAATATACTTTTTCTCTCTCTGTAGCATTCCTTTTCAACACTCCCGGCCCATACATACACACACGCACATGCTTTCGAATGCAGTTTTCGGGCCTGTGTGTGGGTGCCTGTGCAATTGTGTGCCTGTGCATGTAAAATGTTTGTCAAATATCACGTATACGACATGTGCTTCCGGCCAAGAGCGCACGAACACCCTCGAATAACCGGGCAACGGAGCGAGTCGCGTCGATTCGATTCCATTCACTGCCAGGACAAGGCTAATTAAATATTAAACCAGGTCAGAGTGTAAACGCCATAATGCGAAAATCCTTATTAGCCAATTGCTGATTTGAGAAGGGAATATTTCTGGGAGCACACCGAAATGCACTCAAGCCGGATTGCAAAAGGGATATGCAAATTCCCTTGGCAAGAACCGTATGTTTATTCATTTGTCTAATTGTGTTGTGTGTTGTTCTTGCCGCTGCCAAGATACCGGGGATTTCGAGGGACTTTTGGGGGGCTTTGTGGGTCCTCTGGTGGCATGTCAGGACTTAAACTTATAAATGGCAACGACAACAGCAGCATTCGAGGCAAGGACAAGGCTTGGCCGGGCCAAAAGCAACTTGCATGCAGTCATGCAATGCCACTCGAATGATGAAAAATAAAGCCAGAACTAAAACTAAACAAGAACGCACGCCAGGCCTCCCACTCTTTCTGCCAAACTGAAATTGTCAACAGTGGTTTTCGTATTTATACAAAAATATATTTGACATTGCTGGTGGGGGAAGAGCTCGGCGAACGAGTATTTATATATAAAATGAAATTATTCAGCAGCAGAGTCACTCCTAATGATTTGCAAATACAGCGAATGTTTTATTTAATGGGAAAATATACTCAATAAATTGATAGACGAGGACATAAATGATAAATGCGGATAGGATATATATGATTTGAATAAAAAATTAACACATAAAAAGAGATTGGATTAATCATCACTTACGGTTAAATAACTATTTAGAGACCGCTTAAGTTTGAGGAAGGTATAGAATATTAATTATGAATATGGTGAATATTTTTTGAATATTTCTAAACATTATATATTTAAGTAAATAAAAAAGGGTAAAATTTTAAGAAATATTTTAAAAATTAATAAAAGGTTTATAAATGTATTTCTAAAGTAGGTAATCTAATTAATTACCTTAGGTAGTAACCATTTTTTAAACTCCTAAATATAATTTTCGTTTTTACAAGCTATAAAAATCCATAAAAATACAAAATATTGATGCTTTTTAAACATTTTAATTACTACAATTCATTCCTTCTTTTAATCCTTTTCATGATTATCACACTGTGCGGGTTCCATGTCTCCGAGGCGGTTCCATTGTCGTTTCCTGCTGTTTTCATGCCACTTTCACGGACAACTGAGACAGACTGGCACAATGAGAGGAGTGCCAAGCTCGAAAGACGGCTAAACGAACCCGGAGATATCTAAATAGGGACTTCCAGAGCCGAACCGATATAACACGCAACTGCAAAAACCACAGAGCCACTACAATTTGGAGAGCATTGTTAAGTTGCGGTCATATCTACGGCATATCTGGGTTTGTATATCATATTTTTTTTATTGGGGGCCGCTCTGTGAACTACAAAAATTGAATTTTTTGCCTAAGCCTTTGTTGGCATGCGCCCATGAGGTTTGGTTCGTGGGCAAATCTCGTTGCGCCTACCAAAGACAATAAATCAACGCCAATTATATGCCTTTTTTTAGGTGGCTCTCCTGGCTTTTCTTGCTTTTCCTGGCTTTCCACCAAGGCAAGCGATGACGACAGTTGATTTGGGGTTTTCAACACTTTTCAATCCGGCTTTTGGCCAAAATCAGGCCACCAATGTTAAATGGGCAAATAATGAACATGAATCTCCGTGTATCTCGGTTCGAAAGTGCCAAGTGGAAATGCATTTGCCACAGATTAGAGGGGATATTGTGTGCACTGTGCTACTGACATGAGTCTGCTGGGGATTCGAGATAATGGACTGATTGTTTTCCAAACGGTCGACCGGATAAACGTTCAATTATTAATCATGACGGCACTTAAACAAGACACCTAAGTTGCTGACAGGCAAATCGATATATGGTTTTTGGACCAGCCTAATGTTTTTGCCAATGATTGGACAGTTTTCACATAAACATGCTGATGAATGGTGACACAAATGTGATTTAATTGATGCTGATATTTGAACTAAGCTTTGCAATTAATTTTTTGGTTAGAAGATGGATTTATAATTGGCTTTATTGTTGACTAATGACCCCTGCTTAATGTCTGAAATCAATTAATGGGAAACAAGAATTGTGTTGTTTAATGGCCTTAAATGAATACTTTTTTGTGGTTGTGACACAGAACTCGCCAGAGTTTTATATTCAAATCTAACAGTGTCTAAAAATAGGCAGCAATAAATAAGAAACTAGGAGTATTGGATTTCAAATAAAATTGTAGCATACTTTTGGACATATTTATGACAATTATCATTCCATAGGTGGTAATAAATTCAAAAGGTGTCTAAAAGTACGCAGCAATAAATTATAAATATGAAGTTTTGGATCACAAAAAAGCTGTAGCATACTTATAGACACTTGTTTTATCCTAGTAATTTCCCTTTCACCCTCGTAAATTTGTATCTTATCTACCCCTCAATTCTGAACCCTATCATGTGGTATAAATTATCTGTAAATATCTGACAGCATGACGCATAATTAAAGTTGGTAATTGTGCCAAAATATATTCTGCCAATTGCCAAGAGATGTAAGATATGAGAGGAAGTTGGCCCTCGGCCAATGTAGATACAAATGGCCTATCAGAGAGTTATGAGATAGTCGAAAGGAAGTCATTATTCTTCATAAAGAGACCAACAAAGTGCGTTCGGGACTTTATTAGCTTGGCACTGCATAAACTTAGTTTTAATTCAGCCATTTGACATTCGCTTTGAGTCTTCGCCAAGTAGCGGAGCTTGGGGAAATCAGCTAAAAAGCTAAAAGTGTTGATGAAAAGCCACCCCCTTCTTTTTGCAGTTAGTTTTCGGTGGTTAATGGAAACGAGTGCGATAATTTAAGAGGGTATTTCCAGCTGGCAACCACGACCTCCTTCTTCTTTTCGCCACCTCCTCTTAGATAAGCCAACTGAATTCTCAAGGCAACAATAACAAACGACTCCCAGGAGCCTCGAAAAAAGCAACGTGCAGCATATGGCGTTTTGGCTTTCAGTTTTTTAGTTAAACATAAGAGGGAAAAGCCATTTCGGCAAAAACATTCTCGGCTATCTTGAATCAACAAAGGAGCGAATCGAGCCCCGGGACATTATTAGTCGCTCCTGATGCTCTAATCGCACTTCCGGCACGCGACACGTAATTACTGGCACCTGTATATCGTTAAGAGTATATATAGCACCTAAACTTAGCGGAATTTCCTTGTTTTTTGCAGAGGTCTCCGGAAAATACTTCTATTAGTTGGCTCTTAAAATACGTTAATGACTGAGGAATCAACTATTTAAGTATTTTTTAAGGAACCGTTGCCTTTTCTTTCTTTATACTGTTAGTAATACTTCCTATAATTTCATAGTCTGTTGTTACATATATTTTCTTTTGATAGGAAAACCTAAGATTTTAAAAATACATTTAACAATAAACATAGAACCAACTTAAAAATAGAACACCATTTTGTAACCTTTAACGTTCAATTTATATAAATCTTTTTTCTCGATTTATAAAAAGTTTGGTTTCTTGAGAATGACAAGCAGTTTCTAGTTAGTTTGCCTAACTACAACAATGTTTTGCTAACCCTGAACCCTCTATTTTTCCGCATTATTTTTGAGCATCAACCAAAAGAGCCCTTCAAAAAAGTATCTGCAGCAAAATTGCAGCTGAAGTGGCCTCATCCAAAATGAAGTAGCAATCACAGATGAGCAATTCCTGCACTTAAAGTCGCCCGGAATGATGAACTTAACCATGAACTGTATACATTTCGAGTGGCATAGGGCCACTTGGATTCATTCAAGCATTAGAAGGCAATCAGCTCAAGATACATATATGTACATTGTGCACACATGTGACTCCCGGCATTTTCCAAGGGAAAAGGATGAGGGAAAATTTTGATGGCGGAAGCTAGTTACTGGCCATCTATGGTGCAATCAGTTTTCATTAATTTGACAGCAGTTAGAGCTTACTAAAAATGCAATCTAGGGCAAAAAAGGGAAATTTAGAGACTTGTTCTATGCAAAAAGTTTTACACACTGCATTTCCGAGCCATGGAGAAAGTTTCAGTAACTCCCACGTCCAGAAAATGCAGTTATTTTTGGCAATGGCCAACAAGAAACTGACTTCATTGTTGGCCAGGCCAACAAAAAGCGTTGTAAGCAAACTGCCAAAATAGTTGCAACAACTTCAAATGGCTGGAGTGGGAGTTTGTAGTTCGCGAATTCTTAACTATAAGTCGTTACAAAGGCTACTCCCCGAAACCCCCGAAAACCGATCCATGGATATGGTATAACTATATGTATTGGAGGATATCCCACCCGCTAGTTTTGATGGCCCCGGAACTTCCGGTTCGGCGATATGCGCCAACTTTCAGACAATCATTCCAATTCATTCGGTGCCCTTTTCTTGGCCAAAAAGGCAAAAGCTTAGCGGGGTTCTGGCCAAGCTATAAATATGCCCAGAAATGTGGGAGTTTGAGCCACAAAACTTGACTGGACAGCAATTTTTTTGCTTGAATTGATTTAATTTATGAGCTGCCTTAATTTATTTCCGCCAAGATGGAGGAAAAAAATCGAAACAAGTTAAATTGGCTTAGAAGATATAATTGCTTGTTGGTATAATTTGTCTGCTTATGTGATTTTTGTCAAACTATTTTCTAATTTACTATAAATAACTGTCCAGTTCTAGAATATAAGTTTGAATTACATTATTAGTTTACAAATTTTCTGTAGTCACTGTGTATATACCCTCACAGAAATGCTAATTTTACGGCTTTCAAACTATTTATATGTTTTTTCCCACACTCAAAAACCAATTACACATTTCGGAATTTGTTTTTCCCAACTTTATTCTGTTCTGCGAAAAATCAACTGCAAAACGAACTTTTTTTCTGGTTTTTGCTCAACATTTGTTTTGGCTTGCCTAATTTTTATGTTCACAATGAACATGGAAATCTACAAGAACAATAAACAGACCAAATAATAAAAAATTTAGCCAAAAACAAAACCAAGGGCCGCACAATAACAACAAAAGCGATGGCAATGGCAATAAAAAGAAACATTCAACTCTCGCAACTCATACAACTTGTCAGAAAAGTGAGAGAGCGAGAAAAGCGTGGAAAACGGCCAAATTGGGGGGAAAAATTCGGAAAAGTATGCAATATTTTTTTGCTGTTGGTCCTTCAACTTTTTGGTGGCTCGTTGCTGACTTGGCAGGCCCGACATAGTAATTAATGCTGGTAAGTGGCCTGCGTGGGTGGCTGAACATGGATGTGGCCACATTTTCATTTCCGGTCCTCCTAGAAAACTAGGGTATGCGGAGGTGTCGCAGAAATCACCCAGGTTTTCGAAATCAATTCTTAAGGTGTCTAAAAGTAGGCAATACTTTATTTTAAATCAGGCAGTCGAAAGATTATTTTTATTGCATACTTTTACGCGTTGTTATAAGTGAATATAGAATCCAAAAGATTTATGATTTTAAAAAAATTTACTAAGGTGTTAAAATCCATTTGGAAGGTATCTAAAAGTATGCAACGTGTTATTCCTTATAGAACAAAGATGATCATTTAAAAGCTTTCAAAAAATGGGGTTTTTAACAAAAGTTTCAAAAGTACGCAAAGGACTATTACAAAAATGAGTGCGGGGTATATTATAGTTGGGAATTTTTTTAACTTTTAACATTTTTTTGTGCCTGGACTTGGTTTGTTAATTGCTTGCTGCCAACATATGTTCGCTTGTAAAAGTGGATTTCCGCCCATTCCCCCATGGGGCAATTAAAAAATGTTACCAAAATCCTCGGCAGCAAAGGCATTTAACTTTTCTGAAATTGTGGGTACTCTCATCTCGTTTCTTTTTTCTTTTCGTATTCGTTTTTCTTTTTCTGATTTCTTTTCTGACGTTTGTAACACATGGCGTATGCGTGTTACGGCTGCAGGCGCCAACTTTCGGCCAAACTTTGCTCTTATCAGCTGGCGATAAAAATATAAGAGAGAAAAAAGAAAAACCTACGCAAAATGTATGCTCATACATGGGATGGATCAGAATGTGTAAGTTTTATAGACACATCTGGTGGTTGGCTATATAAATTTCAAGTTTGTTGCTGCTCGAAAGTTAAACGTTTGGTTTTCCCATTTAGCTGTGGCATCTGTGTGTGTGTGCACACACATTTTTTATGGCTTTAACCATGGGAAATGGAACAGTATTTTTTCCACGATAAGATGACCATTAATGGTCGCCAAATGCTGGCAAATTGATGTTCATGCTGGGAATGGCTTGCGGTTGCCTTTGCAGGGACAAAATGGTTTTAGATACATATTTAAAGGCTTTTAAATGGCTTGCAATGTTACTGCAACACGAAACTGTTACAAAATATAGATTTTGTTAGAAGGATTTTTGAATAACTTATATGTAAATGTGCGCAAAGTGTGCATCAGTATATTTTAAATCAAGAATTCCTATGAACCCATTCAGAAAAGTGTGGTTTATTTTTTACAGCATACTTTTGTGCACCTTTATATACATAAATATTTTTTTGAAATAACAAAGAACCACTTCTTTTGATAATTTTTCTGTGTTCTTAAACTGACCAAAGTTACTCCAAACTGAAGGTTACTTAGCCAAGAGCCAGCTCATTTGACCAACCTTAATTATTCAACGAAGACAGAACGTTTGGCGATAGTCACGCCCCTTGCTCATTAGTCACTTAGGCCAAGACTATATCATTCGATTGGGCCCGTAATTACCACTGTCATTGAATGGCCCACGCACCTGACACCAAAAGTGATTAGGCAGTTTATGGCCGAAAAGCGTTGAATCATTTTGCAGCATTTTGTATTAGCTCGCGTGTCTTAAGGTTTGCGTTAAAGTTTCATTTTGACCAAGGTTAAGGTGTTCTGACCTTTCACAGGTAAACAAAAGTGACCAGTTATATGTTGAGAAAGATAATGGTTTACGTTTATTAAGAGAACGACAGAAATCACTAGGGATATATGTGTAATCACTTATAAAGATGTCCAAAAGTATGCAGTGAAAAAAAACGTTCTCTGTTAGGTACAGTGCATTGGACCTCCAGTTAAAAAAATATTGCAAAATTATGTAAAATGATTAAAATCCTGTAAATACAAGTTCGTATTTTTTATACACTACTTTTTATTTTTATTTCATTTTAATATATCCACCATATATTATATTCCAATACTGCAAACGTTCTCTTTATTTTATTGGCTGTCATGACTGTTTATTTAACAAGTCACTGATCGGTTATATAAATAAGATTTACCATTTATTTCAACCATTATCACCTTTGGATTTTATTTTAATAGTTGCCGACTTTATTTTTTCAATGTTCGTTCGTGTGAATTTTATTTATAACTTTTCTATTTGCAGTTTCGTGTAGCATACATTTCTGCGCCTACCCCGCCTCTTTTTCCTCTCATTCGCCCACTTGCAAAACAACAGCAGCCACTTTTATGTAGGCTCTTTGGCTGTGTTTGTGAGTGGGGGGGGGGGAGGGGGGATGTGTTGCTGTATGGGTGAATGAAACTAGAGCGCACCTTGATTCTATTTTTAAATGCCACACAACACAACAATTGTCGCTTAGTTGCGCGTTAAGTGTTTTTTTCATCCAGCTTCCCGCCACCAAGTTCATTTCATTGTGCAGATGCAGCCTTTGCTAGCTGGAAGCACTTAGAATAGTTGGCCAAATAGCAACAAGGATTATATAAATAGATCGTAGCAAATTCCGTTTAGGCAAGCTAAATATCTTAAAACACTCTTCTGTTTAAGGGCTTTAAAACGCATAAGAAAGATATTGGATCAAAGAAATGTGCTACAACAAAAATTGATAAGATATTATAAGGTACGTTCTTATATCATAATAATATTATAGTATTTCTGCCACTAAAAAGCATTGAAATATAAGGAATATTGTATATATCATCACATCTATTATTATATTTTGATCCCTAATTTCATATCGTATCTAGTAAATTCAGGGACCAACTGGTTTAACTTAATCAATCACGATATATCAATGTCGAATGAGTGAAAAAACTCTTCCAACATAAGTTGACTTTTATAATCGGCTTGTGCATCTAAATGGAATTGGCATTTGGCTGATGGTTTATGGCCAAACTGCACGATAGTCTTTTTGGAGCTTATCAATTGTTGCACACAACTTTTGTTTGTTTGTTTCCCCTTAACTGCTTGTCGGGGATTAAGTGGCACGGAAATTTTGGCTGAATAATTGGAAATTTAAACGCCACGTTTTGGGGTCCATTAGGAGAAATATACATTATTTTATATGTATATAAATTCTGAACATTATACAGTTCCCCCATAATATTTGCATTTTAATTATATTTAGCCTATCAAATGATGTCGATAAATAAGCATGATTATGGCAAATTAGTAATTCTATCATGAGACTTTTTAAATACAACATAAATTGTGAAAAGGAATTTGAAATGTATTTTCATTATACATTTCAGGATTAATTTAGATTGTTAAAAATTTAGATAATCTAATTTATGATTATTTATTGAGTAGTATTTCCTTTGTTTTCTCCATTACACAATTCAGTGTTCGTTGTTTTGTTTTGTAAGGGTAAATATTGATATTTGAAATTCTAGTGGTTCCGAATTTAAAACGAAACATATGCATGCTTTCACTTATTTTGTAATTATAAACAAACTGTCGACACTTGGTCCAAAGGCCATAAATGTGAGCAATTTAAAATATTTTTCATAAAACCAAGAATGGTAAACAAGTTGGCCAGGTGTGTGTCTAAAAACAAACTCGCAATTGTTTAAATATGAAAAATACAATTCTTACAACAAATAGAAATCTCAAATGAAAATTGCCCAGCATTTCCTTTGAAAAGCTATATTTAACTTTTCAGTTACTATCCTCAATTAATAAATAGAAAACCTGGAATGGCTCATAAATATTTTGCATAATTTCGCGAAAAATAAACACATTTTTTTCCAGTAGTATCTGTGTGTGTGAGGATTTTCCCTGATGGCGTGTGTATGGGTGCGTTGATGTGCGACTTTGGCGCCTAGTCAAATAAATCGCATGCGATTAAAATTTTATACAAATAGCTTTAGAAGCGTGCGTTTTGCTTTGTTGTGTGCCATTTCCACCTTTTCTTTTTCCATTTCCAGTCTTGAGCTTTGTTGTTTTTTGTTTGTGTTTGTTTTTTTTTATGGGGGCATGGCGTCAGTTAAATGAGTTGTTGTTTATAGTTCTTAAGCATGTGTGTGTGCGAAAAATTTGCATTTGTAGCGTAACGCTTTTGTTTACTTTGTAGGTTAGTTTGTTAGCCCATTGGCTTATATACACACACACATAACTATATACACATATTTACCTTCGATGCCTTTTGATGGTGACGGCAGAAAGAAAGCGGCGAAAGCAGACGGAGAAATTGGCCAAAACGGAGATGAGTGGGAGGCGCAGGGGGCGGTGATGGCTGATGGTTGATGGCTGATGGGTGGGTGGTATTAACCTCAAAGCATGCCAGCAAACAGCTCCTCCAAAGAACACTTGACTCCTTTCGATATTTGTGTATGGCTAGGTGGGTAGCTTTACTTTCCTGCCCCCTGTTTGCGTGTCTCGATTTAATTTGTTAATGATTTCGGCTTATTCAGTTATTTCTCATACTTTCCCGCTCACTTAATTTTTACTTTCTGCGATATTACATTTTAGCCATAAAGCAAGTATATGGCAATTTACTTAGGGTCCTTTCTCAACATTTGTTGTTGCTGTGGGGAAAATGCCAGGCAGCAGCAGCAGCAGCGGCGGAGAAAAGGAACAAGAAGAAAAACTGTATCTTTTAGATCCGGGCATATCCTTTATCTCAAACAGCGACAGCGGCAGCGGCAGCGACGCTGGCAGAGGCAGCAGCTGTAGCCCAAGCTTTAGCTGGAAAATTCCCCCTAGCTGTAGTTACTTTTCAAAAATATTTATGATCGCTTATTGTTAAAAATTTTTTAGGCAGCAGCAACCATCGTTACCAGTTGAAATCTAGTTATTAAAAAAATACCCGAGAGCTGGAAAAACCGCGCAGCGTTTTCCCCGTTTACCGTTTCGCCGTCAGACTTTTCACACACTTTTCCACACACACTGCTCATCCGCATTCGAGTCCGCATATAAGGCCAGAAACCGTTCGACGCGCGCACGCGAGTGTCCTATACACAACTGATTACAGGACTGCGAAAATGGAAAATGTTTGCCAGCAGGCAGCGTCGCTTCGGCTTTCGGTTTTCCGTTGCGTTCAGTTTTCCCTTCGCTCGCTCGGGAAAATCTCCGGCTATTCGCACAGCCAGGCTTCTGTTGCCGTTGCCGAAATATCCGGAGCCACTCCGCCGGAGACGGACGGACGGACTCGGAGAGAGAAGGAGAGCGGCGGAGAGAGAGTTCGCCGAAGAGTGGGTGCGCACACTTGGGTGTTCGGGTGCGGGTGGGATATATAGCATATAGCATAGCCCTCGGTGGTTACAGTGGACTCATACGCATGATGATGGCAAAAGCCTATCAATAATGTTAAAAACTTAGGAATTTTGACGAAAAATATTATTATGAACACACGGCGTATGCGTAATATTTAAAAGATGGCACACATTTTGGGGTAAAATATAAATTCAACCCTACTATCTATAAAGCAATTTAAATTTGACAAAAATGTGCATTTTTAAAATAGTCATTAGGTCAATCAAATTTAAAAAATATTCAAAAAGAATTAAAATATTTTTAAAAAATTGTATATGAGTAATACGAAGAATCACTATGTACAAAATTCGAGTTTTGTCAAATTAACATTGTTTCATTATTTTAAGATCAACTAAAATTTGTTATTGTTTGTTTGATTATTTTTTTCATTTTTATTGGCTAAAAACAAGTTAATAACATGTTTACACCGATTTTTCCTCTTGTTTATTTAAGGTCTTTTCGAAACTTTTAAAAATTTGAGTGTTCCTATAAGTAACTTTTATAAATAAAAGTAAGAGAACTATGCACTGAAGAAGAAATATATTTATTCGTTTGATTTCCTTATTTAAGCAATAATAATATTGCATACCTTTAGACACCTTTAAAAGTCCTAGGAAATACGTTGGAAACTTCTAAGACTCAACGCCAATCCGAACCACTGTGCACCCAAGGCTCATATTCCTCATTCATCTTGCTCAGCCCGCACAATTGGCTGCCAAAAATATTGCCCCACCATCGTCGCCGACTGTGTCCTTTAACTTGGACACGAGAGTCAGGCAGTCTGGCAGCCTGGCAGCTCTGCCTTCTATTTCTACTTTCTGGAGGTCCTGGTCCCAAGCGAGGCTCTTCTGTTACGCCGCTGTTATCCTGCAGACCGAGAGGGTCCTGAGAAATGACACCCATGAGTTTAGGATGAACACGACGCCACGACGGCCACCCAATCCCCCCAGAAAGTAACGCCTCCGAGGCGATGCTGCCGCCTTTTCCCCATATATGTCCGTAGGTATGTACATATGCTCGTGTGTTGGACATTTGCACTGTTTTTTCGCCGACGAACGGACGTGGAGGGTTTTACAGCCAAATGACAAGTGCTTAGTGTTTTGCATGTGCGTGTGAAAGTGCACTGAAAAAATAACTTATACTTTGTCTATATTAAAAGAGTCCATTAAAGAATTCTGATTCAGAATACTGAAAAATATTTTATTCTTTTTTACCTTTAAAAAAATTATTCGTATTATTTGTTTTATTATATATAAAATAGATATTATTTTTCAAATTTAAACGTAGGTTTTTGGAAATAAACCCTGTATGTTTCAGAAATATTTCTCAGTGTGTGATTTAGCCGCTTGATTTTCCCATTCTCATTTTTCAAGCTGGAAAATGGGCAACTCGAGGAGGGGGACAAGTGTTTGGAGCACTTGGCACACGCTTGCGCGGCTTTCAAATTTAGCGTATTAACTCATTAAATGTTCAAAAGCTCATTGCCTGCGAAATGTGCACACATTTTTGCAAAAGCGAGGGTGCGAAATATGCACAAGTACGACACTTTGCAACTATGGCGAAGACACTTTTCATACCGCCCAATGGGGCCGTCGGGCGGAACCAGCTTTTAAATAGTACTGCTATTACTTTCAACCACTTTTTACATTTTTAATTAAATTTTATAATTACTTTCTCCGTGACAATAAGAATTTAACAACCTTTGGAGGGAGGTAAAAGAGCGTAGAGTCCTTGAGAACCCCTCATAATTACCCCTACTTTCATATGCGTCGCTTTATGCAATTTAAATTAATTTGTGTAATTATTTTAGTGGCTTAACTGGCTTTGCTTCAACGCCCTCTCATCCGCCCTGAGTGACCGCTGCCAACTGTTGGTGTTACGCATACGCCACGTTGCATGCGTCTTGAATATTTTATGTCGGAAATCTGGGGCCCGGCAAAAATGACAGCTGCGTGTGGAAAATAATTAAGGCGCAATTATAATGACCCTGGCCACGAACCACAGGCACTCGCCACCCATCACCACCCATCAGCACTGAAACCACCCGCCTGTTGGCATTGCAAGTGTTGCATGCAACACTAGACTCTGTGGCGCCGCCAACAATGACGAAAGCAATCCATGGCCATCGAGCTTGTGCGCTCCGTTGGCTTGTTCCCTTTCTACTCCTTGTGGAAATTGACGCGAAATGTGGGTTCAGATTTGTATTTTTAGCATCTTTAACAAGAAGTGTGGGTGTTATTTTATGAGAAAGCTACATACAATTTTAGCCATTTTTGGTCTTGAACAATCCCTAACCTTTCAGACTTTTTATTAGGCAGCAAATTTAATACTCAACATAGTATGTTTGCAGGAAACACGTTTTACTCAATTTGTTGTTGAACAGCAATACACGATCACCGTTGGACTCCTTTAAATAAATACAATATACAAAGTACAATAAATAACTAGTACAAAATTTGTAATTGATGACGTTTTTCAGTTGAGACATGATGACACGAAATGCTTTGAAGGGAGGGCTACACGCCGTCCTTGGTTTTGGAAGGGAGAACAGGAGGTCAGTCGACAATCTAGTCTGCATTGGCATCGATGAGGGCAGGCACTTCGGACAGATCGACGGGTGGCTTAGAGGCCTCGCCATCGCCCACGATCTCCTGGGAGTCTGTGACGATAGTATCAGTAGTCTGGACGGCCTGCTCCTGGTCGTCCATGGCGCCGTTCGACGAGGCATCCCCCGCTGCCTGCAGCTCGACATTGGACTCCGTGTCGACCAACTCCTGAACGCCGTTGAGCTCTTCATTCGATGTGGATGCGGCTGCAGCTGCCGCCGCTGCTGCGGCTGCCTTCGCTTTGGACTTCTTCTCCTTCTTGCGTATATTCTTCTTGGCATTGTTCGCCTGCCTCTGCTCCTCGGCGGCCTTGTTCTTCTCCTCGATGGCCGTCTTTGATTCACTGGCCGTTAGCAGCTTCATTTGATTCTGTAGATTGGCCAGCGTTTGCTTCAGTTCCGCACAATTGCGAGTCATCATCTCCATTTTAACGTTGTCCGCGCTCACGGGCTTAACATTCACTGGCTCCGGTTCGGGCGGCAACTGCGGCAAGGCGGGAATTTCAATCTCGTTGTCCCGCAGGCACTTGTGCAACGTGGTGCGCTCCAGCTGGAGGGCACGCAGCAGCTTCTGCAGCTGCTGTATCTGCTTTTGCAGGCGCTCCGAGTGCTGCGTCTGCAGGTTCTTCTCGGTGGCCAGGTCGATCACCATGGCGTTGGCCTTCTCGTACTTCTGGCGCCAGCCCAGCGCCTCCTTCTCGATCTTCTTCGTGTGCTTGGACATCTTCTCCAGCTCCACCTTGTAGCTGCCGAACACCTCATTGGATTTTTGCAGCGACTGCTGGAAGTCATCGTACTTGGCCGTGTAGATATTCAGCTGCTCCTTCAGTTGGTGTTCCCTATCGGTGAGATCCTTGATGGCGCGCTGCGCCTGCAGCAGTTTCTCCAGGCCAATTTGGTTTTCCCTGGAAGGTAAAAAAATTAGAAGTTTATCAAGAGGTTGAGTAGATAGACCGCTGTGCTTTAGTAAGAAATATATTGAAAATCGATTCAAAAACCCTTTAAACATACAAGATGAATTTATAAGATGAAGAGAAAAACTAATAACAAATTTAAAATCGATTGATCACCGATACAAAAAAACATTTTAAATGGACCTTCAAAACTAATTTTAAAAAAACTGTAGGCTTAAAGGATTGAAATTGAATTAAGCTTTAGTAACTCGTAAAGATAAGTTGCTGGCCCCAATCGAAACCAGTAATCTCAGCCAGTTTCTTGAATGAAAACTCGTTCTCTGATGTGTGCCCAACTAAGGTGCGTCTATCTCCAGTTTCAGAGAAGCCCCCGATGACCAGGCATTCTGTTCCGACCCCACTTACTTGCCGAGTATCTCCTTCTCCATGGCGGCCTCCACTTGGCATTTCTGCAACTTGGCCTGGTGCAACTGGGCCTCCAGCTGCACTTGCTCATTGAGCTTCTCCAGGTGCTGCTCCCGCGTTTGGTACTGCTCGGCCAGCAGTTTTAACCTAAAACGGGAGACCAGATGGTTAGGGAAAATCGGAAAATGCGGAGAGCACAGAGAACGTGCGTGCATGCAGTAGAATCTATATTTAGAAATTGGATTCCCTCTCTACGAGGCAGACGATGCTTACTTCTTGGTCATCTCGATGTTGTAATCGCGCAGCTTGATGTTCTCCTCGTTATTCTTGGCCAGGGATTTCTGGACGTCGTTGAGGGAGTTCTGGAACTTGGTTTGGCTCTCCTTGCGCCGCTCCTCCTCGACTTTGATTTGGAGGAGGCTCTCGTTCTTCACCGACTTGATGATGCGCTGCTGCTCGCGGCAAACCTCCTGGAGTTTGTCCCGCATGAGGACACTCTTGTTGAGATCCCGCTGCACCTGCTCCTTCTCCCGCTGCTGGGATTCCATGTGGCGTTGGAGGACGCGAAGCTCCGACGTCAGCCGGCTAACATTCTTCTCGCTGTCCACATGGCGCTGCAGCAGCAGCTTCACCTTCTCCTCGGTGGAGGGGCACTCCTCCAGGGATTTCATGACCTAAAATAGACGCAGTAATGGGGTTATAACTCATTGTCCTCTATTTATCCTCGTTTCCAAGGGCTCCGTTCGGAAAATCCCTGCTTATGGGCTGGGTCCTTAAGAACCCCAGATGATATTACCAACTCCTCCAACTTCTGGTCACGCTGCTTCTCCTCGCGCGCCACCTTCTTCGCCTTGCTTAACTTCTCCATCGTTTATTCAGATCAAATCGGTGCTATATATAACTTGTATTCTATTCCTCTTTCGAATTTTGACTATATTTGTTGTTGTGTTGCTATATATTTTTAGGTTTCGCTTTCCGCCCATAATACCGAGAAAGTTAGCCGTACATGCTGGTATTTTCGGCAGAACAACGCCTGGCCACACTGCGATTACCCGCGATTCAAATTCAAATTTGGCGGGAAGGGGTTCGATTTCGAAAACTTGGACCAATTGCTTTTATTAATCGAATTCGGCGATCATTTTTTCCTTTACAATCTATTTTTACTTAAGTTGTGTGATTACGATGATGCTTAACTTTAAATTTAAACTTTATGACATTATTTCACTAAAAAGATACGACTTATTTACTTTAAAATTAAATTCGAAAAATCGATATTAGTTCTTATTTTCAATTCAATTTAGGGAATATCCAGGGAGTACCTGGAAAATCAGCGGAAAGGCCAAACCATCTGTGAAAAATAACAGAAGACATATCGATACTATTTGACCATCTCTAGGTAATAGTATTTTGGAGAGTATTATCGTTGGTCACTTTGATATTTATAATTTTCTTTATTTGTAAACAATTGCAGAGAGTTTGCAAATTCATAGTCAATATATGAACATTTAAGTAAACATAAACTTTAATTAAACAACCATTAAACCTCCAACACTATAGAAGTCATAAAAATTAGGTAAGGATGTTTCGTATCTATTGTACACCAAGTGCTGACGTTATCAATTTTATAAATCTCAGCTGTTAGGATAAACAAAATGTTTAAAAGATCCAAGCCTAAAATTGAGCCCCCACCAGCAGCCCCAAGCGTGGACGAGATGCTGGAGGACTTGGAAACCTTTGAGGTCAATCAGCCGCCTATAAGTGGCTCTACTTTTGATTTGGAGCACGTCCTTCTCACAGAACCAGAGAATCTAGCTCTTCCAGCTTGGTGGCAGATATTCGACGAATACGATCAGAAGGTCAAGAAACTCTCGGCCACCGAGGGACATCTGGAAGACCAAAGAAATAAACTAAAAGAGTGCTATGCTAAGTTGGAAAAGAATGCCGACAAATTGAGGGAGGGCATCCAAAAGCAGCAGGCCCTAGCCAAGGAAGCTCTTAAAAGTTAACATATGATTTTTGTTTGAAAGATAATATTTGAAAGCAGTTAAATACAATTTCACAAGATGTTTGTCATTGTAACCATTGTGACGTTTAATATTTAGAATAAAGGTTTTTTAAATAAGTCTTTAAAGCATCACCCTTTTGTTAATCTTTTTGAATTTTCTTTATTAAAATATTCTCCCTTGCTTTAACTATATTGAATTATTTTTCCTTGAGCCCACTGTGCAGTGGTTTGAGTCCCGGCTACAGCTTCAGCTTTTTACGGTATTTTTCTAAAGCATAGTATATATTTCTGAGCTCGACATTTTAACGGTCGATTCGCGGTGCGGTCACACTGCTTGGTGGATGGTTTGGTCGAAAAAAGTTGTTAAAAGCGCAGAAAAAACGACTTGTAATGCAAGTGCTTCAGTGACTGTGAAAAGTAAGCGGGCGAGCGAGTAAATAAATCAAAGTTAAGATCGACTAATGAGAAGGCCAAAAATGGCACGGGAAATTGTGAAATTAGCCCGATTTAGGCCTGGATGATTGGGCAGAAGAACAGGTTTTAGGCCGTGGCAACAACGAAAAAAAATGAGAGAAAAAACTTGGCTTATACCATTTACGCCATTAGCGGAGGTCGATTGTTTTCCGAGTGTGTGTGTGTGCTGTCCAATATATTTGGCTATATTCCACAAATCCAATTATCACAAAACAGAAAAAAAGAGTGCAACAATTTGTGGCTAATTGAATTTTACGTGTATTTTATTTTGGTTTTCGACCAGCGCAACAACAACAGCGAGCAGCGAGTAGAAAGAGAGATAGAGAGGGGTTTTTTCTTTTGGCCCAAAGCAAATCCCAGTTAGAATACACACAAATACAAACGCATGCATGTTGGTCGAAAACAATAATTATCCAATTAAACGGTTGTCAAAGAATGCATTTAATTTCAGTGGCCAATAGGTTGGCCAGAAAGAGAGTGCATGAAGTGGGAGAGGGGCGAAGAGAGCGCCCAACTAACAGTATTTTTCACGGGCACACCAATACGAATGGCAGTAGCACAGGTGTGTGCGTGTGTGAAGTGCTAATGAGATGCTGTGACGCTCTTCTTCTTCTTCTCGCCGTTTGTTGCTTTTGCCATTTATGCAAAAAGACGCAAAAAAAAGTAATAAAAAATACAGATTTTCGAGTTGAACAAAAGATTTCGCGTAAAAGGTGAAAGCCACTCGGAGATCCGAATATGCGGCGTATACGCAATGCAGTTCCTTTGTTTTGCGCAATCTGCTCGCGATCAATTCTCCATTCTCAGTTCTACACATTGTACACTCCGCATTCTTCCAGCGAAGATGTCACCCAGTGGATCCACTTCCTCGCAGCGAATCCCACGGCAATAACAATCAACAAACCCAAGCGCCAATGATGTGATGCAGCAGCAAAGGTTGGAGTTCGGAAAACACAACCTTCAAGTAGTCTAGGCCACGTAGAATCACCCGGAGAATCACCACGATGAGCTGGCTGCTGGGCCTCCTCGGTCTGCAGGCCCTGTTCCTCTGGCTCCTGTGGCTGCCCGGCGAGATCCTGGCCGTTCCCACGCCGCTCAAGCTGCCAGGTGAGTTGGAACTCAAATAATAATAATAATTAATAACTCAAAAAAAGGGTTCTTCCAAAAAACCCACTGATTCACCTATTAATAACATGACTAAGACTTTATCTAGGGTTTTTTAGATTGATTGGTTTTTTTTTTTAGAGATTTTCAAATATGCCAAAGAACTAAATTTTAATTCAAATTGTTTCTTTTAGAGGTTAAACATTTTTCAATCCTTCAATTTTCTTAAAATGTAAATGAGACCCAAATCTCTATAGATATGCAATTCCTTATAAAAATGTTGTTTAAATATTCTTACATTTTTATGATTTTATTTTAAATCAATGACCATCATTTTTATTAATTAAATATTTTAAATTATTAAACACAAATTAAAAAAATCTTCTTAATTTGTTTAAATAAAATACAAATACAAGTTCTAAGTTACAATACCTTAAAAGATATATTTCTCCGCTCAATTCATTGTTTTCTATAACCCATCTCATCGACAATGATATATCACCACTTAGCTGAGAGAAATTTCATCTTGTCATCGCTGGCAGCTTTCTCCTTCTTTTGCTAACCCCTCAGAGATGCCCCTTCTTCTTTCAGGCTACACCCACAAGCTGACGCCCTACATCAAGCACTGGGAGGCTGCGAACTTCGATCGCGAGGTGCTGCAGGCGGCGCAGGTCAGGCACCTGGAGCAGGCTCGCTTCCGGCAGAAACGACAGGTGAGGCCAGAGGAGGAGACACAGACAGAGGCCACAACCTCAGCGAGTGGACTGGCGCACACCATCCGCTTGAATTTCTCCGCCCACGACAGGTGAGTGCACTCGAGATCGAGAAAAGATAATCACTTAATCACCCGACACTTGATACTCCTCCTCGCCCGCAGAGATTTTCGCCTGGTGCTGCGCCAACAGCCGCATTCCGTGTTCGCCCACGACGTGGAGATCGAGAACACCCTGGGTCCCATCGACTACGATGTGTCGCGCATTTATACGGGCAGCCTGGAGGATGACGAGGCGGCCCATGTCCAGGCAATCCTCACCAGCGACAACCTGCTGGACGGGACGATAGAGACCCAGGCGGAGCACTACTACATCGAGCCGGCGCATAGATACTCCCAGCAGCTGGCCGAGAGCGGTGTCCACAGCATAGTCTATAAGCTAAGTGATGTAAATATGCAGAAGACGCAGTTCAGCGGCGGAGGAATTAACTCCGCCGCACCCGCCAAGACGCACTGCGCCAGCGAAAAGCTGCGGAAGAAGCGCTGGCTGCCAGAGGAGGTGGGCTATACCATCATTTTATTATATTCCACTTTTCTAAACGAATGATTACCATTTCAGCTGGCCATGTCGGATGCTCCGGCGCCCACGTACAATCGTAATCCTCCCCTGCCGTTGGATCTGGAGGTGCCCTACAACGATGATTTCCGCGTCCTGGCCTCCGAGGAGGACAAGAGCGAAGAGGCGCCTAGCAGGAAGTACCCAACCACATCCACCACCAGGAGCACTGTGCGCAGTACGGAGAGTTTCCTGGCCACGCTGACTAAGCCCACGTCGAATCGCAACATACTTGTAAATAACTACAATCCCTCCAATGTCGGCGAGGGAAGTCGCAGCTACAGCAACAGCAACAGCAATAATAATAATAATAATAATAACAACAACAATAATAATAATAGTAATAATGTGCGGAAGTTGTACACGAAACACAAGAACATCATTGTGAGCACGTACAACCGACCCATCGAACCGGAATTTGGAACGCCCTACGAGGAACCGACGAATAACAATGGCACCCGCGACCTGCCCAGTAACTTCTTCAATGCCAACTGGACGACGCTCTTTCTGGGAAACAACAACAATGGCAACGACCGACCGAGCCACAAAACGCATGTGGAGATCATCACGAAGAATGGGGCCACCAAGAAGCCAAATATCATTGTGAATAACTACAATCCGGAGATCATATTCGCCCCCAATCCGCACAATCCTAGCTTCAACAGCATGTTGATGACGAATCTGCTGAGCGGAAGGGGCGGCGACGATATCCATAGTTCTCCCAGGCTGCTCTATGATCGCAAGACCACGTGCATGCTGTATCTGCAGGCAGATCACACGTTCTTCCAAAAAATGGGTTCGGACGAGGCCTCCATAGAGGCCATCACGCGGCACGTGCAGCGGGCCAATACGATCTACCGGAACACGGACTTCAACAACGACGGCAAGCCGGATAACATCACCTTCATGATAAAGCGCATCAAGGTGCACAACATGAACGCGATGAAGGATCCCAGCTACCGATTTCCCGGCAACTACGGAGTGGAAAAGTTCCTGGAACTGTTCTCGGGTAAGAAATTGTTAATAACCATATATTAGTTCTCACTTTGCTTGAATGGTTTCTGCTCCAGTTCTGATTTCTTACTGTGAATAATTGTTCACTGGGACAGAGACTTTCTCCTTTGATTAATTGTTATTCAATTAACATTATCTGTTTATTTTGTTCATGTACGAAGTTCAAATCTTTCAAGGTGATATAAATAATCGTGTTTGTGAAAAGTGATATAAATCAATTAGAACACTCAACTGTTTTATATATTTCTTGGGGTCAACTACCCGTAAAAATGTTTTAATTTAGTTTAATGTTTGATCTTAAGTTTATGAATCAGTATTTTAGAATGCATTAAATAATACCTATATCATGACGATCCCCTATTTTATTTTACAGAGGAGGACTACGATGCCTTTTGTTTGGCTTACATGTTCACCTATCGTGACTTTGAGATGGGAACTTTGGGTCTTGCCTGGACAGGTGATCTGAAAAACGCTGGAGGAGTTTGCGAGAAGAACGGTCATTACAGGGGTTCTCTCAAGTCCCTCAACACGGGAATAGTCACTCTTTTGAACTATGGAAAGCATGTTCCGCCTGCAGTCTCGCATGTGACATTGGCCCACGAAATTGGCCACAACTTCGGATCACCGGTGAGGATTATAAAATATTTAAGACTACACACTAATTAAGATACTATACCCATTTCAGCACGATCCCGAGCAGTGTACTCCTGGTGGCGAGGATGGCAACTTCATCATGTTTGCCCGCGCCACTTCGGGTGACAAAAAGAACAACAACAAGTTCAGCACCTGCTCGCTGAAATCGATAGAGCCCGTGCTGAATGCCAAGGCACGTTCTATGAAGGGATGCTTCACTGAGCCGCAGTCCTCGATTTGCGGCAATGGCGTGGTGGAGGCGGGCGAGCAGTGCGACTGTGGATGGGAGGAGGACTGCAAGGATTCGTGCTGTTTTCCGATGTCAAGGCAGCCGCGTCTCGATGAGACTCCTTGCACCCTGACTCCCCATGCCCGCTGTAGTCCTTCCCAAGGACCCTGCTGCACCAACGATTGCAAGCTGAAGTTTGGTGACAAGTGCCGGGATGATAATGGCTGTCGGGATCCTTCGTTCTGCGACGGCCGAATGCCCCAGTGTCCGCCGTCGGTGAACAAACCCAACAAGACCATTTGTAACAAGGAGTTCGTATGCTATATGGGCGATTGCACGGGCAGCATTTGCTTGGCCTACGGTCTGGAATCGTGTCAGTGTATTCCGGGTCCCCAGGACGATCGCATCAAGTCCTGTGAGCTGTGCTGCAAGCTGCCGGGCGAGGACAGTCCCTGCCGCAGTTCCTTTCAGTGGAATGAGGCTCCTTTCGATGTGCCCGATATGTACTCGAAGCCGGGAACACCCTGCAATGATTATAATGGGTTTGTATTATTTCTTTTATTATGTATAAATTGAAGCTTTTATTTACTAATGAACCCTTTTCAGATACTGTGATGTCTTTCAAAAGTGTCGCGAGGTGGATCCTTCGGGTCCACTGGCCACTTTGCGTAAGCTTCTGCTTTCGGAGGAGAGCATAGCCAGCTTCAAGAAGTGGATGCAGCACAACTGGTACACAGTAGCGCTGGCTGCTGTGGGAGTAATCCTTCTCCTGGTAAGTTAAAAAACCAGAAACTGAAAGGAGATTCCTATATTCACTGTGAAATATTATTTGGTCTAATAAGTTAATGAAGCTTATCACGCAAATGTTAAGGGATGAGGTCGAGGCCAAAGCGCAAGCAAGGGCTCAGACCGTGGGTGAGCACTCAGAATTCCAGTGCCCGAAATAATCCTGTAGAATGTTTGAAGAACACACATCTAGCAGTTGAAGCTGTGGCTAATCGTAGGGCAAATTGAAACTAGAAATCATTGAGGCATTACCCTTTGTCGTTTTCTTTACTGATTAAGATTTGACTTATTTGCTAACCTGTATCTAATTTTCCTTAGGCGCTGAGCACAAAGCTGCTGGCGAAACGGTCGAATCTGAAGCTTAAGTCCGTCACCATCATACACAGCGCCACCACGGAGACAGTGCGTCTGCCGGAGAACAACAACGGAGTGATAGTTCACACCGCCGTGAGGACAAAGGTACCTTTCAAGAAGAAGGTGCGTGGTGAGCGAACAAAGAAACCAGGAACGGGAACTACAACTGGAGCAGGAGTGACAGCCACTTCTGCAGTTGCATCCCGAAGTGCAGCCAAAAGCAGTGCCAATCCAGAGGCAAAGAAGACAACAAGAACGCAGGCCATGGCCAAGAAGAAATCCCTCGAGGAGGATCCGAAGAAGTCAAACAAAAAGTTGGGCAAGCACATGAAGGAGATCATCGACTACTCGCATCGCAACAACGGTGATGATGCCTCCAATTTGTCGACCACCAACAACCATACCAACACCTTTGGAAAGGTGCAAAAGTGGCTGCTGGAATCGCCCATTGTGGCCCAACCTTTGTCCCACATTGAGCACAGTTCGCGGGTTCGCAAGGTGATGAGCAAATCGCAATCTACGCCAGAAAGACTGGTGCAAAAGACACCGCAGAAGACCAAGTCCATGGGTAACCTGTCCAACGAGAAGGTCAAACTGCAGGTGGTCTACAAGCCGCCCTTCAAGTTCTCCCTTAGATTGTCCAAGAAACCGAAGGTAAAAACCCATGTGGTGGGTGGAGTAGGTGGAAGGCCAAAGAGAAGCCAAAAGACTGGTAACCGAACTTCAGGACAATCTTCCTCGAAGGATGTGGCCACGCGAGCCAAAAGGACTGCCCTGCTCCTCTGCAACGAGGCAGAGGATGACAACCAGATTCTCACCCTCAACGAACCCAACTACGAGACCTTGAAGCCACCAACGCCTCCACGTTCCATGGAGCATTGCTACGAGAACGTGGATATGCAGGCAGAGGCCTCCACTTCAAAGCCCAGCAGCAGCAGCAAGGTGGCTCCCAGCTCACAGAATCGAGCCAGTTTAGAGTTGGCTCCACCGCCCGTTCCTGCCCAAAGGAACTCCTATCGCCGCTCCAATTCCCTGTCCACCCACAATCCCTTTGCGGCTGCACCTCGTCGAAGTAGCAGCAAGGCCAGTGGATCAGTGAATCTCACGCGAAACTTTGGTAGCACTCAGAATCTGATTAATCTCAGTCAGAATCTGTCCAAAACCAAGAAACGCAGTAGTTTGAACCTAAAGGCCAGTGGCAGTGGAGCTACCAGGAGCGGGAAGGATCCGCCAACTGCTGCAGTTGCCTCGCCCCAGAGGCGTTCCTCATCCAATGCCAATCTTCGCAGGGACAGCAGTGTGTCCTCCTCTAAGGCAGTGCCTGTTCCACCGACCAGGAACTCGCGGAATAGCTTCAGCAACATTCCAAGAGCCAGTTTGGGCGGAGGAAACAGCAGTGCTGCCCTGCCACCGCCCAGTTTCTCTCGCCAATCTTCCAGCAGCACAGCCACCAGCAGCTCCTCCATGACTCCAGGTTTGACCACTGGAGGGGCGTTGCAGCAATCAGCCAGCACAAGCGCCATGCAGCGGCCACAACCCTCGCAGCCCATGAGGAGAAGCCTCAACAACTTCAGGACCCGCTCCACGGGCGTCACTGGGGCAACAACTGGAAAGCCAGGAGCAGCATCAACCTCCGCAGGAGCCACTTCTGCAGCAGCAGCAGCAACATCAAATGAGAACAATGAGCTGCCCTCGGATCTCGAGGTAGTTGTATCCGACGTGGAGAACCTGGTTAGCTAAGGGCAGCTCACCCGTTCCAGTTTCCAAAACCAACCAAGTGAAAGTGATAAGTCTTAATGTTAGTTATACAAATTGTCGCATAGGTTTACTTGCATAACATATATATATATTTGTACATACATTATATATATGTGTACTTTACACTGCCTTAAACTTGCCGTTTCTGCTGAATATGTGAAATACCACGCCCACTCACACGACAGACACTCAACCGCATTCCACACGCCCATCAATCCCCGACCAAGGCTCGCCCCAGCACCTCGAACGCATCACCACCCACTAGGCACCCAGCCGCTTACCCACTCGCCCAATCGCCCACTGAAGCCACCGCAATCCAAACCGCAGCCGCACTCACCGCACTTTGTACCTTCTACTGTTTACTGTTTGTATTGTATTGTATTGTGTAAACTGAACTCGCTAGTTCCGGTTTCCAGATTCGATCAAATTGGGTGAATTTAATAATATTTCATTGAGCTAGTTAAACTCTGATTTATAAAGTTAGTTAAATTGGATAGAGATAACCAGAACCTCACCAATTTATATCATTTTTCAATCAAAGGCTCACAAAAATCCTATTAGAATATCTACAGATTAAAGACTAAACTAAAAATAATGATATATTACGATTATAATACGCATACATATACCAATTTGATCAAATTTGGAACTGGCAACCGGGCATATTTTTAGTTATTCAATTTCGATTTGGCTTTTATTGTAGCCTAACCAAATGAGCGAGCTTTACTTCAAAATATAACTCTCATTTCCATCATTAACAATAATATCTAATCGAAATTAATTAGCTGATCTTGTGCCACATCTTTCTTATTTGCCTAAACCTGGCCTATACTTCAAGTTATTTTCAAAACAGTATTACTAAAGTTGTTATGTACCTACTATATACTTAAATTGCTTAGTTTGCCTGCTCTTCAAGTTTCGAACAACGATCACTACTCATCTGAACTACGACGAACACACAGAACAATACAAGGTGCTATTTTAGTAACGAACTAAAAAGATAAAATATTTGCCGAGATCATTTAAAAATCCTTTGCATATTTTCTCAAGATCAAAACTAAGATTAAAGAGGAGAATGGAGGAAGATTGAGGAGGTTTGGTGTAACCGAAGAGAATAAGTAGCATATAGCATATAGGAAAAAAAGGGGAGCCGGGTAAAGTTGCAAATAGTTGTACGGAATAGATACAAAGATAACCAACGATACTGTCAATAAATCAAAAGCGTCATGCATCGAAAGTAGGTTCTAGAGAATGCCCAGCAAAGCCACATAGAGAGTTAGCCACCCGAACATTAACATTAATCCACCCGATCCCCTCGAGCACCGGCACCTGTAAACACCCGCATCGATCCCATAGTAACGCCCGTAGAAGAAATGCTTGTAGTGTACATAGGACATCGAAGGGACATAGTTTTTATATGCAATACCAAGTTAGAGCAATGAGAACAAACAATAAGACACCTAACGATATGCATTCACATATAGGATATAGAGTCACATTCCGATTCGAATCACAGAGCAGCGGCTTTCGAGTTACACTACACCACACTATCGATCTTTAGGCTAAGCATAACAATTGATATTTGTAGCTATATGAATGTGTAGGAAAAATCAAAGGCGTATCAAAAAAATATATACATACATCCATATGGGGCGTGCAATAGCCATTGCAACTTTACGAGCATTTGGGTATATTTTTGTGGAATATACAAGATACAGATACTGTTACAAGATAGAAGACAGAAGCTCAGCTCAAGAAACCGACACCCGACCCAAGATATCGTATATAGACAGACAGACAGTTAACGCGTTGGCCAGTAAAGAAACGGAAACGGAAATAATTAAAACGAGTACGCGACAATCGCTTTGAAATGCTTAAAAAAATAACAAAAATAATGGTAAGCCCGAAAACCGAATTGAAGTTTAGTTTCTACTTTGTCTTGATTACATATTTCAATATGAAACTATACAGAATAATGGCTGGCAAAGGTGTTGAAATTTACCAAAAAAAAAAAAAAAGCTAACACTAGGAAACACAAAAAATACACTGGAGTGGGAATACGTATTCCTTATAGATTTTATTAAGAACATGCAAATTCTAGACAAGATTTTTCAGATACTTGAGCTCAAATTGGAAAACAGTGTATTCTAGGATTATCTACTCCCATCCTGTGTATTTCCAAAGGTCAAATTTTATTACCCAGTGTAATTAATGAGTTGAGAACGGAAGAACATTTTGAATATTGCCAATGATTGTGTACTGTATATAATTAAATGCAAATGATTATTGTCTAAGCGGAATGGACGAGAGTATTTTGAGCGTGACAAAAAGACTATTTAGCGCGAAATGAACAATTTTTGTGTAATTGTACATAAGAAACCGATTGATTTTAATCTAAAATATACATATAATATTAATGTAATTGTAAAACTGCAAACGATTTTTAAATCTGTATGTGTATTGTGTACCTCAATTGTAATTAATTTTTTGTATACTTTTCACGAGATGGATTAACGCTATTTTTATAATTTAGCTAAATGAATTATAAACACGTATGTACGTTTCCCGATCCCCCACGAAACCATCGTCAGCCCCCTAGTTAATGGCCAGTTTTAAATGTTGTCCAAGACCGCATCACTACCTATCCAGCAACCTAAATGAATGCATATGTAATTTTGTCAATTAGGAACGCGTAAATGTCTTAAAGAAATCGAAAGTGAAACAAAACGAAACGAACAAAACAAAAACCGAAGAGCAAAGAAGTGAATACTAGCATTTTACGATTTAATATTTTAAATGACAATTCAAAACAATAATTAATGTATGTACTATGATTAGCGAACAAACAAGCACATGTGTGACAATTCCGTTGTACTTTATGTTACGATTACTACAATACTTTATTTATTAATCTTATCGTTAGGCAGTAACACACGAGTGTAACTAATTTTTAACCCGAACAAACACACACATATGCGATACATTATAATTTCCTCATTTTAAGCGAAATTCAATTAACAATAAAAACGAAACTAATACTTAAGGACGTTCGACTTGACAAGATGTGCTAGACTTAAGTGGTCTTTTTCTCAGCTTTCTCCAGTTTCAGGGCTCGCTTGGCCATGATCCAGAAGTAGAGGCTTGGGCAGAGATGACGGAGGTAATAGGCGATCTTGGCCTGAAGATCGCTGACAATAATATCGGGTTCCTTGCGGAGAATGCACTGGAGAATGCGCTCTGCTAATTTATCCGGCGACATGCCCTTCGCCGTGGTTTCGTCCATTTCTAGGGGAAAAATTTTATTAACTTAGGTTGGTTTTAATTTATGGTCATCTTACTGCCATAGCTGCTTCCCGATCCTGTAAGAGCATTAAGAGAAAGCTGAGTGCGTATATATCCTGGACTCACACAGGACACATTTATGTTCTTGTTGGCCACTTCGGCTCGCAGGGAATCGGCAAAGGCCTGCATGGCGTGTTTCGATGCGGAATAGGCGGCCCTCTGGGGAATGGCGAATTTCCCCTGAACAGAGCTAATGAAGCAGATGTGACCACTACCACGTTTCACCATCGAAGGAAGAAGAGCTGAAAGTTGTGATAACGAATGTGATAATCTTTTTGTGAAAATCCTTCCGTTTCTCACCTTTAGTTAGGGCCACACTTCCGAAATAGTTGACCACCATGACCTTGAGATCCACATCTACAGCTGTGGAGGCCACATCCGCTCTGACACTGATCCCTCCATTGTTGATGAGTATATCCACTTGGTTATACACGGCCAACACGTTGGTGACAAACTCTGGAATGGAATTCAACTCAGCCAGATCGAGGGCCAGCACGGTGGGTGGATATGCGGGGTCCTGTAAGGATTATTGGATTGGTTTAAGTTAAGTTATTTCATTTAATTAATAAAATATGATTACAATTAGGAAGTAGAGTGATGCATACCGGATTACAATCATTGAACTTAGTTTAGTTGAAACAAGTGGAATATATAAAGCTCATCTTACCACATCCAGAGCGAGGAGGTCCTTCTTGACCCGCTCCAACTCCTGAGTTCGACGTGCCGCCAGGATTACCCTGCATCCGGCTCGGTAGAAGACGTGGGCCAGGGATTCACCCAATCCCGAACTGGCGCCCGTAATTAGCACAACCTGAAAATCGTTTACATAATTAAGCGGCTAGTCAGTAATTAGGGTTTATCAATTACCTTTCCGGGCAATTGATTGCGGAACTTTTGGGCGCGGAATCGTTGCCAAATGTTGAAGAGGGCCAGTGGAAGGGCCACCGGCATCAGGATCGTACCCAGCACCCAATAGAGGACGTTCCAGTCGCTGCTGGGAGCACATTTGTCCAAGTCCTGCACTTTCATTTTATCAATCCAATCGGAAGCTATTTAAACCTTTGAACTCCAATCCAAATGCAAAATGATGGGAATGAAAACAAAACCGGAATTGCCATTCACTGGGAATTTAGTACAGTAGGGCTTAACTATAAGGGAAAAACAAAAGAAAATATATGTTACAAAAATAACAAACAAACCAGTAAATAATTGCATGATTCTAAAAATTTGAGTTTTATCTTTTAACCATCAATTAAATACAGAGTCTGAGCAATAGTAGCATTTTTCGAGTACTTACTGTACCATAATATGAGAGCTCTTCTCTGTGAATGGCAACTGCAGAACAGCTGAGTGTTGTTACGTTGTTTTGTTGCCGAGGAACTTGGTGTAAATAAATTTTATTAAAATTAACCAAATGCCGCAATGAACAGTCTCCTGCGACAAGGCCATCGGCTGGGTTGCTGCCTGCCGGCTATCCAGCAGCAAATCCACACCACCGCAGTGCACAGGACCTTCTGGGAGCGGGAAAAGAAGTCCGGCTACAAGACCAAACTGCCGGAGCCGTCTACAAAGCAGCTCATCCTGGACGGATTGAGGGATCTCAAGGAGGAGATGAAGCTGTGGCGCCAGGAGGTCAAGGAGCAGCTGGAGAGTGACCCCATCCTCGTCTTCCGGCCGGGCGAAACGGATGTGGTGTTCGATTTCAAGGCGCCCGATGTGCTGGACAAGTGGACGGTGACCACGGATGCGGATCACGGCGAGGGCAAGAGTAGTGCCACCTTGGAGCTAAGTGCAGCCGGAGCAGGACTCTTCCACGGCGAAGTAAACTCGGATCACACCAAGGATGGGATTATCAAGCGGACGGGCTATGCTAATATACGCACCAAGAGAGTTCGAGTATGTTTACAATGGATCATTCTCTGGTTATACCCGATTATAATGATGTTATATGTAACTTTTCCCCAGAAATCCTTCAAGCGGGAGTCAACCTACGACTGGACGCAGTACAACATGCTGATCATGAAGGTGCGAGGCGATGGACGCAGCTACCTGATCAATCTGCACACCGAGGGGTACTTTGATCTGATGTGGAACGACATCTACCACTATGTCTTGTACACCCGCGGCGGTCCCCACTGGCAGATAGCTAAGATTCCCTTCTCCAAGTTCTTCCTCTCGTCGAAGGGACGTGTCCAGGATCGTCAGGGAGCCATACCGCTGAACAGGGTCACACACTTTGGATTCTCCGTGGCTGCCAAGAAGGGAATGGACGGTCCATTTGGCCTGGAAATCGACTATGTAGGTCTGGAGTACGATCCCAGTCATCGCGAGGAATTCGCTTACGAGATGTACCAGACTCCCAAGTACATTGTGGCCACGTAACGTAACGCTTACGTTAAGGCAGTGTTATTTAATTGTAGAAATCGTACGAAACACAGTAAAGATTGGTTAACTGATAAAAATGGAACGTGTTTTAATTCAAATAATGATGATCACTTATGATAAGGTCTCATTTCATAATGAAATGTATAGAATTCAAGCTTCACTAGTTCATTATTTTTTATGTTTCCATCTATTTTCATATCTGTTATGCGTTTTCATAATATATTATGTTCTTAAAATGTCTGAATGAATGTTTAGTGTTAATTGTTATGATAAATATTGTGCCTCTCAACTTCTTTGGAAACTTTAAATGGAAAAAAAGCAAGGCATTTTCAAAGTTCCTATAGTCAGTGACTACTGTACGTCAGCTGTTGTCTTGCTCTCTTCCTATCTTTCCTTGCAGTGCATTTCTCTTAGCAATCAGCTGTTTAAATGTTTACATTCACATCGTCGAATCTTCAGGGTCACTTTAGCGCTGAGATTGCAGTTTTTATACCTTTTCTAGAGGTTTTTGAGCCTCTCCACGATTGCCAATTAGCGCTCGGCTTTCTGTGAATTGTGCGGCTTGTGTTTTTCGCTCAGTCTGCTCCGAAACTTCGACCGATAAAAGTGGCCGGAAAAACATCCGCTTCTGTTTTTTGGATTTGTTGCGGTAGATTCAGATAGAGTGCTAGCTGGTGCTTCGCTTTCATTATCAGACATTAGATTTAATAATGGTAAGTAGTTTTTAAATAGGGAAAACAAAAAAAAAACACTGCTAAAGAAAAACCGTAGAAAAAACGTGACCATGTGGCAGTTCAGTCACCGACCTTGAGAACACACGTTATTTATTTTAATCTTGACTGTAACCACAACAAACTAAATCAATACTAGTCGTCGGTCTTACGCACTTTACCGGTTTACCATCGTAGTACTTAATTTATGCGCCAAAAATATAAAATAAATGATATTAAATGAGACAAAACCAGTTGGCCCCAACGAATCAAAAGTGCTCGGTTCGGGTGCAAGAAACCCGTTCTTGATACCATTCCTGTTATCGCGACTCCACCTTTTTACCTGTTGACTGAGTTTCACCTTCAGTTTTGCCTCCACCGGCGTCACTTGCTGACGTGTGAAGTCCACTGCGAAAATGGTGCAACTTACGGTAGTAGATAGCCTATAGAAAGCATCTCTAATCTATAAAATCTCACAGAAAAACTATATTTACACAGTGATTCCATATAATAGTTTAAAATGCAATACTCGTAGACACTTTAGTATCTTTGAAGTCGCAATCACTAAAACTATGCCTGTAGAAAACATGTCTAATCTATCACATCTTATAATGCCTATTATTGAATATATATAACTATGTACAAATATTTCTTAATTGAAAAACAAGTAAATATGGATTTACCCCTTTAATGTTCTTAACCTTTATCTATTATAGTGCTCATTATAGTTTTTAAAAATTTTACCGTACCCTTATCCAAAATTCCATAATCTCTTACAGGAGGAGACGTATCTGTATGATCCCAATCTGCTGTTAAAGCTGGACTTTCATCGCAGTCCCGCCAAGTTCAATCCCTTCATATCAGCGGCTAATCCCGGAGAGCCCTGGATGAAAGTGCGTCCTCTCAAGGACACGGACTACGATCGTGGATTCCTGCAGCTGCTATCCCAACTCACCCACGTGGGCAATGTGAATCGCACGCAGTTTTTAAGTAAGTCCTAAGTATTAACATGTTAAAAGGATCCAGTTTTAATCGTATTCCTGTTTTAGCCCGCTTTTCGCAGATGAAGGCAAGTGGAGATTACTTTGTCACCGTCATCGAGGACACTCGCAAAAACGAGATTATTGGAGCTGCATCTCTGGTGATCGAGCGCAAGTTTATCCACAATTGTGCCGTGGTAAGAAGATAGTTAGAATTTAAGAAGCATCCATTGATTTATAAGGAACATATGACTTACCTATGTATTTATTTTATCCTTTTAGCGTGGTCGCCTGGAAGATGTGGTGGTAAATGACACCTATCGCGGCAAGCAACTGGGCAAACTGTAAGCAACACACCATATTTCCAGGAAACACTAATTTTAAGCTATATCCTCCAGGATCGTGGTCACCGTATCGCTGCTGGCCGAGGAACTGGGCTGCTACAAAATGTCGCTGGACTGCAAGGACAAGCTGATCAAGTTCTACGAATCGCTGGGCTATGTGGCCATTCCCGGAAACTCCAACTCCATGACGATTCGCTATGATGAGGGGCCAGCGTTAAAGCGGAATGCAACCTCAGCCGGCTCCAGTGGAACAGTGGGCGACTCCTGCCAAACTGTGAGCCTCGATTTTGCCTCTTGACAATCAGCCGCCAACGCTGCTCCAAAGTCCAAGCTTTGAGTGGGTACGCAACCCATCTCAAAGTTATAAATGCGCAAAGCGCAATGCAAAACAAGAACAGAAAATTGGATTATAACAGAAAAGTATATAATGCAAAAGCATTGCCAAAACTCCATTGCGCTGAGGGCATGATGGATTTTTTGGACAGCGCTGGCAGGCGGTGGTGTCCTTGTGGGCCTGATGTGCTTTCCACCCACCCGCGAGGACATACAATTAGTTATTTAGTTAAAGACAACCGCAACATATGTTGCTCTCTGTTTTTAATCCCTACAGAACTCTCAATTTTATAACTTTTTCTCCCCTTTCTGCTACTGAATGTGCGGCTCAACTCTCAACTTAAAAGGTAGTTGTTATATTACCCTTTAAAAGCACCTTCATCAAGTAGCCATAAGTTTGATAAACTCGCATAAATAAACTATTCATAATACTTATCTACAAGCTCAACCCGAATCTGACAAAAAACACTGAAGAATATAGCAATAAATTGAATGGAAAGTTTACAAATTTAACTATTATCGTCTTTTAAACATAAGATTTGTTGTAATATTTCATTTTCAACAGACAACATTTTTATTTGGCATTCAATTTGAAATTATTTAAGAAACAAACATTTGTGGGAGACATAAGTGTTGTTAAAAAATAGAGATGTTATTTTGTTTGGACTAAACCTTCAACTATTTCTTAAGTATAGGTATGTAAAGGATTTTATTCCACAAATTGTAATCCTAAAATGCTAGTGTGCACCTCGAAATACCAGGACTCTGATTCTGTATAGAAGGAGTTTCTAGTGGCTTCGAGTTTCTTTAGTGTTTTTTGCAAGGTACTTATAGGGCCGAAGACTTCTCTATTTACAAGGGGCTCAAATCGGAGGCAGAAGCTGGGTGAACCCAGCCTCCTCCGCGTCTCATGAGTACGCGCAGAGGTGACCGCACTTGGGACACTTGGAGTGCTTGGCGAAGTACTTCTGCAGGTGCTCGATATGACCGCCGTGGGAGCATCCTTGGCACCAGGCGTACACGCCGCGGACGATCAGGCCGCAGACGCAACACTTGGCCGACTGCATGGACTTGCACTTGTCGCAATACCATCCCACCTTGCCGCCCATGGGGCGTCCACATTCCCCGCAATTCGTGTGCATGGATGTTGAGTGCTGGTTGAGCTGCTGCACTGATCTCAGCCAGGAGCGGTTGATCACCTCGCAGGCTTCGTTCCACAGCTCATAGCGATGCAGTTGGTCCACATAGGTGTAGAACCAGTGCTCCTGATAGGGGAAGACCATATGTTTAAAGCAGTTTTTACCCCGAGCTAAGTATATTTACTCACCACAAGTGCATCCTCAATGGGCAATAGTTTCCGAGCTTCCCCCAGCGCTATAAGGACCGTTAGAGCTGTTTGCACATCACCCACATCGTTCATCAGCATGAGGGCATCGGAAACGAATTTGTGTGGTTCCCACATGGGAATGGGCGGAACATGACTGACTTTCAAGACCGTGGGAACATGTGGTGGCTAAAAGAACAATCAATACATGAGATAAACGATAAACTAGTTTAGTAATCCCAACTTACAGGCGACTTCTCGTGATCGGAGGCCTTGAGATCCAATTGTGGGCGAGCTGCCTGCACATCGTGATGAAGGGCAGGAAATGCCAGGGCTTTTGCGCATTCAGTGGGACCCACGTAAATAAACCCATTGCGCAACAGCTCAAAGTTGTCAAAGGTAATCTCGCTGATGATTTGCGTCTCGGACAGAATCACTGAACTGGTGGGCGGATGCTCCACACCACTGCCACCAAGGGTATCATCATCCACATTGGCAACATCAATCTCGTGCGCAGTTTCCGGTGTATTTCCATTGAGATCCTGGCCGAGATCACTCCGCTGCTGTGGCCAGTCACTGGCTACTTGGGTGGCACGTCGGGAGTTCATCGGATTCTTTTGATTCGAGAAAGAAGACCTGTGCTCGAAGGGTGGCTCAAAATGATTGCTGCCGTAGAACAGCTTGATGAAGTTCCACAATGTGGTGGCCTGGAAAAAATCCATTAGTATGTTTAGGGGAGATATAGTAATAATCTTCAGTTCTCACATTATGTTTCCCATATTTCTTGGAGACCTCTGCATTGTGCTCGCAAAGCTCCGCCAGCTTCTTGCCACTGATAATCAGTTCCCTGGCACAGCCAATGAAACTCTCGTGTTCTTGTGTAGGTCGCGAAACAGATTCATTTAAGGGAGATCCAGAAAACTGTAAGAATGATCAGATGTTAAAATGTGTACCGGCTTTCTGAAGTATTATAAAACCAACCGTCTCGTTAACAATGAATTTGTACATCTTGGAATGATCCAAATGGAACTGAATGCTGCCAGCCACATTCGTTTTCCGGCGACTTCTAAAATGAGTATACATTAAAGCTAGCAATGGGATACATTTCAACTAAACACACATGAAGCTGGTGGACTTGGTGTTGGAGGCGCCACTGGTCTTTGGAGCATACTCCTTGATCTTGTTGGCAAAGGAGATGTCACCGAATCTGCCCCAGCTGGCTCCCTGGGCATTCGCTTTCAACGCTGGCCTTGTGGCATCTTTAAAAGCATGCTTGTAGATGGTGGAATCCTTACTGATGGACAGCAGGCAATGGGAATCACTACCCTGCCACGCAATCCCCGTGGTTACATTCGTGTGCTCGTTAAAGGAGGCGAAGGGGATGTAGGGCCGCCGGATGTCCCACACATGGACGCTGTAGTCCACCACCAGGGCGCAACTAGCGATGTGATAGCTTCGGGGGATAAACAACAATTAATACCGGATAAGTGATTAAAAAGCCTTGCAAGACCCACGTTCTTTCAGGCCGCCACTTGACCCTTCCCACGACGGCGATCGTGTGGATGGTGTGCTCCAGTCCCGGCCTGCCGTCCATGTTCCACACCTTGATCTGCTTGTCCCGACTGCCGGTGGCCAACCAGTTCCTCGTGGGGTGCCAGTCGCAGGTGTAGACGGGTCCATAGTGCGCCGTAAACTGCACCATGCACTTGTCCCACTTCCTCATGTCCCACAGCTGGACGGTACCATTCTCGGAGACGGCGGAGAAGATGTTCTGTGTGTGTGGACTGAACTTGACATCCCTCACCGATTCCGAGTTGCAGAAGTAGGTATTAACCGACTTATCGGATCGGATATCAAAACACTTGATGGTGCCATCTTGTGAGCCGGAGATCAGGATATTGGGTTCGCTGCTGTGGAAGGTCACGGTGTGGGCGGTGCGCTCATGTTCGTTATAGACCAAAAGCTGCTTCTGCCTCCCAAACTTGGAGAGATCCCACACGGAAACCACCCCATTTGTGGCCGCCGTGGCCAGGAGATTGCTATCCAAGGTGGACCAGGCCACATCGTTGGCAGAGTAGCTAAGATTCTGGTTCTTGCCGCGCATATTACACGATTCCGTGAAGCCATTGCTGTTTATGGAGTACACCTTGAGCACTGAAAGGGAAGCATATGTGATGTATTTATAGAAAGACCTTGGCGCATCAAATCTTACAGCTTCTTCCAGCCAAAGCTATCTGGTTGTTGTCCTTGTTCAAGGCCAGGGCATTTGCATGTCCTTCCAGGCAGATCCGCAGCGAGATGGTGGAGGTGTCCTCCACGGAATCAGGCATCCTGGAGCTGTTGCAAATGGACCTTCGGAAAACAAAACAGTGATTTGATAAGACAAGACGCTATCTTTTATTTTCCTTCGGCTCAGTATGACCGTTTTGTGAGCGGCAAAAGTTCGCGGTGGGTGTTCTGGAAAAGAGAATTATAGGATATTTTCTAAATAAATCAGTTTAAGTTTGTAAAAACAATATGAACACAAGAAATTATAAATAAAATTCGCTATTTTTTCAGATAATAAGACTTACCCGGTAAACTCTCTAAAGTTTATGTTTTGAGACGAATAGATTATATTTGGAACACCCCAATAAAAACCGCTAAGGGAGGCACGGCGTTGCCAGATCGTCTTCACCGGCAGAGTGGCAACGCCACCTCTGAGCCCTTGCTGTTTACAAAAATCACGGTCGACTTTTTCGGCAATTTCAATTTAACTGCGCAACAAGTGGCCGTGTTAAAGCAGGCGCCAGGAGCCAGGTCAACCGGACACCGATCCCAAAATGCCGGACATAAAGATAACGCCACTGGGCGCCGGCCAGGATGTGGGCCGCAGCTGTCTGCTGCTCTCGATGGGCGGTAAGAACATAATGCTCGACTGCGGGATGCATATGGGCTATAACGACGAGCGCCGCTTCCCCGACTTCTCCTACATTGTGCCGGAGGGCCCGATCACCAGCCACATTGACTGCGTGATTATCTCGCACTTCCACCTGGGTGAGAGTCTCCTTATCTCGTCTTGGGTTGACCGGGTCTAATCGTTTTTTTTATCGATTGCGCGCATTCCAGATCACTGCGGCGCCTTGCCCTATATGTCCGAGATTGTGGGCTACACGGGGCCCATCTACATGACGCACCCGACCAAGGCCATAGCGCCCATCCTGCTGGAGGACATGCGTAAGGTGGCCGTGGAGCGGAAGGGCGAGTCCAACTTCTTCACCACCCAGATGATCAAGGACTGCATGAAGAAGGTGATACCCGTCACTCTCCACCAGAGCATGATGGTGGACACAGATCTGGAGATTAAGGCGTACTACGCCGGTCATGTTTTGGGTGCCGCCATGTTCTGGATCAAGGTGGGTTCCCAGAGCGTTGTCTACACGGGCGATTATAACATGACGCCGGACAGGCATCTGGGTGCTGCCTGGATAGACAAGTGCCGGCCAGATCTGCTGATCTCCGAGAGCACCTACGCCACCACCATTAGGGACTCGAAGCGGTGCCGCGAAAGGGACTTCCTCAAGAAGGTGCACGAGTGCGTGGCCAAGGGCGGCAAGGTTTTGATCCCCGTCTTTGCCCTAGGTCGCGCCCAGGAGCTGTGCATCCTGCTGGAGACCTACTGGGAGCGCATGAACCTCAAGTACCCCATCTACTTTGCTCTCGGCCTCACCGAGAAGGCCAACACCTACTACAAAATGTTCATCACCTGGACGAATCAGAAGATCCGCAAGACATTTGTCCACCGCAACATGTTCGACTTTAAGCACATCAAGCCGTTTGACAAGGCCTACATCGATAATCCCGGAGCCATGGTGGTGTTTGCCACGCCGGGAATGCTGCACGCGGGTCTCTCCCTGCAAATCTTCAAGAAGTGGGCACCCAACGAGAACAACATGGTGATTATGCCAGGCTATTGCGTGCAGGGCACAGTGGGCAACAAGATCCTGGGTGGCGCCAAGAAGGTGGAGTTCGAGAACCGGCAGGTGGTGGAGGTCAAGATGGCCGTAGAGTACATGAGCTTTTCGGCCCATGCCGATGCCAAAGGTAGCTAAAACTCATCTAGTTTTGTATAAGTGATAGATATAAAGAGCCCCTCTACCTTACAGGCATCATGCAGCTTATCCAGAACTGTGAGCCAAAGAACGTTATGCTCGTCCACGGGGAAGCCGAAAAAATGAAGTTCCTGCGCTCAAAGATCAAGGACGAATTCAACCTGGAGACTTACATGCCGGCCAATGGCGAAACCTGTGTGATCTCCACTCCCGTCAAAATTCCCGTCGATGCCTCAGTTTCCCTGCTAAAAGCCGAGGCCCGCTCCTACAATGCCCAACCGCCGGATCCCAAGCGCAGGCGACTTATTCACGGCGTCCTCGTGATGAAGGACAATCGAATAATGCTGCAAAACCTGACCGATGCCCTCAAGGAGATCGGAATCAACCGGCATGTGATGCGATTTACGTCCAAAGTCAAGATGGACGATCCTGGCCCCATGATCCGCACCAGCGAAAGGCTCAAGACTCTGCTCGAAGAAAAACTGGCCGGCTGGACGGTGACAATGCAGGAGAACGGCTCCATAGCCATCGAGTCCGTGGAGGTGAAGGTGGAGGAGGACGAGAAGGATCCCAAGCAGAAGACCATTTTGATATCTTGGACCAACCAGGACGAGGACATCGGAGCCTACATACTAAATGTGCTCCAGAACATGTGCTAGGCTAGGCAACGAAGAAGCATCCCAATGAAATCCCATGCCTTAATTCCATAGATAAGCACAAAGTGTAGATACCAATTTGTGAAATTTTTGAATGTCGGTCAAAATATACGTAAATAATCCAAAAGGGCTGCAGGATTCTTAATTAAAATTTATATAAATGAGAGTTGGAAAGTTATTGTTCTAAGTGTTTCCAATTTATCCATACAAAACAAAAGTGGGTCAAACTACATTCATTATAATTTATATTGGGAGGCAGACACAATCGAAAACTGTTAGTAACAGATTCGAATTATGTTCATATAGTACTTTTAAATATTAAAAAGGAACTCGTAAAATATCAAATAATAACTTCGGTTAGTGAAAACAAAAACAGACCTTTGCAATTCCTTTCCTCCCACTTCAAGTTAAAGAGTCCGCGGTTAGAGTTATTTTCGTTCGTTCCACGCTATTTATTCTGGGGTTTTTTTTGAAAGTGTAACATTACTAGGGCTCCAGGCGTCGCTCCGGGTGCCTGGCACCATATGCAATTAGCTTTATGAATCGTTGGAGCCGTTCGATCATCTCACAGTAGTAGCATTCGCTTATGTGAGGGCGGCGGCACCGGAGATGATTTCAATCAGCTCGCGAGTGATGACCGCCTGTCGGGTGCGGTTGAAGGTGAGGGTCAGCTTGTCAATCATCTCACCGGCGTTCTTGGACGCGTTGTCCATGGCAGTCATACGGGAGGACTGCTCCGAGCAGGCGCCCTCCTTCATGGTGTAGAAGATGAGCGAGGCCAGAGAGAACTCCAGGTAGCTCTTGACGACATCGCTGTCGAGCGAGTCGTAGACGGCCAGCTTCTCGGACTTCTCCACGGTGGATCCGCTGAAGATGGGCAGGGTGGAGCACTGGTAGGACACCACCGACTTGAACCGGTTGTACACGATCTTGCCCTCGGTGTAATCGTAACCGGTCTGCATAACCTCGTTGGCAATCTTCGAGGCGTCCAGGAAAGTGGGCGGCAGACGACCCACCTCGTTGGCCACCATCAGGATGTTCTTGCCGTACAGGCGGGACAGGATCGCACGCGACTTGTCGCCCACGCAGAAGACCTTGGTGTTGGCCTCATCCTGGGCCAGCTCTCCGCGAATGAGACGGGCCACACCAGTGTGGACGGCTCCGCAGAGACCACGATCCGAAGTCACCGCGATGAGCAGCTTCTTGGGCTCGGCCTTCTCGTCGGCCTGGATTTCCGTCTTCTCGAAGAACTGCTGGGCGCCAATGCCGTAAGGACGCGCCGCCTTCAAGTCTCGCTCCGCACGAGCGTACTTGGCAGCGGACACCATCTTCATCGATTGCGTAATTTTCTGAATGTTCTTCACCGACTTCAGGCGAATGGAAATCATCTTCAGGGTGGCCATTCCACGCTGCTGCTGGGCCAGCATGGTGGCCTCCATGGCCAGGGGCAGCAAGAGCTGGGTGCGTTGCATCATCATCCTGTCGAAGCTGTCGAAGATTCCCTGCCAAAAATTACTTTAGTTTCACTACTCGGCAAAATGGCAATTTTCCTCACCTTGCGTTAAGTTGGCTGCGCCACAACGAGTGTTATAACACCGAGCTGAGTTGCCACCCGGTTGAGTTTAAGGGTGGTCGTTATTCGTGGTGACTGGCAAAAGGACAGGAGCTGGGGAGTAGAAAGGGGGTTACAGCCAAAAATTAAATATTTTATACAACTAAAAGAGGATAAAAGCTTTAATCTTTAAGCTAAGAAATAATATGCCTTCAGCAAAAAGTAATTGAATATCATTACTCTTTTAGGATGCTACAATTTTATATTAAATAATTAGATACACATGATAAATTTGAATAATGAACCCCTTACAACATTTGCCTCTACGCCCTTTTATATTATGTATTTCAAAATCCAATTAAGTAGCCACGAAACCACAACAAAGGCGCCAATTTGGAAATTGAATTACTTAGTGTTAGTTTATTTCTACACAATAATACTTGTTATATTAAAATTAAAACCCCATAAGTAATTGATAATGATAAGGTGGTTGAACCAGAGATGCCACTTTGTTTCCCGAGCTTCAGCCAGAGTTGCCACCTTGTCTTCCCATGGTCAGCTGCTCACGCACGCCTCCTGCTGGTCCGTCACTAACGCCTCACGCAAAAAAAGCTGACGTACTCGGGAAAAAGATTAGGATATTTCGACGGAGACGAGCGCCCGATCCGACTAATTGACTCCCCCGCCCCAGCAGCCAAGCCATACAGACAAGATCGCCCCGTTCCAGGATTCCCGGGATCCCAGGGATGCGACCTCTGGGGACGAAAAACAGCGGATAAGTTAGCTGTGCGTGTGCGTGTGTGTGTATGTTCGCTTCGAGTCTGTAAAAAGCTGGAAAATTGTTGCTGCGCAGCGGAGGAATATATATATAGAACACTAAGCAGCAGAACTGGCATGACGAAGATCAAGACGAGGCTAAAGACAGAGGCTTGAGATACCAACCAAGAAATCGGTGGCTTAAACAACCAAAATTCCAGTGCCTTTGTAGCAGCAACAAGGTGTGCGTGTGTGCGTGCGTGTGTTTGTTGCCTGCGCAGTGTTGTTGTTGCCGTTGCAGTTGCAGCGTTGCAATTGTTGTTGTTGCTGGTGTGACACAACAGTAACAAAATATTGAGCCGCCGAGCAAAACACATGATGTGGTCGTTTTTCTCGCGCGACTCCTCAAAAGACTTTCCCTACGACATTGGCGAACCCGTGGGCGGTTTTGAGCAGTACTCCATATGGACACTGCACAAGGCCAAGAGGAAGACCACCCAGGAGGAGGTGTCCGTCTTCGTCTACGACATCCGCAGTGGATCGGATACCAAGTGCGAACTGGCCAAGGCATCGCTGAAGCGGCTCAAGACATTGCGTCATCCCAGCATCCTGCAGTATCTGGACTCGCTGGAGACGGACAAGATGCTCTATGTGGCCACAGAGGCGGTGGATCCGCTAGGAAGCTACTTTGCCAAGCTGGGCAGCGATAATCTCCAGAAGGGCCTCTACCTGGCCTGGGGCATCTTCCAAATCACTGTGGGTTTATCTTGAAACCACCCTTCCAGCAATCTTAGCTAATCTATAATCTCTTCCAGCGCGCCCTGTCCTTCCTCAACAACGATGGCAATCTGCGACACAACAATGTCTCCGCCTGGTCGGTGTTCGTCAATGCCTCTGGCGAGTGGAAACTGGGCAGTCTGGAGTATGTCTCAGCGGCCGATGGAAATCCCATGCCGCCCGCCAAAATTCCCGTGACCCTGGAGGTCTACGATTCACCCGAGAAGAACGATCAGAGCAAGCTCAAGGCGGCCACCAAGTGGTACATACATTTTTTTATCCCTGAAACTCTTTATTCTAATGTGCATTAACCAAACCAGTTCCGTGGATATGTGGGGCCTGGGCTGTCTGGTGTGGGAGGCCTTCAACGGCGTGCTTAAGCAGCGCTCCAACCTCAAGGACATTGAACACATACCCAAATCCCTGCAATCGCTCTACTGCGAGCTAGTGGGAGCCTCGCCTTCGAATCGCCCCAATCCGGCGGACATAATCACACGTTGCCGCAAGCCAGGAGGCTTCTTCAAGAACGATTTGGTGGACACACTGCTCTTCCTGGAGGAAATCCAAATCAAGGACAAGGCGGAGAAGAATCGCTTCTTCAGCGGCCTGACCACGCATCTGGACAACTTTCCGGACAATGTGTGCAGGCACAAGATACTTCCACAGCTGATAACAGCCTACGAGTACGGAGATGCGGGCTCCGCGGTGCTGGCACCCATGTTTAAGGTTGTCCATTGAATCGATACACAATATCTGACACATGAGTATTCATTGAGAATTGTAATCTTGCAGCTGGGCAAACTGCTGGACGAGGTGGAGTACCAGAAACGCATTGTGCCATGTGTGGTCAAGTTGTTTGCTTCCACGGATCGTGTGACGCGATCGCGCCTGCTGCAGCAGCTGGATCTTTTCATTGCGCATCTGCAGCCACAGGTGGTCAACGATCAGATTTTTCCCCAGGTGGCGCACGGATTCCTGGACACCAATGCCACCATACGCGAGCAGACGGTCAAGTCGATCATCCATTTGGCGCCCAAGCTCAACTACAACAATCTGAATGTGGAGGTGCTGCGTCACTTTGCCAGGCTGCAGGCGCGGGACGATCAGGGTGGAATTCGCACTAATACGACGGTGTGTCTGGGCAAGATTGCGCCGCACTTGCATCCGCAGGTGCGCCAGCGTGTGCTGGTCTCTGCCTTTATTCGCGCCATGCGGGATCCTTTCCCTCCCGCAAGAGTGGCGGGAGTCTTAGCGCTTGCCGCCACACAGCAGTACTTTTTGCTCAGCGAGGTGGCCAACCGGGTGCTGCCGTCTCTGTGTTCCCTCAGCGTCGATCCGGAGAAAACGGTGCGCGATCCGGCGTTCAAAACCATCCGAGGATTTCTGGGCAAACTGGAGAAGGTATCCGAGGATCCCAGTTTGCGAGAGACGATGGGTGAGTGATCTTTATTCTGTTAAAAATATACTATTTTGTAATAGAACAAAGGAAAGGAGAAGCATAAGGTATGGGACATATAATAATTCGAACTATTATTTTGCAGAGGCGGATGTCCACACGGCCACGCCCTCGATTGGCAATGCGGCGGCCACCTGGGCGGGATGGGCGGTGACGGCCGTCACAGCCAAGTTCTATCGCAGCCAAAGTGATTCGTCGCGACCACGACCGCCTTTAACTGGACGCAATCTGTCCAAGCCAGCGTCGCTTGGTGAGTACATATATTCGCCTCGCTTATGCAATTTGCACAATGCAATTAACCTGGCCTCCATTTGCCTTGTTTCCGTATGTGTAGAGCAACCATCGAGTAGCAGTCTATCGACCACCACAAGTAGTGTTACCTCAATGACGTCGCTGGAGCATGAAAGCAATGACACCTCCGCCTCGGCCTCTGATTATGGCAACAACGATTGGGACAACGAAAACTGGGGCGAAATGGATGTAAGTGCTAGTTGAATGTCATGAGAAAAGTGCTAACTATGCTTGATTAATTGCAGACCTCTCAGGATCCCAGCAGTCCGCTGGCAGCCAGCTCCAATAATGGCGCCTTAATGGCGGCCAATGCCTTGAGCGAAGTGCGCGATGGCTGGGACAACGAGGAGTGGGGCAGTCTTGAAGAGGATCCGGTAAGATCGTAGTCTAAAAAACATCAAATTCAGTTACTTATTCCATTGTCTTCCGCTTAGTGCGAGGAGGAGGAGCAGGCGGAGCAGGAGCAGCAGCAACAGCAGCTGGCCAGACAATCTATATCATCCACCACGTCATCCAGTCAGCAGCACCAGCGTCCTCTGTTGCCACATCAGCAGCAACAGCATCCGCATCAGCAGCAGCTGCAGCAGCACGAACTGAACGATCTTATCGAGCCGCTGGCCAAGCTCAACTCACACGTCACCTCGCCGTCGAAGCAATCGATGCTGCGGCCCAAGGAGCTGCCCAATCTATCCAGCAGCAATACGTCGCCCACGTCGGCCACTGCCAATTGCAATAACATTAGCCCGCCTTCGTCGCATTTGAATAATTCGACGCATAATGCCAATTGGAATAGCGATTCGTGGGCCGACGGGGAGTTTGAACCACTGGATGAATCGGGATTTGGTGAGTTTTAAGATAATCAGTAAATTTTTGTAGTACTAAGATATGATATTCATCATCAGTATACTCTTATAATGAACTGTTTAGTGAATGGTAACTAATTAATATACCTTGTTTTTCCAGGAAATGCCAAACTGGACGAGGCTCGTCGCAAGCGGGAGGAGAAGAAGCTGCAGCGGCAGCGGGAACTGGAGGCGCGACGCGCCCAACGGGCGAGCGGTCCCATGAAGCTGGGCGCCAAAAAGCTTTAAAAGTAATCAGCGGATAACAGCGACGACATTGTTATTCAGCTGTTATTTCCCTCTTACATCTAAGCCCAAAGTGTATTTTGTATATTTCTGTACGTGCGTGTATGTCTCTTGTCCCGCTCCCAATTTTTCCCGCTCTGTGTGTGCTTTGTGTTACCTTTGGGTACTTGTTATTGCATTAAATGCAATCTCAGTGTCTCTAGCCACCACATTTCGATTCCGTAAATATAGCCGTATTGTATTTCTAATGCTGGCACGATATTAGCTAATATATTCTCAGCGTCTCTATCGAAATTTCCGAATGTAAAGCACTGTAATTAAAAACCTGTAATTTATATTTATATAAAACCAAAAACGAATGAAGCAAATGACAAACCAACCAACCAGTAGTTAGTAAATTACTTCAAATTTATACTTTTATTAATCGAGTATAGAAGGAGAAAACGTATCGAAGATAGGATATCTAACTAGGAGGGTCCTTGAGCGTGAATGTCAGAGCAATGGGGGATAATCGATATCAGTGAGTGGATATGAGGTCCTTTTCCTATCCTACTATCAAAGAGTGAATGGGGTTGTGCGTGTGTGTGATTTCAAAATTCATTTTAGTCGCCCCTTTCCAAAGCTGAAAAAACTTAATGGATTCCATGCTCGATTTTCTAGAAAGCGCTGAAGGGAAAAGTGAATATTTAACAAAAAATCTAAACGTATTTTTGCGAATGGAGCGTAACCAAAATTGTGAATTTTAATACATAAATAATAACAAATATTTTTATATAGTTCATAATAAACGGGGAAACGAATTATATAGAACCAACCAAATAGAAACAACAGAAATCAAGAATCGCAAGCAATTATAGAAGGAAACAATTTTAAAGCTTTTCAGAGATACATTTAATTGTAGTAGAATTGCACTTGTTATATAGATGTCCTAGTTTGCCATAAATAGGAACGATCAGGAATGCGTTTTCCTCTCGGTTTAGGTTTACCTTTTTCGTTTTCTTGCCATTTTCCGTTGAAGAGTTTTCGAAGTTTTCGAATTTTACCCAAGTTTACCTAAGAACAGCACCAAGCGCCATTTTTTGCATGTCAAACTACTAGTAGCGATACACTTTTTGAATGTCCTGTACATACATTTAGATACAGATACAGTTATACATATACCTAACATATATGCCGATTTTTTCCAATACCTCAATATCAGTGTACAATTTTTCCATAATATATTTTTGAAAATACAAACGAAACTAAATAACCCAAAAAGGAAGGAAATACGAAAAAATAAGGAATGAAAAATGTTGACTTTTTGAAATCTCATTGTTGTCGCCGCGTCTGTTTGTTTGCACCAGGAGCAAACGCCACATATGTATATTTGTAATTAATGCAACTCGATTCCAATCCACGTCAGCCCGATATGCCCCGCCCCCTGCCCCCGCCTCCTTCTTCACACTTATTGGCATTCATTTTCTTACAACAAATTCTCTCAGCAAATTTAACATTAGCGTAATGAACTATTAAAAAAACCAAAAAAAAACATTGAAAATAAACAAATTGAAGCAACATGGAAAATTTATTGTTTAGACAAATTTTTAAGACTGCAAAAATAAAAGAAAAAACAAAATTAATTGAAAGTGGTAATGGTAAATTACAAGAAAACTAAATTATTTAGTACTAATCATCAGTAAAATAAATTTTGAAATAATTAATAACGACAAAGTCTTGATATTTCACCTCTGTGGGTAAGTAAAAACTTTTTAGGGTTCTATTAACATGGTTTAAATGGATATATCCCGATTGGCTTTTGTGGCCACATCTGGTCGGATAGATATATATAGTTGGTTAATGGCATCTGTTTTGGCAAATGTTTCTGATGGCCATTCGATAATTGCAACAATCCCAAACCAAGCCTTTGTTTATGTTTTATTTCGCCGTCACTGCAGTTTGTGCAGCTGTTTTTGCCAGTTTTGCGAGGATAGTTAAGATGGGTAGATGCAGATATCGGGAAAACCCCCATAGAGCTTGGACAAAGGGAAAATACTTCATACTGCATCGATATCAAGTTCGCTTTTTATTCATTTGCTTAAAAATAACCCAACTGGATTCAACCACTTTGAAATGGAGACGTGCTTTTTTACTCGTAGCAATAATTAATTTCACATTTATCAATTTCATGTTTTTACGCAACATATACTTTATTAGGAACTTTAATAAAATAATTATTTATAGCATACAAATTTCGAAGGAAATGTAATATCCATGTCTTGATAATCATTTTATATATATGGTTTTAATTAATCATTGCTCATAAAACGTAATTATGCGCCACACGATTTCGTAGCATACTTATTTGAGCCACAGAAACGCAATTTCATCTGGGTCGTTTCGCACTCCGCCCACTGCGCTAATTAAAATGAGTCAATCTGCCCAGATTAGTGCTCCTTGGTAATCCCCCAATGTCACGTCACGTTTTGCGAGCTATTTTTAAGACCTGCGACCGCACAACTTTGTTTTTCTCACGCGCCCGTTTCGCAGCTAATTTGTTGCAACTTGCACTGGGTTTCCGAAACAGGGGCGTTGCCAAATGGGGGTTGGTAAAAATTATTTCAAGATAAACTAAAAATGTTTTTTAAAACTTTTAAGGAAGGTTTATATTTTTTCATATGACTAGATTAGAAACTGTTATAAAGGTGTTGTAAATTAATATTGAGAAATAAAATTATTATAAGGATACCTTTTTAAGACAGAACTCTGCATAATTTTATTTTTGAAAGATATATGCTGTACTCATTTTTTTATGAACGGATTTTTCAAATAATATAAAAAACTTTTAACGAATTATTCTATTTATATGAACATTCTTGACCAACTTAGGAACTCTTCATATAAGATTATTATAAATACATCAATATAATTTTAGAGTGTTATTTAAAGGTTTTCTACTAATATTTTGAAGGCCGCTGATTGTTGTACAGAGTATTGAAAATAATATCAAGGTAATATGTGTATTTTAGACCCCATTTACCCCGCCCTTTTTGCAACCCGCCCAACTGTCCACCCCCGGAATGGAGCAGCTGCCAAATCTGTTGACGGAGTTGCCCTTGCCGTGAGTAATTGCCTCGCCCAAGTGCCACAAACACAAACGCTGCTCCGGATTGCAGTGCCTAAAATAAGTAACGCCAAGTGGGGGGTGGCGCAAAATAAAACCAGAGGCTACTAAAGACGCGGAACGCTATTAATAGGCGCTGAAGTCAGATGGAAATGGAGATGGAGACCCATAGAGATATAGCCACTGCACTCGCATTACTCATACGCCCTGCCTGCCGCCTCTCGCGTGTCTAATTGCGCTGAAATGCTGAAATTGCGATTACCGCCGTTGCACGGGTGTGGGTAATTAAATAGCTGTGGCTATAGTGTCGTGATAAAGTTGAGCAAATATTGAGATCATTATGGTAATTCAAAGTGCCCTGCAGCTTTCAGCATCTTTGGCATTCATTTTGCGCTCATTAAACTTGAAGCATATGACTTACTATATTTTGTTTTTCATTTGTCACCGGTGTATTGAAGCTATAGCTGTGCGATTTGGCACGCAGGTGTGCTGAGTGCTGCGGTGCCAAACAACTCTATACGAAATTCACATAATTTCCTCGCTTCGAGCGGGCGCAAAATGCATTAAACGCTCTTACTATTACTATTGTTTTGTTTTTGTGTTCGTTTCAGTTTGTCTTTGATACCCTGGAATCGTAAAGCTAAGGGGTGTATTACTAGTTGGATAAGCTGGAAAAATAAACAATCAGCAAGGTCAAATTCTCTGATCAAAATCCGTGTCATAGATCAATGGATTGTTGCTTATATCAATATACCATTTTCAAAGCAATTCCTGAAATATATTCTAAATTTTCAGCTAATATATCATAGTATTTCTTTATTAAATTGTCTTTAAAAATACTAGGATATTCCCATTTCTAGCTGTATTTTAAAAATCGTACCTATTCCTAATTTCGCGACTTTGACTTCTCGCATTCAATCCAATCAAAGCGCAACGCTCCGTTCAAATCGACTCGCCTTTGGCTTTGTTTTCGGCATCTTTTGTTGTTGCGGCTGCTGCAGTCGTTGCAAAAATTGTTTAAAATTTCAAATTAGCTGCAGTTTGCATTGGTTAATGTTTCCACAATTGCTGCCATTTCTAGGAGCGGTCTCCTTAGCATTTTACACTGCCCCTGCATTCTGGAACAACTTCTCCCAGCTGCCCCCCACTGCGGGTGATGGCATTTGTGGGTAGATTAATATTTGCCAGCCAATAAATCATTCTGATCTTAGCTGTCATACATATATATATTAGCTATCTAAGAAGTGTAACAAGAAGGTCAAGCAGATGTTTACCTACACGAGAAAGAATCATCCTATTTTTACTATTTAATTCAGAGAAATGTTTTTTCTTATATGCCATAGAGGGTCATTTAAGTGTAATAATCAATTGTACTTTACTCAACAATCATAAATATATTTCTTTGAGTGTAAATCTAGTAAATATACTTTTTTTTCTGAATAATGTTTTTATAATATCAGCTTGCTCTCTTAGATTAACTAAACCTTACTGCGTGACTTACTGGCCCTTCCTGTTTCTTATCTACCACGAGGTGTTTATAAGGTTCTAAAAGGTTTGGCTAATATTTATTTGACCCCATTTCGGAAATGTTTTACAATTTGTACACAAGGATGTGCGATCCTAACATAAAGATATTTATATTTATGCAGTATTTACATGGTGAAATTTTAAAATTAGCTATACAAGTCCACCATTAAAGAAAGTTTTTTGTCTAACTCTAATTTGCACTTATGTATCTTTGTTTTAAAACTTTCAAGCTGAGCCCTAATTGCCAGTTCTCCCCTCTTGCTTGCTTATCTAAAAAGTGAAAATCCCAAAATGATTCATGGGGTTTTCCCGGCATTAACCCCGAATAAGGCCACGCTTGAGCGTACATATTTACGCATTTTGAGCAAGTTTCCGTTTTGTACAAATACGAGCAAACAGGCAAATAATAATTGCGATGAACAAATATTGGTCCGTGTAAATGGACAAGCCCCCAAGGCAAACAAAGAGTCGAAGTTACCGGGGGGTAAAAGGGGGCTTCCATAGAAAGGAAAACCGCAGGCTGGAAACCGCGATAAGGCGCTGAATATAGCCCCGTCTCTGACTATATAGTCGGCTGGTCCGGAGTGGGGTTTTCGGTGCGTGCCCGAGTTGATAATTTAGCTGGATAGCTGGTCTCCAGACCGCAGACAAGACGATACGGATGAGTCACCCTGGCTGGCAGTATGGCGACCCGTGGCCACCAGAAGCCCAAGTGTTCCACAAGTTCGGCACGAGCGACACGGAGATCAGAGCTGTCGATTTAGCCACAAAAAAGCTGTTTTTAAGAGCTCTATTCTGAAGGTACATATAAACATTAAATCTAAGAATTTGATTTTAGTTTTCAATCCAGCAGAATTAGTTTATAATTATAAGAAAATAAGTTAAAGAGTTGATTTGAACATAAAAGTATTTATTTATTTTTTAACAGCCTCTAAAATTATCAGAGGGTTATACCCCTGTTTGGTTTTTTTTCTGGTTTTCCAAAATGTTTGTATTTTTCCCTAATATAATCTTGAATTTATTATTGTAACGACTAAGCTACGGTAAAACCCAGCAGCTTGATGCATTTCCGCAAGATTTTTTCATTTTACTTAGCTCTAGATTTTAGATTTAATTTTTATTTAGTTTGTCAAGGAATTTGATAAAATGCTAAGGACCTTAAAATCCACTAAAATGTGTTTAAATTTGGCAGCTCGAATGCCCAAATTCGAGGAATTCAAATAAAAAATGGTGTTGATCTACACTAACTAACTAACTTAAATTAAGGAAAATACTTTTCCGAATTACATTATTTTCATTTATTTTAACTATATTATTTATTTCCTTTTTGTATGTTAAATGAAATAAGTATTATGTGGTAAATTATGTTTTTAAATGAATAATTTGGTATTACTTAAAAAAAATTGGTTTTGAAAGAATCATACATACATAATACTGTGCCATAAATTCTCAATGATACATTTTTTTTTATTTTTATATTTTGCTATAATCTAGCAATGGTTTCTTTATGATAAAGCCAACACTGACGCGGACATCGCGAGCTGTAAACAAATAAGTAAATAAATTTACAACTGGCGGCTGCATGCAACAGTTTGTTGTCGATGAATGAAAACGTGCTGCCAGAGGTGGCGGGCTTCGAAAGGGGATGAGGGGGAGTGCAAGGGGGGCTTTGTGGACACTTGGTGTTTGGGCCCCGGCAAACTGGTTTTTGGCCACATGCACAAGACACAATGTAAATGGCAGCGAATTGGCGCACAATTCGAGATTCGAGGCTTGCCGCACACGTGTTGATTTCGATGGCGATGCCAGCTGAGCAGCCAGACAACCCACAAAGCCACCCGCCACCCACCACCCACCACCTGGCACCCCCTTAAAAACAGAGCCCCTGTCCTGCCACCCCCTCCCCCTTAACCACACCACCTTTGTAAGTGGGTCAATTACAGGCTGCCATTGTCGCTTTTGCCACATGCACAAGGAAAAATTAAAGATCTGGATAAGAACTAGTAGGTTATTACAATTTTGGTAAAAGACTTTAAACTATTTTGGGTCTCTTGAAATATTTAAAAATATATTAGGAGAAAGATCATTATTAAATCATTATAAACAATATGTTTATTTATATTGCAAAGATTACCGAATTTTTTAAATCACAATTTGTATTCAATACGTAATATATATTATAACATATTATTTATTGTGATCGAATATTTAAGAAACTCCTCTTCTTTCATATTTTTAAAAATAGGTACAGCACAAATAATTAATTATAACCTAAATATATAATTTAATACAACTTTTTCCAAGACATATATGAACAAATTCTTTTACGAGTAACTAAAATCAATAAATACTTAAATTTTCTCCGTGCACGCATGTGTTCCTAGTCCCAGCAAACTGTAAACTTGCGAAATAATAAATTCAATTTCACAAAATGGGGTAAAAAAAACGAAGCCAAAAACGGCCAAGACCAAAGAGCCAAATTGAAAGCAATACAAATACGAATCGAAAGCACGTCTAAGTTAGTTGTGAAATTCTAGGTACCTCCATTTATCGGTTGTCAAGCTGTAGGGCGCAAGAAACACCTACCGATTTTAAGAATCTATATTGGCAATAAATTATTGCTGACATTGGCTATTATAATACTACAGTATGTACATGAGGCCACCATAAATCCGTGGGAGGAGCTGATTTTCCAGAAGTAAGTCGCCTGATTAGCGGCACGTATGCCATTTGCTGGAGATAATTTCCACAGCTCTCTTTATATTTTTGTATAGCCTTTGATAAGAGCGGGTTTTCCGAACCTACTCTTCTGGGGAAGTGCGTAAGATGCTTTATGAGTGCTGCCAATAAGACTATCTAATGTAATTCTTGGAATTGAGTGTATAAAAATATACTTATGATTTATACGTTGGTTTTCCATGATATTTTGGTGCTATAAATACAGTTCTTTATAAAAATAAGTTGTTATAGTAAATGTAAGTAAGGAAAAGTATGAAATGTATAGTAACTACATTTTTTGATGTAAGGGTAGGTATAAAATTGATACGTTTCCTTACTTTAAAATATTAATTATGTAGGTATGCTATATTTGTTTTATATACTTTGGTCTATTATTTTTTTCTTTTTTTTGAAGTTAACCCATCAATATCCAACCATATCTAACCATATCTATTTTTAAGTTGGCTAGACCCTTTGTGCATATAAAACTTGCTATCCAACCAATCCTCAATTCCAGATTTAGGCGTCTGCCTGCCTTTTTGATGCTGGTTAGGCGGTTTGCCTGCCGTTTTGGGATCGGTTCTGTTCGGGCTGCTCTTTTTAGGTCTGAGCATGGGTCTGGATGATCATGATCTGTCCGTCCCCAAGTATTTCTGGTCCGATCCCGATGCCGATGCCGAAGCCGATCTCCATGTGCGACGATGGTGGTTGGCGTTGGCGATTAATTACCCCCGAAACGGCTTTGCTGATTTCAGCTTTACGAGCCTTTTAAATTTTTTTTTGCTGGTCGCCGTCTTTTCTTCGCCTGACAAGTTGAAATATGCGTCGGACACTTTCGAGCGAGGGGCATAAAAATACCAGAACCAATCTGAACTGCTCTCGGTTCCTACACTTTTTTCCTTTTTTTTGGATTTTTGTTTAGCAGATTGGGACTGTTGTTTTTGGGCAGGCCTTTGGGTTTTTATAGTTGTTTTGGCAAGGCATTAAAACATTTGGAGTTTTGCTTTGTTCGTGCGACCGCCAATTGTTATAAGTGGATGAGTTAAGGGCTCTTGATTCTAGAGCGGCGGGGCGGCCACCGCGTGGAATACTCAATATTTATAGACCTAGGTCCGGTAGCCGAACAAAAAGAGAGCGCTTCACAAAGCGATATAGGCTAGAAAGAGGGCGGGGGGAGAAACACACTGGCTTACAGGAAAACAGATCCGGGAATATGAGGTCCAAAAAATGTCCTAAACCAAAACTTAAATTAAAGTAAAAATGAATAATCTTTCTCTACAATAATAATATTTTTTAAAATTCTAATTAATTAATTTAGAGTTCCCATATACATAAAACATGTTGTAGGAAATGTTTTTCTAAAAATAAGCTGTTATTGCTAGGAAAAAAGTAATTTTATTTCTCCCTAAGCTAATCTATTGTTTGGTTAATCTTAGGGTTATTATTTTCTTGGAAAATTAGTATTTATGAGTTAAAAATTAATTTTTCTTGTATTCGAATTTTTGATGTCCCACATGTTTTATTTTTTAGTTAATTTGAAGTCTTATGTTAAAAAAGTTACTACAAAAAATTGTATTTATTTTTATTAAATTGGAATTTGTTAAAATCGATCTTCTGTAAGCTAGTGCAATAACAACTCTTTTTCGCCGTCTCTGTCTTTGTGATGACTCATATTAGACGTCAATAGAGGTTGATATCAGGGAATTAAAGAAATGGGGGGAGAACGACTCGAAGTCGTCACTGGTTAAGGAAGCTAGTGATAAGGATTCCGGGCTGGAACACGTCATAGCTGGCCTGTGAGAAGTGGGAATGGGGATCGAAATGGGATCGGGAATGGGGATGTATTATAACCCGCGTCGGGTTCAACGTACAGATGGCTTGGGGCCACACCTGTTGCCGAAACTACAATAAAAATACAAAAACCTGCGGCGCAATAAAGCCAGGGCAGAGCAGCAGCAACAAAAGCAACAGAAGCGGCCAGAAACGCAGAAATCACGCTACGATCATAAAGGCGAAACGTGCTAATAAAAACAAAAACAAAGCGCAAGTCGCGCTTCTGAGCGGTAAGAAAACCCTACAAAACCCCTAGGAGTTGCACTTGAACCCAGGTGGAATGGAACGAGAATCCCGAACTGCGCTGGAATGCCGGCGATTTGCCCCAGCTGATGATGAGCGCACTCAAAACAGATAATACCATTCGCGAACCAGATGCAGATTCAGATACAATGGTAACCCGAAATGAGGCCAAGGCAAGCAGCGGCCACGACCCAAGAAACACAGGGAAAAACGGGGATAGCTGAAGCTCTAATGATCCTCAATAGGACAAATGAAAATTTATATGATAAGATGATAAAAGTATCTTACTACGGTCTATGGTTTTCTAAAATTTTTATTTTAATATATTGTATTTTTTATAACGACCTTCTTTTCTTTCTTTAACCTCAAGATTTTTTTAATATGAGTAACTAATTGTAAAGATGGCAATACCAAAAACAACCAATTTACCGAGATTAGGGGTACGCTTTTGCGTACTTGCTGCGTTTTTTAATTTTCCATATGATTAGCAGGAATTAAAATGAATAATGTTCGTTACTGACTCATTCAATCATTATCTCAATACCACAGGCAAATGCACAAACCATTTACGTAGCATATTTTTGTTTTTTAAAACTGAAAAATTTTAACTTCGTTTTTAATGGGAAGATCGAATCAGTTTTATAAACCATTACCAGAAGTCGAAAAAATGTATTTCGAAATTTGTAATACCAAAACCATTAAGGTAGTCTATGAATAGGGAAATACTAAATTTTTTCGGTTTATAGATTTTTTTCAGTGCAGCGAAGATACTAACCTAAAAGTAGCCGCGAAGTCGTGCGATTTGGATCGCCCACGGCAACTGCAGAGCGGCTTCTGTTCTTCACCGCCCCGAATTCTTCGCCGAATTCTTCTCCGACCTCTTAGGTTGCTTCTTTTGTTTTGACTCCCAATATTCGTAATGTTTTCGCGAGAGATTCGAGATGCAACTATACTCAGATACTCAGATACTCGTACCCGTGCCAAAAGAGGAAGAATCTGAGTGTCTCATTGAGTGGCGCACACAAACACACTCACTAAGTACAATTAAAGGTGTACGTACTGTACGTGTTTCGAGTTCACTGTACCCGTTACCTTTCGTGCGTATTATTAACTCAAATATACACAAAATATAACAACAGCAACAAGAACAAATCGTACATCAAAAATGACTTAAAATCTCGCCACACGTCAATGGAATAAATGCATTCGGTGCATTGGAAAAAGTTTTAGATGAGATTAATTACAATATTCAATTTAAAATTCGGGACACAACAAATAATTAATTAAACTTAATCTGATATTATAAATTAAAAAATATTAGAGATTTTAAAACTATAAAACAAGTAAGACAGTTGCATAAGCCATTTAGTAAAATAGTTTGAAAACATATCAAAATGGCATAAAAGATCGGTAAAAATTGGGAAATATACTTAGATCAGGATAATAATATCCTGTTTTTTGCAAAAAAGACTTGTTTGTTGTAAAAAAAAGCATAGCTGTTCAATAAGCTTTAGATTTTTGAGTTGCACAACTTATATTAGTTATAACAATAATATTGGATACGTTAATTTCTTTTATATTTATTGTTTCACTTATTTATTGGCTTATTTTGGTATTTATTGCAGTGCATTTGTATATATGCGCAGTCGTATTTACTTGTGCATAAGTATTTGTGGCGATGGGACCGCTCCCTCGCCAAAAACGGAAAAAAACAATTTGTATCCTCGCTCGCTCCTCGCTCCATAAACAATGAGAAATGTTGCATCCGCCTTTGTTTTTGTTGGGTGAGTTTGCCCGTTCTGATCTGCCTTGTTTGTTGTTGGCATTATAAAAGTGTCATTAACATGTCAACGGGTCGCCGAAGTTCGCCACATTTTTGCAGTGGGAGGGTGGCTGTGGGGTGGCTATGAAACTGGAACTGGATTAAAAATGTTTGCGACCGCCAATTGTTTTGAGGGGCTGTGCGAATATGTAAATTCCGCGTTTTTATTAATTTTAATCAAGAGTGAAATAAAACCCTTTAATACGCTGTTACAGAGCGAGAAATATTAGAGAAACAAATAGGAATTACATTAAACTTTAAATGACTCATATGAACTTCTGTTAATTGTTAGAATCGGTTTCTTAGAAATATATTGTGGAAAAACAAGTCTTATTTATAATTTAAAATTGTTACTCAAGTCATATTTAATTTAAAATTTTCTTTAATATCACAATCTTAAGTGAGTAATTTAAAAACACATTCCATTGGTTAGATAGTAATAAACTGTATCAAAATATATATATTTTATGTAGCTCAGATTCTTGGCATTTTTTAGATTATTAATAAGTTTTTTCCAAGCCTTGATATATATCCTTAAAAAACCCATTTTTTGGTTTGAGAAAATAAGAAATAAATAGTATAGATTAATTTGAGCCAAAAAACCATCTTAGGGTAATTATAAAAACTAACCGCTACTTATTTAAAAAATCTTAATTATAATTGGATATTTGGTTACGGTGAAATCTAATTTCGTAGTTGATCCGATTTGTTTGCCGTGTACCCTTTCTCCCTTTTGTTGTCAAGCGAAAAAGTTAAACGGTAACCGGCCCAAAGTTCATTCTGCTCTCCCGCTCACTTCGCCACCCACTCTGTTCCCTCCCCTCTCCCACTTAACACCCCTCTCCACTCACTTAACCAAAAAAAAAACCTTCCAGCAGAAAGGAACAACAACAACAACAACAGGGGACAACACAGGCAGCAGTACAAAAACAAAAACTATGTGACGCCAGCGCAGAGAAGTCAATGATCGGCTGGCGCTGGTCTTGTTGTTGTTGTCATAATTAAACGCGACAAATAAAATTTGAAGAAAAAAAAGAGCCGCCGACGTCGCCGCCAGGCTAAAATACAACAACAATACAACAATGAGACAACAATAAATTCTTCAATTAACATTCGCACAGGTAAAAGAGAGGGAAAGAGATAGGCAGAACACAGAGAATGAGAGTGGGGGTGAGCAAGAGGAGAGAGCGCAGAGAGCGTGACAGTCTGTCGGTGTATTTGTGTTGGTGTATTTTCACTGTGTGTGTGCCAGGATCATTTGCATTTTCGCAAGGTGTCGCATAAAGGCAAAAACAACAAAAACAACAATTCGCTGATTAAAATGCATTTACAAAAACAAAACAAGAACAAATTTCGCTGCTGCAAAAAAGTGGGCACGTCGCGCATATTTTTGTGATCCCCTTTGTGGTTGTTGCTCTTGTTGTTGTTGCATAGATTAAAAATCAGCAAAACAAAATTTTGAACACAGGTGAGGGAGCGGATGAAAAAGCCAGGCAGTGCTGGCCGATCTAGCTATTTTCAGGCTGAAATTAACATTATTTCTTACTTTTTTGCAGGATTCTTTTTAAGAATATAGTAGCTTAAACATTTAAAGCATACTTTCTGACACATTTTCAGTTTCGAATCTTGCCATTTTTATCTTAAATTATAATTTTAAGAAAAATATTTTTAAAAAACAAAAGATTAACAAATTGTTGACTTGCCATTTTATTTTTATCCTTTGTTTTCCAAAAAAATATGTACGCAAGTTCATTTAACTAAAAGTCAACATGACTAATGTATTAAAATTTAAACATTATCTTTAGAAATAAAAATGAAGTGTTATATTTCTTCCATATTTAAAAACACTGAATTCCTTTATAAAGTTGTAAAAGTTGGATCTAAAACTACCTAATCTTTTTTGATTTCAGATTCAAAATTGACTCATTAAAGTTTTAAATGTATGTTTACATTCTTTTATAATTTATTTATTTATTTACCTAAGTTTAACTTTATTATTTGTACGCGTTATAATATAACCTTATCCTTAAGTAGGTTACAGCCCCAACTTTTATTTTATTACTAAATGTGTATTGAAAGTTACAAAGATATAGGCACGTTAGTTTTAAGAAAAATAAAATTTTTATTGTTTTACGCGGAAAAGCAACTATACATTCTACAGCCGGGACTTTAATGTTGGTTCTAAAAATGTATTAACTTATTTTCTTTAAAAGCTGTTTCTTAAAAAAATATATTAACTGAGGATAAAAAAGTAACAACATTTTCTTTAATTTTCATATGTCTAGGATTTTGGTATTAATTTTAATTATATTTTATTTCCTATTTTTTGTTATTTACAAATTTATTGACGTTTTTTAAGAACTTTATATAAAAAATGTAATCTTATGTTTTGGGCCTAGTATTATTTATTTTGATACCACCCAGCCCATTTGTTGTGCTCCTGAAAATCTGCCACCTTCCGATCGCACTTGCTGTTGTTGTAGCTCGCGCTGCTGTGGTTGTTGTTGCTGCCGCCGTGCCTGTTCTACATATTGTTATTGTAGTTGGAGCTGCCGCCGCGTGCCAGCGGGGATTAGTCATAGTTTCTGCCGCTGACGTCGACGCAGGCAGCCAAGAAGACGTCGGCGACGACAGTGCGCAGTGATCTATGGGCCAGCGAACGGAGCGGATCGCTGATTTCAGCCAATTGGCGCCAAATCGTAACAAACAAACAAACGCCGAGTGTAAAGCCCCAACAGCAAACACCTTTTTGCGAAAATCAAACACTGTGGACCACCGCGATTAGTCACAAAAAGAGAAAAAACACGCCTCGTAATAATTTGTTTCTTCGGTTTGTGTGTTATATATATTTCTGAATTTTTTTTGGGGGTTTTCGCATTTTAGTAGCCTTTCAGCGCAGTTTTACCTGGTTTCAGAGCGCAGCGAAAAATATTGAAAGCCCCCCGAAAAAGCAAAAAAAAAGAAAACAAAGTGATCGCGAATGTACTTCGGCTTTTGTCGCCTGCCTTCGGCTCGCTTGAGTGTGTGCGTGTGTGTGCGTGTGTGTGCGCCTTTGAGCGCAGGTTTATCAAAATTTTCATTTTCAGTTTTAATACACTTTCTGCCGCGCTGCCGTGTGGAAGTCTTTTCTGAGTCGGTCCTGGCCAAAAAAATATTATAGAAAAAACACGAATAAGTAAATAAGAACGTGCAGTGCTCAGTTTAATTGGAAAAATAATACTTTACAAAAATATATCAACTCGGAGGTCTGGCTAACAAATAAATAAAATTAACAGAAACATGCAGTGTCTGGTTTTTTGTCGCTACGATTCGCCTGTTTATAGCTAAATCACGTAATTTAATCCGTGTTTGTTTGCCCGATTCGGTGTTTGTTTACGGCTCGTTTACCGTTACCCAGCCACTTGGCCCGCACGTGCTGATCGAAAATCGTAATAAAAAAATTGCAAATCGATCGAAAGGGCGAAAAATCGATCGCTTTTTGCGGGGCGGCGATCGCCTCCAAGTGGGCAAATTTGTGGAGTAGGAGGTTGACTCATCATCTCGTCGTCGGCTGCCTGTGGAATTGCCAAGATTTCCTTACTAGCCATAAAAACTTTGTAAATAAATATGAATAACTAAAGCTAAAATCCAAAAGTCATTAAAGTCAATAAACACAGCAAATGAAAGTATTTAATCCTGTATTAAGACATCAAGAACTTAAAACAATTCAAATACAAATAATAACAATAATTAAAACAGCAAGCCAAACAAATAGATTAAGCCGGAAAGTCATCAACAATATTAATTTTAAAAGCCAATAAAAACATTTTGAAGTAAAACCAAAATTGTGTAAAAAATATTTTAGTGCCTGCTTACGATTTTAAGCCGAAATAAAAAACCGCCAATCCAAACAAATTGCCAAAAATTAAATATAGCCACAAAACAAACACACCGATGCAAAAGCGTGTAAATAAGTTGCGTAAAATTAAAAATACGTGTAGTAAATGAAGCAAACAAAAAACAACCAGCGATAAATCAAGCCAAAAATAAGTTCGCAAAAATACAAAATAATAAACAAAGGAGAGCAGGAAATTGCAACATCTTGTGATAAACGCTGACAATTTGTTGCCCGCTGAATGATTGCAATAAAGGCCATCGAGATGCAGCACAACAACGGCGGCGGCAGCGGCAACAGCAACGCACTGCAGCAGCAGCAGCAGCAACAACTGCAGCAGCAACTGCTGCAGCAACATCAGCAGCAGCAGCAGCAGCAGTTTCAACAGCAGCAGCAGCACAATTCGCCTGATAATAATTATATTTGGGGTAACAGCCACAATGGCAATATCAGCAGCAACAACAACAGCCACAACAACCCAATGTTGCAGTTGCAGCAGCAACAACAACTGCGTGCCGCCTCCTGGATAACCGATTGCAATAAGCAGCGCCACATTAACAACAATAACAGCATGAATGTCAATTACAATCAGCACTTGCCGCAGCAGCAACAGCAGTACTTGCAATCCAATTGCAGCCTCTACACGCAACAGCAGCAACATCTTGTGCCAGCAACAACATCCCAATCCAACAATCACTTCTACCCCTGCCAACAGCAGCAGCAGCAGCAGCAGCAACAGCAATTCCTGGCCCCCACAACAACAGCGGCAGCAGCAACATCCCACCAGCAACACCAGACACAGCAGCAACATCAGACGCAGCAGCAACATCAGCGCCAGGATTATGCATCCCTTCAACATGCCAGACAAGTAAGTGAACTAAACAGCAATACTTTCTCTAAATTTAAAGTTAATTCCAGAATTATGTTGATACAATGATATAAAAAATTAAAAATGAAAAGTTTAAGTAAGGTGTTTTAAGAATTATAATCCATTGTAACGCAAATACCTTTATGTGCAAATACAATTTCACCAAGTCTCGTGATAGTACTAATCAAAATAAAAACGAATATTTAAGGATTGAGATTGACTTCCAATTTATGAGGAAACCAAATGATTTATTAGGAGGATCATATTTGCCTATAAAAAAAGTACTGATATATATATATAAATATTGACTTGAATGCTTTTATTTAAGTCAAAAATGGAGAATAGAGTTGGAAGTTAATTTTATTTTTTTTAATTTTCCTTAAAGCTATTGTTCCTAATATTGAATATGTTAATATAGAAATTATATAGCTTCTATTTCGTGACAAAATAAATATTATAATATATATATATAATATAAAAAGACAACGATTTCAAATCTTTTTATACTCTTTTAAGGATAGTTTTGCTTGGTTTTCCATGTCTCTAAGTCAAGCTTAAAATTGTATACCATGTTTATGTGAAGTGTGGGACTTTTTGGAATCGAGAATTTTAGTAATCTACTTTGCTCGCAGTGTGTATGTAACAAGTACAAGTATGTATGTACGTACTTGGGCATTATGATTTGCCATCTCCCTCATCTCCGCTCATGATTTGCTGATCCCATTCGTTTTGCGGTTTTTGTGGGCGGCGCTTCGTCCCAACTTTAAGTTTTTTGCCCGCCTTTGTTTCCGTTGATTTTGCATTTGTTTTTCCTCTTCTTAATTGCGCTTTAGTGGTGTGCGAAATTAGTAGCTCAGCTGGGAAAACTAGCCAAAATGGCGACCAAGGGGCGTATACTTGATCTTTCTCTCGAGCTTTCGTCACGTATACGACATGTGGAGCAGCGGAGTGTTTTCCCCCAAAAATACGAAAAACGCGCATACTTACTTTATCTGAAGTAAATATTTACTGCCCAATGTGGCGTGGGAATGCCACTCCCCAAACACACAAAAAAAGGGGAATAAGTAAATAAAACAAACAATAAAAAATACATTTCGAGTAATTTAATTTGCTTCAACTGCGAAACAAAAAAAAACTGGATTTCGCAAACACATATAGATGTGTTTTAAATAAATTTAAATTAAATCAGCAGACAGTTACAGATTTAAGAGGGCATAAAAGGGTTTAGTTAACCTTTCCAGAGAGGGAGACTTGACCTGTTTTCACCCCATTACACAAAGGTTTTTTGGTGAAATTTAATTTAAGATTTCAAGTTTTTTAAGTTTTTTAAAGTCAAAGCCAGCTGCTAAAATCAGATCAGTTGTAATATGTTGTAAGCATCAAGTAGCAGGTCGCAAATTAAATCATTGATTTCCAATTATATTAAATCATTCTGAAACTGATTAGCACCTTGAAACATTAATTACATTTAAGGATTTCACCATTTATTTAAATTTGCGCCAAAGCATTTTCTATCTACATAAGTGCTTCCAATGCGTTTGACTTAATTTCTCTACTTGTTAGTATTATACTTTAAAAATCAACTTGGAAGACAGTGTATTAAGTGTAACCCTGAGCCAAAGTGATAAACGACAAGTGTGATTTTCTTGAACCACCCACAGTGCGATTGTCGTCAGAGGGACACTATCTCTTGGGCAGAAAACCCCTTTACTTTTAAGTTTAATCGGGGCGATCGTCGCCGTTCGTATACAGATACATATATCGCCACTCTAGAGTCCCCGGCACCTGATAGCGTCATGGGGTAAAAATACGGAGGTGATGCATGCCCACATGTGAGCATGTCCGTGTCGCGACGGAAAGTCTACGCTTTTGCCTTTGGCCGGGTATTATCGCCAGACTCTCTAAAGACAACCTTAAAAAACGAACCCCAACATGATGACAGCGAACTCACGTCGTTGACGGAGTAGAAATGGTTATGGGTATTGGAATCGGAATCGGAGCACCTCCCTCCAGATAAGAACCCACTTGCATAGTCACGAACGTTTGGCCAGGAAGTGTAAAAGCCGTAAACAGCTCCATAAGTCCACAAGTCCGCACAGCGAAAAGAAAGAAAAAAAAACCGCACACAACTAAAAAGCAAAACCCGTAGAACGGAAATGCCAAGAGCCGAACACCCCAGAGCACATTTGTAATATAATGAGTGCTTAGGTCTGGAAAAGGGGAAATTGGGGGTGATTTTGCAACACTTATCTTCGGGCCACTTTATTGGGAGCCGGTATGACTAGGCCACATAGATTCATATTGGTTAGGCTCGTCAGTTTCTAGTGGGTCATATGCTTTATCAATCGTTTATCAATCAGGTTAAATAACCCTATCAAAATGATGCGAGGGAGATTCTCGAACAGGTGCTGAATCACTTGAAGTGGCTTTTTTAATAGATAGTTTCATATAGCTGATGGTAATTGATGGAGTTCAGTTGTAATTATACAAATTGGTTACAAAGGAGGTTAGATATAGAACTCTTATTATTTGTATTTCGACTTTTTATCCAAGTTACGAAAGTGATTTTAAACTTTATAGTGGTATATAAAATGCCAATATGTATAATATGTTTATAAATGTTTTTAAACTGTAAAAAGTTAAATCACTATCACAATTAAAGTATGTTTTTTCCGGAACTCTGGTTGATATGGGATAGAAATGTTATTGCGGACTATTAAAAATGTTATATATGTATATATGAATTATTTATTAAAAGTCTATACAAATTTGATTGAATTCCTCGTAAATAATTTATCACACGCACTACAAAATTATAAAAATAACCACTTCATATGTGGGATGTTTTCGATGAAACCACTTAGCTCCCAGCAGAATTATGAATAAGATGGATTTTGATGGAAACTCTATAATTGTAATTCATTCATAAAAACAGGCAGACTATACACACATCGATTTTCAGGAAAATCATGTTGTAGAAATCGCAAGTACTTGGGGACCTCTTTATAACGCCATTAAGCTCTTGGGAAATGAGTACTTTTATTTAGTTTTAAGAGTGCTGTCCTTGAACTTGTTGTTTTTTTTCTGGAGGCAATTTCGCGGGCCGCTCTCTGCTTTGTTGTTATTAATTATTACAAAAACAATTAGGCGCTCGAATTTAACAACTTTAATTTGCAGTCGTTTAGGTTTTATTGTTGCCATATCTGTTATTATTCCGTATGCTTAATTTTTTAATGAGCGTCGCTCGATTTGTTTTCTGCCCTGTTTCTTAGTGCAAAACGGTTCTACAACAGAGTCATTAAGTTTTCTTAATCATTTAAGCTGCAACTAGTTGGCGAACAGCCACGCCCCTCCGCCTCCCTACATCTCTATATATATCAGCCCATTAGCAGACCCAATAATCAGCTGTTTTTCGAGTGAAGGTCTCTTGGATTTTGAATGCGATTGTTTAATTGGGATTTGTTTTTCTATCAATAGATGGGAAAGTGCTAATGCACTTGTCCCTGAAATAGATTTACACCCGAGGTAAAAAATAAAGTAAAGTAACAGCAGTTGCTTTTCGAAGGAAATTACACGTGCACTTTTCTTGATAATAATTGCAGCGGAAATGGTTTGGGATATGATTAATACCTCATAGACCCATTGGAACCTCAAATTCCCATTTGTTTTTGCTTTTTAAATACGCAGATATTAGGTATACCCACAACTTTCTTGGCTTATTCATTCGATACCAAGAAATATAAACGAAATTCTGGGAACTCGATGACATGTTGGCGAATCGATGACGTCGCTCCATGACGTGATCAAAACTTTAATCAATGTAAACATTATTCAAGTGATCATATCGCCAAGTAAATAATTAAGTACGAATACAAGTTGTGTGGACTTAAATAAATTGAGCGTCAGTTAAGCACTTGAAGTGAAATATACATACAATTATAATGTAATTGAAACTTTAAGATACAAATGACGAACAAACATTGAATCGGATCAGAGTAAATTTAAATGTGAATGGGGAAATGTGGTACTGACAAATGTTTGTTTAAGGTGAGAATTTATTTACGTGGTTCTTAAAATAAACTTGCAAAAAACATGGCCTCAATATTAGGTTAGAAATTTGTTTTTTTGAAAAGTTCTCTTAATTTTAAAGTTCTTTGTTTCTTTTTAGACTTTCTTAGCATTATATTTTTTGGAACACATTCTTTTTCCTTTTTTTTTGATGTTATTCGGATTTCCTGTACAGATGGATTAGAAATTTAAGTACGAACACAAAACGGTCAAAACAAAATTGCGATAACTAAAAACGGCTGTTTCCGCTGTTTTTTATGTGATTGCTCTGAAAAAAGTCGATACTTTTAGTACTAAAAAAGATTTTTTCGATATAAAATTCGGATGAATTTTATAAACCAAAAGTATGAGTTGAAATAGAATTATAAAAAACAAAAATTTTAATTTGGCGCCCTATCACTACAGAGTTTTTGGTATGACCACTCGCATATTGATAACCCAAATAGTTTTTATAGTTTCCGCTTCCGATTTTGAGTGGTAATTCCAGTGAATTCTTGGCCCATAAAATATGAGCTAGAATGGTAACCTAATCGGCGTTGCCCCCGTGCAGTCGCCTGGCAAATTACAGCCACATTAACATCAACAAAGCAAAAAAAAGGCAGCCAGAACCGATTCTGGCATTCAAGGCATTCGAGGCATTCAACCCTCAGCCTTGATATATCCCTCGTATATTCATATATCCCTCCTTTGGAACCGAGAATCCAGAACCCAGAATCGGGAATTGGGAATTGGGAAGTGCTAGGGCGTCGCCAGGCACTCAGACATTGCTTATCGAGCTCGTGCTGTGAGAGGATCCTCATTCGAAGTCGCAGTCGCAGTCGAAGTCTCACTTCCCAGCTAATGGCCACAAAACATTTCGGCTACCTGGGCATGGACACCTCACCTAATGGGCCGCGCATCGGAATCTGAATCTGAGTCTGAATGGGACTGGGAATGGAAATGGCATTAATGCATATACGCAATGCATTACTCTGGAAAGCAACTGCGACTAATAGACGCATTTAGCACGCGCCCAAATGCATCTCGCCCATACTCATTAACTGACCTCAATCGGGAAATGTCTGCACAGGGAGAAAAAATGGCTTAATAAGGAAGGAGAATAGATTTAAATAAAACGTTTTTAAAGTTATATATAAAGTAAGGTTAAAATTAAACTATAGAATATACTAAAATTCCAATTCCAATCCAAATTCATGAACAAATTATATTTTTATTTGTATTATTAAGACAATATTATAAGAAATGGTTGGTAATAGTAGGGAACAAAAATGAATAAAATAATTTTAATAAAAAATTTCACATATTTTTGTTTTATTTAGTTAGACAATATTCACTTTTAAGGTTCTCATCGCAAAACAAAAACAAAACGTTGAAGTAAAAACTGAAAGAAAAAAGAATGTTAAATATTGTTAATTTCATCACATTTTGAAATACCCAATAGTAACTCTGAGATTGAAAGAAAATAGATAGAAATCTTTATAACTAAATTATAATCCTAAAAACCGCTTTCTCCAGTTTTAATAAATGCATCTGTGATTTTACTGATTTTTTTCGGCGTGTGGCACTTGCACTGGCCGCCAATTGGCGATGGAATTAAAAAGGCGGGGGTTTTATAAGCGAACCCAGGTAACCTGTCCGCGTATCTGAGCCTCTGAATGTCTCTGAATAACTCTGAATTGCGGGAGGCCCACAGCAGTTTCTCAGTTTCTCTAGATTCCCCAGCATTAGTATTGGTGCCTCGGTATTCATGAACAAATTATATTTTTATTTGTATTATTAAGACAATATTATAAGAAATGGTTGGTAATAGTAGGGAACAAAAATGAATAAAATAATTTTAATAAAAAATTTCACATATTTTTGTTTTATTTAGTTAGACAATATTCACTTTTAAGGTTCTCATCGCAAAACAAAAACAAAACGTTGAAGTAAAAACTGAAAGAAAAAAGAATGTTAAATATTGTTAATTTCATCACATTTTGAAATACCCAATAGTAACTCTGAGATTGAAAGAAAATAGATAGAAATCTTTATAACTAAATTATAATCCTAAAAACCGCTTTCTCCAGTTTTAATAAATGCATCTGTGATTTTACTGATTTTTTTCGGCGTGTGGCACTTGCACTGGCCGCCAATTGGCGATGGAATTAAAAAGGCGGGGGTTTTATAAGCGAACCCAGGTAACCTGTCCGCGTATCTGAGCCTCTGAATGTCTCTGAATAACTCTGAATTGCGGGAGGCCCACAGCAGTTTCTCAGTTTCTCTAGATTCCCCAGCATTAGTATTGGTGCCTCGGTATCCGTGTGTAAAAACCCCGATGAGTCACCATCGTCATCCATTTCAAAGTGGCGATGCGTGGCATACATAACACACAAATCGGATTCGAAACCAACAAAAAATCCAACATGTGCCCGGGCAACTGGTCCTCAATTTTCGAGTGGGAGAAGCGAACTGAGATACCTTTACAAAAGAGAGAGAGAACAGAGAGTGAGAACTGTGAGACCAAAACAAAAACGTATCTTTCAAGTGGAAAATGTCAACAAACGAGCTGCGCGCCAAATTGCCAATTTGAGTTTAATTTCGAGTCGAGTGGAAAATCGAAATCCCACTCGAAAATTGAGCAGCTCTCTTGCTCTATGAAAATCGCATGCGATAACTGCCTGACATTCGATTCGTATCTGTATCTGTGAGTTTGTTTTGCAGTTCTCTCGCTGGCTCTCTTCTTGGCTCTCCCCCTTTGCTGCCTCATTCTGACAGTTATTGTGCCGTCCCACTTCACACCGCTATTCGTCAGGGCCGCGAGAATCATGTGGAGCATACGAAAATCGCTCAGACGGGTTTTTCCATGCGGTTTTGGCGGTTTTATGGATTTTTCTGATTACTGATTACCGATTGGTACGGTTATTTTCTTCGTGGTGAAGGAGATATTTTTGGGATGTGTGAAATTCCGTAACGGCTAACGGAAGTGTGGAATTATTTAAAAATTCAAAGTGCTAATTACTTTACTGAATCGAAATTAAGTCAAATGAGTTACAAACCAGGTTATACTTATTTACATAACCAACATCATTTACTGCCAAGACAATAAAAAACAACTTAATATATTTGAATATATTTGTTTATTTATTATTTTTATCTGATTAAGTGCCCCGTTTACAACGGAAGGCTTAAAGACTTGATTTCCGAAAAGTAGGCAACACTTTTAATGTTGCAGTTTTATAGAGCATACTTTTTGTCAACTGGTTAGGTATTAAAATATGGTTGAATTTATCTTTCTATAATGATTATAAATGGTTATTATTAGGTAAACTAAAGTTAAAAAATAAAGAATACAATTTTATTTTAATATAAAATTAAAAAAAGGTTTAATTTTTCTGAGATTATACAATATTTTAAGAGTAACATTAATGTTCTACTATTAGTAAATTGAAATCTGTACAGCTAAGGTTTGTTGTGATGAGGTTAAGAATATTAGAATTTATTGTTTTAAAACACTTTTACTTTCTTGTGTGCCTGAAATCTGTAAAATGTATGTTTTTGAAATCCTAGCTCTGAAACTGGTTCCATTTATTCAGTGACTTCTCCCATCCCTGGTATCTACGCAACTTGAATTTCCAGGCTTCCCGCCTGTGTGCGTGTATCTGTGTGGGCCGCCCGTGTGCGTCCGCGCGTGTGTGTGTGCGAGGCAATGGCCAAGACGTCACCCGTCGGTTGGAAAAGAGTGTGAGGGAGAGGGAGCGAGTGGCGAGCAGGGGGAGAGCGGCAGCGGTCTTTTGCCGTCGCCAGTTGCCAGTTGCTCAGTTCAGTTATTCAGTTATTTTTCGCTTTTTGTTAAGGCAACTCAGGCGACTGCAGCAAACGGCAGCGGAAAGCCACGCGGCCGTCTCCCTCTCGCTCTCGCGCCACTCTCTCTGTCTCTCTCTCTCTCTCGTTAATCAGTCGTCCAGTGCCGTACCGCCACCACCCCCTCCACGCCCCATTCGGTGCTCTCCCGCTCGCACGCATTCGAGAGCCACGTTGGTTGGAGCGAGACAGACAAGGCCCCCTCCCCCCCAAAGCCTTTATAAAGAAATCCACCCAACTTGTTGTTGTTACACTTAATTTTTTAACACTTTCACAAGTGCAAAGCCAGAACATTCCCAATAGACCGTGAAGAAATTACAAAACTGTCGTGTTATCTATGAGAAATGAAAAGTATTGTGTACTTGTGAGAGCGGTAAACGTTAAAGGCCCCTCTTAAAACCGAAAAATCTGTAAGAAATTACGAAATATTCAACCGAAAAGTCGTTTAAAGTTCGATAAACAACGGTGCGTGGTGCGGGGCGTGGTCCGCCCGACGTTAATCTAGAGAATTCTACGCTTTTAACTGCTAAAAAGGTTTAACAAAAAAAGGGTGTGCGTGTGTGAGTGTGCCCGTGTGTGTGTGTGTGCCAGCTGCACATGTAAATTTTGTTTATGAACGCCAATTGAAAGCAAATAAAAAACAACAACAATGAAAGTTAAAGTCGAGCGCACAACAAAAAAGCCCGCCATCCAAAAGGCCGAAGATCCAGAGCGGGATCGCGAGGACCAGGAAGATGGGGATCATGACCACGACCAGGAGAACCTGGCGGAGGAGGAACTGGACTTTCTGCCCGCCGATCTAACCGCAGCGATATCGACGGCCACAACAACGAAAATAGCAACAACTGCCGCCACACCAACGTCGGCTGTCATGCGCAATCTTATCGTAAGTGCGATACTCTATTTGTACACCCCATATACCGGGTAATATAAGCTGGGTGAAAGGGGCTTAGAACCCTAGTGAAACTTTCCCAAAAGAGAGACGAATCCACAAGTGGTACTGATTTTGAGATACTCCCTGTGATAACTTAAGATTCAAGATTTCCTCCAACTGGAATTCTCTTGAGCAGAAGGTTCAATAAGTCAACCTACCCTTAAATAAAGTATCATCACTGTTTAAATAAATATTTTTTTTGTAAAGACCTGGTAAATAAATAGTTTTATCTTATACACACGTAGCTCAGTGAACATTAGCATAGCTCATAGATAACTCAATGAAACTTGGCTAATTACCTTTCCAGTTGATCCTATTAGGTGTGTTATAAATGAAGGATAAAACTCTCTATAGCAAAGGTGTTACCTTAACTGAAACATTAGCAAAAATAATTTAAAGAAACTTGATTAATATGTTTATTATTAGGTAACAAAAGATAATGTAGTATGGTATTTCACCCACACTTTACATTTTTGTATACGATTTTAGTTTTATCTGATAAACCTCGGACTAGACAATCCTGAAAGGGTATTTCGTTTACTGCCTTTACCATCCGGTTTTTGCTGTTCAGTGGGATTAGGGTAAGAGGAAGAGTGATAGAGATGAAAGAGGATAGGTACGGGCGGTACAAACTGGTACTGCATAGAACGCAATAATATCGTACTCCCCCTGGTTTTGGATCTCAATCTCAACAGTTCTCACTAAAACCGAAAGCTGGGAAGCTAAAGCAGACTTCGTCGCTGAAATGTATAGAAAACGGCACACATACGGGCTCTGGAAACTTGTTTAAAAAAATATATTGAACTTTTTTTTTATACATATATGGTTTTTGTTGTTGTTGTTGCTATGTATATTTCGTCTGGCGTTTTTTTATTATGATTATTCGCCGAATTGTGTGGTGCGCATTTTGTTGTAGCTTTCCATTGTTATTGTTGCCGCTGTTGCTGTCTCGTTTTGGGTTTTTATTTCGTATTTACTTTGTCGACATCTTTGGAATTTCAATTTACACTTTTGTTGTTGTTTCGCGCTGTCACTCTGCCGCTCTGCGCTCTCACCCATACTGAGGCGTCAAAGAGAGAAAGAGAGAGCGGGGAGCAGCGCACACAGATACGAAACGGACACGTTCACAGATTCTTTTATCGCATGCGAGAGAGCCAAGGTGAGCGGGAGAGAGGCATTGAGTGGGATTTTGTGCATTCCCTCATTGCACTTGATTCGCAGTCGCAGCCAAGGTTGCCCTCTTTGCATTTGTTTTTCTATTTTCCTATCTCTCTATTTTGGCGTACTGTATCTCTACGTTTTTGCTTTCTGCATCTGTATCTTTTTTGGCGTAGGTGCGGTTTTTATTTCTGCTCAATTCTCGTTTGCAACACGTGCATCGCCAATTTCAATTTCATATTGCTGCAATGTGGCCAATAAGCCAAGAAAACCGCCCTGAGGTCAAGGCTTCCGTTTCCGTTTCTAATTGGATTCCACTTGGGACTGCAGTAATGTGTGAAGTGCTCCAAATATTATAACTAATGTGTGCTGGATTATTGCATTTCTTAAACAACTTGTCTTTTTTCTAAGTAAAGTTGAAAGTAGATTAAAATATTTTTTATAACAATTTTAGTGACACCCATCAATGATTTGATAGTGATAATTAAAGCAATTGTTTATTGGAATAATAAACTACATCCTGTGTAATAAAACGTTTGTCATTTATAAAAATTCCCAGAATATATATTTTTAACATTTTTTATTAGAGCATAAAGTTTTATAAATCAGTTTGCCTGCTATACTTATTCTGATTTTGTTCTGCATTGATTTTTCCCATCTAGGTGCCCCTTCAGCCGCATCAAATATTCAAAAGGCAAATCTCGCATTCAAAAATAGACTTGTCTTCTATTCGGCACACAAATCCCTCGGCTAATACCAGACTTGACAGGCGACATTTGTGTTTGCACTCCCCCCTCTTTCATCTTTATCCCTCGGTTTCCCTCTCGCCTGACATTCGAAATTATGCTGCAGTTGATTTCGCCATAAAATTAAATCCAATGCCAAGGTCAAATGGCACTCAGATGCTGCGGCTCACCCCTGTTTTCGAGCCCCCTTAACCCCTGAATCCCCCCTGCTATCTCGCTGGTATTCCACTTAGAATGTCAAGCGACTCACGCGTCGCAATGTTTGAGATTCGATGGGGATGGAAGTGTGATATGGCGATCAGGATGGGGTTGGTGCGAGGGGATGTTCACTGTATATGGTGCTATGCACTTGAACAACTCAAATTGCCTTTTTCGCAATGCGCTGCATAAAACATGCAGCGTGCTACATAAATATTCCATGCATTAAAAGCAAACGCATTAAGAGTCACGAGCAAATCGGCTAACGAGCGGCGAACTCTCCTCGGAGATAACCTTTTTACAGATTTTTAAGTATGCACAGTTGGGGTCAAGAAAATAGGAGTTAATAAATTGTAAGGCACAAGGGTTAAAAAGATTGCGGAAGCCTGCGATCATTAGTAAGATCTCTTACTAATCAGTTGGTTGTTTGTAATTAATTTAAAACTGGTGTCTAAAAGTATGCAGTTAAAAAGGAAGACTACTAAAATAATTTGTTGCATACTTTTACGTACCTTTTAAAGTGACTTCTCGAATTTTTTACTAGAAGTCTCCAAAAATGTATCTTTTCAGTGTTACCTTTTAAAGTGACTTCTCGAATTTTTAGCAGAAGTTTCAAAAAATGTATCTTTTCAGTGGTGTCAAAAATGTATCTATTACTGATACTGATATTATCTTTTGGAACTCACTTTAATTTTGACCCCTACTGTACACCACAGGCACACGTTTGTTTTATTCGTATTTTAGCGCTTTATAATCACGATCAGATATCCAGCAGAAATTGCCAATTTAATGTGCGCATCAACTAAAAATAAATAAATATAAAATTGCCAATGCCTTTGCCGCCGCTTTTGTTTCTTTTGTTGATCAACGCGTTGTTCACTTAGCCAGCAAATAAATAAATAAATGCTCGCAGCCCAACAAACAATTAATTATTATTGTTCTTGAGTTGTTGTAATTCGGTTTCTGTTCCTCGACTTTGACTTCTTCTCCTTATTATTCACTCCTACGTTTTTTTATGGCGAAACTTTTACGACATTTCGCGTTTGCCTGTCCTTGCACTCTTTTTTACTCTTTATTTGTTTTTATTATTATGGCTTTCGATTGTTCCAGGAAAATTTTAGGGGATTTCGTAAATTCGATAGCGTTGCTAAATGCACGTTCATAGATTAAAATTTATATATAGATGGTATGATAACGGACTGTGTACACTTGTAATTGACATTGAAGCACTTGTTACCCACAAACGCTTTCTTTGATTGACTTTTGGCTTTTTTGCTGTTTCTGGGAAAATATTTGAAGTGAACTTTAGGAAAATAGATACAAATGCAGATAGAAGTTTTATTTTTCAAGGGAAAACATGGGTCACAATCAAAGATGTATTATTTTGGCTTTATTTCTTTACTTTCTGGGAAAAATAATGTTGTTGGTTATTAAAAATAGGTAGTTATTTAATAAATGTAGTATTCAAAAGTTACTCACAATTGATTGAGGTTGACAAAACGTTTGTGAGGATGAATTTGCAAAATGTTATCAGCTCATTGGTAAGATTACTTGCGAATCTAGATCTACAAAGCTCCTACTCTATGTTCTTTCTCAGGATTTGCTTTTTCAATTAGGGGAAATCACCAGTAAGAAATACAAGTCCCCGTATCTGCACTTAAAAGACCGTTTGGCTTGTGCATTTTGGCGCTACGCTAATGAAATTATCTCATGACGTCAATGGCTTAAACTTAGCATAAGCAAAGGCCTTTGAAGAAACATACAAAAAATCAACTCTAAAGCCGGTTTTCGAACTCGCTTCATTTGAGAGCCAAATTTGGTCACACGGTTGCTCCGCCTGATGACGTCATTAGTTGAGGGAGAGAAAAGCGATCGCTTTTCAATTCCGATGCTAATTTCCCTCAAAACCAAGCATTATGTCATCACTTATTTGAGCATTTCAAAACAACTGACAGCGATAAATATGAAACAAAAGGAAAATGTCAAAAGTTGCGTGTTTTCGCACTAGCTTTCGATTTTCTTGGAATCCAAATGGGTCGTCATGGGAGGCAAAAGACAGAGGAATAAATACGTTTATCAGGAGCGTTGTTTATGGGGGGGATAGGTACACATGGGGTAAACCTGATTCGATGCGAAGTATAGATAGTGCACTGATAGGGCTTATCTTTTGTAAATAGGACACAGCACAAACTAATAGTCATCCCTTCATCTGAAATTGATAAGGCTAGTGAGCAAAAAATATACACAAGTTAATCTAAACAATTATAGTAATACTCGTTTTAGATTTGGACTAAAATTAAATTGATTTTCCTTTGTTACAAATAAATTTCTATTAATGTTACGCTTAAAGTTTTTTTTCGTATTCGAACATATTTGAATTTAATATTTTTAAAGTTAATATTTTATTAAATATGGTCATATTTGAAAGGGTGTCTAAAAGTATGCACTAAAGATTAGAACTGCTGCCTACTTTTATACACCTTTTTAAATTTCACCCTCATGTATCCCTTTTAAAATTATTTTGACACCGCTACTGCCCATCAATTAATTTTTCCTGTGGGTTTGTTGAACTCTCTAGTGGAAATGGTTTAGCCAGAAAGGTGAAATGTGGGTGGAGGCGCCACTACTTAGTGCTAAATGTCAGTTGGCCTATGTTCGGAGTTCTATTCCCCTAATTGAGTTATACATACGTCGGCGATACAACTAATTCCAGGCGAAAAGCCGGCGGAAATGGCACATGCCGGCAAATGGGATTGGGAAACGGGTGTGGAATTGGCTTGGATTGTACTGCCTGGCAGAATTGGAATTGCAAGTGGAATTGGAGCACATCTGGAACCGAGTGGAGTGTGGCTAAAAATGCACTCGCAGTGAAAGATTTACACGATCCTGTTTTGCTGGCGATGGTGCGTGTTCCCCGGCTTCCAAAATAATGCACTTTGTGACGCGTCATCCGATGTGGAATTCCGAGAAGGGGCGCAGCATCTCAGGCACTGGCATTCCGGAGGTCAGGAGAGGATCATCGGCGAGGGGGCTGGCCAAGGAGGGGCTTCACCATCACCATCAGTCGCAATTCTCCACGGCGTTGAAAAGTGCGAAACGGCGAAAAAGATAAAGCCAAAGGAAATTATCGGGAACTCACGCCCGACCAACAGAAACCACACACAGCACTCCCCAGATTGTGTCAACTCCTTTGAAACGCAACTGAAATATTGGGGTATTCTGGGTCTGGAGGGAGTTTGACAAATGCATTTTTCGAAAGTCATTCATTTTTACCTGTTTAATATAGGGAATTTGTGAGATCCTATCCTACTTAACTATGGATTTTGGAATTTGTTATCATTATAATTTTAATCTTACTATAATCCTTCTTAACTATGGATATGTATGATATCTTTCATGAGCTTATTATAAAATGATATTATTTTTTTATAAAATCAAAAATATGTATTACTTTCTATATTTTCTGGAATATTCTTAAAAAGAAAAGCGCACATATGTTTTTCATGACCTTAAGGTCTATAGGTATTTAAATAATTGATAGATATTTTTTTAAACCAAAATGTGATCTAGAAAATTCTAGGATCATATAAAAACAAACTGCATGATATCTAAATCTTATAACAGAGTAACTTATAGTATAATAACTAACTTATAATTGTTATAGGTTTGTTGGTAACCTGTGATCTTTTAATATGTAATTTCTTACAATGGCTTGTATCCTCATATTCAAATCTATAATAACTTTCCTGATAACCAGTGTCCTTTTATTGTCTCTTTGGATTTTCTGAGGTACTCTCTCGTCGAGTCGTATCTTCTTTATTTGTTATCGAAGCCCTTATGCTGGGGGGGAATTTCGCAATGCTGCATTGGGATTTCCAACGCCATAGCCTCGCATCGCCTGATTTTGCCTGGCTTCCTCTCTTTATGCTGAGTGCACTAATTTGCAGAGCTCTCTTGGCCTTTCGGCTCACCCAGTTGAGTGACTCAAGTATCTGAGTGAAAACCGCAGAGTCAAACGAGTTTCGCTGAGCACAGTCGATTTGCAAGTGGGTGCCAAGTGTGGAGCTCCAAAGCCCTAGGCCTCGACACGTCCCTCTCTCCCACACCAAGTGGGCCAAAATGGAAAACAGAAAAAACAAAACGCACGAATTCTGGTTAAAACGGCGATGAGTCATCGCCGCTATGTGTGATGTGTGTGGAATCGGTTGTAGCTTTTTTTCAGCCCGTCCATTCATAATCGCGGTTGCTGAATGAACGAACATCTATATAGGCACACACGAATCGGCGTCTTTATAAACAAATATATAGTACAGCTGCGGTCGAGATAGTAGAAAAAATGACGGAATTTCACAATAATTGAATATATAATAAGTCAATAGTAATGTAATGTTACCTCTTGCCTGCTTAAATCAACTGAATAATTAGTTTGTAATTGTTTTTGTTTTATAATCCAATGATATCACGACATCTAACTTGAGGGAATATCAAAATACTTACTTAAAATATTTGGAGCATCTATTGTTTCAAAGAGATAGAATATCTAATAAATCAATAACAATATAAATAAATATTTTGCAATTATTTTTATTTAGTATTCCAATATTATCCTGACTGAGATCTTTTAGGGCGACACTGCGTATGCGTGATATACCGAAACTGCAATTTATTATCACACCCTTTATAATAGTAAAAGAAAATCAAAAGGCTTTGAAAATACACTTTCTATTGCCAAGATATTTCCATAATTATATGCCCTGTATTTTTTTGGGGCCTAGATCTTTATACAAAGTATATTTGGGTTTTTTATCGCCGACTGCTGATAGACATGGAAAAATATTTGCTGCAGACGCCTTCTGCTGGCGACACACTGACTCTTGAATTCGGTTAGGCATTTGGCACCTCGACGCTGGCCAGGATTAGGGTGATGTCATCGGGCTTGCCGCCGCCGGAATAGGGAACGTTGTGTTCTCTTGCTTTCAGGGCGAAGGGCGATTGAAAACTGGCATTCAGAGATAGTTCCCTGGCCTTCTCCACCACCTTACTGGCGCCCTCGAGAAGATCTCGTTGTCCCCTCTCCTTCAGGCCATTTAAGATCTTGAGCAACATGCTCTCGGGCATGTTATCAAACAGCCCGTCCGTGGCCAGGAGCACCAGATCCCCTGGTAGCAAGGAGTACCTGGTGGACACGGCCATCTCCGGAGTATCCATGTAGAAGGCTTCCGTCCGATCCTCCGGAGCCACGGTCAGTTGATATGGGGTATTGAAATCGTGGGTCTGCTCCTGGGAGCGATGCAGCACTCGTCCATTTCGCACCACCAGAAAGCCACTGTCCCCCAGATTGGCGGTGTACAGGGTGCAGTCCCTCCGATGCATCGTGACCAAACAGGCGGTGCTGCTGCCCACCACAGGATTCTTCCGGTGGGTCAACTCCTGGTAGCCGGCGATGAGCAAGTCCCGAGGATTGCGTCCATCAAAGCCAGAGCTCTGAGTCTGCCCGGAGCAGCAGGACATCAGCTCCTTGGCGAAGCGACCCGCATCCACGCCCAAGTCCCGCCAGCCGCCCACGCCATCGGCCACGCCCATCACCTCGGCCAGGGGCGTGGAGCTGACGAACCAGCTGTCCTCGCCAAAACGCTGGTTGGCCCGCTGATCACCTGGGTATCGCGGCTTCTTCGATCTTCCCTGCACCACCGTGATGAGGTAGGGATCCCGCGAGGATTTCCCGGAAAAGCGGGCGAACTGGTGGATCGAGTGGCGGGCGATCATCAGCGGAGTCCTCAGCTGTCGCACGAAGCGATTCAGCAGACGTGGCCAGTTCTTCAGCCGCGAACACATGGTGGACATCATCTTTCTATCCTACTTCAAGCACTGGAATTTTAAAAAATATTTCTGCGAGATGTTACTGAGTCGAGTTTTGATTTGTGAGTTTGCTTTTGGGAAACAGTTCCGAAGATGAAGTACCAATAGTAAAAAGGCCTCCTAGTAAATGAGGATAGGGATTGTAAAATATTTCCACATTTACGTTTAACATATTTCCTTTAAATGTTATTGTTTTAGATATTCAAAGCTAAACTATTTGCTTTAAGTATTTTAATACTTTTTGTCAAATATTTTTAAGTACTCCCTTAAGAAATTAAATATTTTAAAAGTATATTTCTAGAAAGAACTAAAAATACTCTAACGTCCCATGATTATTCACCCATAAAACTGCCAACTTCCCTCGTAATTGGAGCAAGAAAGCTCTTTGAAAGTTATAAAAATGTAATCACATCGCAATGGCAATGTTCGGTTTCTGTTTACACCATAAACATTGGTAATGCCAGATATAGAGACCATAAATGGTCGGGCCTGGTTTCCAGGTATTTGTCATAGGTAGATTTGATTTCTTTGTTGCTCCCTGGCCGTCCATTGTCCAATCTTATCTGGATGAAGTCTACGACACTGGGGTCTCGGACCCCAGACCCCCATCATCATCACCGGAAGTTTTGATCACGCTACGGAACTGCAAATGTTATCGTCATAACCTTTTTTCCAAGGCGTTTTCGCTTATCGGCGAAAAGGAAAACAATACGCTACGCAATGATAACTTTATTTTAAACCACTGATGTAAACGCCTTTTAGATACGAGGGGCTTATCAAGTACCCGTAACGTATTCGGCAGAATCGCTCATTATTCATTACTTATTTGAGTTGTTATTTGGTTGTGTCTGCCAAATTATAAGGAAATATTAGGTACCATTTCCTGTCCAGTGCAATTGTGCAGGGTCGCACGGTAGACCTCTATACTATATACGTGTTCCGGGGCGTTAAAATGAGAATACTACGTATTCCGGCTTCCGAATGCCGGGTTATCTGGAACTGGAAGTGAACGTCAGTGCCGCGACACCAAATAATCACAGCGGGTTCTTGTGACGTAAAAAAAGAAATAAAATTTAAAAATTAAATAATTATTTCCAGCGGATGCAACTTTTTTTGGCACGAGTTTTTAGATCTTCCTGTCGACCGGAACTCGTGATAGCCTTCCCAGAAAGTCTAGGGGTTATCCGGCATCCGCTTAAAAACATATTTATATATAAGCGGCTTCCGGATTTTTTTCTGGGTTTTTTGTAGCATACTTTTTACCCAATATTTTGATGGGATAAAAACAATGTATGAAATAACATTCTTAAATTTTATTAGGGATAAGAAAAGTCAAAGATATTTCTCACCATTTCACCATTATATTTTTAGCTGTTATGATTAAATATAAATTCCAAAGGATCATACATTCTAACCGCAAATCAACTCACCAAAAATCTTATTATGTTTTTATGCTTCTGAATCATGATGTTTAATCATTGTGTTATCAAGAGTTGTATTTTTAACACATCCGAAGTTTTTTTAAGTCCTGACTTAGCATGAATAATTTGTTTTGCTTAAATTTTGAATCACTAAGATTAGTTTTAAACTAAGGGAGCGTGTTCTGAATCATAGTGATAAGGTGTTGCTATCAAGCCAGACTTGGGGTTTTGAATTTTCTTATCGACTGGGGTCAGTCAGTGAGGCAATTTTCTAGCTCGTAGACAGTTCGATCCCAAATCCTAATTGACTGTGAATTTTCTACTCTCGTTGCAGGTAAGTAGAGCGGAGCACATAGCCCATAGTTTGCCACAAATGTCCAGTGTCACATGACCCACTTTGGGCTGCACCAACCCCTCTTCACTCTTTTTACAAAAAGGGGGTTCGGTTTTGGTTTCAGATTCTCATGTAAGTGGCGACGCAAGGTCAACGTGGCCTTTTTTTCTTTACATGGCCGAGCGGCCCCATCAATATTTATTGAAAGCTGGCATATCAATAGATAAATGCCTAGAAATAACACCTGCAACCGGGGAGCATGGAAAATGGAGAATAGAGCCACCTGAGCCTCCGCCGGCGACGATGGCGACCCATTTCGGAAAGCTATTCCCCGATAAGAGCCAAAGCCACAAAGGCGCACCATTCATTTAATGGTGGGGCTGCAGTTCTTTTTTGGGGGGGGCTTGGGGCTCGGGGGTTTACCTGGGTCTTTAAATTTAGTTGCTTATGTCATAACTAAATTGTCTCGCCGCCGCGATAAGATAAACCGCAATCGGGGGCCCAAGAATCGGGTAAACAAAAAGCGTAGTCAAAGAAAAACTGGGCACGTGAGAGCCCCCAAATATTGTAAAAAATAAAATATCCAAGAGCCATAGAGCAGCGGGTTTTACCCGAGTGGTATGTACTTTTCGAGCACCGCTTTATAAACATATATATTATGCGATTTTTGCTCAGGAAATGCCAGAGTAGCAAAGCTTTCGACTCAAAGAGAGAGCTCTCTGAGTGTTTTTACTCCGAGAGTGCCGATAAAAATGCTCAATCCGAATTGGCTGGGTTTTTCGTATAAAAAGCGAGCCATCGCCGATGACGCATTTAGTCTAAACAAGTTGGCCGAGCCAATCGCTTCGGTACTACAGAGTGAATTTCCCTTCACCATTAATAAGGCGAAGATACTTGTGAAAATTACGCGAAAAAAGCGAAAAAGTGTGTGCGAAAAATATATAGCAACTCTCTCAGCATGTGCGGTGCCTGAAAATTAAACAAAAACAGATCGAGAATTCTAGGAAATATTAAAAACAATTCGCACGATCGCGCGCCACTCGGAAACTACAGATACAGATACATTTTCGACAGATAGATTGAATATATTCGGCGTTTGCGAGTTTCGCCAGAAATCGCTTGACTCACAATTTTAGACTTTGTGCGGCCACAAAGGAAAGTAAAATATATTTTTAAGGCCACCTACCGTATTTAAAAACCCGTCAAAACGGAAGACCTACTGATCTACGACAAGATGACGCTGGACAATTACATGTTCAACGATGAGTACTTGTTCAACATGCCGCTATCGCCGCTGCCAAAAGTGGTAAGATCCATTGGTTTTAACCATAACATTATTGTGCAATCCCCGCCCTCTTTTGGCATAGTTTACTGTGCCAGTGTTTGTTATCAGTGTTTGCCCTGAACATTTTCTAGAATTCCTATGGGTAAAATACTGATATATTTCCATATACCCCCGTTCGTATGGGGGTTCTCTTGCACGAGTGCTTATCGTCGCCAATTGAGTTCTCGGAAATCGGAGATCCCTGATTCCTTTTTCAGCACACCATCCATGTGTTGTGTGTATATTGTGTTTGCTCTGCGATAATGGGCTTCGGGCTATTCATATTTATTTCAATCATTAACCGAAATTGAATTGTTTTAGTTTTTATTCGCGATAAGGGAATTATTGTTGGCTGTGGCAAGTGTTTTTTGTTTTTCTTTTTTCGGGGCTCGTGTAGGCACATCCATCATGGGTTTCGTAATTATTGAAAATGTATATTCGGCGTTCTCTATTTTCGTAAGCTACGTGACTGCTTATAAAAGTAAAATATTGCTGAGTTTTACATGGTTAATATTTCGGTTGTACAGTAGGTATTTTATTTTTAGTCGCATTAAATGTAGTTAAATTACAGTAGCTGATATATTCTATAAATTTTATAAATAAAAATACATTTTTAAGGCCTTCAATAGTTTATATATACTCCCAAGCTTTTTCTAACTAACTCTCCCATTAGTTTATTAACTTTTGCGTGTGCGATTCCATTAAATCAAGTGCACCCTGCCGCAACTCTTGAAAACCTATTGCCAAAAAATCACCCTCAATTTGGAATCACGTTGCGATTTCATGCCACCATTAACAGTTACCATTTTCCGGCTTAAAGTCGGTTTCTTGCCGTTTTTTAGCCATTTTTTATGCCTTTTTCACCCATTGCATTTCACAGTCCAGTGATCCGGTCTGGGTTTTTGGACTGCGTCTGGTTTTTGGCTTTAGGTCTGGTTAATGGTTAATGGTAATGTTTCTGGGTCTGTTTTCTGTTTTCTGTTACTCCATCGCCATGGAAAAAGAAAAAACAAGCGGCGCCATTCGCTGATATGGCACACGTGCGATTTTCGTGACAATTTATCAAGCTATGCGTTCTGGCTTTCCGTATGTGCATATTATTTTTCACTTTCCGTTAAAACAGGGGGCTTAATTTGATGGTGGAAAGTGAACGAGGGTCCGATTGAGTGACCCTTTGACTTGTGAACCCCAAGCACACTCGCGTGACACTTGATACTCGACTTTATAGCGAGGGACAGACGTGTATATTATATATCATATGGCAGATATGACTTGGCAATTGGGGCGGTTCGAAGAGAGGGGCTGCCAGTCAAACACTTGCTTAGGCTCTCAAACGGTTCCATTAAACACAACATGGAACCATCAGCGCCCCCACAAAATACTCGTAATCCCAAAGCCCCAGCCAAAGTCCAACTTTCTTTTAATTAACTGAATAACTGAATATGGTGTTGGTCTGCTCTTGAAGTAATGTTTTTGTGGGGGGTTAACGTGGACTTTCGCAATTGTTTTTTATCTGTGGGCGTCTTCGATTGGTTATTTGAGTTTGAGTTGTGAGTTTGACATGAAAGAAATCACTTGAAGGCCTTGTTTTTCGGGGGAGACAATAACTTTCCTTTGTCTAGAGCTGCCCACACCCTCTAGAACTGGCCTAAATATATATGTATCTTTGGTTTTTGGTTAACTGATCATGCCATGTTTGTGGAGCATGCAACAAAGTCTGCACTCAATTAAGATCAAATTTAATATTAAATGTGTCTACGAAATGCGAGCGCACTTAATTGCATTTCCAGTCAATTTAATTGAGTTTCTTCTTAATGGAATTAAATGCAATTTGGCACTACTTTATCGTTCTTTTTTCGTATTTTTTTCTTTTGAGCTGCCAGCCAAGTTTGGACAGATAATTTGACAGGGGAGAAAGGCGATTGAAGTCCTTTCCAAAGGACTTTCCTTGTCTTGTTTTTCGGATTTTTATTCCTTTTGCTGCCATTGGTAATTTCGTGTTGGCAAATGTCCTGGCTTTTGATGGCTGCGGTCACGTCCTTCTTGGAATTGGCCGGAATGGAAAGTGAAAACAACTTTTACCACTGTCTCTTTCCCTTTGTGTCTAGGTTGCACTTCGTCCTTTTTGTTGTCCTTTTTTGCTGTCCTTTCTGGCGCCTGAAAGACGCGTCGTTTGTTTGCCATTTCCTCGAACTGCAAACTTTGCCATAAATTCGCTCCCCCATTTTGACGGGGGGTTCCCCCGGTGTCTTTTTCGTTGTCGCGACAAAATGCATTTAAATAAATTATTCCCCGAACCCCAGAATGTCGCGTCATTTTATTAGCCGCACGTTTTCCCCCGCATCGAGTGACCACTTTAGTTGGCCAAATCGGCTTAATTAAGCCATCTTAATGACCCGTGTGCATTGGGAAATGTGCTATCGATTAAATTGGCCACCCAGCCCAGGTAAATAAAATATTGTGCATATAAAAACAGGGTTCAATGCCCTGCTTAAAAGGCAGAACATAAATATTTTCACTCTTTCTGTTGTTGTTTTTTCTGTTTAATATCTCATGCAAATTTGTTTTTTCCCTTGTCCACGCCCTCGGAACAAAAGTCTGATTAATTTGACACTGAACTTAAAGCCAGGGGAATCGGAATCGGAGTCCTGAAAGCGGCTGCAAATTTATTTGTCGGCTGTATTTTTTCCCCTTTTTTCTCCTGTTTTTTTTGGCAAATTTTGAATTATTGCCTTGTTGCCAGCCAGCGAAAAATGTGTAAACTTTAATTCAATTTTCGTTTGCGTGGGCGTTGCGCTTTCGTTCCAAAAATGGACAAACGTCAAGTGATTTCAATGACGGCGCTGCTTTCTGTACAAAAGTACATATATACACTTAGTATACTTTGCATAAATGTTGGTTATATAAGGGGGCCCCTCTCTGTTTTTGTTTTGCGTGCCTAAAAAAGGCCGGCAAGCCGTGTGGATGCGACTTTTGTCGACTTTTTCAGCCGGCCGTTGACTCTGGGCCACTCCAAAAAATTCTTTAGACCAGGGGAAAAGCCGGCCAGGGGGCGGGGAAATTGGGCTTTATCAACCAACAAGACATACGACAGCCGGCACTTAGCACAGTCAACACTACACGCCGATCGGCCATTTCGCTTGGGCATTGCGGTCACGTTCTCCTTTTGCCAGCTCAAAAAGCGCAAAAAATAATAAAACAGCATTAATAAAATAAAATAAAATACGGCGGAGAACAGCAAGCTGAAATTATGATTTCTGTCCCTCCTTTGCGTTAATTGTTTTATTCGCAGAATTTGCATTTATATGCAATTCATACAACAGACTTGCAAAAATTCCCGATACGAGAATGGTTGTATGCTTATCGCCAAGGGAAGTGCAATTACAAAGTTGTAGGTGCACAGAAAACAAATATTATTTAAAGATATTTAATGCCAGAAGAATGCCAGAAATGATAAATAAATAAGAGAAATGGATTTACTAAAAAGGTGTATAATCATTAATAACTGTCCAACATATACCTATAACCATCCAATATATGTATTTTCAAAATACGAGTCATTTAAGATCAGTTAAATACTAAAATATTAGCTACATGCAACACCTTAATTTAAAGAAATGGCTTTTGAATTAAAGTTTCTGGTGGACAATATTAATGTGCCCTTTTTATTTGTCCAACATTTCTCCCTGTGCACTTCAAGCTGAAGACGGCGCACTTGAACTTGTCAACTTTTCAATTCTCGCTATTATATTTCTTATTTTTTCGCTGTGACATTGCAAACAATGCTGGAGCTGCAGTTTATTCAAGTCTTTGCCAATTGAAAAATCCAAATTGTATTATTTTTTTCAGATAATTATGCGCATTTCTAACTAAACAACCAGCGACGACCTTCAGCATGCAATTTTCGTATACATTTTGTATTTAACAAGCTTGCCAACTAATTTATTCGCAACCAGCAAAAGCAACTAAAGCGTTTAAACAAAGGCGAAATTTGAGTTTGAATTCCGAGCTAGCCAACTTAACATTTGGCTAAAACCGAGGCCTATGTTAGCTCGTGCTGTTAGTGATTATTAGCCACTTTTGATATAAACAAAGCAAATTGTCATCGCCTGTTTTCGTTTTGTTTTGCCTTTGATGATGCCAAGTTTTTTGTTTTGTATTTCTGCCATGTCATTACGTCATTGTCAGGCTAAAATTGGCTTTAAAAATAGCCCAACACGTCAGCTAAAAGCAGAAGGCAAAGTCTTGGGGGCCCCAGAGAGAATTTCTAAAGCACTAAACTTGTTGCACCTTCACTTCCCTTCGAAAATCGTTTTTTGGCGAATGCGAATTTGAACTAATTAGAGTCAAGGTCAAAGTATTTGCTGGGGTTTATAAGGAATTTCTTTTCATTTCACAGGAAACAAACGTGTTGAAACCGCTTTCTTTATAGGGATAAATATTTAAACATAAATAAGGCAATTTTTGGTAAAGCTTTCTTGGAATTCCCACTTGTTTTAGAAAAAATATAAATATAATCTCTATGTCTCATGGGAATTTCTAAAAGATATAACCTAAGTCTCCTTCCAAGAAGTAAATTCTTTTTTGGTTGCTTAAAAAAGATTATAAATCGTATTATATACGAGTGGCTGAGTTCTAGAACCACTGGGAATTTTTCAACGATTGCAGGGGTCACTGTAGTAATCAAATTTGCTGCAGTCTCGAGTGTTAGTCAGCAATTTGCTCTTTTTTGCTGACTACGTCAGTGCCTTTTCACTGGCTGTTCGATGTCCGCTGCTGGTTTCATTTGGCTTATAATTGACCCCAGAAGTGAACTCGGTGCCCAGACCTCCACTCGTCCGATAAGGCAGATCACCATGACCATCACTGACTCTCATCACTGGTCTCCTCAATTTAGACAATTCAATTCGCGGCTCTCGACTGCCAGTAGTTCGCATTCGTATTATTGTCAATTTTATGATCACTTGTTTTGCATATAGAGCGAACTTAACTTAAATTGACTGATTCATCGGCCGGGGAACAAGTTCAAAAAGCCTATTTATACTGTATGGAAAGTGGGTTAAAATGAAAGTCCCCGAAAAAAGGCACAAAGGTGGTTAAAAACTCGGAGGTCGGAAGACTTGAAAGTAAAAATTCCAACAAGTAAATATATAAAATGAGCGCCTACAAAGAATAAAATCGATTGTTTGCTGTCAATAAGGGAACGGCCTTTGGGATTGGGAAACGCGGCTGCGATAAGATCGCCAAATAAATAAGCACACAATCAGCAGCAACTCCCTCCACTGAAAGAAATTTATAAGAAAAACAATAAATAAATATCTTAGGACCTATAGAGTTTTGGATACATCAATATATGTAAATATCAAAATGTATTATTATGTTGTTTATGTTAAATCACTATAAATCAAACTACAATTTTGGATAATTGGTATATGACAATATAAAAAAAAAAAAAAATGATATATTTTTAATTAAAACATATATACCTACAGATATTCTAAAGGTTACTAATACTTCTAAAAAAACTCTAATCATTATTAAGATTCCTTCAAAAATTTGTTATTATCAACAGATGTCTTTGTTTTCCGTTTAGTTCTTTCATTTATTTTTTCTAAATAAATATCCCCCCTATTTTTCTCCGTGCACCTAGTATATGTAATGTTTTTAGCCCACAACAAAAGCCAGCAATTAGCGTATTGGCCAACTTGCTGGCGACGGAAATAAACACTCTGGCGAGACAGGGGGTCTGAACCGAACGGAAGATGAAGAGTTAGTTAATGTGGATGTCCCGCACGCACACACACCTGTTCGTTGGACATCTGTCACTATGGCTATATATATCATATCGAATGTGTGCCTATTCGGAACCATAACTTTTGCCAAATGATTTCGCCGAAAATATTGAGTGTGTTGTGGATGTGGCCTTTAATTTATGGGCGAATGAAAGGCGTTTCGATGGAGAGAAAGAGCCGCTGCTGTAAAATCGGCAAATCGGAACTAACCCACACGCGAGCAGCTGCATATAATACCATTGCTTATATTATATTATGGTATGGTATATATACTTTTTTTCCTATAAAAGTGTGGCGAGCGTGGTCGTCGTGTGGGCAGCCGCTCAATTAAGAGCAGGCAGCGTTTAAAATTTTTGATTTTCCCAGCGGTTGTCTTCTAATTTGAGCAAACAGCTCGCAAAACAGCCAGGCACACACCCAAAAGACAGCTCTCTTAGTTCTCTAGTTCTCTAGATCTGTGGATCTCTAGATACGTACGTATATTTCTCGATCGTTGCCAATTTCGCTCGCCGGAGATTCAGATTCCGATTCAGATTCAGTCGCAAACGAACAACGAACCATCGAAGTTTAGAAAATATCTAACAATTAAAAGCGATCGCGCGCGCGCTTTTTATTTCGAATCTCTCGAATATCTCGAATCTCGAACAACGAAACGAAAATAAATTTGGAAAATTGCAATTGTCGTTTTGTTTTTAGCGCGCGTGCATTGCCAAAAACGAATCAGAAGCACACAAATGCAGAAAACAACGAATCGAGAAAGGAGAAATATATAAAAACGACGCACATTTCTCAGTTGCATGCCGCGTGGATCCAAATATATATATATATCCTAATATAAAATAAAATACATATACCTATATAATCATCTATATAGCTAAACTTAGAAATAAAAGCGAAAAGCGCAAAGCGAAAAAGGGAGGAATAACTTTGAGAGGCGTTGCCCGTTGGCCAAGGAATTTTTCTCAGAAATACGCATGAAAATTAATGCAGCATTTTCGGAAACTAGCTCAAGGCTCAAGACCCCCCCTCTTTCTCTGCCACAAATCTGTGTAATTATATAATCCAATTTGTGTTATTTATCGCGGCCTTTGCCGAGCAGTGAACTGATTTGAACTGGAGACACGTGTCATTAGATTTGAGATTTGAGATTTCTGAGCCTCGCACACTTACGATATATTGCGTTGATTATGAGCGCTTTCGCCGACCGGAATGTACATTTCAATCCTTTGCGAATTCAGCAAATGCTTATCGTTAAGCGCCTGAGACCGCCGGAGAGCAAAAACTTCAAGAACTGAACCGAGCAGCCGAACAACGAATATACTTACGAAATCTGCTCGCAACGAACCTTTTTTATTTCACATAAAAAGTCAACGAAACACATAGCTACAATATATAAATATATAAAGCCAAAAACGAACGAATTTTCAAGCAACTATAACAACACTGCGACAACAAGAAAAACATCCAAATATCCAAGAAACCGGAAATATAAAGACAACAAAGGATCATCAGATTGTTAAAGAACTTTTCACAGAGCAAAAGTCTCTTTTTGTACATATATACTAGAATTTAGAATTGTTTTTGTTGATTTTGAATACAAAACTCATACATATATATAGATATATATCATTGTTGTCCCACTTTGTTGTGTTAGCTTAGCTAGACTAAAGAACCCATAACGAATACTAGTCAGCCGCCCAACTGTGCGTATACGCAACGTTGCAACATTGCGTATACTTAATACTTAAGAGTAGTTCAATAAGGATAAACGAACAAATGATGAAAAATCTCAATGGTAGGGCGCACAATGCGTGCTACCATCCCTACTACCATCAGTCGCTGCACTTTGCACAGCAGCAACATCTGCAACAGCAGCAGCAGCATCAGCAGCAGCAACATCTGCAGCTGCAGCAGCAACATCAACAGCTGCAGCAGCAGCAGCAGCCCCAGCAGCAATTGTTACGTCAGCAGCAACGGCAACTGCCCACGCAGACGGCCTACCAGCAACAGCAACAACATCAGGAGCAGCAGCAACAGCAGCAACAGCAACTGAGGCAATCGTTTGCCCACAATGCCTTCCCACTGCGCAGCAGCAACAGCAACAATTATGGCCATGTTGCTGGTAGCGCCTACGCCGGCAACAGCAGCAACAATGCGGCTGCCATGGCCGCCGTGTGCCAAATGCAGAATTTTTTTAGTCAGCAGCAACCACAGGAGTACAACAACAATTGCTTGCCTATTAATTATTATCAGCAGCAGCTACAGCAGCAGCAACAGCAGCAACAACAAGAGCAGCAGCAACCGCAGCCACTGCACCAGCAGCAACAACAGGCAATAACAGCTACGACAACAGCAGCAACATGCAATGCCACAGCAGCAACAACATCCACGACAGCAGCAACATCATCAACAACAACATCCACAAACAACGACAACAACAACAGCGATAATTTTGCAATGGACGCGAGTGAAATCGCCACTTTTCTCGCCAACGAGCTTTTCCTACAGCAGGTAGCGCCCTTAAAAATATCGATGATATTTAATCAAAAAATCCCAATCCTATCGCAATTCGGTTAATTCTTTTGGGCGCGAAACAATTGGCAAACTATGTGCGTACTTATTCATCGCCGAAAATAGAACAACTGCGGAACAACAAAAGGGGTGGGCAATATAAACAAAGTGATGGATTGGATTGATGGTCCTCTCTTCGGCTCTCTTTCTTTTTGTATTTGCAAAAAAACACGTTCCCTAATTCCCAGAAATGTACGGATAAGCAAAGGGGTCTTACCGTCTTAACAATTGCTTTTGATGTTGGAGAGAGGTCTTACTAAATCTATTCAGAGATTTATTCTTTTACTAAGCTTAATGCTTATTCAAGGAACACATCTTAAAGATATTTCATATATGAATACAATGCAATTTAAACATTTTTTTCCCCCTTTAATCTTTAAGGTCTATTTAATATTAATCGTATTCACATACTAAACCGTTTTTAAAAGTTTATTTTAAATCTAAAATAAATTTATGGTTCGGTGTACATATGAATATAAGGTGCTTTATATTTTCTAAATATTGCAAATACAAGGCAAATGGGATATAAATCTTTCAAAGGGTTTTTGTAAAAGATTTTGGAATAGGTGTGTATTATAAACACAACTTTTAAATTCCTTTAAAAACGTAATATTTATTTATTAAATATATTAGATTTAATACCTTTGATTGGCACCATTTAATTAACAAACCCTACCCATTTTTCTTTTAGCTCGGCAACTTTGAGACCGTTCAGAGTGTCCTAACGCTGACGACGCCCACGTTGACCCCAACCACGACGCGCAGCATCGAGGATTCCTTTTTCCAGATAATTTCGGATACGCAAAATGATCGTGGAGCTGGCTGCGCGGGATTCGCCGTGCCCCTGGTGCTGCCCAACGCTGCGAACGGAGGAAACGAGTCCAACGGCAATGGCATCGCCGCGATTCCCTGCCAGCAGCAGCCGTACGATGTGAGTCTGGTGCCAGGAAGCGATTCCGAGGACTCCAATGCCTCGTACAACGATACGCAGATGAACGAGGAGCAGGACACAACCGATACTTGTAAGTGGATCCTTGAGTTAAGATCCCTCTGTGTAGCTTACTAATGGATTATCTTCTCCAAACCTTTAGCAAGTGCCCACACGGACAGCACCTCGTACCAGAATGGCCACATAATGCCGGGCGGCAGTGTGAATGGCGGCGTTAATAACTTCACCAATGTCCTGGCCGCCGTGAATCCAGCCAACCGAGGCGAGTCCTCATCAACGAATACCTCAAACACCCCGGCGCGACGTGGAGGAGGCCGGCGACCCAACCGCTCGGCCAACATGACGCCGGAGGAGGAGCAGAAGCGGGCCCTGCGCCGGTTGCGGAACAAGCAGGCGGCGGCCCGCTGCCGGAAGAGGCGGGTGGACCAGACCAACGAGCTCACCGAGGAGGTGGAGCAGCTGGAGAAGCGGGGCGACGCCATGCGCAAGGAGATCGAGGCGCTGACGAACAGCAAGAACCAGCTGGAATACCTGCTGGCCGCCCATCGGCCCACCTGCCACAAGATCCGCTCGGATCTGCTGAGTGTGACCACCTGCAATGGGCTGATTGCTCCGGCTGGACTCCTGAGTGCCGGCAGCAGTGGCAGTGCGGGATCGAGCAGCCACCACAATCACAACAGCAACGACAGCAGCAATGGCACGATCACGGGCATGGATGCCACCCTAAACTCCACCGGGAGGAGCAACTCCCCATTGGATCTCAAGCCGGCGGCGAACTTGGACAACCTGCTGCTGCACATCAAGGATGAGCCACTGGATGGGGGCCTGGACTCGGGATCGAGTCTGGACCAGGATGGTCCGCCGCCCAGCAAGCGGTTCACGTTGCCGCCCATGTCCACGATGCCGCACATGTCCACGCTGATGACGCCCACCGGTGCCTCGTCGGGATCTCTGCAGACGCCGATAACGAGCACGGCGCCCGGAGGATTTGGTAGTGCCTTTCCGGTGACCACCAATGGAGGAGGAAACGGTAGCACCAGCATGAACAGTCCCACGCTGAATGCCCTGAACAAGGTGCCCAAGGAGCGGCCCAACACGCTGGCCTTCCAGCGACCCCTGGGCATGCACCTGACCCTGGCCAACAGCAAGGCGCAGCACGGTGGACCCACGCAGATCCAGGGAGTGCCCATCCAGACGCCCTCGACGGGCACCTTCAACTTCGACTCCCTGATGGACGGCGGCACCGGACTGACCCCCGTCTCCGGACCCCTCGTGCCCAACAGCTCCGCCACGAACAAGCATCCCCTGGAGCTGCCCACGCCCACCGCCGAGCCCTCGAAGCTGGTCAGCTTATAACCACGGGACAGGATGTGGTACAGGGCCGGCGGATAGGATAGCTCGAGTCAGGACTAGGTTAAGTTTTATATAATTGAGGATGCGTAGCGATTATATTTACACTTGCTAACACAACAAGCAAAAACAATTAGACGAAGAGAAACCAAGAAAACATTTTCTTAGTTGTAATGTGTGTAATATGAGATGTTTTCATTTTTTGTAATTTCGTTAACTCTAATGTTTTTTCGTATTATTACCTTTATCATTATTATGGTTAATTTATGATTTTTGCTATGTCTTTTACATACGACGAGCTACATATGTTATGTACTTGTATTTTGTGCAATTTTCAAACCTTTTCATTGCGTGTTATATATTTTCAAAAAATATACAAATGCGAACGATCGATGCCTGGAAACTGAAAATGAATGATAAGGATTATAGGGAGTGTAGATTTGAAGGATGCGTTGTGATATTTATTATAAAACGAATACAAAAGATAACGGATAAACGATAAAAAACAAAAGGAGCAGTAAACAAAAACAAAAGCGTGTAATGAAAGGAACTAAGCCGGTTTTAAAATTGTACATTTAAACATTTAAACGAATCGCGTAAATATATATAATATAAATATATGTATATGCAGCATACAAACTAAATACAATGCCTTGAGAGAGAATTAAGAAATGCAAAACACTTTATATAAAAATATATGTATATGTATGTTTAAACCTAAACAATAATCGCGTTGAAGCAAGTTTTATATTGAGCAAAAGCAAATGTGAAATGAGATAAATATACTTATTGTACTCTGTAAGCTGCAGTAGAAAACCCAAATATATTTTTACTAAACGCAACAAATGCGCTATTTTCAAATACCATTTATAAGAAATGACAAAAGCAAAGCAATTATTTAATATGTAATTATGTATTATGCATACCCAAATACGATTTAACGAAAGCTGATCAGGTAAAAACAAATAGTAACTCTCGCCACAGTTTCCACAGTAAGTTCTCTGAAACTCTCTACTCAAAATTATCAATTTATCCAATAAACCAAACCGATCGATAGTAAACTAATGCACTTATAAGGGCAGAAAAACACCAAAATTGACAAAAATGAAATAAAATAAAATAAAAACACCGAAAAAACCTAAAAACAAATTGTGGTTTTATTTTTAGTGATATAAAAAGAACAAGGAATAACACTGCGATTCACATGACTTGCAAATCGTCTGGCTTATCGTCAGGTAAACCTAGCAGGTAAACTAGGGTGGACCAATTGAAAAACCCAACCCACTTTTAAAGGCCTTAAATCTTTTCAATCATTTCTCATCAATTACTATTTATTTGTCAGTAAAACGAATTGACATAAAAACCTAAAAAAACGGAAATTTAATAATACTAAGATTGGATTTCTACCATGATCTTTTTTAAACCCAATGCTTAGAAAGATCTTATAACCTGCTTCTGAAAATTTCAGGTCCACTCTAAAGGGCAGGTAAACAGCAGTGTTCTTCCATTCGTCCACAGATAATGGTTACATATGTATACACAATGCATATATTCATTTTCGGGTTTTGCCTTATTTTGCATTTTTTGGATCTGTTATTTTCGGTGCAGTCGTAAATCGGATCTTTGTGTCAGTTACTCGAGCACAGGCGATATGAGCGGTAGTCAATTTCTTCGCGCCCTGGGACGCACACTGGGATTGGGTAGGAGCCAGCTGAAGGTCGATAGCCGACATGTGGTGGTCATCACGGGATGCGATTCGGGACTGGGGTGAGGGGTAAATGAACCTGGAATAAGTGGCATATACTAACTAGCCGATCTCTTTTTGGTCAGCCACTCCATGGCCGTTTACTGCCACGAATCTCTGCACTTGACAGTGGTTTCCTGCTGCCACAATCTCAAATCCGAAGGAGCCAAGCTACTGCAGGTTCTAAACTCATCCAAGGATGGACTAATCAGAATGCACACTTTGGAACTGGATCTCCTAGAACCCGATTCCGTTCGTCGGGTGCATCAGCAACTTAGGGATATTCTGGCCAAGGATCCAAGCCATCGGCTAACAGCCCTCATAAACAATGCAGGAGTAATGTGCTTTGGCGAATTCGAGTGGCAGTTGCCCGAGCAGATTGAGGCCCAGATCAACTGCAACCTGCTGGGCACCATGAGACTGACCCGGGAACTGCTGCCCTTGCTCCGCCAGCAGCAGGGCAGGATCATCAACGTGACCAGCCACTGTGGGCTGCAGGCTCTTCCCGCTCTGGGTCCCTATGCCGCCTCCAAGGCAGCTCTTCGCTTCTGGACGGATGCCCTGCGGGTGGAACTGCAGCAGTATGGCATGGAGGTGGTCAACTTCATTCCGGGATCCTTTGTCCTGGATAGCAACATTGCAGCCAGGCAGCAGCAGCATGCTCAGAAGATGCGCGAGGCCTTCAGCCAGGAGCAACATGCTCTGTACGACACCTACTTCGAGGCTTTTAATGGCTACCTGAAGGTTCTTAGTGGTTTCAAGCCACCCAACGGCCTAAAGAACGAGTCGCTGCTGGCCAAATTCAAAGATGCCCTGACCAGTTCCCAACCTCTGGCCTTGTACATCGAGGAGCCACGCAGATATCGCCTCTACCGCTGGCTCTTTGCCATCTGTCCCACTCCGCTAGTTGATTGGCTCACCCTGCGCTTCTGCGCCATGCCCACCTACGCGTCCACAAACAGGCAGAAGATTTAGGTTAATACGTAGTCTATACATTTTAAATATACATTGTAGCACATTGGAATACTTGGCTAAGGGCTGTGGCAAATAGCAAATAAATCGAGCTGAATCCAGGGAATGGAAAGCGGCGGAAAAGACGATCACAGAACGCAACTGGGTGGTGGTGTTTAGTAGCCAGTGCTGCGGCAACGCTCGAACACCGCATCGTTGAGCAGCTGGAACCACTCGCTGGCATATATGGAGTCCTCTGCCGCCCGGAACAGCTGGAGCTTCTCCTGCGCCGGCAGCGAGGAGCAGAGATAGTAGCTGATGGCCGTCTCTGTCAGCTCGGCGTGGTAGTTCTTCAGCGCCCATTCCAGTAGGCGCTGGCAGTTGTGGGAGTCCAGGAACTGGATGAGTCGTTGCTGCAGTATCTCCTCCATCTCGGGCATGATGTATACCCGGGACATCTCGAAGGCCTGCAGGAGGGCAGGGTAATCCGGTTCCGTAAGGTGCCGCTCCTGGCACACGATTAAATGCAGAAAGTAGCGCAAACCGCTGGCTGTGTAATCCTGCAGCTGAATCTCGCCGTGGTGACCCTCGCGGAAGTCACTGTTGAGCATCTTGTTGAACACCTCGCTGGTCTCACAAAGCAGCTGCTTGTTAAAGCCAATGGTCACGGTGGAATCCCCGCCTCCACCAACCAGGAACCGCATGTCGCAGTTATCGTGCAGTGGGGCGGACTCACTTAGCTTCTGGCTGCAAATCCCTGCAGTGCTCTCCGCGGGCTCAGCCTCTGGTAACACAATGCCCAGTGTATACCGAGCCATCGAAGTCACTGCATCCACCGCCTCATCTGCATAGTGATCGTCAGTCTTTTTGCGCAGCATCAGATCGAAGAGCAGGTTCAGCGCACTGCCGTCAAAGAGGAACTGGTAGAGCAATCGATGACTCTTGATAATGTAGGCCACCGCAATGGCGGCTCTCTGCTGCGCCTTCACATCATCGCAGCGCAGGAGACGCACCAACTCCTCCTTGCCATAATTAGATTCCCCAACGTTGGTGAGAGTCTCCAAAAAGGCGAAGCCATCTTTTTTCATCTAAAAAGAGGAGAGGGATTATTAATAATGCAGTAGATATTGTTCAGAAAGCTGCAAAATTACCTCCTCCACCTTGGTAAGCTGATAAAGTTGATGGACCACCCCATGCTTTATAATCTGGGCAAAGAACTGGCTCTCCCTGAAATGGCATAATATATTAATTGAATATATAACATATATCAGCTAACCATTTCAACTCACAGTAATATATTTGTCAGAGCACTTGCGAAATTATTGTTAGCCCCGAATAGGTTAAGTGCCCTTATGAGAGTATCCAGCGTTTCCGGCTTTCCCAGCTCCACCCGCTTGTTCACCATCAGCGTGATGCGATAGATAAGGTTCTCGATAATGTCGATGGTGTCGCCAGCTTGATTTCGGAACTGGGCTAGTTTGGGCGGCACATCCGAGCTGAGTTCCTCGAGATCTTCTTTGTCGGACAGCGGATCATCTATGGGTTCGCTGCCTTCATCGATTAGTTTCAATATGTCTAAGACATTAGAAGTCTGGGCGCGATTGGCGGCTATGCGCCGTTCCCTAGTATCCGCAGTATTTGTGCTGTCATCCTCATCTTCATCATCATCACTGCAGGCCGGTGAATAGTTGTCGTCGTCATCATTCGTCAGCAGATCTTTGCACACCGGCGACATGCTGCGCGAACTGCAGGGACTGGTTGTGCGATAAGACCTCGGTGAACTGCTCGGCGAGTCAAAGTCCGAGCCTAAGGCCTCGTGGGTTCTTGAGAACTTTTTATAAAAAATAAAATAAATTAGTAGTCATTATAAGTAATGTAGAATTCTAATAAAGTACCTTGCTTAGCGTCTCTGGCGTTGTGGGATCCGTCAGTTTCCGCTTTTTGCCACCTTGCAATCTCTCCTCCCGTCGACGCTTGTGATGGTCATCATCGCTGGTCAGGTAATCGTTTAATTCCCTCACCAGCATGGGCACAAGTCCTTCGTAAAGCAAGAGTTCCATGCTCAAGTTGTCATATTGAAAGTTGTTAAGAATGTGCAAAAGCTGTTGGGTAAAAGAGATTACTATCTTAAGATGGTTTTAAATAAATAAACCAACGAAACCAACCGAAGAACGTTCGCTCTGGGAATTGGAGTCCCGAATCATGGCCACCAGCTTGCGCAGAGCTCCGCACCTACGGATCTTTGAGCGACTACAGGCATCCGTGGATAGGGTTAATATGATATTAATGCAGTGGCGGCTCTCGCTCTCGTTAAGTGGCTTTGCCATGTTAACGGCCATAAGCATCTCACAGGCAGCCACTATGGCATCCGCCGTGCTCAGCATGTAGAATGCGCAGGGATCCTTGCAGAAGTTGGAAAGGATTTTCAAAGCAGATGCCCGCTGATCGCCGTCTTCCTTAACGAAGCACACAATCGAAGCCAGCGAGGTGTTGCGGGAAATGGACTGGTAAATATAGAAACATAGATACATTAGGTATGATCTTCTAGGGATTTGGTAGACTCACCTCCCAAGCTTTCATTCCAATCTGCTGGGCTGATATCAAGACCAGACACTTTAAAATCTCGAGGGCCAACTCAACGGCCGCCTCGTTTTCCTTGGGCAGCGCATAGTCACAGTTCCTCGTGGAGTTCTTCAGCATCTGGTAGTCGAAGATGTCACTGCGTACGCCCTCCAAGTTCCTGGCCACCTCTTCGAAATACTTCTCGCGGTGCTGATTCCTCTTCAGGCCAATCAGCGTGGACACCTCAATGTCCGGAACGGTCTCCTTGGGCGCCTCGTCGTTCTTCATCACGGCAAGAAAGATGCGCATCAGCTGCAGGAATCCATTGGCCACGAGAAAGTGCTTCAGGAACTGGCTGCTGGCCAGGAGGAAACGGCAGACGCGGAAGGCCATGATGCGGGTCTGCACCGCACTGGTGGACTCGATGATGTGGCAGATAGCCGGGGCAATGGCCGCATAGTGCACATTGAGATACTGGGAGGCCTTCTTGCTTTTGGCCAGATTCCCTAGCAGCCGGCAGGCGCGGCATTGGATCACGGGATTGGGTATGGTCTTCAGAATGGTCACCAGTGGAGGAATCACCTTGCACTCGACGGCCTGTAAAGGGGAAATTTTTTCAACCAATAAGAATAAGTATGCAAGTTGATATAGGGGATTTTTTAGACATTCAAGAATATATATTTTAAGGTTTAAAAATTTAAGTTGTTTCAACCAACAAGAATATATTGATATAAAGAATTGCACAGACTTTTAAAAGTTAGAGATATTTACTTTAAAAAATTGTTTTAGTTAAAAGGTAAATTTATTTTTTGAATATAAATTGTATATCAAATTTTGATAATTTTACTTAACATTGAATATTTAAATCGGTATATAACTTTTAATAAATGTTGGAAAATACGTTATTTTTAAAAAACCTTGTTTTGGTTTTTCCAAATTTCTCACCTCAATGCAGGCTTGTTCGTCCGTGCAGCAGTTTCCCAGTATGCTCAGAACCACCTCCATGATCTTTTCATTCAGCTTGGTGATCAGCCGCACCTGGAAGACGCAATTAAATATCATTTAAAAATGGATTAGAATTACGATCCAATGTTGTGCAAGGCAGTGACTGCCAAACCACCATGAGCATGGTGACTCCCAAACCCACCATGATGTGAACGCCCCCAGCAGTGCGAAATAAAACAATTCCATTTTTGTCCTTCACAAGGTCGGTGCGGAGCTTCACGAGACATTTGTAAATCACGGTCCGATCGGTGGAGGTTTTGAGAAGATCAAGGTGGATTTCCACATGCTCTGGCGTCCAGATCATTGGCAATTTTCTTAATTTTTAAACAAAATGGAACAATTCAACAATTTTTAACAGTGCGTCTCAAACCGTTCTAAGGGTGTGCCCGTGAGGTGGACGGTATTTTGCAGTATTCATCGGTATTTAACTGCGTTTTTTGAAATTGTAACTGCGGTCTCACGCGAGTGCAAACAAAGGACGAAAAAGGAAACAAGATTTTATTTGAAATAAGGGTGCTTATACACTGGGAGAAGCTTGGTACTCCAATTGTTTTAGCAATAAAAGCAAGATTACAAGTTTAAATTTCTATAATGGATATTGTTGTTTTCGGCTTATAGAAATTTCACAAGAACACTTTCTTGTTTTCGGCTAATAATAATTCCACAAGAAGAGTTTTTATAACTTATTAATATAAGGTACTTGTCGGCCAACATTTATTTACTATTGCTTAGAACGTACTCCCCTTAAGTGAGCTATATTATAAAACTGGGATTCCGACATCCAATGTTGTTTGGGGTCCTGTTTACTATTAATTAGGGCCCCGAAACGTATTTCTTGGGAAAAAACGGTTAAAACATCTTATATTTGTTTAATATAATTTAATATATTTAATTTGTATACAATTTTGTAATGTCGTGACACGACTCGAAAGTCTCATCCCTAAATCAGGCGCTATTTGGTATTTTTCAACTGCCTGTAACGGTAATACTAAACTCACGAATAAAGCAAAACCACTAAAAATAATTAGTTAATAACTAGTTGTCTTTGTTGCACGTAAACACGGACTTCCCCAGAACTAAACAAATTAGCCAAAGTCGTGAAGATCAGTTTTCCCCGAATTAAAGGAAAACCAGTTTAAAAGTGCTTGTGACTCATCAGTTTTCGCAGGCTCAAGGAGATAATTTCACCATGGACGCCAGCAGGAACAATGGAGACTCCGGCGATCAGGTGGGAATAAGGGTGGATAGTAATCCCGAGAAACCCCTCGATCACACGGATGCCCTGGGATCCGTTGGATCGGGCAGCAGCGGACTGGCCACAGGATCATCCTCGCATCCTTATGGCACCGGAGCCATCGGGCAGCTGGCCAACGGGTACAGCTCACCCTCGTCGAGCTACCGCAAGAATGTGGCCAAAATGGTTACTGATCGCCATGCAGCCGAGTACAATATGCGGCACAAGAATCGGGGAATGGCATTGATCTTCAACCATGAGCACTTCGAAGTGCCCACACTGAAATCCCGGGCAGGAACCAATGTGGACTGTGAGAACCTCACGCGAGTGCTCAAGCAGCTAGATTTCGAGGTCACCGTGTACAAGGACTGCCGCTACAAGGACATTTTGAGGACAATTGAGTACGCTGCCTCACAGAATCACGGCGACAGCGACTGCATCCTGGTTGCCATCTTGTCGCACGGCGAGATGGGCTACATCTACGCCAAGGACACGCAGTACAAGCTGGAGAACATCTGGAGCTTCTTCACGGCCAATCATTGTCCTTCGTTGGCCGGAAAACCCAAGTTGTTCTTTATTCAGGCCTGCCAGGGCGATCGATTGGACGGCGGGGTGACCATGCAGCGTGGCCAGACGGAAACGGATGGCGACTCCTCGATGAGCTACAAGATTCCGGTGCACGCCGACTTCCTGATTGCCTACTCCACCGTTCCGGGATTCTATTCGTGGCGCAACACCACCCGCGGTAGCTGGTTTATGCAGAGCCTGTGCGCCGAGCTGGCGGCCAATGGCAAGCGCCTGGACATCCTAACCCTGCTCACCTTCGTGTGCCAGCGGGTGGCCGTCGACTTTGAGTCGTGCACTCCTGACACGCCGGAGATGCACCAACAAAAGCAGATCCCCTGCATCACCACCATGCTGACGCGCATTCTGCGTTTCAGCGACAAGCAGTTGGTGCCGGCCGGACGGGTTTGATGGCTAATGGTATGGATTGGGCGCTGGCTACGGCGAGGTGTGTGATAAACCAAGTCGCAATTAAGATAAAAACTACCCCGGCTATCGGCCTTAGCAGCATATTTTTATAAAACACTTTTTATACCCTGGCCAAGTGCTTGATGCGATCGGTTCCACTGCCACTGTTTCTTTTATTTAAGCAAAAAGTATCTTTCAATTGGCATTTATTATTGTCGCATTTGCCCGTCTGTATATTAGGGTGGGTAGATTAATATAACTAAGTAATCTAAGGGTTTTTTTGGCCAACAATTTTACAATTTTTACTTGACTAATTTGATCTCAAAATTCAAAATTCCAATTTGATTCTACACAATATTTTCGTCCCTTTAGTTCTCTATCAGGAAAGTCGACCCACCCTTTTCTATATCTTAGACCATTTACTCTCTTTTTTTTTAATGTTTATACACATAAATATCTTTATATTATAAGCATGTGTGTCATGATCGTCCAAAACAAAAAGCAAACGATTTTAGCCTGTAGTTGAGAATTTTATGAACAAACATATACTATCTCTTTATACCATTTGTACTCTTATATAATACATATTAGCAATTGTTTCCTTTCAAGTTTACCGCTAATAAATACGATCGAAAACAATGAAAAATCAATGACCATTGGGTGTTGACCTCGTCGCATTTTTTTGGGCATCAAGTTGAGCGGGATCGGGATTTCCTGAAAAGGCATCATCCGGAGAGAAAAATAGACGAAACAAGTCATTGGCTGACCCTGTTTTTTACGATTTCAGAGCTTACAATCACTTTATTCTTACAGCTGGACACAACGAAAATAAATTCCAATTTAGATTTCACTTAAAGCACACGGGGGATGGGTAGAATTTTAAAGCCTGTCAGCAGATCCGACGATCGGAGGCTGGGATAAATGCACGTTTCTGATAGATAACTTCAACTAATTAAAAACGTAGAATTTGCGCTCACAATTTGCTAGTTGAGGAGGATCTAGATGTGGCCGCCCTCCTTCAGCTTGGCCACCAAGGCATCCACATCGGCGACAGTGGCTCCGGCCTGGCGCACTGGAGGATCCTCCACGGAGATGACCTCGATGCGGGGAGTGGTGTCCACGCCAAGATCCTTGGCCGTGACCTTCTTCAAAGGCTTCTTCTTGGCCTTCATGATGTTTGGCAGCGTTGCGTAGCGAGGAGTGTTAAGCCGGAGATCGGCACTCAGGACAGCGGGTGTCTTGGTCTTGATCGTCTCCAGACCGCCGTCAATCTCACGGGTGATGGTCAGACCGGCATCTGTCTTCTCGATCTTGTTGCAGAAGGTGCCCTGTGGCCAGTCCAGGACAGCGGCGGTCATCTGGGCCGTCTGGTTGGCATCATCGTCGATGGCCTGTTTGCCCAGGATCACCAGGTCGGCCTTCTCGTCCAGCGCCAGTTTGGCCAGGATCTTGGACACGTGGATGGGCTGCAGAAGCTCGTACTCGGCGGCTGGGATATCTACATGTATGCCACGATCGGCGCCCATGGCCAGGGCGGTGCGGATAACCTCCTGGGACTGGGCAGGACCCACGGAGACAGCGATGACCTCCTCGGCCAGCTTCTTCTCCTTCAGCTTCACTGCCTCCTCAACGGCGATCTCGTCGAAGGGATTCATCGAGTGCTTCACGCCCTGGGTGACCACGCCCGTCTTGTCGGGCTTGACGCGGACCTGGTCATTGGGAATAAATCGGGAATTACTTTAATTGCCCTTCAATTAAGGCGATTACGCAAAACAAAGCGCAACAAGTGATAAAAAAGATGGATGAAGATGTGCAACAGGCGATTTCCAGACTCACCTTGACGGCGTAGTCGATCACACGCTTAACTCCAACCAAAACACGCGCCATTTTCTGTAAATTAATTGCTAATATTTAGTAAATAGCTTGATTTTTATTAATTTCAAGAGCTTACCTTTTTCAAGATGGAAATGAACTGATTTGTGGGCGGCGGGGACGCGGGTGGTCCAAAGGTCTTGTGTGCCGACAGCGTTGCCAGACGCGGCTAAAATTATTTATAGCTATAAAAAAGCTAGAAAGTACTGCTAAATTTAATTTAAATAGTTGTGGAAAGCAACAAGTTTTTAATAAATGTAAAAAGCTGAAAAAAGTTTTAGGACTTAATTATTTTCAAAAGTTAGAACTATAATCGAAAGATCATAAATTACATTAGGTTAAATTCTCGGGGTTAAGATAATCTCGGTGGACTTAAAAAGTATTTGGTTTTCTATTTAGCCCTTGAAATATTAAATAAGATAAATATTTTAAGGTATTAATCGGTAAATTTACTCCTATACTAAGAATTGGCGGCTGTTGCTCCTCTCTAGCCTCTAGCCGCAATCAGCTGTTAAACTTTCACCACAATCATTTCTCCGCAGCGGCAAAAACATCCCATTCCAAATCTTATAATAGATCTCCCACATCAAATCTCTATTCATCCCCAATCAAATAAGATAACGATGGCTGCAACTGCTCCGGTGATAATGCGCGTTATGGCATCCTCGATAAGCACGGCCAAGCGGGCAGGAGGAATCATCCGGGATGTGCTCAAGAAAGGCGACCTGGGAATAGTGGACAAGGGAAAGAACGACCCACAGACGGAGGCAGATCGCTCTGCCCAGCGGTGCATCATTGCCTCTTTAACCAAAAAGTTCCCCACCGTGAAGATTATTGGCGAGGAAGGTGGGTCTGACCTGAATGTTTGCGATGACTGGCTGGTAAACGAGCTGGATAAGGGATTCCTGCAACAAAACTGCCCGGCAGAGTGGAAGGACGCCAAGCCGGAGGACTTTGTCATTTGGGTAGATCCCCTGGACGGCACAGCGGAATACACACAGGGTAGGATATAGAGATCCCTATAAAAATCTTGATCTTATAGCAAATCCATTTCTTTTCCCGCAGGACATGTGGAGCATGTGACCGTGCTGATCGGCATAGCTGTCAAGGATTCAGCTGTGGGCGGCATCATCCATCAGCCCTTCTTCAAGCAACCCGACGGCGAGCTTGGTCGCACCATTTGGGGCCTCAAAGGTCTGGGCACGGGAGGATTCACAGCGGTGCCCGCTCCACCTGGCCAGTTCATCATAACCACCACTCGGTCCCATTCCAATGCCCTGCACCAGCAGGCTCTAAATGCATTTGCATCCACTGAGGTGCTGAAAGTGGGAGGGGCCGGCTTCAAGGTGCTCCAGTTGTTGGAGGGAAAGGCGCACGCCTACGTCTTCGCCACCCCGGGATGCAAGAAGTGGGACACATGCGCACCCGAAGCCGTTTTAGAAGCCCAGGGCGGCTTTCTTACCAACATCAACGGCGAGCACTATGCTTACAATGCGGATGTGGAGCACGTGAATCGCCAGGGAGTGCTGGCAAGCCTGGGACAGAATCATGCCGAACTGGTGCAGAAGATTCCCGCCGAGGTGCGGGCAGCAGTAGGAGCCAAGCTTTAAATTCCAGCACTTTATTAGTTTTGTTTTTCCACTAAAAGTAAACACATAAATTAAGCAATAACAGGTTAGAAAATTTGGAAATTGTTAGAACTGGGAACAAGACTCATTTATTTATTTATCTATCGAAACTTCCGCTGCTGTTGCTCTGTGTGCTGTTGTTGGCCACCGAACTGTTAAGGTACCGATTCCGCTTGGCCTTGGTCATTTTACATGAGTTTACGGAAGCGGCGAAGCGCAGGGATTTCACCGACTCTTGGAAACAGTCCTGGAACGGCGAAACATTGATGAACATAAGGGTCTTTGAGTTACCGCCCAGCGAGGGCATCAAGAGGTGGGTCAGCTTGGAGTTCCGGTACGGAATGTGATCCTGTTTTTGCAGCAGCGCCAGGATCACGTTGGTGAGTTCCGAAAGCGAGCGATTGATGTTCTTTGTCTCGGTCATGCGGGTGCTCGTCTTGGGGGATTCAGATCCGGCCAAATCTACTAGATTTATAGATCCCACCGAGATCTCCTGCTTCTCTGCATGGCGACCTATCAGCTCCAGCTTGGTAACAGCATGGGAGCGGGAGGAGCGCTCGTTGCCAGCCGTTGAGGCCGTGGCTCTGTTCATCTTGGCCGTATGCATCAGGTGACGCAGATGATTTGGATCTAGGACAGTCTCCTCTGTTATGTTGGACACGTAGATATCGTTCTTGTTGTTCTTGGCCATCCTTATCTCCATGTCCTTCTGCTCGTTGCTGAGTAGATCGTACAGCACCTCGTTGTAGATCTCCAGGAAGGTGGCCTTGATCTCGTACTCCCAGCCCAGATTGCGATAGCCCCGGATGGAGTCAAAGAGGAGGTCAACCGTGCGTGGAATAACACCCACACTATCCGGCACTCCGTCCATCGTGTAGGTCTTGCCACTGCCCGTTTGTCCGTAAGCAAAGATGCAAATGTTGTAGCCATCTAGAGCCGATTGGATGAGCGGAGAGACCATTTCGAAGATGTCCGACTGCGAGGAGAGCGGATGAAAGACCTGGTCGAAGGAGAAAATCTGCTGGCCCATCTTGCTCTTGGCCTGCGCATCGATACTCTGCAGCTCAACCGTGGCCTCGTCGTGATACGTCCAGGTGCAGCACATGCGGTTCTCCTCGGAATCCAGCGGCGGTCGTATTCGACAGAAGACCCGGATGTTGCCGCGCAGATCCATCACCGTGTTGTGCAGCTCCTTGCGCTCCATGTTCGACTGGAAGAGCTGCTCCTTGCAAGTCTCCAGCTCGGCGGCCTGTTGCTCATTGCTGCGCAGCAGTTCTTCGGTGCGCTGGCGCAGATGCACCACTTCTTTGCTCAAAGCAGCATGCTCTGTTTTTACTTTCTGCAAATTACCATTTATTTAAAGTATTTCTTCAAGAGTTTGTTTTACTTAAAGCCTCACCTTGTGTATTGCCTGTAGATCGGAGAGCTCCTCTTTAGTCCTGCCCAGCGACGAAGTAATAGTCTCTATATTCTTCGTGTGCTGCTTCACTTGCCGCTGGAGACACTCGTTGTCGGTCAGTGTGTTCTTCAGCGAGGTCTCCGTCTCGTAGAGCTTGTTCTGCGCCTCCTCCAGTTGCGTGGGCATGGACTCCAGCTCTCCCATGTCCTCCGTTTGCTTCTCGTACTTGGTTTTCAGCGCCTTGTGCTTCTCTAGAAGATCATGGAAGCGGGCCTTGAAGTCGTAGGGTGCGATACGCTTGGCCGGGGCTGCAGAAGAGCCTCCTGCGGATGCCCCTCCTCCCGTGGGTTTTTTGGTCGCTGTTGGCGCCGCAGCTCGAGGAGCAGGACGTGCTACTGCTGGTCTCTTGGCAGCCGTGGAAGCACTGGCTGTTGCGAAGGTCGCCGGACGCCCAGGTCGCTGGCCGGGAGCAGTCAAAGTGCTGCCTAGGCGGGAGACTTTGCTGGGAATGCTGGGCAAACTAGGAGCAGCAGCTGTGCGTTTGTTTCCGCGCATTTCGTTAATGTCGCAGGCGCTCCGACTGCGTCTTAGCTTGGCCCGATTGCCCATCTTCATGGGTTCCGGCGAGGCGGCACGAACTGGTGAACGATGAGCAGAGGATTAGGGGCAAATCCATAGAAAGGGCTTGATTTACTCACCTCCTGCTCCTGCGCGTCGCTCCAGCATCTGGGGAAGATTGTTGAGGTCCCTGGACAGGGGAGGCAGCAAGTTCCCGCAGTACGTCTGGTTGACATTGAAGGCACTGGCACCAGCAGCTCCTCCCAATCCTGCAGTGCCTCCTGCGCGAATTCGATCTGTGGGCAGTATAGTTTTTACCGGCATCTGCGGTCTCTTAAGGGACGACGGCTTCGGCAATCGAGATTCCATTGTAACACTAAATTTAGGAGATTATTTCCCGAACGTCCACCGCCCTGCAATTTCGTTTATCAATTAATTTCGGATTGTTGATACTCAGACAAGCGACGCCTCCAATTCCCGCCGTTATTTTCGATTGTAGGGATGCACTGGGAAAGTATGACCGTTTTGCACTGCGCCAGCCGGAGTTGCCACCTGGCTGCCCTTCCAGTTCGCCAATCAGATGTTTTCAGTGCTGCAGTCTTGGCCATCGGGCACGACATTCCGCCTTGATTCGCGTTTTCCGCAGGTTTTCCGCGAGTGAACACCACCCAAAAGGGTGTGAGAAATAGTGCCTGCTCCTTACGAACCGGGCTTTTTGCGGAAAAGTCGGTGGCAGTTGGCTTAACAGCCTGAAAAGTCAAGACTTGTGCGCAGCACGAGTGGCGTTGCCAGACGGTTGCAGCAATTTATTGTGGTTGTTTTTAGAGTTTTCTTAACTTTTCCCGTTTGTATGAAGTGCGGAGCGAGGCCGCGCTTTTAGGAAAACGTAACTATTCCTGAGAAACAGTGGAAAACTGCGTTTCAATTGGAAAATCGTTGCGTGACTAGGGCGTTGCCAGACCGGCAGCAGGTCTCACGCGCGCATCTCTAGTTTGTTTTCATTCGGAATTTGGGGAAAAAGCTCCTTGCACTGATTTTGTAAATTAAAATTGGCTTCTCCCACGAATCCCCTCGAGATGTCGGGGCAGGCGGAGCTCAAGGAGCTGGGCATGTTCGAGCTGCGCCCGCTGATCACCAACATCAGCTGCAAGCTGTCCGCGGTTACCGCTGGCCTGGATGAAAAGCAGTTCCTGTGCCTGGTCACCGATGAAAACGAGATCCTTTTGCGCTACATCAGCGCCTCCTCCGGCCAGGAGGTGGTCAAGATGATATCCTGGTTCCGCAACCGCGTGATCCACGATGTCTGCTTCGATCCGGCGGGCACTTGGCTCCTGGTGCTATGTGAGTATGAGCACGAGTGTGCGGATGAGTATGAGTACCACCACCCACTTTTTGATGGGTGGCAAGTGCTAAAATTACTCTGCCCCCATGTGTGCGTGTGTGGTTATTGATTTTTTGGTTGCCTTCTCGGCTTTCATTCAACGATCAAATGGTACGCCTCCACTGACCAAATCTATTGTGATCCCTTCCAGGTTTTGACAACACGCTGCACATTGTGCCCGCCCTGGCGCTGGTTGACAAGTCCCATGGACTCTCCGCCTGCTCGCTGTACAGCACCACCCAGGTCACCTCCTACATCATACCCTTCGTGGGTCCCCACGAGTGCCCCAACTCCAAGAAGTGCCCTAATCACTCGGCGGGTCTGGGTGAGCAGCCGCCCACAGTGGAGCAGCTGGCCGAGAACATAGAGCAGGTGCGGCTGCAGGAGGGTGAGGGTGAGGAGGAGCAGGAGAATGAGCCTCTGGGCCACGATCTGCCCGAGCACATGTTGGTCCGGAACACCGGACCAGAGGAGTCGGGTGTGCAGCCACCACAGCAACAGCAGCTGCCGGCGATCGATGCCACTGGCAACAGCCAGGTGATGGCCACTTCCTTTATGGCGTCCAAGACCTGCCCCTACCCCCTGTCCGTCGTCTGGTGGAAGACCAACAGCGGTCAGAATAGGGCCATCATCGGCTACTCGGATGGATCCATCTGCTTTGTGGGCCTCAGTCCCAACTGCCCCATGATTGCAAGCACTGCCATTGAAAACGGATCTGTGATGCGCCTGGTTATCTGCAAGGACAAGGCCTATGATGGCGTCATGCTGCTGGTAGGGATTTAAAATTTGTTTTTAGAGCCTGCTTATTTAAAATATTCTACCTTTCAGATAACTTCCTCGCTGAAGCAGCAGTACAAGCTCCTGCTGGAGCAAAAAGCAATCAAGTACGTTTACCCCGGAGACAGTTCCCCAACGACCCGCGAAGGCGCCTGGCAAATAGTGATGTCCGTGCAAGAAAAGCAGCAAATTGCGGCGACGGGTGCGAGACAAAGCAATAGTTCCGATCCGGCCTCGGACAGCAGCCAGTTGGAGGAGGATGTCTTCACACCGCCGTCCAGCGAGGATGCAGCCTGCAGCAGTCAGCCAGCGGCCTCCGCCGACTCGACCACCGTCCCGGCGTCCATCGCAGAGGGTTCAGCTACAACCGCAGATGTGCCACCACCGCCGGCGCCACCTTCTTACAGCGAGGCAGTGGCCCGGCAAAGCGGCGAGCAAGGAGGCGTTCGCTTTCAGCAACAGCAACTGCCAGCGGGCAGCATGGATGGCATTTTGCCCGCCACAAGAGCCCGCCTGGCCTCGCTCAAAAGTCTGGGATCCAAGAAGCTGCAGGCCATCAAAATGCGACTCTCCGATCAGCGGCAAAAGTTCGATGAATGTGCGTAAGCTGGCATTAGGCAGTTATTCTTTTTTCCATTCCCTATTTTAACATATTTTCTTGCCTACATTGTGTTCAACTTTGTTAATTTTTAAATGCCGTTTTTTGTATATTTTATATTTTTTTTATTGGTGTGCAGTTTTGAGAGAACTGTTGCATCTATTGAAGCGTCACTTGCGTGGTGAGTTTGCACAACTCTCACACTTGACAGACCAAGTAGCAGCAGCTTAACGCCTCCGTATATAACCCATTCTAATCGAAATCCCTCCTATTTGCTTGTAGTTATGCCGGACTCGACGATGGGCTCGTTTGCAATCATGGATTCGCCCTCGGTGACGCCAGAACCACTGGGCACCACCACCGGATCCTTTTACACCATACAGAACCTGCGCAGCACCTTCCTGTTGAGTGCCCTGCACAGCAATAGCCACAGTTTGACCGTGCACAGCATCGACATCAGTCTGAAGCCGCTGTTCGTTTACAAGATTCCCAAGCACACCCAGGAAATACTCATCAGCTCCAACATACTCTACGGCATACACTACGTGGACCTGCACTGCCGCAGCGATTCGGCCATTTCCACGGCGGCATCGTCGCTGGAGGATCCGCTGGTGGCCAATACGGAAAAGGAGAACCGGGACGCCGACATTGAGAAGCTTGAGCAGGCGGATGTCAGTGCCCAGAAGAGCGATACGACCAGTGCCACGACCACGGCCACCTCGAGTCTGGATCAAAGCGAGATGCCCAGTAACGCAATCAATGCCGTCAGTGTGATCAGCAGCGCAATGGCCTCTCTGCATACCTCCGATGAAGATGTGAGTTACAAGATTAGCTGTATTTTCAACATTTACTAAATCTCTTTTTTCCTCTGGCAGCGCTTCAATAATACGGCTCAGCTAGGTCTCTTCCGCTTCGAGCATGAAACTGTGCTGCATTTATATCAGATGGCACAGTATCGCAATCCCGCCGCCCAACCAGAGACCCTAACCAAAGAGGAGAAGGCCAAGGCTTTTGAGCTGAAGGACATCCACACGCCTATGGATTATATCCAGTTCTATGAGACGGCGGATGTGAGCAGTGAGTTCTCGCTGCGGCAAATGGAGATAATGCAGTCCGAGTTCCCGAAGATTAACTATGATCCAAGCTATGTGATCACCAATAAGAATGTTTACACCATACAGCTGAGGTGGGTTATAAATTCGATATATGCCTTTATCGTTTACTGAGTTGCGGGTACGACTTGCAGAAAGGAGCCCTTTGAATTGTTTCTAGATGCCGCCCTGCAGAACGAGTTTAACCAGTGCCGCGACTTCTGCAACACCTTCGACCTCTCCTTCGAACAGTGCATCGAGTTTGCCGGGGATTACCTGCTGAGGCGGAAGAAAATTACCCAGGCGCTGCTCACGTACAACAAGGCGCGTGTGAAACCGATACGCACAGCTCTAAAACTGGCCATGTATGGACACACATACGCTCTGATGCAGCTTAGTGCTATGGCTCTAAAGTCCACATATCTGCTGCGATCGCGTTACTTGGGACATCCGCTGCTCAAGGGCATTTTGAGCGATATTACCTACCGGCACTCGGAGGATGTGCGTGTGATCCTGCCCGAGAAACAGGAGCAGGAGGATGTAATCAGCGGCGCCGTTTGCAGTGATTATCACTATGGCGTGGACGAGTCAATAAGCGCCCTTCAAATGTCGCCTTCATCGCAGTTCCATTTGGCCAACCTGCTGCTCATCACGATGGCCGAGAAGGCAGTGAACGATAAAAACTACATACCGTTGTGGTAAGTTGGGATGAATAAGGTTTTTTATCTTTGTTCAACGTTTTTATCCTTATTACATACATTTTCAGGAACTTTTTGGTGACGAATAGCAAATATCACACCAACATGACGAGCATTGTTCTCTGTCAAAGTGGACTCTTCTCGTCGGCCATTATATTGGCCAAGATACGGGGCGTCTGTCTGGATACTTTTAATGCCCTGATCAGCGTTGTGGCCCAGGAGTTTGGCTGGTACAACGAGCTCAACGTTTGCCTGTACAACCTGAGCGAGAATATATTTATGGAGACAATAACTTACTTGCCGCATGTGTCCATGGATTACTTTGCTTTCATCCAGGAGAAGCTGGATCATATCAGACCTTGTGTGTTGCAGGTAAATATAGGATGTTATATAGATGTACCTTAATTTGCTTATCAATAAATGTCATTTTTCAGCGCCTGGCGAAGCAACTGAATCCTTTTTCTGCCGCTCTACGACCCATTGTATCCCACAATAGTGATTGCGCAATATCGAACGATAATAATCCGCAATTGTTTGAGTTTTGCAAGAGTCTAATTGAAACATATTTGGCAGTGCTCATACACATGGAATCCCAGCGAGTGAAGCGTGACTCTATTGTAAATGCTTTATCGAATTTCCGTATCAACTATGAAGACAATCAGGCAAGTCTTGTAGATAACTCTCTTTACTAGTTCTAGATTTAATGTTTTATGTTTCAGTTTGCCATTGAATCATCACGCTTCAAACCGATCTCAGCTGGTTGTGCCTACTGCGCCTGTGTGGTGGATGGAACCGCCTACTTCTGGGGCTCCAGCGGCATTCCCAGTTACTATAGTGCTCAAAAGTCAACAGGTGGGTTTTGTTCTTATAATAAGTTGTATGTAATATGACACGAATATATATTTCAGAGCCACCAGAGCCTGCGCATGCTGTGAAAAGTCTAGACCTCCTCTCGCAGCTCAATTTGCAAGTGCACGCCATTAAGTGTGGACGACAGCACACACTTATTCTAACTAATAATGGCGTAGGTTTACTCACTAGGATTATCATTTAGCAATAAACTAATTGCCTGTGATATTTCCAGCTCTATTCCGTGGGAAATAACAATCTCTGTCAGCTGGGTATTGGTCGGCACATGCAGATGGCTTTGCAACCAATGTTGGTGACAGCATTGGATGGCATGAATATTACAATGCTTGAGGCGGGTCAATATCACAATGCGGCTGTCGCGGATGGCAAGCTCTATATGTGGGGGTAAGTTTGGAACCACTTAAATGCCTTGCTTAGTGAGCTTATAATTAATAAACCAATTCCAGATGGGGCGTCTATGGCCAGCTGGGGCAGGGCAGCTGCGAGAATATAGCTACTCCACAACTAGTCAGTTTTTTCAAGTTTAAGGTGAGTCCGCCAAACCAATTAGTAAATAAATTTAACTAAATGGTTTATAATGTTGTAGAAAATTGTACAAATATCGCTGGGCCATGCCCACACTTTGGTGCTGTGCAGAGGAACCCCCAACAGAAGCTACATGGAGGCTAACTATTTCGGCAACGAGCTCTACGTGTTCGGCTCCAACCACTTTGGCCAGCTGGGCACCGGCAATAGCGACCACGGAGGCGACACCAAGACGAACCTTCCAGTGCGCCTGGATGTGGGCGGCTGCAGCCTAAGACTGATACACACCAAATTTTTTACCAATGTAAGTTTAGTGGAATATAAATGGACTTTTAGTTACATTCATTATCCCCTCACAGTTAGCTGTAGACGAAGACGATCGTCTGTTCACTTGGGGCAGCTCACCGCAGGCTTTGCGTCTGGCCAATCAAATCAAGCGTCGCGCCAACGCCAAGCAGAAGTTGGAGGAGAACCAGCAGCGAGAGCTGTTGAGCAAGCAGCTGGAGGCCACTTTGATGCCGGCACCCATCCCGACTACCAGCACCCTGGTGGAGCCCACCACATCCTACGCTGCTGTGGTGGCCGGTGCCACTCCGAAGGCCACCAGCGAGACCAAAGATTGCCAGCAGGGGCAGAATGAGGCTGCGCCATCAGATGCTAGGGAAGTAATTGCCCCGCGAGAGCCGGAAATACTTAAAATGGCACCACCGCCTGCCACAGCTCCTGCACCCGAACCGGATCCCACGGAGCACCTGACGCCTCACCTGGTGGACACCAGCGAGGTGGCAGGCCAAATTCTGCAGGTAAGTAGTATTTATATATATATATTCAGTTTTTATATATTTTACTTATTTAAAACCCCGTTTTGCAGATCTCCAGTGGCTTGTTCCACTTTTGCCTGATCTCGTCCAGCTGCACACTCTACACGTGGGGCAAGAACCTGGAACACCAACTGGGCACCGAGGACAAGGATCGCCGGGCGGTGCTCAAGCCCTCGCCCATCGACAGCATCGAGCGTCCCATGTACGTGGACTGCGGCGCGGACTTCACGCTGGTCATGACCACCGATCACATTGTGCGAGCCTTTGGCGGCAACTCGAACGGTCAGTGCGGCCGGGACTTGGGAGCCAGTCTAGAGAGGATGCGGCAGAGGGTGGTGTGCCTGCCAACGACTAAGCGATTGATGCGATTCGAGAGCCAGTGTGTGGAAGCGCCGGTGGAGATCAATCTGCCGAGGCCACGAATCCGATTGGATCACGATCCGGTCAGGTATCTCAAGGTCATGCCACCATATCAGCCTCACTTCTTGCAGCCGGCGAACATAAGCTTTGATCAGCGCTACTCGGTGGGCACTCCGAACTACAAGAGCAGCACGGAGCACGCGGCCACTGGCCAGGACTCGGACGATATGCTGAGTAGCCTAGAGAACCTCAGTCAGAACGATGCCAGCTTCTCCTACAATGCTCCGGTGCTGGGCGAGGCCCACAGTTCGCTGGATATGGACTACACGCCCGAGGAGCAGAGCTATGTTCCGCTGCCGGACCAGGTCGTGGGTTCTGGGATGCCCGCAAATGCAGAGCAGTTGCTGGGCAGAGATGGCGACGACGATAGCACCTACACGCAGAGCACCGAGGGCTTGGAGGACTCGTCGCTTCAGCAGCTGCGCCACTACATCCACTACTGTCTGTACGCCTTTCACGGGTTGTACAATCCCGACAAGATTGGCGAGTGCGCCCGTCCAAACCGCAACGAGTACCGCATACGCATCCGCATGCTCAACTTTCGATTCGTGGAGGCCTTTCGGCTGTGCCTGCACAGCTGCGATTCCGCCCAGCGCACCCTCAAGTTGTTTGAGTACTTCAGCAAGGACACGGGCTATGTGCCGCTGAGGAGGTCCGACCTGAAGCACCTCATCTATCACCTCTGTCTGCACTTTCTGGAGCGCAAGTTCGATATGCTCGAGTGCGAGCGGTTCTTCATGGGCGATTTGGATTACTATCTGCTGGAGCTGGCCTACGTCTTCTACTTCAACAACAACAACTCGACGCTGGAGCAGAATCTCAACCAGAAGTTCAAGCAGCTAATTGCCGCGGCGGACAGTAATCAGGCGGCCACTTCCGCGGGACAGGAGCACCAGCAGCAGCAGCAGCAGCTGCAGGACACCGATGTCATATTCGATAGCTTTACGGTCAAGTTCAAGACGATCCTGTGCCAGCGCCTGCTGAGCTACTCGGACTGCGAGGCTGCCAATTAGCAGTGGCTGGGCCCTGGAGTCCCGTTTCCGGTTCAGATCCTGAACCCAGTCAGCTTTCGTTCGGCACGCATCAGTTGAGGGCCCGTCGTCTTTGTCGTCTGTCTTGTTTGATATGTTTCGTTATAAATATTCGGTCCAAGAACCGGGGACTGCCCTTAAAATACACACACACACCCCCCCAAAACCCGAACCCACTTCTTCCCTTACATGTTTACGCGTAATTATATATATACCATAATTGTTGTTTGCGGTTATTTATACATCAAATGCTTTTTACAGCGCTGTTATTTAAACGAAATATTTAAGACAAACAAATTGTTTAAAGAATCCAATTTTTGTAACGCTTTGTTTGCCATTGGCCACGCCCGCTTTTATTTGTTTACTCAATAAACTAAAAAAAGAAATCTGAGACCGAAAGAAAGTAATCCAAAACTGCTCATCGAACAGATCAAAAGGAGGCTGCAGGATATACACACACTTATAACATACAAATTTTTTGTTTTTTATTCGATATTCAGCTTGTGATTTGCAATTATTTAATAAAACCAGAGTAGAATTAATATAATTATATACACATATATATGATTAACAATAATAAAATACGTTTATACAAATAAAAGAGAGATGATCCTAGAGTTTGAGCTTGATGTTGTCCGTGGTCCACCGCTTGCTCTGCAGGCTTTTCAGAGCGTTCTCGCAGTAGAACTGCTCCTCGGATCGCTCGGGCAGGGTGTCCTTGAGTTGCTGCAGCTCCTGGTGCTGCTTCAACCCGGCCATGGCATCGATGACCGCCTTGATGCACTTCACCCGCTGTGCCAGCGCTAGTTTCTCTCCACTGTTGCCCATCTTGGAGAGGAACAGCTGCAGAACCGTCGACGGAGCCTGCAGCTCGTAAAGGCGAAGAACGGCCAGAGTCAGATCGAAGCTGATGTGGAACTGCTTGGTCTTCAGCGGATGCCAGCTGGGCACTCGCTCAAATATGCACTCCAGATCCGCATAGGCCTGTGCCTGTGCCCTTTCATTTAGAGCAGTCCATTCGTATTGTGCCGGGGATATTTGCTGATCGGCTGCAAATCGCTGGGGGGACACGGGTTTCAGCATATCCTGCTCCTTCCAGTTGCTGTTAGCCTGGCAGCAGGCATAGAGCACCTCAATGGGCGTGGGCTGATCGCGGAGCAACTTGCTCAGTCCGTTTTCCTTCTCCATTATCTGCTGCATCTTGAGGGCAGCATGGAAAACCTGCTCGTAGAGAGGTATCACACCCACTCCCGCAGTGGCGTAGGCATCTACCAGGAGCTGGAGATGTTTTTTTCTTGTGCTCACATCTCCTGCAGCCAGAGCGGCCTGGAACTGCTTAAGAGCCGCCTCCTGGTGGCGTCCAAAACGCTGCAGTAGCTCGATGTGACTGGCTAGGTCACCGCTTTCCTTTAGATAACTCAGATACTGCTCCAAGGCCTTGGGACGCTCCCTGAGAATGCCATGAAATTGCGCCGTATTAAGGGTTCTTTTGAGGAACAACAGCACAGTGATGACGGCATGGCCACCACCCTGGGCCATCAGGGTGTCCAGCAGCTGCTGCTTCTCCTGCAGGGACTTGAACATCTCCAACGGAGCAGTCTTACCCTGCAGCAACTTTTGCGCGGTGGCCTCTAGATTGGGACTGTAAAGAGTGCTCTGGAGTTGGCGGCGCAGCAGCTTCAGCTCCTCCTCCGGCGAGACGCCCTTGGGCAGAACCCGGTCGTCCAGTGCCTGCTCCTGGAGCACAAGTTTCAGAGCCTCCTCGCTCAGAATGGACTTGATCGAGAGATTCAGGGTGGCACTGTTGTTGAAACTGGCCTCCGAAATGGTGTCGTCGGCGAGGATCCCATTGCTGGCCAGTTCCGGGGCGAGGTCCACCTCGTCCTCGTCGTCGAAGCTGAACGCCGCTCGGGAGGATCGGTTCCAATAGTCGTCGAATTGCAAATCCATTGTTATTGTTATTCTTTTTTGTTTTGCGCAACTTTTTTTGTTTCGGCCAGTGTGGCCGCAACTGAAAACAAGTTACACCACTTTCAGTTATTTTATTTCTTAAAACATGGTCGCACTACTTTTTTTAATTTTAAAAAGGTTTTACGTTTGATATTTATTAAACAGATTTAAGTAATGTAATAGGCATTTTAACATAGAACAAAAATATTTTTGACTCTTAACAAAAAAAACAAAAAAAAGATAAGTTCGCCCCGCGTACATATTTATAAACTTTAATTAGATAGTATTGTCTTCAAAATAATACAGTTTAAAGATGACTTTCTCGCTTTTACTCACAAGAGTTTTACTCATTTTTACTCCCACTTAGAAAAAGTATCAGTTGATCCTAATGGTTTTTCTTTTCGGTTCGTCGTTAGGAACTTTAAGAGCTCCTTTCAAAATTTCCAAAAAGGAATGGGAACAAATTTAATTAAAAGAAAATCCAGTTAAAGCTTCTTTAGAAGCACATAAGGAATTTGTTCATAGATTTTCTCTTCTTTATTAATAAACTTTTGGCATTTTTATGGACCTTTAAGCTTTTTTGGCGGTAAAATCTCCAAAGCATAAATTCACTTTAAAGGTGAAAGCATTTTCTTGGCACACATTTTTATGGCCTTTTGATGTTTGCTAACCGTGAGGTAGCGATAACTGATTTACACAAACAATATAACTAGAATATAGTTTCAGTTTAGTTTATTTAAGACCTTGCTCAGCCAGGGATACAATGCTTCGAGGCGTGAATAGACGCCTGGCTTATCGGCCAAGGCGCACCCAACTCCCCAGGACACAATGCCCACCAGTTCCTCCCTCACTGACAAGGGTCCTCCTGAGTCCATCTGGCAGGCATCCGTACCTCCACGAAGATATCCTGCACAGAGCATCCGATCAGTTACACTTTTTCCCAGTAAGTTTCTGCACGCTGTCTGGTTAACAATCGGAACTCTAGCATATCTTAAACTATCTGATGGAGGACCATTCATGGATTTGAATCCCCAACCGGCTATGGTAGCATAAGTACCATCGGCTATTCTTTTGGGGTTTACAGGGATGGCCCTTACCTGAAAAGTAAAATATTAAATTAGCATTTACCATCTGCAACTCTAAAGTACATCCAACCTTATTGGACAACGTTAGATTTTTGGTTAGCCGGATTATTCCAATATCATAGTCCATAGTCTTGGCATTGAACTTGTCATGTATCTGCAGACCGGACACTGAGAATAATTCTCCATCTTGGCGATACCTTGATGTTCCACCAACTTTAACTTTCAGCAGACGATACGAAACTCCGTTCAAGCAATGGGCGGCAGTTAAAATGGTATGTTTATTTATGATGGAGCCACCACAATGGTGTATGCCGAATAATTGTATGGATACTATATACGGAATGTTGGCAATATCAGCTGGAAACCCGCCAACTATGCGTGGATCTGGTCGATTCTCGAGGCAAAGACACCAAGAAATATTAAAGAAAAGTAATATCCACTTGTAGATCATTTTCTCACTTAACCGAAGAAAGAATCGTAATAAAGTAGGAATGTGCGGCTTTTAGAACAGACTTTAAGTACAAAAGAACGTGAAAAATAATGAGAAAAAGCATTTCAATAAGTGCCCATTATTTTGTAATTAGGAAGAGTTTCGCTTATCTCATAACTGTCTACACTACACAAGAAGATTTCAAGTCGCCGACAGAATCTAACTAAACGTTCGTGCTGTAAGTTATTAAGAATCGGACTAATTAAAGTTCATAATAGGCAAGAATAGTTTCAACTTTCATAATTTCATATATTCAATACCGAATGTAATAACCATAACCACAACCAGAGAATGGATTTGTAAGAAAGGGTAAACGGTCCCCGAAGTTTGGAATCCGCTATGAGTCATTTAGGAGCCAGTAAAACAGGGCTTTCTTCGGTCTACTTCGCCTTTATTTTGACACATATGCGGCTATATCATCTGTATACAGAACTAATGGCCAAATTCGGCCTCCGCGCATTTATTGTTTGCCCAATTTGTTATCAAAGCACGACCCGTTTTCTTGAAGAACGGACTCGAAAATCTGATTTGCATTGGCTTGACCCATAAATTTGGAAATCAAACACCGTTTGATGGGCCATTCTAGTTTTACATATCCAAATGCTGAAAGCGCTGGCTGTTTGTCTTTCCATCCGAACCGACCGTCTTTGCTTTGCCAATAAAGTGGGCTATTCGAGATCGGCAGATAGCATTGATCTCTGGCCGTAGGATGGGAGCTGGAGCTGGCTGAAATTGAGTAAAAGTAAACACCGAAACTTAAACCCACACAAAATGCTATGGTAGATTTAATTTAAGCCGATTATGCGTGTGTGCAGCTAGAATGAGAGAAAATGGGTAGGAAACGATTTCACGTGAAATGTACCTTATTAGTGAAAGTGAAAAATAATAAAAACGCAAGCGACAGTTATAAGCCAAAACCCATTATCACGCCCAGGTTTTACGGGTGGGACTCGGAAGAGAGCCCCGGGCGCTAACAGGCCCATAAGAAAATTATTAGAGGAAGGGAAATCCAGTTGATTATACATGTTAATAACAGGTAAAGAGAGTCAGGTGAGAAACAGGTGAACATTGTTCTCGATCGTTGACCGCAATTACTAGTTGCATCCCGAACACGTTCGAGTTCGGAGTGTAGAGATCGTATCGTACAGGTGATACGGAGTGTATTTACCATGCTAACAATTTCTTCTTGTTTGAGGTTCTCTCGGCTTTGAGCATCATCCACATCCACAGCCACAGACACACCGTACCACACCGAACCATAGCCTCGAGACTTTCTTTTGTAAGAATTCCGAAGACCAACTGCGTCCCGCTCTCTTACAGGTTGATTTTCTCCAAGAAAGACAACAAACCAGCCAGAGAACTTCTTTATCTAATTTTTATAACAAGTCACTCGGCGGCATTGAAGACTTCAGTTCTGCGTCGACCATCGAATGGTCAAGTTCGGCGTTCCTTTGTCCCAAGTGCGAAATAAGTTTTGAGCTGCGAAAGTGTTTTGTTCCAGTGTGACTAAGCTGAAATTCCGACTTCGGGATAGACTTTAAAAATAACTTGTTAATTAGGTAATTGTTTGGAGAACTAATATTCGAAAAATGCCAGGGGATAGTTGGGATAAGAAGAAGTGCCTTATATCATTGGCCTTCTATGGGAAAAGAACTTAGTTTTTTTGTTACTCAAATCGAACCGCTATACAGAATATGCACCAGCTCTTGCACCGGACTAAAGAATAACTAAGAAAAATCGGAAAAAAATGTTAACCGGTTTATTTAAACGGCAGTGATCAGGCTGACGGATGACTATGCCAGCATTGAAAAAACGGAGACAATCATTTCGAATAAGTGAACTGAAAGACCGAGGAAAGAGGCTGCTGTTGTGGTGCAAAAAGCAAAATCGCACGAAACAAGAGGAAACTGTGTAAAATGCAAAAGACTGCAGTCTTCGGACTCCCCACTCCCGACTCCAGACCCATGTTATGAGTATTATGTTCTTACAAGATCCCCAGTCTGCAGTCTGCAGCTTCCGTCAAAACATTAGCGAACATTAGGACGTCCGTTTTGAAATGGCTTGCAAACTGACTTGACGGATGGTATGACGTGACTTGGTCCGGTCCGGTCTTCTTACAGCCCATAATGGAGCGAATGTTTCTTAAAATATGCAAGCCTAATGGGCAGAAATTACAAAAACCATAGGAACCTAAATGCAGCACAATTAACACAGTGGTTCGTTAGCCCCGTGATTATCCCACATTCGAGAATTTCGCCAAATGGGAAATTAATTTAACAGTGTGATATTTGCCGTTAAATTTTGCCAGCATTTTAGTCACTGAAGAAATGAAGTCATTAACACATTCAGAATGGAGAAAGTTTTTTTCGGCGGTTCCTCTTGAAGATCGGATTTCTATTGACTCTTTTGGCTCTGTCTGGTAGATCTTTTAATTACATCATGCATCAAGAAATAGGCTGAATGTGAATGGTATTGAAGTCGGTCAGAATAGGTGTAGTCGCTTTTGGCAATAAAAAATGAGCTATCAAGTAGAAGAAGTAAGGTCTGTAAAATAAAAGAAAAAGTTCGAAAGTGCTAAACAGTTAACAAGTGCTGATTGGCCGAAACAGTGATCGTTGTGATGTGCCTGTTTGATTGATTGATCGGTTTTGTGCATATGTTAGAGGGTTTTGATTGAACGCTGCATTAGAGAAGTATATTTCTAGTGACATCACTATTGTATTTCTTAATTTAGTACAAATTCTGATGTTTTTTAAATATTTCCCCCTACTTGCGTCTATAATTTATATTATCGAATAAATTATTCAAAAGAAGACATTCTTAACTATATAACTCTTGATCCACATTCGAATCCATAACCTATAAATGTTCTAGGCCATACACAACGCTTTTATTTTTCATAAAAAAAATCAGATGAAGGAGTACTATTCTTCAAAGCGTCTTTTAATCGCTTTGCATTCCCCACACCCCAAATACGTACCTACTTCTGATACGAAAACGTTTAGGGGGAACACTCAACCCGAAATTCTTGGCCCCCAGAAACGACCATCATTTAACAGTAATTTAGGCAATAAATGACTGTTCGCACTAATCGATTGTGATCAGCGACACAGTTAGGCGGTGCTATTTCCTTCGGGTGTTCATGTCCATACCGGTTGGCCATGGGTATGGGTATTTGGTGTGGGTATGGGTTTGGGTTCGACCTGATCGCTGCGGGCGCAGCAACCCATACATATGTCTATGCTCGGCAAAACAACTTTTTGACGATAATCATTGACCCAATTCTTCTGCCGCTTTCTACAAGATTTTTGTACAATAACATGGTCATGGACTCGTTATAATGCAGCTTCCTGAGAGGCCATTCTTTACATGGCATTGCCGTATGATCATGTGCACCAGACCCAGACCCCATACATAGGTTTTCAAGCCAGAATCAAAGGCGAAGAGGAAAACATTCAAAAGTCTTTCAAGCATTTTATCTCTAATTAAGTTACGGCTCGTTTTGACCGGTGCAGGGTTTATGAATCATTCGTATACGAATTAACGGTTCGTGTGGTTGTATACCATCATCTTATAATAGAAGAGATCGGTTTTTGGGTGGAACCGACCCGTCGCCACAGCGGATTAGTGTGTCTGGTGCGTCTGCAGTCGAGCGTTTCCTATACACACCGAATACCACCTATCCGTATCTATTTCACACTACAATTTTTCTGCACACATGGGTATTCATGAGAATTCTTATGGAATAACGGTGAAGCCACAAAGTCCGACAAGTCCAAAATGATTATGGATATATATATGTAATTTTATAATACAGTTATCATGTTAATAAGTCATGCTTCAAGTGGGTTCCTAACGAGCTATCCGCCAATAGCAATTACTTTACTTAAAAACCAAATGTGTTCCCTTCGTAATAATATTCTTTTCTATAATTGAATTGTTGTCCCGGTATCAAGTATTTGTATTAATAATTTTTGAGATTGTGCAATCCCTTTTGGGTTCCTAAAGGTTCTGGGCAGAAAAGCACTGCCTACGCCAAAACAAGTTCTACATGGTACCTGATACTTGGCGAAAAATTAGAGCTCATGACCCCTTGATGGTCTCTCCAGCGCAACCGTCAATCATAAGCGATGCCCATTAACTCGGGACTTGGCAGTTGCGCAAGAGTTTAGCTCAGCGAACCAGAAAGAATCCAAGTGAATAGTGCACGGGGTCATCGACGTGAGCTCAGTTTCCTTAACGGAGTTACTGGCCGTGATATTGTTTCTTCCCTCGGAGACTGCGACTTGTAATAATTCGCGTTACGCCTTTTGGCAAACAAATTAATTTAGAAAGATTGAGACAGTACCTGCGTAGGCAATTTACCGCGCTCTATAACTATAGGTTGCCAATATTAGTTATTCAGTAGGAAAACTTAAGGGTTATGTAATTTTAGAATTACCAATATCCATAGGAAGTGCTAGAACCTTTTTCTTATAAAGACATCCCTTATTTTGCAGGCCCCAGTGATACTTAAAAGATGGCCAAGATAAACCTTATACGTCATCTTATCCTAGCCCTTATGCTATATAGTGTGGCCACGGCCAAGGAACATCTGCGTATCCGAAGACAAGCCGCGGAATCGGTGACTGCAGCACTACCAAATGCTAGTAAAATAATTGCCTCGGAAGAGATTGAGGCCCAAACGGATAGCCCCAGTTTAAAAGAAAACCCCACGGAAATCAATAAGACTGAGAAACCCATCGAAACGGTGGAGACCCGAAACTCAGCCTTCGATTTGCCCGCCGCCTCTGATTCATCCAGCTCCTTGGGTTCCGAGGAAGATAGTAACTACTATGATAACGCCCCTATCGATTGCAATCCCGATCTTGTGGGCTTTGAAATAGTGACAGGGTAAGTAATGATAACTTACCAACCGGGTGGTAATTATCTAATAAGTCCTTCTTTAGCTATGTCTTCTCGGCTCCCGAGAAACTTATGGACTCCCAGCCGGGCACTCTAATGCTCACTGATTGCCTAGACACCTGTAGGAAGAACAAAACTTGCCAGTCAGTAAACTATGAGACCGGGCTTTGCGTGCTCTTTTCAGCACATGCTGATCAATTACCGGGTAAGCTACTTACAGCTCTAAACAAACTACTACACATTTTAATCATAATTATTATAAAGGGGCCCTAACAAAGTCGCAGTTCCCCGTATTCACAATCTATGCCCAAAAATCATGCCTTTCCGTAAAACCCTGCTCGAGAGCCTGGTATGTCGATCGTGTACAAAATTATAAGCTCAAGACGGAAGTTAAGCGTACCGTGTCGGTGGCTTCTAGACGGGAGTGCTTTGAACTTTGCCTAAGCGAAACCGAATTCACATGCAGGTAAGAACCTTTGAATAGTAGTGCGAAATGTTCTATTTGACAGTCGAAATAATTGGTTAGTCCATTTTGCACCCTTTTATCACCAGCAATTCGAGCATAAAACTGCTTAATTTATTCCGCTGAGTCGTATATTCAACTGGTCCTTTTTATTTATCTTTTATGTCCCATATAGATCTGCCAACTATGATCGCGCCTCTGGAGCTTGCGAGCTAAGTGAATTGGATCGTTTGACGTTAGCCGGCTCCCAAGCCTTCCAGGCGAACGAAGGGTCCGATTACCTTGAGAATCACTGTGTCGATGAACCCAATAAGCTGTGCGAATTCAAACGTCTACCTGGTCGGATTTTAAAGACGGTGGACTCTGTCTACCAAGAAGTCAGCAGTATTGATGAGTGTCGGGAGCTGTGTCTTAACTCGCCTTATAGGTAAGTAACAAGCCTTATTAAAAATAATATGTATAATAAAGACCATGAAAGATTCACAAATAGGGATCATAAATGTTGCGTAGCAATTAAAAGTGATTTCTCATCATATCATCTTTCGTTTTTCTTATAACATAGCAGCTATAAGAAAAGATCTTAAAATAACAGAAAGATTCATATCGCACAAGATATCACATCATATCATCTTTCATTTTTCTTATAACATAATAGCTTTATGAATAATAGCTTATCTTGATATAAAAGAAAGATGCATAAAGAATGATCTTAAAGCAATATTGTATCATACCATCTTTCGCTTTTCTCTTCACTATTTCTTTGTCGTTTTTAGGTGCCACTCGTATGACTACAATGACACTGGCGACATGGTCTGCAGATTGTCCCATCACAGTCGTGCCACCTTGGCCGATGTGCAGGAACCCTTCCTGGAAGTTCCCGAGGCCTCGACCTATGAACTGACTTCCTGTTACAATGTGACCATTGAGTGCGGCGGCGGAGACATGTTGGCACGTATTCGCACCTCCAAACTTTTTAACGGAAAGGTGTACGCCAAGGGATCGCCCAAATCTTGCTCGGTGGATGTTAAGAGCGCCCTGGACTTTGAGCTGCGAATGAACTATCATGATCTGGAGTGCAATGTGCGGCAGAGCACCGCCGGCCGCTATGTGAACGATATTATAATCCAGCATCACGACATGATAGTGACATCCTCCGATTTGGGCTTGGCCCTGGCCTGTCAGTACGATCTGACCAACAAGTCGGTTAGCAACGGAGTGGACTTGGATGTGCGTGGCGACATTATGCCAGCCCTCTCGGAGGAGGTGATCGTGGAATCGCCCAATGTTATCATGCGCATTACCTCCCGGGATGGTTCGGATATGATGCGATCTGCCGAGGTCGGCGATCCTCTGGCTCTCAAGTTCGAAATTGTCGACGAACAGAGCCCCTACGAGATCTTCATTCGGGAGTTGGTTGCCATGGATGGCGTGGATAACTCGGAAATTACCTTAATTGATTCAAATGGCTGCCCGACTGACCACTTTATAATGGGGCCAATTTACAAGGGATCGGTATCCGGCAAGGTGCTGCTCTCCAACTTCGACGCCTTCAAGTTCCCATCGAGTGAGGTCGTCCAGTTCAGAGCCTTGGTCACTCCATGCATGCCCAGCTGTGAGCCAGTCCAGTGCGAGCAGGAGGATACCAGTGGGGAGTTCAGGTCCCTGTTGTCCTACGGCCGGAAACGCAGATCTCTTAACGAAACAGGTGAGTTTATGGTTGAAGGGTATTTTTTTAAAAGAAATTGGGGTTACAGAAATTTAGTTATAATTTGAAAGTATCATATTTCTATTGAAATGTTAAAATAAAATCATGGGAATTTTGGTTCATATTAAATTATCATATTTTATGATATATATCCCCTTTCTCTTTTCATCTTCACCTGTTCCCCGCACAGATGATCATCCAAGACCTCGTCGCGACATCGACACTACAAAGAAGTCCGCACCTAGCGACATGCTGCTGGTCCAATCCATTCAGATAACGGACAAATTTGGATTCAAGCAAGATAAGCAAGAAAGCGGGGATTATTATGACGGAAATGAAACCACGTTTACGGCCAACGAAGAGGGTCATGGATTCTGCGTTAACGCTATTGGTAAGTACACTTTTATGGCCATAAGAATATAACTCTTAAGAGAACCACTTTGCCAGCCAGAAGTGGTCTTGATTATTGCGGCCAATATGCGACTAACAAGTACTTTTGTTATACTTTTCTCCACTCCACAATTAGGTCTTATCACAGCTGCCACCATTTTCCTGCTCACTCAGTTGGCCGTGATCGCGATCTGGACATATTGCTACCAACGTCGCCAGAAACTTCAGCCGTATCAACATTCTTACTAAGCAGAATCACGGGATCACTGAATCGCATATTCTTTTACATTAACAACATTAACGTCTAAGCTTCAAAAGGTGCAATCAATATTTATTTTACGAATACCCGTCGTCCTGATACAACATCCGCTATTTGCCTTATCTAGTCAGTGCACGATTTTAGAGAAAATGAAAATGAAATTTATGTGTCTTGTTCGGTGGAATTCAGAGATTGTTTGCATTGCAGCCATGGCGTTTTGAAACACTCGTGTGTTGGGTTTGTGTATTCTTCAAACAGACTCCCTACTTGCAAAGGAAGTTCGACACCTGCCTGCCTTGAACTTCTTTTGTGACTTCGGAAGTTAAGATGGTTGACATTTGTAAAAACTAATACATATTACATTTTCCCTCTCGAATTAATACCCTATCATCTGTATCGAATGCGATCTAGCACTTAAGCACTATAATTTATTACACATCAATGACAGTTTAATGTTTGCATTGGAACCCTTTAATTTTATGGAACGAAACTCATCTTATTATTATTAAACTTAAGTTTTTTAATGAAATACTCAAAATGTGTGCTTCATTTGGGGGGGAGGGGGCGAATTCTTTGAAACTGGAAACAAAATGCACATGCAATATGATCTTCTCTTTTCATATATGCAAATTAGCTTTCTATGAATAGAATACAATAAAAATATTATCATTTTCATTGCTTGCATTTGGAGCACCACATATGTGAATGGGAATGGTTGAACAAAAGTCGGAAAGCCCAGGCCTTTACCCACGCATAACAAATTGTGCGAATTGGATGTGGAATGCAGACACCTGCGAATTATTATTTATACTTCAATAAGACTTAAAATGCATCCAACTGTAAAAGGCGACTCGAGGGCTTCCAGGAACATGCTCACTTAGAGTCGCCCAAAATGCACGAATCCGAATCCGACAAAATAAATCCTCAGCCGCAAAATAAAGATGAGGAAGGGAAGGCAGCGATTCACTTTTCGATGTGGGCAGAAAGGCAGAAAGGTCCAAATGTCGTGCTTGTTTTCGTAAGTTTTCCCAGCGACTCGACGTCCCATCTTCATTATGGAGTATGGAGTATGCAGTATGCAGTATGCAGTATGGAGTATGGAGTTTAGAGCTTAGAGTTTGGAGTACCCAGTAGATGGTGATGGCGTACACCTGTACGAAGATCCAGCAGCTGTATAAGTATCGTTAGCCGCAGTGCTTGTGTGAATCATGCAAATAAATGCACCCTCAGCACAACAGGAAACAGGCTTCGTGCAGATTTGTATCTTTATCTGCTGGAGGAACGCTCTCGCATACGGGAAAGTGACTCCTGTCCACGTCCAATCGTCTGCCCGTCACTTAGCTCCTGGCTTCTGGCATCTAGCATCTGGCTCCTCCTCCTCCTTCTCATCTGTCCAGTTGGGTGACTGGATTCCTCTTCTCTCTCAATTAATTTACTTAGCAATGCGCCTTCAACGACATTACCTCGAGTGGTACCCAGTACCTAGAGTACCCAGGGTTGCAGTACCGAGTACTTAAGATTTTAGATCGCTCTGGCGGTACTTAACGCTAAGTTGTAGTTGTTTTTCAGGCATAATCTGGAAAGATTCTTAATTAAAGCATGCATGCAAGGCGATAAAAATGAATGTACGTTAGATTTGTAATGATGGTGCCGTGGTTATTTTCCTCGCTCAATTAGAGATTCCCCAGTGTCGATTGTGCTCCGTCAGCACACGAAATAATTGGATGTGTTCTCGCCAATGGCACAGCATTCGTGCTAAGAATTGATCACATATGCAGAAATTAAAATGCATCACGTTCGAAGGATGCCCAAGAAGTTTTGCTGGCTGAGCTTTATTGTCTGAAATCGTCGTGTTTTTCTTTTATGGCTAAACCACAGGTGCTGGTGAAAGAAAAAGCATTTAATGTCGCAGAAGGTAACTGGTTCCTACATAAAAACTGAAGGCCATAGAATTATTGGGTTGACGCTGCCCCAATTTAATTTCTATTCAGAAACGCGATTCTTTTGTGGTTTCATGTCATCTTGCTGTAAAAAATAATAAGGGATTTAAACGCCGCTCTTCTTTAAGATTGGTCGTATATGCAACCCCATATATATTTTTTATTTTTACAATAGGAAAACATGTACTTAGATTAATATATGAATTGATACAATTTGTATACTATATCCGTTTCAAGTATAAATAAAATAATCAAATAAAATTATTAAAAACAGTCGGCACGGGATGATTTACCTTGACCATTCGCCAACCGAATTTACTATTTACAGCAGACTCCGCAAGGCCGTTCTATAATTACAGCTCTGACTTTTAAGCGTTTCAGTGAAATGGAACTGACTGACGGTTTTATGGCAACATTTGGGGTTATGAATCCGAATAGATAGTGCATCGTTTGTTCTTTCCAACGGAAGCCAGCAAGTTATTGTTGGGGCTCCAACTGACCGCGTTCACGGCAGTGCTGTGAAATGAAAGCAAAAAATAATAAAGATGTGCTAGGATTATGCTCAATAAAAGCACAGGGAAAGGACGTAAACCTAGGTATAATTGGGCACTTCCTCTGGGGCTTGAAGACTCCTTTAAGAGCTCGGTCCCTGGGCTGCAATACGACCCACTATTAAATATTTTACTACCCACCTGTGTCCCTTGAGAGTGGCTTCTAGGAAACCATTCACATTCCAAATATATATAGCGCCATCCGCTGATCCACATGCAATCTTTAGGCCGCTCGAGTTGAAAGAAGCCCGAGCAAAATCACAGCTGATTTTAAAGTGTTCGTTTCTGTAGAAATAAATCAAGGTTAGCCTCTGCCTGGGTTCCAGATCCCAATTATAAAACTTACGTAAACGTGGATATAACTTGATTTTTGCGTAAATCTAATAATTTAATAGTATCATCTCTTACAGAGCATATGAGGTAATTGCAATCTGTTGAAGTAGTACATTATAATTATGATCAAGATGGGGGATCATAAGTACTTGCCCTTTGACAAGTCCAGAGAGGTGATTTTGGCCGGCATCAAGACATCATCTGCCTGCTTTTCCGTGCGTATATCCCAGAACCGGATCTTCTTATCGTAGTGCCCGCTGATTATCGTTGAGCCCAGGCTGTCGGTGGTCACGAGATCATTGCAACTTGATCCGGCGAATTTCGTCTCTATACAGGCGATACTGCGCAAATCCCAGATCTTTAGAGTGCGATCATGGCTTCCGGTCACCACTTTAATGGGCTCTTGGACGTATTTGGCAGCCATCACTTTGCCACTGTGACCCGTCAGCGTGTGCTTCAATAGTGGGGAATGCCAGAGAAGACATACAGTTAGCGGGGAATTACGTTATAGGGCAAACATCACTTTATAAAGATCTCAATCTCGGCACTCAGCATCTTAGTTGTAGGTAGCGTAGGAAACACAAAGGAATACAATGACTACTCGAGGCAGAAGACCGACCGCCAACACCTTTTCTGGCCTGGCATCATATGTGTACCCTCCGCTGGAAACCGGCTAATTACTCTAGCTAAGTATCTTTCACTAGAACGGCGAGCAATTAAAAAGTGTCCGCAGACATTAAAGAGACGGTAGACATTTAATTACGGCGTTATAAACAAGGATCTTAAAAAACACCACGCATAACTGCCGTAGAAAATTTATTGACATAGGTCGCATGGTGGGACATATTTGCCTCTCCTCCAGAGCTACGTACTTGAATTAAAGTCATTGACACTGGGATTCTCGCTTAGAGAACTGTAAATCTCGATTATTTATCTTTCAACCAAGATGCTTAATAGTGGCAACAAGAAACCAGATAAGATGTAAAGTCTTCCTGGTGATCGGAGAAATTGTTGATTTATGAGAATTTCGAGGAAGCTGTCTGTCGTGTCGGTAGTGATATAAAATTTACAATTAGGATAAGGAAAGGATCTATAAATCCGTAGACCAGATTGGCAATGCCAGAAAAGGGAATTGCGGGCTGCTGGTTAACCTATTAAATATATAATAAAAGTCTTTTACTAATTGCCAAGTTAAGCCCGTTCCATGGGGCTGCCCTTTAGGGGAGTGAAGACTCTTTTTCTCTTAATTAAAGAGCCTCCAAGTCCGAGTCTCAACCGGCAACCGGTCAAGTCGAACGGTCAATGTACGCGCAGTGTGGCTTGAAACGCAGTGGTCTCTCCGCCTTATAGCGAAGGTGTGTCAAACATGTTTGACTGGAGCCCAGTTCTCCCGCAGAATTGGAGACTTGGAGAGCGGAGAATCGGAGAGAAGAGTGGCTTGGTCTTTAAGAAGAGGCCGCTTCAAGAGGCCGGTTTCTAACTAATAACATGGATTGAAATGTTCTCTTAAACAGTCTTATTTGAAGAACCAAACCAGCGGTTTAAATTTGGCTTCGAAAACGTGTTGTCCACAGAACCGGTGAGTTTAAAATTCTGCCAACCACTCCGCATTTTATCGGAATGCCTGCGTGGTAGGAAAGGTGGAAATGTCCTCTTTTTCGATAGCCATAAATTAAGCAAAACATTTTAATGCATGACATATTGCTGGGGTCTAATATGACACGAACATAAATAACCATGACACCTGGGAGCTCTTAAAACGATTGATTCAATTATGTATAGTTAATATTTATAAGTGGTCAATTAGATTTTGTATTATTTAATTACATTTTCTAACCCAAGATTAAAAAGGTTAAATGATCTAATTTCCCTATGGGTGCAATTGTTTAATCTTTAATAAAAATTTATAGAGTCAGTAATGCTTTGCGAACCCAATACTTTTTGCTAAGCCATTTCTTGCTGTACAACATAGCACCTTGGGACATTCTTTGGCAACAAGCTCATAAAGCCAATTAGTGGTAGACAATTCCCAAAGTATTTTGAGTTTTAATATCTCAGACTAGGCAAAATGCATCGACTGCAATTATGATTTTATGACTAATAGAAACTCTCCCGCATAAAGCTGCAGCGTTTACGGTGTGTGAAAAGTTGAAGTACGAATCGTAAAAAAGGCGCAAGTATTAATGATAATAACTCGGCAATCGGCAATCGGCAATCAGTTGGCTGTTTGATCGCATTGTGGCCAGAGGCCGTACAAGTCAGTGTGCTCATTTTAATGCTGCAGCGCAGCGGCGCTATTCTTCAGTTACAGTTTCCAGTTGTGCGCAAAAGAACCGTTTAAATGTCAATCCAGAAATACCAGTTAGAAGAGAAGAGTCAGAAGAGTCGGTGTATCACACGGATGGAGGATGGTTGGGTGGTTGGGTGGCTGGGAGGCTGGGAGGCTGCAGCTGGCGGAGAATAGCAGGAAGAACTGCACTTGTATGTTTATTCGCATGTTGACGATGTGCAGCATAAATGGATGAAGTTGCGGATCTCGCCTGACCAGGCGAGAGATGAACCTTGGGGTAAGAAAGATTATTCTACTGCAATTCAGGCCAACTGCCAATGTATCGGCCAGTTTCCCCTCTTGGCTTTCATAGACGACTTTTATTTATGACCGCCAATTGAAAATGATTCTTTCGATAAGGCTGCGGAATAATAAACGCTTCTTAAAGGTTTGCAGAACCTAAATCTACAGTTTTCTAACCTTTTCTTTAGTTTAACAATAAGAGTTCAAGCAACCATTTCATCATTCAATTTAAGTCCATATACTTCCTGTCTTAAAATATGAAATAATAAGAACTGAAGATATCCCTAAATAAACCAATCTTTAGTGTAAGAGCAGACTGATCCCTTATAAACTAACCATTTTAAGAAGGCTTCTAGGAAACCTTGTTAAGATGCATGAAATCATTTCTCCAATCATTCTTAAGATCGTTCTACCAGCAGGCATATATCATGGCTAAAGTGCCTTATTTACTATATCAGTAAACACTTTTGTTTGCCATCAGCGTCTCTGTAATGTTTACTTGTTTACTTTTCGCCTTTTTTCCGAGTTAGAAAGCGGCAAACATGCAAAATTTATTTATAAACATTGACATTGGTATGAATGTGGGCATATATGTATGTACGAGAACGTATGTACATACCAACTTGAGTAAACAAAGGCGAAAAAGAATTATCACGAGGGCTGAAAATTCTTTATAAATCAAGGCATCAAAGAAGTTGGTTTTTCAATCTGCTTAGAGGCACAATAGAAACGGAAAGTAATGTTATGCCCATTCTAGCGTAGTCTAATTGTTTAGCAAGAACGAAATATTTCCATTAAAATGTTACCCCTATATGTTTAAGCTTAAGAAATCCATGCATTTTTAGAATTAATTTAACGATTCATCTCTGAGAAAATCTCGTAAACTTGCGGGTGAGTAAGTACAAAAGTTCAACCTCTAATCGCAATGCAAATCACACACTTATATTATAATAAAAAGAATATATAGCGTTTAGACTAGTCGACGAAACCGAAAGGGTGTTTTCCCTCATATATATTATGTTAATATGCGTTTCGCTTTTGTTTAAATAAAGCAGGCCTATGGCAAATACTGTTTCTGATACCCTATTATTCAATTTTAGAAATAAACAAACATTTTACTTACCCTTAATCGATTATCCATTACTGTCCATACTCTGGCACCGTAGTCGTTGGAGGTGCCCAATATATAGGCACCTGTTGAATCGAAGTCTACGGAATTAATCCCTGCACTGCTCCCGCTTAAAATTGCACGTGGTTCGGTGGAATCTGAAATGACAAATTGGTTTCATTAGAATTATTTACATTATTATTAATCTGGAACAGATCAACATATTTTTAAAATAATAATACAACAAATGTACGACTATCGACTCACTTTTGCCAATATCCCAAAGTTTGACTTTGCGATCAGCGCCACCGGTGGCCACCATCCGCTCCACGGGACTCCAGCGCACCGCGTGCGACTCGTTCTCGTGTGCCTCGAATTTCATTAGGATCTTGGTCGGATTGGCCTGACCCATGTAGCCCGTGGCCTTCAGGGTGTCGATGGAAGCACGGGAGTTCTCGCCAATCTCGGCGCCTGCTGTAAAACGAGCGCTAATATATTCATTATCATCGAGACCTATGGCCTCCATGGCGCCATTCATCGCTGCCTCGTCGAAGTCCTCGTCGCCGATGAGACCCCCAACGAATTGGGCGGGACTGGAGTTGCGCTGCAAGGATGCGGCGCCGGGCGAGGAGGCGGTATTGCTGGACGAGGAGCCGGGCTCACGGACCGCGTCTTCGAGGTCACGTTTCAGTTTGGCCGAACGTTTCCTGAAAATTGACGGCAGTCTTTTTCTAGATATGTTCAAAAACGGTTATACATTTATATTAAACCAAAAATAAAAAGGAGCAAATCAGAATGAATGACACAATCGATAATATTCGTCTAAATGGTCCGTTCTACTCCTTGGCGTTTGTTAGGGTGTTAGTACATAATAATATATTGGTAAATATTTATTACATGCAGTTTTTGTGTAGTTTTCCGTAAACCTTTACGTATTGGTAGTTCCCGTGCTCCGCATTTTTCGGTTAACTTGCTTGCATGACGTTGGGTGGGTGGGCAATAAAGTGGTTTTTATTAACACAACTAGGTGATCAGCGGTCAGGTGGATGGGCACTGTAATCTCTAATCGGGTATTAAGATAATAGCCTACACATGCCTTAGTTATTTTTTTCCTGTTTAATTAAATTCTCTATTTGGAAAGGACTTATATTCTGGAATTTTCAAAAATTTGCTGTCTTGTTAATGACATGAAAATGCCATTATTTTATTGTCTGCTCTTAACTTTTGTCGGTGGATAATGGCTACTAAGGTTTATAGTTTCCTTTATTTAAAAGCAATTTTATTCATTCTAAAAAATTTAATAACAATCTGCTGTTTTATGTGTGATGTTGCAAAAAAATGTCAAATGATGCCTAATCCGTGGAATAATCGTATATTTTGTATGTATTTGTTAACAGTTTACATGGAACTTTTATCAAACTCTTTTATAAGCATTAGATAAGCTTCGCGATTAACCATTTCATATGTATCCGCTGTACCTATCTTGTTACGAAAATGCATTTATATACATGTATATTAATGATCGAAGAGATAAGTAATATTAAACGTTATGTTTTGCATGATAATAGAGTTAAGATGCTTTTATTTTTCGATCGACGTACCTTATTATGCTCTCGTTTTCCTCGTTCAACTTGTCGGCATCCTTTGACTTGTATTGCATAAGTCGTTCCAGTAAACGACGATTTTCATCCTGTGAATTGCAAGAGAAGGAAAAGCTTTTAAGTAGACGCTTTTTCATATTTAGAATATATGCAAATATTTAGCGCGGCTGTGCTGTTTTCCGCGTTGAACGCTAATATGCTACTGGATCGAAATCGAAAAGATAGCAAGCTTTTCCCCGACTGTATACGAGCCATCTGCAATATATTTATCGAACGAGCCAAATACTGTACAAATCCACTTTCTCAATTGGATTCGGAAGCCTCGAGTAAGTGCCAATAAAATTATTTTATTGGGAACTTTGAACAAACAAATCTTTAATTTTAATTGATAAATAGAATTTAACAACAAATGAGTAACCACTCTTTGATAATAAAAATACCCTTTCAGAATATATATACACTATTATAAAACTTGATGTGGCTTTAGCGCTTTTAAATGGTTTATCAACAATAATTGTTTACCAAAATTTAAGCAGATACGAAGAATTTTCTTTTTTAAGTGTTTTAAGTCAACTAAACCAAAGCAATAGTGACTGTGTGGGAATATAGAAGTGAACAATTCGAACCACTTACTTGTACTCCTCTCAATTTGTCCTCGAGGGAGCTAAATGCCAATTGAAGCGCTGTATGTTCATCTAACATGGTGTTGTTCAGTTTTTTGAGTTCCTCCAAATTCGAGTGAAGTAGCTGCACTTCAGCGCGCAATCGATTGTTATTCGTCTGCTGTTCTGCAAGGCTAAAAGAAAATGATATATTAGTGTCTGGTAAAAATATATGTTCACATACATGATGTTCTATTTATTTTCCTAGGCTAAATGTTGCACTACATTGAGGCGATGTTTTTTATAAATTATGGTAAACTTAACTATTTTTTATAGTATTTTCAGACTTAACAAAATTAAACTCTATTAATTTAGTAAAAAGAACTGGAAAACATAAAAACTGTTTTATTTTAACTTGTACTGTACTTTTGAAGTCTGATCTTAGTCATTAACTTGGAATAATTAAAACGTTGACTAAGTTGTATGATTATGACTCAATGCCAATAAAATCGGTAAACAAAATAACCATAGCTAATGTCAAATTTCAAACAATCTAATCCAACCCCAGGTTCGAACTTTCTTGGCGCTCGACCCGGAACATCCTCTCTACCTACCTGTGCTCCTTTTCGGAAATTATGATCCTTTGCTGCTCGACCTTCTGGTTGAGATCGACGATCATCTGGGAATTCTCGCCCTTGCGTTTGTGCAGGTCGGTGAGCTCCTCCTGCTGGCTGAGCAGCTTCTTCTCGAGCGTGGCGATGGCCACGTTGGAACCGGTGCCACCTGTTGACACCGCGCTGCGTAGCTGTTCGTTTTCCACAGAGATCTTAAGGTTGTCCGCCTTCAGCTGCGCCACATGGTCGATCAGTCGGTTGTCTGCAAGATGATGATGCGGGTAATTAAAGTGTGAGTGAGTGACCATGAAGTTTGGAGAGCAGACGATTCGGATTCGGAGGTCAACTGGGGTGCTCCGCTGGCCCCGCTTTACGACCCAGATTCTTACTTTGCTCGATGATCTCCTTGAAGTTGTCGCACTCCTTGCGGTTCCGCTCGCGCAGTCGTCGCACAACATGCGCTCGCCACACATGCTCCTCCGTAGACATACTGTTTTAATGTGTTTTCCCCGGAATTTACTACTGGGTGCTCCGCACTCTGGATTCCCGACGCTCGGCTTCGGTTCTCGGTTGCAGGATTCGTGGCGACACCTTGGCTTGGTCGCCTGTTCGCATCGCGTGTGGGCGTGGCACGGGCGCTATAAGACGGCTGCGTTAAATCGCATAATTGTTTTTAACTCAGGTGGTTCAATTTGTGATTATTGTTATTCTATTCAGCTGTTCATTAGAGGTGGACCCAGAGCAACCGCGTAGTTATCGATAAATTATACCGCCCGCCCCTAAGAAATATACTTTTAATACCGTAAGTATATTTTAAAATATACCAAAAAGGGTGGTGTACTCGCTATTTGAGGATGGTGTCCCCGCTATTTATTGGGAAACGGTTAAATCGAACGGTTAAACCGTTAAAAGTGAAATAAAACAGATTTTCAAATTCAAAGAAGGAAATAATTGTTTTATTATATTATTTATAAGCCGATGTTATTATACAAACATATATTACTTTTGTGTTCACAAGCATACATTAAATTTGTACTCCAATTCACATTTTTAATTTATTTTTATACCGACGATGATACTTTTCCAATTTTCGCATATTTTGACTAACCAGATCAATGTAAACATCCTTGTCCAGATGCACCTTTATTTCCTGCTTTTCATAGACTGACTTGATATCGAAGAGGGGTAAAACGGCCATTTTCATAATAATAAATAGAGTGACGGCCAGAACAGTGGTGGGAATTAAAAGGAGCCAATACTCAAAAGCCAGGTAAGTCTCGCCGTTCATTCCCAAGGATAGAATAAGCAACCTCACCAGATGGTGAATCAGTTGTTCCAGCATGCACCAAACCACGATCGAAAAGAACTCCAGGATAGCCAAAGATCCGATCGTCTCCACCAGAAACTGTATGGAATACGGCAGGTGCATATAACGATCCGGATACATTTTAATATCAGTGGCCAAGAGCCCAAGAGCTCCCACAAAAATCCAGCCTCCCAATTTCGGAGCAGGTGAACAGCCATCAGAAGGTTGCGAAAGGTATACCGAAATTCCGAGTACAAGGTGAATAAAACCGGCAGTACAAACTGCTTGATAAGAAGCCATATTTAAAATTACTTTTATTTTTTTAATTATATTTTCTAAGCTCTATTTATAAGAAATTTTGATTTTCTAAACTCGTTTTTATATGAATGATAGACTCACGATAACTAAGGTTATGCTTTTTTTTGGTTTATTCGTATAAAATAATTTTTGAAAAAAGTAGATAATGATGTGGTTATGCAGCTCTCAATGCTCAAAAATTTTTATAAACTCTTCACGATTTCTTAATTTGCGATTTGTGTTTAAAATTATAAACAAATTCCAAATGAAAACTTGTAACAGTCATAAATACCCAAGTTAACTGGGAGAACGCCTTCTAAATCAGAAATAGTATTAAGGTATAGACGAATCTGGTATATTGGGAGAAAAAAAATATAGGCTTATACAAAAAACAATTATGAAGGGGAAAAAGCGTGGAAAAGCCAGTTGTAAAACCATTTACAAGTACCAGAAAGTAGAGCGCATTTCTCCCAATGGCTACCTGAACTTTTTAAGAGAATACAAACGGCGATTCCGTGAATTATCTCCACAGGAAATTATACGTTTTGGCGCTAGGCAATGGAGTAAGATGCCCCTCAACAAAAAGGAACGCTTTAAAAAAAATATGGTAAATATACAAATGTCTAAATTTAAAACGTATACATCATATATCATAAATACATTAGGAACAACCTGTAATCGTTATAAAAAGCCCACCTAAAACGTCTGAAAATCATTCTACTAATGCAAATTCTAATCGGGGAAAAGCTTGTGCAAGGCGCTCTCCGTATGCTCGCAAGAAGGATTCTACGAAGAAAAGGATCCCACGAAAATCCAAAAAGAGTCAGCAGAAGCCGAAAGCAAGTCCGTTGCAAATCAGGCGAGACCCGAATCCTTTGGGCTCTGCCATTGCCTATATATACTTTCTACGCAAGTTTCAAAAATTATACTCTAATCTTGAGGCCAGGGATCTTTTAAAAAAAGCAACCCGTCTTTGGTGCCGTCTAGAAAAAAAACAGCGCCAACAATTTGAGCGGCCAATTCGGTAGAGTTTTGTTAGTAAACAACCTTTTCAAAATCATAATATCTTAAAATATTTCAGGATTATTAAAACTGGATAGAAAACTCTGTTGAATTTTAGTCACATTGATATTTTTAAATTTTAAGTGCTCAATATTACACCAAGGAGCTTTTGTAACCAAATAAACTATTTTACATGGTAATCATAATCGTTATAAAAGTAAGGAACTGTGTTGGTAACAAGCACTTTCACTTGAATCAAAGCGGACATTTTACATATATCTTATTTTTCCAAAGCCTTTCTTCCAAATTCGTTGCAGTGCGTTTATATCAATAAATGCTGTAATAATCTCCCAGAAATTCCTTTCAATTTTAATCCACATCGATAAGCATTAGAGATCGTGTGCTGGAAGTGTGAAAATAGACTTCAATATACCTCTGCAGACATATCCCCTGGAGCGACTAGAAAGCCGCCGTGGCATTTGGTCAGCTGCTAAACTACGCAGAACATACGTACGTGTAAGTTTTCTAAACACGCAAAGGCAATTAAAATTTTTAAGCGACATACGAACCCCCACGAATTGCACGCAGTTAACAGGGAGCTGGACATCCCACAAAAAGATTGACTGCAGCAGCCCAATGCGGGAAAACAGGAAAGGTGCACCCGCGTGGGTCACCGAAACCTGGTTACACTTGAAAGGCTATCCATTAATTGGCTATTGAATGTAATTTCAAAATAATAAGGGTTTGATTGAAATGGCTGACGTTGTTTGAACTCTTGAATGTGCTTATCAATACCTAAATATATAAAATTTTCTACTCAAATCGAAGGACATACGCACAGCTAAGTCCACTAAAACAATACTCTTCAAGTTTCCTATCTCTCAAATCTAGTCTTTAAATATAGGCAACTTATATACGAATTTATCATTTAAAACTGATCACCAAAAAATCTCTTATTCTATCTACGTAGATCATAAAACATATGTTTTTAAAAAGTTATTTTTTTTAATATTTTCTTTCTAGATATTTAATATATTGATAATAATATTATAGTATCTCAAGTATCTCAAAAAATATTCCGTTCAGTCGATAAATAAAGAATATGCGTTCAAGGTTATGACTCCCAAAGGTATAAGTAATTTGTATCATTATCGAGAGTATCTTACAAATCACTCGGGTTTTAAAATTTAAATGGAATTTTAGGTGTCCTGAAGTATCCAACAATATATTTGTAATTTAGAAGTATAATAAATTTACTCAAAAAGTTTTAAGCCTCTAAAATTACATTGAACAGTTGCTTCAAAACCCTAGTGATTTGTGTGACACCCCCCATATATTCAGATATTACTAACATGTAGTGCCCCCTCTTCAGTTTTTAATGGGAGTCTGTCGGTACTACGAATAAATTGGGTAATCAAGAACGTCACCCTAATGACAACACCCATCCACGCAAGCCCCATAAAGAAGGACATGTACCCTTTTGGCCATTGTAGCCGGGTTGTACAACATATCGTATGCTTAATGCATAACTAATGAAGCAGCAGCTCCTACGTTCGTGGCACGACGCTCGCAGTCGCTTGTGGCTAGTATTGCACTAGCATTTGTGGCGAGGCTGTCACTAGGACATGCCACAATTGTTGGCCTTTAATACCAAATGCCCCAATGCTGCAGTGCAGTGCAATCGAATCGAATCGAATGGAATCGAGTGGCCAATGTACAAGTCTCTCTGCTTCTGCTCGTTTTTGGCTGCAGAAATGTTTCGTGGTTCGCAAAGTGCCGCTGACGCCATCGAATTAGATTACAGAAACCGCTTTTGTACGAAATGTTGGCTAATTAGACTCAGGTTCACTGAACTACGTAGTTGGGTGTATTACCAGCAAAGGGTTTCATATATTTTGAAATCTGAATTTTATGCCAAGCCGCCCATAAAGGAGGATTTCAAAAATGCACTTTTTATTTGAGTGGCACTTATTTGCATGGCATCGGTTTGGCTTTGGCTTTGGGTCCGGGATCGGGATCGTTGGAGCCTGAGAAGTGGCGGCGTAATTCGTTCTATACTCTACGAACTACCCATACTCGCTTTGTCCCGGAGTGAGCATGCGATGGTACTCATAATCTGCATTCGGAATCTAATTCAATTAAGCAATGTTAATGGCCTGGCTGCGGGACGGGTACAGCTGCGGTCAGGAAGTTAGTACACGGGTATGTACACTGAAAAAAACACTAAAGTTTTGCTTACAGTTTTTATAAATGCTTAAGGTTTAATCACTTACCATCGTAGTCCATAAATATTGGCACTGATTAAATGGAAACATTGGGTTAGGAACTCTTTTTAGAGAAAATATCTGTCTTTGGTTACTTAAGTCAGAGTTCGAATCCCACCGCTTCCAATAAAGGTGTATACATTTTATAGCCTAGTTAATTATAATTATTGGATTGATACAAGTAATATGAGTTTAATATTTTCAGTAATCCATAAGGAACACCCACATATCCAAAAAATATAACATGTTATCAAAATGCATAAAGGTTAGTAACTCTTGGTTGGGCTAAGGATGGGTAGTTATTGATGGTATAAGTTAAACATGAATTGTCCATCATATAACTCGAACTATTCTCTCTGTGTAAACACATAGGTGGGAAGCCCCACATAACGTGAGCATCCAGAAGATGTATTCCCCGTTCTCGCCGAGACCGGATTGAATTTCCACCTTATAAATCTACCATCCGCTCCGTACTTTTCTTCTGACCGCAACTGTGCACACACATTCGCCCCTGCCATCTATATATGTATTTATATATATATATTTTCTTGGCCGGACCGAAACTGATCTGGGCAAAGTGATTGTTCAGTTTCAGTCCGCCAGCAAGGCATCTTTTGGTTATTTGGTGCGCATTGGTCCCAAATCGAATTGTTGTTACTTTTAGTCATTTTTTCTCCTTTTGCTATTGCTGGCCAGGAATAGGAATGCAGTATGCAGTTGTACTTTGTGGAGCAATTAAAGCGGCGAAGAATGATTTAACAGCCTCTGGAAAGCCGAAAGAATCATGTGAGAGGGCAGAACAATGCACTCGTTGTGAGTTGTGACTTGTAACTTGGCTTACAGCAGTAAGGAAATTTAAAATTATAATTGCAATCATAATTTTTATGCTACTTATATGTCGAAGTAGAGCTCTGCTCAAGTAATTTGAAGCCAGTTTATTACTTGGCTTCATTAGTTCATTCGCATTTAGTGCTGATAGCGTAATATTTTCTTGAAGCCAACAGGTTGCACATTTTTTTCAGACCTCAGTGACTGAACCACATATATTTTCAAAGAACTTAACGAACCGGTGAGCTTTTAAAATATATAAATGTCTAGCCAACTATTGTCTTTATGGGTTTTGCATTTCTAGAAGCTAAAAGTCTTGTTTAAGAACAACACTCGCGAAACAAAGCAGTTTTATGTATTGCACATGCAGACTTTAATACGTAATTTGCTAAAAATACAAATTATTTCGCTTATATTGCACAACCTAACTATATTGCCACACATTATGATACGTTTTTTTTATATGTCGGACGTATGCAACCAAGAATTCGCAAGAAGGTAAACTGATTTTAAATGGCGCGACCAGCAATTCGAGCTTATGAGGATGGTTAAAGCGAAACCTTATAATTTTGGCTGACACATTTCATTTAACCTTTTCGTATCCGGTGATCGTAGGGTATCAGAGTCTACTGCAATACATCGTTAAATTGTTGTAAGCCCGGTCATTGAACTCTAATTTTCTAAATAATTAAACGTAATACAATAATTTGTTTTAAATAAATAATACCCTTTCGAAATCTTGGTTTTCCATCACGTTCATCTACCACATTTTATCTGCAAGCCCGTTCAAAAATATTTATAATTTAAAACTTTTTGTTAGAGTAATGAATTTTCCAATCGTAATCATTATCATTCATTTTTCTGATCTTGAAATGAGTAAACTGATCGGCACAACGAATCAAATTGTCGCGGAAATGGGACATTCGAATTGTAAAAGTGTTGACAGAACCGGAAGACAAAAGCAGAGCTAACACACATTATGGTAATCCGAACCCTCAATAAATTTTGCAAGAAACTACCTTTTTATAATAACGAAAGAACTAGAAACCGTGGGCTTAACTTTATTAATTCGCAGCTTAGGGGCATTTAGAAAGACAGATCTAAAAGCTTAACTCTTTGCTGTTAAGAAACAGTAAAGCGACCTAATGATGTACATCTTCGCTGAAAACCCTTGCACTTTCTTTTCAAGTGAATTATGAAAATGGAGGCAACAACCCATGGGTTTTAGCACCATGGAGATACTGGGTTAATAGCCACTAAGCACATGTCTTAATCTGTAAAGGCATTAGGGTAGAGTCCGCAATGGAGATTTGTGTACTTGTTTAGGTTAAAAGCTGTTTGGATCTCTAGTTCACATATGGGTGGGAATATTATAAGGCAGATTAAGTTGGTGCTTTTGCTGATCGTTTGACATTTCAAATAACTAGATCCTAAAAGATTATCATAAGATATTCCCAGTTTGGTAGACCAATCTAAAAGATTGGGGCTATAATAAAATATTTAAGTAACGATATTACTATTATAGCATCCGGTTGAGAATGATAATATTTGTTTGGTGTGCGACTGCAAACACCTCGCAATGATATGATGGTAATTTCGTGGATAGCAAAGCAACTGTCTCATTGTCCCAATACAATGGGAATGGAATATGCATATATGCGACTCTGTGGCCGCCTGACAGGTACAAAAATGCTGTCTGCCCCTTTAGTGAACTTCATTCATGCACCGGGATCGGGATCGGGATTGGATCGGCCTCGGGATCGGATCGGATCGGTGAGGTAAGCGGGTTCGGAAAACTGCGGCCACAGATTGCTGCACAAAATCGCAGCAACATCACCTAAAACATTTTAATAAAAACTTTTACACAGCCCCCAAACACACAAATGCAGCTAAAAACAAAAGAGAGAATAAAAAACTAAAAGCCAAAAACTGGTTCCCCATAACATGCAGTGCAGAGCCTACTCCCAAAGTCCCCTCTCCAGTATCCCCATACACCTATGGAAATGAAACATGGTGGTCTTTTATTTACCTTTGACTTAACAGACCGCTGTTAGCCGTTCAAGATTTTCAAGAAGTGAAACATACATATCTACATGCACCTGCAGATCGTGGATCGCAGTACCTGTACTGCATAGGCGAAGCCTTTCGCACTCGAAAAATGGTCATATCTATGGCTATAGCGATGTGTATGGTGGTATGGTATCAGCTGTGGTAAACTAGTCCCCAAAAACCAGTTTTACCGCAAAAGCGAATGCCAACCAGAGAGAGAGACTCGACTCGATTCCGATTCCATTCCGTTCCATCTGGGATTTAGATGGTAGCGCCCACTTGTTGCTGAAACAAGAGAGACAGGTAAAGCGAAACAGTTCCGATCCGACCATCGAGCCGATATCACGTACTTTCGCGCAGTGTATTATTATGTGCTTAATCGTATTTTAGGAGGCTCCCGCGATACCGGTTTTCAAGCTGGTATGAATATGCCTAAGAGCTAATTTTTTAAGAGTTATATCTCTCAAGAAAATGTGTAAAGTTCAGAATGGTCCGTTTATGGCGACGTGTGATGTGTGTGGATCCCAAGATATTTGTGGTTTCAAGACCCTTTAAAGGGCATACTACCCATATATCTCCTATGCCAGTGAATAAAAAATATGAAATAATAATAATACCCGTTTAAATAACAAAGAAACCCCGGACGGCAAACAAAGCACCATCTACGAAGCATCCAACGTTAAAAAAAAATTGTAGCTACCCACAACCGAAAGCAAGACTTTCTCTTGCCAATTTATTGTTTACCCAAATCACACAATTGTGTAAAAACAAACAAAAATTTCACATCAGTTTAACCATCATCATTTAACTCAAGTCAAAAAGAAGTATAGAACACTAATGTGGAATGTGAACGTGATCGCTGTATTAAATGCCAATCTGTTTATGGGCTGGTAGAAAACACACACCACGAATTTATTTATCGACCGGGATTTTTTGCGGCATTTGCAAAGAAACAACCAAAAAATAAAAAAAAAAGCGAAAAACGTTTTCTGTCAGATCGGCAAATGAGGTCACGTATGTCGAGATTTGTGTAAGAAAACTTATACAGTCTTGTTCACTGTACAGGCAGACATAGATAGTCATCAACTTGCCATGCTACTTTTACTACATGCTACCAAAAACTCCCACGCGCCGCTTTGTTGGTCGCTTTTCGCGAAATATTAAGATTTATAATTAATCCCAGGGAGGACAGCCTCGAAAGGGAAAAAAGAAATAACTAAAAATCAATCTGGTGTGGAAAAAACAAAGAAAACCTGTCTTGTGATCATCACTTTTAAAATATTGTCTCAATCCGAGTTTTACGACAAAGCAATGCATAATATAAATATTAAAAAATCCTAAAAAAAATAGTGTCGCGTGTGTTTTTAATTAATTTTAACCTTGTTTATTGTAGCGTACGGGTGGCAAGAAAATACACATTTAACCATCACAATTCCGAAATGTAATTGGGGATCAAGAATTCCTTTGTTAACGGCGTGTGATATCATTTTTCACGTTGGATACCTAGCAGAAATATTTTGAGCTTTTGCAATACTAAATCTTTAGAACAAACGGTAAGTACTAAGTTATTCATCATTAAATTATACAGTATCTATACAGGGGAAAAGATTGGGAGACAAAGCAATGCTCAGAGCATCATAGATTAATCTTCATTTGCTTAAATGCCCCGAAGCAGTTTATAAAGAAGAAACATAATCACCTAACAGTTTTTTTCAGCGGCAAGTCAGGTCAATTAATTTTATTGTCACCAAAAAACTTTGTACAATGTCTTAGTTTGGTCTTAAGTTATTGATCTATCAGCATATAATAGTTATATTTAATAATTATTATATTATATCATATTCTGCTGTATAAAAGCCCAAACCTACGGCTTTTAAGCCGATGACCATTTAAGACAATCATATTTACAGATTATTTCTGTTAGTCAGCAGTTGTTTAAGTTTTGGTATAGGCGTCCTGAAAAAAAGCCAATTCATTAAAATTAATCATCAAGAAAAATGATTCCCAGTAAATTGGCTCTAAGATTCTTGTTGAGTTCATTAGAACGATTATAGTTTTAAAATCGTTTGAAGTCATTAAACTTTTTAAAAGCCATTTTGCCAAAATTAAAGGAAGAGTAGTTTTTAGCACCCAGCTTATAGATTATGCACTCCCATACCATATTACATGAAATGAATTCATATTACCACCTCTTTGTAGTTTAAAAATGGACACATTGATATGGTTTATAGGCTGATAAAAGACCATATTTTATTGTCAGATGGTATTATGAAACATCTCACGAGTCAAAGAAGTGAAATATGCATAAAAGCGTACACTTTGTATGGTCGGCAGCGCGTCCTCCTGTCCAATGAAATTAAAATACAATAAAACACTCGCTGGATTAGCATAACAATCAAAGTTGGGGCTGACAGAACGATCGAGTATGATTGGTGGGCCGTTTATATCAGGGTATCCCGAGGTTCGGTCCCCCAAAAACCATTCGTTCCTTTCTTGTTTATTTAAGATTTGTGTGGCAACCATCGTTCGCATTCCAAGAGATTTCAGATTTAAGTTCGGTACGTATTGTACCACATTCAAAACTAGAAAATGTTGGCAAAAACAGCATCAATAAGCAACAGGTTTCCCGTATATCGAATCTGCACCCAGCATTCAGGCATTAAGGCATTCAGGCATACAGCGCGATACCTCGGCTTTCGTTTATTTTGCAAACCAGTTTGGCACATTCGGCTTTTTCTATAAGTTTCCGGTTGAACATAATCAGCAACTGACTTTCTGTGGCCACCACCGAACCGATCTCGAGTTCCAAGCTCCATGATCCATACTCCATACTCCCTGCTCCAAGCTCCATGCTCCTCCGACTTTTGTTTATACGGGGGGAAATGGTATTTTGTACATGTTCAGTGAAAGCGGAGGACTGGCAGCGCTTTTCGCGATTTTCTCGGTTTTCCCGATTTTTGCAAATACCAAATAGCAAAGCGAAACATTCAAGCCCCATATCAATACAATGTGATATCTCGCACTTGGGTTACGCAATGGACGATCGTTGCTTTTATGATTTCGGAGATTATTTCAGCAATAGTTGCGTTTCGAGACAAGTTTGATTCAATTCGAGATTGCAGCACACACATTGGCAAAATTAAATAAATCGTTACAAAATGATACACACTTTTATAGCTTTATTAAGTTTTGTGTATGGTAATTGAATAATCTTAGGCAATCGAATTAAATTAATCAGTAAACAGTTTTCGAAAAGCTGTAACGCTATAATTATTTTTTTAGTCTAATATTTTAAGTCAAAATCTTTATCAGACGTAAGTATATATATTTTCTATTTTTTTTTATGACTTCCAAAACTTCCGCCCACATAAGCAACATTGCGGATAAGTAATTTCCTTTTGGCTCCATTACATTTTTAATATATTCTTCCTGTTGCAATTTATAGATATACCTTAGATTAATGCAGATTATAACCTTCCAAGTTTAAGTAAAATGATTGCTTCATTGCCCTATTGCCTTATCTGATCAATGATGAGGTTTTTTATTGCCAAACATAAAATTAAGATTAGTAGGTAATATAATATTGATGTTATAATTTTCTGTGCGAAGAACCCTCGTTCGTTAGAGCTTGCACTTTATATCTTTATTTTATGATATATTTGGCTAACTAACCCCACTAATCCCATACACTACCTATCCATATCTAATGAGCTAGAGCAAATAAAAACCGAAGAAAAAGCGAGAAAACCAGAAGATTACCTTCGATCTGTTTCATTAAACAAATGATCCGAGTAACGGATACGATACGACTCGATGGGATAGGATGGTATAGGGGAGAAGTGGCTCCTGGTGCCAACGAGTCTTGGATGGAGATTCAGATTGAGATGGAGATGGAGATGGAGTGGGTATGGGGACGGAGCGGAAAGCCAGCGGATGCAAGAGCTGAAACTTAGGGATAGAAGCCGCAGAGAAGTGGCTTCTAACTTCTAACTGTAAGCCAGCCGCAGCCGCAGAAACAGCCACAAAAGTTGATCGGCCAGTCCGGGCTGGCCATTTAGGCACTCGATGAGATGAGGTGGGCAAAATGTGCAAAATGTGCACCTGATCGTGGGGCCCGTTGTCTAGTTTCTATCTGCTGGCATGGCTTCCCACTTTATTAACCAATTTATGATCCCACCGTTATGAACTTTTCTCTGTCAATATTTCCGCGGCCAAGTAGTGGTTTCGAACGGAACTAGAAACTAGGAACTAGGAAAGTTTTCAATTTATCTAACTATTTCCAGAGCCTCAGATCTTCGCATCTTAGATTTCCACATCTCCATATACGTTCGTATACATACGTACGTATATTCGGCATTCGAGAAGAGAATAAAAGAACGGCTAAGACAACGCCAAGTTTGTTAAATTGTTTATTGCATATTGATATCACACCATTTAAGGCTTGAGAAGCCGTCTTTGCATACAAAAGCAGCAAAAAGCAGCGCATGCAGAAGACATTTTTTTAGCTCTTGAGCTCTACTCGGATTTCCACATTCGCTGTGTGGGCTCTGGTGGCGTAGGTTAAAAAATAATATTCAAATCAGACTCCAGATGATTTACAAGAAATACATATTTGTTTACTTTTATTTTCAGCAAATAAAATGACTGCCAGAAATCTCACTCCTCAGCAGGGATTGGGCTTTTTCGGACTCCTAATCCTGCTCTGCTCGGCGGTTTTGGGCAAGTCGCAAATGTGCGAGGTGGAAACCGGTCAAACGAATATTATTCTGGATATCGAGGAAAGCCGAGAGTCTTGTAAGTATTCTTCATAAAAATGTATATAATGGCCTAGGCTAACTAAATAATTTGAACAGTTTAAAATGGCTTTAAACAGGAAATATGAGTTTTTAGACTACATACTTCACCGTCAAATCTATTACGTGAATGCAAAAACATGAATGGCCATATGCTTTTTAGACAAAATGCTCTCAGAGCAACCTCGACTTCAAGATCATAGACTAAAAGCACGAAAGGTGCACCACCATAATTATAATTTTAAACGTGTTCAAGCACATAGGCAGCCCATCACATCACATCAAAGAATAAAAGGCACGTCGGACCAGAGGAATTAAAAGTACATTGTAGATACATTGTATAATTTACATGCCGCAAGGGTGAACCCTCTATAAGGTGAAGCTGGCCAACTTTCAATGCCCTAATTGGTTGATTTTGGGCGTGCTGTTAGGTAATTTCAGAGCTCAATTAGATTTTTTACTATCCAAAGGGTTCCCATACAAAATTACTTAAAGTACGCAAATGGTACGATAGAGTATTAGGAATAACTATATCTTAAGCAGTGTATACATATTTTTTAATATGAATGGCTTGAGGATCATAAAATGTTAAAAATCTTGATAAAATTAAATATTATGCTTCGTTGTGTAATGATATGATCTCACTTTTGGAGGCGCTTACAGTCGAGTAACAAGATCACGCGAATTTTAAAGACTTTCATGCGCATATATGATGCATCTACGAGATGTGCACACAAATATGTGCATATATATACACAACGCAAGTGATCGCTGCAACTTGACCCCAAATGCAAAGAGAAAGGCTGCTGTCTGCAGTTTTCTCAGTTTTCTCAGTTTTCTCGTTTCCCTCCCGGCATGTTTGCCGGTCTAAAAGCTACTTGTACCAATAACCCAGCTTTATTTATTAGACATCAACTTTTACTATATTATTTATGCGTTTTTTGCAGTTATTGGACAGCCAACCACTCCGCCAGAGCTTCCAATTTTCGGCGATCCGGAGACGGAAATCGCTTTGAATTTGGTCTTCCCGAAAGGCCAGCCGATCTTTCAACTGAACGGCAAGAAACTCCAACTGCTGCAGCCTCTGGATCGAGATGAGGAGAACCTCAGTCACATTGTCTTTCAAGTACATTGCCCTCCTCCCCATTTCGGCTGAAGATCAACACATTTATGAACATATTTCACCCCATATCGTTTCAGGTCTCCTGCACCATTAGATCGACAAACAAAAAGCGCACCATTCCCATTATTGTTCGGGTGTCGGACATAAACGACAATGCGCCGCGTTTCATGAACACGCCCTACGAGGTTACCGTTCCCGAGGTGAGTAAATAGTAACACAGCAAATAGACATTTTCCAGCGTCCGCACGATCAGCTTTTCGTCGCCTTTGTATACCCGAAGTTTGCCCGCATTTCTCGCTGTAGTTCCTCCGATTCGTCCGAGTTGGGTGCCAAACGGACTATCACGCTGGAAATGGTCACAGATGCACTGAGATAAATAATTGCACGTTTCGATCACTTGGGGAATTGAGTTATATATCAGATGAATATAAGAGTGAAAAGTAAATCTGGGTTATCTCTTAGCTACGCTTCTTTAGGAGATACATTTTATCATATAAGGTTCTTCCAGTATCAGTATTATTTTAACCTTTTCTTTTTGTTTTGCCCAACGAACTACTTCGTTTTTATAGATAAACTTATAAAAGATCAAAAGCAATATAGAAGTTGGTAAGATAGGGGTTCTTAACTTGAAATAATTCAATTTACTAGGATTCTTTTTAGGTTTTACTACCTTTCGCTATAAAATTAGACTTCTTTCAATCTTAACCTCGTAAATCCCCAATCGTAGAGTTTGTTTCCTGTGCATTAGTCAGGTGAATGTGCATAGTCTTCTCGACGCGACAGCAGCAACTACATACTGAACACTAATGAAGTGGTAGTGAACATGTTTTCAGCGCTTCAGCAACACAATAGCATGTCGAGCGGATCGGATCCCCAGTATCCTTAGTATCCACATCCACAGTATCCCCAACCATCAGAATCCGAGGAGAGGATCTTGAAATCGGCGGCAAGTGCGGCAAGCACTGCCGGCTTTTAATCACGTATTTAGACTAATAACGTTCAATTACAGAACTGTTGACATATTAGAAAGCAGCGTCAGCAAAAAGCATAAAACAAAGCGGAAACGTGCTACATACAAGCCCGTTCGAAAGAACCCCTATAGTGAATTACCTGCCGAAGAAACCTTGCCAATAAACGTGCTAAAATCGCACCTGTGTCTTTACATAATAGGAGAAACTTCATTTAATGAGCCACACACTTATTGAGATATTAAACCTGTAGAATAATTGACTAAAACGTTTGTTTTCAAAAGAACAATCATGAATAAAGAAATTATAACTGCCTGACAATTTAGTTAATAGATTTTCAATTATCCAGAATAGCCTGGAAAATTAAATAATTAACTTTAATATGACTCTCTTATACAAAAACACTTTCCGTAGTCTGTAATAAACTTTAAATTGAGAAAAAAGAATCATCCTTGAATCTTTCGATCGCCTAGAACCTTGAAAGTATCCCCTCCCCACATAGTAAATACAATAAAACTGAATATATATCGTTCATTGGAATTTGCAATCAGGACGTTTACCCATACGAAATTTATTTAACAATGTGAAGCCTTAAAGTTTAAGAGGCCTGGTGCGGAATAAACAAAAGGGCAGCCTACCTGCGTCATCGTTTCGTTCGCAGAAAATTGTATATATAGTGCATTGTAAATTCGAGATCCAGGTCCCTTTATATGGCGTTCTGCCAGTCAAACTGGAATATAATTGGTATGCACTTGCCGGCTTAGGCGAACACTCCCAAGGGACCAAAAAACCCGACGATGTCCAGGGAAGAGAAGACAAGACAACAGAATCGCATTTCATTGCCGCTCTATCAAATAATTACAAGAACCGAGATAAATTATACCTCCAGAGAGACCAACGTAACAATATGGTATCTGCAAAATCAATACCGAAAACAGAGGACCATGGGAATTCGTAAGACTTAAAACCGAAAATTATGAAAAGCGAAAAAAGATGACCTAAGCTTGCATGCCATTTAACAGAAAAACTGAAAACCGAATCGCAAAGTTCAGCAGACGAACAATGTCTTATGTACACGGGTGCTCAGCTGCAATTCTGGGTACTAAATTACCAACTCAAGAGTGCAGTTGCAGACTCCGACTCTCCATCTTCGAAGCAAGTAGCAAACTTGCTCCTTAACATCGCTTTAAGAGGCTGTAACCGTTATATAACAAACCCAGCAGGCTTTTGGATCTCATCTCTACCATCCCAGCCACTTGACGCTAAAAAACAATGCGAGTAAAATAATGATCTCAGAGTTTCCGTTGGCTCCCCAGTTGGGGTCCCATGGGAAATGTTAGAAAATTTTAGCAAAAGAGTGGAAAACTATTTGTTGCTTCTAATGCTGCTCGCTGAACTAGATACAATTTATTAACCAGGCAGGAAACACTTTCGGTTCTAAAATAGAGCGGCCTCTCTAAAAATACAAGGCCCCCGCTGCTTCCCATGTCGAATTAACTGACATTTCAATGGCTTATGGTTATAATACCTAATAACAATGTTTTTCTTTTCTTCAGAGCACTCCGGTGGGAACTACTATTTTTCGGAATATTCAGGCCCTCGATAAGGACGCTGGTGTCAATGGGCTGGTTGAGTATTTTATAGCCGAGGGCAGTGCCAATTCCACCGATATCGAGAAATATAGTGCAGATGGGTACGGCACCTTTGCCATATCTTTTCCCCACCAGGGTCAGGTAAGATCTGTCCTAACTCTTTTTTGGAAGATATGCTATATTTTCTCCCCTCTTTTATTTAGGTTACGGTAGCCAAGACTTTGGACTTTGAAAAGATACAAACATACTACCTTACTATTGTGGCTTCGGTAAGTAACGACTTAATAATTAATTAAATTATTCCAAAGGGTTAATTAACTTACCCACTCTGTTATTACAACAATTAAAACTTTGGGCGAATAGCCCCTAATTATCTTGTTACTTTTACCCGCATTTTAATTTGTTCCATACCTTTCACTTGGGAACTTGGTTTTGAATGATGTATTATTTCATTTTCAGGATCGGGCGCGCAATACCGCAGATCGTCTTTCATCGACCACAACTTTGACGGTTAATATAGCCGATTCGAACGACTTGGATCCCTCGTTTATATATAGCGGATGTGCCTCCCTTGATGGGGCCTGCATAAATCCGGAGTACTCGGCATCGGTGCCAGCTGGATCCCTCTTAGGAGTCCTAACAGTTCTGCCCGAAAGAATTCAGGCAGTGGATCTTGACACCATAAACTCGCCAATTCGCTATAGTTTCGCCAGTGGAATGCCCGGAAACTATGCTGATTACTTTCAGATTGATGAGAACACGGGGGTGCTGAAGCAAACGAAAGCCATAGATACTTCGACAGCGAAAAAGTATGATATCATAGTGAAAGCAGAAGAGGTTTCCCCGGGACCCCAACGTTTCACAACGGCCAAACTGGAAATTTTCGTAAAGCCAGTCGATGCCAATCCCCCCGTGATATCATCCTCACAAACGGAGGGCTATGTGGATGAGAACTCACCGATAGGAACTAGGGTCTTGGACTCGAATGGTAATCCTATATCGTTCAAAACCACAGATGCCGACCTGAGTGACACCGATCCGAAGCCAGATTATATATACGAACTGACCACCCCATCGTTCAATGTAACCGCCGATGGTATTTTGATAGTGAACGAGGATAACCTCGATCGCGACCCTCCGGCGCCAGGACGTTTCAAGTTTCAAGTGGTGGCCCGGGAACCGCGAACCAATGCGGCCAGTGCTCCACTGAGTCTCACGGTCCATCTGCGAGATGTGAACGACAATGCCCCCAAGCTGGCGATGGTGCCGCCGATCTCCATAACAGCCGGGGATCAGAGCGAAAGTCGACTGGTCACCCAGGTCATGGCCACCGACAACGATGAGGGCCCCAATGCCGTGGTGACCTACTCCATTTACCATGTCTCCAACAACGGTATACAAAAGTTCACCATCAACGAGACGACCGGTGAGATCCGAACCCAAGGACGTCTGCTGGCGGGTGAGCAGTATAGCATTACGGTCCAAGCCACCGACATCGGAGGACTGTCCTCCCAGGCGATCGTGGAGGTTAGTGTGACCCCGGGACCCAACACGAAGCCCCCGCGATTCCAGAAACCCATCTACGAGGTTCAGGTCAGCGAGGGTGCTGAGATCAACTCCACGGTTACAGTGGTTCATGCCGAGGATCCGGAAAACGATGCTGTTGTCTACTCCATAATGTCCGGCAACGACCTACGGCAATTTGCGGTGGGCCAGGAGAGTGGGGTGATCATAGTGATAAGGAAGCTAGATCGTGAGAGCTTGACTCGCTACCAACTGATCCTGAAAGCAGAGGATACTGGAGGACTCTCAAGTAGTGCCACTGTGAATATAAAAGTAACAGATATCAATGATAAGAACCCGGAATTCGATGCCTCCACATTACCCTATATCTTCCAAGTGGAGGAGGGTAAGTCGCAGGCTTCTGTGGGAGTGGTCCATGCCACCGATGCCGATGAAGGTATCAATGCGGAGATTACCTACTCCATTCCTACTGATATACCATTTACCATAAATGCCACTTCCGGGGAGATCTTAACGGCCAAGGAACTGGACTATGAGCAGTTGAATGAGTATAAGTTTGTTGTCACGGCTAAAGACGGAGCTCCTGATGCTCGTCTGGGAACTGCTAGTGTTACTGTGATGGTACTGGATCTTCCGGATGAGGTGCCCAAGTTCAGCGATGCCCGCATTGATGTACACATTCCGGAGAATGAGGAGAACTACCTGGTGGCCACTGTGCAAGCTTTTGATCCGGATACGGTGCCGGAGATTACCTATGTATTAAGGAAAGGGGACGCAGAACTCTTCAAGGTATCGGATAAAACCGGTGAAGTGAGGACCCTCAAGGGATTGGATTATGAGAGCCAGAAACAGCACCAACTGATCATTGGTACAATAGAGAATGATGGTGATGGACCAGGGGATACTGTCCTCTTGGTGGTAGATGTTGAGGATCGCAATGATTTGCCACCGAGGTTCATAACCGTTCCCGATCCTGTGACCGTAAATGATGACCAGAGCATTGGAACCATCATAGCCACTCTTCCAGCTATCGATGGAGATGGCACTTCGCCGGGAAATGTGGTTCGCTACGAGATCGTGGGGCGTGGCAAGGCCCCCAAGTACTTCCAAGTGGATCCCGACACGGGGGCTGTACGGATAAGAGATGAACTGCGCAAGGAGGAGGATACGGAGTACCAGGTGGATATAAGAGCATATGACTTGGGGGAACCCCAACTAAGTTCGGTGGCTCCTCTTCGGGTAGATGTACATCACCTTCTGGCCAACGGCAATAATGAAATCAAATTGGACAATAAGTTGGAAAGTGGGATGGGTATGAGTAGTGAAAGTATAGGCCTGGCCTTCAGTGATGATAGCTACACGACCAGCGTGCCAGAGTCAATGGAAACGAACAGCAGTCTGAAACTCATTCAAATAGTGAATTCAAAGGTTTCCACAGATGGACCACCGGCCTTCAAGTGTGAGTTTGTCCAGGGCAATGAAGAGGGCATCTTCAACTTGACTTCTGCAGATCATGGTTGTAACCTATTGCTCATCCAACCCTTGGATTTTGAGAACAAAACCTCTTTTACCTTGAAGTTGCGCCTGACATCGCATCGCTACTTTGTCAATCCGCTGAAAGACACCACCACTGTGGAGATAATAGTTCAAGATGAGAACGATAATGCCCCCGAGTTCGAGTTTAATAGGCTGCGTGGTCAGCAAGACACTTTCTACACGGTGGTCACCGAGGAAATGGATGTTGACACAACCATTTTGCAGGTGCGTGCCACAGATCGTGATTCGGGTAAATTCGGAACCGTTCGATACGCTCTCTACGATGATGATGAAAACCGTGTTAATATGGTAAGAAATCGATATATTACCATACCTCATAGTTTTTATTACCTTATAATTGATATTTCCAGCCCACGAGCTTCTTCATGATGTCCGAAGATACTGGAGTTCTGAGAACAGCCAAGCATTTTAAAAATGAAAATGACTTTCCCCTCACATTTTTGGTGGAGGCCCGTGATAGCGATGCCCAGGAGCAGGGATCCCATCGCACGAGGGCCCGTATAGTCGTTAATAAGCTGGCGGATATAAATCGTATGGCCTTATCCTTCCCGAACGCAGCACCTAGCGATCTTCGGAACTACTATACTGAGCTGGAGGAACTGCTGGACAAGAAGACCGGACTAGTCAGCGGTATTGAGCGCATGAGCAGTCAAAAGTATCTGGCCAAGAACGGATCGGTGATCGAGAATCCGGCTGCCACGGATATATGGTTCTATCTCATCGATCCCAAAACAGAGCAGCTGGTGAGCCGTAAGGATAGCATTGTGGAGACCACTTTACTGGAACCAGCTGCAAGATCTGAGCTAAATATCGCCTTACCAAGGGCCACCGCCGAAAGTATTTCATTTCCCCTGGAAAGAAAAGAACAGGTTCATAAGGTGTGTTTTACTTCTTGTGATAAATATTTTTTTGGGTTATATTTATTTTATATATGTTATTTTTCCAGGTCAAAGCCGCTGTAGCCATCGATAACGAAGTCTTTCCCTTTACTCTTATTGCCATATCACTTGTTATACTTATTCTGGGAACCATTGGCATTATTTACATATGCATTTCTTGGTCAAAGTAAGTAAATATAATCCAATGTTTACTGTATAATAACATATAATTTCATTTTAATAGATACAAAAACTTCAAGCAACGCATGCGTCAGTATTCCTCCACGAATCCAACCCGATATGATCCTGTGATCGTAAACCAACAGGCCTCGAATGCCAGTGAAACGATAGCCAACATGAAGGAGTACGAAACCCAGATGCTCGCCATGGCAGTGCCTCCGGATGTAGATGACGATCTGCAGCTGGACTTCAGTGCCAAGAACCATGCCTTCTCGCTGGACAATGTCAGCTATATAACGCACAAGGAGAACACCAATGGAGGTGGCCAGTCGAGTCCATCCCACTCGGATGCCACGACGGCCACGATTGCTACTCTGCGCCGCCACAAGAATCTCAACAATGCCAATATGAACAACAATCTGGCCATCAACAACAGGCAGAACACCTTCAATCGAACCCTGGAGATGAACACTCGGAACAATGCCAATCCCCTGGGATCTCCACCCCCAAATGGTGCCCTTTCGGGGACCTTGACTTTGGGTCGCATCAAGCACCAGAATAGCAATCATTACCAGAACGGCGCCTACAATATAGACCCAACTGGTCCTAACAACATGGCCAATGCCAAGAATAATGCCTACAGTACGATGGGAAGGCGGGGAAACACCTTCTGCGACGTGGGATTGCTCAATGGCAATGGCGAACTGATGAATGCCACATTGGGTCGCAATGGCCAGCTCAACAATCGACTCTACGGTGGAGAAGTGCCCATCACCAACCCACTGTTTCAAAGGTATATGTCTATAAGTTCCTAGGTGTACAAATCCTACAATAATGATATATATCTTACAGATCCAGCTCCGATCACAATCACTTAAGCAGCACAAACGAGAACGTGTCCTTTGGCAAAAGGGACTATGGTCAAATAGGCTTCTCATATCTAAACGACTTGGATAGATCGGAGGTTGAGACCACCACGGAACTGTAGGGTATATTGATTAAGAAAACTGGTTTCAACATATAACAGACTTTGTTGATATATTTAGCTGCCAATTTATATTTTTAATAGTGCATTTTAACAACGAGAGCGGTTGCCATCCAATTATGATCATAGCATATGCAATCTGTAAATATTTTAGTAGCAATACTGAATGGAGGAACTGATAACTGATATATTTAACTGTGCTTTAAGATCAAATAATTACAGTCATTACTTTTAAGACAAAAAGAGTGCATATTTTATATTTTTTAAGAATCCGCAAATGCTAGGCATTTTCATCAAGGAATGTGAATTGTTGAATGTATATGTACATGCATGAATATAATCAAATTATTAAGTTGTATAAATTATGAAAAGCAAATAAATGTAAATAAATCCGAGAAAGCAGATATTATTTTGATAAACTAAGGAAGTGACTATTTATTAGTGATCCCTTTCCTCAAAGAAAGGAAATTTGGCGATGTACAAAAACCAATTGACAATTTCCGATAGAAGAGTTACATCTAGGATTTTTTTGTTTAATATAAATTGATTTATGATTGCAACAGTAAACATATATTCTACAAAGGTTTAAGAAGTAGTACTAGTTGGCTTTTGTATCGACTCTACAGGTTTAATGTCGTCTTTGTGGTCTTCGTCATGAGCTGTGGTGACGTTGAGAACTTGGTTCGTGAACAGATTATCTGAGGGGTCCTCCATTTCCGTTTTTATAATGGTACCCACGCCCGCAGACACGGTTTCATCTTCTTCGGTCTCCGACTCGCATTTCTGTGGATTAAAGTGTTTATCAGCAATGAGAAGCAGTGCTACATTTAGCTCTAATATGGTTAGGATTGTGGGTTATTACATTTACAACGCTATCGAACTAGTTCATAAGGGCATCAAACCAGGGCATTTGCTCAATGCCCTCGAGCAATCTCAACACCTCGTTAACATTGCTATCCGCCTCGTCGATTTCAAAGTTAAGTTCGCTATTGTCTTGCACCGATGAGGATTCTTCTAAATCTAAATGACGTTCGATAAGATTGTCTTGAGCCTGAGTTTCAGCGTGGTCAACGGAATCGTTGGACCCTCCATCGCCTTCCTCCTCGAGACCTAAGTCTAAATGGGCATCGTCCACACTGCCATCGTCAATGGCTAAGCCCAGGTCAACACTGTCCATGTCTAGAAACATGGAGCACTCGTCGTCGAGGGAATTGGCCAGGTCATCAGCCGTGTCGAGGTCAAACTCGAATAAACCACTTGCAAAATCCAAGAGATCATCACCCTCAGCTTGCATTTCATTATGTGGATCTTCTCCGACAAAATTATCGACACCACGGCCTTCTGCGAAAATACTTTCTTCCGACGGAGTGCTTGAAACTTCATAAAACTGGAGGATGAGAGGTCGGCAATTTATTCAGGGTCGATCACAAAAGGCTTAAAAGCAGTACAGTACTAGCACTTATATACATGTGTTTCGTGTTTGTTTCTCAGTAGATAGTAGATAGTATATATACGCTTAGCTTTACTACAAATCAAGTCTAAATACTAGTTACGCAGTATTGTTTGTTACAAACTGTTTAACAGTTCGATTACTGTTGTTTCGGCAGTTATGTGCAACACAACTTATGGCAATGAGTGAAGAGGCAGTTGGAATATTTAAGTAGTAACGTGTGGTGGTTATGGCGTGGGTTAGGTTTAGTTTTTGATCAACGCACCTTTTGTATATACTGGCGCTTGGCCGGCGCCACGGTCAGATGCAGTACGCAACTGGAGTCTTCGAGAATGCTGGCCACCGGCTCCTGGCAGACCACCCCACTGCGTTCCACGCCGCATGCCCGGAACAGCACCTGGCGCTTATCCTCCAGGATGTGCTTGCGGCAGTGCTTGCAGCAGGGTAGTGTTCGCTCTCCGCACTTGACCCCGCCCTCGGTAAAGACGCACTTGGGGTTGCTCGACTTGGACGCATACAAGGTGTCCCGGGCGCGCTTCTCCTTTAGTTTCTTGTACAGCACTGCCTCCATGCCCTGACGACGATGGTAGCTGTTCAGCGCCTTCAGCTGTTCGTACAGTTTACGCTCGTGTGGCGTTTCCTTTAGCTGATCGTGGATGCTGCCTGAAAGTAGGGTATTAAATATGTTTTCTCTCAAATTTGAAGAACTTTCAAACATACAATATAGTTCCCGCTCACGGCGTATTTCGTGCAGATACTTGCGACGCCGCTGTTTCAGGATGTGCTGCAGATGCGAAATCTGCTCGCGGTAGAGCCCCTGGAGTTTAATCAGCTTGGTCTCGGCAATCCTAACTGCCTCGGCGCGCGTATAGACGCCAGCGTGCCTGCAAAAAATTTGGGTTATTAGTTGTTTCCTAGGATAGGTTGTGTAGTCCTTCTTTCTAGCTTTTTACTTCTTTAAAGAAGAATTACTTATTTAAATAGTGAAAACCATCTTACTTTAGCGGATCATCATCTTCAGAGTCAATGCTTTCATAGTCCGATTCGTAGAACTCGATATCCTGGGCGGTGTTTCGCAGACATGGCGGATCCTCATCGTTGCTGGAACTGTCAGAAGCATAGTCCAGAATGCGACGACGCTTGCGAGAGCTTTCCACAACGTGTCCTATGGAATTGCGGTGATCTTGTGTGACTAAAAGGGGGAAGAGTTGTCATGGAGTTTGAAGATTAGAGAGCACTGCTTTGATACCTACCAAATGGTGTGACATGCGGCGACACCACATCGATTTCATCATCGTCCGGCTCGGTCTTTGGTATCTCTGGCTTGATGTCCTCCACATTGATGTGCGACGAGAGGCTGTGGAGCAGGGTTTCGTTGGTCTCCACCCGGCTGCGAATACGACCCACATTAAGGTGAGTCTTCTGCAGCTGCGTCTGACGGTTGTGCTCGAAGCAGAGAGTCGTCAGGATCTGCTCCTTCTTGTTGTCGTACTTGGGCACCGCATTGATGCACTTCCTCCCGTTCGAGTAGACGTGCGAGCACTGGCGGTAGTTGGAGCGCGGATCGCGCAGGATGTGCCGGATGCAGTAGTCGTAGCCCTCGATCCGCATCAAACTGCATTCGTAGGTGGGATTGGCGCAGTACTTGATCTTGGCCAGCTCGCTGTGGATCTGCTCCCGCAGCTGCTGCTCCTTGTCCGGTGTGCAAGGTGTGCCGGTAAAGCGGGCGCACTGGCGCAGCTGGTTCGGCGAAAAGCTGGACATCTTGCTGCCAGTTTAGTTTTCTTAATTCAGGGTTTTCTCTTAATTTTCTGTGGCGAAACAAAAAAATGCGAAGCCTGCTTTGTGTGACCGTAGCACAAAAACTGTAAAATACCAAACGCATGTTCTGGCTACGAGGTGGGAAACTTTGCCAGCAGGCCAGCATGGTTTTAAACCATTAATTGGACTCCCTAAAGGAGTTTATTATTTTTATTTTTAGTTCTATTTTATATTTAGTAATTTGTTGCAATAGCCTTCTTGATTTGTATTATATCACTGTTATAACCAAGACAGAAAATAATCATTATGATTATTATTAAATTCAAACAATTCTCTTTATTGGTATTTTAAAGAAATTCAATGGCAGAATTCATTTTGTCATATAAAACATATTTAGCTTTGTAATCTTCGCAGCCGTTGCAAACTACTGTCCTCGAATCTTGCCACTGCTAAGATTCTTGAAATTATTCCTTATAATTAGACCTGTCCTCAGGTTTAGTATTGAACATGGCTTTGGCCTGAGGCTTTTCCCTCCCAGTCCAAAATTTCACATTTCTGTTAGGAGAAACGTCGAAATTTACTAGAGTGTGGGATGTCGTCTTCATGTCTCCAGGTCTTTATCTCTTCGTTATCCACTGGCAAGTCGTCTGTCTCGGCAAAAAGGACCTTAACCTTCGCCATTCGAATGCCGTAGCGAACCTTGTAGTCGGCGGCTTCTAGTTGCGGAAGACAGCGCCGGTTTATGAGGAACACGAACGACTGACTTGCCTTCATGTCCTCCTCTGCATTAACAATGCTCCAGTCCGACATGTCTATATCGAGATTCTGGGCTCTCAGGCAGCTCAAGATCCGGCTGTGATCCCTTTGACCCTTAGGCAACCAGATGCGGGCACGCGGCCTCCAGGGAATCTCACTGGCGTGGACGAGCCTGATGCGTAGGCCATCCCAGGTGTCGGCAATCGTGGCTACACACTCCGCCAGGAAGATCTTGGAGAAGCCGTCGTCGCATCTGATCACCCGGTGGCCTCGGATCACGTCGGACGAGTCAAAGGACGGAATGGGACCATCTGGCACGGCCATCAGTCTGTCCGTGACCATGTTTGCAAGCCTGGTCTCGATCTCCTCCCACTTTTGGTTGAGCAGCTGTCCGTCCTCGTGCAGCTCGTCCACCAAAGCCATCACCAGATTGTCCTTGGCCACCTCATCGGTCTTTCTAGCTTTGGTCCGACCTGGACGCTTTGATCTTTTGCGCGGCGGACTACCGTTCTTGACCACCGAGCTTTTTGGCATAGGTTTCGTGGACTGGATAGCCTGCATATTCCTCCCTTTCCACTGCTCGAATTCCATCAACACCGCCTGGTATCGAGCTTTGTCCTGCGCATCCTTGGGGTGCGTCCTGCCTTCCGCCTCGTTTTTGGCAATCCTGCCGAGAACGAAGCGAGCCAGACTCAACCTGGCCTTTCGTATCTTATAGGGGTTTTTTTTATTCGTCTTTTGCTTGGTTGCCTGAGGAACTTCTTCTTTGTGATCCGGGAAATCGTCCTGCGGGGAAAAGGACCCCTTGTCATCAAATGGGGATTCGGACTTCATTCTACGACGCCATAGAGAACTATCCAGATCTTGGGGAATCAAGTGGGCAAGTAAGTAAAGGGAAGCCAAGGATCATCCACTTACCATCATCATCATCGATTATTATCGTGTCGGTGTCCTGATCAGCCTTGATTTTCTCCCAGGAGCAGACAGTGCGCTCCATTTCAGTTCTTCAGGAGCACAATAATAAACATTTACCACAATGCTCTCAAAATCAAAGGAACTTCCTAAAAAATACCAAAAGGTAAGTGTCTATGATAAAAAGTTTGCGCGGTTTCAAACCATAGATGTGGGTTAGAAATATTTCAATTCATTTTTCTGAACTCTTAAATATTTAAAATATATAAAATATATTTAAATATGTATTTATACTACAACGTTTTATTGGGCTTAATAGAACACAAATGTCTAAACGACGATAAAATGGAGATAGAATTTACAACGATAATATCAACATGTTTTGATGATAAGCTGAGACTTCGTACACAATGAATAAAGCTTGTTTTAGGTTTGGACAAGGGTAGCCATAAGAAATAAGAACTAGCCATTATTTAAGGTAAAGTGCACACTGTCTTCTTAATTTAAATACGTACTGTATATATGTGGCATGTTTTTAGATAAAGCTAATGAGTATGGATGGGATGGATGGGAAATTCCAAAGACCCGAACAATTTTTGAATTCCTGCTGATATGGATTTGTGTATATTTTATATAAATGCATAGAAGAATATAGATTTATTTTAAATTACTTTTATTAGTTATGACCTAAGCACACAACTTGTGTGAGTATAAAAACAAAAGCAGTAAAATAAATGTTTCGTCTTATTTCTGTTTTATGTTGTTGTTGTTATCCTCCTGTCACATCCCATCCGTAATTTCTGAAACAAACGTCTGATCCTCCTCTATAATCGGCTGAGCCTCCTCTATCTGGTTATTTTCGTCCATCTGGTGGCTTTGCTTCAAACGATCCTCCTGTTTCCTCTGACTGTTCCTTTCTAGCAGCAGAGCGAGTGTACTGGCCAATGCGTATTCCACCACCTCCACACAGGGCCACTCTCCAGGTTTTCAAGCCATCAAAAACCAGAAACTTCGGCCGATTTCCCCTCCGCTTAGTGAGATCTAATTCCTTTATTTTCTCTATCGCAGTGTCTGAGAACTGAGCTCCTTGAGGTACTATCCAGCCAAAAGCGTTAACCTCCGTCTCCGTCGCCTGTGGAATCTTTTCCTCCTGGTTCTTCCCATCCGTAATTTCTGAAATAAACGTCTGATCCTCCTCTATAATCGGCTGAGCCTCCTCTATCTGGTTCTTTTCGTCCATCTGGTGGCTTTGCTTCAAACGATCCTCCTCTGTTTCCTCTGACTGTTCCTTTCTAGCAGCAGAGCGAGTGTACTGGCCAATGCGTATTCCACCACCTCCACACAGGGCCACTCTCCAGGTTTTCAAGCCATCAGGAACCAGAAACTTCGGCCTATTTCCCTTCCGCTTAGTGAGATCTAATTCCTTTATTTTCTCTATCGCAGTGTCTGAGAACTGAGCTCCTCGAGGTACTATCCAGCCAAAAGCGTTAACCTCCGTCTCCGTCGCCTGTGGAATCTTTTCCTCCTGGTTCTTCCCATCCGTAATTTCTGAAACAAACGTCTGATCCTCCTCTATAATCGGCTGAGCCTCCTCTATCTGGTTCTTTTCGTCCATCTGGTGGCTTTGCTTTAAACGATCCTCCTCTGTTTCCTCTGACTTTTCCTTTCTAACAGCAGAGCGAGTGTACTGGCCAATGCGTATTCCACCCCCTCCACACAGGGCCACTCTCCAGGTTTTCAAGCCATCAAAAACCAGAAACTTCGGCCGATTTCCCTTCCGCTTAGTGCGATCGAATTCCTTTATTTTCTCTATCGCAGTGTCTGAGAACTGAGCTCCTCGAGGTACTATCCAGCCAAAAGCGTTTACCTCCGTCTCCGTCGCCTGTGGAATCTTTTCCTCCTGGTTCTTCCCATTTGTAATTTCTGAAAAAAACGTCTGATCCTCCTCTATAATCTGCTGAGCCTCCTCTATCTGGTTCTTTTCGTATATAAGGTGGCTTTGCTTTAAATGATTCTCCTCTGTTTCCTCTGACTGTTCCTTTCTAACCGCAGGTCGAGTGTACTGGCTAATGCGTATTCCACCAGCTCCACACAGGGTCACTCTCCAGGTTTTCAAGCCATCAGGAACCAGAAACTTCGGCCGATTTCCCTTCCGCTTAGTGAGATCGAATTCCTTTATTTTCTGGATCGCAGTGTCTGAGAACTGAGCTCCTCGAGGTACTATCCAGCCAAAAGCGTTTACCTCCGTCTCCTTCGCCTGTGGAATCTTATCTTCCTGGCTCATCCCATCCGTATTATCTGAAATAAACGTCCGATCCTCCTCTATAATCTGCTGAGCTTCCTCTATCTGGTTCCTTTCCTCCATCTGGTGGCTTTGCTTCAAATGATCCTCCTCTGTTTCCTCTGGCTGTTCCTTTCTAACCGCAGGACGAGTGTAGTGGCCAATGCGTATTCCACCACCTCCACACAGGGTCACTCTCCAGGTTTTCAAGCCTTCAGGAACCAGAAACTTCTGCCGATTTCGCTTCCGCTTAGTGAGATCGAGTTCCTTTATTTTCTGGATCGCAGTGTCTGAGAGCTGAGCTCCCCGCGGTACTATCCAACCGAAAGAGTTTTTCTCCGTCTGCTCCATATCCTCGGTAGATGAGGTAATCCGTTGATCCTGCCCTGCTGCCAGGGCGGCTTCACAAGGTATCTCGCTAGCGTGGACAAGCCTGATGGGTAGGCCGTGCCATGCTTTTCTAATTTTGGCTACACAATCCTCCAGGAAGATCTTTGAGTAACCGTCTTCGCACCTGATCACTCGGTGGCCTCGGATAACGTAAGACCAATCGAACGACGGGTTTGGGCCCTGTGGCACCGACTGGAGACGTTTGGCCACCATATCCGCCAACCTCGCCTCGATCTCGTCCCATCTTTCGCGGAGCAGGCAACCGTCATCGTGGAGCTCGTCCACCAGAGCCATTGTCAGGTTATCCTGGATCAGCTCGGTATACTTCCAAGTCGAAATGGACTGAAAGGCATCTGTACACGTTGAACCGCTTGGCGCCCATGATTCGAATCTTTTTCGCTTCCGATGCCCATGGAGGGTTCTATTTGGGGATCTCGACTGGGGCAACCGATTGCATCCATGTCTTTGCCTCGAGACCTGTGGGAATTCTGACTGCGTACGGCGACTCCACAGTGTGCTCTCCAGATCTTGGGAAGCTGAAAAAACAAAACTTAGTGGGAGGGATTTTAAGCCATAACCGGACTTACCAGCATCATCGGATCCGAAGCTTGAGTTTTCCCAAGAGCAGGATGTCCCAGTCAAGCTCTGTCCTTCGGGCGAATACCTGGGCATGGTTCACATTTAAAGTTTTTCATACTTTTACGAAAACACTTTCCAGAAATAGTGTGCCCGCAGCGAAAAAGTTAAAATATCCCAAAGTAAAATATCCAAACGTTCTGATATTTTGATCGTTTTTAACAAATAAAATACAAATAATATGAATTGTCTTCTATGAAATTGAAGTCTTGACTGCGTTTTTATGATCTGGTTGTTCAAACAAAACCAGAAACCGATTTCAATAAACAACTTTCAATTCTTAGTTCTATACTGCTTACTACAACATTTGAATTTAGCTCCAGAGGAGAAAACTTAAACGATTGAAAGATTCACAGTAATCAATTGTTAAAACATATTATATAAATTTATTATTTCAGAGAAAACGTTGAAACAAATATTTTAATACTTTTACTTATCTTTAGAAATCTAAAATGGTTCAAAAATTTGTAAAAGCCCGACTTCAAATAATATAAATAAATACAAAAAATAAATGAGAAAGCATTCTTGCAATTTTGGAAAAACTTCCTCTTTTCTTAAAGTTGGTAAAAATTCTTTTACATATTTCCACGTTGGAAATACCAAATTCCCCCACACAGTAAATGCACAGATCGTATAGTTTAAAGTATAATCGTACCTAAGTGTAATTTATCATATTGCCCGCCTTATCTTCCCTACAAATACAAGCCGTAATAATCGTCAGTTGGCTAGTTGTCCACCACGTTCATATCGAGGAGCAGCTTCTTGGTCTGCAGGTCGATGAGCCGCCGCTTGGCCCTGGCCAGCTCGGCCATCTCGTTGTAGTATATCGTTTCCGCCTTGAGCTTCTCGTCCAGCTGGGTGGTGGACTCCGCCAGCGAGGCGTTGTCTGGCGGCATCATGTTCTGCATGTCCGCTGGTTCCGTCTCCTCGCACCGGTCCACCACCACGGAGTTGTCCGAGTTGTCCACCACGTACTCATAGAAGGGTTCCTGCAGCGAAATCGAAGTGACCTTAAAAACCAGAGATCGGATTGGTATGTAAAAGAAGGTGGAGTGGGTAAGCAGCACAAACCTCTTCGTCCAGATGATCGGCCACCTTCTCGATGATGCTGTCCACATCGTCAAAGTTGACTTTCTCCAGGGGATCAGCCGCCGTTTGCCGGCGCTCCAGGCCGCTGAAGGAGTTGGCCTCCTTTTTGGGGGTCATAAGGTGCTGGTGAGAGTGATTCAGGCTTTTGGCCAGATTGTTGTGGCGCCGCACAATGTGTCGCATTAAATTGGAGGAAGAATGCTTCGAGGACAGGGTTTTACCGCAGTGCATGCATTTGGCCATGAACTCGGAGATGCGGATGAAGTGGGCCCACAGCTTGTTGTTCTTCCCAATCACCTTGTTGCGCATCTCGGCAGCCTCCTGGCTATGCCGCTCCATCTGCTCCTGCTCCCGATCGCGCTTCACTCCCATGATGCCGCGCACCGCCGACTTGGTTTCGCCCTCGCCCTCGGCGAGCTCCATGCTAAGGTCCTCGGAGGCCTCCAGCTCGTCCTTGAGCTCCGCCAGCATCTTGCCCTCCTCGCCGGCGAAAATGGTGCGGGCCAAGAGCTTGTGGTTCCGGATTAAGTGGCGCGTCAGGTTGGAGGAGGTGTGTTTGGAGGACAGTGTTTTGTCGCAGTGCTTGCACTGTACTATGTACTCGGTCAGGCGGTGAAAGTGCGCTAGAGCCTTGAAGTTTTTCCCAACCATCATCAGCAAATCCGAGGATCGGGTTGCGCCAGCTCCTGGCCAATTTGTTTGTAAATTGCAATTGACGCGTTTATTTATCAAATTGCTATTATTTTCGCTGCAAAAAGTACAGTGTATTTCGGGGTGTGACCGTTTGCGGGAAGTCAGTCTGCCAAGTTAACAGTTTGCCTGATTGGTCATATTTCTTTTTGTGATAAGATTGAGGGTACCCTTTGCACTGTTATATTGTTAAGCTAACGTACTTTTAATACAAATGTATCGCGACTAAACAAAAAAACTTAATTATATTTTTGTAAGCATGTGGAATATAAATAAAGAAAACCATTGTTAATTTTATTTTCTGATTTTCCCAATTCACAGAGTTGCCATTATGTTTAAAAACTGTACCTTGCGTGGACCAGCTGATCGAAATTCAGTTGTCTAACAAAAGTAGAGAAATTATTTAAATGAAGAAGTCTTAAAAAAATCCTAAATAATTATTTAAATAAAATTTACTTCGAAATTATTATTTATTTGAATTTATTTAACAGCACTCAGTGTGCTGTTAGGCGCGCCTTAACAGCGCAGCGCTGCCAGACCGCGGCAAACGTCAAAAAAATAACCCTACTTTTTTGACACGAGGTGCTGTGCGTGTCTTTTCCTTTCTTTCTCGCTTTTTACTCGAACATGGGTAAGTCGACTCTCGCAAAATGCGTCGAAATATCAAGAAAATGGGCTGAAATTGGCCTGCGAACATGATGAGAGTGCGCACAAAGTACGTTTACAACGGCATCGAGCGAAACGCAACGCGAAATATGTGAATTAAAAGAAATATGAGTGATTAACTTGGTGCCCGTGCAATGCGGCTTCATTCAGTGCTCCTCCAACGTGCGCCCATGTTCTTGGTATTTTCGGTTGGTTTTCGAGTGCCTTGACTACTTTACTAATCTGTTATTATTTGTCCTAATACCAGGTATTAGCCGCGATAGTGCACACAAACGCCGGGCCACCGGAGGCAAGCGCAAGTCGCTCCGCAAGAAGCGCAAGTTCGAGTTGGGCCGCCCCGCCGCCAACACCAAGGTAAAGATAATCCCCGGTAGTCCCTATAAGGTGGTTCCGATACCGAGCTCCAGTTTCTCATACTCCGGTTAAGCGTGGTCGTTGGGGAAACGTACACCTAGGAGCCCAACACATTCAGTGGTTTTATCTTACCACAAGTACCCAACCGACAAATCGACCATGTGGGTCGATTTCTTGTATATCATAATAATCATTTGGAAGGTATTATCACCTTGAAATACAACTTTGAAACCCTTTCATCACATGCTTAAAATAGTTATGCTTAACCTCCTCTTAATGTCTGCAATATCATATATCTTTTTTTTTTATTTACAAAAAGTGATTCAATAATCAACAATTGTTAAATTTATTTTATTTATTTATCTTGTTACTGTTATCCCTGACCATTAAGTATGAGAAACCGGTCCTAGGCTTACCTTAGAATACAAAATGATGTTAACGCGTGTCAACTGCAATTGTGCTCTCGAGCACTCTTCTTGATGATTGAAAAGCATTATGTTCGGACTACTGATTGTAAAGCATAAACCTAGAAATGTATTCCCCCCAAAGAAGCCCAAATTAACACAAAACTCTTCCCTTTCAGCTTGGCTCCAGCCGCGTGCACAAGGTGCGCACCCGTGGTGGAAACACCAAGCTCCGTGCTCTCCGCTTGGAGAACGGAAACTTCGCCTGGGCCTCCGAGGGAGTGGCGCGCAAGACCCGTATCGCCGATGTGGTCTACAACGCCTCCAACAACGAGCTGGTGCGCACCAAGACCCTGGTGAAGAACAGCATCGTGGTGATCGATGCCACGCCCTTCCGTCAGTGGTACGAGGCCCACTACGTCCTGCCCCTGGGACGCAAGCGTAACCCCAAGCACGCCCAGAAGGAAGACGAAAACGACGTGCTGACCAAGAAGCGCAGCGAAAAGGTCATGAAGAAGTACCTGGAGCGCCAGAAGTACGGCAAGGTCGAGCAGGCCCTCGAGGATCAGTTCACCTCCGGCCGTATCTTGGGTGTGTATATGCTTTGTTTACGATAAAAGCTCTTTAAAGTGATGTAAAAACTTTAGCGATCCAACTACTTTATTGCATCGATCTTGTTTTAAGAGAGATGCAAGCCTGTTGGGTGTGATTCGGCTTGTCATAGTTACTCTGATTTCATTGTTTTGAAATCTTTTTGGTCTTTTTTGCGTTGCCCTGTCTAATTATTTACCCTTTTCCCTTCCAGCTTGCATTTCTTCCCGCCCCGGACAGTGCGGTCGCTCCGACGGCTACATTTTGGAAGGCAAGGAGTTGGAATTCTACCTTAAGAAGATCAAGTCTAAGAAATAAAGGCACTAGATAAGCTTGCAGACGCGATCTGCAAAGAAAAACAGAATAAAACAACTTGTTTTTTATAGGAAGTGCATTTGTCTGATTTTTTCTTTCAATTTGCCTGGTGTATAAAAATACGTATGGCATCCAAAATATGGTGTTCCTTCAAGTAAACACAGTTCGTGGATAGTGGAGAGCCAACGACTCTCCCTTAAATGTCTATTGAATTTCGTTTCATAAGTATGATACAGTAATACGTTATCATTAACAATAGTTTAAATATCATTCATATTGGCTATAATTACATAACGCAGGCAGGATTGTGGTTAATCCCATAAAGTACAACAAATTCATGTAAATTTGAAACTGCCAATTACAATCTTAGCGCGCACTAAAGCTGTTTTTCTGGTTAAATTTTTCATCTTATACTGCTGTCATCTAAAGTTCCTAATGTTCGAATAGCATGGTCATCACGGCCATTAACGCAATGCCAAATATCAGTGCTAGCAGCTGCTTAACGGACTCCATTCGCTCCTCCTCCTTCAAGAGATCAGGTAATACTGTGACCAGAGCAATGTGCAAAAAGCCGCCGGCAGTGAACGGCATAATCCACGAAGTACGTGCCTCTGTAAGTGTAAAGATAAGATCAGTTGTTGTCACCTGGCAGCTGGCAAGCCCCTTTAAGCTTACCCATGGCCGACGTTACGCCGGAGCCGCCGATGGCCACCAGAGCGCCGAGGAGGCCAGCTCCCGCCGTCAGAAGCTGCGCACGCGCGGCATCCCAGCGACTGAAGCCGGATCGAAGCAGGATGGCGAAGTCCCCCACCTCGTGCGGAATTTCATGTACTGTAAGGAGGGATATAAATGAGATTCTGTCCACTGGCAACGTAGATTCTGAAGTACTCACACAATATGGCAAACGTGGCCAGGATTCCATGCCTGAAGGAGACCAAAAAGGATCCTGCCACGGCCAGACCATGTGTGAAATTATCAATTGAGTTGGCCAAGAGGTTGAGATACCCAGCCACCTTCCTGGGCTGATCCTTCTTCTCCTTCGACTTCAGTTCCCGTTCGCGGAGGAAACAAACTTTATCCACGTCCTCGATGTCGCAGGCCCCTCCACAACTCTCGGAGGTCTCGCCCTCTGGCAATTGTCCTCCATGTCGTCGCAACAGGCAGTTGGCTATCTCCACGCACTTGGGCTGCGGATTCTCCTCGTCTGCGCTGGCATATCCGGAAAATATTTTCTCCACAATTGTGAAGATGAGTATGCCGGAAAGAACCCAAAGACCCGACCGCAGCGATGGATGACTAGAGGGATCTGTGGAAGAGAAAGTGTTTATAGAGATTATTTTATAACTTGAGGTTTGCCTTGGGAACTCACCTTGATTATCGCCTTCCCAGGCTTCTGGCAGCAAGTGAAGGAATACATCGCCCAGAAGACCACCGACTGCGAAGCTCAGGAGCACTCGCAGGAGTTTTGATTCTGCAGCTGGAGGTCGGGAAATCAGCAAAGTTTGCAGTTAAAATATATATTCTCTCTTTAGAAGCGGTCAACTTACGATCTTTGTATCCCTCTTTAGCCATTTTCTCCTCCGTGGGAATGATGATCAGTGGGAATATGCCACTCAACCCGATGACCACCGATCCCAGCAGAGAGAAAACCCATGGTGTGTACTCGAAGCTCTTGAAGTACTCAGGCACGTAGTTATCCATCATGTTGGAGTATATCATGGCGAAGTGTTCATCGAAGAAGCTGCTGTGGTTGGTCATTTTAGGCTGCCTTACTGCTGCTGTGAATGAGCTGTTTTGTGCTGGAACTAAGGATATATTCTTCGGTCACTACCGCCTGCTCATGTCCAATGACTTTCCAACGATTATGTGCGGTGTACGATGGTCTTGAGTCAACTGAAAGTCGAAATTTTATTTTTGCTGTTTAAGAAATTGTCAATCCACACGTTAATTTTGATTCAAATATGAAGTTTGGCAAATATTTTCCCTAAATCCGCCACCTGGCAACAAAATCATTGAATAACTAGATGCGTTTCTCAGTATCAGACACACGGTGATGGGAAAATCTTTTAGATATGGACAATGTCAGCCATAATCAATATATGGGCAGTGATAAGCAGGTCTCTGTAAAATTTAAGCACAGCGACTTAAGTGTGACTAGAAGGAACAGCAGTCAATCAAACTAATACCATTGCCCGATAATTAGCTCGGCAGGATGAGTAATCGAGTCCTGCCCCACTACAACCAATAAAATATTACTTAATTAATTGCAAAAGTAAATTTCCATATCAATGCAATCCTATGGACCTTATCTTTAGTACAGGGTTTTATGAGGTTTTTCGAATTGGATGGCACAATTAGTATACAGCTTGTTAGGAATCTAAAAGATACTATATTAATAAGATTACTGTACTCGATTCGTTTTTTTAATGAAAACATTTACAATGCGGTTCAAATTCCTGGGTTTTAAGTTTAATATAGTAAAGTAGTATACAAAAAATAACTTTTTTAAAAGACCATCCAAGTAAGGAACCTAATTATACATTCCACTTGTAAATCACCCTTATAAAGACCATTAACTACACTTATATCACTGCTACCAGTCAAAACAGACCGTAAATTGAGCGAAAAATAATAATTTCAGCAAGGCCAACTCGATAACCGTCGATTCCAGTGTGCACAAACAGACTGAACTAAATTTCAGAAGACGCTGGGCTCGAAACGCCCACGTCAAGATACTTTGTTTCCATTTGATTTCCGATTTGATGTGCACGATGCAGCTTAAACTGTTCACTTTTCCAGCGATAAGATTACGATGGCGCTGGTACAATGGAGTGGTACGATTTCGGCGGCTTTGTTGAACGGCAATACTACACATGGGTATTGGGGAATCGGAATCGGTGACTGGGAGTAGTAATCGCAGTCAGATTCAGAGGAATATGTTGCTGCCACCGTCTCAAGAACTGCGACTATACCTTAAGTTCAAAATCTACATTCTTTTGGCAGTAGCGATGCGAAAGACGAACCCGTGAGCGAAAGAACTACTATAACTATGGCCGACTCTTATCTTTCACAGTCATTGTCATTGAACTATCACAAAACAAATTATTTAGATTAGATTTAGACACCGTGTAATTACCTAAAAAAAAAGCGGGGAATTTCTAAATATTCTAAAACTGAGAAGCTGTACAAAGAGTGTCTATCAAATCTTTAATTTTAGTTCAATTGACATGATCTAAGCTCGTTTTGATCCATGTCCATTTCAATTTTAAACTGTGTAATTGTAATTACGCCATTTAAAGATTCCCTTTGTAGAATTCCATAAAATACGATAGCAAAGAAAATCTTGTTGTTCGAACTCAATCCGGTTTATAAGGCTTTATTTAAAGTAGTCAAAATTCGTTAATAGGAAGCCACTCAAGTTTGTTTGTATACATGCGTCGACCACTTGAATAAATACTCCAATTTTAGCACAATAAATGAGGAATATTTATTTAGCTGTTGGACTTAATTATTGTGTTTTTCGGACGAGCCTTCAATGAAAAGACTGTCTAGATTTCCGACAATCCTGTATGTATTAATCCAAAATTCGCAGATCATTATGTGCGAGTCTAAAAGAGACAAATTAAGTAGCACAATTTTCTTTATACATAGAACTCGTGGACAATAGATTCTTCTGCGCTTCAAAGCTGATTTGTGCCGTGTGGGTATCTGTATTTCAACTGTAACTATCACACACTTGACTGTTGCTAATGCGGAAATTTATGCTCCAAGCTCCACAAGTCGTGTCTTATCGCGCCGGTAACTGAGCTCGTTATGGAGGAAGAATCAGCTTTACCAGCCGTTCATATAGAAGAATTGAATTGAGAGTGTAATTAGGGGGTTCCATAGCTAGCTAAGTTTATAAACTTGTATAAAATATTGCACTTTAAAGAGTTGCTGACTCGTAAATAGCTTCTGAATCATTGTTGTCGCCTCTAGGGCCGTAATTTTTCAGTGGATCATCAAAATGTCCGAGATTATTTTGCACCCTGCACTAAAATGAGAAATGGCGGAGTGAACAAGCTTTGATTATCAATCAAAACGTGCGGAACACAGAATTTAAGTGAGAAACTGGGTCCCTTGGGGGAGATAAGGTCAGTGCCTGACCACGATATCAACCGAATATATAGAGAAATCATGTACATATTATTTACATGTCCTAAAATAAAGAATTAAAAGGTCGGAAAACAAACACTGGTACTTTCCCGGTTATTTATCAAGGTATAGCTCTGGGATACTCGTCATTGTTATAGATAGATTTGTCATTCTTGTAAACCACCTCTTTGTTTTGATCTGGGTGACATGTACTGAAAATAATTTCTGAAAATCACAAGGGTACGCCAGCAAAGAGAATCAAAACCCTTCGATTCTCCATAAAAATTAATAAACAAGATTGAAGCCGCGAAACCAGTTTGCAAAACAAGTTATCATTGTATATTTTATTGTTGTTCAACAAAGTCTAGTCGATTTGTTTTTATATACATATGTACATACCGCTGATAAAGAGCAATACACGCATAATATTATAGTGTTCAGAGCACGGATTTCAGATTAGATTGAGCACTGTTGAAAATTTATCAAATATGGCCGCTATTAGTGACGTGTGGATGATAATCTTACACTAGGTTAGTTATGCCGTTATGCATGCTTGAAGATCAATGCGGAAGTTCATAGTTTTACTGTAATACATGGTATTTTCTCTTGGTTTTGTTGTTATTGTCCATTAACCACATGATAAATTAAAGGAACGAAACAAAAAAGGCCTCTCATTGTACATATAGTATTTTACACATTTTTATGTACAATTGTACATATAACTGATAAGCATTCCGTCTTTTTTAGTAATTTTGAACTTAACTATACTATAGATATGTTTTTAAATCGATTCGGTTAATGTTCAACTCAAGGCAGAAATGTCACATAATCAGAAAGTCAATGTAGCACTAGTGATTTCCATAATTTTCCAGACTTTGATTGCTTTAAAACTCGATTCTTGTGAAATCGGTTCGGATTATTATGCAGTTATTTTTACCGTATTTTGGTTTGCCACAGGTTAACGTGCTCTTATCAATTTTATGGTGGCGAATAAAAAGCAAACTTTCGGTTTTGTTTCAATGGGCTTTTATGCGGTGGCCGAAATTGTTTGGTAAATTACTTTTCTATTGCGTAGTAGCGATCATTGGCACCCGTTTTGTTTTTACTCCGCAGTTACGGCTCGGATTCACTTTTATTTCGCTTGGGCTCTGCCGAAAGTTAAATATACACTTGGCCCCGCGGAATTCGAATTCACGGGCTTTGTTTGCGATGTGGTCGCCCCGCGCGTCGCTTGCTAAAAGTTACAAGCTCGCCAAAAACACATGCATTTATACATTTGTTTATACATTTCGAGGGCCGTGCGGAAAATTGCATTTGGGATGGCAAAACATAAGTAAAATGTCGCGCTATCGATAGCTTATCAGGAACTATCGTTTGGTATAGCACAGATCCGAACCAAGGTAGAAGACTCTGATAAAAGGGGGTATTCCTGAAAATAGAAACTTCGCATTTTAAATTACTTAAAAACCATTCAATAAAAAAGTTTTTCATCTTAATTTAATATATTTCACTAAACTTTAGATTACAAGAAACTTTATTTTTATTTTGGTTAGTTTATTTATAGATAATCAATGTATCATGAGCCATTTAGCAAGTGAATCCGTGTCACGACAATGAATCACGACCACCTGCCCACCTCTAGTCAATCGATTGCTCATGAATCACACTCGATGCAATCGAAAACAATTGCATCTTTGACACCACTAGTATTTACGCATATCAAGCGTAAAAACTCAATTAACAGTTGATTAGGCCCTAAATTAACAGTGAGACTATGTTTATCCACACGCGGGCGATGGCAAAATGCTAAGTGCAGTGCCTTCAGCGCTAGTGCGGCAGCGAGTGACGTCACATCAGTAGATAGCAACAGCAGCAGCAACAACAACAAAAGGCAGTGGGGCGCCGCAGCAACAAAAGGGAATCAATAACAAAAAAAACAGAGAAAAGCGTAATTTCGTGGACAATTTGCATACGAATTGGGTGGTTAGGTAATAGCGATAGGATAGCCATCACGAATCGCACAAATCACAGATCAGAAATCGGAAATCACGAGATGAGTAAGCTGGAAACGGATTCGGACAGTTCAGAGGAGTTTTTCGATGCCGAGGACACTACGCCCAATCGCCATTCGACTTTGTGGTGGGTATTCAACGGGTAACCTTGGAGATCTATAACTAACCCAGCCATTTCCGCCATTTCAGTCGGAAGCTGCCGCCCGAGGTGGCCCAGGAGTTCATCTTTCCCGATCCCGCCGTGCGTGTGAACGCGGCCGCCTCCTCCGACAGCGATGCTACGCCCATTGGCGCTGGAACGCCCGCCACCCGGAGTCCCACCAACAGCCTGGGTGCCCGGCTGAAGCAGCAGGATGCCGGGGTGTTCGTCGAGCCCAAACCCGTGCTCGGATCTGTAAGTGCAAGGGGTCCAAGTGGAGTGCTCTCCGTTACCCCCTACGTTTTGCTAGACCCAGTCAATGATGTCATCGGCCAGGGCAACGATCCATCATCGGTGGCCTTGGGAAACCATTTTCATATGTGCGAAAGCCCTCCTTCAGCTCACATGTCTGGTGTTATGATTTGTAGAGTGTTTTTATGGAGATTCGCATTCATTTTTCAAAATTACAAAGTAGGAGAAACTGAACTTTGTTCGCTAAGGTATATATGTAGGTAGTCACTTCATTTTATCTTCCATTAATAGACCAGTAATTAGCTACATTTACCATGGTATGAACTCGTAAAACCAAATTTCGTTTAGAAATGCATTATTATCCATTTTATTTCCCTTTCCACCTATATATTTCCATACCACCCAGTTTTAGACAACTGCCCCTGGTTACTATCAGAGTCATCTGCCATAAAATGTTCAATTGCTCTATATTCACCTGAAAAATTGATTAAAAATCGATATGATATGGTTTATAGTTTACCCAGCCTTTATTTGCAAAAGCATAGTCACTTCAAGGTATAAAGATAAAGCTAGGTTTTTATATTTAGCATTTAGACATATCACACGTTTTCCACTCGAGTAAAAAGTCTCTTCATAATTATTTCACACTTTATAGTTTCGTAAACCTAGGCATAATCACACTTATATTTATTACAATTTGGTGATTTATATTTTTCGAAATTTTAGTAGAAACATATTTAAATGCCAAACACCTCTATCTACTGAATAATAGCCAAATCACCCCCTTAATTTTGTGTCCATATTTGTGTTCTTTACTTTCATATTTTCTCCGCCTCATTTCGTAAATCCAACGAATAAAAAACCAAACCCAACTCGAAAAAAATGGAAAAACAACCTTAACTCGAATCTCGACCAATGTTAAATATGCATACCTTAAAAAAATGACATAAATATCGCATATAGTCGGGTAGACAGCGATTTCACGAACTACGTCAGTGCATGCAAAACGATGAAGATGACAATCCAGGAAATACACTCACACCTGATTCTCAGGTATACATTTTGTAATCTAGCGTGTTTGCTCAGCTTTTCGTGTTGCCACTGGTCTCCCAAGTGTACTTATGACTTTAATTCAAATTACAGAACAGCTCAACGGATGGCATTTTCACCAACCGTTCGACGCATCCGTTTAAGGTCATTGAGACCGATGCGATGAGCATACAGAGCATGACATCACTGGGTCGCGTGGGCCGAATCTTGGCGGGCAGCATTGATCCGTCTGGTGAGTTAAAATCGGTTTTTTCAAGAAACAAAGCAGCCACTGACACTCTTGTTTTATTTGCTCCCAGCTATTAGCATAGATCGCGAGTCGCTGGCCTCGCTAAATGCGCAGCAGCAGAAGCAACAGGCGCAGCAGCAACAGCAGACGCTGCCTGCATCCTCCACCAACTCCACCACTCCGCCGAGCACTGGAAACACCTCCTCTGGGATGAGCACGCCCAGGGTGTCGCCCAAGCATCAGCCCAGTGGTCAGGAGGCAGCGGCCACCACGACAGGGATTCCTCCTAGTGCAGTATCCTCCCTGCAATCCTCAACTGCTGGCGCCATAATGCTGCAGGAACCGGATGTGATAGCAAGCACTAAGCTTGCCCAGTCCAAAACCACTGATTCCATCACCTCGTCTGGACCCGTGGCACCGCCGCGAAGAAAGAAGAAGTCTCGGAATTGCTCCATCAGTTCCTCGGATCAGTACAGTTTGCCGCCGGCGGACAACGAAGATACCGATAGTGATACCCGATCTGTGAAGAGTGTGCAGGGACTTCAGCAGAAGTTGCGGGAGTTTGAGAGCTCCCTAAATGATGCAACTTCTTCAGCCTCCAATAACACATTGACCTGCTCCTCCACCAATACAATCGTCTCGGCTTCGGCCTCGACCACGGCGGCATCTTCCTCCATGCCTTCGACAAGTGCAATTCACATGCGTCCCATGGCCTCTTCGGTCTCGATTGCTGGTCCCAAACCAACGCAATCTCTGGGCAGCAGTTCGACATCGGTTCACTCCAAGCCAAGTCCATCGAACTCGGCGAAAAGTAACTCGGCGCCAGGAAGGGTTAGGTAATTAAACGGCAATTGGTTGACTTGGCTATAAGTTTTTGACATGACGAACTATCTCCTGCAGTTCCATCGATCCCAATCAGGGTCTGAACCTATTCAAGGCCATTCAGGGAGGTTATGTGGTTAAACCACGCGATGAGGCTAGCAACAAGGCACAGGGTCCGTCCCAAGATGAAATCGAGCGCATTGAGAAAATGCTAATGGAGAGTGCGAACAGACCAAAGCTAGCGGGAACTGGATCCAACAGCTTGGGGAGCTCCACACGGTGAGTACTGTGTGCTTTATTTACTTAATTTTGTTTAACACCTTAATCTACTCATTTAGCTATCCCGGATTCTATCGTGGCGTCAACGACAAGGAGCGCCGCAAATCCGCCGGCGACGAGGATGTGCTCAAGCAGATGAACATCTACGTGCGCACGCGAACCAGCTCAGGCAAGCAGCTAACCGACTTTGAGATCCTTGAACAAGTTCCTGTTAAAAATTTAGACACGGGCGAGAATATGCCGCTTTCCGAAATGCGTTCACCACCAGTGCCTGAGGGATGGAATCCGCTCTCGCTGCACATCCTAAAGCTGACCTCCCATCTGGAGGTGATCCAGAAGGAGTCCGACGAGGAGAGTGTGATTGGCATTCCGCCAAGCCTAGAGGGCCAGCAGCCCGACGAGGAGGAGCTCGAGACGGAAGATGGTAGTCGGCTAAAAAAGAAGACGGCGCGGATTAAACGCTTCTTCGGCACTACCATGCGGAAGACGGTGGATAAGGCCAAGTCGATTGCGTCCGAGGTGTCGCATGCGCGACACAAGGAGGATGTGGCCGATATTGTTGATGCGATGAATCCCGAGCAAAATATCAAAATCAAGGCCTCGTCGTCCAACAAGGGCCCGTACGAGTTCACCAAACTGCAGCATGTCCAGGATTTGAGTGGGGAAGACACAAGTGCTGTGTGGTGCATGAAGTTCAGTTCATGCGGACGACTGCTGGCCACTGCTGGGCAGGACAAGGTGTTGAGGATTTGGGTACTTAAGGATGCCTATCCGTTTTTCCAGGTAACAGAGTTCAGTCCGCTTAATTATACATATTTGTAATACGCCCTTCATCTCATTAAAGGACATGCGCAACAAATACAACGCTGACCAAAAATCCTCGCCCACGCCTTCGCAAGAGTCGCTCGTCTCGCAGCACTCGGCAGAAGAAGCCATTGCCATGGCCACCGCCGCCGAGAAGTGTACGGGCCCCTTCATGCCAAAACCCTTCTGCACCTACAATGGACACACCTCCGACCTACTGGACGTCAGCTGGTCAAAGAATTACTTCATACTGTCGAGCAGCATGGACAAGACTGTGCGGCTCTGGCACATTTCCAGAAAGGAGTGCCTTTGCTGTTTTCAGCACATCGATTTTGTCACCGCTATTGCGTTCCATCCACGCGATGATCGCTACTTTCTGAGTGGCAGTCTCGATGGCAAGCTAAGGTTGTGGAATATACCCGACAAGAAGGTGGCTCTCTGGAATGAGGTGGATGGCCAGGCGAAGCTTATAACGGCTGCCAACTTCTGCCAAAACGGACAGTTCGCTGTGGTGGGAACGTACGACGGTCGTTGCATATTTTATAATACGGATCAGCTCAAGTACCACACGCAGATTCATGTGCGCTCCACCAGGGGTAAAAATCGCATTGGCCGCAAGATCAGTGGCATTGAACCGATGCCCGGGGAGGACAAGATCCTGGTCACGTCCAACGACAGCAGAGTCCGCCTTTACGATTTGCGGGACCTGAACTTGTCCTGTAAGTACAAGGGCTATTTAAATGTGTCCTCGCAAATCAAGGGGTCGTTCAGCAACGATGGAAAGTATATAATTGCCGGGTCCGAAAATCAGTGCATCTATATTTGGAAAACCAACCACGACTATTCGAAACTCAGCTCGGTGGGTGACACAAAAAGTATTGTTTAAAGTGTTATAATAATGATTTTATATACACGCAGGTTCGGCGCGATCGCAGCGACTTCTGGGAAGGTATTAAAGCACACAACGCAACGGTCACTTGTGCCATATTCGCGCCACACCCAGAGGCTATCATTAAGCCCGAACCGGATGAAATCTCGAATGAGAAGGTGGGTGATAATCCAGCCGAATCCGATTCTTCGGATTGTAGTAGAACACTTCTAATAAACTTGTTTCCTGTTGCAGTTGGCTCACAATCAGCCGGATCCACTGGTCGAGCAGCACAAAAAGGGATGTGGTTATGTGTTGGTCAGCGCCGATTTCAATGGCGCCATCAAGGTCTTCATCAACAAGACGAAGCCGAAACACAGCAGTCTGCCCTACACGGCCATTGCGGATTAGTCTTTAGAAAGTGGACGAGAAAAATAGAGGAGTAAAAGTAAAATATTATTTTATTTTTGTATTTGTGACATTTTGTATCGTTAGTAAGTAGCGCCATCGCTTATTTATATGCATAATCCGTATTTACTAATTTCTGTCTGTCCCCACACCCACTTTATTCCCATTGTAAAAGTTGTTAACAATTGCTGCTGGCGCGAACTGTTTAATCTTACGCAAAATATGTTATGTATTTTTAACGCTGAGTGTGTGAATATGTGTATAGGTATTTGTTTAACAAATTGATTATTTCGAAAGTCAATTGTATATTGTTATGCCCTTGTAAGTTACATTTTGACTGTACAGAAGCTTTGTTTTTTGATATTCTTGATTATGATTAAATCTGTCCGTCGGGCCATAAGTCATCACTTGACTTTAACTAGATTTAAAACGAACTACTGGCCAACCTGCAAGGGTACGAATGACTCGGAGCGCCGAATCGAAGATAAGTTATTTTAAAAGTCTACATACCTAACCTAACCAACTTATTATAATTAACTTTTAAACAACATATATTTTGTGTAAAGTAAAAATGTGCAAACAGGACATAAACTGTAACTTTAATTCTGCTAACGAATTTGCTTATGATGATGGGTAGAGGGGCTTGGTTTTGAAGTGCTTCGGGATTAGAGTATGTCTAAAACATTCCTTCCAACGGGCAGGCCTGCTATTTAACAACAGCTTAACCTTCGTATTTGGGGCTTCCTAAGGTGCGTGCTAGTAATAAGTCGAAAGTAAACAAAGATGGTTGTAACTCGATATCGACAACCACAATGCAGACATTTGTAAATCTTAGGTATTATAATTGCAGGGTTGAAGTACTGAAAACTTGGTTTGCCAGTAAGGAAAAGCAAAGCAAGAGTGAAACGGGCATCGGTTCAAATGATTTGGCTCCTGTTGACTGGTTTTTTGGCTTCCCTACCTCATTTGCATATTTTAGGGCTGACCGTCTACTCACTCAATAATAAATGCGCCAGTTTCAAATGGCTTTACCCCCAAAAACGATGGTCTGCCCCAACACATTGCCATGTGGACACATAGATTACATCCTGGCATTCTAAAGTATCATATATTTCGGGGCCCTTTTACTCAGCAGTGACATTAGTAAAAGTAATAAAAAGGGAAGCACGATTAGAGCTATTACTTTAACTCGCTGTTTTCATGTCGATATGTAACTGGCATTCATGGCGTAGTAATTCTCCAAAATCTCTGCATATTCATAAGGGTGGACCTAGTTAATGTTTGCTGTTTACAAGAACAAATTATTTAGAAGCTTTTTAAGCTAAAGTGCCTATTTTCTGATTTAATTACTCATACGTAGTGTGGACCATCATTGGGACAATACAAAATGGCTATAAGAAATATTTATTAAGAACTATATGATTCACTAAGGTAATTTAAATATATTCATTCTGTTTTATTTTCTTGTATGCCTTAATATACTATATTAACAAAGAAAGTCACGTCGGTAAATTCTCTTTTGGGTCTTTTGTAAGCCACAAAATGGCTGTCTTTGTTGGGATCTTACTTTCACCGTAAAAATACATTTTTAGCATTCCTACCAAGTTCGAAACGTGTTCTCTTAAGAAAACGGCTAACATGTCGTATGAGTAATTTTTGGCGTATGCGTAATTTTTTTAAAAATTAATCGGGGATTTAAGTGGTATAAAAGATCATTACGTAAATAACAGATGATGTTTACTATTTCGGCTTATAATGGTCCACCCCATGGTTCATACAGTAGTACTTGCACATGCAATCAATAAAGACTTATTTTTGGGAGTTGGGGTGGCGGGTGTTTTGTCGCGATGCGGCAACAACAGCTGTTGCAACGCCAGACGACCCCCCAAAAAAGCAAAAAACGAACAGCAGCCAGACGCCGGCAAACGGGGACCCCATCTTCATCATCATCGTGCACCACCCGTTTCAAGAAGCAATCAATGCACTTCTGGCCATGTGCCAAGTTTCTCTTCCGAAAACCCGGAGAGCTATCGGAAAGAGAGGAACCAGAAGTGTATAAGAGCTGGTTTTGGTGTGGTTTCGTTTCGTTTCGGTTGAAAAGTTAAAGACAAATTAAAGTTCAACTCGTGTTGTTTCTAACTCCTCGAAACTCTAACTATTTGGGTTTTATTGAAGCAAGTTTTATAAAAGAGACAGCCAATGAAAAGTTTTGGAACTGCTGTCGGTAACGAAATATGACAAAATAAGTTTATTCATTTATTTATAAAGGCAAGTTTTTTAAGTTTCTTACAAAAATATATCTAAAGCAATATATATTACTCATTTAATTATTCGTAATGTTTATTTTGTTATGATAGGCAGAAAACAAAATTACACGGAAATTTGAAAAATGTATTGGAATTATTATTACTTATTTACTTATTATTAGCTTAATATGTATTATAATAATTAAGGTAACAAAAGAAATACAAAACATGTATTTTTTTATATCTTAGGAAATACCAAGCATAATAATATTAAATTTGGTATACACACATTTTCAGAAAAACCTTATTTATTTTAGAAGTATAAAATAAAAGCAATTTTGTTTAACTTCACAAGCGATATAGTGTAGCTCCCAGTCTCCATACAATATCTTTGGATCTTTAAAGTGCAGACTTTTCGAGTTTTGCCGCGTCACTCGTTTATCCAAAGCACCCACACTGCCGCACTCTCACGCACACGCTCGCACACACCAGCACACTCGCACACACACCCGTGTCGCCGTGAGGCAACAACAATATTGAGCAAGGTGCGCTTAGCATTCGCTCTTTCGAATCTTCAGTCAGTTGATTTCTGGCTCTCGTGCAAAGCGCACCGTTAGCGGACATATCGCATTGAGTATCGTATTCGTATTCGTATTCGAATCGGTTCAAAACAGCCTGTGTGTGTGTGAGTGTGCCCGAGAGTGTGTGAGTGAGTGTATCCGATGCAATGGTTTTCAGCTATTTGAAGCGCAAAAGTGCAATATTTACTATTTGACAAACGCAGATGAATCACTCACTCATTAGAATCCCCCGAGAAAACTTCCATTTTCACTGAATACCTCCCCATGGGAACTACTGATCCAAAAGAAATCCCCATATAAACCCATGTAACCCTGCCTTAAAATCGCTTCAGTGATTTACGTCTATGTAGGTGTGTGGGTGCAGTGCATAAATAATATACATAAAATTTAAACAAATAAAGGCCGTTAAAAGATCGTAAACTCGAGATCCAGCAAGTGCCGAAATTCCAGTGCTAAAGTGAAACTTCTTTGTACAAACAACAAAAACCGTTAATTGCCAACGCCATTCTTTTAAAGCCCAGTTTATAAAGCGTATTCGTGTGTGTTTTGTTAAGTATTTTAAGTGCCTATATGTTTTTGTTAAAAGTTTAAGGCTTTTGGTTATCGTTTTTTATGGCTTATTCATTTGTCAGTTTATCTTATCCATTGAGCTTTATTTAATAACTACCTTCGGGCATTATGATCCCCATCTTTTAAAGTAAGGCCGCGACCCTTTCACTTTAAAGACCACAGAACCTAGGTATATTTTTCATGGTGATAGAGCAATTAGATCGCTTATTATAGGAGGCAGGGGCTTCGGTTCTTTTTCCGAACTATAATGAACAATTAAATTGGCTTGGCATTGTGGGCCTTAAAGTTTCCATTGGCCATTGGTAGAGACACAGAAACCAAAATAAACGGAACCCTTTCACTTTAAAATCCACAGAACCCCAAAGATCGACGAAAACGAGTTTCGCCAAAGAGCAAAAAGCCGAGCGGCCATATTCCATATCCCATACCGCATATCGAATAACTGAATAACTGAATAGCCGAGCAATAAAGTGTTACTTGGCACATCCAACATCCAACATTCAACATCCAACTAGCTCCGTTGCAGTGGCCTATATTCAAAATAGATCAGAGATCGACTCGTCGAAGGCAGCTGCACCGAAAGGCTGGAGGAGATCGGGGGAGATGAGGAGATCGCCATGTGAGAAGAGCAATACGAAACTAGTTTCCCATTTGCGCGCTTATGCTAAGTAATAATAATAAATAAGCGCAGTAGTCTCTTGTTCGCCGTTCGAGAAGTGACCTAAAAATACTGGTTTCGAGTGCGGTTTTGGCGTGAGAACGTGCAGCATAGCTACATAGTTATAGTTATAGTATAGCCAGCCACCACCGATGGCCACCACAGCCGCCGGAGCAGCAGGAGCCACCGCCGTGGTGGTGAAGCGGCCAGGTCCGCCAGTTCCACCCAGGCCCAAAACCAATGGAGGAGCAGGAGCAGGGGCAGGAGGAGTTCCTCCCGTTATCCAAAAGAAGCCCACCTTTGTGAGCCAGCTGAGTGCAGTGGGTCGCACCCTAGTCTACAAGTCCCCCAGCGTTAATCTCCCCAAGAAACAGGCCCAAACCCAGACGCCCACCACGGCGGTGCCAACTCCGCCGGTGAAACCACTGAAGCTACGCAAGGCACCCGATGTGCCGACGGCCAGGCCCAGGGAGGCCACCTCCATCACCTCCACAGTGGTGACCGTCAATCGTCATAACTCCATCAGCGTGATTGGGAGTTCCCCGCAGACCACGCCTCGCAAGGAGACCCGCCTGAGCCTGGGCAAGGTGGACTTTGAGAGATCGGGACTCCACCTCCAGCCGGCCAGCCAGCCCCTGCCCAGACCCAGGAAAATAGTCCAGCTGCCCGTGGCCACCCTAGATGTGGAGGATATACCAGTGGCACCCAGTAACCCATCCACCGGGCTCTTCAGGAGATCCAAGACCACCCTGGATGGCTGCCAAAAGGAGCAGGCAGGAGGCTCCCCGCATAATGGAGGATTCCTCTCCGGTCGAACCGTGGAGATCAAGAACAATCTAAAGAACGCTGCCGAACGTCTCTTCTCGGAGATAATCATAAACCAGAGCCAGAAACAAGCAGCCTCCGATACCACCATTATAACCAAGCACGAGGCCATGAAACAGGAAGCGGATCCTGTCCTGACCATCCAGTCCTCTGGCAATTGCATGAGGATCAATGTGAATGGTGGATCGACCCAGACGAGCACCATGAAAAGCTCGATCAGCGTGGGCAATACGCCCCAGAAGAAGCAGGCCTTCCACGAGATGCTCATCTCGGAACTGGCGGCCATGAGGAACAAGTCCTGTTCCCTGGAGCAGCTGCCCACCACCAAAACTCCAATGACGCCCCCGACCACTTCCACGCCCAAAAGCGTTGCCTCACGCAGGCGCTACAACTCCATCGACATTGATGATGCGGATACCGAGGATGTGGATGCGGACAATGTGGAGGATGCAGATGGGGATGTGGATGAGGAGGATACTTTGACCTTTGCGGTGAATAAATCCCTGCAGGAGAATATAGGCAAGGAGGGTGTGCCCTCGAGGAAACGCTGTCCTTCGGGCTGCTCCACGGATTCCTCTCCTTACGGAACAGAGAGATCCCAACGCATCCGCACCTCGGATTGGATCGAGGTGGGCGACAATGGCACCGCCGTGACTCTGACCAGTTGCCACATCAGCCTCGAGGATTCCGGCATGGAGGATGAGGAGCGGCTGGACGACATGTCCTCGGGAGTGGGCGATAGCTGGGATAGCGTCAAGGAGGCGGAGACCGAGAAGCGTTCTCGCAACGGAAAACGGTGAGTTCTTAAAGGGGTTTACTAAAAATGATAAAAATGATACTTAAAAATGACCTATATTCTCCAAAAATTATTCCTGAAATGATCTTTGTATTGACGTATTTTTAAAGATATTTAATATTTACATTGTATTGCACACTTGTTTTATCCCTGAGGGTACTAAATACCATTTTCAAGACCGTAAAGATTTCAAGACCATCGATCATCACGTATTTCAGTTTAAGATTTGCATAGATATCAATCATTATGAATGGGAACGGCATAAATACTAAAAGGAATGGATATTTTTATGAAAAGGAGTTAGCACCTTTAAACGCCGCTATAAAGTTATTTATTGTTATCGCCGTTTATTTAGTGCTAATGAATATGGAAACTAACGTTTGGTTGAAAGAAAAAAAAGATAGGGCACGTCAATGGAAGACCTTTACACTGTAAGTGATGATATGGAGAATTTGCCTATCTCGATCTGATTATTGAACCACCGCAATTATTTCACCGAGTTTCGCTGGGCTCCATTGACACGGTTTTGATCGACCGTGCGCATCCCACGGAATTCGCATCCGAATCTCAATCTCAGTGCGAATGCCGAGCACCTCTTCATCATCTGGAGGCCTCTATTGTTTTTACCAACTCTCATCGCACACTTTCCGAGGGAGATCTCCCACAGAAGCGGGTTTTGGCCTGGCTTACATTAATTTATCTCTGCTGACATCATTTCGAATGTGGTTTGTGTTGCATGTTGCACATTGCAAGTTGCACGTTGCACATTGCATGTGCGAGCTTTGGGGCTTTTGGATTGCGGCAAGCATTTGCGGCGGCTACTTGCGATATTAACAATTTAGGTTTACTCGTTAGTATTTTGAGCAGCAAGCCTCGAAACAGCAGAATCGAAGTGGCCAAAAACCCGTTTTCGAGGCGCTCTTTTACGACTCGAAATGTTCGGATTTTAGCGGTTATACACAATGGGCCTGTGTTTATATTAACATATAAATAAAATACTTGTATATATTGCGGTACGTGTTTGTCGCCGCGAAAAGTGATTATCGTGACTCACAGAGCTTGGCATTTGCGCCATCGCACACACGACCAAGATACTTCATATATCGTGCACATATGTACGAGTATATTCCAATATTTGCTTATTCACACGAAGTATGGCTTTCGTTGGCTTTGAGGAGCCATCAGAATTTGAGGCCGATAGAAGTCAGCTCCACATTGGGCCATAAATCACGAGCTAATATTCTCCAATCATGTGCGTTCCCAGTTAGAAAGTTTGCATTTGGCAAGCTATAATAAAAGATAGTTTCGCAGTTTATCTCTTGATGCCAGATACAAATACAAACTAATACTGTTTTCCATATAAAGAAGATATGGATTAGTTCTCAACAAACTATTGATGCAATAATATGAGTTAGGATCCCAAGTTTTTTATTAAAATGTCAAATAATGAAGAATAGATCCTTACTCAAGATCGTTGTGTCTTTCTAGTAAGAAAATTCTAATTAAAGGTTTTATTATGGTACCATTTTGTATCATGATCATCATTATGATACCATATTTGAGTTAGGATCCCAAGTTTTTTATTAAAATGTCAAATAATGAAGAATAGATCCTTACTCAAGATCGTTGTGTCTTTCTAGTAAGAAAATTCTAATTAAAGGTTTTATTATGGTACCATTTTGTATCATGATCATCATTATGATACCATATTTTTTATTTGGGGGTATATTATGAAATTTACTGTGACTAAGAGGAATTATATTATTCATTCGTTATGAATAAGATCTCAACATTTTGCCGTGCATTATACAATTGCATTTCAATAACAAAACGAATATAATTGAAATAGCTCTGTCCGACTCTCTTTTCTCATGCCAGCACTTTGTGCCGATAATGTATTGTAATTGTAATGTAATTCACTCTATCTATTACTCACTCAATCAATGCATATTTAAACGAACATTGTCGAGAAGTCATTTCCTAAAGCGAGATGCAACTGGCAAATTGCATCTTTCAAATACCTGAACGTGTGGATTGGCTCCTATGCATATGAGGTGATTCAGATATATATATATAAGTGCACTAACTGTTGCAACTCCGAGGCAAGCGTTATAAAATAAATTCAAATTCAATCACACAGCGAAAGCAATGTTGTTGCACCAAGCCCAGTACCCAGTTATTGCTCCTTCGATTTCAATTTGCATAATGGTTGCCGTTATCAAGAATGGTTTACCGTTTCCTCGTTCTCCTATATATTGAATATATATAGATACACTTTACAAGAATGAATAAAAGTCATAAAACTCTTATAAGGCCATTTCCGTGAATTTAATTCTTTGCTATGGCATACAAGCATTTCATTCACTGTTTTGGAGTTTAAAGAACTTACTTTTTCTTTGAAAATCGAGCTTCATTGTCATTTGTGAGCCATTATTAAAAGCGAAATGGAATGGAATGTCTGCATGTGGTAATGTCTTGAATAACGACGACTGCAACTTGATTATTGCTTCGCATTGCTTGTTTACCACCAATCATTTTCCAACATAATTTTCTGGGAATTGCAAAGCGAATGAAAGCCAGTCACAAAAATCCAGATGGCGATTTACATATCTCTAGAAATTCAATGTAAATGCAAGCCGCTTTGAAGCCCATAAAAGAAACTGTAGTTTTTATACTAACTGGTAGGTATTTTAGTTCGATTTTCATTTACTTTGAACAAGGGGCTTTGGGTGATTAGCAGGCCAAACATAAAAGCTTTCACCAAAAAGTATAAACATATTACTGGTAAGCCATCCTTGCAGCTTTATTTGTTGAATAAAGTGCTTAAAGTTATAAACCTTTCTAATTTGTGAGGTTTTTTCTGCCTATGATATAGATTTTACATGGGTTTTTAAGGCAATGCCATAGAAACTAGGCGCAGAAACACCTTCAACTACGATTAAAACCATGGCCGGTTCGGATTTTCGAGTCTTGAGTCTTGATGGCTGTCAGCCACTCAGTAGTTTCGGTTTTCCAGCTGACAGAGTTGTAATTTCTGTGTGTTTGCCAAAGAAATACAAGTCAGGTTTTGAGGCTGTTACGAGTGTGAGAACCGTTAAAGTACGACAGGTGACTCGACAACCCGACTGACTGACTGACTTTCAGGTGTACTGGCCCTCCAGTAATTCTGCGTAATATGCTTCTGTTTCTGTTTCAGTTGGCTAGCACTAAATATCCCAAGATGATGCGACAGATACTCGGGTTCAACTACCCCTTTGTTCTCTGAAGAAGAGAAAAAATATCAGGTCAATGGATCTTAAGCTTGTTCCCCCACTCTGTGCTCCATAACCTTTCGAAAAGAAACTTCTGGGAAAGATCAACTCAATTAATTGTGTGATTAGCAGAGTGTTTACTACTTGTACCAGAAATGAATGCCCAAATGAGTGTTACTAGTTTACAAGGTGAGGAATACAGACCGAACCACTCTGTATCCCCAAAAGACAAACTTCGCCAAAAAGTGGCCAAAATACCCAAAGACACTGTAAACTTGATTTTAACGGAAAACCAACATGCGGAAAAGCAGCCTGCTGGACCTGGAAGCCAAAAGTGGATGAAGTTTTTGGACTCCACTCCACTTGGTCTACGAGTGTGGGCCGACTTGGCTTACATAAACCGAAAACTTTGAGCACATATTTACTTGTATGCGCTGTTACAGTTTATAAACTAATGATATAATCTAGGCTTTGAGTGAGAAAAGCTAAGGGTGAAATCCGTGATATAAACTAGGGTTAAAGTGAGGGTAAGTGGGTAAGTTTCCGGGGATATTATATATGTTATTCCTAGTTTCAATAACCAGAATCGAAGTTGGGTTTTGTCTTTCCTTCACCTGTAGATATTGTTTCCTTTTGCAACAAAAGCCCTTTCATTCGAATAGATTCCATATGTTTTTCCCGTTGAAACCTCGTTTCCCATTTAATTTGTCCCCCCCTCCGAACTCGCGTTACCTTCTTTTTATTTTTAATGCCAATTTTTTAATGCCAACAACTCCACGCAGATGTCTGGTTAAAAATAGCCGTCTGAGCCAAGCTGGCGCAGCTTTGTAGATTTGTAGATATGTATCTCAGGTGCGCGAGTATTGCCCAAGTTTCCTGTTCCGTTTGGTGGTCAAGTGGACGGATTTGTTCGTTTGCGGTTGCCAAAAGCTGCACACTGAACATTTTACTTTCACATAAGGAAATTTTTATAGCACTTGAGTTTTTAGATTAGTCTTTTTTATTTGCACGCCTGCGTATCGTTAAATTGGGTAAAAATTCGTTTTCCATGGATTTAAAATTACTTTAATAGATTTTATTACATCCATTTTTTTAAATGTTGTTTACCATTAAATAAATAAAAAAGGTAAAGTCAGGAAAACTTGAGGGAGATATATTTCGATTTGAACTATTCCCAAAGAGATTTGTTTGATTTTGATTTTTAGGGTAAGTCCTACCATTTATCAATAGCAGTTACCTGCCTATCCAATTTTATTCGCCTAAAATATCTCGTAGGCCCTCTCTTATTTTAAATTGGGATAATTCGATTGTTTTAAAAGACAATTAATCATCAGAGCCCCTTTTCGTATTGTTACTTGTCTTTCTTTAATGGGATCAATAGCGTGTCTTGCATATTTTTGGTATTCTCGAAAATGTCCCGCTCATATTGCGCGGCTTTCGCTTTTGAGTTTCTGGCGAACAAAGTCTCAGCAGTGGTCTTATGCCGATATCATGCTATATGTAAACGTATATAGTGCCTGAACATGGTGAATCTGCATAAATTAAGCCATTCGAAGAGCTATTTGTAAGGTAAGGTAAGGTGGGTAAGGTATTGGCCGGCTTCGTTCTACTAATCAGGAAACCGAAATCAAAATTTCGCTTTTTATTCGGATTCGAAAGAGAAACCCGCGACTAATCGTATGCCGCACAACACAATTTATTTGGGTAACTAAACCGCTCTAGTCGGTGGCTCATTTGCATACTGCTCTATTGGTTATTTGTTTAGAAACTCAGCGCGGTTCGAAAAATAAAAGCTAGAAAATAGAAATTTATGGGCTCTGCGGTGAGTAGTTGTGAGGGCTTTTTAAATGAAAGCGAAAACGCTTTTATATGAGTGATTTTCTGGCTTGGTTTTTATTTTTATTTTTGGGAGTGGCCCACGTAGAGGGCGACAATACGTGAGTAACCGGCGATAATAACTCCCCCGAAGAGTAACCAAGAGTAACAACTTCTCACTTAATTTGCGCCGGACTCTTGGGCCTCTCCGGTCTTCAAGACAATGGATCAAGACAACGATGCCTTATTAGAATGCGTGAGAAAGTTACTGTGAGAAACTGGAACCCGATTGTACAGTCAATTCCCAACTTGAGGCGGCGTTATTAGTCTTTGCCGTGCCCTCATTAAATGGCTGAGAAAGAGTCTCTCATCGTCTCAAAGAACTGACCCAGAGATCTCTACGCAGCCATTTAAATCCCCCTTTTATCACCTTCGCGACTCGACTTGAGTGCCATTTGTTTTGCCAAGCATTTTAGCCAAGGAAAGCTCATAAATGCGCAAGAGTCTGGTGAAATTTTTGGGTCAACTATTGGTATTATGATCACGTAGGCCGAGGTAGAGTCGAGAAATCGCCATGGCGCAAATATAGTATATCTATATATATTGTTCTGCCGAGACATCCTGCAACGTGCGTGCTCCGATTCGCCACCTGCGCAATTGTCTTACAATTTCCCCGTTCGATGCACTTCTTCTGTGGGTCACAGCAATGCGTGGATCCGATTCTACAAATTCACCCGGTTTATATATAGCCCGTCGCATTCCGCACGCTCCCAATTCGCTTTGGTCTCTTCTCTTTGCCCCGAGCAAGGCTGAAACTAAAACAAAAACACGCTGATGGGGTCCGAAATAAGACAAATTTGACGGCTGCATCACTCGCCGTCATTTTCGGATATTTCTGAATGGGAATGGGAACGATTCTTCTGTTATTGCCGGCTATTCGGATTCGGGTTCGGATCGCCCTAAGGTCTCGACGCGTTGAAGAGCCGCCTGATTATTTCGTACATGATGTACTACATCAGTGCGAGCGTGTTATTTTGTTATATCTAAAAATATCCGGGTGTACGATGGTGACAGGGGCTCTACAGGGTGGTGCACGGCTGGGGATCTTATGGATCTTGTACGACGATTTTACGAGTGTGTTGTAGAAAACAATTTACATGGAAGGGCAGCTGGAGGAGTTTTTGTTACAATGAATATAAAATTGATGTACCCTATTGGAGAACAGAACAATCGAGATCTAGGATTTAAGATCTCCATAGATGCCTTTTTAGAATACTTTCTATGACGGTCTTCAATACCAAATATTATATACTAAATTGTAGGATAGAACATATTTAATTTTATTATGAAGCAAAGTTTTGAAGAGATATATAAAAATCTTTTAACGGATCTCTGGAGCTATGAATAACCAAGCCCTACTAGCAACCACCATACTTCCTTAATAACTTTCCCCCATTTCTGAGCACCCTGTTTGTCATTTTGTTTTTTTATTAAATCAATTTTCTCATTTCTTATATATTTTTATTTTTGTCTCGATTCCTAATTCTCACTCGCGAGTATTTTGTGCTCGTCGATCGCGTGGCTTTCTCTGTTTTGAGGTTCCTTGGGGCCCGCTCTCTGGGGATTTCGATTCCGATTTGGATTTGGGTGCTCCAACGTGGCCGAAAGTGGCAGCATTTAATTTTTAGTTGCACGCGAATTTCGCAGCGAAACAAACAATATATCCACGTCGAAACGGAACTAGGAAATCCAGATTATATGTTCATTTTTCCCATACTGTTTGTACAAATCGTAATTTGTGAGTACGCGCTGAATCGCAGACCCTTCTTTTTTTCTTAAATCACAATGTTTACGCAGCTGTGTGAATTCTTCAGTTAAAAATGACAGATTAGCAAATAAAATTAGACATGCTGCGAATAGTAAAAATAATAATAATATCTTTCCTGCTGCCTTTGCTTCGCAAATAAATAAATACAAGAAATACAAAGTTTTCGTGTTGATTTCTGTGTGCGTTGTCTTAAAAAATGTTGCTGCAGTGTTTTTCCAATGTGTTATTACTTCACAACATCATCGGCTATTTGAAAAGTAACAACTTGCGGATCGTAGATGATATACATGTGTTTTCATTAACCGACATGTGAGACATTTCAGATAAAGCCATCACCTACGTGTTTGTATAAAATCATTTTCGTTGACCTCCAGCCTTGCCCTGCGCAGAAAATTGCTTTTCCCAATGTGTTTTTGAAAAATCTCATGACGTAATATCAGTTCACTAGAAAATTAAAAAGGAAATTATAATTATTATCACTTGTTGAATTCCTCGCTTTGATATTAGTAAATTCACTATAATTAGGGATCATTGAGGTGGGAATATAGAGCTTCAAGCATCTGCTGACAGATTCAATTCGCATATTTTAAATATTTTGATGTGTGGGTCGAAAATAGATGAAAGGTGTTGATTATGGCTATGAATATTGCCATTCAGCCCAACTGAAATATTATAGAACCAGCTGGGTTTTATTTAGCTAAACTACTTTTCAAAAAAGTTAATTTAAAAATGTTATGGCAGACAATTTGATTCCACAACATATTGAATTTTACTCAAAGGTATTTCTAAAATACGGGTCCGACAATAAAAGTTTTTTGAGGCTTTTAAAGTAAAGTTGAATAAAATAAATTAAAACCGTATTAAGTCTTTTTAAAACCAAGGATTCATCTAGGCCTTAATTTTCTCTTATTTTTAATTTCTGTAGGGCTCGTTACTAAATAAATATCTACTATATGATCATAGATACTTAATATATCTTTGGAAATACTACAAGATTAAGCAATGCCTAAAACAAGCTTATAGTGAAAAATGATCAATTTTCTTGATCATTATTTGTTTACTGCAAACGGAAAAACTTAAGTTGGCAATCTCCATTACGATTGAATGAAGTCACAAACTAAATTATCATTGCATTGACCACGTTTTTGCGACTGTATTATGGCCTTTGATGCAACTGACTGAACTGACTCTTTAACAAATTTTTTGAACTCGTTTGTTAGCATTCTAAAAGCCATAAGTTGATGGCCTTCGTGTCTGGTTTCTTTGACGATTGGAGTTGTGCCTGCATTATGTACATAACTTTATCTTTTTCGCATACCTGCCCATGTTCTCATGTATCTTTGTACATACGAATGCCTGTGCTAATATTACAGATTGAGATTAAAATGACATTCTTTCGAGTGCAACTTTGATTTTTGAAAGAGAATTGGCGATTTCTATCAGATCAACCCATAGTTTAAAGTTTCTTTGTTCTTTTTACCTGTTTTAATGAACTCCCATACCAGCTTTTTGCTAGGTAGCTATTATATTATCGGAAAAAAGGATAGCTATCAATAAAATGGTTCTTACTTTATCTTATCTGCTTGTCTGATATACCGATAATACTGCCCACCTGTTGCGCTGTTCTTATAGTAATAAACATTTATGTAAAAAACAGTTTTGTATCCACTTTGCAGCTTGTGTCATAAGTCGTTTCATAGAATATAATACAAATAAGCCATAACATTTGCTGTGCCTAACCAACATCTGATAATATCCCATGCTGCAAGAACCCATCACCTCATCCAGTGTTCTATTTTCTGTGTTCCTGTGTTTTTTGTTCTCTGTTGAAACTAAGGAAATGCGTTCTTGAAATTAAGGAAGCACCAGCTTTTCCAGCTCCAATATGATATCTAAAAGATCCACCTATCTTATCCCCAATGGAAACTTTGCAGCTAATGTGATAAAAAGCCTAAAGCGCCATCTCACAAAGCCACCGAAAATGTCCGAGGATTTGGATGAGCTGTTCCTATCGCCGATTCCGGCGCCCTCGGCTGTGGAACTGCAGCAGTGCATCCTTTTTGGGTTCCGGCGTCGCCTCCATCCCGCCCAAATTTTCGAGGAGTGCCGCAATGCCTTCGGGCCCTTCTGCCCCAGTGCCCAGTATGTGGCCAAGTGGTATCAGCGCTTTCAGGACGGGTTCTTCACCATTGACGAGAAGGACGAGGATGAGGAGCTGAGGATCGGGCATGGGGAAACACCCACAACCTGCAGTGATTACGATGACGATGAGAGTGAATTCGGTGAGGCGGCAACCGTGTTACCCCTGGTCCTTAACGAAATGATCAATCGAAGGGAGGAGGAGCAGGAGGACGATGATGATGATGGTACAGATGATTTTGATAAGGAGAGTGATGATGGTCTAGATGGTCATGTGATTGGTTATTGGCAAGGTTATGGCTATTTAGGTGGCAAGCAAAGGTATAGTTGGGTTGGAAATAAATTGTATGTATTCTCTGTAAGGTTTATACTTTATATAACTAATTCGTTTCGTTTTTTATCTTCTCTTTGCAGTGTAAATTCAGTTTGCGAGCTGCCACCACTGCCGAAATCCCTGATTGGCTTTAATAAACTATTGTGCTCCGATTCGGGACTCCTGAGTGATGTGGAAGGAAATAACAACAGCAGCGATATCAGCCAAAAACCAAACGACACTTTTACAGGGGACAGCCAGGTTAGCAATGAGAATGCCATCGATAAGTCACTGCCCTCTTCGCCAAACGGAAACACGGCGATACCACCAATAGCAGCGAAATCCGAAGCGAAATCCCCTAGTTTATCCGCCAAAGGAAACCCCCAAGCAGTCGAGGCAGGCAGCACTCTGGATGCACAAATCGCGACGCTGCGGAAGGAAATGGTGAGATCTCAATCATATTTTATTGTGTTGCTAATCGCAGATGAAAACAAATCCAATATCAGCTACGATCGGTAGAGCTTAGGTTCAAATGGGATTTAATTATAGAACCTGAAAGCTTATAAGCTGGTAAAAGAAAACAGCTAGGAAACACTAAAGATAATTGACCCACATTTTCATACTACGGACGTTCTTATAGTAAGAGCACATAAAGAAGATCCTCAATCCTCAAGGAAATTTGCATTACTTTACACCTTGTACCGAAATGTTTTAAATTTCACCAATGACTCAGTTTCGATATAAAATATTTTAACAAATTCGCATTGGAACCAAAACATTTTAATCGCCAATTTTATGTCCACAACCATAAACCAGTTCTCTGACGAACACAGTTATTTTTATTCGAATGTTGTCACTCTCGGCCTGAAATATAACACACTTCTTAAGGGTATAAGCTGCATTTGGAAGTGAACTTTGTTGACCTGCCTTAGTAAACTATAGTTCAGCCGCCTAATAGCAAAACTTCTGCGGCTGGGGGCAAAGTCTAAAAGTTGGCCAAACCTTTCACATTTAATTTTGTTCAATACATACTTATAGATATCCCATACCATTATGGCCATAAGAACCTGTTTAATACTCGCTTAGGCGTAGGTGTAAATACCCCACAAGTGAGCCTTGAGTTTAGGAGCGGCCATTTTCAGATTGTCTCGGATCAAATCAAAACCGAAACCGAAGCCAAAAGTCTTCTGAATAAAAATGCTGACTTTTTCGTGCTGCTCCGATTTAGACGTCGATCTCTGTTGGTGGTGAACAATTGGAAATAAATACTAAATTGTGCACCATTTAAAGCATTTTGCGCAATTTGCATGTCTGCTGTTGTGCAATATGGCTTTTAAGACTTGGCCGAGAGTCTTGGGCTTAAATGGAAGTATATTTGTGGACCACATTTCCTGTGTCTAAATTATTAGTATTACACGCACTTCACATGAGTAGTTCTTTTAACGGTTACCTTTTATTGCGTCAAAGCTAGGCGATTTCAGCCCAATGACACTTTAATTGGTCATTGTATTTACCCAACCACTTATTATTGTGTGTTATTTCTGCGAGGCATTTAAATTTATTCGTTGCCACAATATCTCTGAGGCTTTGTTTATCTATCTCTACCGGGTCTTAATCATTTTCTGGCCAAGTTGAAATGCCATTAGGGGCAGATACTTAAACCCCCGGTTGTTTAGACACCATTCAAAGGAAAACACAAGATTTCTTGGTAAAATAGTTTTGAATCAACAGGGGAAGTGATTTTTGGTTTATTTTTTAAACTAATTACTGGCTGTATTTGTTAGAGTATCGTTGTGTTGACCTATCTGAACTATCTTTCTGGGTTTTCGCAAATGTTTCGGTTTCGGTCGGTTGATTAACGATTCAAGCTCTGATCGTTCAGTTCGGTGGGTGTGTAAGCCAGTAAGTATGGGTCCGGTGTGTGAATGTGTTTTGTTTTATTTTATTTTTTTGCTTTTGTTTTTGTTTTGCAATTATGTTAGTTGGCCGCTTTTGCTTTTGCTTTCGAATGCCGAACTGGGCAGAGATTGAGTGGTTAGCCTTCTTGGTGAACCCAGGTTATAGATATTGATATGCATTGTTCACTCACTGTGCATTTGATATAAAGCCGCTTTTACTCACTATTGGACACGAATTGAAAGTAAATATTTGCTGAAGGTCAGCGGTGGTGGTTATTTATTATTAGGTTATTAGATCAGCTTTCTGTTCAGGGCACAATGAGATTTTGACGTGCCGCACATAATGCACAAGATAAAAAAACAAAACCTAACAAAATGATATACAAAGGAATCGTAGTTGGTTTTAATGGATATTGGATATTTTCTCCAGGTTTTTAAAATCATAAAAATCTATTATTACTTTCAATTAGGGAAATTATTCTGTTTACCATCAGATTTTTTAAGACTTTTGAAGATATCTATATTAAACAGCCGACAAACATAACCATTATCAGTTTCTTAGAAAGTAACCAATTATTTTGTATTATATGCCTACCATCTAAAATTCAGATCTTTAAAAATATAACCCTAACATATTTTTATGCTCTTCAGTCCGAAATGCAATTATTCCTTGGCATAGTTATTTTACCCGCTCTGAGAGCGCAGATATCATAAAGCCTGAAACCCTACCTCATACCCTCCATATTAATAGATGATTGTCAAGCCAAATTACGCGCAATTGTTAAGCCGCCATTCCCATCGCCATCAGCGGCACCATCTCTAATGTGTACAACGATGAAAATGAAGTAATAAACCTGGTTAATGCAATACAACGCATCGGGGAGAAATAAAAAGCACCAGGTAGAGTCGATCCGAACCGATCCGAGCCACAATGGGAGAAAACAGGAGTACGACTAATCAGCGCATGCGCAGCCATTAAGCCAGGCAATCTGGCAACTTGGCAAGCGGGCAAGTGGGCAAGTGGGCAAGTGAGCAAGCAGGCAAGCTGGCAAGCTGGCAACAAAGCAACAAAGCGGGTCCGCTTCAGCTAATTTATGTTGCTTTGCCAGATACCTCGGTTATGGCAGCAAATTAAATTTATGAACAAAAAGCAAAAAAGGCTGAAAAAGCTAAGTAACTAAAGAGCCAGCGGACAGTTTGTGAGAAGAAATGCATCAATGCATGAAATGGATTTTTACGGCTTACATAAAATGGCCTTGACTCGGGCATTCTTTCTCCAGCTTTAAGATCGTCGGCTACCGATTAGGCCTCAAGCCTGAAGACTCGGGCCCGAGTCTTGGCCAAGAAAGACCCCCATTTGCGGCTAATCGCACTCTTCTCACTTGTTCCACTTTATTTGGCACATGCGAACCGAGCTCTGTTTATCAGACCGCGAACATGACACGCCAACCTCTTCTGCGAGGGCTTTATAAAGATATATGTTCGTTCTGCAATCCATCTATTGCTTCATTTGCCTACCTCTCGAGTTAATTAAATTTGTGGGAGATTTAAAAGGGTGTAGAAAATCCCAGTGGGTTGGCTTTTGGCTAATTCGTTTGATAAATGGTATTTTAGAAAGAGATTGCTTTAACTTAAACACTTGTGTGCAATTAAGCAAGTTGAAAAAAGTGCAGTTACCAGATTAAATTGTTTACTAAATGTATTTATTTGATAAATATTTAATTTGATTTTTTAATAAGGGTTCCACCCTTACTATTTGTTAAATAATACATTTTAAGGTTCTAAACATATTATTGAATAGGTAAAAATAGCTTAAAGCTCTTTGTCCCATATAAGTTCATTCAAGATAGTTGAAATAGCTATACAATGTGATAATATAAACACGAGCTACTTCCATAAAAAGGCAAATGATCGATAAATGCCACGACTGGAATGGGGTTATAAAAATGCGCGTTTCATTTCCCTATGCTAATTTTAAACGCAAATATCTGGGATAAACCAAAATTGATTGTGGTAAATGGCAGCAAGACATCTGGGATTCGGATTCTCCTTTTCCCCTACAGATAATTGCTGAAATTCCCGACTCTCTGCATTTCCTGATCTTCCGCATTTTTCAGCAAAGGTGCCGCCTTTCAGCTGCAGAGTTCACGCATCAGTGCAGAAATCTTTGATGTAAACTGAATTGCTTCCCGGCTAAAGATAGAACGCGCCACTATTTATCTCGGATCTTGGGCAGATCCCGTATATATATGGGTGGTATACCTATGTGTGACTATATATATTTATGCAAACAGAGAGGGCAGTGGCAGCCTTGTCTGGCATTTGCAGCGTTCATTGCCATTTGGCGCTGTTGCACTTAAGAAATACTTCTAGGGCTTCTGCTTGTGTCAAAGCCTCCTATTACCACGGGCCACTCAATATAAGCACTTCGAACAGCCCTAAGCAATTTTAGCGCAAAGAGCTTAGGGCTAATTAAATTGTCAACCAATATTGATTTGATTTTATGACAGCAGTGGAAGCAATGTAGTCTTCCGGGAAGTATAGAAATATATAGATTATGAGATGTTTATATCAACCCTTAATGGCAATCATTGTATTCCTTCTATTCTACGTGGATAAAATACTATTACTATTCCCAACAAAGTGGTTAACTTATAACACGGTTGACCTACATATTCCTATAGCCTGATCTGCACTTTCTGGTCAAGCCAACTAATGGTATTAGTACAATTCTATTTAGATCAACTTCCCACGGATAACCCTGCAAGTATGTTAATTAAGTATGTTAATTTGCAACTAATTCACATTCGAACCAAGGCGACGCCCCCGCCAAATGTGGCGAAAAAGGTTTTGTACAACCGGCATTAATCTGCTAAAAACTGGCACACACACTTAACTTGGCACATAGAAAATGGGGGAAAATAAAAAACATCTGCACACAGGCAGTTTTTACTGGAGAACACGTAGATACTTCCTCATTGTTGGGAAAGTTGAGGAAAAGCGGAAAAAAGTAGATGCGAAGGTATTGAACATTGAAGAAGAAACCTCAAATGACTAATTGTTAACCGTATTCTAGACGGAAGTGAAGAAAATGGAATATTGTGGTTTTTATGGAACCACAAAGGGAAAGCTGGTTCGGTTGACTTATTGGCTAGAAAATATATAAATATTTAAATTCCATTTAGGTTTTAATTTATTAAAAAATTCATCGTTTTCGAATGGAATTTCAACTTCTTTTATTTCGCAGGCAATTCCCACTTTTTAATTTTTTTAACTATAATTTGCATTCAGTCTGAATGCATTAGCAGCCAGTGGGAGTTGGCTGAAGCGAAAACGCAGGCTTCAGCGGATTTTGTTAATACCACGAGATGCTGCGGCGGTTGCAGAAAGTTTTTCTGCTTTTCTTTTCGCGCGATATTATGCCGCGATATTAATTGACAAATGAGATTTTTCCTTCCTACTCGACAGCGACAGGGGAACTTTCATTTTGACCACAAGCGTCATGTTGGCGCAAGAAATACAGGCCAAGGCTTTAAGAGGACACGAGTATTTGGGATTATTCATGGCCAGCCAGACGATATGTATTTCGGATAAGGCAATCTGAATCTATAAGATGTAAAGTGACTATTTTCAAATGATAAATCAAGGGGAGATACGCCCATATCGACTATAACTAAGATACTTGGAAAGTTTGAATGAATTTTAAATTTAATGCAGAAAATGCTGAATTTATCTATCTATCTATTTATTTATTTATAACATAGAAACCATCCTATAAACCGGCTAATAACTCCCATTTTATTTATTCCAGAACGGACTGCGTCAACTAGATCTCTCGTTGTTGTCACAACTGTGGGTGCTTAACGAATCGATCCAAGAGTTCCGCGCCCTGATCGAGGACCAGGAGAACGAGGACGAGGACGACGAGGTGGAGAATGGCAACGAGCTGGACGAGGAAGGCAACAGCCGGATTTCCTCGTCTGTGGAATCTGTGAGATTCGAGGGCGGTGCTGATGGACGGGCGAAGCATCTGGGAACCATACCAAAGGTCATAACGACGCAGCCAAAGGTGCTAAGGGACTCGCTGGCTAGCAAGGATCAGAAGCCGGTGCCCCGGATGCGGAGTGCCCCACCACCACCTCCTCCTGCCGTTCTGCAGATGCAGTCCTCCTCCTTGGAGCGAAAACCACCGGCACCTTCACGGCCCACATGATGTTACCTCTCGGACTTCCTCGCCGGAGTCAGGATGGTCATGTGCAAGGCGATCGTGAGCGATGTGCCCGCCGCCTCATCCACGTCCTCATCCGTTGGAGGAGATGGATCCCAAATCCGATCCCGATCCCCATTCGGAATCCAGGACCAGCCGAGCTGTTTGGGCAATCAAAGTGGCCTGCTCCAAGCATAGTTTTAGTTGATATAACCGATAAATAAGGTGTACGAGCGATTTACGAGCGAAGAACTGATCTAAATTTTGGGTGAACTATGTAGTAGCAGTTCTCGAAATGCCCCCAAAACAAATCCTGATGTGAAGCCTAAATTATCTGCTGCTTACCTCAAATATAGGAAGACCCAACATATGATATATATGTAATTGGTAGAATTCGTAAGACCAACCTCTATGGTTAGGAGTCCTTTGTGATCTTCAGTTGTAAGTTTATTGTACATTTTTCTCTTTGTGGTTTGGGCTTGATGGGTTTCACCGATAACTTTTTGTTTTGTTTAATAGCCTTACTCGTTAAGCTTAGCTGTCAAAAAATATATGTCCCGGATCTATCTAGATCCTGTGGTTATTATGTTACACCATGCATTTGACCAGTAACACTTGTATATATAGCATTTTCCCTGGCTAGCTGCTGAACATTTTATAAACCTAACGAAATGCATAAAGAATAAAAAACTTGAAAGAATCTTTGTGTATACTTTTGGAATGGGGTATATGGTATTTAGACCAGACTAACACCATTCATTCCTACTTGAATGCAGGGAAAATCGTATCCTACGACCTGACTGGTACTAAAGTTGGTATGAAAGGTGGGACAGGCCTTGACCACAGCACCCTTCACCTGGACTTTTATTTTCAGGCACACGTCCAAAGATGCCAGTAAGATCACAGGAAGACAATATGTAGGGGGGGTCAAGGGGTTAATGGAGAACGAGCCCACCGAAGTTCCATCCAAGGTAGCAACGAAATCTATGGATCCACTTGGTATACCAATTCCCAAGGTGAGACAAACTTAAATGGGTGAGTTATTAAGGTAAGGGTTTTATAATTATATCTGAGCTACATACGAGTACTGGTTTCGTTCATGAGACTGACCGAAACACTCTGGCAACAACTGCAGGACATCGTCGCGGAGCATTGGCAACCCTGGCTTTGTGCCGCCGAGATTGTTAGTCCTCGATCCAATCCAATTACACTACTTAAACTGGCCATGACAGCCAGAAGACCAAGTAGGATGGCATGGGATTTTGCCATGTTGATGCCTCTTAAATGGATGACCAACTGTCCAGCAGATATTCAAGCAAGTACTTTTTGTCAGCCAGCGCATTAATAACTCATAATATAATTTTGCACGACTTAATTTGACTTTTAAAAGCGTCATTTAATTTTTAATAACCCACAATTTGGGCAATTTGATGCTAAGTCCAAAAGTCAAAAAATATGTAGTCAAATAAATAAAACATTGTAAAATGGCACAAATTAAGTAATTTCATAATTATCTACATTGTCACTAGCGCCCTCTACCGAAGTCGAATGAGTGTAGAGTAGGTCAAGTATCGTAAAAATGGGCTTTTTGTCATGCAGCTGGTTAAAACTTTTTCGTGTTTTCAAAACATTGAAAACAATATCTAAATAAATCCATTCAATTGAAAGACACAGTGTTAGTGCAGCTGTTAAACTGAAATGGCAACGTATCGAAATTAATATCACTATTTAATAATATGAACAAGTTCTTAAATAAATTTGTTATGGTCATTCAAAAGAAATGCTTATAAGTAAGGCCACGGGTGAGAATATAATAGTTCAATAATTAAATAAAAAATATACTTTTTACTATTTCCTTAAACTTTTTAATCGGTGAAAGAAAGAAATAATAGGTTAATGGTAAATGTATAGGCTGGTGAGAGTAGGATCTATAAATTTTTCATAAATATGTGGACCAACCATAATATTTGGACATGTACGTAAATTTCATATAAAAAGTGTATTGTGATTAATATAACGTTGTTGTTTCAGTGGATGAGCAATATTTATATGGCATTTTAAAAACCATTGAGATTTGTGCACAAATGTGTCAGATTTGTTTTTGGATCTATGCAATGATATGCATAGATCAAAAAACAAAAAAAAGAAACCAATTTTTGCTACACGTGCTGCCCATCTCCGGATTATAAATTATCGATTGCCGCGACCTGTTTTTTCATTAATAGCACTCTTAAAGTTTATGCACTTTCTCAGATGTATAAAATAAGGTGGGATATGCTTCTCATGATTCAGTAAAGCTTGCAAAACCAGCGCACATCAAGATGGCCTCAACGAAATTGGTAAGAAGATTATTTGAACGGAACTTGTTATAAATACATTATAATAACAACTTGGTATTATCCTGCGTTTCCTTTTATTTCGGCTTCTTTTTACTGCCCTGCTGAGCATTATGGCCACCAGTGGCTCGGCCCAGGGCGGTTTTGGGAACTTTGGATTACTTGGACCTTCTAGTCCGGCGCTGCAGTCATTCAACAATTTCGTTTCATATGTGAAAACGGAGTTCTACTCACTGACTCCCACCAAGGATGGATACCACTTTAAGTAAGTTATCTAAGTGTCGGTCAAGGGTGTACAATATAATATAATACGTTAAATATCAGATTGGAAGAGCCAAATGGCAGCAAACGCGAGGAAATGGTTACATTCCTGAATCCTGGAACAGACCGACAAGAAACAGTGGTGATGGGATCCTACTCCACATACGATGAGAAGACCAACACCGATTCTGTTACCATGTATGTTGCCGACAAGAATGGTACTAGAGCCCGCTACCAAAATAAAAACCGAAAACTGAATATTATGTGTCTCAAAAGCTGCACTGGCTAACAAATTGTATATAATTTGGTTGAACTGTATATAAATAAAGAAGTTATTTGGTAGGATTGTACTTTACGACGTTGTAAAACGCTTTCAAATCTATGCTGTGAAGTATACTTTTGGGCAGAGATCGTTTAGCCTAGCAATCACGCTTGAAACAATCTTTGTATGGTATACACTTGATATTTGAAAATGGGGAAAACTCGAAGATTTGATTGTTCATTGATGATTAATTTCCCAGTCTCCTAATTTGAAGCTTGGCAGAAAGACCTAACATAAAAGTACAAATTATGACTTAAAAGTATTCTACTTCAGAGATACTTATTTAAGAAAATATTTTCTGGTTGAATTATTTAGCATTTAATGAACTTTGCAAGTGTCGCTGCCTAGAGCATTGAACTCAGAGTTGCCGTTTAGATTAATGGATTCAAAGCTCATGCCTGAGTTTAAGTTTCATTTAATTGCCATCCAGGAACATATAAATTTAACACCAATGGATTTATAGCCGAATCTAGAAAGGATTTATGGGTTCAAAATGAGTCAGCACACGAACATTATTAATGGTTAATTACAACTAATTACTCATCCCATCAAACAATCATGTAAAAAACCGTGAAAACCTTTTCAGAAGAAAAACCTGATTCGTTGAAAGAAAAAAAGCAATTGTTGAGAATGCTCAGCAGAGTTTGGGCTTCGCCTATAGAAAGTGAAATCACTGACAGACTATAAACCAAAATAAACTAGTTTCTGAGCATTCCAAATAATTTTTGTCTAATTTGGCAACTTAATATGCAAATATAATTTTATAAATCACTAGTTTCGCTAGCTTTAAGACCAAGGATAACCACATTTTGGTAAGATATCGAGGAATAGTCGTGCACCTGTTTTTCGCACAATCGGGAGAATTGTGAATTGCGTGTGTGCCGGGCAGATGTGTCGATTCTGAATTCGATACTTTCGCCGAAAAAGTTTCCGAACCCGAATCAGTCTTCCAAAAAATAAAACATAATAGCTGTAAGGCGTTGGCGTTTTGTTTCAGCATTTAAGTTAGAGAATCGAGGAGCGACCGGTTTTACTCAATAGTGGCAGCCACTAAGTAAAAAAATATGACTTATCCACTGTGTGTGTGCCTGACGTCGCGAGCTTGAAAGATTTATGCAGATCTTAACTTTTATATATTAGGGGGCGCGCTTCGGATGCTTTAGTATAGCTCCGTAACTTCAGCGCGCATCAACATGGCCTCCGCGAAATTGGTAAGCAGTTGCTCAGGGCGGAACCCGACCAGAATCCGAGTCCGAATCGGATTCCATTCCCCATCCGGAACCCTCGACCGAGAACTACGACTTCAGAACAACCAAAGGGGCGGCAATTACAATTACATTGGCATGTGAAGTGTGTGAACAATCCAAATAGAGTCTGTTAATGCTCACAAGATATTGATACTGATGCAGCTGTGCTAATAGCCCGGGCTGTTTGAAATATTGTCCAATTGACACAAAGCGGTTATACTTCGCAAGTAAATTGCAAAAATTAGAAATTTGTGGCTTTTTTATTAGACACACATTCCTAACTAAGACCAGAAGATTATCTAATACTTAAAGGTGCATAAAACAAGTTTAAAAGTTTTTGTTTAAAAAAAATTAAAAAAATGATATATTTCTTTAAAAATGTATTTTTTATAATCGTAACAAGAAAAGGCGTTTTTTAATAGAACCATAAAATCATGAAACATATACATTTTTGAAATCTTTTAATATAGACTCTAATGTGTGAAAGAGAAAAAGTTCTGAAAGTTTAAATTGAAAACGATCAAGTGGGGTAATATGTAATTAATACATTTTTCAAACTACATAGTAAACGTTGATTACAGGCTATGAGTTTGATTAAGACATTTAAGATTATTATGATAACCATATTTCTTTATTAATTCCTAATAGCTACTTTTCACTGCCCTGGTGGCCATTATGGCAGCCAACTGCTCGGCTGGACTTTTGGACTCCCTTTTCGTACCCACCGTTATTACGGAATACTACAACTCAGCTCCCACCAAGGAGGGTTACCGCTTCAAGTACGTATGCTCCTTCATTCCTTGAAGATTAGAGACTTAATATATAATTAAATTGCAGCATTGACGACCCCAATGGAAGCAAACGCGAGGAAATTGGTGTCATCATGAACCCAGGAACTGAAAATGAACAGCTGGTGGTCATGGGTACCTACTCCACGTATGATGAGAAGACTGATACCGATACTGTTACGATGTACACCGCCGATAAGGATGGTTACAAGGCCCGTTACCAAATTAAGAACCGCAAACTGAGCCCTGGAGCGCTGAAGTCCGCTGCTGGTTAAGCCTTTGATAGATTAGATTTGTAAACAAAGCTTTAAAAATATATTTTCTTCTGCTGAAACTGGTTGTTTGGTTTAGCATCTCTTAAGAATATCCATTCGCCTTCTGACCAAGATCAAGTTTACTTGTTTCAATATCATAGCTCTGGATAGACGAGTTTGCTGTTGCGTAATAGTCTTGACCTTTAAAAAGACTTTACGCCCGACAAATTAGCGCATTCTACTGTCATGATGGACCTGACACCCGAAACAAGTTTTAAGAATCTTGGAGGCATTGACAAATACATTCGGTTGGTTTTTCGCCAAACTTCAACACATGTATTTTAATACAAAGACTATTCAGGTGAGACTCACAAGGTAATAAGCGCCTACAGCTCAAAATTGACAGCCGTAATTCATAGCATAGGTATAATTATAATCTAAACTTAGTGTATCCAGATAACAACAATAAAGAACCCAAAATTAGATTGGTTCCTGGAAGCATTTAGACCAAAAAAACTAGTTTCCAATGATGATAAATGGTATTTCGTAATAATTATGTATTTTTTCGGGGGTTTTTTGAAAGCCTACATAGAAAACCTTGTCCCATTGTATGATGTATTTGGTTTATTTTGCGGCTACATCAATAAGAGAAACAAGTTTGCCAAAAAAAGTAGGTGGGAAGTTACTCAGTACATCCCCATGATTATTATTAATTAATCAATTGTATACTAGTCGGGTACTAGTAAAAAGACAATAATTCAAGTAATAAGACGAAGGCCGCTCAGCGATTTTCACAGAAGTCGTTGAGCAATCGGTTTTATTACTTGAGGAAATCTTTTTAAATTACTTAATAATTATAATTAATTTGTCATTTCTGTAGTGGGGTGCACGAGTGTAAACGAATTATTTGAGTAGTAATTTGAAGGCCCTTTTTTCAAGTCCAATATGGACTAATGGCTGTCCAATACGTATTATTAGAAAAAAGAATAAAACAACAAAGAACAAAAATTATAAAGGTGTAAAAATTAATGCCAGTATTCAATTTATTTGTAAGGCTTTGTGGCTAAACAGATTTAAAACTTGTTTAAACTACTTGCTAATTATTATTAATTAATCAAGCTTTAACCACTTTGATAACACTAATGCTTACAAAAAAGCTATTATTCATGTAATGATATGAAGGCCGTTTTATGATTCCTCACAGTATTCATTTATGGTTTTACTTATAGATAGACCATTGATACAAGACTTTAAATGATGAATACAAGATAGGTACTTTATTTATAGTTACAATTTATACTCAAGAAACTTAAGAAAACTCTTTGAAACTTTTTAGAAATTATACTAAGTTAATTATTGATGTCATATTATTATGTTACATTATTCTCAGAAATAGGCCGTTATATTATTGCTTACAGAACTCGTTGCCATATTAAGCAGCTTTGGTATTTCTTTAGGATAGCTTTTATAAACCAAGACTGGAACCATGATTAAAAGTTTTTACATAGTACCTTTTTGTTAGCAATGTTGTCGCAAAAAGCAATGAAAAGTTATCAGAAAAAGTCCGACTTGGTGGAAAGCTCCTCTTTGTTTACGGAAAGCGGAAGGTTTTTGTGTTGGCGCGCTTTTCCGATACATGCCTGTTGCCTCTGAAATCGCCAACTGAGGTAACCCAGGTAACTGACCAGGCATAAAGCGGCCCAAACAGAGAGCGGGTTATAACAATGTCAGCCATCCGCACCACCATATATTCAGATATAGCCCCCGAGAATGTTTGGATTACAATGGAGCGTTTAGTTCCCGGTTGACGTTCGACGGTGCCGATTCGGCTTTTCATCGCCTTGTATCAGTAGAACATTTTCCCTCATCGCAACCGATTCTTTAGCTCGTGGCAAAGGGAAATGCGGTACGAAGTGAAAACACCCGAAAGTGACCATAACGCTCATGAATAATCCAGTGAAAATGAAAGCAAATCAAACGATTCTGCTCATATCTTTATTTTTGGTCATCCAACAAAGTTGCCAGGCTACGCAAAAGTCGCAGCTTGGTCAGCCGCTTATACAATTAAGTCACGGTAAGTTGAGCATCCAGCGAGGGAAACTGTTTTGTTCTATATTATCTAGAGGTTCTAGGGCCCCCAGTACCCAGTACCCATTTGTATGGAGCAAGTATTTTGACCTTTAACGCTTTACGCATTTCTGGTCGAAAGCATTAACACAAAAAAACATCAAAAATTCATCATTGACCGCAGCAAAAATTTGGGACAATCAATATGAGTTAATTGCAAAAACCGAAAGGTAAAAAGAGAACTGACCCAGGTGATTCGACCTGCCAAATCAAGGCAGGTGTATAGTTAATTGCGGGGGCAACACGCAAGCAAATTGTCAAGTTCCTGTCTTTGGGTTTTTGGAAACGAAAGTGCTAATCGATAAGGTAATGCTATTGTTGTCTATAGGGAGAGGGGGTATTAACCGCACAGAGTGCATTCAGAAGGACTCACCATGAGCATAATTGCTGCGCTTCAACTGCATTCATTGTAGGAAATATGTTGCCATTAGCGCAATTGATCAAACAAACTCGAAAACCTGTAACCAAAATAAGGGGTAAACAAATCAAAAACCAATAAATTTGGTAAATAACAATTGATAAATGATTGAGGCACGATGATTCAACAACTTTGGCATAGGGTTTATATATATTAAAGATAGTATTTAATCAAAAAGTCTCATAAAAACTTTGTGTACAGGCAACATTTATTTTTGGGCATAAGGCATTGTTTACTTTCTATGGAAACGGGGTGAAAGTTCAAGAAACTGCTGTAGTTATAATAAAACCATGACATTTCCAGACAACTCCGATGAAGACTATCCCGAAGTTAAGGACGAAATACATTTGGAGGACTTTTTTTGGACTGGTTCGGGCGATGGCCCTCCGGATTTCCTGAAAAAGGTGCACACGGGCATTACCAAGGGCAAGGAAACGGTTTTCAAGACGGAAACAGTGGTGGCCACTATATATGTGGATGGAAACAATGTGAGTTAAAGTTGGGGACTAACCTTAGAGAAGATATTAAAGATTGGTTTATAGGAAATTGACATACCCATTTGCCTGGATTGTAAACCGGATGATGGTGGCGGCACTTGGGACATGGGTGGTCCAGGAATGCCTCCCCTGAATTATTCCGCCACGGATCGAAGATATTGGCTGCTGACGGTCATGTCGGGTTTCTATACCGCCAAGGATAACCCCACTTTAGAGGAGAAGCTGGCACGATTATATCGTCTGGCTTTTACCAGGTAAGTGATTAATCATTAACATTTATAATGGTAGGAACTCTAGGTAATAGACAATATATCAACAATTATAAATTTAAAAATTAACAACAGGCAGCAAACTCGCCATCTTGGGATAAATGGAGCTCAGCAAATCGGAGGGGTTAACCTACCGGCAGCTCCTCGAGAACGTCGGAAGTCTTTAACACCACCAACGAAACCTGAAACCACTACGGGATCACCGGCAGATGATGTGGAAATACTGGACATGCAGGAGGATGAGGAGCACTACATCAAGACTGTAAGAAGACTGGGCGAAGACACCGAATGGGCCAGCAACTCGGAGGAGGAGCAGGAGCAGTCCGAGGAGCCACCCCCGATGGGGGTCACCCCCTCGACCAGTACAGAATCGATAGATTATGGGGCATACGTTACTCTGATCCCCTGGGAGCTCATACAGCAGAATGGAAAATCGGAAAAGTTGCGGGAAATGCACGAAGCCTTGTTGACTAAGCAACCGCCGGTGCAGCAACAACAACAACAGGCGATGGAAGGGGGGATGGAACCACCCCGATCCCAGCCCCAAACCCAACCACTCTATAGGGACGAGCACGTCAGAGTTGTCATACACAACCTAACGCAAATTAGCGAGGCGGATGTGCAAAAGTGGAGCACCAACACCAATGGGTTCGGTACCATGGAGGAGCACAACTACGTCAACCTCAAATTGTAAGTGCCTGGGCTGCCGAACTTGTTATTATATTAGGAGTTTGATTAACCCATAAAGTGCACTCGTAAAAAATATCAATTTCATGATGGGGATGTGGATATGGATAGAAATATGCGCTGGTGTTATTAAATTTAAATCCTTTATTTTCCTGATCTTATAAGATTAAAAACATAATTTTAATCTGCTTTATTATCTTATTTTCCTGCTTTAAATATTTTTTAGCAGCAATGATCGTCCCATAGCCAACCAAACCGAGTTGATTTACACGGTTTTGGTGAATGGTCGACCTGTTTTGGCCACCACCGCAGCTAAGGATATGGAACTGGTCAGCGAATCCGAGGCGGTCAAGACATTTGGACAGGCTGTCTATATGAAATCCGAACGTGAGTTGAAATATTTCCGTTAAAAATTGATTAGCATACTTAAGTTATTTATGTAGCCTATATAAGGGAGCCCACGGCCACTGCTTTGGCTCCTGTTCCTCGAAGTGGACAGGCTGGGTTCTTCAACTCGGTGAAAAACAACGTGGCTTTGGTGGTCATCAGCTCATTGGCTATCCTTCTGCTGATGTTGCTCCTTGTGGCAGTTCTACTCCTTGGAAGAACACGTTCCCGACAAAGAGAACTTAGTGCAGTCAATAGGTAAGTTATAACTACAAAAATAAAGTCCATTTCCTGAAATTGAAGGACATTATATTCAGTTCGAAACCTTGTTAAATTAGGAGTATCCTTTGCAGAAACTCCTCCCGCAACGAATTGCTCTCCGAGGGTCAATCTATGCGTCCCACGACCAGTGAGAGGACCGAAGGGGAACCGAGTCCAGGACATTCGCATTCCAGGGACACGGGTGTGCGGAACTTCTCCTACGAACGAGAGCCACGCATCAGTTTTCCAGCTCCGCCGCAGGAGAACCAATCTCGATCCCGTCGGGATTCCATAACCTCATCGACTGACAACACCTCCGACTCCTCGGTGTACTGTCCCATCAATCCGCCGAGTGCCGATGTCCAAAGGATTTTAGATGACAAGGCAGCCCGTTTGTTTGATGCTCATAAGAGGCGTCATCAATACGATCGAGCTGAGGGTCACGAGGAAACGGTCTACACATCGGTGGTGTCCGAGAAGAAGGGCGATAAGATGAGGCATAAATCAAGAAGGCGTTATCTGAACGAGAATCGCGTGGGTTCCCTGGAGACGAGTCCAGTTCAGGGCTCCCTGGCGGGTCACTCCTCCGCGGAGGATTCCCCGGAGGTCATGCGTCGTAGTTACGAGAACTTTCAAAGGAACGAGGCCTTCAACCCCCACAACAACTATCATCGGAACAAGTTGCTGACTCAAAAAACTGGAAGAGGCGTTTCCGCCGAGGCCATTAACAATGAGATGATAAGGAATCTGCAACCCTCTGATAAATCCGACACGGCCAGTGTGGGATCCTTCCTATCGATGGCATCTGTGAGGGCGTTTCCCAAAAGTACTCACCCGGAACCCCTTAACCGAGTCCTAGATCCCGTCTTCGTCACCTACTACAACAATGTGAATGCAGTGGCGCCGCACAACTCCACGAGATCCCTGAGAACCCATAAATCCCAGGGCAGCAAGGACAACACCATAGCCACCATCGCCAGCTTTCCCAGTCCCAAGGCACCGCCGTCGTCCGTAAGGAATGTGCGTTCCGCTTCGCACAGCGATAATCCGGATCCGGGAGTTGTGGGTCCCGTGGTCTGGGAGCGGCACAAGAAGAAGCAGACGCAGGGTGAGCCGGGAGGAGAAACCCCAAAGAATAATACTAAACGTAATAATAATAATAACGATGACGACGAGGACGATGACAATGGCGACGTTCGATTTGGGGACAAGTCGCGTTACTAGGACAACCTGTAGTCGTTGATTTTGTTATTGTTATTGCTTGCACCAAAAATCCTGATATCCTGATAACATCCCGATAACCAAAACGTAGCCAACTAACAACGTAGTTACACCCTCTTCAACCTGGTAAAGTCGGTCTCCTTATATCGTACTCAACTTCTCCAATCGATCTTCCCCAGAGGCCCTCAACTATGCGGACTACAATCCCAGTCCGCTGCACAATCCGTCGGCAATACGAAATCACTACGAGGGGCTTTTGGAGGGAGCCCTGCAAATGTACTCCAGCCAGGATGATATACCCATGCCCTTGCCCACCCAGAATTTCACGAACAACAGGAGGGTTACGAAGAGGGAGCACAGGGGCTCATCGGCGGGGTTGCCCAGGTGAGGTTCTGAAAACAAAACGATGATAAGATATATCGTAATGTGCTATGATATGAAGATTATATAAAGGGATGATAATATGATATGATGTGATATTATGTGATATCTTATAATTAGCTTGTGATCTTTCAGTTTTCATCCTTCGGGAGGGTCCAAAAACATTGCTGAACGTCCAGCCACAGCCCAGCCGGAAAAGACCTCCAAGTCGGCGTATTCCACACAACCACCATCCCCGACTTATAGTGCCTGGGGAGGAGGGAGTATGTATAGCTCGCACTCCACCCTAAATCGGCCCGTGAGCGCAGGTCCTACTCAAAGGATGGAGAACAGATTGGATCCGTCAGCTGGAAGTTCATCGGGAACTGCGCCCCTTATCGAGGCCATACAATCCGAGTTGCGCAAGTTCAAGCAACAGCAGGAGTAGATCCCATATATTATGATATTAACTTTGTCATGGCATATCTGTACCAAAAATGTTTGCAATTCATTTAGAATAAACTTTTCTTAATACTCGAAAAAGAGGATTACTCCTTTAAAACCCATTTTGCAGACTATGTAATGATTTTTATTATATTTACATACTCGAAATGGCAAGAACAACACACAAAGACATTAATTACAAGCTCTCACCAGCCCTTAATTCGTAATATATTTGACCGAAAAACATATTTGCTGTATACCCGTTACAATATTCAATTAGAAGCGTTCTCTTTGATGTACAAAAAGGTGTTTACGACATTGAGAGTGTCAAAAAGTAGGTGCCTTCCATCATCAGTTCATCAATCATAAGAGAGTGTGTGGGCTTAGTTGAATTCCTTTTGTCCCTTGTTGGTGTCCTCGAAGGACTTGGCGTCCACACTGCGCTTTCCGAGGCGGGGACCGAACCACAATCCCGATGAGGCACTGGGTCCCGTGCGCTTGTCCAGCACCTGTTGCAGGGCCAGCAGATGGGCCCACTTCCTCAGCTCGGCGTCTCCGCGGCCAACGCGTGGGAAGGCCACCAGACCACTGGCCCTCTTCTGGAAATCGGCCTCTGGAATGGCGAATAGTCCCCGCGGGCGTTTAGGCCAATTAGTTATCCGGCCGCAACGACTTACCATTATAATCCTCCTGGGAGGCATCTCCGTAAATGCCGTCGAGGAACCCGGCTTCTAATCCGTCGCGCAGACTGTTCGCCAGACTCGGATCTCCGCGACCAACGCGCGGGAAGGCATAGAGACCCATGTTGGCACCTCGGCGGTTCTTGTCGTGGTCCATCTCTGAATGGAGTGTTAGTGGTTTGTAAATTATGTGCTTAGGATACCATGGAATAAGCTTTTTTCGTGCTCAACTGCTATAATAACCAAAGCGACTTGATGGTCTCTATAAATATTTTACTTCTAGTTCGTTAGGATGAATAAGCTAGTAAGTATTATTGGATTTTCTTTAATGTATGTTACCATCAATTCTTTAAAAATTGTAGAAATATAAATTTTATAACGGAGTATTAGTTTTAATATGTCGCTTTAATTATTTCAGCAGTTAGATTTAATATATGCGACCTATTCCATTTGAGAATTTAAAAGTTCGAATAAATTTTTAGAAAAGAAATGCAAAGTTCATGCTTTTTTAAGAGTGCTGTAAATTGGATTCAAACTTTTGATATAATGTGGAAAAATAATTTGAAGAAGAAGGAAAGTGAAACTAAAAGGTTACTGTTTTACCTTTTTCTTTTAAAGGAGCTGTAAAATATGTTTGAAAATTATTTAAAGCTCTTTGAAAATTCTTTGCTTTGAAATCAATTGCTTGGAAACCTTTTTATTAGGCGATACTAAATCTGTAGTGTGTTTTTATGGATTCTCATAATATTGCCCGAGGAAAGATTTTCACTCCATTCCACACTCACCTGCTGCACTGAACTCTGCGATTAGAAAAAGCACTAAAACTGCGTTGACCAACATTGATTTCATGATTGCAAAAGACTTTTTAAAACTTCACTAGGTTGGCAGAATATGTTTTTCGGTCAGATGTTCTTCCTAGAACGGTCACTGGTTGTGTGATGCTTCTGGCCGAAGTTCCCGTTCTTTTATAGGCCAAAAAAACGGAGAGAAGGATGACAGGCAAATGAATTGCCACCAGACCCACGGGGCGGCTGATGAATGTTGCCGGGATGCAAATCAGATGTTGCTAGCAACAGGTGGTCCTTGCAACATGTGTGGGTACACTTATATTTGAGGTTCGTTTATTGTTCAGACAAACAAGGGATCTTATGTCTATATAACTGCTATCCAAACGGGTGAAACTGGGATGGTTTAAAGCCAGCCGGAGATCATGCGACCTGTGACCGTGGATTTGCCCCGTTCTCCGCCAGCTGCCGCACTGCTTTGACCCACTTTGATGGCTGGTTTCAGAGGAGCTGCTCCTGGCTTCTTGTCCTTGTCATCAGTTGGTTTCTTATCCTTGTCGTCACCCGGTTTTTTATCCTTGTCGTCTTCTGGTTTCTTATCTTTGTCGTCTCCTGGCTTCTTGTCCTTGTCGTCACCCGGTTTCTTGTCCTTATTGTCGGCCGGTTTCTTGTCTTTGTCGTCTGAAGGCTTCTTATCCTTATCATCTCCCGGTTTCTTATCCTTATCGTCACCTGGCTTCTTGTCCTTGGCATCCTCTCCTGACTTGGAGTCACCCGGCTTCTTGTCTCCATTGGTGGCCTTTGTGCCCTCTGGAGCTCCGGCTGCGTCGGTTTTCAGCTTGGAATCCGGCTTGGCATCCGAAGGAGCCGAGGGAGCTGCACTTTTGGCTGCTCCACTGGTGGCTCCCGGCTTGCTGGGTTCGCTCTTGGAGGAGTCCTCTTTCTTGGCAGCTGCCTCGGGCTTTGCAGGCTCTCCGGGCTTGGGAGCTGAAGGCTTGGTGTCTCCCGGTTTGGTTGGCGGTGCCGGAGCATCCTTCTTCTGCTGGTCCGTGGGCTTGGTTTGGCTTCCAGCTGCTTGGGGCTTTGGAGCACCTGCTGCTGGAGCTGGCTTCTGGTCACCGGGCTTCGCACCTCCTGGTGGCGGCTTGGAGTCCTTGGGAGGCTGCTGCTTATCCTTATCATCACCTGGCTTCTTCGCCTCACCGGGCTTGCTAACAGTGCCGGGTTTCTTATCCTTGTCACTATCTCCAGACTTTTCATCCACATTCTTGACTGAGGCTCGCAGAGCAGCTGCAGCTAACATGGAAGCTCCTCCTCCACCACCGCTACTGGTTATGGATTTTTTGGACTGTGAGTGGGTTGAAATATAAGATTAAATAGGAAGAGTCATATATTTTAATACCCCAGCGGCATCCAGCGGCTTCTTCTGCGCCTCGCCATTGGTAGCACCTCCCTCATCGGCTATGGAAACCTCATCGGCAGCCATCTTCTTTCGCATGAACTTGACATAGGCCACTCTCGTTGCCCGAGTTACATCACCCAGATTGGGATTGAATTCTGGAATGGATAAGGGGTTGTTCATATAAAAGTACTTTTCCATCGATCTCAAAAATGTTCTCAGCATACAAGACTACTTTTATCTTAATATCAAGAACGTTTTTTCTCAAGAATCTTCAAAATCTTACCAATCAACTGGTTCTGGTTCATCTGCAGACCCTCATTGGCCTGCTCGATGATCTTTTTCCTCAGACTTCGTTGGCTATGGCGTTGCATGGAGGATCGCTTTGAGCCAATGGGATCGGAAGCGAAAGTGTTCTTTCTCGCAATGGCGTTCCAGTCCTTGTCTCTATAATTAGTACAAATTTTTAAAAATATTTATGAAATCCTATCTAATAAATTAGACCTACCCCTTCTGCGTCTTCTTTCTGCCAATGACCTTGGCTAGCGATGAGAAGATATCTGCGCCGTTCTCACTTTCGCTCATTTCCTGCTTCAGGTTCTCCACAAAACCAATCTGGAAGTCCTTGAGAATACGACGTTCCATCACCTTGCCCTTGGTGGTTCGGGCAACTCCTAAAACAGTTTCCAATTTTAAATAATCATTTTATTTTTAATATTTTCTGAATAAATCATACTTTTATTAAAGGTACCCATTAAATTTTAAAGATATTATATAATGGTTTCTACCCATTTTAAAGATTTTTATAGGTTTTTATGAGACAAATAAACCATGGTTTCAGGGGCCGAACTCATTTATCATTCATCATAGCTATTATCATTAAGGGCATTCTTCTCTTACCCTGTGACTTCTTCTCAATGTCCGGAACTTCCCAACTGTTGTTCGTGAAAATCTCCAGTAGCTCAAATCGCAAGGAGCTGATGTCCTGGCGCACCTCAATGATATCATCCTCGGTAATGCCGTAATCGTCCCGCCGCCTCTGCTCCGCCGTAATGTACCGCCTGACCAGCAGCTTCATCACTTTGTCATGCAGGGTCTGTGCCCGTTCCAGGGATTTGCGCTGGTTGGAGTTGGAAGAGAGAAGAAATTCAAAACGGGGTGGAAGGACACGGAAAAGGATGTATTAGCCTCCTCTTTGACGCACAGCCAGCGCTGCATGGGCTTGATTGAAAATGATTTTGCCAAAGATTTGTATTGATTGTCCCGCCTCTCACTGTGAGGTAGTTAAACTTGAAAAAATGTCTGTATTTATAAAATTGAATCTTGTTTAAAATATTATTCTTACAAAAAATAATAATATTACTTTAACATTTGGAGGAATTTTAATTTAAAGGATATTTTTGGTTGAAAAAAGCTATTATCTGGTTTTTCATTATTTAAAACTTCCCCTAAATTAAAAAGTGTTCTTTAATATATTTGAATAGTTTTCCAGATTATATATTTAAGGCGCTACTTTTTAAAAATAACTCTAAAACTGAAAGCCCAATAGCATCAAATTTCTTACAGTTCATCTTACCATGAAGCTCTTGGTTCGTGAGGGTCGCTTTCGCCCCAGAGTCTTCTTCAACATCTTCACGTTGGGACAGAGGTTGAACGGTGGTGGAATGGTGCCTCCATCCTCGAAGTAACTCATCCACAGCTGGGAACGGGCAAACTTCCACTCAGTATCGGCTCTCTCAGAGATGATTTGATACGAATTGGACATCATGGCAATGAGCATGTTGAGAAGCACAATGATGTTGATGACTGAGTAGGAGCCGAACATCAAAAGGGCCCAGAAGCGGGTGAAACTCTTGATTCCCGCTAGATCAAATGATACCAGGTCTACCAGGCCAAACGAGGCCCAGAAAAGGGATTGTGAAGTTTCAAATAAGCTGAAATAGGTGAAGAAGTTTAAAAAAACATCTATAATGTAATAGGTATTTAGGTACTTTAGGTAAACCTACTTGGAAAATCTTCGCCAGATGGTACAGGCCTTCTCCTGGTCATCAAAGTCAGCCACATCGGGATGCAGGTGATAGCACTTGTTCTTCTCGAGCTCGGCATAGTACCAAAGCAATTGATTGAGACCACAACCAAAGGCAAACAACACCAGTGTGTAGATAAAGAAGAACTTTATAATATCGATTATCATGCGACCCAGTGAAACTTGCAACGGACCCAAATGGGGATTGATGGAGAAAATATGGACCAGTTTCAGATATGAAAAGACCATTCCGGCAGCAAAGGCGCCCTCCGATAAAAGCATGGGATCAAATGGATGCCAGTGCTCACGGGGGAAGTACGGATCTATACCTCGGAACCAAAGATCACGCTATAAGGAAAAACGCATAGATTTATTATGTGTTGGTTATTCAGTAATAATACAAACTCACATGAACTATAACCCAGGCGGTGGCTCTACAAAGAATCCACGTCACATAGAACATATTCGATATGTAGTCCACTATGTTCCAAAGATCCATGATATACTCAAACAGACCATCCGAGTACAGTGACTTTAGTTCCTCAAATATAAGAGCCATTATGTACATGATGATTGCCAGTTCGATGGGACCTGGTAGGGAACCCCTTTCGTGTTTGCGCCAATCCTCCAGCATGGTCAGCATCCAGGGAAAGGCCAGGAGTTCAAAGGTGATTTGCACCACCCTCAAAGAGGCGGCACCCAAAAGCACTGAGGATGGAAGGGTAATTACATAAATGATTTGGGGAATACCCCGACTTTACCCACTCAAAAAGAACATGTAGGAGCAGGAGTGCGTGATGAACTTCACAAAGGGCTTGCGCATGAACTTGGCCCCCTCGGAATCCGGGGCCAGGATGTACTTCAAACTGTAGATGGGAAAACTGCAACCCAGTTTCACCACTTCCATCAGCTGCTGGGAGGCCTGCTTGCGCCGGAATCCTGGTAGTCCATCATACCAAATGGCGGCCAATAATTGTTGGACATTTGGATGTGCCACAAACTACGACGGGATAATTAATGATATTTAATAAGCGTCCTTTATTAATAAGTAGGGTATTAATATACGTATGTCTGCTATAAAAACCCCTTCTTCTTTTTAGTAAATAAAGTCTTTTAATCGAAAGATTAACCCAAACCCACCGTCTTCTGCTTATATCGAATGGCTAGCTTCAATCGATCCAAAGTCTGTCGCTGGCCGAGACACCAGATTTCGTGGGACGGCTCGTGGTTGAAGTTGAGCATCACCTCGAGCTCCATGGATGTGCGTGCGTGGTCCAGAAGCGAGGTTCCGAAGTCCTGCACCATCTGACGCATCTCCTGTTGGGCAAACACAAACAAAGGCATTCGCATTCGCATTCAGCACTGGGAGCAGCGCTTACATTGAATAATATAGTACAACTAGCGTACCGTGTATTCGGCACGAAACTCCGATTCCATCGCCTGCAGGCGCTTGAGTTCCCAGGACAATTGGAAGGCGGTCAGTACAGGGTCCCGGGAGCTAAGTGCTATCAGCGAGCTGGCCGAGAGAGCCCTGTAGGCGTTGATCCTCGACTGCGAGTGGCGCAGGGAGTCCGTCGTCTGGGAGGTCACACACTCATCGCAGCCGCACCTGGAGTAATATAAAATATATAATATTATATTTGAATGTCCTAGAACGCTTTGGTATCCTTAAAGAGACTGACAATATGAAAAAACAGAAATATCTAAGGATAGGTGGTTTAAAGGACCTTCGAAAATTCTAAGGACAGAAAAACTTTAGCTGCCGTTTTTTTTAACACTCAAACCGAATCTTTAAATATAAGATATTAAAGACCTTTAGGAATAAGAGAAACTAAAAGTGCATTCAAAGGACCTTTTATTACAGCAGAAAATTTTCTGCAAAATTCGATGAAAAAAATAATTTAGAAAGCAGCTGCAATAAGAAAAGGGAAATCTCCCATGAATCCTTCCAGGAAATTTTGTTTACATCAAATTAAAAACTACAACCAAACAGGCATGAAAATAAGAAAAATATTTAAGAGAACTGTAAATTCTTTGAGGCAGTTCTAAGCACTACTTGAAGGACATTTAAATGACTCTTGAGTAGAATAACAAGACCTAAAATTTCACTCCTTTCCCCCAAACATCCTCACACCCTGTATGAATTTTCCACCCTAATTTGTCCGCAATTAGGTATAATTAGAAGTACCCAGCGAGGTGCTACATGAGTGGGATGCCAGTTGGGCAAACAATGGAACGTGACTCCCGAAGGACGAAGAAGCTCACCACATCGACACCCACTACATCTCCATAAAGGACTTCTCTATACAGGACATCGTTACTCACTTGACGTCGTGCGGCATGGGCAGCGTGGCCCCGCGATCCAGGAGGATTTTGAGTATCTCGTAGTTATTGCGGTGGGCGGCCAGGATAAGGGGCGTGATGTCCACGGTGAAGGTGGACTTGGAGCGGTCCACCGCCTCCCAGCTCTGCCAAAGGATCAGAAATAAGTCCCCCGAGCATCAGAAGGATGGATATTACCCACGTAGGGCTGGCCCTCCTTGTGGTTGGTCTCCTCCCACTGCAGCAGCTCCTCCACGGCCTCCACATACTCCTCGGAAATTGCATGGAGCAGGGCGTCGCCCACCTCGATGTTGTTCTCCAGCAGGATCACCATCAGATCGAAGTTCTCGTTCTCGATGGCCGAAATCAAAGCGGAGCGATTCATGGGATCCGTGCAGTTGATGTTGAACTTATCCGTGCCCATGTACTCCTCGAGAATCCTTCAAGGATAATCCGTTATTTCAAAAAGACCACGTTAATCCACGTAATACACCCTCACTTTTTGACACCCGGCAGATCACCACGCTCGCAGGCCAATATGAAATTCTTCTCCACATCACTGAGGATATACTCCTCGGCCATCATCAGATCGTAATCCAGGCGAGAGCCCAATGCCTTTTCGGCATCGGATTCCGTGTTGCTACCCATGTTGCTACCGATTTATTGGTCTATGCGAACTCAGAACCACTCGGTCACTTCACATTTCACACACACATATATTGGGTACAGGATATAAATCTATATCCTTGCTCCTGCGAGAGGAGTCCTGCACTTAATCCTTTCGCGCACTGTATCCTTTAGTGTTCCATCGTGACGATGTTTAGTCTCCAATTAGCCGCGTTGCACTGAGCAGAAGTGGCAGCCACTAGTGGCTATATTCCACTAATTACATTAGTGCCTAAACTCGGCTAAAACTCGGTCAATGTGTTGGGGGAAGAACACAAGTCAATGGGCCCATTTGACCACCATTTGGTAGTTGTGGGGCTGCATTTCGGAGGCAGCAACCGATTTTGCGATTTTAGCTGAGGAATTTATGGTCTATTTTTTAGCTGCAGGGCACGTGATGAGTGAGCAGCGCATTATATTCGATTTTCGAAGCCCTAGCAAAGAGACCAAACCGCTTTGATGCCTGAAAATCCATAGTCTGCAATGGGTGTCTGAGTGCTTTGATTGAATTAAATTAACTTTTTTGACACCCTTTTTCACAAAAGAATTTTTTTAAGACCTTGCGATTTCTGTGGCACCTCGTATATCCAGTTCTTATTAAAAAGGGTAAGTAAGTAGGTTGTTAATATTCATTAAAATTTATTTCTGGACTCCATAAGCTATCTACACTTAAGCCTAAAACTTAACAAGAACTTGTACTACCTAAATTTTAAATAGCACATAATTATAAGCCTGGCTAAATAAAACCTACCTTATCAGAAAGCTATTTTTATTTCCGACTGCACGGCGTTAACAGTCCGTAAAACTAGTGAAAAGTCAAGCTTTTAAGCTCTTGGATAACCGACAGAACCAACAGAACCCACAAAACACACCACACTTGTTCCTAACAGTGGGGTTTTACAGAAATGCGATGGTTTTAAACCATCTTTTTGCCACTGGGTCAGTGATTCCGACTTTGTGATTGATTAATATTGATTAATCCATGCGGGGAAAGGGACATCGGGGAACTCAACTGGGAGATCCCAACTCGTCCTTGGCAGCTCAACATCTTGAACCTTCAATGCTGAAGCCTCTTTGTATGTCAATGTACTTGGAGTTAAATGCCAGGCAAAGGCAAAGTCAAATCCAAAGGAGCAAACCCACTTCCAAGGAGCGTCCTTTGAGATGGATGTGTGTTCGAAAGGTGGAAAAGGGGTTCAATGGGGCTCCGGGCGGAATGGAACAGGGAATGGGAATGGGAATGGGAATGGCATCGTACGTGTTCAAGTTTGTACGGGGTTTTCAGCGGGGCCAATGCACCCTGCTTACATTTCTCGAAGGGAAGGAAATGGTGTTCCCAGGAATTTCGAAATTAAAGCCACGGCTGCGAATGGAAACTTATTAAGTGCAAATTAATTAGTGGGCATAACTGAAAGTATGCGCGATGGAATTCTGGTAATATTATCAAGGTGTCTACTGTTTATATGCACCAACTTAATAGGATTATGATTTTTCCCAGTGCATCATGCTGCTGCACTCAATGATACATTGGCCTCCAACAGAACTCCTGCCTTATTTAGCCTTTCAAGAGCCCTCGTGAGTTATGTGCACAATTTTCTCTACGGCACGAGAAAAAAGGGAAAGAGCTCATTTTGCCTCGATTTTTTTAGCAGGTTGCACTTTCACTGTCTCCACAACGGAAACGCCTAGATTGTGGGCTAAAATCTATCTCCTATGGGAATCTATGTGCATATAATAAAATTCAAAGCTTATCTTAATGATAATAAAAAAGCCAATTTCAGATAAGATATTTCCATGGTTCAAGCTGGCAAGCTGTGTAAATTAAATGTACTTCCTTAGATAATGATTTTATGAATTAAAACCAAATTTATGATATTGTCAACCGACTTGTCGAATCACCGAAGAAACTGATAAGTTTAGTTGTTTGTTGTTTGTTATTGTTTCCCTTTAAGTTTTTGGCACTTGCGAAAAATGAAGTGAATTTACAGTCCTCGAGTTTTACATACATAAGTGAGATAAGACCCGGGCTTCTTTCGTATAAAAGGGCTGCCGGGTTTTGGATCCCTCATAAGTTGTACGACTTGATCAAGATGAAACTGTTCGTATTCCTGGCCTTGGCCGTGGCCGCGGCTTCGGCTGTGCCTGCTCCCGCCCAGAAGCTGACCCCGGTGCCCATCAAGGACATCCAGGGTCGCATCACCAACGGCTACCCGGCCTACGAGGGCAAGGTGCCCTACATTGTGGGCCTGAGCTTCAGCGGCAACGGCGGCAACTGGTGGTGCGGAGGCTCCATCATCGGCAACACCTGGGTCCTGACCGCCGCCCACTGCACCAACGGCGCCAACGGAGTGACCATCAACTACGGAGCCAGCATCCGCACCCAGCCGCAGTACACCCACTGGGTGGGCAGTGGCGACATCATCCAGCACCACCACTACAACAGCGGCAACCTGCACAACGACATCTCCCTGATCCGCACCCCGCACGTGGACTTCTGGAGCCTGGTCAACAAGGTGGATGTGCCCAGCAAGAACGACCGCTACCAGGACTACGCCAACTGGTGGGCCGTGGCCTCCGGATGGGGCGGCACCTACGACGGCAGCCCACTCCCCGACTGGCTCCAGAGCGTGGATGTCCAGATCATGTCCCACAGCGACTGCAGCCGCTACTGGTCCCTCCACGACTACATGATCTGCATCAACACCGACGGAGGAAGGTCCACCTGCGGAGGCGACTCCGGTGGCCCCCTGGTCACGCACGAGGGCAACCGCCTGGTCGGAGTGACCTCCTTCGGCTCCGCCAGTGGCTGCCAGTCTGGCTACCCCGCCGTCTTCACCCGCGTCACCGGATACCTCGACTGGATCAGCGACAACACCGGCATTTCCAACTAAGCAGGTTAATGTGATCCCAGTTCAATCTGGGTTCTTTAATAAACGATATAGCCATGAAACAGTGTGAGTTTCCTACTTGATCCTTGGTGGGTTGTGGTTCATCATATTGGGGATCAGCTTGTTTATTATTAGTAGTTAGTAGTAGTATGTACTACTCGTATGTAAAACTCGAAGGCTGTAAATTTTGATCAAGTTATCATCGTGTCCAGTCTTTCCGGCTGATAAGCAAACCGCAAGTGCATTCTTTGTTAAAGTTATGGCCCACATTTGAAGTGGAATGACGTGTGGCTAATTTGCAACCTGTTTTATAGATTGTCAATAATATCTCAAGAGAGTACTAGGAAGGTAACAGTTTTCGAAAGTTCTTTACATTTAAATATATGATAGGAAACACTTTAAACACGAAATGTCTAGATAATTATTGATCCAACAAGTACACTTGTTTTTTTAGGCAAACTTTGATCAAACATAAAATGTTCTCATTACTCTAAATTATTACACTTTTATGGAAAAGAAAGAAGGTTTGTATCCACAGTTTGCTTGGAATCGAATGATTAGAAAGGTCTTATGAGTATAATCCGAGGTCTACTTATTAAAATAAATCAAAGAATGGAGTGAAAAAATCACTTTATTTTAAACTAATCGAACTTATTTTCCAGAGAAGTAAGTGAAAAGTTTATCCTTTGAAGCATCTAATAATAGATGCCAGTCTCCTCCTTGATCCACTCCAGATACTTGGTGACCCTGGTGAAGCCAGCAGGTCCTGCAACCTGGCAGCCGTAATCGGAGACAAACGAGGTGATTCCGATGAGCTTATCACCCTCCTTGGTGACCAGAGGACCACCGGAGTCGCCCTGGCAGGTGGCCTTGCCGTCCGGAGTCTCCACACAGATGGTGTTCTCGGAGGGCGTCTCCGTTCCGTAGTAGGCCTGGCACTCCGCCACAGAGATCACCTGCAGGTCCACGACTCGCAGGTCCTCCACCACATTGCTGCCATCGTAAATGGCTCCCCAGCCGGAGGCCTGAACCCAACTGTTCTCATAGGAGTTGTAGCGATCATCCAGACTGGGCAGCTCGATCTTGTTGACCAGGCTGTAGAAATCCACATGGGGAGTCCTGATCAGAGCCAAATCATGATCGAGTCCAACGTAGTGGGGATATCTGATGAAGTTCTCCTTGCTGACCGTGTGTCGGAAGGCAGGTTCGTTGTAGTTAATGGCACCGTAGTACAGTGAAGCTTCATCGGCACTGAAAAGATTTAAAGTATATTAATGGAATATTTGATATATTATGTTTAAAACCTACCCAGCGGTACAGTGGGCCGCAGTCAGTACCCAAGTATGTCCAATAATAGATCCTCCGCACCACCACCAGTTTCCGTTGCTGTTAAGGCTAACTCCTACGATATAGGGCACCTGACCCTCAGTCGCCTGATTTCCGTTGGTGATACGACCTTCGATGCTCCACCCATGCTGTATCTCAAGATCCCGCGGGTGGATTGCCGAGTGGGAAACCTTAAGGGCGCTACAGACCCCAAGGGAAACCACAAGCGACAAAAGTATAAGACCCCTCATTTTTGAAGACTAAATCGCTCCATTGGTGGTCCGAATATTATATAGCCCAACCCAAATCATTATCGATGTAAATTTAAAGAGCCAAATCTTATCGCGCATGTGCCGCTACCTCAGTGGCTTTTATCAATGAAAAAGTCTGATTTATATTGGCAATTATTTCAGCTGAGTGTTTGACAAGATTATTATTCAAAATGAAAAATTACAGATTATGTACCTATTTCTTAAGTTTAAGTATTTAGATTGGCCAAGAACCTCATATTGCTTCATTGCCATTGGTGATACGACCCTCGATGCTGTGATGCTCGACCTTCAGATCCCGTGGATGGACAATCGTATGGGGTACAGTGAAGCCACTGCAGAGCCACTGCATTGCAAAAAACCTCCTATGGCGGTCATAGTTTTAAATAGCCTGAATGAACTCATTATCTATGCAATATAATAAAACATTTAGATTTATATCACCAAGTTAGTACTTTGACTATATGACGGATAGATAAGTTGAAATGTACTTAAAAAGCTGGCTACTGATACGAGTACATAGTGAATGAAAAATAGTACAAGCATGCTAGATAGATATTTTAGTAAATATTTTTATTTCCTTTTTTAATGACAATACAGCCATGAAACCCAGTTAAACCCTCCGGCATAGAAATTTCCCTCGAGGGTCATGTGATATCCTTGAAGAACAAGAGGAACTGGGGGACAGAAAAGAAAATACGATTATGGCAATCAAAAGGGAAGTCCAGTTTCGGAACTCTGGTGCAGTGCAGTTCCTCCTAAAGAGCGACCATGGTGTGTGAAATCCGATACAAGTTCTGAGGAAAGCCACAAACGGAGTGGGTGGACTAGTCCAGTCATTAAGATTCTATGGGGAATGTTTATGTTTGCATTCTCCGTGCTTCCACTTGACCGCCGTACTCTCGTTTCCCAATCGAAATGTGCAACATCTCGGGGCAGGAAACTCACCACACGGAACGGAGAGCTATTAAAGCCGACCCCCAACGAATCGTGACTCAGTTCCCGACTTGGCGTCCAGGCAGTCAGACCCCTTCGCGAGGATAACGCCCAGGACCTCCCACGAGTATTCCGAACAATTAATAATACAATTAAAATTTAAAATTAAAACTCGATTCCTACAGGCAGTGCAAAAGAAAAAAACAAAAGTGCAGGCATTAATTAATTTAATGCATGTGCACAATATCCTGGAAGTACAAAGAGGATACACGATATATACCCTTTACGCCGAGTGAGTGACTGGATGTTCGAAGAAGTGTTTAAAGGATAGTGTTGTTTGCCGTGCACGATGCCCATAACAACAGGGCCCGCGATTACCTTTTAAGGTGGGGCGATTAAGTCACGCTCTTGCCCTATCAGCGGCATCATCATGCCAAGTCCTTTCATTGGGAGTAATGACATCGTGGCTTTAATGGGGGACTAAAAGTTTGAAGAATTTGAATTGATTCCTGGCTTATAGGGGCAAGAGGTGTCATAATTAATACCATCATTCGATACCAAGCGAACTTTTTGTTTATTAATATCATAATTAGATTAAGATACGATCGAAATATGAATTAATCACATAAAAATTGTGGCTTTTCTCAGATTTCTCACAGTACATACATGTTATGTATGTTTTATTTATATATGTAATCCATTTATCATATAATCTAAATTATCTCCTCTAATAGTAATCTACAAGTAAATCTATAGATACGACATCTATCTTGAGCATTTTTTCAATATCAAAAAATAAGGTATCAATGTAGTTAGGAACATTCACAAGTGCAGTTATAAGTTCTTTTCAAATGTTTAGTTTGTGATATTTTATTATAATGTCCAACATTACAGACGCTTCCACCAAAAGTACAATAGAGGAAACCAAAATGTTCCAAGGCAGCACCAAAGGACACAATCGATTGTCTCGAAGTGACTAGGTCAGGCGAGAAGGCCCTAGATTATAATCCCCCAGAGAACCCTCAGGATGCACCAGGTACTTAGCTACGAGACGGCGGTGCGGGCCAACAGCTCCCGCGAATTCCGCGAATACGTCTCCAAGCGCACGTGTGCCTCCCTGGTCCTAACGATTGCCTTCTTCATGCTGATATCAGGTGAGTGGATCCAGGGGATGCACTACATGAAATCGGAGGACGTTCCCTAACGAGTCACATTTGTTTCGGCAGGATACTTGCTGGGCAATTTTGTGGCCGAGCGAAAGTACCACATACGCCAGCTGACAAAGGGCGTAGTTAAGAATGCGGACGGCGAGAGATCCGTGAAGCTGAATAGCGCCGAATATGCCAGCCTGCAGGAGCTGCAATCGTATCAGAAGGCCAAGGGCAAGCTACTGGCGTCCGCCCAGGATCTGGACAAGCTGCAGCAGCTGGAAGAGACCGAACACTACCTGGCCACCTCGCTGAACACGGAGATCTTCAACAAGTACATATCCTGCACGCAGGACATCCCACCCAACACGAACATAGCGGCCAGCCAGTTCACGGAGCAGCTGATCGACAACACGGTGGCCAGGCAGCGGCAGTGCATGAGGATCATCCAGGGGGTCATAGACAATCACCTGGCCAACAGTCAGCTCTAGATGCCGGATTCTAGACCCCAGGATTTACGGTTTAGTGGGCCAACGTTCGGAATTTATCACTTATGTATGTGCTTTTAGGTGTGCTCAATGTGTGTGTTTCCAGCTAACTAGAAAATAACTTTTGTAATTTACAAAACTTTTTTATACATGTCAGCATTTAAAGAAAAACTATAAATAAATGTGTGGTTATTATAACTAGATAATAAACTGTGATAACTAAATATATATTTTTCTGAAAAGTAATAGCAGCAGTTAGTTTTCCGATATACTGAAAAGGAAATAGTAATAATACTAAAATCTTCTTATTACTACTTTGTTATTTACATTCCTCGAAAAATATATATTTAGTTTTTATGGATTTTTATTAATTATATTGACGATACAATGAATTTACACCCTTAACGGGCAGAAAATGTCCTGCGCTGTTGAAAACCCACTTTTCCAGGGGAATCACATCATCATCGGAGAACAACAGGAACAGATACTTGAGGGTCGCTCCCAAAAAGAAAGACCTTTGGACGTCATCCGGTTCCGAGGAACTGTTATTGACGTCCATGATACCAGTATATCCATTGGGCGTCCGGCAGTATTTCTCTATTGCCAGCAGAAGCTCAAAACCCCGAAGGCGATACTTTTCATCATGGGTCAGTCGCCAGAGTATAAAATAGCTTTCCGCGACTTCTGGTTGTAACATATAGAAGTTTCTCTGAAGGGGGAGAATTTCCTTCTGGCTTTTTTTCGTAAATGCAAATGTATCCGGACCTAATCCCGTAGGAGATTCCCAAAACATGTCATGGCAAGTATCTGCTATCCCGATTCCGATCTCGGAATACTTCTCCCAGTGCTCCATCGAGGTTGCTGCTGCTCCCAGGGCAAAAAGTGCGCCACCAAAACAATCCGACTGTTTCATCCGATGGCTTAGAAAACCATCTCTCATCTCCGTTACATAGGTTACATCTTCGTCGTTTATGACAACCAGATTTTGAGCTACAGCCAGCAAAGCGTCCTCGAATAGATCTTCGCTTTGAGAATCTGTTTCCCCGGATTGCATCCATGATTTAAGGAGTGTGTCATAATATCGGTTCACCGAGCAGTTGTGGTTTTCCCAAGTACCATACTTTGTGCAAAAGGCATTGGGATACAGACCTTTGACCTTGGTTGCCTCCTCAATCCTTTGCCGAATTCCATCCACTTGATCCAGGTAAACTGAATCTCCAGTGATTTCGCTGAGGTAAAAGAACTCCAAGTACAGCGCTCCAAACTCCGAAGTTCGAGACACGTCATCCAGATACCTTGAGAGGGTACTGCCTTTCTTTGGAACCACTAGTCGCCTGGGTATTCCAGTTGGCGTGTCGAAGGCAGACAGGATCCTATCCGCAATATGAACGGCCTTATCCTTGTACAGGAGATCCCCAGTGAGGGAGTAGAGAGTTAGCATGGGACAGAGCAGCCTGGAAGTTAGCACTATAACGGGCAATGGTTCATCAACTCGATCCAAACTGAATGACTTTTCGATCCAATCTCGAGAACGCTTCAACTCTTTCTCCAGACCCATAATATACAGAGTGTCCAAGCTCTCTATAATGGTTGCACCGAGTTTGTAGGACCCGAAATCACTACCGCCATGTACGCGTCGTGAAATCGGGCGAAATTCATTGGTGCCCCATACAACGCGAGCATAGTTCCGCCAGGCATGCAGCATCATCTCCTTAATCTTTACTCGCACCTCGGCGGGATTTATCTCCTCCGTTAATAACACTTCATTCGCCAAATTTTCTTGAAACGCTTGCCTTATCAATGCCCTGCACTGAACATAGGTAATAGCAATTACGCCGACTGAGAGAATCCCGGTAAGAATTATTCCGATTCTTGATGCGGTATTTGCCGTATACCATTTAAAATGCGCTCGTCGAACAGCGAAATGAAAGAAATACATTCTGGAACTGAGTCAGCTTGGTTAATAAGTACATTGAGATCGACATTTTGCAATTAACTAATCCAACCCAAACTACTGGCCGTAGTCTCCCGACACTTGATTAAACATTTGAGTTCGCTTTGTTGTACCTTTTACTTTTAAAAAGAAAGCATGTGTCACTCTAAAAATAGAGTAACATTAAAAACAGGTTTTGAGTAAATTACGGCCAACAGTATAGTTTAAAGTATAAATACATTTTTAATATATTAGTTCGATTATTTAATATACCTATTTCATATCTACTGAGTAGATATAATATTGCGCATTTGCCGAATGGCCGTCACCAGACGCGGCTCGCACCCGCTGCTGAGGGTGAGGTACTGATCTGGAGCAGCTTTTAGCAGCGTGAGGATCTGGGACAACTGCAGGTTGATGGATAAGCCGAGCTCCTCGAGCACGTTGGAAAGGTACTCAATATCCACGCTGAGCTGAGTGGCCGAGGAGGCGGGCAGCGACTTAATCTGCAGTATCTGCGCCTGGTACAAAACGCAGCACTGCTCCACAACCAGGGAGAGCAGGACGTCGGCGCAGGGAATGGCTTGTGTATACTTAATGTTGCACACCTCCAGAGCCTGCTTCAGCAGAGATGATGGCGACAGCAGCAGCGGTTCCAGGTGCTGCGGCAAGGTGAGCAGGTACTGACCAATCTGGGTGATGCTCTCTTGCGGGGCAAAGCTGAAAGAGGGCATATCAATGCCTGACGCAGCGTGATCCTGGACAGGCGGGCGAATGTGCGCCAAGTGGGTCTCAATGGGCTGCAGTAATATATTGAGCGTTATGTCGTGTGTATCGGCAAAGTGACTTTTTAAAGTGGCATAAATCTGTGGAAAGATACCCAGGCTATCGGTGGCCTCCGACTTCTTTTGCTGAAAGTCTGCTATGCTGTTCAACAGCTGCGTGCGAGCCGCATGATCGCAGGTCTGGAAAATGGTGATGGGTCCTCGATTGGACGGTTTGGTCAGCTTGTTGGACAAAGACACCATGCGTGTGTGCAAGTCCTGTTCAAATTGATGCAGCTGCACCTGAAAGTCGGCCAGACATTGCAACTGCGACATGGTGTACTGCAGCAGAGACCAGTTTTCACTCTGTGCTGCATAACTGCTGGATCCCAGACTGAGTCCAATCTGTCGTTGGATGCGTCCGAAACTCTCCAGCTGACGCTTGAAGATGCCGTTCAGCAGGCTTATGAGTTTGCAAAGAGCCAAGTCACTGGTTATCGAGGCACAGCGTTCGCAGGCCTCTTTTAGCCACTCGTAAAGTTTCCGTGTACTCTCCTCCAGATGACGCACTCCGTCGCTGGGAGTGGCCTGATTGGATGAAAGGCGATCCACCTGAATCGGTATAAAACTATTAAACCGAATTCAACATAACTTAAAGATCATATTGTTCTACCTGCGTGGACAGCTGGGTCTCCTCCAAGCGCGGATATTGTTGGATAAACTTGTGGAAATACTCAAAAATCGCCTCGCCTAGAAGACGATGCAGTTCCTCGGACAACGTAATGTGCGACTGCTCTAGCAAGGAGTTCAAGTGCAACACAAAACTGTGATTCACCTGGGCGAACAAGGCCAGCATCTCTAATCTTTCATTGGAAGTCTTCAAAAGCTGTAGAATATGAGCATCCCGCGCGGGTTGCAATGCCGGCAGCAGTTCAGCAATCACCAGAAAGGGCTGTAAGTTGTCCTCGCCGAAGAGATTGGAGCACCACTTGACCTGGCGTTGGCAGTGCTCCAGCAGCTGATCGTAGTAGAGACTGAGGAACTGTTGCTGCTGCTGTTGAGAATGGTCCGTGCCCTGTAGCTCCAGAGTCTGCTTCCATTGCTGCTGCCAAAAGTTCTTCTGCACAGCTCGGTAATATTGCTGGAGTTGCGGCAGCCGCTGTATGCTGGTGAAGATCTGGACATAGTGCTGGGCCTGCTCCGTATTGCCCTCCGCAAAGCACTGAACCACACTGGGCGAGGCCAGGGCCTCCAGGCGGTTCTTGAAGTCCTCCACTTGGGTCTGTCGCTCGGCATGTCCTGGCAACTGCTCCTGGGCGTGCAGCGACTTTTGCAGGGCTATCAACTTGTCGCAGACTCCCTGGAAGTTAAGAATTAACAATACAATTTGTAATATATGATTGGCATTCCACGCACCTTCAGATCATTGCGCTCGAAACCATCCTCCAGCTCGGCCAGGAGATTTCCCCAGCCATCCGACTCTTGCAGCGACTCCTTGGCCACTTGGAGCTTCTGACTCTTGGTGTTGAGCCGCTCCAAGGTGGCCATGCACTCGCCGGTTTCGTTCTGCACCGCAGCCACCTCCAAGCGCATGGCACTCATCTTCTCCTGCAGCCGGCGGACGTCTCCTTGCAGGGCAGCCGACTCCTTGGCGATCCTCGGCATGCTGGCCACCACCTGGCGACTGGACTCCTCCACAGCATTGTTTACCTGGGAATAAGATATTTTTTGGATGGAGAACAAAACAGCTGGTGATCTTCTCACGTTGAATATGTACAGCTGTAGCTTGGCCACGTAGCTCCGGATGAAGGAGGAGGCGGCGTCGCTGTCGTCCCGGCCATTCTCCTCCACAAACTTCTTGTAGTTGGCGTTTATCCACTCCGCAGGACTAAAATTTGGTCCCGAAAGAGCCGAAACATCCATGGTGCACTTGGTGACGTTGATTCAAGCTGTGTGACCGTGCTTGGTGAGGAAAATTATACCACAGAAACGAGGATTCAATGGCTATGAATATGCGGATGCGGATAATTTATATTTATGCGGATTATTTTTAGCTAGTTTTATAATTTTACTAACAAATTAACTTATATATTTTTTGTTTTGTGTATTCACTCTTTTGTTTTTCACTGTCCCGGTAAAATAAAGTCTTACATTTAGTTTATCCTATCAAAAATTACAGAACTTAAAATTTTTCAAAAACCAAAACTAATAAAAAAGCTATGAATAAATTTAAATTTAACATATACATTTAAGGTCTAAGTTTTATTGTAAGAAGCCCGCGAAATATATAAGCTTGCGGATGTTGTGCGAATATCTAACCCGGCTGGTTTTGCGAGGCGTTATGGTGTTTTAGAGGGACAATCACAGCGGGCACACTACAAAAAATACAATATTTTCATAGGGAGTTTTTGGGATTTAAGTTTATTTGGTTCGTAAAACATGTCACTTGGCAATGCCGATCCCTGGCACTTGAAAAACACAACAGTTGAGCAAGGAAGCACGAAGACCGCGGAGAAGAGCACCAGTTTTGAGGACAACTTCACCCCGCCCCCGCCCCCAGGAACAGAGAGCATCTCGGAAAGGGACGTGAAAATCGAGCCCCTGCCGGATTCCAGCGACTATCTAAAGTTACTAGGTGGGTTTTAGGTCCTGTAAAGCACATATCACCATTAAATAACCATCTCTCTTAGAACGGAAGCTGGCCCGGGTGCAAAAGGGAAACAAGCTGCTGGACAACCTGCGCGACAAGCGGCAGGATTGCATGCGGGGATTACTCTCCTCGGAGGGAGTGCCCATTTCCATATTCGAGCAGTTCCTCGAGCTAGACGCCCCCATCGAGAGTGGTCGCCTCCACCGACACCTGCTGCCCGTTCAGGCGGTAAACGTCGGCGAAACCTTCCACATATTGGAGCACGACGCACTGCAGCAGTCGGCGGAGGAAGCAGCAGCAGAGGAGAAAGAGGAGGGGGATCAGCCTCCGGCTGAGCACTAAACAAATCACAATGGACTCCCTTTTCGGCAAGGTCTTCATGTTCCTCACGGATCTCGCCTGGAAATCTCGTCTCACCATTCCCATCATGGTCACGACTGCATTTCTCGTCATGGACATCCGCCTGCAGATCGAGATCAACATACAGTCCGGGCAATTTGTGAGTTTTGCAACAATACTTGGGTGAACTGAATTCCTTGGAACTTGAACTTTGAAACCTGTTTGTGGCGAATGTTTACTCAATTCTCAGAACATGTGTTCATTACAAAAAAAAATTAGTTTATTAAATTACTCATTGAAAACTGCTATTTTGATGATAAACGATGGTCATTTAGGCAGCTAGTAATCAAGATACAAAAAGTTTTAAAGGTTAAAGTATTCAAGAGCCTCATCCTGTTTTTCCAAACCTATTCTAAATAAAACCTTCCATTATCCAGAACGCCAGCGATCTGGAGGATGCTGATGATGGCTTCGACGACCACTTTGGTGCCCACGATCACGGATCGGACGACGAGAGCGGCAGTGACAGCTATACGGATGAGGAGTACAACAGCGAGTACACCAACGACGATGGTAACAACAGCGAAACGTCCCACTACAGCCTGGAAATGTACGATCCTTGGGGGTCAGAGGACGAAGTCGACGCCAACTACTCGCGGGAAATGCAGTTTTAAGACACAATCTAAATTTTAGGCCTAAGCGGAAGTAACTAGCTTTATTTTATGTACATATACTCAGTAATATCGAGCCTCTATTTATCCATCTCAAGTAGTCAGTCATAATTAAACAAACGTAGTTAAGTGCAATATCTTTATTGTCCGTTTACATGTAGAGCTTGATCAACTCATCGCTCACGGCCGAGGGCGTCAGTCTTCCAAGGTCGGTGAAGAGCAGAGTGATGTAGACAGGTGGCGTATAGTCGACCAGTGGATGCACCTTGCTCACATCGTTCAGATGCTTGCGGGAGTACTACAAAGAAGCCAGCTTTTAGAAGATTTCCTATTATTAATTCCATAAGAACTAACCTTGTATTCGTTCGGAAGATCGCGCTGATTGAGTGGATACAGACGACTGAATTTGAAGCTCTCCGCCAGGACGTAGAAGGGTTTCTTCATCTCGCGGGCGCACAAGCCCATGGTGTAGGTGCCTATGCGGTTGATGATCCCGCCGCTCTCCACCACCGCTTCGGCACCAACCATCACAAAGTCCACCGATTCCATCACATAGCCAGTGGCGGAGTCCAGGATCAGAGTACAGTCAATGCCAGCGGCATGCAGGTCCTTAACCATCTCTTCGCTAAAGATGGGAAGTATTTATAATTGGGTATTTCTGGGGAAATTGTAATGTAACCCACCCGGAGTTTCCTGTGCCGCCCTGCGTTACGTACACATGGAAGGACTTCTTGTTCTGCGAGGCCGTAATCAAGGCTTTGAGGACCACTCGGGACCTGGAGTGGGTCAATATCCGGCAGCCGTCGGTGATGAACCTCTGGGCCTGCTGGGCAATCACCTGGATAGAAGTTTGTATTGAGAAGATGGTTAACGTGCTTGGAATAGCTTTCTTTATTGAAGTGGATACCTGCCGGGAGTTAAGCAACTTGGTGAGAAAGATCTTGCCGCGGTTCAACATAATCTGGCGGCACTCCTCCATGTGCTTGTCGTCCAGACTGAGGGTGATGAACCGGCAGAAGAGCTCCCCGGCGGAAACAATGGCAGCAATGGACAAATCCGTGTTCCGCATGGCGGCCACCGCTTCCCTCATGGTTGTGTGGAGGATGTGAATGGTGCCAACTGGGGGATGGGTTATACAGGTTTAAAATGAACTACAAAGGCGAATTTTTAGCCAACATACACTGTTTCTTTTCCAGGATCATAAGCAGAGTCCTGATGGCGGCAATGCCGGAGGAAAGGTCCTTATCCTCCTCGAGGAGCTGCAGGAAGTACTTGACCACATCTGAGGGTGGAAACAGTTAATAAACCTTGGCCAAAACATTGTGCATTTATTTAACTCACCAAAATCCTGGCCATTTTCCGTAATTTGCGGCATTTTGATGAAATTGTGAGAATTGCCGCACGTTAAACGTCAACAAAATAAACAGCTGTTCGTCGAGGGCCTCTCTACACGTTGCAATTAATCGATTGCCGATTGGCAGTCCGCGTTATCGATTGCCAGATTGCCGGGGCTGAAACGTAAACAATCAAAAATTCTGTGGCTATGTTTTTTTTGTTAAAAAACATTTTCGGCCAACAATCGTAACAAAATCCACAGCATGTAAATTCTAGTAAAACGCCGGCAACGCAGTAAATGAAGAGTTCCAATTGAGTCAGCAGCAGCCAAGAGCGCGGGATTCGAGGCCTGAGCCTCCGGAACAGAGCCACACCATGTTCAAACTGGAGTCCTACATCACTCCCATTCTGCTGAGCTACGTGGCCAAGTACGTGAAGAATTTTCGCGACGAGGATGCCCAGGTGTCGCTGTGGGAGGGCGAGGTGGCCTTCCAGAACCTGGACCTGCGCCTGGAGGTACTCGAGGAGGAGCTCAATCTCCCCGTGGAGCTGGTTTCGGGCCACATTCACGAACTGAGCATACAGGTGCCCTGGACGAAGCTAATGTCCGAGCCGGTGAAGATCGTCATTAACACCATCGAGTTCGTGGCCAAGTTGCCGGATAGCGAGAGCAAGCAGCGCCGGGCCTCCTTTCAGCAGGAGCAGCGAAGGAATTCCAAGCGAGCCTCCGTGGAGCAGCCGGATCAGCAGCAGCAGCCCAAGAGCCCCGGAGCGGCCAGCTCCTCCAGCGTGGTCAACAAGATCATCAACAATATCAGCCTGCAGTGCCACAACATCATCTTGAAGTATGTGGAGGACGACATCGTGGTCTCCATGAATGTGCAGACCCTGAACTTCAGCTCTGCCGGCGAGAACTGGAAGCCCACCATGGTGGACATCCACCCGGTGTCCGTGGTCATGCGCAAGTTACTTCAGGTCTCCGATCTGACCATCTGCCTGGACAAGCGGAACACGGCTGGCAGGATTGAAGTGTGTCAGGAGCCGGTGCTCTACCGCTGCACTCTGGAGTGTCGGGTGCTCCGAAAGTACAACGCCAATACTGTGAGCACTTCGAGCACCACACGCATAGGAGTCTTCACCAAGGCCCTGGACATCAATGTGTCATCTCTGCAATTCCCCATGGTAATGAGACTGGTGAAAATGCTGATTGAACTAAAGCCAGCCGCGAGCGAGGAGGATCGCCAGAATCTGGAGGAGGGGGAGGCAGTAGCCGAGGGCAACGAGGCGCAGGACGGCGCGGAACCCACTGGTCAAAGCGTGTTTTGGTGGGCGTGGAACCTGTTGCCCAGCTTCGATCCCCAGGCTCCCTCCTCCTCCTGTGATGCTCCTGTCGGTCACGCCTTCGATTTGGGCATATACGCCGAGGAGCTGAATTTCCAGTTCAAAAACTCTGAGTACTTCACCGACCAGAGCATGGGTGGCATCAAGCGGATACGCTATACCCCCATCCTGCGGATCAGTCTAGGCGGACTCTATTACGAACGGACGCTGCTAAAGGAGTGCGATTGGGCCAACGTGAAAGCGGGCCTTTCCAGCATGTGCATGGAGCCATTGGGCGCTTACCGCAGCGAAGATCCCGTAGACCGCAATCTGGTAAATACCCAGGAAGTAAGTATATCAAAATAATTTATTGTGCTCACTACTTAATATCCACTTTCCACAGTTCCAGGAAGAGCGCTCCTTCATCGACAAGAGTCTGTTTGACGAGAACTACATGTTTGCGGATCGCTCCTGGTGCAGCTACAACTACGAGGACTACGTGGCCAGGAACACGGATGAGTATATGCTGTACCGCAGTCCTGTACTGGCCTTCGATATTATCGAGCACCGGGTGCCTAGGCCAACCAGCCATCCGGTGGCGGAGAGCCAGCTGAGAGACCTGGGACTTCGCATCCAGTATCGCCTCCTGTCCGCCGGAATCACCTTCCACTTTTCACAGTCATTTGCGCAGGTTAAAAATGTAATTAGCGATTTAATTCGTCCTTACGATTACCCGGGATATCATTCAGAATCGGTAAAAGCTGAGGATCGCAGTGCGCCCGAGCCGGAGAACAGGAATGCCGATATGACCATACCGGATTTGGAGTATCTGATGGGACTCGTGCCCACGTGCAACTACAAAATTGAGTTGCGGAATATAGTGCTCCAGTTGTATCCCCGCCAGCAGCAAGAAGAATATTCTGCAATCAATCAACACCAGCTGACAACCACAGTCAAGCAATCCCTCTTGCCATATCTGCAGCTGAAGATCTCTCTAGTCGAGGGCACAATGTGTGGTCCAGTAAACCCCCTTCGCCTGGTCCAACTGATCACTCATCTGCAGGATAAACCTCGGGAGGTGGTCAATGCCTGCTACAACTGCTATAACTTCAACATAAAGAACTTGGCGCTGATGATTCTTAACACAACCCCGGATAATGGCCGGGCCAAGCTTTTGAACATTCCACGGATGCAGGTAAACTGGAACCGCCTGCTGGCACCTCAACTCTGGCGTCAGAATGAAGCGGCTCTAGAGACGTCCGAAATCAAGTCGGAGATCATAACATTAGAGTTCTCCAAGCGTGAGGTGATCATCGCCAAGCGTTTACTACCGCTGATCTCGAGTTTTAATGGTCCGGATCTCTGCGATCTGGCCCACATTGTAGCCCATGCCCACGCCCATTCGGATGTAATCAAACTGCAAAGCGTGGGCACCAAACTGGGGCTGAGTTACCACAAGTACCACACCCATTTGGCTGCCGTGGGCTCACTCCAAGGTATTCACACCGATGCCGTCCACACCAAGATGAATGTACGAAATGTAGTGCTGTCTACATCGAAGAACGCGAACAATAAGTGGTTGGAGGTGCAGCTTCAATTCCCCCTGGAGGAGGCCAATGCGAAGCTGGAAAAGATGCCCGGCACAGTAATGTGCCTTTGGCTGGAACCATTTCGCATCACCACGGACATCTATCTGCTGCAGTTTCTAAACTTTTCGGATCTTAGTGGAAAGAAAAAACCAAAAGAGAAGGGTATGTGGTACATCTAGCTATCAGGTTTTGCGGTATTATAAAACTATCTTGTTTACAGAATTAGAAACGGAATCGGAGTCGGAGCCACCTCTTACCCAATCTGTTTCGAATTATTCCACTATTTCCGCCTCTGCGATGGCCTTAAATGATTATCAACCACGACGAATCAGCAGAAACAATAGTCGAAAGATCTCGGTTCCCGAGGAGACAGTGCATCTGAGCTCAGAACGGGATGAGAGACACACCCAGGTAGAGCCTGTAAACATACCCGTGTCCAGTAAGCCTCAGCCAAGTAGTTTCGACGCCTCGGACCTCGTGAAACGGCTGACCAACATGGTGGTTCTGGTGGAGATTGCTCAGGCCAAGATTGATGTATGCGAGGTAATGACGCGGAAATCCCCTGCGGAGACGGATGTAGAGTATACATCCATTCGACTGCCCCACATGAAAGTAAAATCCGGCAACTGCGAGGCTATTCAGCGAGGAAACATCAGAGCAGTTATTCCGGTGGCCAACAACACGGAGCTTTTCAACTGGGTCTTTGACCTAAACGAGTTTAATGTGTGCTACCGCAAAGCTGATGTCACAGAGATGATTGTGGCTCCAGTTAGGACCACTATTACTTTGGCCCTATCTCACAAAATATCCGAAAAAGTCGACGCAAGAAAAGTCGGAGGAGCAAACGATCAGGAGAAGAAAGCAAAGTCTCCGGACTCGACTGAGCAAAATACTTACTCAATAAATGTGCATGTGGACATGTCGGCCATCAATATATTTGCTCAGAGGGTAAGAGAAATGGCTAGGGGAACTTTTATTATTTATTTATTTAATTCATCTACTTTCCAGGTGAAATTGTTACATGAGCACTACTTGATTCTTTCCAAGATGTACTGTTCGATGAACCCGGACGAACCTCCTTCTAAATGGCAGACAGCTAAATTAAAGCCCCGACTGGAAGTCTACACAGGCAGTGCACAAAACTATCCAGCGATAAAGGAGTTTCTGGAGCTAGATCCCAACTTCGAAGCACCCCAAGTGAAAAGTGGTAAGAAACAAATATTATTAATTATATAAATCTATTACAATGCACTTATTTCGCTTAGCTCCCAAAAACTCTATTGTGTTTTTCTGTCAATGGACTATTCCTCGAATCAGCTTTGAAATGGAAAACTCCAACGACTCGCAGCACAGTAAAATCGTCATGGTTCTGGAGGATTTACTATTGAATATTGATAAGCACAGTGACTTTACCAAGATCACCACCAAAATAGAAAACTTTGGCCTTAACTACTACGAGGAGAAGCATCAAGAATGGGAAAAGATTGAAGACTTTCACATAAAAATGTTGGGCGATAGCACAAATCTACCCTTAATCAGTGTGGTGATAACCACTGTCAGTCTTCAGGATCTGTATGCAAAGATTGGGGCGAGAAATCCGCACAACAAACAGCACACCATCTCCGAGGTGCTGATCGAGGTGCAACCGATTGAAATGGTGTTGAGCTTGGACCAAATAACCGAGTTTATGGTTCCCATATGCGAGGTTCTGGAAATTTTGGGAAGTTCCGAATCCGCACAGCCCGTAAACACAGCCTGTGCACCAGTTACCAGCCAGATAACAACGGTTCAAGATCTGCCAATGGTGCACCTAAACAGCAAGGGAATCTATGTCTACCTTCCTCTATCTACAGGCAGAAAGAGTTGCAGTGTCTTACTGCTAAGAGTTAGTACTGCAATAGATTCTACTAATGTTTAGATGATTTATCATATTTATATTGCAGATAGAGGGCATTCAGCTAACACCGAGTCTAGAAAATCCCCTAGTGCGTCAGCTTGTGCGTCCGGATGTCTACCAAAAAGCAGCGGAGCTCAACATGCTTAGTACCCCGGGCGCCCTGGTAGAGGATCGTCAGTATGAGCTTAGTGTTAGGAAGGTATCCCTGTCCACCGGTAACTGGAATCAAACCCAGAAGTATCGCATTGAGAAGAGCTTGGCGAGCAAGCATGACAATCCCGCCTTTGAGTGGAACAACCAAAGTCAATCCACTGAACTTGATCACATGCAGATATTCAAAGACTTTGACTTCATTATGATCTATGCACCGGCAATAAGTTACGATCGATTTCTGGTCTGCGGGCAAAGTGTGGAGTACAATTGCGTCACCGATTTTGTGGCTTCCTTGAACACACACCAAATCAGCTTGATTAGCTGCATCATTGTGCGCCTACAGCGACTAAGCTGCATAATCGATCAGGTCTGTGTGAGGAATGCAGAGTTGCCAAAAGTCACATCGCACAAAATACTGGGAGAAGTATCCAAATACAGCAGCGTGGACAATTCGATGTACTTTCCCCATGATCCCAATGCTCTCAAAACATGTCAGGAAAATCTGAGTAGGAAACCATCTAAAAAGCAGCTGACTGAAAAATTACGAAAAACGAGTGCAAACTCGAGTTATGCGGACGCAAGAGGCAGTAGTGACTTCTTTTACGGATCCTGCCAAAGTGACTCCGGAATCCACCTGGGCAGTCGTATGAAAGGAAACCCCAGATCGCTTGGGTCGGAGGAGATTTATCGCAGTGGACGTCAACCGAGTGTCTCGAGTTATCCCCGAAGCGTATCCTTTGTGGCCGGCACATTCGTACTAAAAATCTACGATGTCCTGGAATTGGAGGAGCTGGAAAGGCCCGTTATGAAACCACTCTTTCTCATTACCGTATCCCAGCCCAGCTTCATGTCCACTCACAATCTCAAGGCAACCATAACACAAGCCTCAGTTTTCAATATAAACATAAGCGTTGCGACTGTTGAGGCTGAAGATGGAGAACATTTGGAACAGTTTAACGAATCTGTATTTGATACATTACCTGGCCAACTTGGAAGCTCTGGGATACCACCTCCCCTGCTCACGATTAAGACCCAGTATGACCGCCTCCAGCAGAAGGAAGTCGATGTGGAGCTAAGGAAACCCATCCTGTTGAGAATATGTGAGAGCAGCATCAAGCAATTGGCCACTGATGTGATCCGTATCTACACGGTGCTCCACGAGACTCCCTGCTTCGCGGTTCGTACCCAGCGACCAGTGCCCGAAGGATCTCAACTGCGCCAGATGAAGACGAATTGCTACAACGCGGATCGGTTGCACTTATCCTGCGATCGGATAACTGTCAAGTTCTACGATGAGGAAAGGACCTACAAGTGCAGCTTTGTTTGGCTCGATCTTAGCACCCGCATTAAGTTCAGTACTCGTCCTCAAAAGGCCGTTATAAGGTCCAATCTTGGATCCTTCTATGTGCAGTCTGGAGGGAAGATGCTGCTTCATCCCTTGCTCATGCGTTTGTCGGTGGACTTGGTCAGTGAGCCGTGGTGTGATGATCTGCTGATTAATGCCACGCTAAAGCTGAATTACCTGCACGTTGACGCGGGGGTTCTGAGCATTCTGCAGCTGCAAAAGGCGAGGGATGGAATGAATCGGGTACGTGAACACGCTGACCAGGAGTGGCAGCAGTTTATCCACCGTCGTCCCGTGTTAGGCACTCCGGAAAATGTCTCTCCGTGTGACCTGATTAAATGTACCCCCTCGCACGAATCGATAGAGCGGCTGAAACGTCCCTTGAAATCAAATGCGGAATTTTACCAGGATGATCTTAGGTAGGAGATTTAAAAGAAACTTGGTTTTAATATTTTACTGATCTGTTTTTTTAAAATTATTTTAGAGCGGGCGCCTTTCAGTTCGTGTATCTGAACTCCGAGTCCGTACTGCCCATGCCCTACCAGGTGCAGATCATCAAGAAAAACTATGGCATCATCTGCTGGCGGTATCCGCAGCCACGCCAGATGACGAGCATACACATATATCCGGTGCCAATGCCAGTAAGTAGTCTAAAACAAAGTGGACTTAAATGAATTAACTAACTACTACATACATATAAAAAAGGTTAGCAGGCCCATACATATCAGGTGTCGCATGGAGTACTTTAGTGAAAATCACGAAACATTCCTGCATTACTGCGACTTTATGCTCTCGGAGACCTCCACCAAACAACTAATGCCCCCAGATCGTCCGATTTGTGCCACTATTTGGAGGGTGGTTATATTGCAATCGTTGATCTCTGTGGATGGAACATGCTTCGAGGGAAGTGAGGATGAAGATCTATCGGTGGGTCTTCCATAAATCTATAATTATTAAATAACAACTAATTATTAACTACCGTTTTAGATTGAGTACCTCCAGTCTGACTTTAAAGTGGACGAGAATAACGATTTCATATTGCATCCCAAAGTTCTAGTGGGCTGCATGCGAATCGATACCGTCTTCAAGGCGGAAAAAGTGCCCAAGCTGCAGTTGTTGCTCTGCTGCCAGGATATCGAGTTGAACTTCCTGAACCAGCCGGATAACTCCGGAGAGCTCCCACATCAGCTAAATAAGTACAACCTTAAGCAGACCACCAATATCAGCCAGACATTTCTTACTGTGCATGTGGAGGACCTACAGATGCACTCGACCATATATTCAAGGAAAGATTTTAGTCTGCAGACTGAGTTGCGCACTCGAGTAAAGTGCTTAGATTATGGATTTCTAAACATGCTGGATGTTCTAGAGCCCATGAAATTCACAAGCTATGTAAGACTAACCGACTGTCCCCGCCCTCTGGTGCAAGCTAATTTCTTGGTGGATAAGCTAAGGCTCAACTGCGGACCCTATCTGATCCATACTTTACTGAGTTCCAAGTACCACTGGCAGGAGGTGCTGCAGCAGAAAGAGCTGCGACACGCCTTAATGCCCAAATGCGTTATAGTTAACCGCATACAGGCACCCATTAGCTTTGGACAAACCGGCACAGTGGAGAAAATCCCGGTGGCTTCTGGCGAAATGCAGCTCTATCACTTCCGAAGCTGCATCCATGCACAGGAACTTACTTTCTTCATAACAAATCCCGAAACCCGTCTGGTGGAGACCAGTGATTCCGTACACATAGCACTAAAGTTCGAGGACGAGCATAAGATTCATCATTTGCGAGTGGGAGAATACTGTATAACCCTCAAGTTGGGAAAACTTTCCGCCACTCAGATATATATTTTGGTTAAGGGGCAAATCGAGTTGATTAGCATGGTGCCATTTAATTTGATCACAGAGTTTAGAGAGGAGGCCATGAGCTACGAAGAAAACAACCCACCGGAGCATTTAATACTGTCCAAAGAAAGATCATCGTACTACCAGAATGTGAAGCGCAATGCAGACATCAACATGCGGTAAGTGGTATATACCTATAAATTGATCTTCAAATCCTATTTATGATTCTATAGGCTTAAGTTGACCGCTGGACTTGGAAGGGGTCGCACTGGCGATATCCCACTGAAGACCAACAATAACTTGCCTTGGCTGGTGAAGGTGCCTACGCAATCTGCCCAGCAGTTCATCAGCATTTGGGTGCGCATCTTGCGCGAGGACATTGTGATGGAGAAGCCGGCTGAGGACTTTCAACCCCAGAAGATACTGGTCTGCATTTGGCCGATCTTTGAGATATGCAACATGCTCAGCTGCGAGGTCCAGGCGACTGAAAGTATCAGCGGAGAGAGCTCCATTCTTGATGCCAAGGGAGGTAGATGGGCCCTAAACACTGCCACCACCCATGCTACAGAGCACAACGTTGCATTCACTTTCTCGTAAGATCATAAACTAGTTTTGATCCATTCAATTTAAAATGCAAATCTAATTTCAGGGGTGTCTTACGAGGTTCCTCCAAAGATGAATATTCGCTCATGTTGAGGACAATGGACTGGCACAAGTTCTTTTATTACGATCCTAACATTTGGACCATTGAAAATGCGCTGCATAAGCTGGGCAAGTCAGCGAAGCCCAAGTGGCCACTGAATGATCCGGAAGAATTGCGCGTTAGTCGCGTATTGGATTTTAAAAATTCATTTGATGTAAGGTACCGGACAAACGCGACGAGGGAGTTTTCGTGCTCTCAGGGATTGGAGGTGTCTGCCTGGGGAATGTTTATCAATGGAACCGGCTTGGACGTGAGCATTTTTATGATCAACCAGCAGGCACGCATCGAACTCAAGGCAAACAGTTTGGAAATGATGCCAAAGCTGATGAGTGCTTTCACAATTGACGTGCCCTGCGATAGTGGATGGATCGCCTCAACTCCGATTTGCTTGGAGGATTTTACGCAAAAAACGGTCAACAACGCCGGGCGATCGATGTATTTGCGGTTCAATTCATTTGTGGATATAGTTATAGTAGAGCGGGACGAGGTGATGCGTCTGATACTGGAATATAAGAAGGAAGACGACGGTCGCCGAGTCTTCAAACTGCGATCAAAGTTCGTGTTGACCAACTTTACAGATGTGGTTCTGAATGTCCTACCTCTAGCCATGGATCACAAGGAGACATCCACGCGAGATGAAGTGGAAGCATATTCAAGTGCCAAAAGCGCGCGTAGTCTTATTTCTGCGGATTCCAACAAGAACTGGTAAGGACCTATAATCATATTCGGATTAGGTTGTTAACTTGCTCTTTTCTTGTAGCATTGGTAATGCAATGGACGTTTTCTACGATCTCAACGCCCACAAGGCTAAGCACAACTGTGATACAGCATTCGTTTATTTTGTGTGCTTCAGTGTCGGTGGTAATCGGGAGATCTCTATACCCATTCCCTTGGCCATACCCTTCACCAGACGCTGCTTCAGTTTGCAGGCGGGCCACGAGTCCATTCCATTGATGATCACCCTGATAGAAAAGGACAATGTTCATTATTTGGGCGTATTCCGGGACACGTCACCTGCTATTGTCATAAGCAACAATACGAATGTCAAGTTTATTGTGGCCCAAACGAGTGCTTCGGAAAACAGCAATGTGAGCTGCACGAATTCAGAGTTCGTGGGCAGGCACTTTGAGTGGAATCAGTTGGTCTTGCCTCAAAGCAAATGCTATTATACCCCACCGCAGATGTACGCCAACTTTCCGGATGTGGAATTCACAATGTGCAATTTATCCTTGGCTGTTTATAAAGGTGGGCAATTATTGAAGCTTTCTTGTGAGATTTTGTTAAGGTATATTTTTTTTTTAAGATAAGCCCTGTGCCAAAAACAAGATCGCCTGGTCAAAGCCCGTTCGGACTGACAAGTCATGGCAGAAATTCCTGCATGTTCCCCACCACGGTGATGTGAAGGTGGTTGTCTGTGACAAACATCGAGCTATTCGCCTCAACATCTACTATATAGCTCAGCAGCTGGAGTTTTCGGTAAAGGACTTGCGATCCCGCTTAACAAAGCCTGAGAATGCTATGATGCCATTACAAGAGCAGGGACTTTCAGAATCTGATGAGAACTTCGGGCAAGATAAGGACTCCTTTAAAGATCCTTTGCCGGATATGGTGGCGTGTGCCCACTTCAGCGAGGAGTGCGAAACCAAAAGGCAGACGAGAATCAAAATCTTCATCAAGAGTTTTGTGTTCAGCCTACAGACGGACAACCGAGAAAGTGATTATTTGAAGACGGAGGTGTGCAATATCTATGCCGATGACTCTATGCTAATCTACGACGACGACGACGATCAGCGGGAACTGAACTTGCAATTGCCAAACCTTCAGGTGGATAACCAGTTGTACTCGAGTGGGAAATACGATTTTCCGGTGCTGCTCTGTGCAGAGAAACTGTATAGACGTAACTGCAGTTTGCCGCAGGTGTTCGACTTGGACTGTGTATACAAGCAGCAGGCACAGCGCTCTCCCGTCTCGCTATTCACATTTGTGTTCTACCAAGATGAAATGCAGCTGCAGAATGTTCGATGCCAGATACCCGCCTTCCGGGTGTATATCGAAGATGCCTATCTGAATCAGCTGCTGGAAGCACTGGTAGAGTGTGAACCGTCCCATTGTGTATATAGTCCGCCCGTGGAACAAGATAAAATCCTTCTGCCTGCCGGAACGACCCTTCTGCCCGACCAAGTTGTGGCCCAGTCCCTGTACATATCGGAACCCTTGCGTCTTAATAGTTTTACGGTGGAGCCCCTGAGTCTACTGCTATCCGTCCATACATCCTCGAGGCTCTACATAGCTTTAGATCACTCTCCGCTCTCCTTTTCCCGCTACGAGCGGCAACAAATCCTTACTGTGCCCCTCCGCTTCGGACAATCTCTGGGACTCCATTATCTCAGTGGAGCTATTTTCGGAGCCGGCTGGGTCGTTGGTTCCCTGGAGATCTTAGGAAGCCCAAGTGGGCTGGCGCGCTCCTTTAGCACTGGTCTTCGGGACTTTGTCTCCATGCCCGTTCAGGGTCTCTTCCGCGGACCTTGGGGCTTCCTGGTGGGAGTGACCCAAGGTTCTGCCTCGCTGCTGCGCAATGTGACTGCGGGAACCGTCAATTCTGTGACCAAACTGGCTGGTTCAGTGGCCCGGAATCTGGACAGGCTGACGCTGGATGCAGAGCACATCGAACTTACCGAGGCCAGGCGCAGAGCTCGACCCCAGGGCTTCGCCGATGGACTGACCCAAGGTCTGACTGGATTGGGCATTAGTTTGCTCGGTGCTGTTGGCGGATTGGCCCATCACACCCTGGAGGCGACGAGTTCTGTTGGTGTCATCGCTGGCCTGACCAAGGGTATTGTGGGGGCCCTGACGAAACCCATAAGTGGAGCAGCTGAAATGCTAGCCCTCACGGGACAGGGCGTCCTGCATACGGTGGGCTTCAATGCCATGCCCCAGCAGGTGGAGCCCAGCTTCACGCGAAACGTCGCCCTGCATGGAAGTTCCCATCGCATTTGGAGTTATCTGCCCGAGGAGTTGAGTCACGATCAGATGCTGTTCTTCTGTGAAATCACCCTGCTGGTCGGCACGCAGCTGCGGCCAGCTTTACTGTTCCTAACCTCGTCAGTATTGGCCATCATGCAGTCGGACAGCGAGGACCTGGCCTTCGCTTCTCCCGTTTCCAAGGTGGACGTGGTGGCGGACCGCGAGGATCCCTCCAAACTGTACTTGAGCCTGAAATCAGAGATGAGGGATGATCTAGAGGGGGTAAGTAGTAAATCAGCAAGTATTAAATCAATCACATTAAAAACCTATACTTTTAGCAGCTCAACTATACCAATGAACGCATCATGAAGTTCCTGAACGCCTCGCGACTCCAAAGCATCGCCAACGATTCGCTAAACGATCTGCTCCAGCTGCATGAACTGGATGTCGACGACCGCATCCAGCGGCAATCGCAGTGCATCTTCTACATTAAGCCCAATATAGGGGAACACCTCATCCACTATCTAAAGGTCATTAGTCGGATACAACACTGAAGATACATATGCATCTGTGCGTACGTTTTCGGATTAGTCTAAAGTATTCCTAGAATCCTGTGTATTTTATGCCAAAAATCAAAAGACATTTTTTGTTACATTTTTGCAATAAAAATTAAAAATTACGAGACATTTTCGAGCTTTCACTATGAATAGTTAACTGGATTTTATAGCATACGTTTATGTTTATTGATACATTCTATTTTCTTTATTCAGTTTCATTTTGTGTTGTCCTATTCCGCAAAATCCCTTTTCAATTGCTTTTGGCTAAAGCCGCCCACAAGCCAATATTGGATCTTAAAACTTACAACTAGAACACTGAAGCATTTTAATCAGGGCCAGATAAATCCAGCTAAGGCAAAGCCTTTGGAATTGGAAGAAACTTGTAAAAATTAACCTGTCGCCCGCAAAACCGTCGAACCAAAGTGCTTCTTATTTTTCGAGTTAAATATAATTTGCCTGGCGGTTACTGCAGTGAAAGAAAACTAGCTTACTATTTATAATACACTGTTATGTTTTGCAGGATAAAATTAATATTAAATATTAAGAATCTAATTGCAATGATAACATATGTTAACATATGATAAATTAACATCTTAATATTATATTTGCAAGATATAGTGGTATATGAAAGATGCCTAAGTGAGATACAGTTTTGAAGCTAATTTTTTCGCGTGCTTTTGCTATCCTTCCTGTTTGGAAGCCGGGATTTGGCCTTGTATGTGCGCCAGTGCGCGACCCAAAGATTCAATTATGGGTGGTTGGTGGTCGGCTCACCGCATCCGCAAGTTTGCCCGTGCAGGTCGCTTATTGAGGCCCCCGGATCCCCGGATCCCCGTTGGCCTTCTTTATGTGTTTGACATGTCTCGGGGGGAAGGCTCCATCGCCATGCCCTAGCTGGTAGCCACACAGATTTGCACACCGTTTCCGTGGGCCAAATGTACGTACGTCTATTGTTTTATGTTTATAAAAGGTGGGCATTTAACGACTCTACTGTTCCTGGCCCTAAAGTTGAGCCCTTTGTGTCCGCTTCCGCCTTTTGTCTCAGCTCGCATATTTATGTAGGCAGACACACATTAGCATTATGTGTGCTCCTTGGTTTTTTGTGTTGGCCTGCGATTTGCCCTCAAATGTGGGCTGTGACTTCTTCTTCGGGAAGTGGTTTCCACGCCCACGGAAGCCGATGATCTCCGCTAATGAGCCCTGACCAATATAACCCATCTGGCTTTGATTGAGGCCCTGCTAACGACCTGCATTTAAAAGGCTTTCCCGCCAACTTTCGTAAAACACACATATCACGCATACGCACAGTGTGCAGTGGTGGCAACAAGGCCATCAACCGATGCATTATGGCGGCCTCTCCTTTCATTTTGTTGTGTTCCCGGCCTTGGCAGCAGGGGCACCGCAGAGGGGGTCAAAGTTAGCATGCGCCATTAAGATAAGCCAATTGTTAGTGGACATTACTTGGCTAAAAACTAATCCACAAATGTTATGCCTTGCCATTTTGTGGATTTTAATACACCATCAAAAGGGAGGGCCTTGAGAGCACAAAAGTATGCCATTACTCAACGAAATAAAAATAAGAACCGAAAGATTATAGCTTTTTATGCACCCAATGCACTTTGCCGAACCTTGACGTTACTATAAATTTTAATATTTTACATTTCTGGATGAAGTGCTTTGTGGATTAATCTATTTCTACGCAAAGATTTTTACTGGAAGAAATGGATTCCTGGAACTTGTCACCCTTTGAGTACTCCCCCCGAGGATACGCCCATGTGGCGGAAACCCTTTAGCAAGTTCCTGTCGCCATCACAAGAGGCTGTACTCAAAACCTTTTCAAAGAATATATATGTGGAAATGGGAAAGCAAGTATTTAAGTATATCTGGTCAAAGTAGGAAGTCGCCTGACTTTCGCTAATGTAAATATTGTGAAAACAATCCTCGGGAGACTAAAATACACACTTCCGTGGGATCTAAGGAAAGGCATATTGGAATAAGCATATTTATAAAGGCTGACAAATACCCTGTAATACATATATTTGTATAACTTACTATAGGCTTAGAGTAAGTAACTGAAATAAATTTTAAATATTTAAATATTTTTGAAACATTCATAAATCTGCAAGCCCCTTGAACTCCATCCTGACAGGTATTTTCATTTCGCGGAATTATTCATAACTTATAGGAATAAAACGGCGTGGAATTAAGTGAGTTGAGGGTTGCAAATTTGTTCATGCTCGGATGGTTTGGGGAAGTGCTTACATGGGGCACATAAAATAAAGTCGAAAAAAATGAAATGCAATTTTCTCTAAAATGGTTACTGATAAAAAATTGATACGCCAGGCGGGAAAGTTGGCTGGTGGGCATAGCTCGCATAGACACAGGCACATGTGCATTCAAATACGTTGGATTCGGATCCAGATTCAGAGACCTTTATTCAGGAGCCCTAGGCAGTTGGATTATTCATATTTAAATTCATCTTACACCCTGTCGCCGGAGCTGGGGTTTGCTAGACTCGCAAGGGTGTCTGCCACTCCTGTCCTGGTTGCCATTCCTCATCACCTCATCCGCATCCGCATCCTCATCCCCATCCCCATTCACACGCCGAATATAATATGGATGGAATAGCTGAATAAACAGAGTCGCTTCCAGAATGTTGACAGTCCCTGTTTGTGCACCCGAAAAGGAGATGGGAACCCAATACAACTAGGAACCACTTGGTGATGGAGCAAGTCGCTTTATTCGCAATAACGTTTATATTCAGACATTTATATTTACACGAACATTCACATTCATAGTCATTTGTTTATTTGTTTCGCGTTTTATTTGTTACAACTTAAGCAAGCAGCCGTAAGCGTTGAGAATTAAGAATTAAAAACAGTTTCTTTTAGGAACCAATCCGAATATTTACAGTGACTCAAATGGATCAGTAGTACAAGTATCTTAATGAGGCCCATGGACATGGGAAATCGTATTATATTTAGTCTTTCCTTGCCGGCGAACAACCTTTCCCACTGGAATTCAACAACGTATTGGGTTTCAGATATACAGATGGCTATTTATGATTGAAAATAACCAAATTAGTGGGCACCGAGCTATATCTGATATGTTCGAAGGGCAAGGATGGTATCCTAACTTAGCTTTGGTTTCTTCAAGAGCGAATTGAAATTTGAACTAGGCGGGCAACCAATCATCTCCCAACAATCAAAAAGACCTTTTGTAAATGTATAAATTCGAGACCTTATAAGTAGCTTAGAGCCAGGTTTTGTCATCGGACGAATCCCGGTCGGAGATGCCAGGATTGGCCCGCCGGTAGTTGTTGTTGTAGGGCGAGGAGCAGACGATCTGGGTCTGCAGCTCCAGGTTCTCGCGGCCCTCCCTCTCCGGCGGAGGAACCACCTGGATGGCCGGCTGTCAGGAGAGCAGCTGGGTGGTGTTGGCCGTACTGCTGGAGTTGGTGTTCTGGCCACCAATCGGAGCTCCTGACCAGCGTTGCTGCAGCTCCTGCTGGTAGGACATCCTCTTCCTGTGACCACCGGTTGACTGGGACTCCGCCGGCAGGCTATTCCTCAGCGTCGCACTGCGTGGAGCTCCTGTGAAAGGGATTTCGAGAAGACATTGGATTAGATGCTACTTTTGCTCATCCATTTTTCCGGATAATCTGGAATCCGAACTCACCGCTGTGCGAAATTCGATGCGATTTCGGTGAGCTGGGGCAGGTATAAAGTATCGATTTCTGGGTATCTATCAATATCAATTGAGGGGTTCATTAGCGTGCAATCCCTTTGGAGGGCCAAGAACTCACCATTGCGCTTGATGCGATTGTGATCCGGGGAACCCGAGCAGGAGTACCGGGATGTCAGGTTCTCCCGCCGACTGAAGGGTTCCGTGCCTACGCGCACAAACAGACACCAGCGGAAAACCATCTTGAAACCATATCGAAAACTAGGCAGATACACGGAGAGAAAGTTCGATAGTATTGAAGATAATTTAAGCAGCTAACAAACATAAAAATTAAATGTTTATATGTCTATAAATTTGCCAAAGGTTCCAAGGCTCAATAATAATAAAGTACCTCCCAATTTCATTACTATTTTAATTTTTGAAGCATTACAGCTTTTGTGCATTAAGTACAGGCAATTCAATAAAACCCACCCCGAGGACACCTCAATACTTGGCCCCCGGGCGACTTGCTTAATTCCGTATTTATGGATAACAATTCTGGCAATCCTTGAAACACATCAACTTGTTTTATTTATGAGCAGCTTTTTTGTTCCCGGCTTCCACAGACCATCCTGTACAGCGACCTAGACAGCACTTACTCATATAATCTATGGTGTAGCGGGAGTGTTTTTTACGGGCCATCACGGCAACTTAATATCCCGTGTTCCCTATGGGTAGTAAATATAAATAAGGACCTTCGATGTCGTTGTCGTCATCATTTGCATATGGGGCGCCATCAATTGACAGGCGCTGATCCTGGGCAGTGGGTTTTGGTCTCACGTGCTGGCCGCCGTAGTTTTTTATTTCACGTAGGAGCCCCATTATCCCCGGCTTCCGTTCCAGGCCAGCGTTTCCCCATCAGTCAGATATCCGCTGACTGAGCGGAATTAATTGCAATCCGCTACGTTTTTCCGGACACAGACGCACGAACACCGACTGCCAATTTGTACGGCAATACATGTGTGAGCAACGCCTTTTGTTTAAGTGAGGATGTATGTAAAACTATGTGTATATATTTTTACACCCACAGGTTTGGTCAAAAAAATAGGTCTGGGTATTTGTGGTATTACACATTTATTTGTGGAGCCTGCCACAGAAATCCCTAGGGGTTTGAAACCTCTTTTAAAGGTGCCCAAAAGTATGCAGTAAAAAATGCAATAAAATGTTCGGGCTATTCAATATTGTTGCACTCTTTAGGGTCTTTTTATAATTGGTTTACAAATGTAGCCTCTTACATTTAATGTTTGTTTAACTTTGGGTTAAAAATAGTATTGCATAATTTTAGACACCTTTATAAGTGATTGATTTAGAGATATTAAAGCCTTATATATATGTTGCCTAATTTGTGGGTTAAATACCCTGAATGCACTACAATCCTTTTGAATAATAATGACTTATCCATCTTCTCAGCGGCCTCAAATGTCTGTCAACTTGGGTGACTGTATTTCGACCGCAGCTGTATGTCACTTTCCCGGGAGTCATGTTGTCATTTATTTACAAACTATATTCAAAGTGCGAGACAGTGACATCCACTAACCGAGGAGCATTCCGCCCGTCGCCCCTGCAGTAATGATGACGAGCACATTAATTTCCGGGGAGTCGGGCAACCAATCAACTAATCTGTCTACGGGGCTCGTAGAGAGCCGAGATGTCGAAGTCTTGAATGCTATTGCACTTAGTGCCCTAATGGTGCTAATTCAACCGCAAATTACCCAATTTGCTGCGGGTTAAAGCAACCACATGAGCTTGGTCTTGGAACATGGAACACGGCCACGTGGACACGTGGAAACTGAATAAAGTGGCAATCGATTCAGCTACTCACCGCGAATTCATCCAGCAGTATATAATGGGATTGTACATGGAGTTGCTCATGGCCAGCCAGTAGATGGCCAGGTAGAGTTCCTGGATGAAGGGTGCCTCGGTGATGGCCGGGTAGCAGGATGTGATGATGAAGTAGCTGTGGAACGGCAGCCAGCAGATGGCGAATATCAGGACGACCACAATCATCATCTTCACCACCTGTGGGAAAGTGGGGAAACCTTATGGTCAGGGCATGTGTTCTCCAGGCGTTTTGAGTTTCATTCTACAGTTAAAAGCCATTAGTCTACTTTTGTGGTAGAGAAACATAATCAAATGTGATGTCAACAGAAAAAGGCTTAAATGCGGCTTCTACTCAGAAAAGTTGTTGTACAATATTTTATTTTATAATCTAAGAATTAAAAGCAGAAAACAATATCTGTTATTCCTCATACACTTTTCGAAATGCTAAAGGCACTTCAAAAAGTTAATCAAAGCTTTAAACATCAACAAAGGTAGCCAAACTAAAGAGAAGGTTCAGAGAAAGTAATAAAAACAAAACAAACGCTAAAGCACCTGGAAAAACAATTGTAGTAAAACTTGTTCAAAATTAATTCCAAATAATTTGAAGCTCAAAGAATTTTACTGAAATTATATTTATGGAATAAAATTGAAATGAATACAACTAGTTTATACTACTTTTCCTGTAAAGGAAAAGAAAAGAACAAGGGCTTTTTAAACAAGACCATTAAAAAACAAATGCCTGTTGCTAAGTATAGTAAGTTTTAAGATAATAAAGATTATAAAAGATTATATACAGTTACATTTAAAAAAAGTAATCTTTAATATTCATTTAATTACTCCAAAAGAAAGCCATCTATTAATAGAGACTTCCTAGCATGCTTTAGATTCCAATCTGGGGTCTGCCACAACCAAGTGCTAATTGCCAACCAAGTGCCATAGGACCCCGTAAACCCACTACTTACCCTCCGTTTACTCCGCACATTCTCCACCTGACGGGGCGTGCACTCGCCAATGGTCTTGGATCCCCAGAGCTCGATGCCCACACGCGAGTAGGTGACCGTCATCGACACGATGGGCAGGAAGTAGGTTAGAATGATGATGAGGATATTGTAGCTAAACGACAGAGGCGCACAAATAGTACATAGATCAAACACCATGTTTACAAGCCTTTCAGTCAGTCGAGCAAAGCTTTTAAAGCCCCCATCCCCTATACCTTTCATACCGTTCATATCGCTCCATCGGACATTGTTGCCGCCTTTGGCTTTTGTTTTATTTTTTATTGAGCAAGTAGCAATTTGGAATGAATCTAAAATTAATGGCCTTGCATGTGGGACACAATGCAGGACGCAGGACGCAGGACCCCCACTGCCTGCTGCCAAATTGCCATACAAAATGGCTGTAAAAAGCAACACGTTTTATATGCCCCTCTTCCTGATTTCCTCCACTTCCTGGCAAACCACCCGTTCTGCCATTTGTTTTTTTATGAGAACGTCTTGGTTCAGTTTTGTCTCCGAATGTTCGCTTTTACGACCCCATCCCCGATAATCCCCATGCCCCACTGCAGATCTGGGTTACAATTGTCCCTGCATGTGCATTCCACCAGCTGAAATGACGTTGTGATTTTTTGATTTACACCTTCATCTCGGTGGCAACCAAATTCGAGGTGATTTCCCATGCACAGCCCTCAATTGTTATTCACTTTGGTTATTACATTATAAATTAAAAGAATTTACATTTGATACCTTTTTTAAGGCGCTGTTTCTTTTTGGATCTTATAAAACACATTAAAAGATAAAACAGCAAAGCGTTACTTTATGTTTAATGTATTAAAAATGTAATATTGAAATATTTTTAAATAAATAACAACTTATTCAAATTCCAGGCATTCCCAAATACTTTATATGGATAATAACATAATCTTCAACAACAAGACTTTAAAGACCCATTTTAATAATCCGAAATGCAAGTGGTAATATAAATGCTATTCTATTGTAAAGAATATAGATATATTTCTATCTTTTATATTTTTAGTTTATAGGAAAGTAAAATTTACTTTCTGTGTAGAGCCCAAACAGTTCCTTTGTCCTAACTTCTGGATTGGATTGGATTCACTAACAAGCTCCGACAACTTCGACAGGCAAAAATTCAACTGAGTTCAGAACCGGAAAAAAGACAGCCGAAGGATACTCACAGGGTCTCCAGCCGCGAGTGATTGGTATCCCCGTCGGGCCACTCCGGATAGCAGACGGTCCGGTTGCCGTCCCCCTGGACGGGCACCTCCTCCGTCCGGTAGATGATCATCATGGGGCAGGAGATGAGGGTGGAGGCCAGCCAGATGACCGCGGCAATGGCCAGATTGCATCGCTTGCTCATCCGCGGCTGTAGCGGCCTTATGATGGCCACGTATCTGCGAAAGAGTACTCCGTTTTAAAACAATTTCCAGCCCCCTCTGGAAAAACTTTTCCCTGGAAAGGGGTAAAAGGGAACCCCCATAAGCTGATTATCGGAATGCACGAGGTCACCCGAAAAAAAGGCTCCGCAAAATGAAATTAAAGCGCGCTAAAGCCCGAAAGTAATTTAATCTGCGAATTTTGGTCTGCGTGGAGCTGTGTTATTCGTCGGATCGCGGCAGGCCATTAAAAGTTGCAGTCATTAAGGGAGTTTATATAGAAACTTAATAGCCGGCGAATGGCATTATGTTCTGGTTTATAATTACAAATATGAGGTGCTATTTTTGGGATTTTAAATAGAACACATTTTCTCGATTTCGGGCTTACTTGTTATTTGGTTTTCGTCCTGCGAATCAATATTTATGTATTGTTTGTCTAGGCATTACTTTAATTTATGTGCAAAAGAAAAACATTATTTATGTTGGGTAAGCTTGTTTGATACTTTCTGGAGTGTACATTAACTGAATTTATTCACTTAAGATTTCCAATACATTAATTTTCACTGATTGTTTTGAACTGAGCAGCTGAAACATTATTTATTGCTAAAAAAGTCAAATAAAAGAATTGTTCCTAAGAATTAGGGATAGAGTTTTCCCATAAACAAATTCTCGTTGCTAAATGTTTTGGCCTCAGCAGGTTTAACTTCTTGCACATGCCTTGACTTGACAGTATATTTTAATTTATATGCCAACGAGCTCGAAACGATAAATTTTCAATAAATTTTTGGCACTGAGCAAATCGAGAATTATTTATAAACATATCACATTGTTTACTAGACGATATAGTGCGATGAAAATGCCTCTAAGACGAAAAAGGGATTACTTTTCCCTCTAACAATTACTAGGCATTCGGTCAAAAGTTATTTATAATCTTTCAAGTTATTTGCCGGCTATTTTGTTTACTAGACGGAATAATTCGATTTGGGCACTTGATATTTCAAAAGTAGATGAATCATCAATAAATGCTGCGGCCTAAGCAGATGGAACATTATTTATTTATGTTCTTTGAACGGAACACAAAGTACGTGTGATGGTTTTTTTTATTCTGATCCTTGTGCCGGGCAATCCAATTGTGTGCCCATGTCTGCGGCCCTATGAAATCCTATTAAAACGAATGGGTTATTTGCCCTGTGCTTTTGACCGTGATTGATAAGGGTCTCGATAGGTCGGAATATTTTGCATGCATATGCATATGATGGGGGACTGTGTGTGCCCCATTCCGAATTCCACTCACCTGTCGATGGAGATGGCCATTAAAGTGAACACGGAGGCACAGATGCTCAGCATGGCGATGAACTGGGACAATTTGCAGTAGAACTCGCCGAAGGGCCAATCGCTGTCCAGCATATAGTAGTAGTTGAAGGTCACATTCAGACTGGACACCATGGCATCCGCGATGGAGAGATTCACTTCGGGATTCATGGTTCAGCAACCGGAAAGGGCAAAAACAGGTAATCATTCATAACTTTTCGAGTGGCAAAAGCAAACAAATTATGCAAAACAAAGAAGATTTTTTATAATTACACAACCTTCGAGGACCCCACTTACCTTTTATTTATGCGTCGTACCTACATTTATAATTACCCAAATTACAGCGGAATAAAGTGCACTTTCACCCGCATATTTATGCCAAAATCAACAGGAAACGAAAGATATACATCTCGATGGAGAATGTATATACTTTTATTGTGTTTCATTTGCATGGAGCGATTTACATGCCAATGAATCAGCAGCCCTAGACAATACAACAGGAGCCGAGAAAAGAAAATGGGGGCGCCGAACAAGAAAAATAAAAAGAAAATTCTGCCCGCCGTCTTTGTTTACTTTTCATTATCTGCCGTAGAGATAAGGCGACGAAGTGCCAGAAAATAAAAAGCATCACGAAACCGAAACAGCACCTACAATAAAACAAATGTCCCTTCGCCGAGCATTAGCCCTGTGTGTCCTGTGAATCTTGTAGGTCCTGCGGATCCAGCGACGCCTACGACACGACACGAGGCGACGTTACGCATCCTAACAATCGAGCCGACTCCCGGGGCCATTGACTATAGCTATATGGCTATCTGGCCACCTCGCTATCCTGCCTCCATTGTCCCCGGGGCCTGGACCTGTCAGCCACGTACCAAAATCGATTCTGGCCCATTTTAATTAATAACAAAATGTTACTTTTCAGGCCCACAGCTTATACAGGGGGCACACTTTCTCTGTTAGATCTCCGGGACCAGGAAAATCATTTATAAGCTGAAGGAAATTAAACAGTTTTTCCTTGCGGTGAAGAAAGCTTAAGTCAGCTTAAAATCTTGATTAATCAAAGGTGCCACAGAATTGTATAGTACATGGTGTCCAAAAGTATGCTACAATATGTTTGAAGTGCTTTTTACAGTTTACTTTTTGACAAATTTAAAAATATTTGTATAACCCTAGATAGCATTTAGCTATTATTTTACTTTACAGATTTATTGAAGTGTTTTTAAGAAAACAAAAAAAAATAAATCCTTTTTTCCAAGGAAACCTCGTGATGTAACCCTGACATAAGCATACTAACTTCCCAAGAAAGCGAAGAGACCCAAAAACAAAGGATACTCTAACCAACGAACTCAAACAAAAGATGCAAATACGCATTGATAATGAACCCAAAGAAGATTATCATCCGGTGACTGGCTTCCCCCGAAAAACTCAAGCCCAACCCCCTCCCCAAAACCCAAAACCTCGAGCTGTTCCAGATGGCTGTGATGTGAATTTGAAATTTTCGTGTGCCCAAAAATGATTAAAACGTCAGAACTTGTTACTAATAATGATTGCCAATGTGTATTTATAAATGCAAATTCGAAAAGCCCTGCGAGCTCAGCGGGCATTTAGTTTACGTAATAATAATAATCATTACTAAGTCAGACAAAAGAAAAGCCAGGATGGAAAGAGGATATGGATGGTTGAGGCCAACATTGTGCCCCTGCCATTGTTATACTCGTATCTGTATATCTGTTGGGAATCTGAAGGGGGATCCCCTTTGCAACAGAAGAGCTGGATTAGTTGTAAGCTCGGAATAAACGGAATCAATTCTACGTTCGTTTCATTGCCCCCTGTCCCAAGTTGCCTGGGGTATTATATTAAAATAATTGCGCATGCATAAAGCGGGCAATCAGGTAGCCAAGTGTTATTTAAAGACCATCCTTATCTGGAAAATGTCATTACGAAGATAAACTTTGCCCCAACTTTCGCACAACTCTCGACGACTTCGGCCTCTTTAAGTGTGCATGTTTAAATTATTAAAAATGTGATTAGTGTGTGCATGATTCCGGATGAGCCTGCAAATGCAAATTTAATGCACTCTGAAACGTGACTAAAAGCAGTTTCAATTAATGAAAGCCGAGCTCAGTCTCTAGCAAGCGAAACTTCATAACTTGATTTGATGCCCAAAGCTGAGGAAATTAAAATTAATACCATCCTGGGCACTGGGCTGGTCCTCCACTTAGTCGAGATTGGTAAAGGGTGGAGGATTGGGGGCAGCAAAGTTAATATCTGAGCGGTGCAACAGGGCGTATGCAAAATGCAGGGGGGAAAGGAATGGGGACAGCAACCAATTCAGTTGCTCTTTAAGTGCTCCACGGTGCAGCAGACATAAATAGGTAATCCACCCTTCATTTTTTCCCCGGGAAGACTTAAACAAACTCTTCCGACTGACAAGAGCTCGTCGACCTGGACTCTGGACAAACTGAAGGGGAAAAGTTACTTCCTAATTGGAGGAAAATGTGTAAATAAAGAATAGTTCTATAGTCTTTAATTTTGTATTTCTCTGTTAATTAGTTCAATTTAGAAAGTAACTGAGATTTTCAAAACTCCAATGAAGGTGTTGAAAAGTATGCTTTGAAAAGGTACATTTTTTGTAGCATACTTTCGGGTACTCCTTAATTTCTCCTACTAATTTCAAACTCCCAGTGATTTTTGTGGCCCCCCTGTATATATTACTGAAATATCTGCACACTAAGCAGGCAAATATTTAATTTACAAGCTAAGCACACACACGAACCACACGGCGTATGAGTGATTTTTATTGCGTATACGCAACGTTTGTCCACACAACACAGGCAAATCAGCCTACTCACCTATGAAATAGTTGGTTACCGTCCGCATCCGCTTGGTCGTCATCACGATCCAGACAACAATCAGGTTACCGCCCGTCGCCACAATGACCATGCCGCCGAAGAGGATGCTCCAGAGCACCTGACGCCACCACGGGACCACAAATGCAAACGAGCCCGTCTCCATGGACGCCGCCGCATCCTTGGCCGCGTCCTCCGCGTCGAGGGTGGCGGGCAGGTCGGTGGATAGTCTGCGGATGGAAGGACATGGAAGGGAGGCACACGGGGTACAATGGGGAATTAGTGACATCGGGATTAAGTGTGTGTTATGTTTCACGACGTCCCACCGCCCCGCCATAAACGAGTGCCAAGTGGGTGATGTGTCTATGTAAGCATGCGAATGGGTGCTTTCGGCTTACAAGCAATGTACACGGTGAGAAAAACTTACAAACCAAATAAGCTCAAAGATATCATAATGTTAATATTAATCAGAAGCCTATTCTCTATGATAATTATGGCTTCCTTATCTCAGTCGCCACTTCATTTCAGCTTCTTTAATTTAATTAGTTACATCCAAGATACATTTCTTTAGAATAATAAATTATATGTTTTATGTCTAATAGCATATGATATCATATAAGTAATCTGAATATCTAAAAATATACTGATATTAACATTGTAAAATATATAAAATATTTTTAAAATGCTATGTTGAATATAGTTCAAATGTATTTAATTCCATACATTTTAGCAGTAAACCCCAAACTCATTATGATTTTCTCCCAGTGTAGCTCTACGTGCGACTCTAGGATGTTGTCGCTATTAAGCGTGTGTAATTGTGCGTGCGTTGACAAATCCGTGTTCTTCCTCAGCGCCGTCTGCCGCATAAAACATCGTGTTCGGGTTCGGATTCGGGTTCAGCCCAGCCGGAGGGCAGGAGAATCCACTCCACTCTACTCCACATCCATTCCACTCACTCATCGGCGGTTGTCGTCATCTTTTTAATATTTTGCGAGCCTCGGCTTGTTTATTTAGGTTCGCTTCTAGGAGGGTGTTTAGATAGAGGGGCCCAGCTTCAGCGGATTTGTGGGGCAAGATCCCGGCTAGTCCACACAAACTGGAGGGCAGGACACTGGGAGACCAGGACATCATGTCAGCCATGTCATTTAATATGCACGCAGTGTGCCGGAGATGGCACTAAATTGGCTAGGTAGTCATTAATGCTCTGTTTACTCACTCTCCAGAGCAATTAAAAAGATGCCCACATAAGTATTTCTCATACACACCCTTTTTCGCATGACAAACTGCGGGGATTTACATGAAATCTCTTTTGTTCGAGGACCTAATGCAAAGAGGATTATTGATTCGTTTTCATGGGGCCTCCAGATAGGCCCATGAAAAGCGGAATGAGAAATGGCTGGAGGGCAAAAACAGAAACAGAAAATAGAAGAGTCAGAGAAGCAAATTCAGGAGGCCTCGGGCCAAAGAAAATGTCATGACAAAAGTACAAAAAATGTTGCTACTATTCCGATGTCTTTCCCCCCAGATCTCCCAGCCTTGTTGATATTGATGTTGAGGTTTAAATACTGCAGTTGTACAGCGAACTATAGGGGCATATTAGCTCAAGAAAAGCCCTATAAATGAGTGGTATATGTCTGAAACTGTATTTGATTAGTCTGATTTTGATAAACTATCTCGTTTCTATGCCACTAAAGGAGCTGTTTAAAGTTCTTAAATGCTCTATTGTTCCTTTGTCAGATTTATTTTTTTGCTAAAGAGCCGTTTTCGTTACATAAATATATATGAACTGCCCCAAAATAGACTAGGCAGCAATTAACCCATGTCTTTTATATTAGTTGTTATGGGAATGTGGACAGTTTGGGCAAATAAAATTGTTATTGTGCCACTTCAGTGAAATGTGTACAAATATGTTTTTGCTTTGATGCACGAATTCTTTTGTGCCGAAAAATATGCCATGCCATGACAGAAGTATATCCCTCGTCCTCCCCAATATTTTTGGCCAACTTCGGTTTGCCTTTTATTTGCACATAAATCGGACGTAGTGTCTGCGCAAACAAACAGAAAACTCGGTAGGGAAAAAGAGCAGCAGCCAATATGGAACTGGGATTGAGTGTTGAGCACTGCCTGAAGGATCTATAGCCGTTAAGGGTTTGCAGAAAATCTATTTTCGATGCGTCAGTCGCAGCCATATCCCAATAATTATCCCAGTTCTATCCCGACTGTCGCAGAAACCCCATTTGTTGCTGCTGGTACCTAAATGGCAGTATATTTGGGACATGTCTGCAAAAAGTGCCGACGCTTTTTCAGCCGGGAAAGAATGGAATAGAATTGAATGCCATAGCACCCACAGTTTTTTGTGTATATACTTATGTAGAGAGTATCTCCGCCGTTTTATGTATTTGAAACGGAAGTGAAGAACCAACGTCGAGCGGCCCAAACGGAAATGACTGAATGGCGGAATGACTGAATGACTAGCGGCGTCATTAGAGATGCATGTCGGTGTGGGACAAGTCACTCCTACATCGCGATTAAAACTGATGCGGAGGCGGTCTCATCAGCACTCATCAAAAAGCCACGAAATCTAGGAGCTATGGGGCCATTCCCCTTTCATTAAGCAGTGGCGTAGGTGGGGGGGTTATAGAATGTTTTGGAACTCAATTGATTCCTGTTTTTTAAGTAAAAAGTGAAATTAAACTGCCAAGTTATAGTACAGAACAATTATAACAGATTAAATTATATAAAAGTAACTGAAAAAGTCGGGTGTTAATTAGCAATTTTACCATTTTTCAGAAATTTATTAATCACCTAATAAAGAAATAAATAATTTTTAACATTTATATTTAATAGCTATTTACATATCGATAGAGGTTACTATATTGATCACAATCAATAACTAAATACCGATTTCCGAAAACAGAACCATCTGGTTTTTTAAGTTTTTGTTTGTTTTTATTTTATTTAAACCTCGGCCTAATTAACATTTCAGCCATGACCTTCGAAGCAAACCAATCCAAAGAACTTTACAGATCCAAGGGGTAAATATTAAGAGAACAACCAAGAAAAAGTTTGCATAGTTAAAAAGTTACTTTACAAAATACATTTTTGAGAGGTTAAGTAAGGGGTAATTTTTTCTTGACCCCCTTTAGCCGAAAACTCGGCACCCATGCCAAAAGCCACTCTATTCGTGCGTGAGCCTCGACATTAATTGGGTTTGTGTGTCATAATTAGGCATTAGAGGGGAAGCGGCCTCTACTCACGATTGGCTGTGATTGAAGGAGCTGGTGGACTGGCCGAGGTCCTGGCCAAAATCGGGAAGGGGCGTCTGGTTGGTGGCCGCCAGGACACTACTCATGGCCGAGTAGAGGACGGCCGCGGGGGTGCTCCAGTTGCTCCAGTTGCTCCAGCTGAGGTCGGGGTAATCATCCGCCTCGAAGTCACTGCGATTCTCCATGGCTGACGACCTTTGGAATCGTACTTTCACTTCGGTCTTATCCCTGCAAGGGGGATTTGCGAGTTAATGTTGCGTATCCCTTGCCTTTTTCCTATTTGCTTTCCATTTGCCAACTCCTCCGACCTGAAAAATGCAAAGAAAACGTTGGACAAGACCGTCTAATTTCATTTCTGGCATGTTTTATTTTATTTTATTTCATCTTATTGTGTGATCTTTGTTGTTTGTGCCGAAACAAAGCTTTTTGATGCTCATTTTCAGTAGAAAGTTTTCACATTCCTGCTACGTGCTCATGGCAGAAGGTACGAGCATTCATATCGATTTTGATTTCCCCTTGATTTTGTTTCATTTTTCGGCACGTGACTCATTCACGCCCTATCTCCTACACTTCTTTAGAACTTTCTGTGGTTTCTTTCTAGTTCTTTGAATAATCTGACTTAGTACTTCCCTCACAGCAAAGTTCTCGAATGTGTGCCTGTTGATGAGACCGAGAAGTGGTGGCCATTAGTGGATCGGATGCCTTGGAAACTTTGGGAGCGGTAAATGCCGGTGATTTGTCCAATGCGAAAGTTTGTTTTTCGTTTCCAGGCCAATAATACTAATTTATAATTCCAATAGGTAATGAATAGCAACCGGAAGAGGGGCTAAAGCTGCCCAATTAAAAATGTTTCTGAATGGTAAATTACATTACTTAATAAAGTTATCATTAAGTTGCAATTGCATTCTATTCTTGGAAATTAAATTAATGTTCTGGGAATTAATAATAAAAAGTTATCCATACAATACCGTTTTAAGTACTATCAAATAAATGATATATGAATGGCCCCTAAGCCTAAATATATTCGTTATTATCTGTGGAGTGGTGCGTCTTTATTTGGACAGAAATAGCTCCAATCCAATTGAAAAAAGAAACCCTGTGGAGCTATTCCTTTTTATGTGTCCCCCGAGCTAGATTCACCTGCCTTTCGAGTGTGTGATGAGTCGCAAACAATTGTTTCAACAGAAGTAGACAGTAGACCTTCTTCTTTTTTACTTTTTGCCTACTTTTTGCCCATGCTGAAAGGCCAGGACGAGTGGTGGAAAGGTCCTTCCTCGGGAGCCAACCGGTCGTCCTTCAATTATGCCCGAGATCTGTCCTTGGCAGCTCGAGATAATTGCGACTACCAGTCGCGTCACTTGAAGTTTAACAAAACGATATTCCGAGTAGCCGCTTACTTTCCTTCCACGCGTTTTTATTACTCTGCTGGCTTTCATACTTTGTTACCAGCCAGCAGTAATGGAAAAAATTCAACTGTGTTTACCCAGGTAGAGTGAAAGGTATGAGTAGGAAAATATTCAAAGGTCAGGAATAAAGTAGTCCTATTTTGGTTGAGACAGAAGGTGAGAGATATTTATCTAATAATAACATTGTTCTAAAAAAAGCTTATGTATAAAGCAATTAATTAGGAAATGTGTTGAAGACTAAGTGGAAAGTCAGTGGGTTTCAAACTACAACGCCAGCACCAGAATTTTATTACTACAAGTTTAAAAGTATGCAACATTATTATTTGAATCCCAGAGTCACAGAGATTTATTCCAAGAGGACGTTCTATTTTTCTCTGCATACTTTTATACACCATTATAATTGTTTTTAAAATAAAATGGGTTTTTATTTGGTAGCGTTTTCTGTATAATATATATCTTTATATATTTTATGGTATATGAGAAAGCTGAGTTTGGCTAGCTTATTAAAACCATTTTCAATCTGATAGTTTTAAGGAAAGATACGTTTTTTCTTCCCCTGTACGAGTTTATGTGTCGGAATAACACTTTATCAGCCCAGTAAATATCAATAGTGCGCCTCAGTACCCCCGGAAACAAAGATGCATCCCGTTCTCCCAAGTCCATCCATCGAAAGCTATTAAACAAACACCGGGGCGGTTGGAAATCAATTGCCGGCAGCTTGTCTGCCGAGGAAATGATTACAAATAATGACTGCAAATAGACAAAACAAAGCATATGCCACAGACAAATTAATAAGTTGGTTTTGGTTTTGGTTCTGGTTTGGCCTGGAAACTGCGAACTGAAAGCTGAAAACCGGCAAGCTGAAGTGCAAGTGATGCAGTATTAATGAAAGGCAAACAATCTTCAAAAGGAATGTTCACCATAATTGGCAGATCGTTTCACGCCCCCGAAAACGAAGCGTTCGATTTGTGCAAATATTTGAAAAAAAAAGTAAATGCCAGCTAAATGCTCAACCAACTAAAAGTTGCTGGCCCTTTTTTCTCCGGAGTTGAGAAATGTTCTTGGGGTGTTTTTGACTGATGTCCTCTGGAAAATTGCGTTTCTGCAATAATCGCAAAAAAAATTAGATTCCCGGGGAATTTCAGTGAACTTGAAAAATGGCCAAACTGTCACGTTCCATTGGGAAGCCACCGAAAGTGACAGAAAGTGCTGATGCTGTGGAAACTCGTGCGGGTTGCGTATACGCCGTGTTGTGCCATCAGTTTCGGCTACCGACTTGTAAACTTTTAAGCGAGTTTGTCTCGCTGACTCGCGGTTGTTTCGCCCTTTTCTCAGACGACTAGCTCTTTGTTTATCAATTGAAGCCCAGATAGACTGGGAGCCCAGTACTTTGAAGTATTGCTCTATAGAAGTGCCCCAGACAGCGTCGGGCCTTTCAAAACGTCAGGGTAAACACTTTCGAGAGGGCTCTGCCGAACTCTGGACCACCTTGCTCAAGCGGAGGAAACGCAAATATTCCAGTTTTCACATAGTGCAAACTTTTAAATGAATTTTCGCTACTCATAACTTAGAAATTGTTCGGGTTGTTCTCAAAATGGTTTGGTTATTCAATGTGTTAAACTAAAAACATCTACGTAGAGTTATTTTAGTAACTAAAAAAGCAGATTTGGAAAACTTAAAGTTTTTGAAATCATTAACAGAGGTGTCTAAATGTATGCAACAATATATAACATGTCAGAAAATCGCTTGAATTTGCTTACTGCCTACTTTCAGGCACCATTTTAAGTGATTTCAAAGCCAACTACTTTATAGGTTTACGCTAATCTTTTATGAAGAAATGTTTTAATACCTAAAAACACAAATCTTATTTTAGAATTTAAGTGGGAAAAAGATAACAAAAACTTTTTGAACAGTTTAAACTATGGGCCAGCTAAGTTTCCTCTGTTCGGTATTGATTATGTGGAAATTCGTGGCTGACTCTTTTTGCTGAAGTAAAGCAATTCCCCTTGGACCTTCGACTCGCCACGGCTGCTTAGAGCATTCCACATATTTTGTAGGAGCGTGGAAAGCACATGCAGCGTTCATTACGACCGAGAATAAAAGGCCCGGGTGTTCCCGCTCCCTCGGCAGTTTCAGTCTCAGTTTCAGTTTCTCTTTTTTGTGTTTTGTGTTTGACAAGTCAAGTACGGGGTGGCATAGTCGTAGTCTCATAGTCACAGGCATACAGCGCGGAGGAATAAAGACGAGTTTAGTCGGTGGGACTTTGCGGGTCGGTTGGGGGGTACGTGGATTGGTGGGTCACTGGGCCCGGGATCGGGGATCGGGGGATCGGGAGTGGGAGTGTGTGGCTGCAGCAACAGTGCGGGTCTATGTGGACGGCCCAGTCCCTTGGGTGTGCACTGGGAGAAAAGTTAAATAGGTAAGTCAACAATTGGGATTCATTCAAATAGCAAAAAACACTTCTAATAGGTACAAAAATATATAAATATGTTCATATATTTTAAATAATATTTTTAAATTGATTTTTTAACATGTGCACAGTTAATAAAACCGACAAAGAAAGATCTAAACCCTGTCTATAATAAGATAAATCTATAAAGCATTTCAAGTAATTAAGAAAATAATATTTTAGTCTATTGTTGTAAAATGTAATAAATAAATTTATGATCTTACTTTATATTTAAACGTAACGTAATATAGTATATTTGAAATTTTAAAGCGAGGTCTAAAAAATCACTTTTTTTTTTATTACTACATTTTTTTGTAATTTTAAATTACTCAACAATTACTCAACCGTTTTTAATTCGAAGTTTTGCAATGTGAAGTTGATGCACTCCTTATAAAGTTTCCACATCTTTTTAAGAATGTATATTTTTATAATCTAGCAAACCTAATCAACTCTTTTTCCTCTGTATTATTTATTTCTCTGCACTCGCGTGTGTGTGTGCCACTACATATGTATGTCAATAAGAGTTGGGGCGCTGTCCTAGTGCCCTGCCCCGCCCCCTTTCTCCTTTATTTTTTTTCTGCCCGGCATGTCGGTCCACATTCACAGTACTTTCACTTCCTGCCGCACATATATTTCTAAAACAATTTATTAAAAAACAAAAATACGAGCTGGGCCGGCAGAAATGAAATAGAGGCCCAGGCCGAAACGAAACGAACCGAAACGTAATAAGCACATTTCTGGGGGTAGTGGAAGTGAACTTGAATTGTAATTACCAACGCCTTTTTGCTGGCTTAAACGAGCATTTTTAATTTCCCCACAAGGCACACTCACCCACACGAAACACAGACTGGCGAAACAATTAAGCACAAAATGAGCATTAAATATATGGTGCTGCAAATTGGCCACATGCGATGGAGGATGGGGGCCAGATACTCCTCCTCCGGACTCCCGAATCTCGGCAGCCGGGCGAAGATTCATCAAAATGATTGTTTAATGAGCTCCACGCACAATGCTCGGAGCAAGAATTCATTTGCGAGCTGGATTTATCTTCGCACCTTGCCGAAAAACAGGCAGAGAAACAATAACAGCGCGGCACCAGAAATTAAACAATCCCCTTTTCAGATATATATAAATAAACCCGGGGTGATAAAAGCGCTAAAATACTATATAAACAGCAGAAATATGTGTGCGCCAAGTGCGCAAGTACTGTATTGTTTTCAAAAGTATTGAGATAGGACAAGTTGCTTCTGCGAATTTAATTGTTTAAGCTATTCGACTGGGTTTATTTGCCTCTAAAGTTGGATGGGCCATAACAGATAACGGGCATTGGAAATATTTGCAAATGAATCAGCTTTGCTTGGAATGTGTTGAAATTAAATTCTTCGTTGTGTGCCTAAGGAGATCCTAAGGTCCTAAGTCCTCGGCTCATAAAGAAAGGCCACAAAAGCCAGGGCAGTGATTGCAAGAAATACTTTTAGCCCTCATACGACCCACAATGCTCATACGCCCCTTGTACCTCGTATTTTGTGGCCAGCAATACCAATTACCAGACATACCTGTGGATACTTCAATGTCTTATCTTATCGGAAAGAGTCTATCAGCATGCCCTGCTCAACAATCCCATCGAGTGGTGAGAGAAATGTAATGAAATGAAAATAACCGGGTGCAGTTCCGCCCAAATGTCTGGAGCTCTGGATGTCTAGAGATCTGGACCTGGGACCACCATAAATTTTGCACCCCAGCACCCACTTAGTCAATTTATTGCAATTATGTGTAAATTGAGGAACAAAGCGGAGACAGAACTACATTCCCCACTAGAATCCCGACTCATGGTCTGCACTCCACTCCCATTTCAATCACCATCTCCCATCGGGTGAGTTCCCCATCTCGGATCCCTACAGTTGGTGTGGAAAGACGAGGACCAGTGGCGATGCCAGGGGGAATTTGAGCATATTCCATTTCTGATTTGTATTGCTTTTCCCTATTGACGGGGAGTCGTTCACCGGAGCGTTTACAGTTTACTTATTTAAGAATTGAACGATTTATGGTATTCATGTTTGAGAAGTTCTAAAAAGTCTTTGTTCAAAATACCAGCCAATTCTTTAGTCAATTTATGAAACATTGTATGGTTTCTGACGAGAGATTTTAGGTATGGAAGTGTTTAGGGGACTGTATCATTCTAAATATTTAACATTTATTATTACAAATTTGTATCTTTCTTTAAATAACAGCTTACTCAGGAAACGGTATAATATAAAATATATGGCAATGTCTGCTTATTAAAAAACATGTATCTGGGAAAATGTTAACTTCAACCTGCCAATTTTTATTTGCATAACCATGTTAAATTAGATTTACCTACAAAGTTTCGAGGCAAATAAATTGGGCGATTGTGTTTTCGATTTATGTATTGTAGTTTTATGCCCCTGAGCTCGAACAATACCTTCGAATTAACCCATTTATCTCAGGGCAAGCCCCTGGGGAAACACATATATCCTGGTTTTGTTCCCGGCCAAGGACACTGCATAGTTCAATGGAACTGCACGAAAGAAGGACGAACTTAACTGGGCACCGCTAAAATATGCACATGATTCACGGACTTGTTTAGGACTGCCCTTGCCTCATTTAAATTCATATAGTATAGGACGGAGGAGATGAGATAGTGAGCTGGTGTGGTGACCAGCTGAAAGCCGAAGTTACACACGTCTCCGGCGCCAAAGGACCTGCTATCCTGCCCTCCACCTCCAGCTCCCCCCCAGAAAAAGTAGGAGAAAAGACGTCAGCAGTGGGGGGCGGATGCCGCATCGGTTTCAATTTAATTAAATGTTTTGATGCATGACAGCACTGTGGAAAGGCACACTGGACATACGGAGCATACGGAACTCACTTATTACTTATTCGCATTCGTTTAAAGATCCCCATTCCCATTCCCCTTGGTTTGCTTCACGCCTGCCTGGACCTTTAAAGGCCTCTGTTTTTGGGGGCCAACTAATGGCCTTCTGACCACCCCACCGTTTACAGGACCTCTTAATCCTCCGGCTCCTCTGAAAGCAATTCGCGTTGAAAGGATTTCGGTTTGCTCATCTGACCGTTGGCAGAGCTTTTGTGAAGATGCCAATGGACGCATCCGTTTGCCCACCGAGCAGCCATTTATCCGGATCCGGATCCGAATCCGACCACATCCGACATCCCACATACCACAACCCACTTACCACATAGCCCCCATCGTTTTGCGGCCTCACTAATCATAGTTGACATTAAATATTTAAGAGCCGCAAAAGTTTTGCTCGCCCGTGATTGAGTTAGATGACTTTCGGCTCGGAGGACCAATTAAGTGGCCTGTTTGGCCAACGGCTCCACTTCGATTTTGAATAAGAGCTTGAAATGGACACTTTAACCTAATTAAATTGCGATATCATATTTATTTGGCACTTGGTTGAGGGGAAACTTAGTTACTATTCCACAAGCTAAATATCTTCAAAGTTATGTCGCTTTGAGTAAGTCTTTGAAACACAAGTTCTTAATTTAATTAATTTCTTGTGATTGAACTGTCTCTTATTTATTTTTGTATTATTAAGAGACTAGCTTTATAAGTCTTAACTATAATAAGTATATCTGACCTTAATACAATAGATTGATAAAATTTATCTTTTTAAGATAAATATGTGTAATTTATTATAAAACCAACGAAATTATTAAAAAAGGTAAATATATACATTTAATTAACAATCATTATTTCGAGTTTAAAAGATTGTATTGATTATAATTAATGAGTACAATCAATTGAATATTCATTTGTGTTTTTAGCTATCACATTTGATTTGATAATCTTTTTATTTTGGTAAACGTTTTTTTCACTTTCTTTTAAATATATTTTTCCCTTTAAATTCTCCTGAAATCGAAATGGATTGAAAACCCCCAAGGTGGAAATAACTTAAATCTCAATATAAATACATTTTAAGCATTTTGTTTATTTGCATTATAAACATCAGAAATGTGCACATGTGAGAATACCCCAGGGATAATCCAGTGCGCACAGTTTTTATTTAATCACACAGGATGTAAAAAAATGGCGTGCATATAATCTAAAAAGATTATGTTCCTTTGAGGGCTTCGAAAAAAACACATAACAAATTCAATAAACTTAATTGCCTTTCCGGGAAATGTACTTTTTTGCCACGATTTCCCGAAATCTGAGATCATCAGACTCTGAATTAGATTCAGAGGACCTTTTAATCGACGAACTCAATTGGGCGTGATGATTTTTGGTTATCCGTTAACTATTTCTCGGTTCACTGGAATCGTGGAACTCGATGCTCAAATTGAGTGGAAAATTGGGATGAAAACCGGGTGCTCCGCAGTTTGATCTTTCAAATTCGTTTTAACTGCTTGATTAAGCGATTGAAGTAATTACTTGTTGAGCTAAAGTTATCCGGGCAGCCAAAAGTTGTCCTCAAATAGCAGTTTTCTAATTACTTTCGCAACTCAAATTTGCACAAACTTTTAATTCGGCTGGACGCTAACCAATTTTAGTTACTTTTCAATAAGTAAACTTTGCAATCGAGACCCCCCTTTGAAAACAATGTTTGTGTAATATGGAGAAATAATAAAAAAAGACTGAATACTTAAGACCGCTTACCAGGAACTATGCTAAATTCCCCCTTTTCACTTTTCACTGGGCCAACGGGGCGTATGAGCAATGTCAGCCAATTGTAGACAGCGAAAAACAAAGAAATTTTATTTAAAAATAAATTCCGCTTCTCTGCTCGGCGGTTTCAGTGTTTATGTTTATTAGTTTTAATCAAAACACCAATTTGTATATTCAATTTAACGACTAGTTTATCGTTTTTGTGTTTTTGCTGTGAAATTCAATTTGATTTTCAATCCGCTGGCTCGAATTCAATTACGATGGGGATCGAAAGTGCCGGCGGCATTTTTGCCAGGTCTAAGCTGATTTTCCAGCATTACTTTTTCGAACACTTCTCCAGCGGCGCTACGAAACGAGAACTGAGAACTGAGAACCGAGAACCGAGGAGTTCCAGAAGTTTTCCGGACCCGTCGCTTTTTCCGTTCGAACCGTACGCGCGCGAGTCTGCCGTCGAACTAAACGGAAAATGGAAATGCCGCACTTTTCTGAGGCTGTGCGCGCTGATATAGCGGTGTTATAATATAGGGGCTACGAGAAATGGGAGGGTTTTTCGCAGAAGGGGCGTTCTTGGGGACCTTTGGGGTCCCCGAACCGCTTGTTGCACATATGCTACGATTTTACCCCAGGGACAGCCCCCGTCAACTCTTTGAAGGGAAAATTATAAAGTTTCAATTTAAAAACCGTTGAAATCTCTGGCTAAATCAAAATTATACCCGCCCAAATTGACCAGTGTTGCCGAGTTTTCGGTTTCTACGCCTGCGCTTTGCTCTTCTTTCTCCTCGCTCTGCACCTCATTCGCTCTCTGTTGTCATACGGCCATTCGTAAACAAAACCGGACTCTAGAGATTCCGGCACGTGGACGCCCCCAAGTAGTGGGGCATATAATAACCATCATGTAAGTAAGTATACCCCACAAGTGATAAGCACATATAATATATCATTTGAATTCACACACTTTATTTAATTAAATGTTTTTGAATCATACTAATCAGGGGATTTTCTTAAAATTACACTGAAAGAAATTCCTTTATACTTACTCATTTGTTATAATATTACGTGCTTACTCAATATTATAAAAAATACAAGTAAAATTATATTTATATGTTTGTAAACTTTATATTATAATGTGTAATTCTGAAGATTCCACTTTGGCCAACTTATAATCATATTACTTTTATTTATCTAAATACTAAAATAATTTTAAAATAATCATGCAATTGTTCTCAGTGGAATGCGTCTGTTTGTTGGTTTTGGGCCAAATGACTTGGCTCTTTCACACCAGGCAGCCGCAGGTGTTGGTGGCTGATCCGGCCAAATATGCCTTAAGTAAGCAACAGCAATGAATCTGAGGTTCTCTGAGATTCCCGGCACCAGATTTTGACATCTTAATTTGCTGGCGGAGATTGGAATGCCACAACTTCATTCGCCGCAAATGCATCAATGTCCAATCAATCACTCAATCTGGCTGCAAGAAAAGTGCATCGGTCAAGTATGTTTCTCGACGCTCACTTTGTTGGTTGTCGATGATATAACTGACCATATATATTTCCTAGGACTTAACAATATTTTTAAATTTAAATTAGAAATAGTTTCTCTTAGTATTTACTTTACTATTACTTTAATAAAAGGTGACCTATTTTACAACGAAATCTTTTTTATTTAGGTGGACAATTCCCGTTTAATTTTTTGTGTAGGAATATAAAACTGACCCGAATTTGTTTAATCTCCTCCATTCATGCAGTCCATTGAACACATCCATAATGATTATGATGGACTTGTTTTGGGGAGTGGGGGAGGTGGGGATGGGACTTGGCCACCGCGTACGCAGTTTGCAATGCCCAATATCCCGAGCAGCTGGGCATCATTAACTATCTGCGAGGAACGCTCGTTACCAGAGCCTTGCCCTGCTGATGACCCTATTTAATCAACGCTAAGCCCGTCTCGTCCTGGTCGTCCTTCGGCGATCCTTTCCCGACGGCTAGCAAAATGATAATTTGTTTGTCAACATTATGCTGGCAAAATGTATATTTGGCTAAATACCTAAATACCAGCCTGCAGACAGCATGTGACAAGTGGTTTGATTGATGACCACGGCTGTCAAGGCTGCACGGCCGCTGAAAATTTAATTTTCTGTTTTCCCCGGGATATCTTGTTGCGTATATCCTGCTGTTTTTAAGTGCATGTCATTTGGTGTCGTTGTGTGATGGATAAATTGGAAAAACCGCCGAGCCCCAGAGAGGCTACATTAGGTGGAGTCCAGTTCGGAGAAAGAAACTCTAAACCGGCTTCTAAAATCATTTTCTACACTTAGATAGAGAAATTATAAGCTGGTATACCATCGAAAAATATTTAAAATGCATGACGATCTGTTAAAAGATGATAAGGTGCAAACAACAAAGAGTAAAATACAAAACGTAAAGATACATTCATTTAAAATTGTTAAGAAAAAAATAATATTAGATGTATTAAACAAAAATTATTAATTATAAAGTACTAAGACAATCTTTGAATGTTAAATAACTTAAAATAATAAAATTTATTAAGATAAGATTATTAAGATTAAGATTTAAAAGGAAAATATAAAGGTATTATCAAATATTTTTGATAAAAAAAGGTTGAAATTACATTTACAGAAGCCTAAAAGTAGGCAGTGGAAAAAAACCGCTTTCTTTTAAAATTGGTATTTTATGGAGCATTGGATTTTTTGAATCAAAATATATTATTGCACACTTTTCTACACCTTTATAAATGATTATAAAATATATTGATTTTTATAGCGGCCTTTATTATGGTTTTTACTGCCTTATATTTAAAAGGCTAACCCCTTTCACCATAAAAACTTAATCTTTTTTGTGAAATTTATAAAATAATTTTAAAAAATACCTTTTTAAAGCATTTTTTCCATAGCTGGCATAGTTATTTTTCTCTCCGCGCACCTAATGAAATTTCAATGAAATTCCGAGCGTTCCTGCTTCCCATAGCCTGTGTCAATGCCCCATAAAATATACATCCTAATATACCCGCCCACCGTCGCTTCCCGCCGCATCTGTGGTTTTTGGCCAGTTTATGCAAGAGTGCTCCCCGGCAATTAGCGAATGCCGCGATGGCCAGCGAAATGGTCAGCACACAGGAGGCTTTCAAATTGGATTTTGACCCGGCTATGTGAAACATTTGGCTGTTTTAATTCCCACTTACGCAGCCACATTTTTCCAATTACCCTTTGCTCTGCAGCGCAAAACAAACAAAATATAAGCCAGCCACAAGTCCGTGGAAAATTTGAAAGAATTCGCGAAATGCTTTGCATACTTTCAGTTGCGAAATGCGGATCCTGAGGATGGGAGACCACCCTCAACAACCCAAGGTCGGGGCATAAAATTTCATTGGGCTCAGGTGTCACTTGGCAAACTCACCGCCCACTCAAAATTTATGGCCAACAAAATGCAAACATAAGTTTCATAAAGCCAAAAACTTTATTAAAATATGCGACGCGCGGTGGAACCCGGTTTTTTCTGACACTGCTTCATTAGGCCAAGTTAAATCTCCATAAAGCACAGAGAGCTGAGCTGCTGTTCTTTGTTTTCCCTCGCTTCAGCCACATTAGACAGCTGCTCGTAAAGAAGAAGAACCCCCGAAAAAACCCATGAAAGAGCAGCAAATCAACGGCGAAATGGGAAAAAGCTGGAGCAGATTGGGCCCCAACTTTTTTCAAGCTGGCATGTGTGCGCGGGATCCTATGAAATATGAAGGTATCGCAATCTAGGTAGTCCATTTCTCATCATCTCCCTGCACGCACGAGTCCCTCAAAACGAAAGTCAGAAGTTGGTAGGTAACAACACTTAAAAATAAAACATATTCTAAAACGAATTGTATGTTTAAGCCCCTAAAACGTATAATTCCAAATGTTTGTATAACTACAATTTATAAGTTCTAAAAGTCTAAGAAATCATTTCATTTTATATACAATAATTAAATTTATAAAATTTTGTAGATGGGTGTCCAAAAGTATGCAATGAAAAGACTTATAATTAATTACAGCATACTTTTAGGCTCCCTTTCAAAAGGTTTAAAAACGTGTGGAGCACTCCCTTGTAGACTATTTTGTTTTGGGAGTGTGTACACTCAGATTGCTGCCCGATTCGCTTCCCGAATCAAAGTTAATTATGCGTCTGGCTCTGCGTGGAATTGTCATCCGGCCCGAGAGCAGATTCACTTGTTGCTCCGCTGGACGTCCGTTCCGATCCCAATCCAATGCCATCTGAACTTTGAACTCTTAAATCATACAAGTGCCAGACGCACTCGACTTTAAACTGCCGCCATTTATCAAGGACCCCGCCAGCTAAGCATCTAATCAACATCCCAAGGACCATGTGCCAGGCCGCCGAATCAATGCGAATTGGCTTCAGCCTGAGCCGTCAGCAAATGGGACTGCACTGAACAAAAAATTTCATATATTACAAAAAGAATAAATGATCTTTAATGAATAAATTAAGTAATCTTAAGAAAGGACTGGAGAGCTAGAGAATTAATAGACTATTTTGAACCATATAATAATATAACTTCCTTCTTTCAGTGCATCCCCAAAAAACCAGCACCTGATGCAGTCAAAGTTTATGTAAACTCCATGTTTTCCAAGTGTAACCCTTGAAGTTTGGGTTCCAGTGGAGGAACACCTACCTTCTGACGTGCGCTCGTTATTTGCATGCATGTTCACAAATTGAAGTGCAAAGTTTCGGAATGCGAAACAACAGTGTGTCAGAAGGTGATTGGGAATGGGAGTTCCCGAAACAGAAGAAGAACAATAATACAGTGTAAGTCCTATTAACTCAACTAAAAATGGTATTAAAATCGAAGAAAAAGTTTTATAATCCCTTTGTCGGGGATCTTGTGTCTTACAAAATATTTTTAGTACTCCATAAGATAACATTTTTCTCATACGAAAGTGTCTAAAAGTATGCAATGAAAATATATTGTTGCCTACTTTTAGACACCTTTTATAATGACTTAAAAAGTAATTTCTGATTTCAAAGTATGCCTACACAAACTCCAATCACTGAAGTTGAGGAACAAGACGTGCTAATTGCGACCTACGCCGACGACACTGCTGTCCTGACAAAAAGCAAAAGTATCTTGGCTGCCACATTTGCATTGCAAGAGTATCTGGACGCATTTCACCAATGGGCCATGAACTGGAACATTCGAGTAAACGCGGACAAATGTGCCAATGTAACGTTCACCAACCGCCGAAGTAGCTGCCCTGGAGTCAGCCTCAACGAAAGTCCAATCAGAGCCCTTCCTGCATACAAGTACCTCGGTGTCACTTTGGACAAAAAACTCACTTTTGGCAGGCACATTACGTGTATCCAACACTCCTTCAGGACCAAAGTTGCTCGGATGGCTTGGCTTCTCGCACCACGCAACAAGCTCGCACTTGGCTGTAAGGTTCAAATCTATAAGTCCATACTAGCGCCCAGTCTTTTCTATGGACTCCAGGTTTACGGCATCGCTGCAAAAACCAACCTCAACAAAATCCGGGTTTTGCAAGCGAAAACACTTCGAACCATCTCTGGAGCTCCGTGGTTTATGCGAACCAGAGACATCGAACGGGATCTCAATGTGCCCAAACTTGGAGACAAGCTGCAGGAACTTTCTCGAAAATATATGGAAAGGCTAAACGAGCACCCCAACAGCCTAGCCAGAAAACTTGGTACCGCTGCTATAAACAGCGCTGAACCAAGCAACCGAGTCAAAAGAAGACTAAAAAGACACCACCCTCAAGACCTACCGGACCGGATTTTGACCTAGCAACATCATCACCCTCAATATTAATATCAAATAACTAAAAATAACGAATTTATTTCTTGCCTTAAGGAACCCTTAGACTAAGTATTGTATCTATTTTTGAAAAAACAGATTAGATTAAGCTGCCAGTCGGGTAGCAGTGTGCTAATCCTAAGAATAAAATTTCCACATTAATAAAAGTAAAAAAAAAAGATTTCAAAGTAGGGACTTTTATCAAAAGAAAAGAGAGAAAGTTTTTAAGACGTGTTCTCAAAATATACTTTATAAATATTAATCCCCAAAAAGTTTCTTATATCGAAGGTACCCTGTGTATGTAAAACACAGCTAGCACTAGACTTATTGTTGCGAAAAACTTTGATTTGAGTTTAGATTGTGTGCTGAATAGGAGGCACCGCTGGGGCCTCCAACTCGAGTGGAAGGAAGTGCCTGTCGTCTGTGTGCGGTGTATGTAATCTGGTAAAGAGAATCGTGCTTAAAGGTAATCTCAAAGCAAGCCAAACTTTGTTTACAACATCAGTTAAGCCTGAAATGCACCCTTTTTGGCTTTCTTTTTATTAGTCCTTGCTTAGATTTGAATTTAATTTAACTGTTGGGTGCACTTAACCAAGCACTTGAGCCATTTAATTTTTCATTTCCATGGAGTGTCTGGCCTGAAAGCCCAAAGTAAAAACAAGTATCCGTTTGGGGACTGAGGCTTCAAATGGTCCTTTCGGACAGGATTAAAGTAAGGGTAGTGTTTCGGAATGCTGAGAAACAAATATTTGTGCTCCATAAAAATCAGCTTTTCAATAAAAATACAACTTGCAACCACAATGGTGACAGTACTCTGGGGGCTGTGAGTACCGTGCTGGAGGAGTCCTGGAGGAAAGACAAGATCCAATTGGCCGGCAATAAAAAGTTTGTCCTTGTCCTTTGGCTTTGGAAGGCGTTCCAGGGAGTTTCCCCCGGGGCTTCGGCGAGATGCCAGGAAAAATAAGTAAAACTAAGCTGCCGGCGGGGGAAAAGGACTTCCTTCCGCTGGTGACACATTTTCCTAAACCTAAGATGTCCTTTAAAGCGACATCATCGCCTTCAACGCGGCGACAGACAGATTTATTACAGTTTATGTAATTCGCCCTGCCCATCTGCAGATGGAAATCTTTGATGACAGCCCGGTTTTTTCCCGGAAAGCCACATAATTTGGCTGCTTTTGTTTGTTCATATCCTTTCTTAAAAAAAAGTATACAGAAACTTGTGCTCAAGGTTCTGCGCCGGCAAGCATCGAAGTACAGAAAAATTAAGAGTTTATATTTATTTACTGGGTCCGTAATGAAGCAACCATCCCGGAATGGCCAAATTAAGTTGAGCGTGAATGTGGGCCAACCGGATTTCATATTGCCCCTGTCCCATAACCTCGGAAAAAAGGCTGAAAAAGTTGTATCAGGAAGCCCCTTCTTAATAATAACGAACTGAGCCGAGCAATTTGCTTGTCAAGCTGAATTCCTGGAACGGGGAGAGGAGCCAGGAATTTAAAGGGATAATATTGAACAAATTACGCCACATCTCACGGAAAAAAGCCAAGATGAAGTCGGCAGTCCTGGGGGCTGGAGGTCCTTGAGCATATTTTCCCGGCTCGAAATGGGAACATTTTGTAGCGATCCTACTCGGATTTAGCTTAGGCTTCCCCGGTAGCCTGGCTTCATCCCGACAATATGGTAATTCAACTCGGAATAATTTAAGATAATTGCCGCACAGACGAGGGCGACAGGATGAAGTTATCATACTCTTTGCGATGTAATGGAACTTTTTTAGAGGGTACCCATAACCTTATATTCATTGTATACATGAATTTTATAGTAGTACTGGCAGCTAAACAAATATATTAAATTAATATATATTTTCTTCAACAAAAGAATATTTTGGGTACAATCAATATATTGTTATTTTAAAACACAACTTTGGTCTCTGTAAAGTCTCCATAAGAATGTGTTGCTTTTTGTGTTAAGAACCACTCAGAAAATTTTAAAAATAATGAATATCGTATTCGTTGTGAAGTAATGAATGCCTCAGAAGGGGAATTTTCCTAGACTTGCTGAAATGTATAGCCTGGAAAATCGCTGTCTCTTTAACACCATTTGCCCCTGTCAGGTCTTTAACCCTTCTGTAAGCCGCTACCGAAGCACTCCCCTTCGGAATTGGGGAGAGACCTTATCTAGGCCTAGAGCAACAGCAGCTTGGCCAGAATCCTTCGGATCCTTAGACGTGGCACATTGTGCAAATGTTCACACAATCGGTGGCAAATGAGCTTACAGTTGGGAGTTCTACTTATTTTTACCCCAGGCGCCGACGACGCGCCATATTAAATTAATATGCTTCAAATGTACCGCGTCTTCACTCCCTCCCCGAATCTTTTGCTCCCTGGATTCTTTTGTCCCATCCACTTGTACTGCTAATGTAATTTTTCGCGGCCAGTTAGGCATATATATATATCTGCGTATATATATACTTACAGGGATTGCCGCAGACAGAATTTATGCCCATTAATGTGGGCCACATTCCCTTGGTCAAATGGAGTCCTCGACTTCAGACACTGCCCACTTTCTCGCAATCAGTCGGTCAGAGCTGTACATCTAGCGGATTTATGGCAAAATCTGTATAATCAAAAATCAGTATACCCAAATAAAGATATAGATTCAAAAATGGTGCTAAAAAAAATGTATTTGTTATATTGGGAAAATTACGAATACATAGAATATATAAAGAATTTTTGTTTCGTATATGTTTAATATTCATAAGTAATACTGCCTCTACTTTAGCACATGATTTTTGATTATAATATAAATTCGATTTATTTTTTTTCTCTTTTAATAAGATGGCTGTTTTCATAGGAACTCTGGGGTTGCTCCGGCACTCAATGAACTCCCCATCTTTCGAGGGCAAACTCGTTTATCCCAGAGCAGAGCTTTACGGCCATCCGGGGCCTTAAAGAGCTGCACATAAAAGTTGTTCACCCAAAGCCAGCTTCATTCCACAAAATTGTATTTGTTTTCACAAGTTGTCAAACACTGCTCACAGATTTGCACATGTCACGCCATCGACAGGTGACGACGACGACTCGACTACCTCAGCCGAAAGTTATGTAAGTGTTTCAGCCGCATGTGCCGGCAAGGGAACTCCATCTTCAGCCCCGAAAATTGCTTTCCCTGCGACATCCGACATCCCACATACCATGTTCCATGTTCCATGTCCCACGTCCAGGGTGGGATTCTGTGCAGGAATGCTGACAAGTCTTGCCTACTTATCGGCGCCGGCAGCCATGTCAAAAGTCACTCACAAGTTAATTTCGTTGGTCCTCGTGGGGCACCGGGTGTCACATCCAAAACACAGAAAAAAATTCCATATTTACTACTTTAATCAATCAAAATATTTATTTTTTCTTAAACATCTGTTAGATCCAAGATCTAATCACCAGAAAAAGACATATACTTACGCGTAGAGTAAAAGGGTATACTAGATTCGTCGGAAAGTTTGTAATAGAAAGATGAAAGTTAATGATAAGGTAATATGATGACTAACTATATAAACTCAGATAGAAATATTGGTATAACTATGAAAACCAAAAATGATTAAAGACCTGTCATTTTTCGCGCCGAATGTATCATCGTGCGTTCAGGTCACTTAAAGAACCTATGGAGCCTCTTCTTCTGTCCAAGTGTTGTCTTAAAGTTTTTAGGGAGTTTCGTCTTTTTTGGCGGGGGCATTCATTCGGCAGCATTTATTGAAAACCACTGTTGCATATTCATGAGGGCGAGTTACGCAATTTCGAGCACTTTTCAGTTGATTTGCATATTTATTCGAAGGACTCGGAGGGAGACTGCTCCTCAGAAGCCTAGAAATTAGTTTTAAAATCAAATGGGCGGGTACAGCCCACTATGAACTTTCGCTCAGCAAGACTATTATGACTTCCGTGCTTCTGGCCATTTTCGACAACTAATTTGTATTGCCATTGACTCCATTATGAATTCAATTATGCGGTTGTAAGCCGCAGAATATTCGCTAATTTATGCTACGTCAAATCTGTGAAATTTGCATAACACACAGACACACAAAACGATGGATATGTATGGTTTTGTGTGCTCATTATACACCTACATATTGTGCACCTTTTGGCACGAGTTCATTTGTGTATTTTATGGCTGGTATTTATGGCCATTAGTCAATAAATTTTAATTGATTTCCCATCACAAAGTGCCTCAAATGCAAATTACAAAGCAATATTGTTTAGCCAACTTCGGGTGAAAGCGTAATATCAATTATATTACCCAAGCCTTTGGGATACGACCTTTAATTGCCATAAACTGTAGTGTTTAATTTTGGAATCCTTCGAGCTACCCACAATTATTATTACACATAGTACAGCCTTGATTAGTATCTAAACAACAAAGTATCCAAGTTAACCTTTGTGCGGAGCTCCTTTGTAATTATAATAAATGTTTCGAGCCCTCAGTATGCAACAAGGATACGAATTTCAATTTCACACCTCGATGGAGAGGCGCAGTGAAAATTGACTTGACTAGAATTTTCAGCCCACTCCCCGAAAGATGAAGACTTCATCTGTATATTTGTGTATATATATCCAATATGTCAGCCGTGCATATTGGATGTTTGATGCTCGATGGCGTGTGGGTGTACTTTAACTTTGGCTTGTTGCCTTTTCCAGGGCAAAGTTTGTTTGCCTTGCTTGATTTTTTGATTTTAGATATGGATAAAAATGAATATGAAAAGTGTGTTCCCCGGGCATTAAATATGCAAATTTTTTTGGGCCCGGGGACCAAAAGGTGCTCTTGTCACAGAGACTTTCGGGGGCTTAAAGTCAATAAACAGATGGTGACCTTGCCTTACCTGCGAAAAAGGCGCTATATAGTATTTCAATTATTGGGAACGCTCGATGGTATAAATATCCAATGGCGTGGCTCACTTTTGCCAGTAAATTGCACTGAAATCCGAACCTGTCGTATTCCTAATGTGTTATAAGGATGGTATGTGGTGTGTGGCTGTGTGTTTTTCCTTGATGTATGACATGGGTGTGCTAGTTTGACAGGCCACCGCAAACGCAGAAAGGTGTCCTTGGGAATTACAAAAGCCCCCCAGCCAGACACCCACTCCAATCGGGTTCTTTTCGGGGAGGAACTCCGCCGGCTTTGCTTTGAAATTAAACGATTTAATTGCATTTAAATTAAATAAAATGCGCGTGCGAAAAGTTTTACATTTTACGCATTCATTGGCGCACACAGAACGGCCCCAAATCAAATCACTCAACTCAAGCATGCCAGCCAACGGGGAGAATCCCCAGCTCCATTTTCGTTCTGTTACAGGGACAGAAAAGGAAAGTAATACCAACAATTTATATATATTATATAGACCAACCTATTTAACCGATTTACATTTTTGGAGGTATAAGTTGGGTTGCATATAAAATAATAAAAAGGTAACAAGAACTTTGGTTTCAAGTATTAAATATTTAAGACTTATAGGGATACGATCTATTTTATTATTAGTTTATTTAATATATACATTATGAGCCTAAAAAAAAGTTGTGGAAATGGTTTAGGTACTATAAGTTCAAAAAGATTCATAAAATATATTTGAAGACCAATCTTAAAGAGTTATTTGAAATTTTCCCATAAACATTTAATAAATGTTCTGGGTTTTTCCGAATCTTTTTTCAGAGTACATCCCCTAGACCCTGAAAGGGATGCCGCAAGGACGAGTGGTGGGTGGTAAGCTGGGTGGGTGGCTGCAGACACCTCCTCTCGTTCTCCACTAATTTGGCCTTTGTTTGTGGTTTGCGTTTCGTTTGTTGAGCAGCGCAAAAAGTTTTAATTGACTGTTGCGAATACGGCGCACGGAAAAGCCTCGGAAATTTCCGAGTTGACTTGGCCCCGCTTTTCGGCTTTCCCAGCTTTCCCGGTTTTCCCGGCACCCCAGAATTGCTGTCTCTAATCAGGCGTTGGAGGAACCCTTTTCTACCTATCTACCTAGCTGTCCTGGGCAACTTTGTTTGCCTTTGTATTTTTTTGGGGATTTTCGCTTTTTAATTTATTTACTTATGTTGCGAGCGAAAAGCACAGCCCGCCGAAAAAGAGATAAATGTGGTTGGGCAAACTTGACGCGAAATTGGTTTAAATATTTGCCAGCCCCATTTCGCCATTTAAGGTTCACCCTAATGCCCCGGTTTAAAGCTATTTGCATTTTAAATGAGCTAAAAATGCATCAAAGCGCTTTATGTGTTGTGTTTTGTGTTTGTGATAGGTAGGCTCAATATCACCTGGGCACTTTGTGTTTGCAGGATGGCAGGTGTGCAAAAGGGGAGTGGAAAATGGAAAGCGGAAGGTGGATGAGTCCTTTGCCTTTGCGATTGGGTGGCTGCTTCTGTTTGTGCATGCATCCGTCAATAAGGCAACTGAATTAATCACGCAACTGTGAATTTCTCCCGCCTGCACCGGAAAAAACTACTAATGGTTCGGTAATTATCAGGGCTTAAGGGATTACAACATTTTGCATGTTAAGAAGGGGCTTTAATTACAATGTGTTGATGTAAAATTTTTTAATCACATAACATATGGTATGTGGGTGGCACAAATGAATTTTTAGAATGTAAAATAATCCCTGAATTTATCAGATTTATTCGCACCATTGCATTTTCAAGGGTGGCTTAATTTAAGACATTAAAGTTACTTGTTATACCCGTTACTCGTAGAGTAAAAGGGTATACTAGATTCGTCGGAAAGTATGTAACAGGCAGAAGGAAGCGTTTCCGACCCCATAAAGTATATATATTCTTGATCAGGATCACTAGCCGAGTCGATCTAGCCATGTCCGTCTGTCCGTCTGTCCGTCTGTCCGTCTGTCCGTCTGTCCGTCTGTCTGTCCGGATGAACGCTGAGATCTCGGAAACTATGAGAGCTAGGCTATTGAGATTTGGCGTACAGATTCCTGAGCTTCTTACGCAGCGCAAGTTTGTTTCAGTAGACTGCCACGCCCACTCTAACGCCCACAAACCGCCCAAAACTGTAACTCCTACAGTTTTGATGCTAGATAGAAAATTTTAACTGAAATGTATTGTTCTCAACAATACCTATCGATTGACCTAAAAAAAAGTTTGCCACGCCCACTAAAACGCCCACAAACCGCGAAAACCTGTGACGCCCACAATTTGCATGCTAGATAAGAAATTTTAACTGAAATGTATTGGTGTCGGAAATACCTATCGATTGATCCAAAAATTTTCCACGCCCACTCTAACGCCCATAACGCTTAAATCTGTCTACCGCCGGTAGGTGGCGCATTTTAATCTCGCTTTGCTGCTTGCATATCTCCATTTCCCTTTGAGTAACGGGTATCTGATAGTCGAGGTACTCGACTATAGCGTTCTTCCTTGTTTTATTTTCATTTTAAAACAGGAAACTGATGTATTATTGTATTGTATTGTATTTTTCATATTTTATATTTAAAAAATACTTTTTGTGTAAACAATACACAAAAGATAAGATAAGATAAAGATAATATATATATATTAAGGAATATTGCCCAGTAAAGTAAACTCCTTTCTTATTGTTCAAATAAAATCTAAACCCAACTTTGAAGTCAAGTAAGTGTTGGGTTCCTTTAAGCAATCCACTATTTAATATCCTATAAGCTGATGACACTTTTGCCCTATTTTCTCCCAGTGCAGGCTGCTCGCAGCAAGTGCATTGGTTGTTGCTGCTGTTATTGACTGCCTGTCTGACCAATTATGGTGCAATTAACACACTTGATTGCCTGGAATCTCTGACTCGTTTACCGTTAACGGCTCCACCTGTGTTTTTGCACCTGTGCGTGCATTCGATCTCAGAGCCCTCCGCTTTGAACCTCTCGAAAAAAGGGCGAATCCTTCTGCCTTCAGGTCACACGGGCCACCTTGGCGTATGCTTGATGTGGCAGACCGGGAAAAAGCTTGTTAAGGCGAAAACTTTTTGGCTAAAACAACTCGGCCGTAAAGTCGATTGCCGTTGGCCAAAGTGTGCGTCCCGAAATAGCTCAGCCATCGACTTTGTGAATTGTTGGGCTAGGTGTCAGTGGCAGCAGGGGCTTCACTAAGTTTTACGAGGCCTGCCAGCTTGGATACCGTATCAAATTTGGCCCAAATGCAATTGAAATAAATGTAATTTCATGAATGGGGTTCCCCCGAACGGGTTCCAAGAAGACACCTTTCATTACGCCTTCTATTTGCTTAGAATTCCAAATATATACCTTCGGCTGTTAAATAAACACTGGAATTAAAGGGAAGGCGGCATATTAATTTCTATCTAAATGTTGAGCCCTTTGATTGTCCTCGTTCAATAAACTCCACGCTCATGATTGTGTTTGCTGTCACTCGCCGTCTAATTTGATTGAATATCCTGTCCGGCCTATGGGCTGTACAGCCAGGATATGGCCCAAACCAATAAAGCCTGGCATTAAATATGAGGGAAACGGCAAACAATAGCCAGCCGAATGCCACAAGTTAGGCGTTTAAATAATTTATCAAAATAAAAATCCGGAAAAGGGGCATAATCCCACTGGGCTGTCTACACTTCCTAATATAACAGGGTGATGGACGAGCTATGCAAACGGCCAGGGGCATCTTTCATGGACGGAACCCATTCTTCTATAGGGTGAATCAAAACTTCACACTTTCTTATGATCTTAGGGGTAGATATAGGACGAGTCCCACATTACAACTTAAATGTTATGTTTACATACAATATCCCTAAACTTTTGTCAATCCATTCCAGTTTCCGGCTTATTTTGTACGTTTTAAAAAGAGATTAACAATTGATATGATTATAATATATATTTATTAAAATATATTTCGTAGCACTGAATCTTATCATTTGAAGTCAGAAAATGATATAATTTTAATCCTCTTTCAAGCAATTTTAATTTTTTCATAATATTTCTTATATTTAATCAATCATTTTTTAAGATATATGTTTGGAGGACCCCCTACAGCTGCACCCCTGCCTTTTGCCACACTTACAATAAAGTGACACTAAACGACAAAGGCAACCGCAACAGGAAAAGCGAAATGACAATGAGAATGAAAAGGGAGTTGGTCGCAAGGACACTGGACTTATTATGTTGACATTCCATTCCGATTCGGGGGAGGGCTAAGGCGGTTCTATAATTGATTAGGTTCGGCTACGCCAATAAAGCTCACCCGGTTAGCAGAACCCTCGTCTCCTCCCCAGTGGGTCATCCAATCCACGTGAGTGTGTGTCGGAGCTAAACAATAATTTATGACCTGTATGCAAAGACATTCATCTTTATGGGAATTGAAAAGTACATTCATTTTGCACGCATTGAGTTGACAAGCCACTTCTACGCACCTACTTAAATCCCCTTGGCGCCATCCCAAAATCATAATGGGGAAGTCAATAGCCAGGAGTAATTGAGGTTGCCTTTATATTTGCATGTGAATGAGACGAGACCCGGAGGACACAACCCTCGGCAATTACGTGCGGTTAATTAGGCTCCATGAATATCACTGGCGGTTTAGTGGGCTAAAGTCAAGATTGCATCGTCGGCCTACATGAAGATGAAATATTATCGTAGACGCGGCACATAATGCAGGCAGAGAAATTTCTAAAAAATTGTAAAGTACTTATACAACTTTGGAAATACTTTTTTAACTCAGCAACTTTTAGAATTTTAGATATGGGTAGGCTATAATGAAACTGTTAAAAATATTTGTTCAGAATTATTGTATTCAGAAATGTCAAGTCTTAAATAAAGATTATTTTTACCTTAGAAATTTGTACTTATGGACGATTTTTATATTGTTTTTTTTTAGATTTGAAAAACGTGGGAATGCAGGGAATTCATATTTTCAAAAATCTATTAAGAGGAATCATATATTTTTTATATTTTTTTTCAGTGCCTGCCGTTGCTGAAACCTTTGGACATGATTCATTTTTCATAATTTGAATTTATGCAGATTGAAGCAACAATCGGGAGTGCGGCTCTAACTGGGCCAGAGGCTGTGTTTTTTATTAGACAGAGCAGTTAGGGGCTTTTTACGGATCCGTCGGTGGGCGTGGAGTGTGTGGACCGGCGTTTTCACAAAACATCTACTCCAACCAAAATTGCAGACGGAGGGGGAGGTGCAGCCGGAGCCAGTCAAGTGTTGAGCTTAGACACAATTTATCAGCTGAACGATTTGATTTATATGGTTAGACATGGCATGCGTCACGTCAGGGCTGCTGCGGTAGCGGATCCACTCGGAAAAATCGAAACCATATTGGCAATATGTACTACTTTGTGAACATTTAGTAATAAATAAAGAAAAAGTTGGCATCTGCAGAGTATAAACATTAATCTACGTTGCACAGCTTAAAAGTAATATATAAGAATAACTAGTACCTAACCCAAGTTCATTTATATTTCATTTCATAGTTACTTAAATTAAAAGCTTATTTAAAGTAATATTTACATTTACATTTCCTTTAACTGCATGGAATTCTTAGCCAACTTCAAATGATATTGTATTTATTAAAGCCCGTTTCTACTCTTGTTACGCTTTCAGGTTCTTGAGACGTTTTTGTTTCGAGTGTGCCAGTTATTGTTTCATACTCGGTTTTCATTATTATGTTATGTGTGTTTTATCTGACTGCCATTTGTGGAGCACTTGCTCATGAAAATGGAAAGTATATGGCTGGCGAGAAAGAAAAGAAATTGCGGCCCACTGAGATGTTAATGCTAACATGCATGCCTAAACATAAAAATTATAACCACATACTTGCCGGTTGGGTTTGTGCTTTTGATTGGGACCTGAGACTTGGTGGTTGGACTTGGACTTGGACACGGAGTTGGAGTTGGACTTGTACTTGTACCTGGTTAGGACAGGTGTGAATAACCTGGGTAATGGTTGGTGCGTGCCTCGCCGATCCTCATCGCCACTAGCCATTGAGTCTCTCCGATTGTTCGGGTAATTAGTTGCCACGCCAAACAATTTGCGAAGAGGAAAGTAACTCTTGTTGGTTGTCACTTGTTGCGGCATTATTGAAGGCTTAACCCCATTAGCTGAATTGGCGCACTTGCCGATCGGCTGCAAAGATCGAAAAAAAACTCGAAGAAACAGGTAGAAAGAAGACAAGGGCCAGAAGAAGCCCAACTTTCTGCGAAGAACAGCGCTCAAAACTTTTACCCAGCGCCAGAAAAGTAAAAAACCGAAGACAACATCAAACAACAAAAGAAAACAAAGTCGGACAATGCAAACTCATTCACGAAGCTGGATGGTGTTTCTCCGGAGAAGAGAGCATCTGCATCTCGGGGGCAGGTCTCGAATTTTTAGTACCGCCGCGGTTTTAGATCCATTCAGGGGATGCAGAGAAAGAAAAGAAACAATTACTATTATTTCTTATCAATCGCTGATTACTCAAAAGGTATATTTTCTATTGCTTTCTCTCTTCTCAATTCAAATTTTGATTGAGATGTCTTCATAGATTCTTCTTTGATTAAGATTTTGAAGCGCACTCTAAAAAACACTCATTTAATTTAAAGAATTTATATCCGCTTTCCATAAATCACATTAAAGTAAACTGAACAAAGTATGTTCAAGAAGATACTGTTTTAAGAATGGGAAACCTTAAAAACATTTGAGAGTGTTTATGAACATAAATCATAATAGGGATTAATAATTTCAGTGTTTGAACAAATTGTATCTTTAAGTTAAGAAACCTAAACGTAAAGTATTCGCATTTCCATCATATTTTAAATAACCCTCATATCATTTGTTTCACATTAGTTTACCAAGCGTTACTAAAGATACATTTCTTGCAACTCAAACACCTTGAGATATCTTCCGATCCAATTTCTTGCTGTGCACTGGGGCAAACCAGTTTCACCTGCAGAGCGGCTCCAGAGAGCTTGGCCCAAAAGACGAAGCCTAGCCAGCTCGGCTTTCGACCAGCTTCAGTTGAGTTGCGGCGCTTCGATGGATCGGACTTGGCGGAAGTGAAGTGAAAAAGTGAAGCGGGCCTATTCAGACCGATGCGATACGATCCGGACTCGATTCGATTCGATCTTAACCGTTTTGGAGAACCGGCGGTGGTGGAGAACGCAGGCGCAGAAGCGAACGCTGCGAAATTGTTACCGCTGCGCATGCGCAGACAGGCCGTACTTGTTGTTGCGCTATCTCGGCTTAATTACCAACGCCCCCCTGGAAAACCCCCCGGAAAAGCCACCGATTCGAGTTGTTTGTCTGCATTTTTCAACGGTGGTGTGTGCAAGTGTGAGTGCTAGAGGCCATCTCTCTGGGAAAACATTCTTCCCGAGCGAAGCTTTCTTTTTGTGTATAACAAAAGAGAACTAGGCGCAAACAGAAAAACAAACGTAAACATCGCGAACTTGTGCAATCCAGCGACAAAAACAAAAGACCCGCGAAGCAGTGGTTCCCAGGCACAAAAATAAAGTGCAATTTACAAGCAGCGCCCAAAAATGTAAGCCAAAAGTATAAATCACAAAATTATAATGAAACAGGTTACGAGAAGAGATGAAAAAACCCGAGATGTGTGATTAACATATTTCCCATCAAAGCGTTTACACGCAATGCAAAGTGTACCTGTATCTGTTACCTCGGCTATCTCGGCATGTATCTGTGGCTGTATCTGTATCTCCGTATCTGTGAAACAAGAAGTGGATCCAATCGAGTCCCATCCCATCCCATTTTGAACCCATTCCATGTGGCAATGCAACCTTGAGGCTGTCCACCACATCGAATCGCATATCGCCCATGCATTTCAATGAGCAAAAGATCGTTTTTCGGGGAGATTTTCGATTTTCGTTTTCGAAACCCCGCGAGTCGTTTTATGGACTTTATAAATTTACATACGCTAACCTGTGCTTGTTTTGTCTGGCTGTGGATATCCACGATCTTTCAGCAAACAGGGGCGCAAAAAGACTGGCCAAATACCAATACCAAACACCAAATACCTTCCATGATTTGGACCCATGGACCGCAGAGTAAATAGCACAAATAACGCGAAACCCAAAAATAATGCAAATAGAAATACGGCCAGCCGTAAAAGTATTTTTTTCTCGTGTTTGTTTGTTGTTGTCAGTGCGCATTAAAAAGCAAACAGTAACCAATGAACATGGCCAACAGCGAAAAACAACAGCAACAACCGCCGACCACCGTACTGCCAATAACGGTACAGCTAATGCTGCGAGAGTGAGAACCAAGAATTCCGAGTCCAGGTCTTAAGCCGCGAAAGATCATGGCTCAACGAATCACTCATGCGCTGCCAAAGGCGTTTTATATAATTGCCTTACAGTGGATATTACCTCAAACGAAAATTCAGCATGTTAATAGGAGTGATTTTAAGAACTAGTGTCTCATTGATATGAAATCAAAGTAATTACTTAGGGCCTCAAAAAAATATCTCCCCTTTAAATAATCTATTCCAATACAAGCCCAATTCTGCATGTTTTAGGATAGAGTATATAAGAAAGTATGTCTTTACAAAACTTTTCCAATGACTATCATGAACTAGTTTATGCATATGATAGCTAAATTATTCATAGAATTTACATTTTCTTGAAGAAGTCTGCCTATAAACAAGATAAGATATAGTTTTGCACGCAAAACTTTGTTATAATGTCGAAGAGAAAAAAAGAGAAAACCAGCAAAAGTTTTATGCGCAAAGCAGGAATCAAACGTTTTAAAAAGCAGTATATAACACAAACCAATAACTTAAAAATACTACATTTTATTTTAAAAATGGTTTGGCTTTTGACTTCCCATCTCATCTAAAGCGATCCCATTTTTTCTTATCATATCTTATTTCTCTAAAATATATGTTTCTAAAAACATTCCATTCATGTTGAAGATACTTAGGTACTAAGCAGATTATTACGGATTCCTCAATATTTTATACATTATTTTGAGGTAAAAAGGTTTTATTTACAAGAACTCCACTGTGTGTTTGAATAATTAGCGCTTAGTTATCAAGCATAAATTGGAATTTTGCTAATTGAAAAACTACAGCTTTACTAGGGATTCACAGAAATCTATTCATATATTCATTCTAATCATATCTTATCTTTCGTAGTTACTTTTAGCATACACCTGTCGAAAATTACAGAGTTTTACAAAGAGTGATACCAGGAAAACCGAGAGTAAATACCCGTTTGTTATTTATAGAGCAGATATTTCAGTGTCACCTTTGATAGGTAGAATGATGAACAAGCGGCAACAAATGCCTTTAATATGTCAGCATTACCAAAATTACTCATACCACTCGTAGGCAGCCTCACTCGCAGCTCTTTGTTGGCCAGTTCGCTTGATTATAGCCTTCATTTCATTCTTTTTTTTCTCTCGATCGGACCTTGGGGTCGACCATTGTATTTGTTGTTGGCCACAAGTATGCGGCTTATACCGAAATAGACGGAGACATCGGTATGCAAATCAAATGTTCTAAGCGAACGCGGCGATAATGGGTAAATGACCAAATACGATACTGAATACTGAGCACAGATCTCTTCTCTCGAAACGAGTTTCACCCAGCTAGACCAAAAACGCAGAAATAATAATAACGCCAATCCATTCCTCAATTGCAGCGAAATGGAAGCGTGGAAACAGCCGCCAAACGGAGGGCGTTTTCTACTCGTACTGCTGATCTGCGTCTCCCACTTGGGGCACCGAATCTCCGCCTGGCGCCCCTGCCCGGAACTCAGTCCCGCCCTCCGTCTGCCATGCAGGTGAGTTTGCCAGAGCCATACCCATTCCATATCATACCATACCATACCATACCATTCAATATGGTGACCACCATGGCAAAAGCGACAGCGAATTTCCGCTGTCGGTCGGGTATTATTTTAATATCACAAAATTACCGCCAACTGCAATTTAATTTGGCTTTGTTTTCCTCTGCAATCACCGCTCATGGACCGACGACAATTACAGGTGCAATGTGGTTCCGTTTGCGGCGACTGGTCAACTGGGAGCCGTGGCCATGGACTGCGATCGCGTTGTCTTCCACGGCGATGCCCCGCAACTGCCTTATGGAGCGCCCATCGTGGCGTATACGCAACGTCACAGCGGCCAACAGGTGCTGCCCGCCCAGGTGAGTTGGGTGTTGCAATATGCCAGAGATAAACCACAGAGAGATCGGGGGATTTCAACACCTTTTGATGATCTAACAGGCACAAAAAACGCTTCAGATTGGTGTCAATCAGATCTTGTTTCCTATTGGGCATTGACACATGCCCAGAAATTATTAACTATGACCTTTGATCTCTTGTTTCTTCTTAAATATTTCTATATATATGTTATAGATTTCTTTAAAAAAAAACCAAGAATATCTACAATATAGTATCTGAAATCATTCCTACTTTCATAGATAAAGACCAAAGAAGAAATCACTGTTTATCTAAAATCATAAAATCCGAAATTCAAGACATAATACCCTCTCCCATTGCAGACTTTCGGCCAGCTAAAACTGACCATTGAAGAGCTGGATCTGTCCTACAATCTCATCAGAAGGATTCCGGAGAAAGCATTCGATGGTCTCAAGGATTCGCTGAACGAATTGCGACTGGCGAATAATCTATTGGGCGATAATCTCAATCCGATCTTTTCCACCGCCGAGTTGCATGTGCTGAAGAATCTGAGGATCTTGGATCTGTCCGGAAACAAGATCAAGCTCATCGAAGAGGGTCTTCTCAAGGGCTGTGTGGATCTAAAAGAGTTCTACATCGATCGCAATGGCTTGACGGCAGTGCCCACCAACTCTCTAAATGGACCAAGTGCCCTGAGACACCTTTCGCTGCGCCAGAACCAGATTGGTAAGACGGAATAGCCATGTTAATGCAATCAAACCGCAACTGGTATAATTAAAAACCAGCCCACAAATCGTAATCGTAAAGAGAACAATTATCTGTGGTTGTAAATAACACCAAATTAGAAATCATACAGAACCTTGAATTTACTTTACCAATTAACTTTGGGCAAGCAAGGTTTTAAATGGAATTATACCAAAAATCGTTCAACCTTCAGTGATCCTACTTTATTTTCGTTCTCTACAGGAACCCTCCTTCCAGACTCATTCAATGCCCAGCGTCAGTTGGAGATCATTGATCTCCGGCACAATGTCATCCGCAGCATCGACAGTCAGGCCTTCAAGGGACTGCAGAAGATACGGGAAATCAAGCTGGCCGGAAATCGTATCAGTAACCTCAATAGTGATGTCTTCGAGAAGCTGCAGTCGTTGCAGAAGCTAGATCTGTCCGAGAATTTCTTCAATCAGTTCCCCACGGTGGCTCTGGCGGCAGTTCCGGGAGTTAAGCACCTAAATCTGTCCTCAAACATGTTGCAGGTTTGTATATTGTAATGATATTTAAAGTAGGATATAATATCACATGATAACATAAGTGGAGCAGTAAACTTGTTTTTCTAAAATATATTTTATTATTTATCAAATTTACTTTGATTGGCTTACAACAAAATCGGATATCATTACTATACATCATTTTGATATCTTCCTTTTCGGCAGCAATTGGACTACACCCACATGCAAGTGGTACGGTCTTTGGAAAGCCTGGATATTAGTCGTAACACCATCACCAGCATTACACCAGGAACTTTCCGGGAGATGGGTGCTCTTAAGTATCTGGACCTTAGCTTGAACTCATTGAGAACGGTAAGTAATACTACGAAAAACTCTGAAAGTTCTTATAAATACTGGTTCTATAGATTGAAGACGATGCTTTGGAGGGATTGGACAGCCTGCAGACGCTTATCATTAAGGACAACAACATTCTCTTGGTGCCCGGAACTGCCCTGGGTCGCCTGCCCCAATTGACATCACTGCAATTGGATTACAATCGAGTGGCTGCGCTCTCCTCGGAGATCCTTGGATCCCTTCAGGCGGGAGATATAACAACCCTGTCCTTGTCGAGGAATGTGATTCGAGAACTTCCTCCGGGAAGCTTCCAGATGTTCAGTAGCCTACACACCTTGGATCTGTCTGGAAATTCCCTGGCTTTGATCAATGCAGATACTTTTGCGGGATTGGAGAGCACTTTGATGGCCCTGAAGCTATCGCAGAACAGGCTAACAGGCTTGGGAGGAGCTCCATGGGTTCTGCCCGAGTTGAGAAGTCTGGATTTGAGTGGCAATAGCCTAACGGAATTGCCCAGTAACATTTTCGAGGAACTGGAGAATCTGCAATCCCTCAACCTGAGTGGAAATCACCTGACCCCACTGACTGGAGCTCTTTTTAAACCCTTGGATCGCTTGCAGGTCATCGATCTAAGTCGCTGTAACATCCGTCAGATAAGCGGTGACCTCTTGGCAGGATTACAGGATCTAAAGCACATTTACCTCAATTATAACCAGCTGCAAGAGCTCCAGGATGGTAGCTTCGTCAACCTCTGGAACATAAGCTCCATCGATCTTTCTAACAATCACATTGGATCCATTCGTTCCGGGGCCTTTGTGAATGTGATGAAGTTGCAGAAACTGAATCTTCATGGCAATCAGTTGTCCGCTTTCAAGGGAGAATATTTCAATACAGGAACGGGAATAGAAGAGTTGGATATTTCGGATAACCAGTTGAGCTACCTATTTCCCTCGTCCTTCAGAATTCATCCAAGGTTAAGGGAGATACGAGCGGCGAATAATAAGTTTTCCTTCTTCCCGGCGGAACTTATTTCCTCCCTGCAATATCTGGAGCACATCGATCTATCCTTTAACCAATTGAAAACCATTGAGGAACTGGACTTTGCTAGATTGCCCCGCCTTCGGGTTCTCCTGGTGGCCAACAACCAACTGGACATGGTCAGTGAGATGGCCTTCCACAATTCCACGCAACTGCAGATCTTGGATCTGGCTTACAATAACTTGGATCGCATTGGAGAGAGGACTTTTGAGGGCTTGGTGCGATTGGAGCAGCTCAACCTGGAAGGCAACCGGTTATCGGAGCTTTCGGATGGGGTCTTTGAGCGATCCAAGCTTCAGATGCTGGAGAATATCAACCTGGCAAGGAATCGATTTGAATACGCCCCTCTGAATGCCCTGCAAAGGCAATTCTTCTTTGTGTCCTCTGTGGATTTGAGCTACAACAAGATCAAGGAGCTTCCCGGAGACGATAGCATCATGGTGAACATCAAGAGGATCGATCTCTCGTTCAATCCCCTGAGTCCCAAGGCAGTGCACAATGTTCTCAATGAACCCAAAACCGTGAGGGAACTTAGTTTAGCGGGAACTGGTATTGAGAAGTTGGAACTCCTGGAGACACCCTTCCTTCAGTTCCTGAATCTCTCCCACAATAAGCTGAGAAATGTAAAACCAGAGGTCTTCCAAAGAGTGACCCTGCTGGAAACTTTGGACCTTTCCAGCAATGAGTTGGAGTCCCTGGATGATCTCTCCATGGCTTGGCCTCAACTGCAGGTGCTCCAGTCTCTGGATGTGTCCAACAACAGCTTTGACATCGTCTCCCAGTCCAACTTTGGTAAGCTGGAGATGCTGCGTTCCCTGCGATTGAGCCACCTGCCCCAGTGCACCAGGATCGAAAAGAATGCTTTTAAACAGCTGCCCAACCTGGTCAACTTGGAGGCCTATGATCTTCCCCTGCTTGGCTATCTGGATCTGCAGGGCATCCTGGAACTGCTGCCCGGGTTGGAAGTCCTGGATATTGAAGTTAAGGACTCCAGCATTGGCAGCGAGCAGATCCAGCCACTGAAGCATCCGCGTCTCAGGAGTCTGGGAATCAGAGGAGAACGATTGAAGTCAATTTCCTCGGGAACTTTGGCGGGTCTGAAGAGCAGTGATCTGAGTGTCCAGCTGAGGAACACATCCCTGAGTGCCCTGCCACCAGCTCTGCTGTTCCCAGTGCCCAGATCCTCGCACCTCAACCTGGATGTGGAGGGATCGAAGATCTCTGTGCTGGTGCCCCAGTTCCTGAATGCTCTTGAGGATCGCCGAGCTAGTCTGCAGCTGCAGGGTTTGGCCAGCAATCCTATAAACTGCGATTGCAATGCCAGAGCTCTCCGGAGGTGGCTTCCCAGCTCTGGAATGCCGGATGTCACCTGTGCCGCGCCTGCCTACCTGGTCAACCGGAAGCTCATCGAAGTGGGGGATGATGAACTCACCTGCGACGCCCGCAGGATGACTTCCTCCACCTCCAGACCCACTGCCCCAGTGCCGCATCTCCTGAAGACCTCCAGCCAGCTGGTCACGAGGAGTAGCTCCACCACCGAGGAACCCCTGATCATCTGGAGCCTGGAACCCACACAGCCTCCGAGCCTGAAGAAGATCAAGACCAAGGCCCCGCTGATGAAGGCCCAATCCCCGATTATAAGTAATGATGACACTCTGATCATAGGCATCGTGGGAGGCGTGGTGGCCTTCATAGCCATCCTCATCATCATCATCTGCATCATAAGGCTGCGCATGAGCAATGCGGAGTACCAGCAGAATGCGGCCATGATAGGCATCCCGGCGGGCATGCAAATGGGTGCCCACAATGCGGCCTATAACTACAAGAACGGAGCTGGAGCTGCCCTGTATGCGGTGCCTCCTTACCAGGCCAGCTATGCCACGCTGCCGCACAAGGCGGCCTCCATCCACCAGTCCAGCCAGAATCTCTCCCAGCGCCAGCAGCGGGAGCAGCAGCAGCAGCAGGTGGCAGCGGCGGCGGCGGCCTACTCGACCATGTCCCGCATGTCGTACTTCAGCGGCGCGGGCGGAGGAGGAGCCGGCGGAAATGGCAATGGCGATGGGGCAGAGAGCCTCACGCATCAGCATCCGCACCAGCATCAACCCTATATAATATACTCGGATGACAAGGCCTACAGATAAGCCGAGATCGAGGGCATCTTTATCTTTCCCACTCCTCCTCAACCGCCTCCTTCTACATTCTGTCCATTTCAATCTCAGTCAGTCAGTCAGGCGCATCGCCGCAAACAGGTTCTACATTATATCGCCGCTCTCAGCCAACGTTGTATATAGACTTAAACAAAAAACACTTTAACTGTAACCCTAACTATATCTATGTCTAACCATAATTAAGTGCAAGCAAGTCGCTTATGCGGAATAAACAAATTTAGTATAATACACATTTCGAGTCTATTTGCGGGGTGGGGAAGTCCCAATCTATTTGGCCAGCTGTCTATCAGGTATGTCTACGGAATTCCGAAAACTACAGTATACCTCTACATTTTAACTAGGTCAACTATCAAGTTATTTAATAAGATCAATGTTTCTAGCCAAATGCTTTAAACAATTATTAATTTTAATTGACTAAATGAATTCCTCGGTGATTATTATCTTTCCTACCTACAGAAGCAATTTATTACCTTATCTTGACTTGAATTGACTGAATGTTTCACTTCTAATATGAATTTCGCTGGTATGCTTATCACGCATTTCTTTAAATAATAAGAAAACCCCTTTTTCCTATCAACAACTGAACTTTTAAGAAACTTCTTATCCAACCCAATATTATTGGGTTCTTCCTGTAAACCTTAATAATCAATAGATTTCGATTTGAGCGACTTTAATACGATAAATTTATCATACAAGATAATTTCATAAAAATGTATATGTGTATAAATATGTTATGTATATATGTATGCAACTTCAAGATCGCTATTCACAGTCTTTGTATTCCATATCTTTCACTGAATAACAACAAAACCAGTTATCATTCCACTTTAAATGCAAATAAACATTTTGTGTGTTTTTTCAAATGCACAAACTTAAACTAACAAAACTAATCAATACAAACAGACTTTGTGTGAAATGCACGCCTTAACTAAGTAGTAACCACAATAAACAACAACTGTCGTCCGAGCCTGGCCTTTTCACTCAGGAGCAACATAGGGCAGTACCAAGAAAAAGCAAATCACTTTGGCAACTTGAGAGCTTGGTAGTGCCTTCCACCACATGGTATAGTTATCCAGCTATGCCATTTGAGAGTACGAGGTATACAGCTTGTAGTTGCGACGTCGGTAGTAGATCATGAGGCCATAGCTGGCGAACAGCAGAGCGATGACGATTAAAATGAGTATGCCTGATGGAAGATCGATAATGCTTTAATTCCATTAGACCGCAATCACCATTTACTCACCCGTCGCCGTGCCCAGATTGGCCTCCTCATAAGTCATCATCATTGTGGTGCGCTTGCATTCACGCTCCCAATCCACTGGCAGCACGTCTTGATAAAGGCTGACAAGACTCTTCAGGGGGCAGGAAGGACCACAACCTGGAATGTCCAGAGGCAGGGGTTCGGCGGTGGTGTTCTTGTAGAAAATGGACACCAGTGGCGTGTTGCTCTCATCCAGACGCATCTCCATTAGTATGCAAGCCGCGTAGGGAGGACTATGTATCTGTGGAATACGAAAATATGTTTTATAATCGCTGGCTCATCCAAATTAACTTATAAGATTACCTCAAACAACTTCAGGGCATTCAAAACGTTGGCTATGGTGGTATCATGGGCACTATAGACCCACATTGAACGATCTGGGTCTAGGCGCCTGGAGGATTTCTCTTCGAACCGATTGAAAATGTCTTTCAGCAGAGGACCCGCCTTTAGCCTGGCCAACTTTCGCGTGTAAGTGCTGATAACAAAAGCGAAATTGGCTACATAAGTAAGCTCTTCGCCACCGTAAACCTTTTTAGTCCACTCCGGCAGTGTCATGTTGTACAGATTCTCAATGAACAAGGTGTTGTTTAAATACTGGGCATCCACGAAGGTCTTAACTGAGCGTCCAGCTTTTTCGCTCAAGTAGGCAAAGAGATCACGGTGTTTTTCGGTCATGGCCTTGAACTCTGGCGAGGATTCCAGGGTGGCCAGCTCGTAGTCGAAGGCGGGACAGGGAGCCTTGGCGGCCAGGATGGGATCCTCCTTCTCGGGCGTCGTGTGAATGGGTATGGGCTGCCATTTGATGTCCGCGTTCCAGATGTCTTCACCTTGGGGCTCATACAGACCAGCCAGATTGGACTGGGCACTCATAAGGGTGCGATCCACATCGGTGGATTGCACAAAGATGTCCTCGTTGGAGTATTGGAAGGGCAGGAGGTTGGAATAGCGATTCCTCAGCCATTTTCCCAGGTCGTAGTGGTCTTGCTTACCAAGCTGTAGGGTTTAAGTTGGGTTTAGCCTGGGTTTAATCTAGGTTAATCCCCATTTAGAGTCACTTACATTCGTCAACTGACCCCAGCCGGTGGACCAGAACTTTCTCTCACCCCAGGGATCCGTGGGATACGGATCCACGGGCGTTCTGTCGCCGTGGCGATATATCTACAGAGCATAAAACCGATATAGCAGGGGCTCTCCACCAAGACAAGCGAAACTCTTACCACATGCACGAACTTCAGTTGGCCAGGCAATGTGGCCAACATGTCTGGTGGCTGACCTTCGGCATTAGCATAACCGTGGAGAGCATTGGCCAGTCCGAAAGACAGCACACATAGCAGGGGGATCACGATGAGGCAGCGCTGGCGGAGTTGGTTCCACATTTTCAAAGCTACACTTGTTACAAGTGACCCACAGCGACTGCGGGAAAACATATGTGAGCATTTGTGGATGCCAGCTATGGGGTTTACGGCTATGTGGGGGGTATATCATGCCCTTACCTCAACCGTATAACTGGCGATCTGGTCGTGCGTCGTTTGCATATATACACTTGGCAGTCTGAAGTTTAGGAAATTTCAGTTTTCCTTGTTTATAAAATTTTGGAAACAAGTTTGATAACCACACACAAAGCTTTGTTCCCCCGATAACGATTATTCGTCGCAGGCAACCCTGGTTCGTAACTGTAATGCCTTGGCGGGCAGTTTGAAAGTTTAAACGGATTTGGTATTTATGATTGTATTGATTGACTCGTCGTATCTAGTTGCACACAAGTAATATGGTTATTTAAGTATTGCATAAATATCGAAACAGTCTTAACTACGAATAACAAATATACTGTTGATGTTGGTCTTAAGAGTACACGGCTATAGGACAAATTAAAAGAAAAGTCGTCGTTGTCTTAACTAAAAGATTCTGCGCGCGAAACAATGAAAAACAAAATTCGGCTATTACATTATGAATTGGAGTACACGAGGACTGGCAAACATCGTAGTGGCGTTGCACTTGCTTAAAATCTCCTATTACCGCCCATATTTGGTCCGGGTCTGGGTCCGCTAAAGCTGAAAGTTAAGTTTACCATAGATTACTTTTGGACTATATGGTATGGTTAAAGTTGAACTCACCGGTTTCTTTGGCCTGGCGCTCCGCCTCCGGTGCCCAAAGGCGGGAACTCCGAGTGATATGCATTCATGCCATTCTGATTGTGACTTTTACCCCCTGCTCCGCCGCGTTTGTTTGGGCCTCCACCGCCGCCGGCTTGTTGACTGTTGGATTCGTGGCTGCTTCCACGTCTGGCATTAAAGCCTCCACCGCCGCCCCCATTAAAGAAGCCACGTCCTCCTGGAGGATTGCCCCTGTTGGCAGGAGGTACAAAATTGTATGTATTATGAGGTGCAATCTGATATACAACTTACCCATTGGCACCGCGGTTGCCCGAATTCATGGGCCCGTTGCCAAAGCGTCCAAAGCCCATTTGCTGCTGCTGATGCTCCACGGGCAGGGCAAAACCCCGGCGATCCTGTCGCACATGATTGCCTCCTGATCCTCCGCCGCCACCGCCCCTCTGATGCAGGGATCCTCCTCCCCCGCCAGAGGAGCTGCCCCCATGGAAGTCATTATTACTGCCTCCGCCGTATCCACTGGTCGGACTGTTCTTGAAGTTCCTCCTCCCAGCCTGAGATCCATTGTTGTCCCGCTGCTGAAACCGACTGTTGCCAAAGCGTCCTCCGTTTCCCTCGTTGTTTCCGCCGAACTTGCCACCGGTTGCAAACTTGTTCCTAAATCCCTGGCCCTGGCTGGAAGATTCATTGCTGTGTTGTGGTGGTCCCTTGGAGTAGGGAGCACTGCGCTGTTGTCTGTAGTTAGACTCATTCCTTACGGGTCCAAATTTGTTTGCTGCGGCGTTTGAACCCCTTGGGCCTCCGCCTTCGCTGGAATATCGGCCACCGCCGGCTTCTTCGCGGAAGCTGCGCTTGAAGTTGTTGCCGGATTCGGAAGGTCTCTTGTCAGATCCGCCACTTTGACCTGGAGGGGAGGATGATTTAGACGATGCATCTTGGGAGTGTGTAATAGCCTACTCTCTGAGGGCCTGCGACCCGGATTGTCACCAGAGCCCGGAGGACCGCCACGACTGCCATTCCCTGGGCCGTACTTCGGCCTGCCCGCCTCCACCACGATGGGCTGGCCCTTGAAGACGGTGCCGTTCAGGGCGGCGATGGCCGCATCTGCCATTTCTGTGGTCTCCAGGTGGACGAAAGCGCACCTGTTCATCACATCGCATTCGACCACGGAGCCATAGTTGGAGAACAGGCGACGCAGTTCGTCCGGCTTGCAGCGCGGCAGGCTGCCGACGAATACCTTGGCGGTCTGCATGGAGAAAGCTAGCGGATTACTCTGGACAATCCGGCGGCGGCTGCATCTTCAACGCTTACGTACAGTAGACATGTATTTATTTTTCTCTACAACTTTTCGCCTTTTTTCTTCTTTTATTGAATTGGAGATGGTACAATCTGATGGTCCACCTGACCGATTGGCAAACCCCCTCAATAGCTGGTAACTACAATCGCTATCGATATCGATAGACCCAAGCCTTTGCTGTTGTTTACAATTTAAATAATTTGAAACAAATTACGCTTTTTACCCGCCTTAACTGAAATGTGGCCTCCCGGGAGCGACGATAGCTACTCCGGCAACATGGACTACGGCAAGAACGTGGTGAACATCCTGCCCAGCGTGGAGATGCTGGTGAGCTTCAATGGCGACATGACGCGTTCCAATAAGCGGGCTTGTTTACTGTACGCGGAGCGGATGGATTTCAAGGAGCTGCTGGTGAGTGAATCTAGATAGGATGTAGTTAAGATCTCATTGATACCCCTCGCCCCACAGCAACTCCGTTTGGCGGAAAAGTCCGATCAGCGGCGCATGTACATAGCCACCGTGGACAGCACCTCCTTTCAGGAGCTCAAACAGGATCAGTCGCTGAATGTGACCTTCTCGGGGTTTCTGGACAATGTAGTGCGCATGCTGAAGGACTGCCAGTCGGGCAAACTGGAGCTCCACCTGTCTGGCAGAGATCAGAACATCTCCTCCGGCCGAGAAACACACGACTACCATCTGCAATTTGTGGAAATAAGGTCCTTCAAGAACCTGGTTCACCTCAGCCTGCCTTGTCGCTCTGCTCCATTGAACACCGTGCTGTTCTACATAAACAAAATGCTAGATGCCTCCCAAAAAAAACAATTTATGCTGGAGCAGAGTATCCAGCAGATGCAGGTGGAAATCAACTCACAACGCGTGCACACGGAGAGATTAGGCACCGAGAACAAGAACCTCAGGGAAGCCATAGCGGAGAACACTCGCATGTTGGAGGAGAAGCATGCCGCCGAAATCCAGCAGTACCAGGATAAACTGGCCAAGGTAAACGAGCAGCGCGGCAATGAGCTGGAGCGGAATCGTAGAGCGATCTCTGGCCTGCAGGCGCAAATGGAAAAGGCTTCCCTGGAGAAAGCTGACCTCAAGTCAGCGCAAGAGCAGGCCGAGCAGCGATGTCAAACACTGGGAGAGGAGCTATCCTGTTGCAAGGCGCGTGTGTGCACCTTGAAGGAGCAGAATGACAAACTGCAAGGGGAGCTAGCCAATGCCAGAAAGCAGGAGCGCAAGTTGGAGTACAAGATCGAGGATCTCAAGCAGCACACAGCCGAACTGCAGGAGCACATACAAAAGGGCAATAAGGAGAAGGTACGTTTGAAAGAGGACATAACACATTAAAAGACTAAAGCCTTTATCCTTCGTAGGCCAACCTATCCGCTGAACTGGAGGCGGAGAAGAAAATATTGCATACCAAGCGACAGGCCTTGGAAATGGCCACTGAGGAAATCTCCAAGGCCAACCAGATAATCCTCAAGCAGAGCCAGGAGCTGCTCAACCACAAGAAGACCATTGCGTGGCGCACCGAGGTGGCTTTGCAGCAGGAAAAGGCCGTCCAGGCCAAGGACAGTCTGCTAACCCTGCGCGAGGATGAACTGCGTGAGGCACGCATAACCATAGAAAAACTGCGCGAGGAAATCCCCCAGCAACTGCAATCTATGAGAAACTTTGCTCAGAGCTTAGAGCAGAAGTATTCCAAACGTAGGTGATTAATCATCGTATGATTTCTGTCACTTATACCTGGCTCCTTTCAGAGATCCTCATCCTAAAAGAAAGGTTATCTATTCCCACTGGAAAGGAAAATCGTCGATAGTTCAACTTATTGTTAGTGCATTTCTCGTTTTTGTACAAGTTTAGTAAAGTTAGTTGTATTGTTCGGCTCTAGTCATAATCTTCGTGGACACTTTCACCTGCATGGGCAGTGGCCACGTTCACCGCCTGGCTGATGTCCTCGATTTGGTTCAGTTTCAGCCGCTCCCGAATGAGTTCCGCAATGGCCTTTTGGGTGCGTCGTTCCAGTCGCTCCAGCTTCTTGCTGGCATCCCGTTTGAGATCCCAGTCGGGTTTCCTAGGTGCCAGGTTGGATATATCAATCTCATCAATCACCATGGGCTGCTGCAGCAGACTCAGTTGGTCCTCCACAGCGGTTTCAATGTTTCCCGTGGGCTCCTGGGTCAAAACTTCGCCTTCAGTGCTCTCATTCTGTGGTTTGTAGCTTCGAAAAACGGGTCTGTAGGGTGGATTGTATAGTTTTATAGAAGATTCTCATGAAATCTTTTAAAATTACTGACTTGGGTAACTTTTCATTGAGCTCCGAAGAGTCTCCTCCTTTATTCTGCGCTTGTTCCCGGAGTTTTTGGAGGCGCTCCTTGCGTTTCAGAGAGGCTTCTGTCAGCTTGCCCACGCCATTGTTGTCCATGATGCCCATAAGGTGTTTATGGTCGAAATAATGCTATATATCTTGTGATTTCTTTCAATTTGATCCGATCCGCGTTTTGTTATTGTTTTGTTGATGTTTGGCCCTCAATATATCGATAATTATTGCCTTCGTCACTAGCGTAAAAACTACAAAATAATCTAAATATTTTTGTTCCTTGTAAATAAATATATAATATTTTTTAATTTCACATTTATTAAGATTACTTTAATTAAGATAAGAAACTGCAAACATTAACACTTTAAAATAAATAAGAGTAGTGACGAATGCCAACTTCACATTTCATGTCCCACCCAAACGGTCTCACTGAAACCCATAAAACTATCGATTAATCGATTGCGCCCAAGATGGATACACAGCGTTTGTTTTTACGCGAGGGGGAGGAAAATCTGCTGTACTTTTGTGAGCTTTAAACAAACAAAACAGGCATACAATTCCATGGAAGTGGACTCTGCATCCTTCCAGCACCTCTAGGCACCCCTTCCAGCCAGATGCGGACAGTCCCGTCCAGCCAATAGGCGGAGAGACCTCGACATCGGCAGAGTGCGCCCCCAGCTGGTGTTTTGGAGTAGAGTAGCTAAAATAAACCAGAGCACAGCTCCCGCTCCCGAGCGAGTCCCGACCCGCCTCGACTCGAGGTAACTTCTGTGGGCTATTAATATTAGTGGCAGGCTAATTCCTTCGCCCTTCCCCGGCAGCAACAGAAAGGGATCACCCATTGTTCCGACACCGAAACGAGATTGCCCGGCCAGATCCGACAGCGATCTAAAAATGGAGTGGACGCGCGAAAAGACCCTGCTGCTGATCGGCGAGTACCGCAGCCGACGCGGGCTGTGGGACATGACTTGCGACGACTACCGGAAGAAGGACGTCAAGCAGCGGCTCTTGAACGAAGTCAGCCAGGTGCTGGGCGGGAATATACCCATTAACGAGCTGGAGAAGAAGTTCCACACGCTGCGCACGCAGTACCACCGCGAGATCAGTCGCATGAAACGCAAGGAGCCCTACAACTCCAAGTGGTTTGGCTTTAAGAACCTGGTGTTCCTCAGCTCCCCCTACGCCTGCCGCTCCACCAAAGGTCGCCTGAAGACGGACCTTCAGGCTGACGAGCGCAAGTTTGCCCTGGGCGAGGTAACCGCCGATCACAACAGCGACAGCAGCACAAATCCGGCGAACCACAACAGTAATACGAACGCCAGCATGAACGAGGAGTACCTGCGCAAGAGCCACGCCAGCAGTCGGGCCCAGGAGCTGGAGAAACTCATTGAGGAGACAACCAAAGACGTGGACGATATCGATGAGCCGGATTTGGAGGAGGGGGAGGTCAAGCCCAAACAGCCCAAGGAGATGAGCGTGCGCTTCGTAAATCTCAGCGACCCGGACGAGACTGAGCCGCTGGAAAACCACCACCAGACGCTGATGGACCTGCACCACCACCAGGGCAACACCGTGGAGGCCGTCAGCTTTCAGGCCAACGAGAGCGGCGAGCTGCACTACCAGTCCACTCCAGCCCAGAACACAGGCAACAACAACTCGGTGCACGTTATGCCCACGCGAATCATCAAGATTCAGCGCCGGGACACGGCTGGTGGGCAAGAGGAAAGCTACTTCGAAGAGCACACGCAGCTGCATCCGCCGCCGGTGAAGCGCGTGTACTACGAAGCCAGTCCAGCATCGCACAGCACCACCTCCATTCTTTCCCCGGCACTGGAGACCAATGCCAATGGCCAGACAAGCAATGTGCTTACCAACTCCCCCGGGATCACGATGAGCAACCTGCGCCTGCCCAAGGTGAACACGCCGCCCAAACCTCCCCAGGCCCAAGCCATCCCCAGTCCGCCTCCGCCCACCATTGTCAGCCTGCCGCCGGCGCGCGATGAGTTCGCCACGTACGGAGAGTATGTGGCCAACGAAATGCGCGCCATCAGCAACCGGGAGGTGCTCGTCGCCCTCAAGCATCGCATAAACACGGCCATCTTCGAGGCCAACATGGCCGAAATAGCCCCGAAATAGATTGATCACTTTTAGCTAGAGCTATTAACTACAACTTTAGGTTTAAGGCTGAAAATGCAATTTGTCCTCTTGTCTTTGTGCTTTTTATAGGTCTCGTCCCCGTCACTTGTATTCTCATTTGAATTTGTACATTTAACAGATATGTATGTAACGATTTAAATACTTAAGCCAAATATAAAATTTAGTGGAATTACAAGCAGGCCTGTTTCAGTTTGTTTAGATTTACATAGATAAAATTTATTGGGTTGTTTTTTTTTATTGTTTTTCAAAATGCAGAACCCCATTTGCGAGCCGTTCACAAGTTGGCCAATGAAGTTCGACATTAACCAACTGGTAAAAGAGTTCCAACCGGAGGAGAAGGGGGGCGTGGTGGACGAGGATAAGTCGCCACGGGACTTTGTCAATCTTCCCGACAACAATTGGGTGGTCCTGCCCAGTTTTAAGTACCAGTTTGAGCATCTAACTCCCTATCTATCCACTCGTCTGAACAAATATATGAGATGTCGCTTCCGGAGGTTTCTGGACAATGTTCCGAGCAACTACGTAACAATCTCCCTGTACGGCTCCAATATTAGCAAGTAAGTTATTTATAAAATATACTTAAATATCTTCGTTTTACTATAAAAACCTTGTAATTAAGCATGCCCAAGCCAAGACGAAAGAGTTTGAATGGTCAGTTTTACGGAGTAGATAACAAACTGGCCCCAGTTCCTGCTGTTGCCGATCCCCGATCTCCCCCGCATCGAAAATAATAGTATTTACCTATTATGAAAAATCAGGACAAAATTTCATATACAAAAAATCAATTTCTGAATTATGCTTTAGAATATAATATTGTAAATCACAACTAAATTAAGTATAACTAATATTATGGACTACTTTATTATTGTTTTTGTTATATTAATCATTAATAACGGTTTCAATTTGAATTGGCGAGGTAGCGTTACCAGATCTCTAGAGATTGTGTACAGTTTCCAGCTTTTCACAGAATTATTTTCAAAAAGATATGTTTGAAACCAGTACTCTCCCAAAAGTAAAATACATAAAAAACTTGAAGCCCCTTTTTAAGGATATTGCCAGACTGTCGCAATTTGACAGGACCTTTTTAGTCCCGTTATTTCATGTGGTAAGTTTCTAACGGTTCAGCAACGGTTACACTGCAAACGGTAAAAATCGATAATGCAGAATTAGCGGGCGAAGAAAATGTTTACAAAATGCATTAGTTGCTGTTCCCTCGCTATATTATCAGTTTTCTTCGCCTGCCTTCTAATCGAGAATTGCGGTGAGATCAGGAATAACCCAGGAAAAGTAAAGATTTTCATGGTGCATCCTTTTTCCTGCCCTTTTAGTGGCCCTGCAAAAGACGCTGCGGCACTACGAGATTTTCCACAAGGACGATGTGGTGCACAGGGTGGTTAAAAGGGGGGCCAAGCACAGCGCGAATCCTTTCAACACCATCAAGGAGGTGGAGTTCACCACGCTGGGCAAGAACTTCCGACTGATCCTCCATCCGCACAGGGATGTCCTGCACAGCAAATTCAGGGCCTATGCGGTGGATGCGGATGGCAATGAAACGGTGGTCCACATGGGTAGGATTACTGTCCTATACTCCATTATATATACCTAAATATCTCATCTTCTTAGATCACGATAGCTTTTACTCGGGTCGGGTGTTTGGCGAACTGGAGTCCTCCGTGAGGGCTCACATCGAGGACGGCACCATGACCATGTCCATCCATTTGCCCGAGGAAACCTATCACATCGAGCCCTCCTGGCGACACCTACCCGAAGCCAAGAAGGACACCATGGTGGCCTACAAGGCCTCGGATGTGAAGGTCCACAAAAACGAGGCGGGTGCCAGTCCCAAAACTTGTGGCTACATTAAGGAGGGTCTCGAACTGGAGGACAAGGAGGAGCACGGGGACACCCTAGACAATGAGCTACATACGAGGGAGAAGCGTCAATCGGATCAGTATGAATACACGCCCACCAAGACCCGATGTCCTTTGCTCCTGGTGGCCGACTATCGATTCTTTCAGGAAATGGGCGGAGGCAACACCAAGACCACCATTAACTACTTGGTATGATCCTAAAAAGATTATCCTATGATAATCTTATAACTTATTACTTTCAGATAAGCCTCATAGACCGGGTGCACAAGATCTACAACGACACTGTGTGGCAGGATCGTTCGGATCAGGAGGGATTCAAGGGGATGGGCTTCGTGATCAAGAAGATTGTGGTCCACTCTGAGCCCACGAGGTTGCGAGGCGGCGAAGCCCACTACAATATGATCCGCGAGAAGTGGGATGTGCGCAATCTGCTGGAGGTGAGTTGAGCTAATCTTCGTCCCTCCACTTTTCGAGTAGCTGCTCTTCCTCATGGTCATCTAACTCTTGTATCTCTCACTCTGATTCCGACTCCTCCGTGGCCATTTTATCGGCTAGGTCTTCTCCCGGGAGTACAGCCACAAAGACTTTTGCCTAGCCCATCTCTTTACCGATCTCAAGTTCGAAGGCGGCATTTTGGGCCTGGCCTACGTGGGCTCCCCGCGGCGCAACTCCGTGGGCGGCATTTGCACTCCAGGTTGCTAAACCCACTAACTCTCATATTTGTCCTTTTCATTTGGCTTATAGACTTGCGTTTCCCTTGGTTTTCCTTGTTTATTTAAGTTTTACGATTGCCTTTTAAAGGGTGAATTGCAAATCTTAAGATTTCTGCAACACCCATATATGTTTTCATCTTTCAATAACCTATTTTCTGCTTCCCATTTCCAAGAATACTTCAAAAACGGTTACACCCTGTATTTGAACTCGGGTCTGAGCAGCTCCCGCAATCACTACGGCCAGCGGGTCATCACCAGGGAGGCGGATCTGGTCACTGCCCATGAGTTTGGACACAATTGGGGGTCAGAGCATGATCCCGACATTCCAGAGTGCTCACCCAGTGCCTCACAGGGCGGCAGTTTCCTCATGTACACGTACTCCGTCAGTGGCTACGATGTGAACAATAAGGTGGGGTTTAAGCACGTTAAAAATACCCTTAATACAATGTTTCCTTATTCCTTTCCAGAAATTCTCTCCCTGCTCCCTGCGTTCCATCCGTAAAGTGCTGCAGGCCAAGTCTGGGAGGTGCTTCTCCGAGCCAGAAGAGTCCTTCTGCGGCAATCTGCGCGTCGAGGGCGATGAACAGTGCGACGCTGGACTCCTGGGCACCGAGGACAACGACTCGTGCTGCGACAAGAACTGCAAGTTACGCCGGAACCAGGGAGCCATGTGCAGCGACAAGAACTCGCCGTGCTGCCAGAACTGCCAATTCATGGCCTCCGGGATGAAGTGCCGCGAGGCCCAGTACGCCACCTGCGAGCAGGAGGCACGCTGCACAGGCGCCCATGCCGAGTGTCCCAAGTCGCCGGCCATGGCAGATGGCACCACCTGCCAGGAACGCGGTCAGTGCCGGAATGGCAAGTGCGTGCCGTACTGCGAGACCCAGGGTCTGCAGAGCTGCATGTGTGACATCATCGCGGATGCCTGCAAGCGCTGCTGTCGCATGAGCATCAATGAGACCTGCTTCCCGGTGGAGCCACCTGATGTCCTCCCCGATGGCACTCCCTGCATCACTGGCTTCTGTAATAAGGTAAGCCTGGGGAGCCTTGTGATTGCCTAGATATTATCTTAAACTCTGTTACCTTGAAGGGAGTCTGCGAGAAGACCATTCAGGATGTGGTGGAGCGCTTCTGGGACATCATCGAGGAGATAAATGTGGCCAAAACCCTACGGTTTCTCAAGGACAACATTGTCAGTAAGTATTGCAAACAAGTATTTACCAATATTGGAGACATATTAAATTCGTATGAGTAATACTTATTTAATCTAGTTAAAATATAATACATATTATTGAACCAAAGTGTAACATATATCACTCCTTTCAGTGGCCGTTGTCCTGGTCACCGCAGTCTTTTGGATACCCATCAGTTGCGTCATTTCTTACTTCGATCGCAAGAAGCTACGCCACGAGATGAAGCTGATTGAATGGAGCCAGAAGTTGGACCTTATACATCCCAGTGATGAGAGGCGTCGGGTGATTCACATACGGTAAGGGCCAAAATACTTATAATACCATAATTGAATAACCAAAACTATTCTACACTATTTCAGTGTGCCGCGCCAGAAGATTTCGGTTGCTCGAGCCTGTAACTAGCACAAAAAACCCGGTGGGTTCTTATTTTTAATCTTCCGTGAGCATTATTCTCAAAACTGCCACAAATTCGTTTGCATTAAGTAACATATTTGAACAAACACAACACATAAATGAATAAAATTCCATATACTATAGACCAAATACATAATTGTCATTATAATTGAATGGTGTCTGTAAATCAGTTTTTGTTTACATATTAATAGTCTTAAAAAAAGAGCTTCCTCGCTTGGTTTTTGTTACCTTACTGGATTTTTTTATTTTTTCGGATCATTTAGTTAGCTTACTGGAGTGTTTTGTATTTCTACTTCTTCTGTTTGCTCTTGCCGTTCGTCTGTGGGGCAGCCTCGTCATCCAATTCCAGTTCGCTATCATCCTCCTCATCAGAATACTCCTCGTAAATTTGACCGTCGTCGAACTCGCCAAAGTTCATCTCCGCCTGAGCAGTAAGATAGCAAGTAAGTACTAGAAACATAGATGGACAGATGGAACTCACCTTGCCACAGACGTAGACGGGTCCAGTGCCCTGCACCAGTTTGAAAGTCACTGATCCGTTGGGGAACTCGACATTTGGCCTTAAGCTACGGGTCTCGCCGACCTTCAGTACGGCAATGGGAATCTTCACCGTCTTCTTCTCGCCATCGTCGTTTATGTTTGTCTCCGCCTGGGAAATAGAATAATTTCTCGTTAGACCTGGACTTTTTTGACTAAAAAGAAGAGAATATCGAAATGCTAGATTTTGTATGTCGATTTCTGGTGAGTGACATATTTATGGAAAATAATTTTTTATGATATTAATAAAATGAATTAGAATAAAATTCGAAAGTGATATTTGAAATATTTTTTCTGTTAGATATTTGAAATATGAGCTTGTTATTAGAGGTTATTAAGGTAGATTGACGTGTTTCTTAAAAATGATGTTTGGTAAATGAAAAGTTGGTAGGTTTAGGATATATTAAATAAGAAGAAAACATCCTCAACACAAGATAACCTCATCGGCCATTAAAATTCAAGAAGAGGTGTACATACAATGGTATGATAGAAAATGCTGTTCTGTGATTTACGACCACAGGCGGCTCAAGATAATCCCCTTTAGCTGGGCTCACCTGTACAACGTTGAATTCGCCGGACTTTGCCTCGGGCCCGAGGGAAATCTGTTTGATGATGAGCTTGTGGGAGTGGACGATGTATTCCTCCGGTATATCCGGCACGTCGAACTGTGCGATGGGCTCCTTCTCGCTGAGTGTAACACCTGGAAATGGAGAAGTGCAGGAGGGTTGGATCGCTGACTCGTTTTTATGCCGGCCGGAGGAGCAGCCATGTAAGATCCACCTGGGATCGCCATTGCAGCGCCCCCCAACCAAGACAGGCCCGGTACACTCACCATAAAACGACTCGGACTCCATTTGCAGGCCTTGGAACACAGATGTACAGTCAATTAATAATGGAAACTTTTTGTACTTCTACACGTGCCCGTAAAACGGCGATGGCTGCAGTTCTATGAAGCGTTGGTTATCGAAGCGTGCAGCTATCGATAGTTGTGGTTTGCTTGCTTAAAATTGGGTGTACTAAATTAATATGTATAGAAATAATCTTTAAAATTTCTTACGTTTTATATATATATATTTTTTAGACATTACTTTAATAGTTTTAAGGGATATTTTATGTTAAAAGTGGCAGCGCTACGATAGTTACCGCTGGTACTAACCTATCGATACTTCGGCTTTACCTACGCCTGGCAACCCTGCTTCAGCTACCATTTTGCAAAAGATTTTTGCTCAACACGTGTTCGCCGCTGGTTTCGTGTGGAATTAATATTAAATATTACCTACAATGGCTGAGGAATCATTCTACGGTAATTAAAATTCAAAAAACCAACTGTACGGGAAACGATATGGGGTGAAAGCGGCCCGGGAGACGGCATATTAGCCGGCGAAAAAGCGAAGTGTCTGCGACGCTTGCCGGTGTTTTTGCTCCAAGGTTGCCGCTGTCTGGCCCCACACTCCCGGATTTGGGATATGTGATGTGCGAAAAATATGATTAATGGATAATATTGTGTCCCTTTCGCAGGAGTCACCTTGACCGCCGAGAGCGATAGCGTCACGTGGGATGTGGACGAGGACTACGGTCGCGGCCAGAAGCTGGTCATCAAACAGATCCTCCTGGGCGCCGAGGCCAAGGAGAACGAGTTCAACGTGGTCGAGGTGAGTACTCTATTTCCATGGTGATAGATCTGTGGTATGGGGGGCATTGCATGTAATAAATCCCATAAGTTGTGTATGCGCGCGCCGGTTGCTGTCTGTTTTTTTTTTGTAGCATTTTTCCGGCCGGCGGGGCAAGGACCGGTTTCCATTTCCATTTTTTCCCAGTCCAGAACAACCACGAACTTTTCGCTCGCTTTTGGGTTAGGGTAATTTTGTCTGTACATCTGCAGACTGCAGAGTTAACAGCCCCCCGGTTTCCGTCTGCTATTGCTGTACCTTAGCAATGGGAAGTGGTTAATTGGACTAGCCTCACATGCTCGGTTCATTTCAAGTACCTATGAGTACTGGTACACTAGGTACTTTATATTTTGTTTTTTATGCTTGAATAAAATGAGTTTTACTTTTAAAGTCACATGTTTTAATCTTAATTCTTTTAATTAAGTAAAAGTTTTAAACTATGAGTTTTGTGAATTTCTATAGCATAACAAAACAATAATTTTCTCATAGTAAATGGAGCAAGTTAAAAACTTTGTTTTTTTTAAACAGCTTATATATTTTTGAAATACACCTTATTAAAAAGATTTCATTACCCTACCCAATACGGACGCAACTGTACCCATAAATATACGACAAGACAAAAGAGCTCTCTTTATTGACTCAAGTCAACGGCAATACACGAAACGGCTGCCTCGCCATCCGCAATTGTTTGCATTAGGTCGGGAAAGCTTTTCGAGTACTTGAACATACTGCGCAGCTTCCTATCCATCCGGCAAATCACTCCCGCCGCCGGAATACTCCAGTTCCAGCAGATCATGTCGCACTGCAGCAGGGCGAGATCTTCGCGCAGCGATTTGAGGTTCTTTGTGGGGCAGAGAGAGAAGAGTTTCCGGGTCAAAGGTTATAAATCACGAGGGCATTAATAAAGCCAGCACTCACCAAAGCCACTGTCGTGTCAATTGACGCGATCTCGTGCCCCTTAATGACCACCAGTGTGGTGGGGGCACCTCCCTCGTCGTTCCTACCCGTCACGTGCGACACAATTGAAATCTTCAAGTACTCGGCTGCGGCGTAATCCACACTGCCCTTGAGATCGGCCATGGTCACCTCGAGGCCATTGAACTAGGGGTATACCAAGGGAGATTCAGAAACCTTCTATGCCAGTTTATAACTCTCACCTTCTGGGTCTGCAAGTTAAACTGCGGCTTCATGCTCTTGTAGAGCAGGAAAAGTGCATTGAAGACAATGCCCACCACCATGCCGTACTCCAAGGTCCAGAAGACGCAGGTCAGCACGGTGACCAGAAAAGGCAGCATATCACGCTCTGGGAGAGATCGCGAGTTATTGTTATGACTACGTACCATTTGAAGAGCACTCACTTTTTGCCCGCCAAATCTCGCCAATGGTCTCGTACTCCACCATAAAGAACATGGCTGCTATGATGATGGCAGCCAAAGTCGCCTTGGGAATATAGGCAAATGTGGATGTAAGGAACGCCAGGGTCATGATAACAATAGCGCCGGTAACAGCTCCTCCCAGCGGGGTCCTCACTCCACTGGCATTGTTGATGGCCGTCCTTGTAAAGGATCCAGTGATCGGCATGGAGGAGAAGAAACTGCTGAGGATGTTGCTCACGCCTAAGGCAATCATCTCCTGCGAGGCGTCTACTATCTTACCCTTAGCTGAAAGCAGGAGATTGAGTTCGGGGAAACTAATATGAGAAAGGAGGATCACTCACAGAAGGCCTTGGCCACAGCTATGCTCTCCAATATGGACAGCAGTGGAATAGACACCAGGGCAGATCCAATATTCGAAACCATGCCACCAAAGTTGATGACCTCTCCCGTCTCCGAGTCTTCGGTGTGGAAAGGAGGTGGCTTAAAGGGCGGCAAACCAGGAGTGATGCTGCCACTGACTAGGAAGGGAAGTTTGCCGTCACTTTTCAAGAGGTAGCACAGCAGGATTCCAATTAGCACGGCCACAGCATTGCGAGCCAGGGAAATATACTTCCACACGCTCTTGATACCAAAAGGCAGGTCTTTGAGTTGCTAGAGTTAATTAAATATTTATAGAAGCTCTTCAATTAACATCATTTAAGAAATTTATAGCCACTCACCCTCATGAGCAGCAGGAGAATCAGTGTGCAGCAGCCCAAGATGGCATCATTTCGACGTGTCTGCGTTATGTGGCCGAAGAAGTATATCCAGCAGTCGAGGAAGCCATTGGCACTACTGCTAATTCCAAAGAGACTATTAACCTGTCCCGTGGCAATGGTTAAGGCTGCTGCCATCGTGAAACCCGTTGTCACCGGCACCGAAATAAATCGCATTAGCACTCCGAGATTGAGCAAACCCATTATGGTGATGACGCAGCCGGACAGGAAGCACAGGAGCACCGCATACGCTGGATTGCCATCCACATAGGGTCGCACCATTAGCGCCATGATGGCCGTGGGTCCTGTTGGATAAAGATTTGGATTATTTAGCTAGGCGGGAACAGCTCCTAAGACCCCACAACTCACCAACTGTGATGTCCTTGCAGGTTCCTAACAGTATATACACAAATCCGCCCATAAACGCCGAGTAGAGTCCGTAGGCTGGTGGCAGATTGGCCACAGCTCCGTAGGCTATGGCTTGTGGTACGGCCGTAAGACCCACCGTGAGTCCCGCCACCAGATCCATAGCCAGGAAGCTCAACTGGTATTTGGGCAGCCAAACGGTGACTGGCAGGTATTTGTAGACAGAGCGCATGCTGCAGCAGCTCCGCGCCTTGGAGCCCACTGCCCCACAGACATTTGGCATGCGCTCCCTGTAGAGATCATCTGGAATGGACATATAGATAGGCCATAGAACATGTGTACCCTGTGGAGTCTATTGATGAAATCTTGATATCCCTTGGTTAAGTGGTTTACTTGATTGGAAACGCTCTTTTCATAATCTCTGCACATGATTTGAAGTGCCTCGGTTTGGGGTCTTGTGACTTCTGGAAAAATACCTAAAGATGTCGACAAGCTGATAGACAAGTTCATCCAGAGGAGGCAGACTTGTCTCTGATATTTCAGCGCCAGGAACACTTGATAATTCTTCGATGTTAGCACTTTAGACTTTCTGATATTATGTCTCATATTATAGATAACTTTATTGTGTTGCCTTTAGTATCTTAAATATCCATGATTAGTTTTATATCTTCTGAATTTATGTTATTCACTGGGGGAAGTTTACTTTATGATACCATCCTTGCTGATGGAGTAGTTCATCCAGAAGAAGCTGGCTTGTCATTGATAATTCCACTTTCGCAGCACTTAATAATTCTTCCAAAAATAACACTTTAAGCTTGTGGGTTATCATGTCTAATTACAGACTCATCACAGCGCATTTACCATAAATAAAGTAGACGCAGACAACCTTAGTATCTTGGAGATTTTATTTGTTAGTGCCCTATTATGAGCTTGATTTTAGTTGTTATAAACTAGAAAACATGTGTTTCTTTCACACAGTTTCACTCTTTACTATTTTTCAACCCATTAAAGATTAGTTACTATTTCTGCGCTTCTAATATTGACTGAAGTTTCCTAGGAATCGCACCGCTTTCACTTATCCTCTTGAGGTAACGCGCTCTCCACTTACCTTCACTATCGCACATGCCGACAAGATCTGAACAGCACTTTACAGTCGGGTAATGCTTGGTGGGAGTTTCGACTTGAATTACACGTTGTGGATGATTAATTAGCGGTCACTTGTTAGATTCGCGCTTTTGGACTTTTAGATTCGGATGAGCCTGTGCCTGCCTGCTGCCTGCAGTGGGAAAGGGAACGAACCGATCCGCTCCAGCGTGGGCAGACGAATGGTCAAGCGACCGTCAGTCGGTGGGGTTATTACTGCAAAGCGAGTGTGCAAAATATGTGAATGCGTAGGCAGTTATCATCGGACAGTTGGGTTAGTTTTGGGGAAGGTGTTCGGTTGACTACGATAAGAGATAGACTGGAAGACTGCAGAGCGATTAAGTGGGCCAGTCGTGATGAACTCGTCGTATCTGTTTGTCCAGATCCGAAATTTGTGTGTAATCTGGGAACTCAACAAGTATCTATGGGCACTTCAAAAGCATATGGCAGAGGGTATCTGTATGTGTCGATCTTGAGTGAGAATCTTGGTTTGTTTAAGGCAGGTAAGGACAGAGAGAGACGTATGATCTTAATTGATAATTATATTTCCTACAAAACGTGACGAACTTCGTTGTATTTTGAAAACCTATCTATAAAGCACTTCAATTGTCCATAGCAGGAATCTATCTGAACCAATCTAAACAACAACTATTTTCGTTCTTTTCTACGCAGGTCAATACACTGAAAGACTCCGTGCAAATCCCGATCGCTGTGTTGAAAGCCGGAGAGACGCGCGCCGTCAATCCCGACGTGGAGTTCTACGAGTCCAAGGTGACGTTCAAGCTGATCAAGGGCAGCGGACCCGTTTACATCCACGGGCACAACATCAAGGACGATGTCGAAGTGGTCGACATGGAGGAGGATGATGAAGAGGACGACGTCGCCGAGGACGAGGAGGACGAGCACCCAAAGAAACGGGCCAAGATCGAGAACGCCGCCGATGGTAAAAATGCCAAGAACAACAAGAAGAAGTAAACTGAAGCTAACCCGCCAATCATCCATCGAGGTTTAAGCTATGAAAGTGTAGATTTTAAAGCAAAAACAGTTTTAGGCCCTATATTACAATACGATGCATACTGAGAATACAATCTAGTTCCTTTTGAACAGCTCCTTTTACATTCAATTCAAAGACAACGTTGTGTGCTCGGGTCGTGTTATCCTAAGCGAATGGACTGCCACTCAGCCAGGAGTTGCATGGCTGCTCCCCGTTGGGAGCAGATAGGACACCAATCGAACACACAGATTTGTATATATATTAAAATATAACTAAAGCTAAGCCGGACTTCCTGTACGCGCCTCCTTCATATTTGCAGTATGAAAATAAACTGTCGTCGGAATACATACGATATGGCATTTCATTAGGCGGGAAATATTGTTAACATGTTTTTTTTTAAAACCAGCCTTCTAATTAATTTTCAGTTTTATTTCTCCCATGAATTCGTTACTCATCAATTGTAATTTCACATTTGGTAATGCTATAAGGGCTATCGTGACTGCAGTTCTATGAAGTGGATCAAGCGAGTTCGGGAATGCCTTCAAAGATTGCGGGTTGCTGCTCGGAAGTAGTTGGCTCTAGGAGTTCAGTGCTTAGTTCGGCGATGGCATGACCTTGATGCGTTCGAAGGCCTGTTTCTCCAGGGACTCGCGATGTTTGGGATCGGCGATCTGGATGAGTTCGTACATCCTCTGGCGGACGTTCTTGCCGAAAAGCGAGGCAATTCCGTGCTCCGTGACGACGTAGTGAACGTGGGCACGCGAGGTGACGACGCCAGCGCCTGGAAGGGGTTAAGGATTAGTTGTGGCTCTTCACCCTCGAAGGGTTGAACTACGTACCAGGCTTCAGCGTGGGCGAAATCTTGCTCTCGCCCTTGTTGGTGGTCGATGGCATGGCAATGATGGGCACTCCCAGTCCGTCGATACCCTCCGCCGCTCCACGGATGAAGTCCACCTGTCCGCCGAATCCGGAGTAGAAACGGTTGCCGATCGAGTCGGAGCAAACCTGACCAGTCAGGTCCACCTCAATGCAGCTGTTAATGGCAGTCATGCGGGGCTGCTGCTTCACAATGCTGGTGTTGTTCACATAGTCGATGGACAACATCTCTGAAAGGCGGAAGGTGGGTCATTAAATACGCTTTGAAATTTTTAAAAAAGCAGTTAAATTTCAGGATCTGCCTACCGATGAAGGGGTTGTTGTCGACAAAGTCATACAGAGCCTTGTCGCCGATTAAGAAGGAGCCCACGATCCTGCCCTGGTGCATCTTCTTCTTGCTGTTGGTGACACATCCCTTCTGCACCAGCTCGACGACGCCGTTGGCGAACATCTCGGAGTGGATGCCCAGATCCTTGTGGTTGTGCAGGGCGGCGAGAACGGCATCGGGGATGCTGCCAATGCCCATCTGCAGGGTGGCGCCATCCTTGACCAGGTTCTCGGCAATCAGCTTGCCGATCTTCTTCTCCACGGCGGAGATCTCGCCAGTTCCGTGCTGAGGCAGATCATCGTTCACCTCGATGGCGTAGTCGAAATGCGACTTGTGGATGATGGCATCGCCGAAGGTGCGCGGCATCTTGGGGTTGATTTGAGCTGAAGACGACAAACCATTGAGTATGAGGATAAAGAGGATTCTGGAATCCAAGGCTCACCAACAATGAGCTTCGAGTGCAGCAGAGCAGCTCGCACACAATCGACGCTGGTCCCCAGGGAGCAGTAGCCGTGGTTATCCGGCGGCGAGACGTGGATGAAGGACACATCGGGCTTCACGATCTTCTTGTAGAACAGCTGCGGGATCTCGTGCAGGAAGATCGGCACGTTGTCGCCACGTCCCTCGGCCACCGCCTTGCGCACATTGGCGCCCATGAAGAAGGAGTTCGAGCGGAAGATGTCCTTGTACTCCGGCTTGGCGTACTCCCCAGGACCCTCTGTGTGCATGTGGCACACAGTCACGCACTCCAGCTTGTTCTCCTTGCCGTGCTTGGCCATCGCGTTCAGGAGAGCCACGGGGGTGGAGGCGGCTCCGCCAGCGAAGACCGTGTCACCTGGATTAGAAGAAAACCGCAGGTTTTACTACCCATAAGTTCATTTGGCACAAGTTGCTAATCAGCTAATCCGTAGATATTGTTCGTTTTATGAAACGTTAATCTATGGAGCATGGCGTTATCTATAATAGACATGACATGAATACGAGAGCTTACAATTAATGCTTTTCAATATTGCCAAATTAATGATGCTTTAAATGAGAAGATAAGGAATTAATCTATAGGCAAGACATTGAACCCCCCTTTATTCTTACATTTCAAGTAACTTGTATGAAATTTTGATCTGTACAGCATGAATATCATAAAATTTCATTTTAAACGCGATCTTCAAATTAGTGCTTTATATAGGACTCTAAAAACTGAACAAGTTTATAAAATTATTACAGTTTTTGAGCATTGATTCTTAAAATATTCCTTTTTTTATAGAAATGTGTGATAATTTTATGAATGAGTAGTTTTTATAAAACGGTGTTAGTTTATGCTGATGTTGTAATTAAATCATTCCGATTGAAATAATTTATGTTGTGCTGGTCATGCTTCTATTAGCAAAGTACAAATCTATAGGTTTACAAAGACTACTTGTGCCAGTTTTTTAGTTTTTCGTTAATCATTCCCTCTCTTGGCGTTTATACTACGATAATCTCAAAAGCTTTAAAGCTATAGCTGATACATGTATACATTCGTATTTATATTAGCTTGTAGAGAGTGGGTGAGCTTATTTTCCTGAAACTCGTGATAATGAATGTTTGTAAATAAATAACACCGGTTTCAGTGCTAGCATTACACGGTAAACATTTCCGACAACGAGATTAATTTGTAACGTATATAAATATTGCCATTTGATTATCAAGGCTGAAAGTATACCGTTAATTAAATAAAAGTTATCAGATAGAACTGTGTTAACTTGCAAATTGTTTGGATATAGTATCTAAAACATAGTGTTTACATGGATCACGCCGAAATTTTAAATTCCATAATATTTATGTATCTACATTTTTCCTTCAAATGCCCACCTTAATGCATTTCTAAGCACATGCATCATGCTTCGCCAATCTATTTTGGTTTCGCCCTCTAGAGGCCGGTATGCTGATGTATTTCTGTATAAGAAAACAGACTAGAGCAATGCTAAGCAAATAAAGTCGAACGAGCCCCTTCAACTAAGGAAATCATACGACAAGTGTGATTCTTATCAGCAGACGTCTGAGCCACGTCGACAATGTCAAGTTTTCCTCTACTATTTCTTCCTCATTAATATATCTACGGTAGTTGCAAAGCCGGAACGCACACCTTGCCCGTAAATTGAGTTAGTTAGGGCCCACTGTACCATTTATTATCTTCCGAAAACGTGCCAAAAGAAAAAGTTTTCCAAATCAAATTACGCCGCAGATTTGGCATGGTTCGTGTGGCGATTTTGGCTAAAATTAGAGATACCGATTTTTGGTGACGTTTGTGGGTCGCCGCGATATGCCACTCCCCCTCTAAAGACCCGCCACCGGCAATATTATTATCAATTCGCATGGACCTGCTGATGAGAGCCCCTATAAGTGCTAAGAAATTAAGATATTTCGTGCCCTGTGGGCGTGTCCAAATATTTGTTTGGTTCTCAGGAGAACGCCAATTGAATTTAATCAAAGCAGAGGGTCCCAAAAAATTGTCAGGCACAGAAAAAAATCAGATCGTTTCTATCTTTATAATCGACCATAAAAATTATCCTACCTTGTGTATCGTTGTGATAGAAAAGTTTATTAAGTGTGTTTTTTTGCGTTAATAAAAAATATTATTTTATTAAAAATTTTTGGTTTAGTCTAAAATTATGCACTTCCCGAAAAATCCATACTTCGCCTAGTGACACAAAAGTTCACATGCTAGTATGGGTTGCATAACCTTGCCTCCATATAAAGCTGCTATGTGGTATATGTATGGGGTCTTTTATAGTATATAGGGTCTTATCAGCTCGACAACCAAAGGCCGGTTGTCCGGATAGACTTGTTTATGAGCACATACATATATATTTGTTCTTGCCACTAAGCTGAGCTTTGCATCGCATTTTTCTGTTGTTTTTGACGCTGTGTTTGTAAGAGTACAAAGTACAACTTTCGCCTGGAAACTCATCTACAGCGCAAAATATGTGCATCTAAAAATGTATTTTAATATGTATCTGCACGCACAGCTGTTTTCACAAATTGAATTAATAAAATTTATACTTGTGCCGCTGGCAAACATCGGAATTAGGTATATAAACATTGGAATCAGTGATAGACGGAAGGAGAGTATTGATAAGGAATAAATACTTGAAATGGGTCATCCTATATAGTTCTATATAAATATTTAAAATTAATAATCAGAGATATGAGTTACTGGTTCGAGTTAAAGAACCCTGACTGTACCTTCTTTGATAAAGAAAAGTTGTTTTATTATCTAATTAAGCAATATATATTTATTTTGACTCATAAAACTGGTCCAATATAATGTAATAAATATTTTTCTTTCCTGACCGGCTTTCCACCTACTATATTTTATATTTTTCTTTGTTTAAACCCCCATTCTCAGTTATCTGCCCCACCCCACCTTTATGCAGCCCCTCTAATCACGGGCAAGTCATGCCATCAATCTATATATTGAGCACCCTGTAATTGCCCTTCCGCGAGTGCTTGAAAGTAGTAGTTTGAATTACAAACACACATGGGTTTGTTTTACATTAGCATGCCCCCACAACCCGGTGTTCCCGTTTTCATTCTGTTTTCCTAAGCAGGCCCACTAGAATATTACATAACCCGAAAGATTGCAAACACAATACGATAATGAAAGGCAGTTCCTTTCGGAGAGGGGATCCATTGCAAGGTATAGGGGTAGAGGGCACCATAGACTCACCCGATTTGATGCATGCCACGGCCTCTTCCGGCTTTACGATTGGAGGCTCCCGGGCGATGGGATGCGACAGTTCCTTGACATAGGTGAAGTAGTTGTTTTGGGCGGAAACCGTGGATGCCGTAGTCGCCGTTTTCAGGAGGTTGTTCAGCTGACCCACATGGCGCGCCAGTTGCTTGCTCATGATGCCTATATTGTATTAAGAACGGAACGTCTTATAAACACGCACGAGGGGTTCGCGAGATGCAGGAGGCGATTAGTGGTGGGTTTTCGCAGGGGAGAGTTCAGAGACTGAGTTCCGTCCACGGCGGCACCAAATTTGCAACTTGTTCGCCCAAACAGCAAAACATCAGCGCGTCGAGAGCTTTACGGCAAAAGCTGTTTCCCGATCTTAGCTCCTCCACTCCGCCGTGAATATCTGCCTCAAATATTGCTCATTTATTGATCTATTGCGTTTTCAGGGAGAGATTTTGGGGTATTCTTATAAATTTAGGTAAGCATTTTATTTAAAATTTCAAAAATCAGCCAGCTGTCTGTGTTGGGTAACGTTCGAAAGTTTTGAAAGCTTGCATCTTTCGATACTAATCGGTGGTCCAAAAACATCGCAAGAGTAAAAGGCGCCATATTTAAAATATGATAAGAACTCATATATTATTTATAATAATAACAAACTTAAACAAAAAGATCAAATTTCATATTTTATAGTTCTAGTACTGCTTTAAAAAACATCCAAAAGACCATCCACTGGTAGAGCATTTACTTGGCGTTTATTCACTAAGATTATTCGTTCAATTAATCAAAAATTCCTAATACATAAAAGCGCTTTGGACTAACGATTAAAAAATAACAAATTACATTAGTTCCGCGTTTATATCATAAAAAGACCTTATGCAATGTATACAACGCAATTCATCTATGTACAGGCTTAGAACGTAGGATCGTAAGATATATCAAAAGTTTGATCTATGATGTAATATAGCATGTGCATGTGTGGTACATGGCTATGACTAGTTTATGCGATTTGCTGCCCCTAGAGTCTAGACTCGAGTTTAAATGACAGTTTACAAAACGGTTTCGGCACAATCTGGGGATACGAGTTAGTATATATCATGTTTATCGCTAGTATTCGTAGGTTTAGTTTCAGTTATAAGGATTGCTACCCCGTCGCTCGGAGCTCTGTCGATCCCTTGGGATCTGGACGGAGCCTATCCAATACACAGTGATTATCGACGAACTGAAGGGCAAACGGTACAAGGTAGGAGATTACAACACGGCGTTTGTTTATAATATATGAGTGACTAGAGGAGGTTACTTATAGTATGAGTTGTGCAGCGCCCGAGGCGAGGGTCTTTGGGCTTCTGGCTTAGATTATTTTCGGTTAGTTTGCTGATACAGAGTACTTTGCTGAATGTTCGTTTACAGAGTGTGTGTTTTCTAGGGCTACTGCTTAATAATCCTACTTAGATAACGCTAAGAGCTAGGCTTCCTCGCTACTGACTGATTGGTTTCCGGATCCGGGTTGGGTTTCCTGGGCTGCCTGGCCCTTACCTCGTGGGCAGGGTCATGTTCAGGCACAGCTCGTGATCCCTCAGATCGCCCCAGCCACCGTTGCCCTTCCTCAGCTTCGACTTCTTCATCAGACTGGGCACCGTCAGGGTGAGTGATCGCGGGAAGAGCTGGTGGGAGTTCCGGGCTATTCGCAGCACGTGCTGCACCTTCGAGATCACCTGGTTGGACTCGCAGTTCTTGTTCTTGTGGTGGACGCCACTGGAGGAGGATAATCGTTAGGACACCCTTTGAATGACTTAATAGGTCAGCTCACCATTCTCCTATGTGGAAGACCCGCGGTCCCTTGACGATCATCGCATGGAGCTTGCGGCGCAGACACTGCTGGGAAACGTGCTGCAGTGACCAGTCCCAGTTGTAGTCATCGTAGGTGCAGAAGTGGCGGGCACACTTGCGGATATTCGACCAGGTGGTGCGGTTGAAGGCGAAGCCCATGTTGTGCTTGCTGCTCACCCAGGGCATGACCTCCACCTGCCGAAGAGAAGAGCCAGATTAGCCACGCATAATGGAGAATAATGGGGGAGTAACAATATAGGTAACAACATTAGTAAGTCAGGAAAAAGGGGCATGCAAATTTCATTCGGTGAGGTCAATTTGAATTCTAGGACGCACTCAACACGCACTGCCTTGGTCCTGGACTAGTCACTAGTTGGATTCAAAGTGCTCGAGCCGGATGTTCGTAATCGGGTGGGGTACAGTGCGCGCCATACCAAATACCTTGCGATAGTCATTGATGATGCCCTGCCTGTCGATCTTCGTGGTGCGTACGCGGGCGTGCAACTGGCAGATCAGATCGGTTCAGGAGCGGATCAGAGGATCGGGACGAAGATGTGGCATGCCATCACGGACACATAGACAAGTACAATTAAATACAACATTTACAACAACAACCTGGCAGTGATGGGATTTTTAAGGAGGGTAATGTACATTTTAAATATTTTTTAACTTATAAAAAATCATTAGTTTCACAAAAATCATTTAATCAGTACTAATTTTCTGCCGGGGCTCTGCCGCTGCTCACACAGTATACAAAATAAAATAACATACCCCCCAAATTTTAAGTTAAAAGAAGGTCCCTTCCCATCACTGCCGAACGGAATACAGCGTATATAGGGGATAGATACAGATCATGCAAAAGTGCCAAAGCGTAAATGGATGGACTATGCAACACAGAATGGGGGACAATCTACGCAAACGGGGGCTGATGGAGTCAGGCAGGATAGGGATGATTCGGAGGAGCTTGAGAGCGGAGCTGGTGCGGTTAACGGGGACGGGGATCCTCGGGGGATCCCCGGAGCTAGCGGTGCGGTGTCGCTACCTTCTGATAGACGGAATACAATGACGGCAGGACATGATAGTTCCATGTTTGTGCACCATTTTTGCTGCTGCTATGGCTACTTTGCTCGTTATTATTGCTGTTGGTGTCGGATGTGGCGGCGGTGGCGGTGGCGGTGACAGTGTTGATGAGGTTGTTGCCCCGCCTGTTACTGTTACTGTTACTGGTGGCCTCACTGGCTCGCTGGTGGTCAGTGGTGTCGCCCACATAGACTTTGGATGACGGTGATGCTGATGCTGAAGATGAGGAGGAGTAAGAGGACGACACGGCTAATTGCACAGAGTTTCTATTGTTATTCCTATTGTATCCTAATAGACTGTTTGTCGAGATCAGCGAGGAAGCATAGGATTTCTTGTTAGTCTGCGTGCCAGAATTCGGAATAGAACAGATATACAATATGGTAAATTACAATAGTCAGATGATGCTTTTGTCTAGATGTGTGGTTGTGGGTCTATGATCGAATCGTTGGCACACCCCTTACGGCAAAGTCCTTGCCACAACGGGTTCGCCATCTCAAGTCCCAACAAAATGGATGGGTTGTATGCGTTTTGGATGGATGTGTGTGTTTTGTAGCAACGAAAGCTTGAAGGATATACATAAGATGGGTGGGCTCGAAGCGCTCTCTGGATGCTCGCAGCCAATGGTCTAGCATTTAGGTGTGTAGAACCATTCTGTCCTCAATTCTCACCTTGCTGTGGTACGTGTAGTAGTTGAAGGTCTTGAGATAGGTGCCCAGGGACAGCACGTTGCACTGCGGGCACAAGTCTTTGGTTCGTTGCTGCATCATGGCCAGCAGGTATAAGAAGTCTTCGGCCACATAGTGGTCTTCTTCGAGAAATAGGACCAGTCCTATAGGGTAATAATATATTTAATTTAAGATAATTTCCTGGGATTAACTATCTTTACCTGTGTGATAGCGGGTCACCTCCAGTTCATTGAACACCCGGTTGGCTTTCCAAATCCAATGGTGCTTGGTCTGGGTAAACTTCGCCTCCCTATAGTGCCCATAGAGATCGGGGTACATGGCATTGTTGCAATTGGTGATCAATGCTCTGATGGATAAACAATATTAGCTTAATTTTGAGTACGTTACACTAGGGCTACATACTGCTCCTTTTTGATGTTCCGCGGGCAGTCGTTGGGATCCACGCCGGGGTACTCGTTAGGATGCGTCTGTATGGAGTACGGATAGAAGATCTGCATCACCTTGCAGAAGTCGATCTGCTGGACCAGGTCGTTGATGTCGTCGTCGTAGAAGTCGTGCGAGAACACCAGCAGCACCTTGGAAATGTCCCGAGCCTGCGCCAAACTCACGATCAGATGGCGCAGATAGGTAATCCTCGTGTGCACCTGGACCACAATTATCACAGAGTCGTTTTGCAGCGGCCCAAAGACGTCCTCGTTGAGCACCATCTGCATATCGTTGTACCTCACGATCTGGCGCTTTATCTCCGTAATGTTCGGAGGATGGTAGACGTCGAAGCTGATGGTGGTGGCAGTAGCAGCTCCAGAACTGCTTGTGTTCACTAGGAGGGCTGGAAAGGTGTATAAGGTATGGTTAAAAAACCAATTTAACGCGGGTTCTAGAGGGACTTACCCGGTCCGGAAAGGACGCCTGCACCGGAGGTGGTGTGATTCCTGGAGTGGGGCGTCAGATACTTGTGAAGAGGGGCGGGCACCATGGCCAGGATGGCATCATCCGAGTCGTTGGTCACCGCATCGCCCAGCACATTGTCCCGAGAGTCCACTGGAATGGGTTCGGTTAATATATCACAATCGGAATCACTATATCATCCACTTACGGTAGTTAAAATTGTGGTACTGCAGCAGGCCAAAGATGCACAGGGCCAGCAGGAATACACTCCTCATGTAGAAGTTGTTGCGCTTGCGCCCCATCGCTCCGGTATTGGGCAGCGGGATCAGAATGCGACCTGTTTTAACGTCAAACATCAAACAGAGTTAGCATGGCTTGCTTTTTACTGGGGCATCTGGTTCAAGGATCAATTACCCCTCATTTTCGACATTTCCGCTGCTCTTTCTCGTCTGGTCTCTCCCCCGGAATCGAATAACTGACTGAATTTCACTGGCAGACCGCCTTCACCTCGCCATCTGGAATGAAATGGTCATAATTTTTATTAACAATTATACTCAGCACCCCGATAAGCACGAGGGTCACTAGAGGCCAGGGTTCGAATTTAAAGAATGAAACATCTGGTAACTGGATAGTAAATTATATTATTATTCTGTGTTTTTTATATTGTCGCAGAAATTGGAATTCTACTTTAAATAAAGTTTGTCGGAACTTATGATTTTTTAAATGTTGAATGTGCTGCCTCACTGATACTTAGACATTGTATCATCAAGCACATTTTTATTTACTTCATTCAATATTCAGTTCAGAATATAAATACATTTATGATCTTCAAAATCGATTTCGGAGAACCCACCCACAAACCTACATATACAGCTCTATGTCAAGCATTTTAAAGTGATACGGGTCTTATCAACTTAAAAATGATACGAAATTTCATCAAATCGAGTATAATTTGTTATCAATTTTCTTATAAGAGTATCTGTATCATCAGATGGTTGGTTCTGGCTCTCTAATGAAATCAGAAAGTGCCCAGATTCAGATTCTCCAGGGCTGTTCCGCACAATGGAATTCGGAATGGGGATGCTAATCAGATGAGTAACGAGTACGCAAATTCAATTGCACGGCTCTGCGATCTCGGATCCATACTTGGATCCATACTGGGCACTTGGCACTTGAGTTTAATTAGCAATGGAGGCTCACAGGTCTCGGGGGATGCATGTATGGGATGGGTTGGGACATGGGGACGGGGGCCAGGAGGCAGGAGAGCACGTAGTCGCCGCATGGAGCACCGCACGCAGTTGGAGAGCCTGTAAAGTGGGCGGACCGCCGTCTGAAATCTCAATTCTGAAATCACAAATCCGCGGCCTCGCGTCAATTGGCATAAAAATAGATTCGGCAGCGGGGGCTCAGCGAGATTTTTCACAAGTGAAACGCTTTTGCTTCGAGGAAGCGCAATTCTGTGGCAGAAACAGGAAAGAACTAGATAATGGCCCACCCACTAAATCATGTAATAGTACGTATGTTTACTTGGGATTTATGGGGGCGTTCTTAGGGCACACACAATGACCTATTTCGAGTTATATTGTTAATCATTTTACAGGAATTCGAATTCTAATCATTTTAAATCATTTAAAGGAGAAAAAAACATAAATTTGATGTTTGATTTTCATTGTTGTTATAAATTTATTGATACATCCTTGGAAATCCAAACGATTTTAGCCCTTGGTGAATGAATAATTTATAAACTTAATGATTGTTTACAGTGTGGAACGGGATCTAATAAGTTTTACCAAAAAAAATCAATTGTTGATAAAATATTCCATTCAATACCCTCGTGTACGAAAACACAATATATTTTCAGGAGAATAACAAAAAACCCGCTCATAGCAGCTTTTTTCGAGGTCAAATCTAACTAATAGGGTATATAAACATAAAATTCCCCTGTTAATAATTATATGGACACGCATTAACTGGTCATATAAGGTCCTATATTTATACTTGAAATAAGGCGCAGAAAAGCCTTGGTAGTATAATAAAAAGTTCACTTTTAAGCTTTTCCTTAATGCACTACACTAATTCCTTCACTCTTTTCCCCGGGCCTTAAGTAGTTTGTTTTGGCGTCGAGCGGTCGCCAGTAAAAAGCAGTTTCGTTTCACAAGTGGACATCTCAAAACCAAGTCACATGCGAATTTAATTTAGGCGCACAACTGCAATATACAGTACATGTGCATAGGCCAAGACAAGGTGATAGATACATTCCGAAAACCTTATTAACTTGGAAACTACTTGCAGCAGATGGAAAATGTTAATGCTGTTCTGATTAGTGGAAACTCCCACTCCAGATGAATATCTAATTACGCCCCTTTGTGCCAGGCAACTAATTATTATGTTTCCTGGTAACGTCAATCTGACGCACTTAAATGAATAAAATCAATGAGCCCGAGTTAATGACTCGGCCCCTTTATTAATAAATTGTAAGTGGGGCAAATTGACGATAGAATTCGACTTTGAAATTCAGGGAAGGAAAGGAGAATGCGGAAAAATATAGAAAAAGCCATACACGAAAAGAAATTATTTGAGTTTAATAAGGAATAGAAAATTGCTTTAGAAATTATTTGCATAATTGTTGAATACCCTGAAGAAATGTAAGAAAACTTTATGTTCAAAACATCTTAAATATCCAAAAGTGCTTTATTTATCTGGCTATTTAAAATTATAATAAAATCAAAAAATATATATTCAAAACAAAACGTTTAGCATTGAAACTAGTTTCGATGAATAAGTGACCGCTTTCACCAGCTTATCAAAGATCATTGACTTTGGTTTTTTTTTATTTATGAATGAATTATTATGGTAATAAATTCGTGCCTATAGATAAAATCGAACACGGAAGTTGGGACTGAACAGGTTGCATCCGTGAAAAGTTGAAAGCGTTTTGTAGCAAATAATCTATTTGAGAACCATAAATATGTGTTGTTAAATATTTTCAAAAAATCAATTAATTTAGTAAGTAAATTAGCAAAAGTATAACATTTTTCAGTGTAGGAACAACCACTACTCGTAAGTGCATACTTTTTTTGTATTTTTTATGGGGCGGCAGGGTGTGTCGGGGGGCGGTGGGTGGAGGGGGTGGGGCCAAGGGGGCGTGAGGTCGAACAGGTATTTTCGGTTTGGTTGTTACGAAATAAATGGCAAACCAAAAACCAAAACAAACGCAGGTAAATGCGCCGTTTGCTTTGCACTGCTTTTCTTGTTTTTATGGGTGCTTTTTAGCGACAGACTTTGACTGTAATGTTTGTTTTTTTTTTGTATAAAGAGTGTTAATTTCGGGGCAAGTGAACTGCTCCCACCTTTGGTTGGTTTTTCCAGGAGTTCAGCTCCTTGGGATGATCCAAAATCCGTCATTACTTCGCGGTCGCCAGTTTCTTTGCGGCCAATCGATTTTTCATCCCGAAAGACCCAAACGCAGCGTAACGAATAGCCCTCCTATGCAATTTCGGGCATTTTCGAATTGAGATATATATTCAATCTTTAACTTTTAGCCCTGTTTCTCGTTGTTGTTGCTTTTGCTCTTATTGTTGTTGTTTTTGCCTTGCAAACTCTTGCATTTTCGGTACACACACATGCTAACAGCTGCAGCGGCCCCCGCTGCACACACACACACGCACAGCGGACACATTTTCCTCACACATTTTTCACATTTCCCGGTTTACTTGCTCGCTTTTTTCTGATCGTTTTTATGCTAATTTGTGTACTTCGTTTTCGCTTTCGTTTGGCCAACAACAAAGCTCGCGATCGAGTATCTCCGGCTGGCCGTCCGTCCCGAACGAGTATCTGAGTATTTGTATCTGTATCTCGGAGAACGGGTCGAATCGGAATCGCAACACAAACAGCTGTTCGGCTGGGGATGGGCGGATATCGATAACAGCGGGGTGAAGTCAATGAGTTTGGTGATTATTTGTAAGATTTGCTTTTTAAAATAAAAAGGATTGGCCTTTATTAAAACCTTTATTCAAATAAATTTACAATTAAGGTTATAGTGGAAATAAATACACATTTTAAAAAAATTGTTTTAAGTGGCGCCATCTTCATTTTATATAAGAATGTATCTGGTTTTTCATGTTCTCAAAAATTGTTGTAGTCTTTTAAGATAATTGTAATATTATATTAATCTTACATATTAGATAAGGTAACATTTTTTTTATTTACGTGTTTCTTGTTGCGTTGATACTGGATACCGGAATATTTTAAGTTTGAAATATGCTAATTGTTAATCCAAGGTGGCGGATTTCTAACGCAGTCTCCTGGCCTCTCGTTCGGACTCCACGAGTGAAAGGACATCACCCTCGCGAACGGGTCCTTTGACATTTCGTATTATCTGGCGGTTTTGCTCGCCCAAGAACTCGACCCTGACTTGGGTGCACTGACCCTGAGATCCTGTCCTGCCGAGGATCTTGACCACACGAGCATATACTGGTTTGTCCATGATTGTTTGAAATGTAAGATTTAAAGTTTAAGAATTTTGTTTGCTGATAATTCTGAAACAAAATTCAAATGTCAACCTGATTATCCTGACTATTTATTGGGATCCTCGCCAAACCTGGAGGAGTGTGTGGGTGAACTTCTGACCTTTAATCTTGTGTTCATTCTACAACGAAAAAGTCAAGATAGTGTAGAATAATTTATTCTCAAAAAGTTTCCTAGTTTTTTCAAGTGTATGTAACGATTTTCTGGACTAGTGTTGCCAACTCGACTTCTTGGAGACCAGCTGACAAATCGAACTGGTTCACGGAACTAGCGCAGCAGCCCTGTATCAGAATCTCGCTGCTATCGAACCAGTTCGATTTCGAACCACGCAACTCTAGCATGTAATCGTTCGTCTCGCCGTCTAACATTTGTGTCGAACTACATTTTGTTTTGCCATTCAATAAATCTATTATTTACCACTAAATAAGCGGTGCTAGCGGGCCCGGAAACAGTGTCCGCGTTCTGGAGATTCGGCGCACAACGAATCCGCAACGATACGTCCATGAAAATCGAACGGCAACGGCAGCAGCAGCAGCAAAGGCAGCAGAGGCAACAACAGCAACAAAATACACAAAATAAAAGAAGCAGCAGACGGAAAAGTGTTTAAATGGTGGAGAACTGAGAGGAGAGGCGACCACACGTATATAGGGACGCTCCAGGGGAAGAGGAACCACCGGAGACGGAGACCAGCCAAAGATGCTCTAGTGGGCGGCGGTTCAGCACGATTTTCTCCCTCTCCGGAGGACCAGAGTTGCCAGAGGACGACGAGGATGACGACTGCTCCTGGCGAACCAGGAAGCTAAAGATATATATCCCGCATATATATCATTCACGAATCGGCTTGGATTGGGAAATGCCCCTTGGGTAGTTCCACTTCAGAGAGAGGAGAGCCGAGGATCCCCGCTTGAGAAGAGGCAGGAGAAGAGGAGGAGGATCTGCAGCAGCCTTGTTTAGCATTTAATCCGGAACCGGTCATTTGTGCCTGCTCCTTGTTAACCACACTCTCTTGTTTACGTTTACGCTTGTTTGTTGAACTCCACAAATCGTCCTTCCATTAATTGTTAGTCACGCATCCCTCTCGTTGAGCACACTAATCAAAATGCTAGCATCATCCTCGTCGATATCGAAATTGAAACTGAGTTCTAAGTTGAAATTGCAATTGAAATCGAAGCGTCCAGCCGTTAAAGCTACAATCAAATTACTCCCGTCCAAACCCACCTCGTCATCGTCACCGCCATCGAAGATTGGAGCCAGGGCCGCCAGGACCAGCCGGATTTCTCGCCAGGATCAGTCCTCGTCTGCCATCCCAATTGAGTGAAGCCAAGGATACACGAATCTAAGGGTACGATATTGTTTCGAATTTCTTTGCTGAATCAGTAACTAATGGTTTAATTTCCTAATTCAGTCTGTGATGTTTCTCGTAAGATGGATTATCGGATTTTTATGGTTCATCGGCACGTAGCTTGTGCAATGCTTTCAAGGACTTGGATTGGTCCTTGTTTTTGTTAAAGCAATGATTTATTTATAATTGTGCATACATTTGGTATGCAAGAACTGAATACAACAGTATCCTAAATGGGCAACTTTATTACGATTTCGCATTCAAATAACATGTAAACTCTCATACCTGTTTAAAATGCAGGTTTAAATTATAGTTCTTTTTCTAGTTTCCATGTCCATTCCAGATATATATTATTAATTTCAAACGTCATACATTTTATATGAGAAACAAGTGCATATAAAGGACCAATAAGCACCTATACAAATTTGTTAAGCTAAATCTAACAAAACTGACATTCCTCTAAAGGTTTATTATTTATTTAAATTAAGAAGACTTCTCCTAAAAAGTGAACTTCTTAAAGATGTTCAATAAGAAAAAACGAACTCCTGTATACTTTTCAAAGATAAACAACATTTTTCAGTGAAACATCGCTAAGTTTATTTCAAATTATTATCAGACCTTTAAAATACCCTAACTTGACTTAACTTTAGGTAGGGATAGTTTAAAAAAAATTGTTTTAGAGTCTTAATATGTGTCCAATGGACGCTGTCCTATCCTATACACTTATTATCCACATTATTGTAAACAATATTACTAACTAAACCATTTATTTTACTCTTACAGGTACTGCATGTACTACATCAACTGTAATATAAGATACATTAATAGGAATTAATGCGAATAAGAAAAACTAAGTGAAACGCAGAGTTGAACATTTCTACAAATCGGACATCAAAAGAATCAACCGTCTTAAAGGACTCGCATAATTTTGAATTCATATATTCTCAAGAGTTGGCCATTTCTCACTTGAGTTTAATCGGTAAGTGTTTTATTTGATTTTCGTGGGCATTCTTTATATTTATTTAGGCGGAAATAAGAACCATTCGTGCGAAAAATATTCTTTCTCCCCCTCAAAACTAATATCAAAGGGTTATTGAATATTGAATAAGGCATGCGTTAGGGAAGATTGTTGTTGCTCGATTGTTTTGGAGCACGCCACATTACGCGAACCTTCAATTCAAATTTATTGTCAGTTATCTTAAAATATTTAATACCAGCGACAAAGCGCAAATAACTTTTGTATATATTTTAGTAAGTATAGATATTTAACGTTTAATTTATTTAGTACTTAAAATAACCATACTTATATTTCTATATTTTTTTTATTTCTATTGATAATACTCTAAATTTCTATTTTATTTCCTGATACATTTCACAAAATAAATAAGGCTAATTTCTAACACATTTTCTTATAAATTTCAAAAAAATATTTGTTTAATACCTTACCTGTACAAGTTTGTTGTAAATTAATCTGTATTAAAAAGTAATATTTTTGAGTCGACTTTTGTCATACTTTTTAGGATTACCTGTGTAAAATTAAGCTATGTAAAATAGCTTTCCAGAAAGTTAAGTACCCCACTGAAGCCCATATATTTACTTAACGAACACCAATTAGTATTTGACATTTCTAAAAAAAAATTATTTAATCTAATATTAATTCAATTCGAATTTGGATTTAAATCTTGAGCACATTTTTTGTGACAAATTTGCTTGTTTTGCAAAAATATTGGTTTTCAGTTGTTTTTTTTTAGTGATCGTTTTTACTTGTTGGAAACATCAAATGAAATTTGCAATGACATAGTTGCTGAAAAATACTACAATGAAAATTAATTACATTTGCAGATTATTTGATACCAAAAAAATAAAATTTATCTAATTTTCTTAAATTGCCCTCCTTGTTTTTTCAGGAACTACCGAAACTTTTTGGAATACTGTTATCTTCCCTTGATTTTCATGTTGAATTTTTTATGCAAATTACATATGTAAGTATAACGTTTTTTTATATTATTGGAATTTGATTTGAAAAAAAATCGAATTTAAAAGCATTTTGCAATTGGGCAATAATACTGCTTTCCAGTCGAGAGACAAGCGTTTATAAGAATTTTAAAAATACTTAATTCATGCGCACAAAAAAACTTTTAGGTAAAATCGACCAATATAAGAGTTAAATTGTCCCAACCAACCGAATTGCCAAATTGACAACAAATAGTTACTCTCACAGCAAAGTAGATACTCTCCCAACAATTTACTATTAAATAGTAATCAACGCAACAATAAAATATACGTCACTATTTTTAATAGTTATTAATCTTTTCAGCTCCATAACTATCCGTATTGTACAGTTTTAACCATAACAGTTTTTTGTGCGGGTAATCAATGTTCTTTATATGATTCAAGGACTGGATCCATGTTGTAAAGTACACATTTTGTTTTTTAAATAAATCTGTTTTTTACTGTAGGATTCCTTAAAGCCGTGAATTAAAATAAACAGGTCGGCAAAGTCAATCACAAAAAAAAAGTTAACCTTTTTTTCCTAGAATGTTATATATTTAACACACAACTTCTACGTTTATTTATTGTCTGGAAATCCGACTTTGGTTTTCATAAAAAAAAAAATCCAAACAGGACTTTCTGAATCGCGTTTTCCAAGGAAGCACCAATTGTTAATTGTTCACAACGAATTAAAGCAAGCTATATATTTGAAATACCACCTGAAACCCGTAATAAGTTACCTTTGTTGAGCCTCAGCGAAGTGCAACAGTTTTCCACTCCAAAGTGCATCCTCGGATGTCCTTGCAATGGGCGTTGCACCTGAAAAGCGAGCGCTTCCGTGCCGAACTTTTCTGGCTTTGCTGGCAACTTTTGCCGCGCACAAAGTGCCACTATTGACCTTCGGCAATACTCGCAGCCGTAGTGAGTATTTTCCGTGCTTTTCCCCCAGTTTGCCGGGTTAACCCGGAGTCTAGACCATCATCAGACGCCCCTTGTTCGGCGGGTTCGTTTGGTTCCGCAATGGCGGTCTTAACCTCATTAGAAACAAATGAGGCTGCAGCCCCTCCCCTTCCACATTGTTTTCAAACTTATTCGAAAATTATTTCCACATTTGCGTTTAGGGGAGGAAATGGAATCCGGAGGTGGGTCTTCCGACTCAACCCTTGCGTTCTGCGGATTACAAATAGAACCCAACTTCGCTGCTCTGTTTATGTACAATGAGGACGGGCGTCTGATTTTTCCTTTGCCCCGGCACTCTGGCAGTGGGCCAGGACTTGGTCTGGGCTCTCGATGCCGAGGGAATGGGAACCGAGGACCGAATCTGGACCTGCGCATATTGGTTGCACACAATGACTCCTATTCGCCTGATGCCGTCTCGCTTGCTCCGCCGCAACCACGGACACTTTGAAAAGAACATCCTTTGTGTGCACACTGTTGTTGTACAATGTACATGGAGCATCATTATGTTGGAGGTCGTCCCCAGCGCCAGTGCTCCCGCCTCGGCTCCTGCTCCTCCGCTGGGCAGTCCATCAACAGCTGGTCGGGAGCTTTGAGGGGCAGTGGTGCTCCACTAGGAAAAAACACCCACTAAACTGAACTATTAGGTAGTTTTGCAGTTAGCCAAATTGGAAATCAGAATGAATCTAAGTGCAGAAAGAACATGGATAAATGGCTGTAGGTCTAGTAATGTCATCCAGGATATCAAAAAGTAATTTTTGGATCAAGATACTTTTTTTTTGTTAAAAATATTATCAATCATTTTAAATTTGGTCCGAAACCAAAGAACGAATTAAAAAGTTTGGCAAGTTGAGTTCAAGCCGAAAGTGTTACAGTAAATACAAAACGAAATTATATAAATAATAATTCAAAAACTTTATTACATATCAATTTCGCTTTATTTTTTAAAACTTTTTCGAGTTTTCTAATGTTAAATTATTCTGAATCAAAAGTTGGTTTTCAACAAGCTTATAAATCGCATAGATATTTTGACCTCAATATTTACTTTTAGCATAACATAAAGATGAGAAAAAGACTCCTTAAACCTTTATTAAGCAGATAAAACAGGGTGATATTAATAACATATATTTCGACTCATTTATTATTATAACAAGTTGAAACCGTTTTAAATGTATCATAACATGAGAAGTATATAAATGGTAACAATTACCTTTACTGTGATCATGATTATATGTCAAATCACTTCAAAAATCTTCCTTATTCTGTGATTATTGACTGGTTATACATATAACCATAGTTTAATAATGATTTCATGAAAAACATTTCTAAACATTCAAGCTAAAAATGGAATTTAACACATAATCCGACGTCTAGTAAGGGTTATTCCACTTTAAGATACAATTTTAATAATATTATAATATCTTACTCATTATTGAAGCTGATTGTTGAAGAGGAGTATTACTTAATCAAAGTACTAATCTTTTCTCTGCGTGGTATTCCGACTCCGATGTGCTCGTCAATTAAGTTCGATATCCGTACATAAACGACGTAAGCGCCATCCTCGATGTCCGCATGCAACAATTGTGAATGGGAGAGGCTGTGGGTGAGGATGGAAGCGAGGATGAGGATGAGGATGAGGGCTGGTCCGGGCGAGGCAACCCCGAAACGGTTTATGTACTCCGGCTGCCTCGGCATGGGCGCACATACGTGGCGGGCAGATTTCACCCTGCGAACGCTGTCAACGCTGGATGAGGATTCAGATTCAGAATCAGAATCGCAATCAGAACGAGAATCAGTTTCAGAGGACTCGTTCAGTTTGACTTTCCGCTTGTCAAGGCATTGTCACCCGAATACTTTGTGCTCCGTGGCTCGTGGCAGATTTGTCAACAATTAGTGGCGATAATAATCCGAAAAGTCGCGTGGTTCCCGAAGTGAGCAACCTGTCGGGGGATTTTCGAGTGCATCAAAGGTGATTTAGTGTCATCCCGTCTACCGCAGCGCATACCTGAGGTTGTGCTGGGATCCCTCAAAGAAAAATAGAGCGAATCCTGCGAGTATTTCCTCACCTGGGCAACCGTTTTCAGGGAAACTCTAAGCAGTCGCCTCCGGCTTCCTCCAGCGACGATGATGATGATGGGAAGCCCTCATCTCACGCTAGACTTACCTGCCAATCATCAGAACTCATAACTTGAAAAGAATGAAAAGGAATTATCCGGCGATGCGTACGCAATCTAATAGGGATAGAAAAATCATCATCTGCCCTCGAGAGGGTCTCTTTTTCTGCTCCTGTTTCCATTGTTGTTTTTTCGGCATTTGCTCACAGCAAAATCAATAAGGATTTATTTAATTATTTCATAATTTCCGTTCAACTGCATTCGAACAACAATGAAACAAAATAGTTGCTTTCACCGGGGGTTGAACTTTAACTATTCCGAATGTATATTACCAAGTGTAGTTCATTCGTTTATGGTAAAGAACATGTTAAGGGCTTTTATGTTTCTTGCTGTTTGTGGCTTCCAAACCTATTTTATTAGTTCCCTGACAGGAAAATATGAGTTGCACACAGTTAGCAGCGAAGCACCGGCGGCATATTTACAAAGATAATAGTTTGGTTTAGGTAGTTATTAGTTTATCTAATTTATTGTTATATTAATATGCTTTTTCAAAACCCTTTATAGCTGGACTTATTTTGATATTAGAATCTAATTATTAGATATAATTTTTCATTTCTGATCCTGATTGGGCCCTTTAACATGGATTAATCAAAACCCGTCTCTTTTCTCAACTCCATGTTGATTAATTATTTAATAAAACTAATTCGCACATTTCTAAAAGGCAGAATTTTAGTCAACAAGTTTACGGCTTAAAAAAAAGTTTAGTATGCTAATAAAAACTGTTTAACTGTTTAAAAGATGGTTTTAAACATATTCCGATTACAGCAAAAATAGGATTTTATATAAATATATCGTCCTATCATTTCAAATCTGAGTAAAATCTTCAAAGATTATTATTTTGTGTATATAAGTTTTTAAGCTATATTTTCTTACTTGCAAATAAAACTGCTCAGTATTCAGAAAGTATGAATAACGGAAGTCCACATGTACCCTTTGATTCAAAACTTATAATCGTCATTGTAGGATCTTAAAAGGTTTAGGCCTTCTAAAATGATTCTTGAATGATTAAAAGAGCGCTTTGGCAACTACTCGCTGAAAAGTCAAAGGTAATTCCCTCTTTTGAATGTTGTGGGCCTCATTTTACCTCGTGGTGGACTTAAAAAGCGTCAGCAACTAACTTTCTTTGTGACCCGAGAGAAAGCACCTTCTACGGGGCTTTCAGTAGCAATTATGCCATTAAGGTCGAGCCGAATCTTTGATGTCGGCAATGGCACTTGTTAGTCCTGAGATGCAGGGGCGGCACGGGATGGAGATGATTCCGAGATGATGCACCAAAGAGGTGCCGATTTCCCCTGCTGTTTGGCGTTGTCTTTGTGATGGAGGGTTCCATGCCCACGGGGGAGATGCGGGCCTCAAGTGGCCAGGCGCGGAGCATGTCCTTCTCGTGGAGGACGACGCCATCTCTGGTTCCTTCTAGTCCTCCCACGGATTCCTTTGCGGCGACGAGCGTTTTAATTGTGCCTTTCTTTGTTCTTTTCGCCGTAATGGAGTGCTATGCAAATGGCGTTTTGATGAATTTCCTTGGCTCTCCGCCGGCGCTATCGCTTTGTGGCTGCTCCTTGGCTCCTCAGCTCCTCAGTTCCCCAGTTGTCCTGGCCCTGCCGAGAACAACGAAAACAAACAAGAGCAGCACATTCATCCCCTTTCATCAGCTCGGCTCCAGCGGCTGTGTATGTGTGTCTGTAAGTCATGGCTGGCAGGGAAGTGCTGCCCAAGCCCAAACCCACATCCAAACCCTTCTCCTCTCCACTTTTTGCCAGGCTCTGCTCATGTCCTTTGTGCCGCCTTGTTGTTGTTTTTGTCGCTGCTCTGTTGTTGGCGGCAAACTTATCCAGTGATGTCGGGTTTTTACAGCCAAAAAACCTGTTTATGAAATAGTAAACAGGAATACCTATAACTGTAAATAGGTGGAGTCAAAAGGTGTAGGGAAAAATGAACGCGAATTCTTTAGAGCAAGGGAAAACATCTTTTAGAAATGTTTATATCTGTAATGCATATCTATAAATTTATCAACAAAACAAGACAGGAATTCTTACAAACATTCCATTATAAAAGTTAAAAGTGATCCGATTTTAGTTTTTAAATTATCAAGCATTCCTTGACGATACTTAAGATTTTAAATCTGCGGAAATGTTACATAGTAATACATTGAGTAATTTGTTATATATAATATTGGATACTAAACTAAAACTGTTAAGATTTTGATTTTCTTTTTCAATAATACCTTGAAAGCTAAGTAACCATTGTAAACTGGTTTAAACTTTCAAGACTGCTGATATTGTACAACATAGTTCAGTTCATTTGGAAATAATAAGCCATGATATGTTTATTTTAGCTACCAGTTTTGACTTTTAAAAAATTCATGGTTTTGAAGCTAAAAATGGTTTTGTACATACCATACCATCCTTTAAATGGTTCCTAACTTAGAAAGTTATACGATATTATGCGATTCTCACACCTTACAATACTTTTTTAAAAAGTTTTAACCCGGAACTTTTACATACTATGCCATATCTTCCTTTAAAATGGTTCCTAACTCAAAAAAGTCTGAACTGGCATTTCTGGTCTGCTCTTTATTGCAAAGGGGAGGTAAAAAGGAACAACGAAGAAATGGGAATATTTTTGATTTACCAAAAGCGCGACGCGGTGCTTGCTTTCTAGTTTTGGCCTGCTCTCGAACGCGTCAGACAGCTCGAGGAGTCCGGAGGCAGCGGGGGTTTAAAGGAGCGAAGGAAGTCCTGGCCACCATCCCCGATTTTAGCATTTCAGCATGGCATTATTGGGGTGTGTGTGTCTCTGGGTGAGTGTGTGCGTATTTCGTGTTCAAATTTTGTACATAATGGATTATTGTCCTTTTGCCTTTTTCCCTTTGCCATGCGCCCCGTTTGCTGCATTGGTCGATATCGTCAACCAATCAAAAGCGCCCTCAAAATGGCCGCCATTCGATCCGCTCCTCACTTTGCAGTTTGCGTGGGCTTCCTTGTTCCCTGTTGATAAGAAATAAGAAATAAGAAATGCGAAAGGCAAAGGAGCCGTCGCCTCCGCCGCCAAGTGGTCATTCATTCTGCTTCCGCATCCTTGAGGATTTCCCTTTGCGGCTCCAATTACCATTGCGATTTCAATTTCGATTTCTGCATTGCAAATTGCGATTCAAAGATGGGAAAGTGGGCCACGCGAAAGTCAGTTATGGAATGGTTTTCATCTGCAGCCAGATACGTTATAGGGCATTGTGTTCTAAAAGCTAGCATACACGTAATATTATTTTTTTGTCTAGTTTTAGTAGAAATTATAGTTTCTAAAACCAGAACTGTTGGAACTTGGGACTAAAAGTTGTTATGGAACTATACTTTAAATTCATTAATTCCTTTATAGGCACATATTACCAGATATTTGGAATAAAACCTTTCTAACTTAAAAAACAAAACTGAAAACATTCTTTATATATCATTACTACTTCAAAATTAAATTAAACCTTATTGTATCTAATTCTAACCACTTTATAAAAAACAAATATTTCATATTTTCTAATTTCCAATATTTTACTTCCAGGCCTTGTCTAATTGCCTTCCAAATTCGCAAACGAGCGCATCTTCCATGTCCCAGATATTTGTAAAATACGGGCGTTTGTGATTTGAAACCGAGAAAACACGTTCGTTAATCGTAACTGGTAACTTTAGCGTAGGAATAGGTAAATATTTAGCAGCGATCGCTCGTCCTGGGAAGCCAATTTAGAGTGGCATGAGTGGCCATCCATCGGGACTCCGGAAACATGATGATAATGAGTGTAGTGGGCCACGACCACCAGTACCCGGAGAAGAGAGCCGTGTTAAAAAGGTGGGTTCCTGAATCGATTGCGGAGAGAACTCTCCTGTAACTCAATCATCCCATTCTTCAGATGACCGAAGGGGTAGCAGAGACCTCGAAGAATTCACCGCCATCCTACCTGAACTGGGCCCGGACGCTGAACCACCTGCTGGAGGACCGCGATGGGGTCGAGCTCTTCAAGAAGTACGTCGAGGAGGAGGCGCCCGCCTACAACGACCACCTCAACTTCTATTTCGCCTGCGAGGGCCTCAAGCAGCAGACGGATCCGGAGAAGATCAAGCAGATAATCGGAGCCATCTATAGGTGAGTCTCTGATGCTTTAACCTGAAGAATACAATCTAATTTATCTGTTCCTTTATCAAGATTCCTGCGCAAGAGTCAGCTGTCCATCTCCGATGACCTGCGCGCCCAGATCAAGGCCATCAAGACGAATCCCGAGCTGCCGCTCAGCCCGCACATCTTCGATCCCATGCAGCGCCATGTGGAGGTCACCATCCGCGACAACATCTACCCCACGTTCCTCTGCTCGGAGATGTACATCCTGTACATCCAGCAGATGTCCGCCCAGCAGGAGCGCTGCAGTAGCAGCGGCGCCACGGGATCGGGAAGTGCTGGGAGCAGTGGCAGCGGTGGCAGCAGTCTCGTGGGCGCCTGCGCCCTTCCGCCAGCCACTGCCACCGCCATGACCACCAAGCAGCAGCAGCAGTTGCAGCATCTGGTGCCGCCCGGGGCCTTCATCAACCTGCCGGTGAGCAGCGTGAGCGGGCCGCCAGCTGGCACATGCAGTGCCAGCGGCAGTGTGTACGGTCCCTCGACGTCGGCCAGCTCCAGCGGCTCCATCAGCGCCACCGACACACTGCCCCGCAGCTCCACGCTGCCCACGCTGCACGAGGACTCGGTGCTGTCGCTCTGCGACGACTTCGAGAAGGTGCAGATGCAGGAGGGCGGCGGATCCCTGGGTTCCGGATCCGTGGGCGCAGGTGCGCGTGCGCCCGACTACCCGGTCCGACTGACGCGGGACCTACTAATAGCAACTCAGAAAAGAAGACTGGAAATCCGACCTCCCGGGTATGTACCTTTTTTTTGAAATCCCTGGTTGATAACAAAATGTAGGGTAGGATGTACATATTAAAGCTAGTACGTAGTATATCAGATTTGCAGTCAAAATATTAATATTAAAACAAGTATAAATACTACACATAATACTATTCTTACTGAATAAGAACTAAGTAGTGTCTTTAAAAGTTGTATAAAAATTTTAAAAAGTAAATAATTTAAAATGTTATTTTTAAACTTTAAAATTTTAAAGAATGCAAGAAGATATTTATTTTGATTGCAGTATTAGTGTTTAGAACTCGCGGTTGTAATATATAGCTCTATCCAAAATTCGTACACCTGGCGAGATCCACCACACTCTTATGTTTGTCTTAAGTTCTCCATTATTGATGATGATTTTCTGTGATTAACTCCTAATTTGTTACTTTTGTTTCTTTTACTTTTTTACATATGTTGTACATGAACGCTCACAAAACAAAACACGCACGCCAAAAACACGAACCCACCTGCATTCCATATATACACCATTGGACCTCAAAACACCCACCGCATATGCATTGTACATATGTTTACCGTTACACTACTGACTCGATGATATACTATCTATACATTGCGATTTCCTTATTTGTTTTTGAACATTTTTGTTTTGTGGATCTTGACGATTACCCCACTCACAAAAACACAATCACACAATTGGGCGCCATTGCATGGAAACCATATATGTCCCGGTCATGATCCTGTTCCTGGTCCGATCTGCATGCGAGTAGTGCCCACGGTTATGTGTACAATCCAAGCACTACCAACACCTCCTATGTGCCGAATTCGCGGGTTGATTCGGAGAGGGGCAGCGTAAGCTCCGGCGGACGCACTGACTCCGACACCATGTCGATCTCCAGCTGTTCCATGTGAGTAGCGGCGTCTTCTCCGTAGAGATCCCGGCGAAATGGATGCTTGAGACATGGAACCACAAGTCCAGCGAACAGTTTGACTGACTAATGATTCCTCGTTTCAGGGACGGTCGCCCGTACATACAACGCAGACACAGCTCCACGGAGAGCAAGGCGATTCGCCAGAGCGCGATGGCGAACAAGGAGACCAACACCTTTCAGGTAAATAGGGATGCGATGCATATGATATTTCCAAAGTTTGAAGCTCTACGACTAACATTTTGTGTTATAGAGTGATTATTTTTTCTCTTGTATAGATATGAGTAATTACCCTTTTTAATACTAAATGACTTATTATTTATTTAACAGGTGATACCTCGCACACAACGACTACATTCGAACGAGCACAGACCACTGAAGGAGGACGAACTGGTGGCCTTGCTGATACCCAAGTTGGAGGAAGTGAAGCGGAAGCGAGATCTGGAGGAAAGGGCCCGCGAGGTGAGACCTACAAAAAATATTACTTTTGAACTTTCTGTTAAGTATGCATCTTTTCACAGAGAAATCCCGGAGCTGCTCTGCTAACCAACGAAAGATCCAGCGCCAGCGACCGAGCCTTCGCCGAGGCGATACGGGAGAAGTTCGCACTGGACGAGGACAACGACCAAGACATTCTGGACCAGCATGTGTCGCGGGTGTGGAAGGACCAGACGCCGCACCGCTCGCCGGGAACGATGTCGCCCTGCCCACCCATCCCGTCGCGCCGACGCACAGCCACCCACGACTCTGGGATGGTCAGCGATGGCGCCATGAGTCTGAGTAAGGACAAGAGAGTTCACGGCACGACTGCTTTATTAAATGCAAATCTATGCGCAGGCGGGCACTCCATGAAGCACTCGAAGTCCATGCCGGATCACAGTTCCTGCTCGCGGAAGTTGACAAACAAATGGCCTTCCATGAACACAGACAGTGGCATTAGCATGTTCTCTGCCGACACTGTTACCAAGTACAAAGATGCGAGGTGGGTCAATATAGCCTTTAGATGGACTAACCCAACGGATTACTAACTAACCGATTGATAACCCTTTACTAAAGCTCTCGATCTGGCTCTAGCACGGCCTCGAAACTGGAGGAGGCGAAACGAAGACTGGAAGACGAGCCGCGGCGCTCTCGTCGATACGCCCAACCGCCGATGCAGCACCAGCCACTGGCCTCCTTCAGCAGCAGCAGCAGCGGCGGCAGCATCAGCCTGCCCCACCAGCACCAGCTGCAGCTGCAGAGCACGGCGGCGCCACCGCCTCTGCCGGCCAAGCCACCGGAGACGATCGTGGTGTTCTCGTTCTGCGAGGAGCCAGTGCCGTACAGAATAAAAATACCCGGTACTCAGCCAACCCTGCGTCAGTTCAAGGACTATCTGCCCAGAAGAGGACACTTTAGGTAGTACATTTCGCTACTCTCTGTATGGCTTCTGTTCCTAACCAGGGCTCTGCTTTCAAACCCACAGATTCTTCTTCAAGACGCACTGCGAGGACCCGGACAGTCCAGTGATTCAGGAAGAGATTGTTAACGACTCCGACATACTGCCCCTATTCGGAGACAAAGCGATGGGTCTTGTCAAGCCATCCGATTAATAATTAAGCATTTAGCGTAGATTTTGTATTAAGGCAAATCGTGAGTGTGGCTTGGTGCAGCGATGAAACTGATGCACTCGGCAGAGTACGAATACGATAACGAACGCACCAAGTGTACGCATCTTAGAGCTAGCAACTGGAGAAGCTATTTCCGACAAATCAAAAGCTATATCTGATATCTGTTCGGGCGACCGACCGGCTTTTGTAAGCATCACAAACTACTCTCTGCGGGGGCAATGTATTTTTCTGTACAACAAAAACTGATCTATTCACCGGCCACCCATAAAGGTGCTTCTAAGTTTGTAATTCCCCAACGAATTTCCGAGCTACTGTCCTCTTTGTGTTGACTCCTTGTGGAGGCCGTACGTTTCAGAGTCCGAAAGCGTTTTAGCCCCGCAGCCAGGGGGCTGAGATTAGGATTAGGACCTGCACAAAATCAATTTATTAAGAAGATTTATGGGTTTACCACGATTGGGATTTGTTTGTTACTTTTTACTAACTACGGACTGCCTGCAATAAATTTTGTTAATATTTTTGTAATGTGCATTTTATGATGATATGATGATATTAACAAAGTTCTATTCAACTCGACAAAAATCAAAAGATAATCTGTTTTATTTTTGTATAATCTATAACACAGCATACACACACTTAACATTTATGTATTTATACAATGTATTGTAATTGCGTCAATTGCATCTACCGATCTACCATTAGGCACATTTAATTTTCGGGTTCGACTCAGTCCAGCAGTGACCAATATTGGGATGTACGTCTACACTCTAGAGGTATATATTGGAGGCTCTTGGCCGAAACGGACGACATCGATCGATTGATTTATTTAAATAAGTTAATGCATACACATACTATACATATTTTTTTAAGAAAACTGAAATAACCGCAGAAATATGCAAGTAACGGATAAATTTATTATATCAAACATATTTTATTTGTGAGCAAAATGCATATAGATTTAATAAAAAAAGTACATGGATAGAACGTAATGTGCCAAATGATTCGAATTCATTCGGTTGGATGGGTGATTGTGATTCTGATCACTACACGATGATGATCGGGGTTAGGCTTAGATAATTATCTCTATTATATGTATTCGTCAGTGGGATTGGGCTAAACTGCCGTGCAGTCGTCCCTTTGGACGTGGGACACATAGTTCTGCTCGTTGATAAACGTGTGCGTGCATTTGGGACAGTGATAGCGCCGATGGCGGTTCGTTCCGGGACTCTCGTGCTCCCGCAGATGGGCCTTCATGTTGTACATCTGGGAGAAGCGCTTGTTGCACACCGGACAGGCGAATGGCTTGTCGCCCGTGTGGGATCGCATGTGCCGCTCCAAGTGGGCCTTGGTGCGCGTCTTGAAACCGCACACCTGGCACTCCAGCCGCTTGGTCTCGTTGTCGTGGATCATCTTGTGCTTGTACAGGGCCACCTTGTGGACGAATCTCTTGGAGCAGACCTCGCACTGGTACGGCGTTTCGCCGGTGTGCCAGGCCATGTGGTGCTTCAGCCGAAACTTGCGGCTGAACCGCTCGGGGCAAACGGGGCAGGCAAACTGCTTGACGGGTTCGTGGTTCTGGAGGTGGCCTATGAAGCCGGAGTACGACTGCAGCGTCTTGCCACACTGATCACAGACATAGCCGGGAAAGTGCTCCCGCTTTGTGTGGGCATTGTAGGCGCGCCGGCTGGTGAACTTCTCCGGGCAGCTGGGACACTGTATGTTGACCGTGTACTCGCCGGAGCTGTCGTGATCCTGGTCCTGGTCGTCGCCCTCGCCGTCGGATATTATGTATTCTATGGTGCCGTCCAGATGGTCGTCAAAGTCGCTCATGGTGTCTTCTTTGAAGAAGTCGGCTTCCTGGGCCTCGTGCTTGGCATGTGGCATCAGATCTTCCTCCTCCTCCCCCATCTCGTGGGCCTCCTCCTCGTTTATGATGATCTCGTTGTCGATGTCCAGGTCCACGGACTGGAACTCTTCTTCCTCCTCTTCCGATTGCTTTATAATGAAGATGTGTTCCTCCTGCTCGGCCACCTCCTCCTCGATACTAGTGGGATCCACCAGAGTGATGCCCTCCGCGGAGGTGTCCACCTCCACCAGCTGCTGATGTTCCTCCTCTTCCTGATCCTCCTCTCCGACCTCCTCAATGTTCCCATCGAACTTGGTTATGGTCCTGGTTTCCCTGGCGACATCCTCCTCCTTGAACGGCGACTGCTTGAAGTCCTTGGGCATGTAGGGACTGTGGATCAGCTCGAGGATCTCCTGGCGCAGCTTGCGCGCGATTTGAATCGACTTGTGGTACCTTGCCAACTTCTCGCAGCATTTCTTGCATATCGTCGACGATTCGTCCGCCAGGACGTAGTCTGTGCCCCGGGTGCACTGCAGGACCAGCTCGCTGATCAGCACCGGCGGGTGGCCAACGGTCTCCGTGTGAATGTCCTTGGGCACGCGCACGGAAAACTGGCAAATGCAGCAATTCATTTTCCGAATTCTCGACTGGAATTTATTTACAAAATATGCTTGGAACGAGGGCTGCACAGCTGCCGCTATCGGTTGGCGGCTATCGTTTATCGAACCAGTGGTTCCAGTTTATTTAGCCGATACACCCTCCTATATAAATACCATCGGTACACGTGGGTATTTTTTAGTATATACCGAATATCGAGAGTACGGTCTCACCAAAATGTTGCCCGCGATAGCCGAGACAACCTCCTAAAAGAGCATATTCACCACTGTGGGCAGTTTTTAATTTAAGCTTAGAGTGAGGGTCTTATTGGGAGGGGATTGCTTTTAAGGGAACGATATGATTTTTTATTTTACAAACAAATTCACCACAGTAGTAAATGTAAAATACCACTTCTGTACACTTCAATAAAACAGGAAGTAGTTCCTTAGCCATGGACATTTTTTATTTTGTTTCTTAAAGTTGCCAACAAGGCAAAACTGAAAATTAACATGTTATTTTACTGCCCTCACTGTGCCTTTTTTTATTCTTCATAAGCATTTAAGTTCTTTTTGGGCAAGATGATATTAAAATGCTGGTACTTGGTCCACGACAGCAATATATCCTTTGTCCTGCCGTGCGGGGCTTCCCCGAATGTCTGGGAATAAATTCGATCACTATCAGATTCATTAAAGTAAATGCCACACACTTACCTTGCAGCACCCATAAATCTTGATCATGTTCTTATCCTCTTTGTTATTGATGAACCCTCCGCCCAGGCATTTCGTGCATATGCCAATGTCGTCCATTTCCTCCACTGTTTCTTCATAAATTTGCTCTGGGAACACAACTGATTAGTATTTACAACGAAGAATAGAAGCAAGACTAACCGTGGTCCTTGGAGTCCGATCCTCTAACGATCGTCCTACCGAACCTGGTAAAACCGTGCATGTGAATCGTCATTAATAGGTACTTGTTCTTTCCCTTTGATATCTGAACTCGCGGAACATTTATTAAAAGGGCGTTAACTCGCGAAGTACTTTGCCTTCGAATGGGCCTAACTATTTGCGAAATGGGAGCCAAAAAGTTTATCGTTTTCATTTTGGAAAAATTTGTATAAAAAGGCACTGGAATTTAGATGAAGTATTCCGAAAAATGTTGGTCTGAACAGTAGCAAGGCTTCAGCTAGACTGATTTTATCTGGGGCCTTCAAGTCAAATTATAAATTTAGAACTGTCACAAAAGTCAGAGCACCTGAGATCGAGTGTTTCTTCATAAAAATTAGTCGGTAAATCATAATAAATGCATAATTATATATCTCACTGCTAGGGATCGAGCTTTTAGTTTATAACCCTTATATTAACAACATTTTTCTTACCTCTTAAATATCAGAAACAGAATATTTCCCAAGAATCCAAAACTGTATTCCATTCATTTTAACTGTGCAATTTGTATTTAAGTTAATTTAACATTTCTTAAATATGTGAAACTTTAATTCTTAACGCTGATTTTGAAGTCCTTGTAGGTGGTCCACGCTTGTAGTATATTCCTCGTCCTTTTGTGATCAGCACCGCCGAATGTCTGAGGATGCATTCTATTAAGCCAACTGTTACATCAAAGACATCCCTTTTACTTACTCTAGAGGTGCCATAAATCTTTATTTTCTTCTTGTCTTCCTCGTTGAGAATTCTTCCGCCGCCAAGGCATTTTGAACATATGCCCTGGGGTTCCATCTCCTCCAAAATGGAGTCAAAAATTTCCACTGTAAATGAGTTATGTTAAAAAATCATGGATATGCCAGCATCCTGGACTCACAATGATTGTCGACATCAGCTCCACGAACGATAACTCTTCCAAAATTCGTAAACCCGTGTGTATGGATCATCACTAACAAGTAACGATTTTCCCCTTTGGTTATCTTAACCCTTGGAATTCCCACCAAACTGATCAGATCGGTAGAGTAACATTTTTCTAAGGTTAGGCACAGACATTAGTTATATTGCATTTAGGATATTTTTCTCCACTTATAGCTTACGCAACGGAGAAACACATTGTGGAAGAAGACTCAAAGACTTGACAAATTTCATTTTATTTTTCCAAAGGAAATACAAGTGGAATTTCTATACAACTTGAATAATTTAGATTCGAAAAGGTTTAGTGTGAACACAGTTGCACAGCTCCTGACCAACTGTTTTTCAGAGGGAATTTTAAAATTTCAAATGCCATTTTCGTAAAAGTCATGGCTTATGGGATTGTAGGTCAAGTTCCAGGTGTTTTCTTCCTTTGATTGCAGCTAATACCCATCATCAGAGGTTTCGATCGTGTAATCAGGATATTTGGTGGACAGGATGCGTTTCGTCTGGGCGTGATCAGCTTTTCCAAAGCCCTGAAAATTAGCAAACAGAAGTTTTCAAATAATCGGAATCATATATAGGAGCTAAGAAGATCGTAAGTGGATCAGGTAGAATTATAGCATAGATGGTAATGGTATGGTCCTTAAAAACTGTTAGTTCCCTGTTGGTAGGATTAAAAATCCTCCAAAGACCCACCTGTGAGTATCCGTAGACCTTGATGTACTTCTTATCGGGGTTGTGTTCGATGCGGCCGCCACCAGGACATTCGGCACGCAGTCCCAGCTTCTTGAAGACTTTCTCCTCGCGATCGAAGATGTCGGCTACAGAAAAGGTTCCGAGGATTAATGCTTGAACAATAGCCACAGGGGAACCCACTTACCATGCCATTCGCAGTCCGAAAAGCCCCGAATCACAGCCTTGGAAGCATCTCCTCCGTCGATAACGTTGATCATAATGTACTTGAAAATGCCCTCTGGGCTGATGTGCACCAGTGGTACGCCTGCAAGTGTTTCCTCGGACATTTTGTGTATCAGTCGTAGTCCTTTGGAGAACAATTGAAGACGATTCATTGCGGAGAAGTGCTTAAAAAAAGGAATTTATGCTTACCAACCGGCGAAAATAGCCTACTCGTGTATAGGGATGTAAAAATACATCAAAATATCTATACATCGGTATTTTTTGAATAAGAATAAATATTTATATCGTGATATTTTTACATCGCCGCTGTTACGTATACCAGAAACGTTAGTGTCAGCAAACGTAAGAGCCAAGTAAGTCTGTAGAAAAGGGGGATTAGCGAGGACACACTCCTAGCAGTCGAACTCTTGCGCAGATTTGAGTATATATCGATACTACTATCGGTACTATCGGTACAGCTCTAGCGTTCACAACAAAATATACACAAATTAAATTGTTTAAGCCGAATTTTCCCGATTTCTAGGCGAAGAGATGAGCTCAACGCGTCCGTTCTGCTTCGTTTGCGGCAAGGAGAAGTCCGTGGGCGTGTTCCAGCTAATAGAAGGTAACCATATCTCCGCCGCCCGGTGGAAAATCCTAATAGCCGACATTTTGCAGGCTGCATAGTGCCAGGGACCTTCAAGCCGATCAAGGATATACTGAAGTACTTCGAGAAGATCATCAACCAGAGGCTGGATCTCGCGCCCAATTCCGCCGCCTGCCGGGACTGCCTGGAGTACCTCTTCAACTACGACCGACTGGTGAGGAACCTCAGTCAGGTGCAGCGCCAGATTGCGGACGCACTTCTGGGCTGCCGGCAGGTGGAAGGCAAGCCGGAGACCAAACAGCAGGCCTCCAAGAGGGCCAGGGTGCAGGTGCCGGCCTTCAAGATCATCCAGGCCACCCCCCTGCAGGAGCGGTCGCCCGAGAAGCAGGAAGAGCAGGAGCCAGAGGAGGATGAGGGCGAGGAGTTCATGCGGGAGGAGATGCTGGACGAGGACTTCCAATTCAGCGAACCGGACGACAGCATGCCCTCCTCGGAGGAGGAGTTCTTCACCGAGACCACCGAGATACCCTGCCACATCTGCGGCGAGATGTTCTCCAGCCAGGAGGTTCTCGAGCGGCACATCAAGGCGGACACCTGCCAGAAGTCGGAGCAAGCCACCTGCCAAGTGTGCGGCCTGAAGGTCAAGGACGACGAGGTGCTCGATCTGCACATGAACCTGCACGAGGGAAAGACCGAACTGGAGTGCCGCTACTGCGACAAGAAGTTCTCCCACAAGCGGAACGTCCTGCGGCACATGGAGGTGCACTGGGACAAGAAGAAGTACCAGTGCGACAAGTGCGGCGAGCGCTTCTCGCTGTCGTGGCTAATGTACAACCATCTCATGCGCCACGACGCCGAGGAGAACGCCCTGATCTGCGAGGTGTGCCACCAGCAGTTCAAGACCAAGCGCACTTACAAGCACCACTTGCGCACCCACCAGACCGATCGGCCACGTTATCCCTGCCCCGACTGCGAGAAGTCCTTCGTCGACAAGTACACTTTGAAGGTGCACAAGCGAGTCCACCAGCCGGTCGAAAAGCCAGAGTCGGCGGAGTCGGCCAAGGAATCCACCGAGGCGTTCTTTTAAATGTAGTCCCTTGCTAGTTTAATCTAAGAAGCCCAGCTTATGGGCCCCTAAGCGCGTATGTATCATAAAATTAAATCTAAACAATCAATGACGGAAATATCAGTTCTTTGCCTGTATTTCAGGAACTCTAGCAGGTAAAATCGCGGAATTCGCGAAATTTCGCCGACCATGGTAATAAATTGGACAGATGTTTTCCCAATTCCCAGAAGAGGTCCTTCTACCTGTTTATGGGACGTATATAAAGTCATGACGCGCAATATTAGTACTTAGTTGAAAAGTTCAGCTTTACCCGGGAGCACATCTTATAGAGCTATGGAGTCGTTGTTAGTTCAGTTAAACACTTGCAGTGACCTGATCGCAGAGGGCTACAGCAGCACGGGCAACATGGGCTGGCTGAACGAGTTCTGCGCCACCTTCCTGGACTTTGCCAGCGATCTGAAGGCCAGATTGCCAGAGGTGGCCCCCAGTGGCGCCAACTTGGAGGTGGAGACCATCTTTTTGTGCCTCACCCAGGTTGTCACCTGCATCACCCACTTGGAGCGGACCATTAGCTTGGATGCCTCGCAGATGACCAGGCAGCACTTTCTCGATCGTTTGGACTGGTGCTTGCGACGAATGCTGATCTCCCTGACGCAACTGGAAAACAACGTGGCCCCAGTGAAGAACCTGGAGGATCACTCGTTCGTCGAGCTAATGGATCTGGCCCTGGATCACCTGGATGATTACATGGAGAAGCTGGCTCAGAGGAGCAACAACTCGCTGAACATCCTGGAGGAGAGCGTCACGGAGGACAGCTTCCAGCTGGCCAGCATAGTGAATCATATAGTTCGCCACGTCTTGGCATTCGCCAATGTGGCCATTAAATCGGACAAGATGGCTCTGACCTCTCTTTGCGAGACTCTACTCAGCGAATGTGCCACTTTTCACGAGGAGGCCGGTGATCCGAATAGTGGTCACCGCAAGCTGGAGGCACTCTCTTTGGAACGAGCTCTCTACGCCTTGGAATCCTTCCTAAACGAGGCCATGCTGCACTTGCTCTTCGTCAGTTTGATCGAACTGGAGAATACTTCGGTGGAGAAACTTCAGGAGGCACTGCAAAAGAATGCTAATGGTGCCCAAGAACTGATCTCCGCCTTTGACACCAATATGGATCGCATCCAACAGATTGGAGTATTGGCAATAGCCTTCTCGCAGGACATCAAAACCAAGACGATTGTGAGGAGCTGCCTGGCTTCATTGGAATCCCTGGATGCCTGCATTGTGCCAGCCCTCCAGTTGCCCGAATCCGTTTCGTCCATACACCATGTGGAAATCCTGCAAGAGCATTTCAACCAGGAGCTATTAATCTTCCGGAACGTGATCCACGAAATCATAGACAGCTGCTCCCTGATCAACAACTACCTGGATATGCTGGGCGAGAGTATCCACATTCAAGAAAAGAGTCACCTGAAGGTGATTGTCCACCGGGGCAGTGTTTTGGTGGAGCACTTCCGGCTGCCTGTAAACTACTCGGGTCTCAGTACGGATGGCCAGCGTGTGCACAAGGATCTCATCCTGATCCTACGGGAGTGCCAGGCTGTGGTTAATCTGGACATCCCGGTGGAGCCCAAGCGCATCGTTAAACGCCTCAAGATATTGTACTCGGTTCTGGCCAAGCTGAGGGACTTAATAAGCAAGGATAATCTTGAAACCGACAGTTCGATTGCCTCTCTGGCTCCGATTCCCCCTAATGACACCAGAACTTTTGTACGAAATAGTAGATCCGTGTCTAAGAGACATCGTTCCTTTGTAAAACAAACCGGAAATTGCTCGGTCTTTGGACCACAGGACACCTGTACTGAGTCCGCAAGCAATGAAAGCGATCTTATAAGTTTCCAGATCACCGACATTCTTAGATTAGATTGAACATCCATGACACACAATATTCTAAATAGGTATGTCTATAATAATAAAATTTAAACATTTTTAAATGCTTCATTAATTTGAAGCTATTTTTAAAATTTTAGAAGATTAATATAATAATGTATATTGGTTCCCAATCCCTGAAATATTCTAAATAAGTATATCTATAAAAGAATGTAATCTCTGGATTTGTAATTACTTCATTTACTTGAAGTTATTCTCATAATTTTTAGACACAATAAACATTTAAAAACAAAAGATCAACAAAATATCTGTTTTATTGGGTACCAAGTTCATAAAGAAGGAGCCAGTTTGACATATTAATATCTTGTTGATAAAATGATAGTAACTGTACCAATATAAATATGCTAGGTACATAAATGACAAAAATTGTACATTTAAAGTTTATTGTATAAACTTCACCCACTATTTTGATACAAATTGATATTATCGATCATAAAATTTAATAATGTATGATTGCCTTTTTAGAATTCGAATTTTTAAATAAATTAAATATAAATATTTAATAGTTCACTTCAAATTAAAGTATAATGAATTGTAATTACAAGGAAATAGCTGTGTATATATTGCTTTAACCCATTTATGTTTCCTTCCGTTCCACTCCACCAGTCCGCCCCGCGGACCAGGGCGTTGGCCATCCCTGGTTGAGTAGAAAAAAGGGCTGCCAACTCTTCTTCCATACCACAGAGAGTTGCCAACTCGATTTCTAGCACATGGTTGCATTTCACGCGTTTTGGTATAGCGTCCGATATTCGTTCATTTTGCCAACTCTATTAAATTTATACACAATTTCCCCTCTCTGAGGTTGTAAACAATAGGCCGCCGTTTTAACCGGGCACCGCATAGCACTGCAAACCAGAATCCGCCCGCCGCAATGGACTCGTGCTTCTTTTGCGGCGCCGTCGAGCTGAGCGATGGCGTCTACGAGAAGCTGTCGGCCAAGGTGCCCTCCTCGCAGAAAACCGTCTCGCTGGTGCTCACCCACCTGGCCAACTGCATCCAGACGCCGCTGGACCTCAAGCCCAGCGCCCGGCTGTGCCCGCGCTGCTTTCAGGAGCTCTCCGAGTACGACACCATCATGGTCAACCTGATGACCACCCAGAAAAGGCTTACCAATCAGCTGAAGGGCGCTCTAAAGTCCATTTTCGAGGTGCCCGGCGAGTCCGCAGAGGATATCCTGGTGGAAGAGGTGGAAATCCCCGCCAGCGATGCCGACACAGACGCCGATGCCGAGGCAGACGCCCTCTTTGTTGAGCTGGTCAAGGAGCAGGACCAGGACTCCGACACGGACATAAAGAGGGAGTTCGAAGACGAGGAGGATGACGAGAACAACGAGGACGACGACGATGAGGAGTTCATCTGCGAGGAGGTGGAGGTGGGTGATTCGGAGGGCGGCCAGTACGGCAAGTCCTCCGATGGCGAGGACAGGCCGATGAAGAAGCGCGTCAAGCAGGAGTGCGCCACCTGCGGCAAGGTGTACAACTCATGGTATCAGCTGCAGAAGCACACCAGCGAGGAGCACTCGAAGCAGCCGAACCACATCTGTCCCATCTGCGGGGTGATCCGGCGGGACGAGGAGTACCTGGAGCTGCACATGAACCTGCACGAAGGCAAGACGGAGAAGCAGTGCCGCTACTGTCCCAAGAGCTTCTCGCGGCCGGTGAACACGTTGCGTCACATGCGCATGCACTGGGACAAGAAGAAGTACCAGTGCGAGAAGTGCGGCCTGCGGTTCTCGCAGGACAACCTGCTCTACAACCACCGGCTGCGGCACGAGGCCGAGGAGAATCCCATTATCTGCAGCATTTGCAATGTGTCGTTCAAGTCGCGCAAGACCTTCAACCATCACACGCTGATACACAAGGAAAACCGGCCAAGGCACTACTGCTCCGTGTGTCCCAAGTCCTTTACGGAGCGCTACACCCTCAAGATGCACATGAAGACCCACGAAGGCGACGTGGTGTACGGCGTACGCGAGGAAGCGCCCGCCGACGAGCAGCAAGTGGTCGAGGAGCTGCACGTGGACGTCGACGAATCGGAGGCGGCCGTCACCGTCATCATGTCCGACAACGATGAGAACAGCGGCTTCTGCCTGATATGTAATACCAACTTTGAGAACAAGAAGGAGCTGGAGCACCACTTGCAATTCGATCACGACGTAGTCTTGAAATAAACTACCATTGCCTACACTAAGTAATTATATCTCCCTAGTATATCTCCTTTTCTGTGTACTTGATTATTGTAGAAGGTCTACAAAATATAATTTACTGGTATTCGAATTAAAACTATGTTGATTTAAGCTGGAGTCTTTTTAATACTCCAGCCAAATAATAGTCCATCTTATTAAAAAAATATAAAAATCCAGTAACTGACACTAACCATATGATTTCATATGAATTCTTAAAATCCACAATGCAATCAATTATTTTTCCAATATTGTATATACTTTTGAATTAAGCTGTAATCAATTATTTGCCAATAAATATTTCAAAAAGATTATTGAATAATGTTTTACGGAAGTGTATCACTGTCAATATGGACAGAATACCATTTAATAAAGATCTTTTCAGATATTTTAATCGGTGTAAAGGTCACGAGAATTTTTCTGTCCCTATACACAGCCCAGTGTAAACTATGCACCACAGGTCAACCAAGATATCTACACCAATCTCCGAAACATTGCCAAACGGATCACACACATCCTTTTTACAAAAAAGTCCGGTATATTAACGTTTTCAAACTTGTATTCCGACCACGTTATAAGAACTCTCAAGAACCTTAAGCTTACTCGTTCTCTTGAGAACGCAGACGACCGTTGGGGTTGGTGAGGCGGATCGACAGCTGCTTGGCGCGCTCGACGATCTCCTTGCGCTTCTTGGAGCTCACGCCGTGGGCGATCTCGCCGCAGTAGACGCGGTTCTGCATGAGCAGGACCTCCAGCTCACGCACGTTGTGCACCAGGAACTTCTTGAATCCGGTGGGCAGCATGTGGCGGGTGAGCTTGTTCGATCCGTAACCGATGTTGGGCATCAGATACTGTCCCTTGAAGCGGCGACGCACTCTGTTGTCGATACCTTTTGGCTTGCGCCATTTGTGCTACGGGGAAATGTCTCATAAATACAGTTTTAAATACAATCTATGGTGTATCACTCACCGACAGCTTAGCATAACGATCCGACTGGTGACGGATGAAGTGCTTGGTGCGCTTCTTCACGATCTTGGGCCTGTATGCTGGGCGGATGGTCATCTTGATGCTGAAAGGGCACAATAGTACACAATTAGTACACTAGCTAGGAGTATATACATTTTTCGGATGGGTTTTTATCACTACACGGGTCATAATACACAAAATTCCCAACTAAGGTATAGATCAACAAAGTTGGGGTGGCTTTTACAGTTAGTTTCGCGCTATATCCATCGAGTTTCCGGTTCGTTTCCCCAAGCACATCCAACACAAACAGTGGCCATTCTTCTGAGACTCACAGAAATGGGGTCAAAACTGGGCAAAATACGAACCGCTAACTTGCAAACAGCACACGGACCAACTGAGTCGAACTTAATACCGCTGGAATTAAGAATTATGGCTAAAAAGTTATTAAAACACACGTGGATCGAAAATCATGCACATACCTTGCCGGAAACCAGAAGCGAAAAGAAAGTGTGGCTGCATCGCGGGCGCAAAAGGGGTTAAATTGGGCGATAGTGCTGTTGGCGCGTGTTTTGTGTGCTGTAAGGCGCACTGTTAATAATACGTTTTTAAAATAATTTTTTCGTTTTAACTTAATTTATTTAATAGATTTGGAAATCATAAAGATTAGTATATAAAATAAAATGTTCTTCTGTATTATAGGCTTTCAAAAATTGTATAAAGATATTTTTGTTTTATTTCTAAAATCTCCTTGAAAGTAAAAAGATGAAATGGTATTTTGAATTTTTTAACAATTTAGCAATATATTACATTTAAAGCGTTTAAAATTTCAAAATAATTAGTGCTGATTACTGTGTAACTAGTGATGTAATGAGTGATTTGATTTTTTACGATACTTAAAAGGTAAATAGAAGTAATAGCAATTAAATATATGAGCAAAAAGCCATCAAGTTCTTTTAAAATTTAAGGAAAACATTGTAGATCTGTTAGTTTAAGTTAATTTTGAATAACAGAGTCCTTTGGTATGCCTCCAGGGCCCACATACGGTCACACTGGCGGGCGCCGTCAAACCGTGGTTCTTCTTCATCTATTTACTTCTGAAATTCATTATATAATTAAACCGATGTGAAGCGAAACCAAAACAAACCAGCGCAATCCCAGTGTGTGAGTAGTTACAATGGTAACGCGGTGACAAATGCGCACTTCTCCACACGCCCGTATTGAAGTTAGGATCAGAGCAAGATGAAAGACGATGGAGCACCGAATGTCGCGAAAACCACCGACCCACCGCCCCCGAAACGGGTTCCATCTGGCGGAACCCCCGCCCACTGCACGGAACTAGAGATCTCCCGCGGCGGAAGCGTTTTCTCCGATCGATTCTTCGGGGCCTTCCAGTGGGAGGAGTTCGCCTGCGGATGCGGAGCCGCCTTCGTCAACATCGCGGCCACCTATCCCATCTACAAGATGATATTCCGCCAAATGCTGCACGGCGTCCCCATCACCTCGGCCTTCGCCCAACTGCGCCACGAGGGACTGGGCTTCCTGTACCGCGGCATGTTCCCGCCGCTCGCCCAGAAGACCATCTCCCTGTCCATCATGTTCGGCGTGTTCGACGGCACGCGGCGGTACCTCGTGGAGGACTATCGCCTGAACGACTACGGTGCCAAGGTGATCGCCGGAGTGGTCGCCGGCAGCGCCGAGTCCATCCTCCTGCCCTTCGAGCGGGTGCAAACCCTTCTTGCGGACTCCAAGTTCCACCAGCACTTCTCCAACACACCGAACGCATTCAGGTGAGCTGGGCAGGACTAACTTTGTGACTAAAATCCTTGGTTGGCTTATTTTTCGTAAAGAATTCGCGTTGATTTAAGCTGGAACCAAATTATATACAGTTTACACATGGCTGTCTGATATTTTATAAAGAACTCGCGTTCATTTGAGCTGGATTCATGTTAGGTTCTCAGGCGGCCTCTTTTAAGATCGGGAATTGTCTATGCTCAGACAGCTTTTTTAGAAAGCCTTTAATATATTTGTTTATGCCACATACAAATAAATACATCGTCAATAACCAAAAACCTTAAAATGTACCTAACAAACAGAAGGGAAAGTTTGTTATGTATAACAGCCCCCCTTGCGAGGGCATTAAAAAGATAAGATTAATATTAAACCAGTTAAAATATATCTTCACAAGTGGGTCTGGTTTTAGTGGTAAGCGAGATTAGATAGAGTTCCCAATAATGAAAGTATATTAGGTTTATACCAAGTTTTCGTTTGTAATTTGGCTTTTCAGAACTGCGAAACTTTCTTATAAATAAATGTTTGGGGTTCCAATTATCATGCATTAGATATTATGATAAATATGGCAAATTTTTGCACGAGCATTTCGTTTATACTATTGAGTAAGTCACTCAATTTGTTGATAACGAGAAGTATTCTGCGGATCATATTACCATGAAAAAGAATGTTTATATTAATTGAGCCAATAAAGCATAATTGGTGTTTTATACTGAAATCGAGATACGATGCTTTTATAAAATCTTGTTTAAATTCGTTGAGAAAACGTAAAATATCTTAATGGTTAGACATTGATTTAAATCTATAAATAATACAAAATATGGTAACCAACCGGGAAATATCCATCTCATCCACACGCCTCTTTACTTTAATATCCCCCAGGTATGTGGTGGCCCACCATGGCTATCGGGAGCTCTACAGGGGACTTGAACCAGTATTTTGGCGCAACGGCCTGTCCAACGCGTTCTTCTTCGTGCTGCGCGAGGAGGCCAGCATCCGACTGCCCAATAGAGTAAGTTCTCCCCCCATCACATAGAAACCCTAATAAATACCTTTTCCATCCCACAGCAATCCGTATCCAGTCGGACGGCTCAGGAGTTCGTAGCGGGCGCGGTGATCGGAGCGAGCATAAGCACAATTTTCTATCCGCTCAACGTGATCAAGGTGTCGCTGCAAAGTGACATGGGCCAGAGGTCGGAGGGCAGCTGGCAGGCGTGCAAGCGAATTTACATAGAGCGCGACTGCCGCATCGCGAACTTCTACCGCGGATGCGCCTTCAACACGGGCCGCTCCTTCATCAGCTGGGGCATCATGAATACGGCCTACGAAAACCTCAAGAAACTAATGCACCAGCACCCGCAGATCCCGCTGACCTCGGAGTAATACTAGAGTATACTTAGCTGATTGTACACAAACGGTTACTTCTGCCTTTTAGCTAGCCAATTATTTCTCTCGGTTTAAGTCTCGTCTAAGTCGCTTGTGTTGAGATGCTGAATTCTAGGTGTTAATGTACATATACACACCGTAAGCGGAGGCCATATGCTCCTCCTCCTCCTCATATCTGTATATCAATTCAATTCGCCCCGCGGATGCCAAGTACAATACCACGTGAGCATTTAAAGGTTCCCAAACTACGAGTTACGGTTTAGTTAGCTACTATACGAGTACGTGTAAATAATACTAGATGATGTACAATATAATACGAGTGTGTTGTTTGTTCGCCAATGACTTTGTGATTCATTGAAGTTACTAAAACTGATTAATTTACGCTGTAATTTCAATGTTCTTAAACGAAAATAAAAGTGTATTTGTAATTACGAAGTTAAAGCATACATCTTATGTAAGTTTCAGCATTTCCATGGTTATCTATAAGCACATAGAACAGTATTAAGATCTAATCTAAGGACTAGCAGTAGGGAACGAGTATCACAAGTAAGATTATGTGTAGGTGGAGTGAGCCAAGCGACCTATCGCTTTCTAAGGGAGCTGCGGTATCGCTGGTAGAAATCCTCCATAGCCCGGTACTGGGGCTCCAGGATGTCGGGTATCTCCTTGTCCAGCGAAGCGAAGTACACCATGGCCACCGAGCTGCTGCCCCTTAATTCCTGCTCATAACGCCGCAGCTGCTGGAAGAATCCGGAGTTCGGACGAACCTGAGGCCTAATGGACTGCACATGCTTGTAGGCCTCGCGAAGACTCATTCCGGCGTGCTTCATTAGGTAAGCCAGGCATAAACTGGCCGATCGGCTGACCCCGGCCACGCAGTGGATCAACGTGCAGCCACCGGACAGACGCACTTCCTCGATCAGATCGGCCACCTCATCGAAATGCTTGTACAAGTCCGCCTCTGAACGATCCTGGACTGGGATCCGCAGATACAGAGGATTCTTTTGACTGGGCAGTGGGGTGTCGGGCAGTTCGGGGGCCACGTTGATGACGCAGCTCACGCCCAGCTTGTCCATGTACGCGGGCACCACCGCCGCCGCTCCGCAAAGGATCAGGGAGGGGGTGAGGCGGGACAGGCCAGGATATGGGGTGTGATCCTCTGAGGCACTTAGCTTGCTGTAAAAAGAGAAAAGAATATGGGGCATTTAGATTTTAAGTGTTTCAAATTTTAAAAATCATTTTGATTTTTGAAAAATTAAGATGTATACAAAATGAATGTTAGGATAATTCCTTTTAAAATTGTGTGAAGTATATTTTTTACATCCAAAAAAAGTATATTAGCAAATCCTATCATCCTGATGAATTGAATTACCCATAATTTATATATAATTTAATACCCTCCTGAGCCAAAATATTTAAAAACTGAATATTAAACAAATGATTATGCAATTTTATCAAATTTGGAGATGGTAACAATAGATATACAAATGTTTCGGTTAGACTGCCAAATATTGCTGCGTATGAATTCTTGGCTGGATAACCAGATGCATTTCGTATATGTACGTATATTAATAGAGGGTGAAAAAACCGATAAAATAAGAACAATTCTCACGGGAACAAAGGAGAACATTTGGTGTTACGCCAAACACAAATATCTCATAAACAAATGGCAGGAATTCGTGTATTTTTGCGTAGTACTGCAAAAGCTCTTCAACATGAAACAGGCAGGGTAATTTTTTTGTGAATGGAAACTAAAACAACAATCAACAAACGATCCCATCCCATCCAATCCCAGCAGATCCCAACCCAGCACCTACGTATTTATCAGACGACGTCATGGTTTTTTGCGCTGCGTAGGCACAAACAATAAACATATTGCCATGATACATATAGGTCTACCCAAATTTGTATCTGTACACCTCAAAAATGGATGTTTATAATTAGTTTCGCGGAGTGTATAATAAATGGAGGCGAAGTGAAAATAGAATGGATCTATAATGGTATTTGGCGAATGCGTAAACAAACATATCAGTCATTTAAATGGTATATTATCTACAACGCGTATGATCTTGTTTTTGAATCAGTTTTACGGAAAAACAATTTAATTACAAAGAGGTCATTTATCTTTTCATCTAAAAAGACAAATATTTATAACATATCTTTGGATATTTAGGTAAACAAAAGGATTGGTCATATTGGTCTAGTATTAAAATAGATCTGTCAACATATTATCTTTATTTTGATCAAAACATTCTTAATGTTCCTATATGGCAACATGATAATTTAAATAGAGACCTGCCATCTGGTTCTTTTGGGCCCTATCCATCAACCCAATCCCCTGGACAGCCCCCTTGTCATCAGAGATCAAATGGAAGGTGCCCAAACCAACCCCTCTTCATTTTCCCGCTTCTGTCATCGCCGCCAAAAGTTCCTGCCACTGAGGAATGTAAATGTAAAATTAAACACTCGTCTTATTTATACACCGAAAATATAGATACCCTTTCAGAAAGCCAAAAATTATGAAAACAATTATATAGAACCCTTTTTAAATTATATAAAAATAGTGGTAATTTCGTGTACAATGAATATTAAATAAAATAAAATTCTATATTACTTAAATGAATTTTAAATCCGAGCAAAATTTTCATAATTCATTAGAGTGTTGCCATTTTCTGTGTGTCAAAAAAAATGTCTTTTTGGTTTTATTATATGTTTACGGCGACTTGGCGTCGTCATTAAATAATAATCACGAATTCCGCTGGCAAGGCGCCAAAATTAATCATCGGTCACTTTCACTAGACCAAAAGCCACTGGCATCGGCAGAAAATTTTGTGTTTTGAAAATAAGTGAAATTAAAATATTTCACACCGCCCGCCTTTATGGATGATTTTGTTTTTTTATTATCACCAAATGCAAAAATAAAAGCAAGAACAAATTGAGATGTTTTCGAATTCCAAGTCCATTATTTATGTATTCGCTAAAGAGTGATGGAATTTGAAATCTTGTCGCTGGGCTAGTTTTGCATTGTCGATCACATGCTTTTGTTTTTGAGAAAAAACTAGGTTAATGTGGGGTGGGAAAGATACTATGTCATTTTGTGCTTGTAAAACTCTCCATTCTTATGTATATCTTGTAAATTTCAAACAAATTTTAGCCCGCAAAAATTCTTTAAAGTCAAGATATTAAAATTTTTACCTCGGTCACTGAAAATTGGGTATTTTTCGACTGCCAAAACTTTTGACAGACCTGCGGACAGACCTCCGTCTGCCTCATGATAAATGACTAATTTCATTTTCGCAATTATGGTGTCCTTGAATTCAATTGTCAGAGTCAGGGCCTCCGATAAAGAATGCCAAGATTGCGCCGAAAAACTCAAGTATAATTTAAATAAAGTCCCATAAATTTTGCATTGCAATGTGTACGTTGTATACACATTTATTTCCGACATGATTTCCGCGTTGAATAAATGGGACAATAGCAAAAAAGCGGGCCATGCTCAAAATATGCCCAGATGTAAATACATTGGAATTCAGGATGGAATGTGGTTCAAAAAACAAATTAGATTTGAAAAACGCATGTGTTTGAATTGGGTGCATATGAACTATGAAGTATTGAGCTTCAAAGGGAGCAAATTATGAGTTTTTTAATTAAAATATACATTTAGACGAATTTTGTGCTTTTTTAAATTTAAATTATGATTTGTATTCATATTCATTGTATACAATAAACACAAAATTAAAATTATAATCATATAAAAATGAATTTTATGTTATATTGAAAAAGGATTTAGTAATAATTACTTCTTTGAAAATGTGATTAATTATAAATAAAAATCCTAAATGTACCCACGAAACTTTTATAAAACACACAATAATGCTACATAGTTACGTAGTAGGTTCGTATAAAATTTCTAGTTCGGACCGGTAATTACAATAATTAATTTTAAATTGGACCAATTAAATTGTCGGGCAGCAACAAAGGTGCGTTTGCGGTGACATCAGCGCAACCTTGGCTGTATACATAACTTAGTAGGGCGCCACTTTAGTGTTAGTGATTAACAAAAACGGGCTCAAATGGCGACCGCAAACAAATGTTTTGAACCTACGAGATATGCGTGCAAATGACTCACTTTTGGCAATTTTCGTTCTCGACATTCTCATTATCAAATGGGACAATTCCTCCGATCCCGCTGACTAGTAGCTCCTGCATGTTTATGGGCTCAAGAATTCGCGCGCCACTTAAACAAGAATTTACGCTTCGCAATAAACAAATTCCACGGATTCCAGGGGAAAAATAAAAACTATTTTCCGCCTTGGTCTCTGTCCGGCGATACGATTCGGTAAACAAACTGAAGTTCTTTGGGAACTCAGTGGGGGAAACGATGGATAGGTACTATTCTTTTTGGCAAACCAGAGACGACTGAGAGACGGCGAACAGAAATGCTTTCGAAAAATGTTTTCTGTTTTCAGCTGATGTGGTGAGTTTGTGCGTAAAGGTGTTTCGTGTGGGTGCCGCGAGGTGGGAATTCCACCTGTGGGAGCATTGCCAACGATTTTTGGTTTGTAATTATGTGGGCAAATCGGATGCACTGCATACATTTGGATAATATGTTGCCAATTATTTACCCTGACAGAGGGCTTTATAATTTAATTTGTCGGCATTCTGCTACTATACATTTTTAGTTACGTATTTTAAAATTTTATAATAGATTTAATATGTCGTTTAATTAGACCCGTTCTCAAAGAGTAAAAGGGTTTGTTGTAGTCCTTTGAAAGTATGTACCAGGTAAAAGAATGGTTCAAGGTATTTATATTCTTATCTAGCCGCGACTGGCTTTCCGTGTGAACTTTCTCTCCTGTTTTTGTTTTTACCCTTATCCAGAAGATAAATACTTATTATGCTTACGGATGCATCGTTTTCTCGTCCTCATGCTCAAGATAATCTAATTGTAGGGTTTTGACCTAGAAATCGTGAAAATGCGGAGTTTTAAACTCTATATTAAAACAAGAAAGAACGCTATAGTCGAGTACCTCGACTATCAGATACCCGTTACTCAAAGGGAAATGGAGATATGCAAGCAGCAAAGCGAGATTAAAATGCGCCACCTACCGGCGGTAGACAGATTTAAGCGTTATGGGCGTTAGAGTGCGCGTGGCAAATTTATTGTTGGATCAATCGATAGGTATTGATGACACCAATACATTTCAGTTAAAATTTTTTATCTAGCATGAAAATTGTGGGCGTCACAGGTTTTCGCGGTTTGTGGGCGTTTAAGTGGGCGTGGCAAATTTTTTTTAGGTCAATCGATAAGTATTGATGAGAACAATACATTTCAGTTAAAATTTTCTATCTAGCATCAAAACTGTAGGAGTTACAGTTTTGGGCGGTTTGTGGGCGTTAGAGTGGGCGTGGCAGTCTACTGAAACAAACTTGCGCTGCGTAAGAAGATCAGGAATCTGTACGCCAAATCTCAATAGCCTAGCTCTCATAGTTTCCGAGATCTCAGCGTTCATCCGGACAGACAGACGGACAGACGGACAGACGGACATGGCTAGATCGACTCGGCTAGTGATCCTGATCAAGAATATATGTACTTTATGGGGTCGGAAACGCTTCCTTCTGCCTGTTACATACTTTCCGACGAATCTAGTATACCCTTTTACTCTACGAGTAACGGGTATAACTACTTGAAACTTAATAGAGAACGGTTATAAGTCTGTAATATGTTAAGCTTTTCCCGCGCTTTCAGAACACGTTATCAATATAATCCATTCAAATGGCCACACTTTTTCTGTAATTCGAAAATACTGGTATATAAATGGTATTTTATGAAAACCTAATGGTATTTAATGGTATTGGTTGCCGCACGTTCACACTCATATCTAAGCGCGAGACGAAAAAGCAGACGCTACAGAAATTCCGGCAAAAACAAATTGGAATCGCACACGAATTAGCTAAGCTACACCAAATCCAAGATGGGCAAGGAAAAGGCTGCCAAGTCGTACAGCATTGGCGACCTGGTGTTCGCCAAAGTGAAGGGCTACCCGCCGTGGCCGGCCAAGATCACCAAGAGCAACAACAACAAGAAGTACAATGTTTACTTCTACGGAACGGGCGAGACGGCCAACATCAAGTTGGAGGACCTGTTTCCCTATGCGGACAACAAGGAGCGGTTCGCCACCGAGAAGATCATGAAGCGGGCAAAGTTCATCGAGGCCATCGAGCAGATTGAGAGCGCCCTGCGTGGCGAGGACTCGGCGCCCATCGATTTACCCGGAACCGAGGAGACAGTTCCTTCCGCCGACGCCGCCGCCGATGCTCCTGTTGCTGCTGCCGAACCGGGCAAGAAGGAGGAACCCAAGGATACAGGGGAACCAGCTGCTGCAACTGCTCCACCGGCGGCCGTGGTGGAGAAGCCCAAGAAGAGTGTTAGCAGGAAGACCAAGGCACCACCACGCCATGTGGACGGCGACAGCGAAGGGGGCGGACAAGCCACCTCCTCCTCCGCCACGGAGGCAGCTCCTCCGCCAGCCAAGCGGCGCGTGCCCACCGAGGGTCTGGGCTCTGGTGCAGCGAATCCCGCTCCTGCGGCCCCGGCCACCACGTCCGGCAAGAAATCCGTTAAGAAATCCAAGCCCACGGCTGCAGTAACTCCCATCCAGAAACGGGCAAGGCCAATCAATGTAAGTATGAGCCAATTAAATAGGTCACGGTGATGCGACAAATAGCTAGGTACTTTTATTTAGCTAGGTTCAACAATTGTACCTGACCTAACTTAATAAACAAGGTATTCCTTATAAAGCCAAAGTTTCTCAGCACTTTAAGCATTTAAAATATAGCTTAATAGGTAAAACGAAAACGTTCCCTTTTTAACAAAGATATATTATAATTATTATTCCCTGCAACAAAAAATGCACATGGCCTACTTACGTCCTTAGATCATTTCAAATTCCTGACCTAACCCAGTAATAACATCAGTTCATATTGAGCAACAAATTTAAATATAATTCCTATAAATTTTCACATAAAAATCTTTCTTATCACCTGATGCAGTCCGAATTGCGGTAGATTGCTAATCTAGTATCATTTTTGCCCACTCAGAACATCCGGAACGAGATGCTTATGGTATATATGCCCACGGCCAAGTGTTTGGGCATTGACATGAACTACAACAAGCCGGACATTTTTGAGAGCGCCGCCGCCGAGGAGGCTTGGCTGGAGAAGTCCCGCAAGGAGGCCATGGAGCTCAAGCTGAAGCTGGAAAGCGGTCAACTCGAGCCGGAGACCATGCCGGAGAGGATAGTGGTGGAGCCAACTCGCAGCGAGATACCCAAGCAGGAGGCCTTGCGGTTCATCGAGGAGCTAATTGAGCACGAGGATGCTCTGTTTATGGAGCGCGATTTCATCCAACTTTCCCAGCAGCTGCGAGAGTGTCTGGGATTGCGGCGAGCCAATGTGGGCAAGTGCCTGGAGATTCTCGACCAGTTCAAGGAGGTGGAGCTCACCAAGCTGATGCTGCTGCGCAATCCGGAGTGCGTGGACATAATGCGGCGGTTGCGACGCTATGTGGGAAACCTTGAGCTCTGGAAAATGGACCACTCCGACGAGGTGGAGTTCAAGGAGAAGGCGCAGATCATTCGCAAGGTGTCCACCGGTATATACGATGGCTTCAAGAGTCTTTTTAATCCGGAGCCCGAGAGCGAGGATAACTTTTGGATCGATTTCTGCGAGAAGGTTAAGATCTACAAGACCTACACGAAAAATATGAACGAAAACCTTCGCGTAGGAATGAACGAGCGCAGCTACAACAATCTGGTTGTGGCCAAGGAGGGCTCCGCCTCCGGCGAAGCCGTTCCGCAGTAGAAGACGAGTGTTTAAGGGCCAGCTCTGCTAGTCCATCTGTACGATAAGGTGTGTTTGAAAAAAGCCAAATTTCACTTGAACTTCCTTTAACACTCTTGCTTGCTTGCAGTTACTACTAAGCGTTAAAAACCGAGCAAATTGAAGACCTTGCTCTGGAAGACGAAGTTTCGATAAGCCGAGTGTGCTATTGCTTAATTTCTAGGATTACAATTCATTTAATTTCCTTTAATGAAACCGAACCCTTCATCTGTTTGCCTACCAGGCGCATATCCGTGCATTGCTCGAGATGGGATTTCTCCTGCCGCACCCGCTTAATATTACCACCAGACATAAAAGCTTTTTAGCTTCGGATCCCCAAATATTTACTAAGTGTGTAGATGATTTTGATTGATAATGAATTAAATATAGATGGTACATACTCTCAGACCTTGTTTGAATTTATAATTGAATTTCCATTGACGATGCTCAGACATACAAAATAAAAGTATTTAACATAATGAATAGTTTATTATTATAAAAGAAACTTAAACGGGTGTAATCTAAAGTAAATTCATTCGCTGCCTTAAGCTATGGGGGATCAGTTGCCCTCCTTGACGTCGCCTATGCCATCCGGCAGAATGGCGAACATGGCCTCCGATTCAGGCAGACAAGGCGAGTCGTATATCTTGCAGATGCGCGTCTCGCCCTTGCCCTTGCGCAGATACAGCCGGGTAGTGGAGGAGTGGGCCATGATGTGGCCCCCGATGGGCTTCTTGGCATCGCCGGCAAACATGCCCGGCCCGCTGTCCAGCGAGGCAGTCACCTGGTTTGTGATGACCACCGCCACTCCGAACTCGTCGGCCAGGCGTTGGAGCATGCGCAGGAACAGGCCCAGATGGTTTTGTCTGGCTGCCAGCTCACCGCGTCCTATATAATCCGATCGGTACAGAGCCATGGCACTGTCCACAATGACAACGGCGTATCTGTAAGATGGGCGGGAATTAAAATGGGTAAACAGGATGATAGGGGTGAGTTATCGCAGCATACCTGGACTCAAAAAGCATGCCCGCTGCCATTTGGATGAGCCTGGTCTGCTGGTCGGAGTTGTAGGCCCTGGAACAGGCCACATTGTCAAGCACCTCGGCCTCGTTCAGCTTGAATCTCTGCGCAATGGCCGACAATCGCTCCGGACGGAAGGTGTTCTCCGTGTCGATGTACAGGCACTTGCCTTCGCCGCCCTTCTGGCTGATGGGCAGTTGGCAGGTGACCGCCAGGGTGTGACAAATCTGGGTCTTGCCACAGCGGAATTCGCCGAAGATCTCCGTAATCGATCCCGTCTCAATGCCGCCACCCAGCAGCTTGTCCAGCTCCTTGGAGCCTGTGCTCAGCTGCACCACATCCGCACGCATCTGATGAAAGGTGCGGGCGCTGAGAAAGCCCAGTGGCACCAGTTTGTTGGCCTCCGTAATGATCTGCTCCACTTTGCCACCACCCAGGCCGGGAATGGCCATCAGTTGCTTCTTGGTTGCATTGGCCACCGCTTCCACGGTGTGTAGACTAGCCTGTTGCAACAGTTTGATGTCCTTGGCCGTAATGCTGCCTCCCTGAAGGATATACATTAAAGGTATGCCCACAATTCTGGCCGAGATCGCTGGGTACTCACCATTAATTTGGCCACGCTGAGGGGACCCTCCTCCTCCTCCTCCTGGGCCTGGGCATTCGTTAGCTTGTCCATTTGACAGATACTTATTTGTTTTGGGTTTGAATTTCTCTTTTAAAATTCTACGTTTTGCATGAGACTAGGGAATTTGGTCGAAAAATTGGCGCCGCGCAATTTACCAAAACAATCGGTTTGCCATTCGCCCCGAACGCATAGGTATTGGAATATCACCACAGCGGACACCGCCTAAAGAGGACAGAGAGATCATCATGGCGCAATATTATTACTTTGACATAAAACTGTAAGTGGCGGAATGTTCCGAACTCAGATAATGTTAGTGGTTGACAAATATCTATTTCTTTATTCCCTTAGCAAACTGCGAGATCCGGATACAGTGGTTTTGACCCCAGCCCTATTTCGTAGCTGTGTTCTCAATGCCTTGGATAGTTTTTTTTGTGAGGAGAAGCCCACCCTGGAGATCGTAAAGTTCTGCGCCCAGCAGCAACGCGTTATTTTTCGAGTCCCAGAGGACCTATATGAAATGACACGCATCTCCCTGGATCTAATAGGCCACTACCAGGAAACGCCATGCCATTTCCAGGTTCTCCAAACCTCAAAATCAGCGTTAGACTTTGAGAAGAACATTGAGAAGAGTCACGTAAAGCTGCCCGATACCTAATACTAGCGATTATCCTCTTATTAAACACCCATAAACCTATGATTGTGAAATATAATACCATAACCGTTACGGAATATTTGAAAATTTGCCATTCACAACGAATTACTCACCCATGCCATAGATAGGTAATTAAAATGATATCAAAAATTATGTAGTTTAGACAATTTAATTTAATGAAACAAATTGTAATTAAATATTTAACAAATACCAGTCCTTTCTTTTAGTGTTGTCTACATTATTAGGTTTAGGAAAGGGTCAATATATATTATTTAAAGACATGGAATATTTAATGTTATTTATACATAACACGGAAAAAAGGATCCAAAAATAAAGATAAATAATTAATCTAATTTAAATAGCTAAATATCTAGCTATTATTACCACCTCTCATTGTAAACCGCCAAGCTGCCATCTCTGCCTGCGCACAGCTGTTCGAAAAGCAGAAAGAAACGTTGAAAAGGGAATAATTACATAAAAATAACACACTGACCGGCAATTTTGGACCGCTTTTCCCGAAGTTTCCACCGAAAAGAGATCCCGTGCAGAATTACCGGGAGTTAGACTTGCATGTAACCAAAGCATGAGTGGTTACCAATACCTGGACGTGAAGCTGTGAGTCTGGGAATATCCGTATTCCATCTGCCACACGTGCGCACGTGCATCATTTCGGAGATAGTGAAAGTAATCCATGTTTGGTACCCTCCAGGAAACTCCGTGATCCAGATTCCGTGACCTTGACGCCCGTTTTCCTCTGCGGCTGCATCCTCAACTCCTTGGCCAGTATTTTCGGCGAAATCGGTGGCCAAACCGCGCTGGAAATTGTGAAATTCAGCTCTAGCCAAAAGCGATCAATTTTCCGGGTGCCCGAGGCTTTCCTGGAACGCGTCCGCATAGCCATATCCCTGATAGGCTACTACCAGGAGGAGCCCTGCCATTTCCAGGTGCTCAGCACATCCCGAAAGCCATTGGACTTCGAGGAACCCGACGCGGAATTCATAGCATTTAACTAGTATGTCGTTTTCCTACTGCAAGGAGTACGGCAAGGACAAGGTGATCTTCGTCACCAAGGAGGATCATGCCACGGCCAGCACCATCGAGCTGCCGCCACCGGAACAGCCGGAGGGTGTGATCACCAAGGACGGCAAGATCAACTGGAGTTGTCCCTGTCTGGGTGGAATGGCCACCGGTCCCTGTGGCGTCGACTTCCGCGAGGCCTTCTCCTGCTTCCAGAACAGCACTGCCGACCCCAAGGGATCCGACTGCTACGAGGCCTTCACCAAGATGCGCGACTGCTTCCAGAAGTATCCCACCGTGTACAACAAGTCAGGCGGCGATGACGACGACGATGATGCCATGGGCGATGCCTTGGACACGGATGCTGGGTCTATTGGCGGCCAGAACGCAGATCCGCTGGCGGATGTGGGCAATCCTGGAGGCGGCGATGAGGCGGTGACCCCCAAGAGCAACTCGGTGGTGCCCAAGGCCTAGGTTGGAGAGCGGGTGTCGTATTCAAATTACTTAAAAGATAAGAGCTAGGTGTGACTTCGTACAAAATAAATAAAGCTTGTCATAGTTCTGGGCCATTCGCGCTCCAATCATATTGACCATCCATCGTGACTGTTGCAATTTCATATTTATCTGCCGAAGAAGTAGAAGTTGTTGAAATAGTTAAAATAAGTTAAAATCTTTGACAGTAAATAAATCTAAAACTAAACCCTTAAATAAAATCAATTAAAAATATGTTACTCATTTTTGTGATTTCATTTAAATCAGGACCATGATTAATAAAAGATTTAAAGTAATACTTTACTGTGAATATGAGTCCATGGCCATGTTGTAATGCAAATTGTTTAATTTTGTATAGAAAATAGAATCAATTGAATAAACCTTAAGAGAACGAAATCAAAATATTTCAAACATAAGTTGTAGATTTATGTGAAAGTACACATTTTAACTTAAGCAAGTTTTGAAAAGTTTCTGTTGCATCAGTTTAAATTTACAGACTGTAAGTTCAAGTAAAACTTTTTGTAAATTCTTTTCCTGGTATTCACTGTACCTAAATGGCCGTTATACTGTTTTTCGGGACTTTACAGTATATTTGTGGTATTTCCCCGAAGCGCTAGTACTTTGAAGCGGTATTTTCACCACCCTGCTGCCACACTGTTTACGAAGAAGCGAGCAAAGGAAACGGAAAAATAAAAGCGTATTAATATTCGTGTGGAAAGGAAAAATGCTGTAGGCGCAGTGTAAAATGCATATATTGCTAATAAATCGCGTTTGTGAGATGCTAAAACGCGAATTCAACATCAAATCGGTGCAGAACTTCAAGGTGCAATAATAGTAATACTCGAATTATCGAATATACCAAAGTGCAATTGGCCAGTTGAGACTACAACCACAATAACAACAACAGCAACATCAGCAGTGAAATAATATAATAACCTTGTGTTTTGTTTTTTATTTTGTCGATCAGAAATCGGAAATATATATTCAAAATATAGCAAGGTGAAGTGTGTTATTAGCTAAAGTGGTTAAATAATAAAAGTTCAAAAGGAAAACAGAGTTACGGTGTGTGCGTGTGCGTAGTGCCAACAATACAAACGCAACAAACCAACACAAGCGCACAGCTAGTTTTCATAGGAAAATAACGAAAGCACTAGCGATAAATAATACCAAACTAAAACATCCACAACAACGAAGAGTCTCAAAAAGTGCTGGAAAAACTCGCGATAAGAAATTATAACAAGAAAAAAACGGAAAAACAGGAACCTACACATCGACAGATATTTTTGATGTTGTGATTTTGAATGCTGCTGCATTTTGAAATCCGGCGACAAAATGGTTTCGTTAATTGATACAATAGAAGCGGCAGCCGCGAAACAGAAGCAATCGGTGGCCACCAACTCCTCCTCCCCCACTTCCTCCTCGTACTCCTCCTCCTCACCATCTTCGTCATCTGGATCCCCATCTTCGTCTGCCCCAAAATCCAATCTCACGGCCAGTGGAAAACCAAAGGAGAAACGAAGGTGAGTCATAGGGATCGATGGATGTACTATCTGATTACCCGGATACCCTGACCCATAGTATCTCACTGAACTATACCATCCCTCGATCGGAATCCATCGGATCTGCTTAGATCAGTTGTTTGCCCATTGCATAAGCGCCTGCTTTCTTTTTCGCCCTCTTCGTAGCGATCGTAGAGCTCGTGGCGGCTTTGGTTGCTATCCGTTGCTTTTCGCATTTCTTCTCAGTTTCCAGGGGTTATTTCGTATATTTGTATGCCCTGGAATCATTTTATCCATGGAACCCCTAGCGGAAAAGGGTTAGTTTTCATTGAGTATCCCGAATTAAGATACCCAATGTATTTAATTATTTATCTTTCCTTGCTATTTATGGCTTTTTCTTTATTACTTCTTAGTTTTCTTTAGGTATATTGTTTATTTTTATGATTTCGAATCACTTTTTACTTTATCTAGGGGTTGTTTTCATTAAGTATTTTTAAATGGAAGCCCTTAGGGAATCTACTATTGATCTGGAATTCGTAGATTGTTATGATCTGAAATTAATTTTATAATATGTCGTTGGAACCCTGTCCCAGAAAAGGTTTCTTATCTTCTTTCCAACCCGGATTAATTTTATTAGCATTTTGATATCCATGTTCCTTTGATACATTAAAGAAAATTACATTCATCAAACATTTCTTTTCTTAAATCTGTGCATATCGTGATATATTTGTTTTCCTTCTAGTGGTTGGTTATCTAATAGAACTTGTCTTGATATAAGTGATCTGTTCCACAATTCACTTGTGCCTGAGATTCTTTAAATTTTTAAATAGTCTTCCATATTTCGATTGATTGAATTTACTAGTTAGTTGGCTGTGTTTATTTGTTTTTTCTCTAATTGGAACGCAAAATTTGATTAATTTTTGTACAAAAATAGTACAGACAATACATACATAGACCGCAAAATTCTAATTGGTATAAAGCACTCTCCATTGTATCGCCATTCCCATTATTTTTCCTCATTGCAAAGTCAAATTCACTGAAGTCTTTCCCGGGAGGGAAATGGATTTTCCTTAATTTAATCTAAATTACGCTTCATATTATTAACACCCCTTATTGGGCGTCGCTGGTTGACGAAAGAGTCCCTGAAGAGACTGGGAAAAAATGAAAAGCCAATCATTAATCACGCGATCAACCAATTTTTGCATTCGCGGTAATTATTATACGAACCGGTGACGGAGGTAGAGTGATAGAGAAGGAGAATCCAACGGCCGAGACCCACGACCTTCAGATATAGACTTTCAAAGACAAAAGTCGCGACGATCCGAACCGAAATCGTTCAGTTTGCATATGCACGATTGGTTTCCGCAGTGGAATATGATATCTAGGGTGCTTATAAAAGACTAGTGCACTTGAGGTAGGAGACACTTGTTGCTCCCTAGAGATGGTACATATGTCCTCTAAGGGTTATATTCTCATCTTTAAGGCCAAGCCCCCAGAGGCTGGGATTTATTTTTAGACGAATGCATTGTTCTTCGATATTCCTTACGCACTGTGGGTTATTTTTGAGTCTGGGCAAAATCGAAAACAACGAGGAAAACCAGTTATTTTTACCCCTGCGCCCCAAAAAAACAACCTGTTTTGTATTCCTCGTGCTTCTTTTTTATCAGCTTTGTTTTGTTTTTGACTCAGTTTTTTTCCTTTTTTTGGCCCACGCCCCTCTGGAAACTTAAATTTATTTATTTTATAAGCCCATAAACCGACCAGTTTATGTTTTAGCCAAGACATTTACATTGGATCGAAACAAAGTTTCGATTTGGCCTACGTGACAACCATAAAACTAAACTTAAAAACAAAATGTGGAAAAGTTGAAAAGCGGTTCTATAACCATTTTCACAACGTGCTCTAGCTTTGAATAGACCCAGTAACCGACTATTCGCATTTTCCCATTTGCTTCGAACTGGTTCCAATATATTTTTGTATGCGAAATGTGAAAACAATTGACTTTTGGTTCAGTTTAATGGGAAATTGATTTAGAGAAAGCTTTGCACAGAAATGTTTTTCCTTGTTACAAAATTGTTTTTTGTACTTTTAGCCCCAAGTCATAAAGAACTAATCTTAAATCATCTATCATATCTAATGTTCCACATATTCAGTCTTATCAATCAAATATTGTTAATCGAATTTGTTTTCGATTGCCACTGGTTTTCGATACTTTATCGATAGCAGCTCTTCGATCTTGAACAATCGTGACTGCAACGACAGTATGACCTCAATAAAAGTGAATTATTACAAGTTCACTCTTATACGGGGTATTCGGGCGAGGCAAAAATCTTAATCGAAATGATGGTTTGTTTTGAATAAGTTTTATGAGCTGTCAGACCTGTACCTCGGAAAACGAGAAATAAAACTTAAAAAGCAACTTGACAATAAATTAATTTTCAATACCAACGCAAAGAAACGCACAAAAGTAAAACACGCTTACACACATTCCCACATGTGTGTGCTGTAAAATATTTAAATGATATGCCCTGTTGTTGTTTTTCTTTTATTGTTGTTGTTTTTCGTCTGGCCACGACGACCTACTTTTTGCGCAATCGAACTAAAAATGTGACGACACGGGGAGGATGGAAACGCCCAAGGGGGGTATTGTGGGGTATTATATAGATAGGAAGAGAGATGGATGGTATTGTGTTCAAGCATTAGGCTCGTGGAGTTATTGTTGGTTTTTTTTTCGCCTTCCTCCTTATTTATCATCCACACACTTTTGTTTTGCTACCAATGCACCGGAAAAATTGGTACTTGTAATCGAAAATATTGTAGGCTTCTTGGATCATTTGTAACTTTAAAAACCTGGGTTCCGTTTGGGAACATCAAATAGTTACAAAAAGAACAAATACATTTTTTTAGCCATGAATTTTAAAAAGTTATGAACAAGTTTTTGCTTTGTATCTTAAAAATTTAGTGATCAACATTTTCGACTTGATTAAAAATATCTTTTTAATATTAACCGACGAAAATGTAAAATACTTGATTCAGAAATGATAAAAATTGATTGATTAAAATGAGAAATTGTCCTAAAAGATTTTTTCTGTGTATAAAATTTAACTTGGTGCAGCGACAAAGACAGATATATCAAAAACGAGGGAGACAGAGTGAAGGTAACGCAGCTTCCGAATCTTTTTCAGTTGTTCAGTTGTATGGGATCTATATGCCTCGTACTCGGTGTAAATTATGATTCTGTTTTTGCTGGCAGGGAAAGTTTAAATTTATATTTAACGACGAATAATTTGGAATCAAGTCGCTGAAAAATGCTTTTCAAGTCTTGTGAAATTGGGCAAAAAGTTGTGTATTGGGATTATAAAGGAACCTGTTTGGGAATAACTTTTTGCTATGGGAAATACAGAGGTCTACTTATGATTATTGCCAAGAACAAAGGAACTTCTTCTTGAAAAGGGACAAGGATCTTTATGACCATCTGTTGAGGGTCATGTGTTGACAATATATGTTTATAAAAAAATACCGTAAGCTTTAATAGTTTAGATGCTTTCCTAGATCACTTGGCGAATTGTCGACCGATCAATACGAAATTTCGTTCACCGGTAGTATGTCAAAAATGGTTTTATTTTTCGCCAAATAAATGTCACCTGGTAATTTTTGAATTCAATATATAAAGTTACTCATATATACATATCATGATACACTCATATTATTTATTTGCAAAATAAGTTTTTAACAATATAAGTTTTTCTTATTACCAAATGGTTTGCGTTTGATTGTTATTTTTGTTCATTTTATTGTGAAAACAAATTCGTGAGTTCTGTATGATGTGGATAAAACCGGAAATGCTTTCTGGCGTTTATAGATTCCCATGTTAGCAAAGCAACAGGAGAATATGAAGAAGATCAGTTGAAGACTGATAACACTGATGACCACAAACTTGTCAGTTGCAAGATACATGTATTTGATTATTTTGTCACTGCATCCCTTGTATAAACTGGATTCAGAATGGGTATTATTGTAGCAGCTTGAGGGTTTGGTGTGTCCTACTTCATTGTAATCGTTGGGAGAGTCACGACCGCAGCAGTAAAACCATTTTTGGATGGTATCGAAGGTACCTCCCTCTTTGTGGCTCGAGTTCCAAGCGTAGTCGATGGCGTCACCCACGAACTGCTCTACCTGTTCCTTATTGGTGGACATCAGGACGAAAAGTGTCAGATGCAGGATTATCTGGATCAGCAAGATGACAGCATAGCTTCGGGTTATAAAGATGGACTTTTGACAGGCACCGTAGCATCCCAGGATCGAGATGAAGATCGCAATCGAGCATAGGACTAGCAGAAACACAGGGAAGACTGTTTCTCCGTTACCTTCCAGTTCTCCGATGGTTTTCAGGATCACCATGCAGAAAAATGCGCACTCAATGCTGATTACCAAAACAATGGCGTTGAATATGAAAAGGATATACTTGACTAGAGATGTTCCGCAGTCCATGTTGAAATTTCTGTAATTTATAAATTCCAGATTTCCAGATTTTATTACCAAAAAATGCGCGTCCGTTTAAGACGAGCTACTTTTTTGAATAAAGTTGATAGACTTATATGTCTAGAAAATAAATCATTTCTTTTTTATGGAACTGCTAAGAAGTATGTTGTCTGGTTTTTTTCGCAGCCACTATCTGCTCGAAATTTAATTACAGGTTTTTATTGCGCTGTCTGAGATTTAGTTAGCTGTACGTATATAAAAATCTTTTACTTTAGGGTTTGTTAAGCCCCACTTAAAATAAAAAGTTAGTTAGTGATGGACATTTGTAGCATAAAAAGGTAAACATGGGGTTATCGTGGTGATTTAACCTGACCCCGCCTGTCCATTCCGCCTCCCTTTCCGTCTCTTCGAGCTGATTACATTGTTATTTGATAACTCTTATCTCGATTCACTTTCCGTGCCTGTTTGCCAAACTAATCTAAATATTTAACTGTTATGCTATAGTTCTTATCGGGGCGCTCGGCCGACCAGGGAAATCTTGTACAGGTCTGAGATAGGTGGCAAAATATTTAGTCATCTAAATCGGTTTTTCTTGCTCAGAAAGAAGCTATCAAAGTCGAATTATAAGTTAATCTTATCTTACCCGAAAACCAATATATGGTTTTCAATATTTTTGAGACTTAAAAAAAAAAATTTTTTATTTTGGTTAAATTTCCCAATCTGCAATAAAATATTGGATCCAAGTTTTTGTCGGTTTTTAAGGACTTACTATATCTGAAAATATGTCTTTGAAGAAGTGAGAAAAACCCTTTAATACCATTTTTGCTTTTAATTCTATGGTAAAACTTTAGATTATCATTTTAATACTACTCTTTTTAGTTCAATGAACTTATTTCTGTGCACATTTATTTAATTAATGATATGAAACCGACGTGCAATGCAGTTGTTGGATCAGAAAAACGGGGTGGATAATGAAATCCTGGACGTGCAGTAATTTTCCGGGGGCGCTGCAAAGTATGCTATATTATCCGGGCGCAATTATCGGCTGAAGTGGAGCGCACTGGCATAATTTATATGCCTCTAATTTGAATCTGCCACTCAGGCGACTCCCCTTATCGCCCCCGATTGGGCATAGCCGAAAGGTTGGCCCCCTGCTCTCAACTGAATGTTTTCGAGGCTTTATCTTATCAAGCCCGTAGTCGGAGCGCACTTGTCCGGATAGGCAAACTTGTCTGATATCTGACGTTAATGTCGGACTCTCCCGCTCTTGCGATTTTTTTTTCGGTTGGCAGCCAGTGTATAAGTATGATGGCTTCGAGGGTATGGAACCTTTCGCTCATTTACGGCTCGAACTCCCGTACGTCGTGTTCTCCCCGAAAAAACAATATACGTAGCAGCCGAGTTATAGCCAAATCAAAATACTATCAGTTCTTATCGGACCCGTGTGTGTGTTCCCTCGACCATCGATGGGCTTAGCCGGACTCCAGCGAACCAAACGGCACAACCAATGTTTAACTCCTTTGAGAGCTGCGATTTTTCGTGTCCCGGCGACAGTTCCTTCTACGGCGAGGATGTGATCCCCAGTAACAATTTCTATGAGTGCGATATCAAGTTTTCACAACAGCAGCAGCAACAGCAACAGCTGAGTAATGGCTCTGTTTTCGGGCGTACGCCCATTAATGAACCCACCGTGAACTTTGGCAATGGATCATTCTATAATGCTCCGTCGCAAAGATCACAACCCTTTGTGGGCGCCATCCTGGGTTCCAATATATCCTCTGCCGGGATGCAGCGATATCATCCCTATCACCAGCAACAGAATCAGGATGCCTTCTATCACCAGAGGGGCGGACTCCTGAACGTGGCCACGCCCTGTCGCGAAAGTAGTCCCTGGAGTTACGCCTACTGCTATGGCTACGCCCCCACCAACACACAGCCCTGCCAGTTTTCCCAGTTCGTCGACATCGAAGACTTTATGTGAGTGAGCCTCGAAAGGTTGTCTGTTTGAAAACTGTTGTTTTTTTTTGTGTTTTAAAAATTTTGAAAAACCTTCGTTTTAGAATATTTTTTTCCAATATCAAAAAGTTTGATCCATTATTGGCCGTGAGGCACCTGTTAAGTATATAAAATTGGTCACTACAAGGATCATTATAAAAGGGTTGTCAATGGTATAGGCATAAAAAACCCGTTACATCATTAAAACTTTTAAATATTTTAAAAAATGCAATGCTTGTTTTATTCTTTAAAAAAATCGTTGCTCCAAATTTTGATAAAAATTCGGTTTATAAATATTTTGTAATTGATCTTTTTATTTTTTAAGTAACATCCACTTATATTTATCGTGACACACATCACATTTTAAGGTGAAAATCCCAATTATCTGCCCATTTGTTCCCCTTTTTCAACTTATGGATTCCTATTTTTGAATAAATATTAGAATATAAAATTCAATTTGTACCATTTTTTTTGCAAATTTGTTCCACACTTTATAAGAATTTGAGTTACACAACTGCGAACAGCTCATCAAAACAAACAAGGTGAAGACCCAGTAAGAATCGGCTAGAAGAAGGCCTCTAACGATCTAAACTCTTTTCCAAAGAGCTGAAAACCTCATTTTAAAAATTGGTTGTGTCCTATTGTAAAAACCGAAGCTAAAAGCAAACGGCGGGGCTCTTATCTATGCTTATTTGTGGATCGCTTTTATAATAATATTTAGATACGCAGAAAAAGATAGGCAGAGGGGGACGGAGCTATAGAGCGAGAGAGGTGGAATATATTGGATGAGTCAAGGTTCAGCGGGTTTCTCCCAGAGAAAGACTTTCCCTCTCTCTTCGATTATTCGGCAGAAATCTTTAATGACCGCAATCTAATTTATACAACTCATGAATTGTGTAATTGTTATCTGGCACCGATTACTTTATGTTGGGTGTTTCCCAAAGGTTTATCGGCACGTGGGGAAAAGTTAAGGGGTTTCCTGGCGTCATGGGGGTTCCTAAATCCAAACAGTTGATCAACGATTGACGCAGATTATAGCCCCCCCTTTCCCTGGATTTCTCCTCATAAAAGAAAAAACTAAACATGCAACGTGCGCGGAAATCAAATGGCTTTGGAATGGTCGCCAGTTTTTGCGTTTACTTACGTTTTGCACACGTTTAAGCCAAATTTGTGCTTGCCCATCTCCATGCTAATGAGCCAAAACCAAACTGACGCAATTGCAGAGGGCACGAGCTACCCGAAAATACCCGCCAAAGTAAAGAGACTCCCCCACATTATGCTGCTTCCAAGACCCATCCAAACATCCCTGACCCGATGTTGGCTCGATTTACTGCCCCATGAACTTAGCATTAACACCTTCAGCTGTATTTTATGTGTTTTTGCTGATATCTCGCCCGGAGATACGGCGCAGTTTAGCCGCTCCACCAGCGAGAATTTCGCAATGCTCGCAAATCCAGTTCAAACAGAAGCGGGTCAGTATCCTAAGGTGTTTTAGGATAGGCCACGATTTACCTGAACACGAGATCGGATCGTGGCTATAACATTTGGAAACATCCAGTTTTCAGAACTTGGAAAAAATTTACATTCAGGCTATTTTTATTTAGAATATTGGGAATCAATAAAAAAAATATTTCCTTCTTATCAAAGGCTGATATCATATCAGTTACATGTAATGTTATTTAATCGAAAAGATCTGCATAATATATAATATATAATTGTTTTTTTTTGGATTGGTTAGTATTTTTTTCAATATAAAATGAAATGTATATTGCACCTGAATAATTTTTAGTGTATTGGGCTGCGCTTTGGAGCGGAAATACTTAGCAACAACAATAGCGGCTACTGAGCAATAACAAGGCAATTCTGCTGGCACAGCCAGAATATTTAAAAGGCTGTAGTTGCTTCTGTTCTAATGAACAGACAATACCTCGATCGAAAAAATATATTTATATACCTACCTCCCCCGCGAAACCCCCTTGAATATCACTCCGTTTAAGCAGGCCATTATCATGCAATTCAAAGCCACTCTATGCCGCTTTCTATGGGCTACCGACTATCGGATTTCTGTTTATTATTGTCTATATAATATATAGAAACCCACGAGTCTACGGGTGTGTATTTGTGTGCACTTTGATAGCGAGTGAAATAATATAATACTCTATAATAATTCCAGTTCTGTTTCAACTTTTGCCAGGTTTCCATCAGCCAGTCGATTGATTGACAACGAAAAACCCTCTTATCTCTACTTTTTTCTCACATTTAGTCAACTTTCTTTCAATGTATGGTTACCCCGCTTTGCCTTTATCACAGTTTTATCTTGGAGACCCGAATACTATTTTTATGCAAGGCCAAATAAAGTATTATATTTGGAATTCTCCTGAAGTGAAAAACTATTATTCAAGAGATTGCAAACCTTGGTTTGTTTATTTTTAGATTTTCCCTGTTTACAATCGATCGATTAATGGGGCGCTATCTCATGTTTAAAGATGTCATAATAAAAGATTACATTGAACTATTATAACGACTTATTTGCATTTAGATTATTGAATGGGTAATTTTTCAGAATAGAGGATTTCATATTCCTATCAAATTTAAATCCTACCTTAACTAAAAGTTTAACAAAATAGAAATACCTTTTTTATAAAATAGGCACTTAAGCTTTTATTAGACAGGAGGTAGACTGACACAAACATCACATTGTAGAATGCAGATTCCACAGTCTTTGGCGGCTGATATGACGGGCTTTTGTTCATTTGGACTCCCTGGTTGACAGGTGATACTTAAGGCTTGTTAACAGGAAAGTTTCCAATTTTCGCAATGTTGCCAACCGGATTTTCACAAATAAAACACCTGACGTGGGCAGGTCTTTTTTTCATACCATACCATAGAATCAATAAAGCAGCGATTGCAAATTTTACCAAAAGGCCAGGGTCACTAATGTAATGTACGTGCAAGAACAGGCGTCTCCCATGGATTATACAAGTTCGCCCTCTATGTCGATAATAAATAAAATATTAAGAAGGCACGAGTTAGTTGTTGTCGTGGATAAATTCCCGAATTAGTTTTCTATGCAGGCGGCAGCTCACGAGAATTTCTTGGCAAAACTTTGGTATAATTCTCCCCGCACTCCCGGGGGAGGGCCCATCCGTCTTTTCTTAGAATTTCCCAAAATATATGCACCGAGGTATATGTAATGATAGTGCCCGTATGTGTGGGGTCAGTGCTCTGTCATATAGATGTATAAGAATGATTTGCCTGCTTGTTTGCCGATTATAACTTGTCGCCTATATGGACGAGTGGAGCCCGAAGGTTTAAATGGGTCTTACTCGGCCGATCAAAGACAAGTCTGCAGAGTGGCTAATTACCAACTCCTCGGGCAGGTGAGAATTTCAATCTTCCGATATTTCGTCAATCCCCTGCCGAAATATCCAAAAGTTTCCAAAGACTCCAACACCTGGGAATTTATGCCAAGGCGGCAGTGGTGGTCTTTATCAGGAGAACGTGTGACTGCTGGCTATTCTCGGAATCCCAAACTGGCATTCTAAACTACATATCTAAAGCCCCTGGGATCTTTTGCACGGTTGTGCCAAGAGAGCTCCGTTGTAGGTCAGTATCCTCCTGGCAATACAGATGAATAATGGATTTATTCCGAATATTTTTCAACACTCTGTGGGTACTGTATTCTACAGAAGTTCCTTATCAGCATCGGCTGGAAAAAATGCTACTAATTTCGCCAGCTTGACATTGGCATTCTTTGGCGAAATTCGGTTATACGGTTTGTAGAGCATGTTGATAAGGATTTAAAATAATATTAATTTTGTACTCAAGGCTAAAATTTATTAGATGTTCTTTGAAATATAATTCTGGTTTTTTGAGGTATTCTTGCTTTATTGGCAAAGGGAATAGTTAGGGTGGTTATAATTTATTAATATTATTTCACAAAGAGTTAGTTGGGTAGAAATAAATGCTGTGAACTTTGGCGCCGTCTCGATCGCCTTTGCTTTTTTCGCTTGGCCTGGCAACAAACGCGAAAATTACAAGCGTTTTGCTAAATTGGAAAATTGCGAGCTCTGGCCGCGTGAATTGAATCAGAAGCAATCAAACGGGAATAAAAGTGCAGCAATTGAAATGCACGCACATATTTCAGACAGCCCCCGCCCCGCTTTTTTTCAGCCCCCTTTTCGCCCCCTTTTTCAGTGGCGTACGTGATCGTTTTGAACTTATGCTAATTTTTCAACTCATCGATCTTGTTGCAGGAACAATGAAAAGCGCAAGGAAAAATCACGCGATGCGGCCAGATGTCGTCGCTCCAAGGAGACGGAGATATTCATGGAACTCTCGGCTTCTTTGCCATTGAAAACCGACGATGTCAATCAACTGGACAAGGCCTCCGTGATGCGGATGACCATTGCGTTCCTGAAGATTCGCGAGATGCTGAAGTTTGGTGGGTTTTCTTTTAATAAATTACCTTTTAATACCCATTATAACAAATGATTGTGTTTCAGTGCCCAGTTTGCGTGACTGCAATGATGCCATCAAGCAGGACATTGAAGCTGTGGAGGATCAGCAGGAGGTCAAGCCCAAGCTGGAAATGGGCAGCGAGGACTGGTTTAATGGAGCCGAGGCCAGAGAGCTCTTGAAGCAGACCATGGATGGGTTCCTGCTGGTCCTGTCCCACGAGGGCGACATCACCTATGTGTCCGAGAACGTGGTCGAGTATCTGGGCATTACCAAGGTGGGTGTTTCTGGGGGAATTCTTGAATCGGAGGAATCTAATTTGGTTATTTGCTTTGCACACAGATTGACACTCTGGGCCAGCAGATCTGGGAGTACTCGCACCAGTGCGACCACGCCGAGATCAAGGAGGCCCTCAGCCTGAAGCGTGAGATTGCCGAGAAGGTCAAGAATGAGCCGCAGCAGGACTCCGGAGTGAGCACCCATCACCGGGACCTCTTTGTGCGCTTGAAATGCACTCTGACCAATCGCGGACGCAGCATCAACATCAAGAGCGCCTCTTATAAGGTGGGATAAAGTAGATTATCTCATAAAGATCACATTGTATAAAGAAAATATTGCTATTACATAAATAAGTAATTTAATTTTGTAATATTGTAAAAAATTCCCAACGACCCCTTTCTAATGTTTGCTTTTCTTGCTCTTGTAGGTCATTCACATCACTGGACACTTGGTGGTCAATGCCAAGGGTGAGCGCCTGCTTCTGGCCATTGGCCGGCCCATTCCGCATCCTTCGAACATTGAGATACCTTTGGGAACCAGCACCTTCCTAACCAAACACTCCCTGGATATGCGTTTCACCTATGTGGACGACAAGTGAGATACATATTATCACAGACGAGCACCCATTTTAATCACACAAGCTCTTGAATTGTGGATGCTTTGCTTGGGCTAGCTCACTAATTAAATTGATTGAATAATTGCTCTGCCAAATGCGGCAAATAAATTTCGTCTACTTCATAAATCATTGGGTTTTTTGCTAAACCAAAAGTTACATATTATATAAACAGTTAAAACTGATATCTGTCTATAAATCATCAATTGTTTTTTTTTTTTGCCAATTATGTCATTATACAAAAAACAAGCTACATTTTTGGTCATTCAAACTGTAGTTCAATAAATAGTCTATAGTTTCTAGTTTTTTCCATTAAAAAGCTCGATCTTTCTTAATGCTAGAGCCAGAAACTTGCGATTTTGACCCTAAAAAGAAATAAATATGCATCCTAACCTAAGATTGAAATGGAAACTCGGTACTCAGTAAGCATTTACAACAACATTTTTCTAACACGGTTATTTTTGCAGGATGCATGGCCTGTTGGGATACTCGCCCAAGGATCTGCTCGACACTTCCTTGTACGTCTGCCATCATGGAGCTGATTCGGAACGCCTGATGGCCACCTTCAAGAGCGGTAAGTGGCGTCGTCCGACTCTCGAAACTCGCGACTCATTAAAACAAACTGCAGCTAACTAATGCTAAACTAATTACTTTAATGTGCAAATTAAAACGCGTTCGTCGTTAGTTCAGATGGGATGAGATGGTATAAAATGGAGTGAGATGGAGGGAACATGGAACGGATAACAGAGGACAGGAAGGATGCCGGAAGAGTCCGGCACATCAAAACAAAGTTGTCACTCTTCCGCCGGCGTTACCTGTCCTGTGTCCTGTATCCTGGTGTCCTGGCGTCCTGGCCCCCAGGAACCCCCAGTAGTTCCTGTTCACGTCCAGCAGTTGCCATAGCTTATTGCATTTAATTAGTTGTAGCACCTTCCTCTTGTTCGGCCCCTCCCCTTCCCTTTTTTATTTTTGTTTCCGACACAAAGACCATTAGTCGTTGGCTTGACTTGGCTCTGCTTTAATTTCACTTTAGTTGCTAATTAGCTTTCGCGAAACTAAACGAATTGGTCAGGCAGGGAGACAGCTGAAATCTCTGTTCAGTCGGTACCTATCCCTTTCATATCTCTATCTTTTCATTTCAACAAGTTCACTTTTTGTACTGATTCAATTATGTTTCCGAGTAGATTTATTTATTCGGCATGACATTTTCTTTTGCCCTCAGTCGGTGAATCTATTTAATCCAGCTATGCCTTATTGCCGCACCATCAGCAATCTCCCAAGGGAACCATTCCCACCCATCTTGCTTAGCAATCGAAGCCCCACCAAAGTCCTCAGCTCATTTGCAATCAATTTTCATAAGCCAAAGTTGCGTTATCGCGGTGAAATAACCAACTCGATCGATAGATAAATGGGTCTAGTCACAGAGAAAAACGAATATTATAATGAATATTATCTTAATCAAAATATTTTTGATAAAAAAATTGTATCGGTGAGGAAAATAGTTTTGTGGGTGTTGTTTATGAATAATATTAAGGGGTAGGATATACACAGATCATATTATAATATGTTGATATATACAACATATTTTAAGATCTCAAGTTTCGTTCATAAACTGAACACTAATAATCATCGTAATATTTTAATGTCATGTTGACAAGCTGCTCTATCAAGGAGTGCAATTTAACCGTGTCATTTTGATAAATTACAAAATATCACTCTACTATTTTAAAGTCATGTAGATAAGTGCCAGCTAGGTAATATTTTTCGTTGAATAATTTCCAAAAAATAAACATTCGTGTTCATTCATTGCAATAGTTAAAAGTCCTATAGATAGTGTTATGAATAGTTTTTTGTGGGAATTTATTGTAACATTTTGAAGTCATGCGAGAGATAAGAGATAATTCGATGAGAATCATTAGGTTGGCCAAGAATTAGATTGTTATTTTCTGTCCGTGCCGTAAAGTCACATTATTTTTCGGATTTAAGAGTGTGGGAAGGAAATGTTGTTCCTTGAGCATTTTTCTTAATTTCTCCCCAGCTCATCGGGGCTCGGCTACTTGTTATTGTTTGCTTATTTGTTGCTCTTAATGGCCGCGTCATGTCGTCTACATTGGCCAAATAATGTTGCCACTGCCGATGTGGATGTGGATGCTCCTTTGGCTGGGATGCACTTAAAACGCCAACGCCAACGCGCTGGGTAATAAAAAGTCCTGTGCTGACCATTGTTCGGGGTACATTGTACCCAAAAGTGCCCAAAAGAGCGCATCCCGGAGCATCCCGGAGCATCCCGGCGTCGAGGAACAGAAAATTGTCACTGCACTACAATTGGAATTATTATTGGCTGCGATGACTTTGGCTTCTTGGCCGGACATTTGCCCATCCTCCAGCTTTTCGTGTAGACACGTTCTGTGCGAAATGACTTTCGGTTTTATGATGCGACGTATCCATTTGACCAGGACGCTCAAGTCCTCGGTTGCAGCTGCCGATCCTGAGGAGAACTCAGTTCTCCGAGTGTGCATCTCGCATATCGTTAGCAAAACTTGCCAGCAAGTTGTAAAAATGTCTTCGAAAGTCGTAAAAGTATTTCATACATTTTTGTTTTTATTAAGTTGCTTTCGCTGCTCTGGCGAAGTTTCCCATATTTTCTTCCTTTTTCCCCAAAAAGTTTCCTTTTGAAAGCTTGCTGCCAGCTCGCCATATTATTGTTTATGAGTGCTGTCCGCTTTTATTTCCATTTGATTTTCATCAAGTTTACATGGCTTTGTAATAAGGGGGTCAGCTGTTGGTTCTCCCTTAAAAGCTCCAGCTGTTCACCCCTTTTATTCTATGAAAATTCGATGATGATGATGGGCTGAGGTACAGTGAAATGCCGAAAAACCAGAAGTGTCATTTGACATAGACCAGCTCTTAAGGTTTATGTTCAAAATAATTTATAATTTATTATTTCTTAAAAAGAAGAAGATTAATCTAACAAACCTTAACCATTTGTTTTATGAAAATGTTATCGATTCACTATCGATAATAGAAACACAGTACTTAATCCTTAATACCGACCTTTATTTAATTGTTTTGCAGTTCTACTGTTTGCACTCGGAAAATATATTTTCTGATGAAATATTGGAATTTAATACAGTACAGTAAAGTAAATACTTTACTTTATTGTTTATTATTTGGAAATATTTGATGTTCTGGTAAATGTTACTAGTTTGTTATAGATTCAAATACTTTGAGTGATGGACTTAAAGATATAGAAGTACGTCTGTACCTCGTAATACCCCATTTCCTAGCTGATTTTCCTGTTTCCATTCTGTGCATGTGCACTTGTGCATGTGGGTTGTTCGCCTGCAGATGGCGCTGCTCGCAAAATACTAAACGTCATGTGACAAACAGTTCAATAAAGTACAAAATGTGCGGAAAATCGCAAATGTCATGCGGGAAAATCTCGCAACGGGCAGCGTTTACCATTCGGATGTGTGTGTGTAGTGGAATGGAAATGGAAATGGGAAATTGCGTTCGAGCATTTCCATGCTGCAAATAAAGACGACAATTTGGCCGCGAGGCGAAAAATTATGAAACGAGCGGGTGGCAAAGGAGGAAAATGGCTGAGGAAAGTGGCAGTGGATTGAAGGGGGCAAAAGTAAACTTAACGTGCCAGATAAATATCCTCTGACAGACAGAAAGACAGACAGCGAAGAGATAAAGCCAGCATCTTTTGGTTTTTTTATTTTTGGTTTTTTGGGGTAGAGTGTTGCAATAAATTTTGAAAAGCAACAAAAAACAGTACCGAAAAGTGGCTTTGGCAGATTTGGCGCTGCGTGTGAAAAGTTCCCCTTCGGAAAATGCATTTTCCACTGAAGCTGGAGCTGCATTCTGGGGGCATTGCCGCGGCATTTGCCAGACATTCAACTTTCAACTCTTGCCACAAGCCAGTTTCAGTTTCCCGCTGTTTGTTTCTGTTTAAGTTTCCTTCCTCTAGTTGTGTGTGTTTCCTTCTAGGATTTTCCGAAGGGCAGCTGACAGTTGTTGTGTCTCGGGGGTGGTGGTGTGTTGTGGGTTAAAAGGGGCGGGTGATCCCTGGCAGGCACGTACCAAAAGGGGGCATGGCGCCAAGTGTTGCATACTTTTCGGCGATGGCCTACGCGAGGTGACTTCAAATCGATTCTCAAGAACGCCATATGAAGATAACTATTTGAAATAATATCACATTTCTCATGCCAACTAAGATTAGTATTACAATTTTGTAGGACTCATGACTCAAGAACTTTAGTTAAAACCTGTAAAGGTGTATAAAAGTAAGCAATAAAAGGAGACGTCTAAGCTAAGAAGCTGAAAACATATTGTTGCGTACTTTTAGGCACCTTCGAAAGTTATTTAAAATCTTGTTCTGCATTCTCTTAGTTTTGAAACCATACAATATGCACAATAAATGGAATTTTTACTACACTTCTGTATAAGATAACTTTACAAATTTAAATAGCTTAAAATTATTAAAGATTCTTGCTTATACAACCTTATTAATTCCTTAATTCAGCTTGGCATTCGTGGATTTCAAGTGCAAGTTTGGCTCGGCAACTTTATTTTCATTTGCCCCTCACCCACGCGGGTTGTGTAATCAACATAACAAGCAACTGCCAGTTTACGAGTCTGTTAATGTCTCACACACTCCGGAGACTCCCATCCAGACCCAGACGAGTTTCCTGGCCATTTCCGTAGTCGGTCGGTGCTATATAAACTATATGTCTGAGCCCCCGCGAATGCTTCCTGCCAAAAGTGTCGATGATGCTGACGCTTAGCGCTGCTGCCAAGTCGTTGCACTCATCAGAGAGCAGCTGAAACTCCCCTTTTTTTTGGGGGCAGAACTTAACTCCCTCGAAAACTGTTTCACACAAAAGTTTATTTATCTTGTTCTGGTTAACATAGACAGTGGGGTAGGGAAAAGCTCTATAAAAAATTATAGCATTGCCAGATCAATCAATAAGCTTACTTTCAAAAAAGTCAAGCTCTTTGGTCCTAGGATTTAGAATTGAGAGTTATATATAAAACAGAAAATTTTAGAGATTTGAAATCGTTTATAAAGGTGCCTAAAAGTATGAAGTAAAAATAATAACGTCTTTTTTTGGCATTTATATATAGTATTACATACTTTTAGACACCTTAATAAGTAATTTCAAGCTCTATTGATTTTTCAATGAAAATTACTAATGATTAAATAACTTTTTACCAATTTAATGCATTTTACAAACTCATCCCACTGTAGCCAAACCGCTTTATGTTAATGCACTTAAATTTAGTTCGCGGCGAAAGTGGGCGTATGGGCGTGGCTGGGCACGGGCTGTTTGCAGCAGCCGAATTTTATTACATGCATAATTCCGCCGAGGGATCCTCGCTGGTCCGCCTCGGTCCACTTGCTCCTCCTTCCATGTAATCCACATCTATTCCCAACTCCACTGCTCGTCTCTTATTTATTCGTCTGCATCGTCTGGGCCATGAAAGCGCCAAACTAATGCCGGCGAAACTAATGGTCCAATTCGAGTGGCTCGTCGGCATCCTCATTTCGGCAGCGGACTGACTCCTGCTACTCCTGCTGTAATCCTTGACGCGACTCGACTCGCCTCGCCAGGATTGTAAAATTTTCCAGTTAATTTTAGCATCCTCCACGTTCTTGTTGCTTGCATTTGACAAATTAAAATTGCATGAGCGGAAATGCGGCTTAAAGTTGCGCCGGATGTGGCTGACTGACTTGGCACCGGAGTTCCACCACCGACTTCCTGTGGGAGCTGCCAAATAAATTACTTTTCCAGCTGCACTTTTCCCTCTGTCTTTTTGTGTCCATTACTTTGCCAACAGGTGGCTCAAAGTTCAGAGGCCGGAAGTCCATCATCTCTTTATTACATAGGCTTAACGTTTTACCTTTATGCAGTAAAGATGACTTAAAGCTTGAAATTTCAAGATGAACGTTGAAGGAAAAGTTGGTTACACAAGAAAAAGAAGTGTTAATCAAGTTACTTGACAACTTTATGAGCCATTGTTGCATTGAGTATCTTAAATATCTTTACATTGGCAATTTATAAAGTTGAAGTAAAGATAAAAAGGAAAAATCACACTTGTTTCAATTTGAATAAATGTAATATTCATTAACCCATCAACAGGTTTTGTGAATATTCCAACCCATTTAAAATAATTTCCACTGCACCCTTTTATTATAATTAATTTCGAATGTAACCTTACACCTTGGTTAATATTTTTGGTGATTATTTAGGGCTCGTTGCTTCTTTTTTGGCAAGAAATGTAACTAAATCCCGCCATGCTTTCAACCAATATTTATTTATAGCCAAGCAAAGGGTTAAGAGATCTCATTAAGATTAGTTTTCGCCAAATTAGACTTATATCTGTTCGGGTTGTTGGCCCTTTGTGCCTCGAAATTCCTCGTTTGGCTAATGTTAATGAACTGCGATTGTGGGTGGAGAATGGGGTGGGATGAGGCACCTTCCCAGGTGGACGCACGCTCCTCTTACCTGTTGATTTATGGCATCCTCCTTCCAGTGCCGCTTAATTTGCGAGAGTTTATTAAATATGCCGGTGCAAGCAGCTCCTCTACGTGAGTGCCGCGCATCCTGTGGAGTCCTTTGGAGTCCTGTGAGTCCTGCGGAGGATGCCATTAGTTGGGGAAGTGAAAATTCCTGCTCTGCCCGATCCCGATTCCCGGTGGATGCACTTTGTTGTGCTCTGCTCTGCTGTGCTGGCTTAGCTGAATGGCTCTATTTGAGGATTCACAGGATAACACCCCACCACTTATTTCTCCAAAAATATCCTGGACCACCTAGGACCTCTCCCTGCAAATATTTCATTTCATTTGTGTCCGGGCAGTGACTTATGATGATGAATGTAAATGCTGCACTTTTCGTACCTTCAGGCAGTTTTTCCCGCTTAGCTGCAGGATTTCACGCTTTAAGGTTGCACATCCTTTGGCTGAATTTTCCGCTACGTGTTTGAGTCCATTGTCACGTCACAATGGTGGGGATTTTCCTTCTCACTTTTCCCCCGCTTTCCCAACAATTGCATGACACTTTATCCTTGCTCCCTGTTTCACCCAGCATATCAAATTAGATAACTATTCCATCGAACTGCTGAATGCAACAAAAGCGAATGCGTTAATAACATTTAATGTGCCTGCTGCCACGCCCCCCGCCGCCCCTCGCTAATGACGTTTGGCCAAGTTCATTTCGATTCCTTCAACACTTTTATGGCCCCCATTTAGAATCCGGGGGCTGGCTAATTGAGTTTATAGTCGCTTCAATCGCTTTGGCATCTTTCCCACCAGTAATCTTCACCCTCTGGCAATGCACACTGGTCTAAATTTTGTAGCTTTTAAGGGATTAAATATTTTGCTGCAGGCTTTCATTGCATTAAGCTTTAAAATTAAATATTCTATATAGTATAAAAACTTAGTTTGATATATTTTTAGTGTACTCAGCACATGTATCCATAGAATGTTATCTTTGGAGCAATGTGCACTGCGTATGTCCTCTTTATCGGGGGCTTGCATTGCATACTTTTGTGCGCTTGGATGGAAATCAAAGTTTTGCCGCCTTTGCAAGTTTTGCGCAAGTCTTGCAGAAAATTATACAAAAGGCGAAGGCGAAAAGCTTAAGGGTTTTCCAGAGGTGGGTGGCATGCAAATATGCATTTGATTACACGCTCCAAACAAAGGCAAAATGATAAAAGTTGCGCGCCAGCCGCCGCAGAGTATGCAACGACTTTTCGCCTTTTCCCTGAAATTTTCCCACCCACCCAAAAAGCTAAGTAAATTTGTGTGTTTATTTGCCAAACCTCAGAGGAAACTTTGCTTGCAACACCCATGAAGTTCGCGAGGCGGGAGGTAAAAAGCCAAAACGACAAAGAACACAAAATGTCAATCGACCAAGTGGAAAATTTTCATTAAATTAAAAAAGCGCACAATTTTCCCACTACTGGAAAATTGTCGCAACAGAAAGAGAAAAAGAAGAGCCATAGAAAAAGTAGCGAACCCAATGAATGTGCAAAGTTTTATGTTTTTGGCTGCCGGGCGGAGATTTTCATTTTGCCAATTTTCCTCTACGTTTTTTAGTTGCATTGAGGTTGGTGTTTTTCTGTGGGTGCTGCTGATGATAGTCGTTCCCAATTTTCCCCCTCAGCCCTCTGGGCCGTCATTTTCCGAAAGGTTGTCAGACAAAACGAATAAATGTGCTTAGGCAAGCGGGAAAAAAGTAAAAGAAAGACAGCTCAGAAATTGCATGCAAAATTCTTATCGATAAGGAGTGATGAGCCTGAAACTATGCAACAGCTTTTTTTGTAGATGTTAAATTGAAAGTGGGGAAAAATATGAAAAACTTAAGATGAAAAATTACTATATATTTTTTTTTACTATTTATAAATATATAACTTGCACATTCTTGACCACACTCTGCTGGCCAATTTCCCCCTTTTTCCGCTGCCACTGCAAATCCCCTTACAAATCCCCTCACAATCGAAAACAAAATGTCAAGCTTTTCCTCAAACTCCTTATGAAAACCTTTCACAATGCCAGCCACAATTTGCTTAACAAAAATCCTTTTGACTTGGGCTTTCCTTGGGTTCCTTTTGGTCCCCGGGGCCCTGGCTCAATCAATCAAAAGACGCTTGTGACTTTGGAACCCCCTTTGATCCGCCGCTGCTAAATAAGTCGTGTAAACTGGCAAAATATTTGCGGTCCTTGGCGAAGGATTTCCTTTTCGTCAATGGCAAAGGACTATTGGGCCTTCCATTCAAGAGGGCTCTAATGAAGTGTTGAACACAGTTTTTGGCCCTTTGCCCATCGGCCATTCGCAGGACTTGCTGACAGGTCAGCATGCTGAAAATATGCGCAAGTCCCCGTTTGTTTCCATCAATATCAATTTCAGTTTTGGTTTTATTTGCTGCTTTTCAGGGAACTTTCAAGGAGGTTATTACAGTTTTGATTTTGAGGTCCAAAAAGGGAGCCATTTGTGACCACAATTAACCTTTATTTATGTCTTTTTAGCTTAGAGTTTAAATTAAAATTTTATTATCAACATATAAAATTTCTGAAATTAATAGATATTAGATAAATATACTATTTGGGATTTTTTATGAAAAAAACATATAGCACCATTATCATAGGCTTTAATTTTAGTTAGATTCTTAAGCACCATTTAGTTTATGTATTTAATATTAATGCCACTGAACCACACTTTACTTATTTTCTCACATGCTTATTCTTGCCTAGTAATTTGCCCTCATTACGGAGTGTCAATATTATTCCACATAACTTGTGCCCGTACCAGAGAAATGTGAAGCTCTATTTTCGCATGGAGTTTTGACTTTTAAGGTGGAAATGTGAAATCTTTGACAGATTGATGGCAACCACGCCCACCTGGCCGCCCCTAGTTGATTTCTGGCCTGTCGCCCGACACGAGAATGATTTTAAGTTTGTTGTTTTTGGCGCTGGTCTTTTGGCGCGCTCTGTCATTGTCAATTATTTATGGCTGGGGCGGATCAGGGAAACCGCCTCGGGCTTTGGTCTTCCAGAGTCCCGGTCCTCGGCTCCTTGGCTTCCTTGGCTTCTTTGGAACCCCCTCCCTATAAGCATTGCGTGTCAGCTACACAGTGTGCGCCTTCCTTTTTTCCGCGTCATTTTCTGAAATTGGCATTTAGTTGGCGACGAACGGGATTTACACAAAACTCACCCGCAAACGCACACACAGACAAACACTCTAAAATTCACACGTACACTGAGGAAAACTAATATTTTTCCATAAACAATTTTAAAATGTATTTAAATCTTTAGTCTTATAAAATACCAAAAATTAATTTGGCATGTTAAAGAAATGCCTAATAAGACATGTTCAGATTAAAAAAAAATTTTAGATTAAAGTTATAGTCAATATATGAACTTTTATATGATTTAAAATATTCATATGACAAAAAACAAGGATTTAAAAACGTTTTCTGTACAAGAAAAATAATGATATCTCAAATGTTTAAAAGGGGGTTTAAGAACTCGAATTTATGAATTCCAACCCTTTTTATAAAGCCATGTTCCGAATTTCGTTAAAAACTGTCAGATTTTGTAATGATTTTTCGCAGTGTTCCCGCATATCTGTAGAACTTGTCTGCCTTGCGATGGTTTTAGTTATACAATGGGTGCATTCACCTACGCGATGTCCCGCTGAGAAAGTTCCCCCCCTTTCCCTTCCCGTTCTCAATTCTCCAGCCCCCTTTTCTCCGCCTGTCGCTCAGCATTTGGTTTTTTCTCCAGTCTGCCGCACTTCCTTTACATGTGTGTGCTCTCTTTCTATTTCCCACTCCCCGTCTCACTCCCTCTCCTCCTTTTTCCATGTCTGTGGGAAAAGTGTTGCCAATATCTGTTACTGCATCGCTGCGTCTGTCTGTCTGTCCGTCTCTTTCTGCCCCACCCTTGCCGTCTCTTTCGCCCGCTCGCTCCCCATCTCACAATTCGTTTATTAAATGACAGCACGATATCTGCAAATGAAATTTTCCTTCAACGCATTTAGCCTCTGCCGACGTCGCCGCTGCAATTGCTGAAATTGACAGTCAGACAGATAGATTGACATTTAAGCAACACTCTGTTCAGCTGTCTCTTTCTATTTGGATCGCCTTGTCTCTTTCTCTCGCGCATTTGGATGCATCATAAAATTTTGTGTTCTATCCGCGAGTCTTTTATGGGCCTTGGCACTTTACCTCAAGAGTATTGCACACTTTTCGGCTTCCTGGCTTTTCTGAGTCTTATTGTATTAGTTGTCAATCAAGTTTCCAAAAGGGATTACAAAGTCTAAATAAATATTGGACTATTCTGAAATCTGAGAATCTACGTATAGTCAACATCAGTTACGTAACACTTTTAAATTTTCTATCCATTCAATTTTTATAATAACAATGAAATTTAAAAGATGATAAATCTTAATTCATAGAAAATATATTTTATGTATTATATTACCTATCCCTTATATTTGCAATTAGTTAGCTGAGTTCCCATTGACAAAGAGATGCCTGAAAGGATTTGGGACCCTTCAATATTGACTGGTTGCCTGACCAGTGACGAACGTAATTCCATTATGAATGAAGGCCCTTTCTCTCCCGAAATTATTAATAAAGCCGAGCAAAATTAAGAAGAGAAGAGGATTTAGTGGAGTGAATGGAAGAAAGAGGGCTTTGCCAACCAGCAATTCTCCTCTGAATTATTAGCCGGAAAAAAAGAAAAAGTATAGAAATGGGAGGTGCCACGGCAAATGAAAAAACTTGCCCCAAATCTCTGTAGAAATCTTTAGCAAGTCCAATTAGACGTTTGGCAAATGGACACACAACAGCCAGCGAGTCCGGAAAAGTCCAGCCAAACTAATTGTTCAACATGAAGCGGCAAAAAAAGCAAGAAAATATTGCAGCCAAAGTTTTGCGGGCTTGTTGTTTGTGCAACAATTGTTGCAAGTCAGTTGGCGGCACTAATGAAAAACGACAGGATTCCAGGGGCGGAGGGAAAATAGTTTAAGGGGGGATTGGTGGGAAAAACAACCGCCATTAAATTTTGCTTAATAAAGTTGCAGCTGCTCCGCCAGGGGAAAGCTGAGAAAAAATTACCAGCCATCAGCACTTAATTGTTTCAACAGACCAAAAAGGGAAAATGGGAAATCAGAGGGCCCTCCCCCAAACTACTTCTACATATATTACTGGCTGTACCAAATTCAGATATTCACAACACCTGGAGGCAGTTCCCAATCCCAGTTTCTCCCTCCTGATGTCTTGATGATGTCTTTCTTCCGCTCAAATTGAGTTAATTAAATGAACGCCAGGAGGCGGAGATATGTACTTTCTCCGGGCGAATGGAATTAATGAGCATAATGGCTGGATCTCTTTGGCAAAAGGGAGAAAGTTTTCAATTACCCAGCATTTATTTTTGTTAAATTCTAATTAATGCAAAACAAAGAGAGCCCTGATGCACTTTAGTTTTCCTCTGCTTCGTCAGCTTTTAAGTGATTTAAATTCTCCGCACGCATAAATAAATATTGGCTTGTGGCAAAGAGTCGAAAGTCTGAGGCTGTGCGGCAAATAAATATGCAAATTCTTTGACTTTTGTTTTCAATTAACTTTTTTCCTCCGCTTTTCTTGACTTCTTGTTTTTTCCGCCGCTTTCTCACCGGGAATTTTAAATTTCCTTCTGTGACTCACAGAGAAAATAACAGTTTTCCGCTTGAATGGAAAGTATTATTTGCAATTCAATAAGGCATACTTATTTTTTATACTTATATAACACATTTTCTTATTTTTCCTTTTGGTTTCTATTTTTAAAAACACAACAATAAATTTTAGTTCGAAATATTTCTCTTAAACAAATTTGTTACATTTTGTGGCTCGTCCTTTCTGCCACAAGCCCCGTGTGGTTTATATTCCCGCTGACATTTTGAGTAGTTTTTAATGGGCTCCATCGAACCCGACAAACTTGTCGACTTTCCTCGCTGTGGGCGGTCTACCAAAATGTCCGGAGAATGCCCTTTCCTTTTTGGCCAGCTGCTATATACTCAAGGATCCCTGATATATTCTCCCCTATGACCACAAAACTTGGCCTATACTATATATTCCTCCCTCTAGCAGAACTTCTCCTTTTACTGGAAAAAGAGGTCCTGGAACATTCATTAACCCATTTATGGGCACTGCAGGCAACTCTAACTTATAATGACCAGCTTTAAGTCTCTATTTGTTGGCAGTAAGTTGGCATTATGCCCGGAGAAACCCTTTCAAGTCGTTGGCCACTAACTGGGATTTGAGTTCCCTGCTCTGCTCCTTTAGTCCTTTAGTCCTGTGTAATGTGCTGTCTTGGCTGCCAAAGAAAAGGTGGTAAAATGCAATTTTCCACACCACTGGCGGGCTATGAAGACGCATGAAAAGTGCGCCCCCAGCTCCTTTTCAATAAGCTATAGTAAAAAACGAAAAAGGAGAAAGGAATTTTGCATAAATTCCCCAGCACATATTGGCTTTAAGTCCGCTTTCACTATGGATTGAGGATTATGTCACGGCTTAATTCAATTAGGACAGATTACGCATACGCCACGTGGCCGCCCTTAAGCGAAAGCCAAAAGGTCAATGCTACGTCTAAACTTAAGACGCTCCCGAGTCAACTACCTTTGTGCTTTGGAATATTTTCGAAACAATCCGCAAACAAATCCTTGATTTATGCGCACATCCTTGGGCAGCCAAAGCCAAACATTTATTTCCTTATCCACTTGTGCCAATGTGATTTCGACCCATCTTCTTTTCATTTTTCGCCCTCAACTGTGGACTCTGGTCAGCAATCAGGATGAGCAAACGAATGGGTACAGTGAACTCTGGCTGGAGGGGGTTAAATCATCCACGAAGTTTGGGGACTTATTCATAAAATGTTTAATTTGTGTACCAAAAATACTAAGTATACTTAACATAAAAACTAGATGTACTTAAGTGCACCATGATATATATATTTTGAGATATATATTTTGATTAGCGTATTTTCTGATGTAATCCCTAAACTGCCGAAACTGACCCGTCCAAGGATTCAACTTACTGAGGACCTGCTGCACCTGTTCCTTTCGATCCTTTTGGCTGAGTTGATGATGATTTACTGTTGTGTTGCTGCCAGGATTTGCCCGTGTACTCGAGCGTGTCTGAGCATGCATTGTGCGCATCCTGAATCCCACATCCACATCCTGTGCATCCTGCATCCTTCGAATCCCCAGAATCCCCAACATTCCGTGCTCATCCCGCTTGATACATAACCTTGAATGCGGTTTTGATGTTTGTCTTGCATTCGACTCGAATAGAGTCTGGTTTTATCCCTTTTGCCAACTTCTCTGTTTGATTATTTGTACAAATGGCCAGCTTCCTTCCGTTTTACCCACTCCAATGGCAATATTCCACTGCCACGGCCATGGCCATTGCCATGCGAAAAGCGGATTGCATTCGTGTTCATAAATTGTTGGACCAGCAATGGCAATGGCTCCAAATGGCAGCCAAGGAATGCTGCTAAAAAATTGCTGATAAATGATCTTTGCTGCTGCCGCGCGTAGATATTTTAATATTTTCCGTCTCAAGCTCAAGCTCAAGCTCAAAATGCCGGCAAAAGTCCCGGGAAAAGTCCTTGGCTGAGGGCAAATCAAGTTCACTGCTGCAGCTGCTTTTCCACCGACTGCAGTTGATTTTCCTGCGTTTTCCTGCTGCTGCTGCTGCTGCCTTTCCGTCTGCTCACTTTGCTAATTCCACATAAACACTGCCAAATGGCAATCGTCTGAGCTCTGGGGCTGTGTTGCTGGTTTAGCTACTTTTTCTGGTTATTTAACACCCGGGATATTTAATATGTCTCTAAATAATTTATAATTATTTTTTATATTTGCAATAAAGTGTTAAAAACAAGGTTAAGGTCTTTTAAATTTGAATGGTTGAAGATTTTTTGAAGTAATGCCTATATTTAAAAGAATTATTTATTCTCAAAATTAGTAGAATGCTTTTAATGTTTTATATTGAATTTAAAATATAAAAAAATATATACTTTTTTTTGTTTCCTTTTTTTAATTTATTTTAGCTACATTTTGTAAGCAACTCTGAAAATCCTCCTTATTTAGTGGACACTTCTTTGTAGCATACTTTCTCGGGGGCATTTTCAATTTTCTTATCCCAAGGACTTTACTCGACTAGCATCCACATATGTCTGGCTCGCATCAATCTCACAGAGCTGTCAGCAGATTTTGAGGACTTCAAGGAGGCCTCCTCAGATCTTGTCTTATTAATGACCCCGCATAATTACCCCAACCGTTTTCCCGCGCTATTTTCTTTCTCCATTTTTTGGGACCTAAACAAGACCACTAAGCCACTGAGCAGCAAAGAAAAGGAAAAACTAATTTTCTGCTGCTGATTTCGAATTAACTGAATGAATAAATAAAGGCAAAGAGACTAAGGATATTTTTCTTGAGGTTTAGCCTTGGGCTACAGTGCGTTTCATTGGGAAATTACTACATTTCGTAAGGATTTATTTTCCCTGAATTTTAAGAAAAATCATATCTCCATATTAAAGGTAATATTACATTTTTTAAAATATTATGTTATAAACCTAAATTATAATAAGTATAATATTTCGTCATACTTTAGTGATCCCTCCTTAACCTTAATTTGTTTTGTGTAATTGTAACCAAAGGTCGCTCGGCACTTAAAAACTTTAGTAATTCAATTAACTCTTGGTGGTTTTTATGCAAATTTGTTTTTATCGCTGCGACTTAAACAGGATATGACCCTCTTTTGCGCACCTGTGACCTGTGGCACTCAAGCTAATCCCGATTTCTGGACCTGTGCCGCAAAAGCATCCATGAATTTCAATTGCCTTTTGCCCGAATTCCTATGAATTTTCATCATTTATTTAATGTTCTTGTCGCTGCCAGTGGCGTCCATAAAAATTTGATTGAAATGATTTTGGGGCCCAAGAAAGCTGTCACAAAACACAGATAAAAGCTTCACCTACGTGTGGTTGGTCCTTAATATTTATTTTATTCCTGTTTCGTTATTTTTCTACAGGTTTGGGAGGCGTTTTTAATTAAAATCGAGTTTATGTTGCGTCCTCGTTGAGCCAAATTACTTGGCAACGTTTTTAGTCGCTTTCTGTCTCTTTCTGTCGCCCAGAAAAAGGCTCAATCAAAATGCCTAAGACCCTTAGCCACGCCCACTTTTTGCGCCCCTCGCAGCAAGTTGCTATTATTTAATTTTTATGCCCGGCGCTTTTGGCGCCGTAATTTGAGACTTGACAATTTGCCAACCAACTAAAAAACACTGTGGAAAATTAATACTAAATGGGATACAAAATTCTCAATCATAAACTAATTTAAAACGTCAAAAATATAAATGCATGAATCCCCTCGAAATAAACTTAAAATCCGATTAAAAAATTAAACCTAAAAAATTATCAGACTTTTTAAGGATCCATAATTTTAGTAATTTAATTTTAATTATTGGAAGTTTAAAATAAAATCAAAAACCAGGGAAAGCATAAAACAAATAAAACATATTATAAGTGCCGAGCGACCTTTGGTTACAATTACTCAATTACTTTTTATATTATTATACAATTTAAATTAAAGTTTTTCCGGTGTATCCTGGTTACCATCCCTATTTGGTAACCAAGATAATGCTTCCGGGCTATCTATTTAGGCCAAAAGATCTCCGGAGTACCGGGAATGTGCCAAAATGTAACCTATTCGGTTTTGTATCTGGTCCAAGAGCTCTGTGTCTCGATTATGACACATTTAATGGCTGGGGCTGTTTAGACCGCAGAAGATTTTGTTTATTGTCTTTGTGGTGGCGGTTATTATGCGATTGTAATATGATTTCGCTGCCAAGAGCACGGGGCAAACTTGAACCACATTTACTTGTGGGGGCTTTTAACTAATTTATTACTTGCATTTATTTCCCCAACTAATTCCCTGATTTATGTTCTTTGTATTCTTCCAGTGCTGAGCAAGGGACAGGGGGAAACCGCTCGTTACCGATTTCTGGGAAAATATGGTGGCTACTGCTGGATTCTTAGCCAGGCCACGATCGTCTATGATAAACTGAAGCCCCAGAGCGTCGTTTGCGTTAACTACGTCATAAGGTGAGTCAGTCAGATATCAGATTTTACATTCCCTATATACCGTATTATACTAATCGTAGAAAAACGGGTCCCAAAGAGACCGAATTGAGCCAATTTGGGGCGGGATTTTCGAATTTCTATTGAACCGGAACAATGCCGGATATTTGCTCATTACATTTTTTTGGGGACTCTTTTTTATCTTTTAATTAAGCCACCAAGAGGGAAGTGAAATTCTCTTTATTCCTGCCATTTTTAATCGACCGAATTTAATTTCCCCGCTCTCGAAATATTTGAACAGCCTTGAATGGGGGGCAATTGTGGGTGGTGGGGTGTTTTTTTGGAGTGGGCGGCGGTGCGTGTGCTCGACATTTGCATAAAGAATTCTGCGCCTCAGTTGGCGCTTTATGTAAGCTTTTCCTCTCCTATTTTCGCATCGATTTGGTTTTCTAATCCGTCATTTATTGAATTGTCACCGCAGAGTGACGCATGGCCTAGATTTTTTATTTGATAACATGCCAAAAATTAGCATCCCGCAATCGAATATCCTTCCCCCCGATTTCCATATTCATAATCCATTCGATATTTTCTACGTTTTCTCCATTTCGTGCCTTTTCCATTTGCGTTTCAATATTCGTGTTTTACACGTAGTATATATATTTTATTCCAACGGACGTTGCGTGAGTCCACGTGCGGGTCAACAATGAATAATAAATTAACAATGTCTCTAATGAAGAAGCACCTCTGCCCCGGGAAACCCCCATTTACCCTCCTGCAAACCCCCTTCTTTTCAGCTCGACTGGTAAGTACCCCGCACGATTTTGTATTTACTTTATTTAAGCGTGTATGAGCAAATATTTGTGCATTGTTTCGTTTCTCTTTTTATATATTTTTTTTCGAGTTTCACACTTGCCTGAATTTCAAACAAAATTTAACAGGGAAAAAACGAGACTGGTTCTGTTTATAAACTCTCTTTACCGAAAAATACAAATTCATTTTTAATTGTGCACCTTTTTTGTGCGTTTAGAGACTCGTGTCGGTTTTCATACAAATTTGTTAATTCGGTAGCTCAGGGGAATTAGAATCGTTGGAACCACCAGGCAGTTTCACTTGGTCAAATGAATTTTCATTCGTTTTATACACGGGAAAAAATAAATTGTATTTTATAATGTTCAAGAAGGCCGTATAGGCTAAAATCCAAGAACTTGTTAAATTAATGAATTTAATAAAAAAGAAATAGCCTAATTTCTTTCTGTGCACCCCTTACTTCCCCCCTTACCCGCACACGATGACGAATGCAGTGATGCGGTGCAAATGAATGCTGACAATTTGCTTTTAATTCACACAACATGTGATTAGCCTCCCCTCTCGATCATTGTCCCCTATTTTATTCATTTCTCTCGTGTCTTTATTGTTCTTTTAACTGCGTCAATCAAGTTGATTCAATTGTTCAATTCTTGATTAAACTTCTTACAAATCGATTGTGTAACTACGCAATGCGTGAGCGTTTTATTGTAAAAATGGGGGAGAGTCTAAAAGTGGCAGCTCACTGATGTTAAACTTGGTATACACATATGTTTGACTATAAATATGGGTGTATCTAGTATTTTCTAGAAGATTTTATGAAGTGTTTGCAAAATAAAGGAAATTCAATAAAGACTCGCCACTTTCTTTGATCCTTTCCCCTTTGATGTTCCCTATAAATAGTGTGTCAGGTATTCGACTACTTTCCTCACTTATTTGCTATCCATTTTCCACTCGTGTGCATTTAAATGACAACAAATATATTGGTTTGCTTGTAAATAGTAGACCTACTTGTTTTTGCTGCTTTTGCAATTGCTGTTTGCCTAATTGAATAAAAACAATATTACACAAGCTAGAAGAGAGTGGGAGAGAGTCTTTGAAAGACTGCCAACTGAAGAATCTCTTTGAACTCTGTTTACCTTTTGAGATTCTCTCACTGTTTTTATGGGATGTTGTTGCTCGGGGCTTTATTTACTCTAGAGCTTGGCTTGATTTATTAACTGTTTGATAACAGTTTCTCATAACGCAACAGACATGTGATGAATGCCACACGGTAAACAATCTATATTAATTAAATGCATTCTATAAGTACTTTAAAATAACAACCTCTATTAGAATATTATTATATATAGATATTAAATTTGATTATATTTAATATTGTAGTATACTAGTATTCTTATGATCTTTAAAAAAAGGTATTCAGAGAAACTACAATTAAAAGGACTTCTTCTATTAATTGCTTTGTATTTGATAAAGCTAACAAATACCCATTAAATATTTTTAAATCTAATTCTTTGTGGAAACCTTAAATATTAGTATTAAAACCTATTTCGTTCAGTGCAGAGTCCGCTCTTTCTCGCTCTCTCCGCCTAATGAGCTTGTCACTCAGTTGGCAGCTGGCTCAAGGTCGCTTATCTTTGGGAGCGGTGCAATCTGTTTCAGATGCGTAATTGCCGCTGCATATTTATAGATTCTAGATTCCTACATTTTTCGCAAAGCCAAGAAAAGCGGCGAGTAACTTGCAAATTTCCCACGCCAATCCAATTAACATTGATTAGTTGTTGTATTTTGGGGACTCTCAGCGCTTGTTGTCCTGGAAGAAATTTGCATTTTTATAGCTTAAAGCCGTAGTCCTTGCATAATTCCAGGCACGCGTTGCTTTTAATTACCAAATTTTCCCTTACTTTCTCTTGTAGATGCTTTTGCTTCTGCCTCTCCTGATTTATCGCACTTGACAGAGCCTTCGGCTGGAATCTCCACCCCTTTTGCCAGAAACTTTTTAGCCCTAATGGAATTTACACGAGTTCTTAACACTTTCCCCGAAAGTTTTGCCGGGTTTTTTGGGGCTCAGGACGCCATTTTGTGGCCGTACGACTAAAAATTAAAACAATAAATTGAGGACAGTAAGGAGAAATGGCCTGGCCTGGGATAAAAATCATTCTAGGCTCGGAAAATGTGCTGCATACTTTGGGGCAATAAAAGGGCATTTCATTATGATTGCCCGACCTGCCATAAAATGAACTGGAAGATGGTCAGATGACTTTAAAGCGAATTAAAGACTGTGGATCCTTCGTATTTTCCATTCATTATTCATGCTTTCTGGGGAGCAAATTCCATTTGCAGACCACAGCATAAATATTTCATATACACATGCTCTAATCGGGATTATTGACGGGTTTTCTCTGTTTTTGGGAAAGGGTTCTCTAAGTTTATGTTCCAAAGACCCCAAACCAAAAGTTTTTCCTTCCTTTCACTTCCTTTCTGGGTTTGATGTTTGCGTGGTCGTAATTTTGATTTTGATTTCTTCCGAGCGATAACTTTGGTCACCTGGCTAATTGAAAAAGTTGAAGGCAGTTTCAGCGTGTTTTTTTTACCTTCTTCTTTGCTGGCCTTAATTGCCTTGGATCGATTTTCCACTCAATCCGCACCTGCACATCCATTCCCATCCTGACTCCGGTATCTCTTTAATGGGAATGGTATTTGGCAGCAACACCCGGACAGGCGTTAAATTGCCCCGGAGTCAGTGCAGTAAGCCAAAGGAGAGATTTATGGCTGCGCAATTACCTAAAGGCTGCTACAATGGGCTTCCGATACGGGGGAGTGGGCGAACTATTCGGATAACAAAACGCACAGAAAAAATAGAGGAGGAAGAAGTAAAAAAGGAAACCTTATAGGGTGATTTTAAAATTGTTCCATGATAATAGTGAAAGGTGTCTAAAAGTATGCTACAATTTTTGTAAAAGTTCTTTTTGACAGAATACTTATTTTAAGAGGCCAGTTATATTGATGTTGATATTGATAAAAACGTGAAATGTTATTACGATATCCTAGATATTATAGATATCTGCAGAAATTTCTATTTCCAGTTTAAGTTGTCCGTTAGCAGTTTAAACCCCGTTTAAAAACACTTCTAGGTGTAGTTTTTTTCTTTATGTATTCCTGAATGAAGAATAACGTTCCTTATAAATTTCCTCCTACTTTTTCCCCACCCATAGGGCTTTGTTATCTGGTCACGTAGTCGGCACCACCTCGATGGCGGAGTCCTTGGGCAAGTCCTTATTAAAGCGCGTTATTAATGCTGCTAAGCGATGAAGTTATTCACTTGCCTTCGATAAACCATCCTGGGCCAATTTATTATGCTAATGTTTGCCCTTTTTTTTCCTGCAATCCCGAAAACTGAGCGGAAATGTTTGTTGATTTCCGGGCGGACTCAACTGGACGCTCAGTGACGTCAGGATAATTAACTGCAAATGGGGCAACACTTTGAGTTGGAAATATATTTGGGGGATGCTCGGAAAATCCTATGAGAGAGGGGGAAAACTCTTAACACACGTGTAAGCCCAACAAAATTTCAAAGTACACAAAAAAGAGAGAGGAAGATTGGAATTTTCAACCATTTGACGCTGATGTAGGGGATTTTTGCTCAGGTCTCCTTGAGGAATTTAATTTGGAAACCCGAATAGATGGAGTTTTTTCGTATCCTTGGGCAATTGTTTGCTTATCGCACAGCCTTCCAGCTGATTCTGTTTTGATGAAGTCGCTGGCTCTTTATCTTTATCTTTATATCTGCGTTGTGTGGCTGTGACCCCATCAACGTCAACATTGCGTATACGCAACGAGTGTCGCCCAGGCATTATTTGTAGAAATATTTTCATCATTCCCTCGCTGATGCGCCAACAAAATGACAAATTCATAGTCACAGCTGAGCCCGCTGAATCAACTTGTTTGCATATTTATTATTTGTACCTTGATGGAACTGGCGAGGAAAAACGGGGAAAGGCGGGGGAAAAGCCTGGGGAAAAGCGGGTGAAAAGCTTGTTACAGCTCCACATGTGTGTCGTTAAATTATGTCCTGTGCACGAGTGGAAATTGCATTTTGATTGGCTTGTTGCTGCCGCTGATAGGACAGCATATTGAGCTCTCTTCTTATTTATTTGGCCCCCTTTTCCCCGGCGAAGAGTTGGGTTTGATTGCACATGAAAACGTTTTTATGCTTCGCATAAAATTTGCGTTGGAAAAGCCAAGCTCTTTCGGACAAACGGAACGTAAACGTTGTAAATTTGCCAGCATCAAAAATGGATCTTCAACGTTATCGAATTGCAAAGCAATCGCTTGGGCAAAACACTGGAAAAAATGGGAAAAAACTGTGATTCTACTATTTCACTGCATACTTTTAGACACCTATATAAATGATTTCAAAAATCTGGAAAATTCTTTAGTAGTATTTTAAAAATAAAATGAAGGTACAAAGATAATATTAAAGAAATATATAAAATGCACGCTTAGCTAAACTTGGCATTAATATAGTCGATTTTATGAAAAACAAAGTTCACAGTATAATGATCCCTGGCTTTTAGCTAAATGATAGCTATGCTTTTCAAGTAAAATCAAACTTTCTTTTCTATTGTAAGCCCATTTTGATGGCCTTAGCGTGTCGTTTACCCAGGCAGTTCATAATTTGATGGGAAGGCGCTTTAAGAACAGGCTTTAAAAGTTGATGGAGTGCTCTTTTCTTGGGCTTAGATGGGTGGAAGCGGGGAAAGTGGCGGATTACCATATTAACATATATCTGCGGCAAATGCCAAGGCAAGGCCTTGTGTGATACGCACAATAAAACCCGATAAATCCGCCCGAAATCACAAAATGTTACCAACTTGAAGACTTTTTCACACGCAAAGAGGTGACTTTTCCGACGAGTGAGGGGGACACACGCACACCGGCGGGGTTTTTCCGACTATCCCGCTCTCACTTTAGGGCCTTGGAATTATTTCCCGCTTTCCTCACTTTCTTACTTCTGTTTCCTGATGCCGAGTATTCCTGGCCGTGCGTTGCATATTTGAATAAACGTCAATGTAATTGACACTTAACGGAGAAATGTGGAGAAAGTGGGGAGACAGGGCGAACAAGGATGAGCGAGTAGGGATGGGACTTTTCCTTTTTCTTTTTTCTGGGGTGGCCAATCTTCCGGGGGTTCCCATTTTCGCTCTCAACAGGAAGTCAACGAACTGAACGCGTGTCTCCTGTGTGCTTACCTGTTTATTTCCGCTTCCACCTGCTCCTGGCAGGTTATTTCTTCCTTCGGCCAGCAAATTGCGTAATTTAGCTCACGGAAATGTATTTTCTTTTTCCATAATTTTAAAGTTGGCCAAGGCAGCAGAGCTGGGGCCACATAACCATCAGCATTATTCATCTGGTCCATTCGCCTTTTCACCGCCTGCCCTACCTAACAGCTCAATTTTTTGTTAGATTTCGTACTTTATTTTACCCACTTTGCCATCAACACAAGGAGAAAATACAGTTTTGTTTTTTGAACATTTTAAGAGTAATTTTATATAAACTGTTGTTTGGTATAAATGTATGGAAGGTATAACACCAAAAATATTGCAATGTATTTAGGGACTTAACGTTGTATAAGTATTCAATGTAAAAAAGGTTTTAAATAACAAAAAAGGAAGAATTCTTTTTCTTCCGACTATTAAATTGGCAGTAGGAGAGGTAATATTAAGTTGGAGATTTCTGTGTATCATATCACTCTTTTCCGGGTCTTATTTTTAGGCCCTGTTCGGGGGCCACGGAAAGCCCCGTTTTCACCTGACCCTCCACACCACAGCTATAAATACACGTGCCGTGCGATTTGTGGAGCAATGTACCAGGTCCATCCCCTCTCTAAATCCCCGAAACTCCCCAACCCCCGCGCTATCTGATGATGTGACAATTACCTAGCATACTTTTCTGGGGGCCGTCCCTGACATTTGTCGGACAATAAAAAACCTAAGCAAAAGGCAAATCAATTTCACCTCCTCGCCGCCTATTACAAAATTTATTTGTTTGTTTGCTGAGCTTTTTTTATGGTACTTCGATTTAACAGGAAAAACAAGGGGGAAAATCGGAATAAACAACAGTGAGAACCACGATGGGGAAACATCATCATATGTTTTGTTGTTCTTGCAAATATTTTTGCGTCGCATTTGTGTTTGCCTTTTATTTTTTTCTGTACCCTAAACGTTCTCGCTTTCTCCACATTCCTTTCTCTCCCTTTATGTGTGTGTGTCGTTGACTGGTGAAAGTGAAAGTTTTGCTCATTTTCCATGCCATTGCACGAGCCTAAATGGTTCTCTCTTTTTCGCTCTTCTGCGCTCTCCCCGGAGGATTACATAATGCGGCGAAAGCGAAAGTGAAAGCCGAGTGGTTCAGAAAAAAAATTCGAGTTCAAGGTCCCTCGTAGGCCGCATGCTCAAGAGAAATTTCATGGCGATAAAGAGAGAATTTCTCTCTTTTTGAGCCTAAAAGTAGGCCGCATTGGAGTGAAATGATGGAGATGTGTGAATCTTCCCACTTTCCACACACAATTTTTTTGCCCGGGGCGTGGGTAACAAGTTCCTGCTTGCACCAGAAAATTAGGAAACAGCTGAGCGAAGAAATTTGTGGGGTGTGAGATTTTTGGAGGGGGCGGCACGTGTAGCGTTATGCGAAATTTCGAGAACGATTGCAGGTAATACCTATGCTGTCTGGTAAATTGTCTCCAGTCGGCGGCGCCTTCTTTAATGCCAGGTTCTTGCTTTGTTGTTTCAAATGTTTTCAGCGATAAAAAAAAGAGAAGGAGATGGAGAGTGAGGGTTTTCTTTCAAGGGTGTTCTCCCATTTGCACTTTTTAATGTAAATCTCAGGATTTATATACTTCAAGATTAAAATTTATTAACTAATTTTGATTATCAAAAATATCAAAATATCTATTTCAAAGAGTTGTTATCGATATCAAACAAAAGTATCAAAGTCTTTAGTATCTTTAATAGGGTTTTAAAACTTGATAATTTCGCCTTTTATTATTAACATATATACTGTCGTCTTTCGTTTTTTCAATAAACCAATTGAGAAATTCGAAAGAAGAATCTTTTAAATTAAATATTTTAATTAAATATTTAAACTCTTGAGTTTTAAAAGGTGAAAGCGAAATCGAGACCGCTCCTAAAAAAGAGATTGACGAAAGGGAGTGGGAACGAGAGACAAGCATCTTATCGGGCTCAAACATTTGGCATTGCATAATTTGGAGCGCAAACGGCTGGCAAATATTCGAGTACAAAGGGCCCACAAGTCTGGAGAAAGGCCGGAGGAGGTTGGGAAAAGTTTTCCATCGTAATTGCAAATTGCGCAAGTGGAGAACCAACAGAAACCCAGAGACATAGCCGAGTTATCAAAATGGAAATGTTTTTTGGCATTTTGAGGGCGTCAAGGCGTCGGCCCCGAAAAACATACAGTCGATGGGAAGTGAGGAAGACACGCCAACTACGCATAAAACTAAAGAACTTTTGGTCCCCAAGTTGACACAAGCCGCTGCCGAAAACAATAAAAAAGACAAACAGCGACTCTTGATAGAGAAATGGAATGAAAGAGTTCTGGAAAACCGGGGGTCTATTAGAATGAGAGAAAGGAGATTAAATTTTTACATTCGCCCTGAACAAGTAAACAAGCTTTGAAAGAGTTGGAGAACATACATATGGTTGTTTAAGAGTGTTAATATCTTGGTTGATTAATCAAACTTCTTTTTGGTTCAACTAAAAATGTTAACAAGTTTTCTATTCTATATTGGTATAACTACTAAACATGAGTTACAACACTAAAAATATATTAACTAAATACGTTGATTCAAGAAAAACATAAATATAAATCACATCATTATAATGCTGTTCCAAGTCTTATGACAACATTTAATCAAACTTTTCCGTTCGTTTTTTCATATATATTTAGACACATAAATTTAGACAGTTCTAAAGCCTCAAGACCAAACAATGACGACATGGATGTTTCCCCGAAACATATCCTTCCCCCTTCCGATGGAAGGTCAGCTCTTCATCTACGTGAGCTGGAGTGAGCTGGAGCAATGCCAAGGCCTGAAATTATTTAAAATTAATGTTCACAGATCTTACAGAGAGCTGGGCGCTACATAGATAAACACATTCCGGGCGATCTAGCTATTTATATTAATGATAATTTGCCGTGCTCGACATCGGGCGACAAACCGCTTGACTATAATCGGATCAGGGGAAAAGCATAAATCTTTGGGGCTCTTCTCCTTCTTTCTCCCATTAATTCTTTTATTTATTTCGCTGATTTCTGCTTCTTGCTCCACTTGCAACATGTGACCCGTGTGGCTGGTGGTTATATCCCACGCAATTCGCTTTAATTCTAATATTATTTTAATATTCGCTCGCCTCTTGTTTTTTGTCACCAACAACCCATTTCAATTTTTTCCCAACCGATTCCGCTCTGTTTCGCCTAATTCAATAAAAAAATTGTTTACACAAAGCCTCGGGGGAATCGGTGGGGGAATCAAGTGGAATAGGTTGTGCGAGGTATATTTTCACTTGGCTGAGATACCCTGTTTGGAAAATTATTAAAGTTATTATAAACTGAATTTGGTTCTTTCATTAAAATTTGACGTTCTTATATAGATAGAAAAAATATATCAGTATTCTAGAGAGTTCTATTAAATGGTATTTTATGTTTTACATAGTTTCATAGATATACCATAGTTACATAGATATAGGGAAGAATCTCAGAGTATCTATCAAATTTAAATATCTTATAAAATTGTTTTAAGAAACAACAACCAAATTTTATATCACTTTACCAAATATTTCTGAAAATATTTCAATATTGAAGTCCCTACAGGGTATCACAGAATCGTGTTCTTATTAGTGCCGGCTGATCGAGAGTCACATGAATTTTGTCGCCGTGTCTAGATTGATTCGAATGCTTCGCGGTCTTGTCGATGCTGAAAGCCATTTTCATTTTCATTTCCACTTTCGGTTTCATGCGGCCAACGTGTGCTCACACGGAGAAAAATAAGATCATCTTCCACATGATATTTAAAGATGGGAAAGCAAACACAGTTTTAATGTCTATTTCAAAAATATATGTATTTATCCGAGTAAAAGTATTTTATTTATTTATTCATTATTATTTAAAACAACAGCCCATTAAGAACATTTTTTTGCTGTGCAGCGAGAAATCGGAATTCACAAAGAAGTGGGAGGCATTGAAAACAGCGCGTGGCATGGGAATTTCCAAAATAGCCGAAATAAAAAAAGTAGAATAGAATTCTGGTCACATGCAGAACGATGAAAATGATGGCGTTGGGTGTCGAGGGGAAAATCGGAGGCACTTGGGTTGATTCCCCTTATATCAGGGGAAAACAGAGAACTAGAGAAAGAGAACTCGGGAGTGGAAGAGCAAAGGAAAGAGGCTGGAGCATTCATGATACACATGTTCCTGAGTGACTTTTGATGGATGCCACGCCTCGTTTATATACATCCTACATCCTCACATCCTGCAGGACCCTCGCTTTCGACTGCCTTTTTATTTGTTTTCCTTTTCCTTCCTGCTTTTTTATGTTTTGCCCGTTGTCCCTTTTTTAAGGCCGTTTTCTTCTTATCAATTTGCGAGCCAGTTTATTAATTTTCCTGGCCCCAAACTAGATTTATATTTGTCTCACATAATGGCGAGCATAAATCAGTAGGACATCTGCGGAATTTTGGGTTATGAGGAGTTTTTAGAAGTTTTATTAAAAATGTGCTGGAATTTTTGTAGTGCAGGTTTATGATTTTATAAGGTTAGATTTTATGATTCTAGTTTAGTGAGATACTTTTTGTAGGTTTTTTTAGCAATTAAAAAATAATAAAATGGAGTGCTAAGAACTTCAAGTACTATAGTAGTATTGTTAGTGTTATTTCTCGTAATACAAATTTTACCAGCTGATCCCAACCACTCCCATTCCGATTATGTGCACTTTTGACCATTGCGTGCCATTTGGTCATTATTAGTGGTCTCTGTTTCCTTTATTTTGGCCAGACATTGTTTGGACAGCAGACCAAGTTTAATATTAATTCGTGACTGAACGCCCCAAAAATGACCGCCCACCGGAAGGCCGGCAATCAATGAGGACTGGCCTTCCATTTTCTGGACTGGCTAACTAAGCGAATGAATAAATGAGTGAGCGGGAATGAAAATGAAAATGGCCTTTTCTTTGATGACTTCGTTTTCAGAGGGCAGCTCGTCGTCTGTTTGGACGGAGCCAATTTTCATTCAATTGCGGCGCTTTTGGCCTTTTTATTAGCGATTCGCAGTATAGAAGTACTCATCATCATCATCATTTTCGTCATCTCCGACATGCCAGCCATCAATCATGCCACGCCAAATTGTTTAGAATAAATGTTGTTCTAAGTTATTATTATTTGTTGTTATTTGCGTGCCGGCGCTGTCTGGAATCATTCTGGCTTGTTATTTTAATTAAGCGTTTCATTATGTTACTAATTTGTTGAAATTAAACCTAGATAAAAAAAGAAAAAAGTTTAATAAAACTGAAAACACATGACAAGCTTCAAAACGTGTGACACAAATTTTGTTATATTCACAATTATTCGAAGGCGATACCATCTTCGTCAGCAGTCAAACAAACAAATTGTTGACAACCTTTGCTTATTTGCAGGCTACACCGAAAAAATTATGCTTTGCACAAAGAATTATAATTCTTCTTTATATCAAAAAATAATATTCAACGAGGCCATTAGAAAACACAAATAAAGGTGTATATAAGTAGGCAACAAATTTAAAACTTAAGTTTGATAATGTTTCTTTTTTACTGCATACTTTTGAACTTTATGACTATGGTTTGTTCAAAACCCAAATGATTTTTGTTCCAATCCCCCACAAAACTTATATTTTCATTTAGTTACAATTATTTTTATATTTTTTCTCAGTGGACATTGGCCTATATCAATCTTTCATTTAAAGTGTTGCCACTTTTTCGCTCGCTCCGCAAACAGATGATAATTGTTTATTTGTGTTCTCATTTTTCCGCTCAAACATTCATCATTATCGGCGTATCTGTATCTGTTTCTGTATCTCTGCTATAACTCATCCGCTTTGCCAGTTGGCGAATCCCTCCTCTGACTTTGCTTCATCTTTTTTTTTGCGGTGGCTTTTGTACCTTTTGTGGGCTTTATTGCTCGGCGCTTAGATAAACACACGAAGTGAGAGATACGCGGATACAGATACTACGGACACAGATACATTTACAGGGCAGCAGGACGTTGAGGACTTTCTGGCCTCTGTTGGCTGAGGGCACACAAAAAGTGTGATATATAATAGCCAGCTGTCTCTCCCTAACCCAAATAAGATTTTTTCTTTCCTTTGACAGTTGTCAAACACTTGAGTTGTTGTTGCCCTTCGTCCTGCAAAATACATAAAATCCATGGCTTGTCACAGAAGGATAAATCAATATTGTCCGAACACCAGGACTTGGCCTTTGATTCGCTGTTGATTCGGTTGCTCGTAAATCGTGGATTATCCAACCAATTCGCCTCCCCCACGAAGCCTTCCGATCGATTTCCGTCAGCTTTAACAATCTTATCTGACACCCCCATCCGCAATTAGCTTCTGGTCAACTTATGGCCCATTTATAAAGTACTTACCAACCCATTAATGAGGGTGTGATGTGCACTGCGGATAAGTTTTGACGAAAACGATTCCAATTATCAATTAAAGTGAATTTGCAATATAATAAATTGAGCATAAACATATCTATAATAAATAAGAAAGTTTTTAAAATACATTAAACTTTCTTTAAAAAGTAATACAATAAAACAGACCAGTTTTTTCTCTTTCTTAACCATTTCACACCCATTCAAACACCTGTTTGCCAAACATTTTCAAACGAAATCGGGCTGATTGATCGTTTATCAGGTCGGCTATTCCACATCATCAAATGAAGCGAGACCCGAAAAACAGTAGCTATTTAAGTAGGTAGCAAACAAAAAAGGGAGGATATAGGAAGAGAACCCCCGAATTATCTTGAGAACTTCCCTCTTTCCTTCTTCTGAACTTTTTTTTGTGAATACCTCGTCATGAGGTATTGCCCATTGTATTTGTTTCGGCTTTTCGGGCCTTACTTGCGCTCAAAACTTGATTTGATTTTCGGTTTGGTTTCTTGTTTTTCTCGCCATCACTGCCTCTGTACGTGTCTGCCTTATCATATGTTCCCAGTCCTCTGTGCATTGCCAAATCTTTTTCGCCAACTTTTTAGTATGGTTTTTTTGTTTTTACTTTTTTGCAAAGTGCTTGTAGAGACGCCCGTCAAAGAAACCAGTTCCACCAGATGCCGGCCGGCACAGAAATGGAGAAACGCAGAAATACAGACGGCGGCACACATTCGATTCTGCTGCCTGCTCACTTTTTGCACATTTTCTATTTCTATTTCCTATAGAGCTGAGCACCCCGTCAAAACATACCACCCGATTTGAGCTCTCGATCAATTGAATCACTTCTCTTTGACTCACTCTCCCCGCTTTGAGTTTTGAATTTTGAGTGATCTCTTCGAGCAGTTCATGCTGCTTGGCTTGGCACGTATGCCAGATTTTAAAAACCCATAACCAGACTGGCCCCAGACCAAGACCCACAATTCGCTTGGGGGTATTTCTGCGGAATTCCAACACCGTTTGCACCTGCTGCCCCATGAGTCTATGAACAGCTATGTTTAAAAAAATATAACCAAGGGGTGGAAAATTTCTTAAATATATATCTTTTGAAATATTATCACATTGATTGACTAAAAAATAGAATAGAATATGTAGAACGTTTTAGAAGTTAAAATATTTCAGTATTGTGAGTCAATTATGTTGTTCAATTTTTTTTAATTGGGTATTTATAAGAAAACGTTTTGGAATCGTTTACGCAATAACAGTATCTTGTGTAGAAAAACCCACAGTTTGTTTTCAAGCTTTTTAAAGCGCAGCACTATATCATCAAATGTTGATTCACAATTTTTTTTACTAAGGAAACAAAATGATTATTTAAAATTTCGAAAAACTTATATTCAGCACTTAAATAAACATTAGTTTGGAATTATAGTATGATAGCAACTCTCAATCACGAGCAGCCTGTGAGAATTATTTGTCTATACATATTTAAGAGAATAGGCTCAGAAATAATATCATGCCACCTAAACCATTTTCATGCTATTATTTTTACCTCGTCTGTATTGTATCTATACATCTGCAAATCCAGTAGACGCGACGTGAGTGAAACGGCGTCGCCCCTTTCGATTTCACGAGTTCGCCGCCTATTGAGCATGTTTCGCAAATCGTTGCCAGAATTACGTGGCAGCAGAAAAAAATAAAAATTAAAAAATATCAACAATGCGCTGCAACTGCCGGCGGAACTTATGAAATAATTCTCCAGATGCCATGCTAGAAGCATGGAGGGGGTATTTTGGGGGCTATGGCAGAGAGATATGCATCTGACCGATTTGCAACTTCGCAAATGATTTACTCACCCGTGTCTAGATCCAGTGCTCTCGATATGGGCATGGTTTTGGATGTGGGTCTAGTCGTAATGCATGTGGGCAGATGGGTTGTCTATAATAGGTATCTGCGCACATAAGTCAATTTGTTCTCTATTGGATTGTCGGATGCAGTATTTCATAAAAACATTTTAGAAAATGTGTTTCTTAAAGAGATTTTAAAATAGGATTAATAAATTTCTTATGAATTAAATCATCTTCTCATAATTTTTCAAAATGTTTTTTAACCAGCAAAAGTTTGAGTAACGTGGAGTATGACATTCCAGAAATCGCAATTTCAAGGCCATAGAAAGTGTTTTATTTTTGCTTGCCAACAGAATTATGAATCAAACAATTTGCTGATATCGAGCTTGGATTTCAACAGCTTTAAATCGAACTGGGTTTTTTAAGGTACCTAATAATATTACGTAAAGGATTCCCCGTTCTTTCTTTATAAATTCGCACACACGTAGCTCTGGTGGGCTGAACTGAAGTATTTTATTTTGCGGTCGAATTCCACGAAAGATAAGGCTCTCCCCCCCCACCGAATGTTGTCCCAAGCCCTGTGTCATGGTCTTGAGTCATCATGGGTTTGTTATTATGCTTACGAGTAACTTCTAGCCGGGTCGACTTTTGGGGGCTTGTCATTCCGTGAGGCGGCGACAGAGCATGATGCAGCACTTTGCGATCTGACAGTCGGATTGCATTTTGTGTATATTCTCAAGTGTATAGTGTATAGACCGGTTTATCTGGACGACGCCTGATTTATTTGGGTCATATATTCTGGAGTTCCTGGGTGATGCTTGCTTTAAATGTGATTGAAGTCCGACAGTTGAATTGTATTGTGGCCAAGTGAATTGCAGAATGCTTCAGCTTGTCTGCGGTGGCATCCAGTCCCATTTCCTCTTTTTCTCCGTCCCAAAATCCCCTAGTTGCCAATGGAGCATCCGAAAATAAACTCGAAAGGGGTGAAAATTCCTTTCCAGCTAGCAAAAGATGTCTTTCTTGTCCGGTTTTATATTTTTTTCGCCTTCCTCTTGGTTTATTTTGTTTGCTTTTGGCACACTTTGAGTTTATTTTTAAAACAATTTCCACTACTGTTTGCATTGGGTTCGCGTTTATGGCTGGCGAAATATTCCCATAAAAGATGCGGAAAATGTCGGCACTGACAAGGTGATAACTGCTCGATCTTGCCCAGTCAACAAGATAAATAATAATCGATTCTTTAAAGAGTTGCTAATGGATTGAATGGGCATGGGAATTTGAAGCAGCGATCAACATTCCAGTTCACTCGTGAATGATTAATGTATTTTTTATGGGTTTACAATTTTTATTATATGTATGTATCTTAGCCCTCACAGCTTATAGCAACTGAATGAATATATAGTGGTAACAAGCTAAATTTGACCAAATATACTGATGCATGGTCACACTGAAAATATGTATTTGCATTCTTGGGATTATAATACATTCCCTACTTAGGAAAAGCTTTAGAATTTATATTGAACATCTTGTGATATTTGCAATGTGCAATAATTGGTTCTTTATGTATCTTTGTCTGGCATTTTTCTGCCTCCAATTATTTATTGTTCGCCTCGGTTCGGAAAATGTTTGGCCTGAATTTAATTTGAATTTATTTCTGTCCTCCCCAGCAACCAAAACTGCATAAACATTTGGATTTTATTTGCCTTCATTCTGAGTTTAATATGGTGTTTGCTATGTTCTCTGCTCCTCTCTATTGGATTTGTTTGCTGTGGTTTGGGGAAAACACATTTCTTCATGATATTCTGACATTTTTGAGGGGCTTGTGGGCGGGTGGAATCACCTTTCCGCCGCCCACCTTGTTTAACCTTTACCATTCCATCCACATTTCCCATTTAAGTGAGCTTTTAACGAAGAGGCTCACGAGATTTCATCAGCGAGTTGTGTAAATTTGATGCACTCGAAAAGTGAGAAGACAAATACCACTAAAGAGGATATACCCACTCACACACACGCACGAGTTACGCACACTTACGCACTCACCTACACACTTAAACGCTTTATTTCGTTTTCAAGGCAAATCGTAAAATTTCTGCAAATACTTTGCTCGTCTCCAGTCTCTTTCCCTCTCTTGTGTGTTCTTTCTCTTTTACTTTGGTATCCTGGCAGGCCTATTATTTATCCTTCTCCCTCTGAATGTGTGTGTGTGAGGGTTTGTTTGTAAGTTCGTGTGTCCTTTTTTATGCCCATCACGCAATGGCTTTAGTTTTATGCCGAAATTAGCGAATGTCGACTCGGGCAATGCCAGCTCATATTTGTGAGATATAGGATAATGCCTTGGAGGTACAGAGGAAAACATGAGTTTAAGACGCACAACGTTTTTGATGAAAATTTACTAAATTTTGCATAAATTTCAGCTGCATGGTCACACAGTAAATTTCTTTTCTAAGCTAATAGAGGGAAAATTAGTAAATCTATTTTGAATCAAATTATGATTGCTGATTTTAATTGCTAAGTGCGGAAAGTAGCAAATTTAAAGAAATATTGCTCATCCGCCATGCTGGCTACATTAATTTTTCTACATTCCTTACTTAGTTTTACTGAAATTTTAGCTGTACGGTCACACTGTAAATGTCCTTTTCTTGTCACATTAGCTTAAACATTTATTGGAGCTGCTTGGGGGAATGAAAGAAATACTGACTGGTTTAAAAGTGCAGCAAATAGCAAATCTAGAGGAATATTGCTCATCCGCCATGTTAGTCAAATTAAATTGTATATTTGAGTCTTTGCTATAAAAAATGGTCTTTCTGTTCAAAAGAAAACTATTTTTGAGTTCCTACTATACCGGAAATTGGGAAAGCCATGAGATGTTGTTTCTAACTGATAAACAAAAATATTTTTGGGGCCTCTTTTTACGACTTTTTTTCCTGTGGAGTGGGGGATAATTTCTTTTGCCCATGCATCGATTTCCGCTTTGCCCATTTATGACTTTTTTTGTTCCTTTTCATTATATCGGTCATACTTTTAGGCGTCTGCCAGGCAATAAATAAATACCAAAGTAATACCTGGACATTGGTAATACGAAGTCGATTTGGCCTTATCATCACTATCAGCTGATTTGTATATTTCGGGTTCAACGTTTGTGCTAAGTTTTGGTAGACAGAAAAAATAGATTATGCATGACAAAAATAATATGGTATGCTCAAAATGTACTCTTTTATATGGGGGGAAAGGTAGTTTTTGAGTGGGAGAGTGGGTTTTATTTTTTGCACCGCTCAGCTGATTTGTTTTGGCATAAAAACAATAATAAATCGCTAGTGAATATGAGAGAAATATATATATTACCATTTGCACTCAAAAGTCAGTCCGTAGAACGAGTGCTTTTGAGTGGAAAGTGCTCAGAACTCAATGCGCCGGCGTTGCTCTCCTCTCTTCTGACTCAGAATTCCCGGCTCTCTGGGAGAATTGCTCTCCCCATTTTTGGCGTCGCTTCGCTGCCGCTTTGAAAAAAGCCTTTGCTTTCGAATTTCCACTCATTCGTCTCTCAAATTTCGCAGCGCTCACTTCACTTTTTCCGTGCACTGCTCCCCGAAAATACAAAAAATATAAGAAATTATAACTTGAACCGAAAAAACAGAGAGGCGCACTAACTAAAAAATAGAAAAAAAAACTATTAACTAAACTCTGCCGCCGCCGCCGTTGCTATCTCGCTCGCACCTCTCCGATCGCCGCGCCGTGCTTAAAAACAATCGCCGATTGACGTTTTGTTTTACTTCGCCAGCTGCCGTCGAGTTGAGTCGAAGTGCAAAATAAATAAAGTTTAATAAAACGCTAAGTATCAGAGCAAAGAAATGTACTAACCAAACAAGCCCAAACGGAACTGTAAATATTTAAAATAACTACTCAAAATACAAACCCACGAAACTGAACATCCAAAGTTCAAAAGGTAAAAGATCAACCAAAGTTAATAAATTACATAAAAAGCCTCAAGTTTTTTTATACCGCCTAGTGAAGCTCGTGAAAAATAATAAAAAATGTCAGCAAAAAATAAAACAAAATACAAAAAATTGACGAAAATAAACTTAATCACACACACAAGCGGGGTTGCGTATACATATTATAAAAACATATAATTGCTATTTTAATCAGCCGCTGTTTGTGTGTGTGAGCGATTATCAAAATCTGAAACGGTCCAGAACAAATCTAAAAAAATCAAAAAAAAATCGAAAAAAATCAGAAACCCATTAGAAAAGTGTGCAAATGTTTGTTACCCGCCCGGAAAGAGAAAAGCCATCCGAAAATTAATAAACGATCAAATAAAAATAAAATCAAAAGTAGATTCAAATAAAAGAGACTAAGTTTTACACAACACTCGTTCCTAACCTGTAAAGTCCTCTGCTGCTGCGCTGCAACTGCGACGTCGACTGCAACAAATTGCATTCTGCGTGCATTGTCCAAAAAAAAAAACAGAAAAGAAAACAGAAAGGAAAAAGAATTGCTCTCTCTTCATCTCTCTCTTTCTTCGCCTCGCTTTTCGCCACATTGCACTTGCAAATTTGCATTACATAAATTTGCTGAGCACTTGCATTTGTTTATTAAATGTTAATCGGCTGTTTTATGGCCAAGAGTGCGTGTAATTAAATTACATTTCTGCTGCAATCGATTACACAACCCCCAGTAAACACAAAACACAATTCTCAATTCTCCACTCTTTTGATCTCTTCCTTTTTCACTGTCTTTTCGTTCATTCAATTTACTGCACACACACACACTCACAATCGCAGTCAATTACTGCTATTTTAGGGGGGCTCTGCTCAGGAAGAAGAAGAAGGGGGCGGGGCAGGGGGCCACCCGTTAATGCCCTGCAATTGAAGGAGGAAAAAAATAAAAGGGGAGCGAAATATAAAAAAAGGAAAGAAAGAAGAGCGAATTTACAGCCTCTCGCTTTTCAGACGATGACAATTTGTGTTTGTTGTCGTCCGCTTGTTTTGTTCCTCTCTTTTTATGGTCGCCGATTTCTCGTATCTCTCTTCCGTTCTTCGACGCAATTTGTTACACAATAAGAAAAAGTGTTTGATTGCATCAAAGAACTCGAAAAAAGAATTTTCCAAACAAGAACGTTTTTTCGAAGTTCGGAAGGAGCTGATTCATGGTATAGTCTCAAAAATGCTTACTTCTAGAGACGTTCCAAAAATATTCTTAAATTTAAAAACAAATGTGCTATCTTCTAAGTTCTAAATCTAAAAAACGATCTGGTTGTTTTCAAAATTCTCCCAAAAATTGGAGATTCTAAAAACGGGAACCAGTCAAACAGTTCACTTTGCCGTTGTTACGCTTTATTTGTTTTGTTTTTTACTCAACTGCAGCTTGTTTAATTGCGCTGGGTAATTAATTTGTGCATTTGCGAAAATCGTGGGGAAAAGAGGCGCGGCAAAAAACATCAGGCGATCGAGCAGCGCTGCTGACTTCGCACTTGAGAATCCATCAGAACTCTTGAAGATTCGCTATCCGATTTGCGATTCACGATCCACGTTCCACATTATACATTTCACATTCGAGATTCCACCTCAAAATCGAGTTGCACAGTTCAAGAGTTGAGAGGAAAGATCGCGGGTGCACTTTCTATCTGTATTCCTTATCAGCAGTTCCACTCGTTCTCGAACATTTCATCCAATCATCAGCACTTCAAACAGCCTGGAGTGTTTGTTGCCGATGCCTGTTACAAACATCAGCGGTCGTAATAATAGCACCATCCTAAGTTCAAGTATTCGAGAGAGTTCTAAAGTATACCCCGTGAAATTATCTTAAAATCAGTTATTTAATGGACTTTCTTGACTAATAACCTACCTTTAAAGCAAATATCCAACTATTTTGTTAAAACAGAAAATTTTTGCAATTAAAAATGGTTATAATTCCTTCAATTGTGACATTAGTAATAGATTGTAACAATAATAACTGAGACAATCATGAGATAATGGCTGCGTAATATATCATAGCTTACTCGTTAAACTAACACGCCTTGCACCTTAAATTCAATTAGTTCAAAAGGCCCATTAAATATATAATTTTAAAGTTTTCATTCGAGTACATTGCTTCTCGCATACTACAGATGTGCTACACGATATCATTGATTAGTTCTAGACGCTTTAATCATTGTTTTCAAGTCGCTAGGTTCATTTCTGCAGCACTCCAGATTAACTAATATATTAGTCTAGCGAAAAAGTGTCCAAAAATAGCCTTGATTCAACTGGTTTTATTTTATAAACCCCTTTCTCCGAATTAGACTGGCGTAATGTTAGTGCTATTATTTCAACCGTAGCTGTACGCATTTACTTGAGTATTTTTGGGGGCTTTTAATTAATAATGTGATGTAAGCCCCCTCTGTGAAAAGGGGGCCAATCCACCGGTAACGAGTGTCAGTTCTAACTGGTTGCAACTGGCCCCAACAATTGGCGAGCTCAACAAGCAATTTTTGAAGCAATTATTTAAGTATAGCGGTAGACTAGTTGTATCTATGTATATCGGTTGGGAGGTTGTATCTTTTGTTGTCCACTCAGTGCCTTCCGGTTTAACGGCAGGTGGGTGTGTTCCTTTCCAGGGGCCTATAATACTGCGTACATTTTCTCAGTTTTCCTAATCAATCGATTTGCTTAGAATCGAATTACGCAACACCCAAAAGTCGTGTGACATTGAGCCCCCTTTTCCGCCTCCAGAAAGTGGGCTGGTCACCTCTGAAGAAATCGTAGATCTTCAATTGTCCAGTGGACAGAAGACGGAAGACCCTTCACTTCAATGTCGAGAGCTAGCTGCCCCTCTATATTAACTGCTTCTCGAACGACGTATTTTCTACTATTTCACCAGAGGGACGAGCCCCCAAAAAAGAGTCGTTGCTGCTTCTTCTACCAACTGGAAATTATAAATAATGCTCGGCTGTTTGTTTTGGCGGTGGTGTTGGTGATATTCCGCCTCATCATGTCCAGCACTCGAGGCCGGGGCACAAATATAGCGCGGCTATCGTGCGATGGCGCCTTTATCGCCAGATCACTCGTAGCACGCATTCCACGGGGGTTTCACGGGGGCCCCACGGGGGCTTCACGCGGCCGTCGCTTGACTCTCAGCCACTTTGTGCATGCACAGCATTTTTTATAAGGCTACACTGGCCCAGCTATACGTCCATAAAAAAACGTAGGCCCGAGACGATGTGCCGTGCTGAAGATCAGGCTGAGTCGGCCGACCGCGCGAACGCCCGAACGCCCGTATCTTATCGAAAACAAAACTGGAAAAAAATAGTTCCTGAGACATCACATCATACCAGTGTTGCCGGGTTCTCTACGGATTTCTTGGTCTGGGCTTTCAGTTCCACCGGATTACTGATTGCACCCTATATGGCTTATCAATCTGGGTCTGTTCCCGCTGTTGTTCTTGTCATTTCGCCATGTTGTTGTTGTTGTGACACACCCACCTAGTTCCATTTGCTATCTATCACAAGGGGAAAAACATTTTGAGCGATGCCCAGCCGTTGTCGTCGGTTTTTTGATTTCGCTCGGATAATTGATAAGGCATAGGTGGTGAGTCTCGAAAATCGGTCTGGCATTGGGGAAACGTGACTTATCGGCGGGCGAAAATTTTCCAATGGCAATTATGAAATCTAGGAAACCGCCCAGAAGTCGCTTACTCGGAGTAGGAATGATCGGTGATCACGTTTGAGGACTTTTAACTGCAATAGAGGTGTACAAAAATTAGTTTTAGGGTTTTTTACAAATATTTTATAGTGACTGATGATTAATTTGACAATAATCTTCCATTGAATACATTTTTTATTAATTTAAAAAAATCATAAGTTACAAATTCGAATGCTATTAAAATCCTAGAAAAATTTAATCACAAATTAAAGATACGATAGCCCGCCTTTATCTTACAAAGTCTCAGTAAAATCATAATGCAGGCATTGCTGAACACTCTTATCAAAAACAGAACTTGATAAGTGATATTAACGTTTTTAGAAAACGGTATTGTTTTCTTTTCCGTGTACTCAAGCGAATGGTAGGCGAAAATTGCTAGTTACTGTGAGGAAATTCCGGCTCAATTCGGCTCATTAGGGGACCCGTAGAGTTAATTAAGTCCGGTTAATTGGTATATACTAACCCAGAACAATTGCCAAGCAGTTGTGCAGCACACATTGGACTCTCGCTTTTGAGATACAATGTATGCAGATGTTTCATTGTTCGAACGAATGCCGCGAATCGCTTTTTTCTCTCGCCGTGGTGTAACAAACGAGTGCAACGCGAATAAGTTACCGAAAATAAGCATTTCAATTAAACCCAATCGAAACGCGCTTTGTGCCTCTTCATCTTGCAGTAATCTTGAGAATAAACATGAGATATACTCACTCGCTCAACAAACGGCGGCAAGTGAGCAAAAGGAACTACAACAACCAGCTGAAACCGAGAAGGAGCCAGAGAAATCAGCCGTAGATCCAGAAATAATCCTGCGGGAATCCAAGGAAACAGAAAATAAACCCATACCCATTGAGGTCGAGGATAAACCTCTGGAAATTGAGAGCAAGGAAGCGGAGAAAATAGCTTTACCAGAAACCAGAAAAGTAGCTGCAATAAACAACAACCCACCAGTAATCGATCAGATAAGGCAACTGAGCAACGAGAGCAATCCCCTGAAGCAGATCCTGCAGGCGGAGTTCCTGATCAAGCGGGAGAATCACTCGCCAGGACCGCGAACCATTACCGCCCAGCTGCTCAGCGGGGGAAGTAACAGCGGACTGCGTCACGAGGAGAAGCGTCCCAAGTCGGTGACCGCTTCCGTCTTCCGTCCGAGTTCTGCTCCACCTTTGACCCCAACCCCAGTAGCAACCCCACCGCCACCGCCCGCAGTAGCAGCGGTCCTCTGCAAGAAGAATCCACTCCACTCCGTGGAGCCCACTCTGCCGCCCACCACCACCGCCACGGCAGCCATAATCTCCTCGAGCAATCAGCAGTTGCAGATCCCACAGCCCAGTCATCTGCAAAATACCCAGCAACCAGCTCAAGATATGAATAAAGGATTCTGCTCGCTCTTTGCTGACGATGGACGAGGTCTGACAAGTAAGTAGACGAATTCTTTTTCATATAACTAGGGTATGTTCCAGAAATCTCTATCTATTGGCATTCAAAGTTTGAAGTTGAGCAAGTTACTCCTATTTCTCAAGAATTCGCGTTTCTAATTCCAGAAGTTTCTATCTATAATCATGTAAAGCTTAAATTAACCGAGCAACTCTTGTTTCTCAAGAATTCGCGTATTATGCATACTTTGGCTAATTAAATTGAACAAATTACAAGTTGATATCTCTTTGCTTAAATACGATCTATTGATAAATTGGAATGTTTTCTCTTTTTCAAAATCAAAAGTTCCTGCTCTTATCAAGAAACTGCATTATAATCTAAAGCCCTTGTTGATATCAATATGTGATTGAAAGGTTTTTAAAAATAAAATTGCCGCGATAGCAGGTTTAGCATTTCGATTGATAGAGATTTCTGTTACACCCCCTTCAGCTATATACATAACTCAATTCGGTTGTTAGGGAAGGTATAGCTCAATCAGCTGATAACTGTAGAAAATAATAGAAAAACAGGAAAGATTCGCAAACCACTTTGGAGCAGTTTTTGTGTGAAGTGCATCAGGTGCAGTGCTCTGCGTTCAAGGCTAAAGTCAACGTTTTTCAAAGCAAAGCAGCGCCAACTTATACATATGCATTCCGGTTGGCTTGTTTATAAATTCTATGCAAAAATAGGTAAAATCGACGGAAGGCAGGGGGAACTTGGTGACGCGCGCTATTTGATGTGATTTGACGCATTGTGCGATTTGATTGGTCAGTCAGTCAGTCAGTCAGTCAGTCAGTCAGTCTGGCAATCCGACAACCTGGCATTCATTCAGTCAGCTAGTTGGTCAGTCATTCTGGCGATCGCTTTGCCTTTTGGCTCGCTTATCTGCGGCCGCAATTTGCGCAAATAAAACTATTTATTTGTAAAGGCACAAATGCCCCGCGCCAACCCTTCACTCGAAAAGTGCATTAGTAAACAATGTTCGGTTCGCTCGCCTGATAAGTGCACACTATATAGGCACCATACCATATAGTGCTGTACATATACGGAGGGTTATATATTATACGGTATGGTATATGGATTCCCGCCCGTACTTAACCGCAAGCCGGTTGCCGATGCAATTGCCCGGCTCTTATGTCACAATTTGCCGGCATTACGCATACGCAGTGTTGTGCACATGAAACCCCAGGGGATCGTTTATTGAAAGATTAGAGTTTACCGGTGTTGGGTTTGTTTTTCAAAGTGCAGATCGCGGTTATGGAATCGGTCAATATATTAACGGCACTGTAAAGTGGGTTATCTAAGGCAATCAATGAATTATTGTGTATACGCAGTGTGTAACAGGGAAACCTTTTCTGGTTCACTCTAATATATGCCAAATAGATTAGTAGAGGGTAGGATATAATAGGCTCTATTAAAATTCTGAGCTTGCATGAGTAACTTATTATTTTTTAGTGATTATCATTTATGGAAGTAGTGTCTATTGAGGGATTTCTTTTTATAGAATCCGTAAAAATAGTTATAGTTCTGTTTTTTTTATGGAAAATCATACAAATTTCCTATCTACACTTTCCGCTAGGCATCATATGATAAAATTATTTAGAAAATTGTCACCGTTTGTTTTGCCCACTATTTTTCTTTCTCTATGGAAATATTTGTGTATATCAGATGCTTTTTTTCTTCTGCCCATCGAGTGAATTTTTCCGCTCTTTTTTCTGCTGCCGCCTGGTGACAAAAACAGAAATATGAATATTAACTTGAGCCAATTAATATGCTAAGCGATGTGGCTGTCATCGGGGGGAGAAGAGGGGTCCTCGAAAAAAGAGTGTATTTTTTGGCGCGTGTGCCAAGGTCCGTCGGTGGATCAAGCATGTGTCTCATGTGCCCCTCTCCAAAACCGTACACCCCATCTCCAAGTCTCCGAGTAGCCCAGTATTTTAGACACTTTTCAAGTGGACCTGCAGCCAGCCCCTAATCGCTTTCGTTTTCGTTCAGCTTCGGCCTCTTTGTGTTGACATTTTGCTGGGCCTGCAGACGCGGATATATAGAGATACTTTACTTTACTTTACTCGACTTTCTTCCCACCGCATCGTCTATATTTATTTTCGTTGCGTCGCGGAACGTAAATAAACAGGGGAAATGCCTCGGCTTTATTTTCAGCCCAAATCGAATTGCCTTAAAGGGGATGTTTGTTTTTATGTAATTCTTGTCACCGCTGTTGTTTTGGTGTTTGGTATTTGGTATTTTTCCAAACACCTCAAATATTCCGTTCGTTAGCCTAATCAGCAGTTGTAACACTCGATCGGCTGTCAGATACTCGGGTTTTCAAGGCGTTACACTGTGGAATCAGAGATAACCAGGGAGGGGGCAGTTTCGGGGGCTTCTTCTCGATGGCCAAACAAAAGTAACCCGTTGACAAACAAAAACAGAGGGTCCCAGTGTAATTACCTTATGCTCTTATCCGCTCACAATCTACAAAGGCAAATATTTGTAACGATAGCACGGGGGAACACACTCTCGGCCATAAATATCAATTTATGGGCTTTGCTTTCAGTCGGTGGCTGGGCAATTATGCTGTGGAAATGGAAAAGGCAATGGAATATATAGGGATCGAAGGGGAATATGGACAACGCACTTCTATCGTGATTAGCACGTGTGATAAGCACGTCCATCACGACCAGCGCAGCACAAATGTGGACTAAAAAATAACAGGCGGACGTATGGTTGGATTGGATTGGATCCTAATCAGCCGGGGTTCAAGTTCACAGCTGATATGATGATGAGTTCGAGTACGATTTGCAGTGCTCAGTCTGCTGGCTGCTGTGTAAATTGTCAATATTTTTTCGGGCTCTTACATAAAGCTATTATAGACTATAGAATGTACTAGTATCACGCCCTGTTCCCATTTTTCTCTGCGGGCTCTTAAGTGACCGTGTCCGTTGTTTACATCTTTCGATTCTGATTTGGAACTACGTCACATCACGAGTCGCCATCGTCTTCAATTGCAGATGATGACATAAATTTATTTAAATTGAAGCCGTTTTGCTCTTGGCTTTCGTCTTTTGGGTTTGAGGTTGAGTTCTTCTAGTGTGCCGTAGATTCCTTCGCAGTCACACGCCTCGAGCATGAATTTTGGGTATGAGTTTGGTGTGCGTGCTAATGTGGCAACCTGTTTCCTCAAAAACTTTCGAATATAAAACACAAACCCACGCCTCAAGTGCACCGAATGTGGCTCAAGTGCAGAGATGCCTTTCACAAGTGCCTCACGACCGACCTCTCATCGGTTGCACAGGGAAAAACATGGCGTTCTCTAGATAATAACAGTTTGGAAAGGCTTAACGATGTATTTAAAATCATTAGAGAAATTCTTAAGATCATAATTTGATCATCAGTTCTTCATAGAACAGAGTTTCTTCAGAGCTCTTGAATATTTTAATACTTTAAGACCTTTGCATTACCAATATTTTTCCCCGTGTAACTGGGTTACTTACTGACCGGGTGACTCGATGACTGGGTGACTGGATCACTGGGTGATGGCCAAGTCTCAGCTGCGGCTGCACTGTTCTCCTTAGCCTTGCGTGTAGGCCCAGTTAGCCAGTTAGCCGCTAAATGCCATTCCCGGCCTTGCACTTTGGCGAAAAACAACACATTCGATGAGCTGTAATATATAGAAGCACTTTGCAAACATCTCATAAAATGCACTCCTCGATTCCGATATAGATAGACCCCCAATGGACGTTGAATAGGGGCTCTGTTCTGTATTATCATGCGCCATAATTTCTGTTGTTTTTTCCGCAAAAAGCTTTGCCAACGTTGAGTAGCACTCGAGTGCCATAATTACAAGTCGCACTGCCGGGTTGGGGGCTCCATAAAGTAATGGTGCGGTTTGCGGGGGGTTAGACCTTTGGGCGTGCATTGTTAATTAATTTGTTTGTGTCGAATGCAGCGACCGCAAGAGCAAGCAGATGCCGGGGCAGCTCCAGCTACAAGCTGTGCAAATCCCTTACACACCGCTAATCTGATCTTTATTGTCGCTTCCCTGAAAATGGCATTGGAAAATGTATTGCACAGGGAAAAAAAAGCATTCGTTTGTTCTATATCTCAAAATAGGAGTTTTAGAGTGACCTTTTCCCTTTTGCATGCACAAGCTTACTTAGTGTGACCATACTGGCAAATATCATGTCGGAGTTAGGTGGTTATTGATGTGAAGTTTAATTTGGTAAGATTTTATAGATTTTTCCGAGTGCAATATGCATTAACTAAGGCTAGTGTGGGTTGGTGAAGAGCCGCAAACCCTTTCCAGGCAATCTGCTTACTATATTCTGGCTTATATGGCTGCCCGGTGGCAGTTGCCGCAGTTGGGATTTATCCGCATTATATATGGCTCTTTGATAGAAGCGCCTGAGCCAAAGGCAAACAATGCACTTGGACTTGCATTTGAAATTCTATTTGGCTTGCGGTCTCTCCGTTGTTTTAGTTAGTTTTTCATTTCCATTTTGCAACTTAATAGTCGGCACACACAGGCGGTTGGGACCAGTTTTATTAGCATACCATCTAGTATAGCAAACCCCATGACGGGAATGGGATTCGAATTGGGATGGGGATGGAAATGGGGATGGGTATGGGTTGATAGCTGAGGCTCGGCTTTAGGAATTTCTGTCCCAGATGACGCACAGCCCGAATCTCGCGGGAAGATCGCCCCTGGTTCAAGACCCCCATATTGATAAGCGCCCTTGCACCTGATCTGGGGCGATGCACCCGATAGTTATTTAATTCCGTAAAAATAGTCAGAGTTCCTGTTTTGAGGATTGGATGGGATTGCTTGTTTTTCGCACCGCTTCGCTTGCATATTTATTCCGCGTACGTCAATAGGGCCAAAATGCTGATTAATGAGTCGCCCGGCCATAAAAATCATGGCTCTGCTTCGATTCCACTGTGGAGGCAATTGGAGCGACTAATTCACGAGGGGAGCGTTCAATTAGATTCAATTGAGAGCTGTCAATTAGGGGCGACTCAGGCGAGCGATAATTGAAATTTCGGCAGCACAGGGTTTCTTTTTCTTTTACCGAACAGAGTTAATTAACAGTAGACCAACAAAAACCGAATTGAGATGTAGCACGGCAGCGCGAAACTAGGTGAAACCGCCACTAACTGCATATGTTTTCTGTCTTTTCTCAATTTCAGTGCTTAAGGAAGAACCCGATGATTTGTCCCACCACCTGGCCTCCACCAACTGCATCCAGCTGGACGAGATGACGCCCTTCAGTGACATGTTGGTCGGCCTCATGGGCTCCTGTCTGCTGCCCGAGGACATCAATTCCCTGGACTCGACCACCTGCTCCACGACGGCCAGTGGCCAGCACTACCAGAGTCCCAACAGCAGCAGCACCAGCAGCAGCAGCAATACTGCAGCAACCAGCAATACCAGTAGCAGTAGCAACAGCTATGCCAACAGTCCGCTCAGCCCACTCACACCTACGCCCACTGAAAGGAATACCAGTCATCAGCAGCAGCAGCAACACCAGCCGCAACACAACCAGCAGCAGCAGCAGCAACACCAGCAGCAGCAACATCATGCCCAGCACCACGACAACAGCAACAGCAGCAGCAATATTGATCCCCTGTTCAACTACCGCGAGGAGTCGAACGACACAAGTTGCTCGCAGCACTTGCATTCGCCTAGCATCACCTCAAAGGTGGGTTTCCTTAGATCTAAACCCCTTAATTACCCCTAATAACCACAATTTCCCTTGTGTTCCAACAGAGTCCCGAGGACAGTAGCCTGCCATCGCTGTGCAGTCCCAATTCGCTGACCCAGGAGGACGAGTTCTCCTTCGAGGACTTTGCCATGCGTGCTCCCTACATCCCCATCGATGATGATATGCCCCTGCTGACGGAGACGGATCTCATGTGGTGTCCACCAGAGGATCTGCAGGCCATGGTGCCCAAGGAGATCGATGCCATACAGCAGCAGTTGCAACAGTTGCAGCAGCAACATCACCAGCAGTACGCCACCAGCAATACTGGCTACCAGCAGCAGCAGCAGCAGCAACAGCAGCAGCAGCAACACCAGCAGCAGCATTTCTCCAACTCACTGTGCTCATCGCCAGCCTCAACGGTCTCGTCATTGTCGCCGTCGCCGGTGCAACAGCAGCATCAGCAGCAGCAACAGGCGGCGGTCTTCACCAGCGATTCCAGCGAACTGGCGGCATTGCTGTGCGGATCCGGGAATGGAACCCTTTCGATTCTGGGTGGAAGTGGCGTTACCGTTGCGGAGGAGTGCAACGAGCGACTCCAGCAGCAACATCATCATCAGCAGCAGCAGCAACAAAATAGCAACGAGTTCAGGACCTTCCAGCAATTGCAGCAGGAGTTGCAATTGCAGGAGGAGCAGCAGCAGCGACAGCAGCGCCAGCATCAGCTGCAACAGCAGCAGCAGCAGCAACAGCAGATACTGAGCCTCAGCATCGAGTGCAAAAAAGAAAAATACGATGTGCAAATGGGAGCCAGTTTATGCCATCCCATGGAGGATGCATTTGAGAATGACTACAGCAAGGACTGTAAGTATCTTGGGGAAAAAGAGTAGCGAAATTACGAAGTATATTGGAATCCTTAGGAATATTAGGTTCTAAAGAATTCGAACAGGGGAATAGGTCTTTAAAAATATAATCAAAAATAGCTAAGACTTTAATTGTTCTGTTTATGTTATATTTTAACAGACTGTAGACTATTTTTGTTTATGGACACTTTTAAAAAGAGAGATTATAGAACGACTAGTCAGTCCGCAGACTAAATATAAAAAAACAAAAAAGTCAGAGCAATTGAGGGGTAATTATGGAGTGGAAATTTACGAGACTTTCGTTCTTTAATAGAAAGAGACTTTTGATAGATCTAATAGAGCTGAATAGATTGATTTACGGCCTTTTGGGACCTTCCTCTCCGTGTTGGCTTTGGAAATATTCCACACTTTTGCCTCCTGCATTTGGAGGGGCCCAATTTTATGGCACTTCCCTGGCTAAAAATAACCGTGGAAACTTGCTTTATTTTTTATGATATGCTGCCAACGCACACGCACACGCACTCCAAACGCCTACATGTAAAAATAGAGGGAAACATGAAGAAAATTTCAGAATTTTTGTTTCGTGTCGCGGAAGATGTCACTTTGGGTTGGGTTTTATTATTTTTTGTTTGTTTTGTGTCGGGGAACTGCGGGAGAGCTAATTGATGTGGGTCTGCCGCTCCACTCCAGTGGGTTGCAAGCGATTTGCGTAATTTTCACACATTGCTCTCTTACCTTTGACACATGTCACGGCACGAGGTCTGTGATTGATGCCCAGAAACTGACGGAATCGGTGGCATCAACCCCTGGCCTTGTCACTTGTATTGACTGCAAGTGCTGGGATATATGTCAGGCAGTAAAAAAGGAGGGGAATATCGGAGGATATTGACAGATGCCTTTAGGCCTTTATGAATTTTCCACCAGCTAATCGCCACTGATTTATGTCACACACACCAGGCGAAAAAGCGAAACGAACTGTAGATATTAGCTACCTAATATATAGACACAAAGGCAGGCAGATATAGATATATTATATGGAATTTGCCCACCTATTTATGTGCAAAATGCTTGAGACAGCCAAATATTATTGTTTTAAATTGGCACCAATGTCATGGGCAAAGGAATTAATTTTTGGCTGGCCATTGGATTCAATAAATTTTAAGATTAGACAGCACATTTCCATTAAATGCTACTTGGTTTCTTATTAACTTTGGATTTGCTTTTACTTTTTAGCCACAAACCTGGATTGCTGGGACTTGCTGCAGATGCAGGTGGCGGAGGCGGCTCCCGTGAGTCCCACTCAAGCCTCATCGCCGGCCCCCTGCAAGGTGACCACCATCCAGTTGCTCCAACAGCAGCAGCAGCAATTGCAGCAGCAGCAGCAGCAGAACATCATCCTGAATGCAGTGCCATTGATTACCATACAGAACAACAAGGGATTGATGCAGCAGCAGCAGCAGGAGCAGCTGCAGCAGCCCACTTTAAAGCTGCTGAATGGAGCCAACCTGTCGCCGGTAACCACCAAGGCCACCATTCGCCTGGTGGAGAGCAAGCCGGCCACCACGACGCCACCCCGAGTGGCCAAGGTGAGCCTCGTCCCCCAGCAGCAGCAGCATGGAAACAAGCGACACCTAAATAGTGCGACAGGAGCGGGCAATCCCGTGGAGTCGAAGCGCCTGAAGAGCGGCACCCTCTGCCTGGATGTCCAGTCCCCGCAGCTCCTGCAGCAGCTGATTGGCAAAGATCCTGCCCAGCAGCAGACCCAAGCAGCCAAGCGAGCGGGAAGCGACCGGTGGCAACAATCTTCGGAGAACAAGCAGCAGAAGCAGCAACAGCAGTCCAACTCGGTCCTGAAGAACCTGCTGGTCAGCGGACGCGATGTAAGTGCCGGTTACTGCATTGTGCCCATGCGGCCCAAGAAGCAGCTGGCCAAGGTCTAGACTCTCGGGTCCCAGGACAAGAGAACGACCTTCCACCCGCCTCTCAATTAGCTAATGGAAGCACTCACAGCCGGCTATGATGATAAAGAAGAGAAAAAGAGATACAACCAAGGATTGTTAGGCTAAGCGAATGGACAAGCCCATTTCTACAATTTGTCTTTGTAAATGGATCGATTTTATATTGCTAAACCTAGGAGATACGACTACCACTGCATCAGCTAAAATGTAAACTTTAAACTTTAAACTGTACACTGTAACCAACAAAGCAACCTCCTCCCGCTGCGAGAGGAAGGCGGGCCTAGTTTTAGTCCGTTTTTGTAGTCCCTAGACCTTAGTCCCTAGATATATGATATATACCTAGACATGTAGCGGATAGATCTAGTCTAGATGTGTAAGAGAGCTGCAGTTGCAGCTGCAGCGTGGACTTTAAAATTATAAATTTGTAGACTATTTAAAATAGTGCTAACCGAGAGCCGAGAACCGATCTGATCCAATGCGATGCAAACCAGAAGAGGAGCGAGCGATTGATCGATCGATCGATAATTTTAAGTTGTAGCTTGGCGCGATTTGTTGATTTCTTTTTAAGTTACCGACCTAAGAACCTAAGCAAGTTGTTAAAAATCTTCTGTTCTGTTGAGCAAAAATTCTGTTGTACATACGACGAGGAGGAGCAGCGGTAGGAATATATACTATTCGAGTAGTTATAGCGAGTGATCACCGTGCCGTAGAAGAGAATCATCACAGCGGATCGCAGACGCACACACACTCTGAACGTAGTTTTTATTAGCGATGTAGACGAGATGAGATGAGGAATGCGAATCAGAGACCGATTGCAATAAAATTGTAAACTGTATAAATTCAAAAAACAAATACGGCAACTTTAAGTTTTTTACTGTGATAGCATTTGCTTTTGTTGTTTGAGTTACCGGCATCCATCAGGTTTATGTTTTCTAGACCTTATCCCTATGATTTCTGTTAACTTATTCGAGCAATTTGTTAGATGTGTAAGCTTTGACTGAGCAAGAAAGAAGCAGCAGCAGCAGTGCAGGAATGCGGATTTGAAAGATCTGATAATCTGATATATATATGATTCAAAGACAAGACGAGTTTGTTTTCGAGTTCATTTTTGGCCTTTTTGTTGTCGTGTGTTGTGAGATACCACGAAAAAGCATGTAAATTGTCAAAATTGTGAACAAAAAGTAGCAAAATTGAAAACTGAAATTCGAGCGCTGAAGGTACAAAAAATCAAAAAAAAACGAGAAAACGAAATCCCTATAGGAAAGTTAAAGGAGGAAGCAACATTTAAGCTAGACAAATATGCACACTAACTCTAGTGAAAAGTCAAAACTAAACAAGAAGCATACAACAAATATACATAGAGCAACTATTAGCAATTAAACAACAATCCTCGTGTTGTCGGCGTTTTCAATCGCACAACACACACATCTAATATATAGATATATATACCTAGACCTAGTTGTATAGATATAGTGCGTATATAGAACAAACCTCGGGTCGCCACTGAAGCTTTAGCCTGGCAGGAGCTTTCGTTTCTTATTAGTTGTCGTTTTTAATTTAGTTTGTAGTTTCTTTGTTTTGTTTTTATTAGCGTTAAATACACCTAAAACGAAGGAGAAGTCAATTTTCCAAACGAAAGAAAAACCAAAAAACATTATCGAACGCTGTGTTTGTTTTCCTTATTGATTTTAATATGATTTTTTATTAAGCCGGGGCCCTTGAATATTTAAAAACCTAAAGAGAGAACACATTGATTTTCCGTCGTGTACTGACCTACATACGTTAAAAGGGGTTGTTATATATGTCGTATAACCAACCAATTCCTCATTGTGTCGCCTGGCAGCTTAATTAACTTTCTGAGGCCTCAAAAACATGGCGTGTCTGACGCACATCGATGGCAACACGAAACCGAAATCATAAATATCCAGCTGGGATATATTTTATATATATATTAAGCTTTGGAAGGCAAACACAAACTTACACGCAACTAGCCCCGAATTTAAAATGCCAGGACTGCCACTATTGACACTGCTTTAGTCAGGCCATTGAATTGGGATTTGAGCCCTGGCAAAAGGACTCTGCTTTCCACTTTCTCCTGCCACATTCTATTTGGCATTCCGATAAGACCCGGAGGCAGCGCGTGCCGCATTTGGGCCTCCCATTCGTATTGATTTTGCACCTCCAAGTTGGTGGGGGAGAAAGGAGAAAGCCCACCCACATCTGGGTGCTATCCCTTTGCCTGTTTTATTTTCCTTTCCGTTGCGCACAGCTGACGCTTCTCTTTTTCTGCGACACAACTTTCACTCTCACTTTGACTTTCACTTTCACTCCGGCCCGGCTTCTCTTCTCGTCCGGACTCTCCTCTCTTTTGTTCCCCGGCACGTGGCTCTTATGTACCGAAAAACCCCCTAAGCCCCCAATTCCTGGCTCGGGTTTACTACTCCGGTTTTATGGCCTACACGAGCTTCCCTTTCTGGGGGCGTCGGACTTTTTGCGTCACAGCCGGAACTTTTGCGTAGTCCCTGCATTAATGAATCGCCCGACTTTTCCATAATTGGCTGCAGCTTCTCGGGAACCCAATTTGCATTATTCTCGGGCGACACATGTGTGTACGTGGTTAAATATTTGCTCCCCACTTAGGAGCATCCATCCTATGCCTCGTTTACTTTATTTACTTTGTTACTTATGTTTTGTGTTTGTCCAGGCCAGGCGAAAAAAGAAAGCTTCTCTGGTTAAATAGAACAATTCATAGGAGTAATTGCCAGATAGATCAGATCGTAACCGCATCTACCTCGTGTGGCAAAGTAAATCGAACAATTGAAACTGAAACCGAAACTACCTCCGGATCAGCCATCAAAATAGTAACCTCAAACTAAGGCCAACAGAAACCAGAAGAAAACCAGACGCCCCACTAGGAAATTTTTACTGTTACTATACTATATATATGCTATAGAAAATTGACAAGCAATCCTCGATATATTTAACTAGACAAATACCAGACAACCTAGCGTGTATATTCCTCTCGATAATCATTTAGCCAGTGCTCCAAATTGGGGTCTTGAGAATATTTGAATAAAAAATAATTATAGCCCGAAAAGACTGCGAGCCGAAAACTCTGAAAAATTAAAAGATATACACATAGCGCGGAACTTATACATAGATCGTAAGCAGGGATGTACATAAGGAAACACCAGAAAACCAGCTAGTAAGCTAGGAGAACTCTCAAAATTAATCGATGTGGCTTTAACTAAACTTAAACTATAGGTCTCCGAGCACGGGGAGTAGCCAGTAATCTGCCTAATATTTAGCTATGATATCGAGATAGTATTAACTAAAGCCCGCGCAAGTCAAATTCAAATCGACTAACGATAACAATAACAATAACGACTTTGTAGTAGACGATCACGGATCCCAATCATCACATTTAGTTGAAATTTTTCGCGTTACGTATGACAGAGGGAGAGAGAGAAAGGTAGGGAAAAAGAGGGTTACGAAATCGAGAATGGGGAAGATGGGTAGCTTTATCGCGACGGAGTGCAAATTCAAGAACGAGAATCGAACAGAAAGTACATACAATACCACAAATATACCACATATACCTCAGTACATGCATAAGTACGATCGTGTGGGCCATTCGGGTTGGGTGTATATGTCATATATATATCCCCCGGATCGGCGCTTACTTACATACATACCTCGTGTATACATATAAACATTAACTAAAATATACATACATATACCTATCCTAAAGCATACGCCTACTCCGACTTTTGATAGTTCAATACACCTTAGTGAATGTTGTGTACCGACCCTTTGATAACGAGCGTTTTTTACTACCTCCAATTCTTGTTGTGTGTGTATCTCGCATTTATAGCAAAGAATTAATTAGATCCCCAGAAGCTAAGCCTAAAAACTAAACCCTAAACCCTAAACTAAACTAAATTAAAGCTAATGCAAGTCTAGAGAAAAGTAAATTAAAGTAAACTAAACTAAATGTTGTGTCATTTTTATAGCCTACCTATGTGCGTCGAATACCTCGGAGAAAAAGCTTCAGTAAAGTAACGAAAAGTAAAGTAAATTTAGTGAAATTTTGTGACTCACCCCAGCAGCATCTCCCCCAAAAATACAACTTTATTAGGTGTAATTTCCCGGGCTAGCAAATTTAATACTATATAACACACACACCCTTGACATATCCGTTTACTGTAGCCCCTCGTTTTTGGCCAACTCATCATAACTCAAAGTGAAGAAGTCAAGGTGACAAGCACTTTGTGGGCGTTGCAATTGATTTGGCGGCTGGCTGATTTTGATTAATGTTAGGATTAGAATTCGGATTCCTTATCCCAGCAGTCAATTTGAAGAGTTTTCCCGACTGCCTAGCCGTTTTGCCTTGATTAATTGTGCAGGCATTATGTAAAGTTATATTATGATGGCTCAAGTCAACAGGTTGCAGAGGTTACAGAGTTGTGTCTACAGAAGTAACCTTTGGCCCCGAGACTCATTTGTCAGAAGTGGCGAAGAGAAGAACAAATGAAGAGTCATTTTCATGGGACATTTGCTTTTATTTGCCATGCCAACAAATCTCGGTTAATTTGCAACAATTACTTGTGTGTTTTGTCGACAGACAAAGCTGCTTATATGAGGCCCAAAAACTGGAACCCTATCCCTCATAAGCCCCACCTCCCACCCACACTAAAAAACACCGAGAATACCTCCAATTCCACAAGATGTTAGCGTAATTTGAAAGCCTAGAGCGAAACTAGCCTTGAATTAGACTCGAGTCGAATCGAATCGATCCGATAAGTAAGGCAAAAACTAGTGTGTAAACGCCGCAAAGTATGCAATATTATACATATATACACCTATATACATAAAAATATATATATACAAGATGTCAAGCAACTTATACATATACAAGCGAATGTAGTACGATACGATATGGCATATGATATGATATCTGGATTATAAAGTATTTTAATAAACTTTTAATAAATATTTTAGTAAATCCAATAAAACAAGAAAAATAAAGCCGAAAACCCCCAGCAAAGCAACTGATCCAGCAACTAAGAGGAAAATCAGCAGGGAAACTGTGTTTTTCTTTTGGAAAGTATCTGAGAACGGGCGTCGTCGATTCTTACAAGTCTCTCCCTTCGATTTATGTGCATACATTGGCTGGCCCTCCAGCATATTTGTATTGACAGGCCAGCCTGGGAATTGATTAATCTCCATTCAGCATTGTATATCTGCCTGCTCCACTGACTGGCAATTTATTAAAATCTTTTGATTGGAATAAATGATGCTGCCAGGGCTAATCAAGTTGCCCCAAACTTGTGCTGCTCTGGAATTGAATTCCCCATTGTCTGTCCTCTCTTGAAGTCGGAACCACTTGAGTATGCCGAGCACATCCATACACGGCCAACTTTCTCTCTTATCTTGAGATTTGAGATTTTCGTTTCACTTTCCTTGGCAAATTTGAATCTTTCGCTTCGTTTGCCTGTAAATAAATGACGAGTTTTCGTCACACACGAGCGCTGTGACGAAATTAAATTCCACCTTGGAGAACTCACCCCCTATTTCTGAAAAATATGCCGCGTTGGGTGACAATTGCATTACGTATACGCCACATTATCTCCTTAAAGGAGGCTTGTTGCATGAGTTATTCAAGTTTATTGCTTATTGATTTTGGCCTCTCAGTTTTCAATTTCACCTCGATATGGAAGAAAGCCAATCCTTTCGAGCGTTCCTCCCAAGGGATTTACGCAATAAGAGTCGAGTTGCGAGTTCCGAATTCCGAGTTCAAGAAAATGTTACTTAAGTACATTTGCTGCCTACTTTTCCTTTTTATTATGCGGTGACAGCAGATTTTTCTGCAGAAACTTGAAGGCAAAAGTTTCCCTTTAATTGCTTTTGTTTCTCTATTGGACTTTCGTTTTGGGGGGCCCCCAAACAGGGCGTGGCACGTGCGAGGCGTCGATGAAATGCGATGCCATAAAAAGGAAAAATCCAATTAGACGGCTTTAAACGCAGAGTCCTGCTGCAAAGCCAACTCAGCAGAACACTGGGGAAATCCGCCATAAAGTCGGCTCAAAGCCGCCGTCTTAGACATCAAAATAAAGTGAAACAGCGTTGGAGAGTGGGGACTGCCAATTATTGTAATGCCTTGGCATTTCCGGAAACCTTTACCGTCTTCATCTAATAGTTTCTGCCTTTTGCGTGGCAGCAATTGCCTTTAATAATTTATTAGAGCATATTAGACCAATGTCCGAGCTATGGCAGGCATGCCACACAATATATCAAACAATAAACCTATTACACGGCTCCTACTCTTCTTTATTTTTTTGCCATCGATGATGTCCTGGGGGGCAGTGCGCGTGCCATCGGAGTTTCTGGTCGTTTCGTTACGCATACGCCCTGTCAGCCGGGGACAGGGAAAAATGTTCTTGGGTATTCCCATCGCTGTTTCAGGAGCGAGTTCTTTCTGGGACAGATGTTCTGGCTCCGACTTTCACTTTCTTTGTCCTTCGGTTTGTTTACCCATCGCTCAACTTACTACAGCACTTTCGCCTTCGTCCGTAATTGCTGCAATTAGCACTAGCTGCAATCGAAGACTAACAATCGGCGATGAAAGCTTGGCAAACAGAGGGTCGGGGTGCGGTTCAATGGACTGCAGTTGAACCCTTGTCATCATCATCACACCCGTCGGGGCAATTTTTGGCAGTTTTATCTTCGTCATCGGCCGTTGTCAAAGTCTGCACAGAGAAAAAATATCAGTAAGAGTACGGTTTCTAATATTTTCAAGCTAAACTAACTTTATTTTGAAAGACAGACCTAATTTTGACCTCTTATTTTAGCGTAAGGTTACTCTAAATCCTTTTTGAGGATCGGTCACACTATTAAATTTTCAAAAGTTTTAATATTTAGTCATTGAACCAGATAGACTTAATTTAAATGGTTAAAATATAAATTTTAGCTCAAAAAATGCTAATGACATTTAGAAACCGATATTAATGTTTTTTTTTTTTGTAATAAAAATGCAGGCGGCTGCTTGGCAGCGTTCGAAATTGATATATTCCCCACTTCCTGTCAGTCTGACTGCCGGGAATGAAAATGGGCACTAACGGGTAGCTCTCAAAGCGAAAGTTGGGTCTTTCTTTGTGTCAATCCGAAATCCAAAGCATAATAATGTCCCGCCGCTGGATTCTGTTTCAACGCTAGCAGCAGGACCCATTCCCAGCCATCATTAAAATATGATTTATTGCGGGTATTCCCGCTTCCCCTTTTTGGGGTGGACTTTGCGGCTTGGCTTTTCACTGCCTAAGAGCTTCCTGCTGTGGCTTTTCCACAGGGACTTCCAGGCCTTGAGCGAGTGACTTTAAACATCTTCTTGACTGCGACTTAGCCCCTGATTTTCCGCTCGATTTTCGTTTGACTGTCAAGGTATCAACATCTCCCAGCACAGGTCTCATCGAGTTAATAGGCCCACATTTGCATAGGAATAGCACTGAAACCCAGCCAAAAGTTGCGTTCTCCAGGGAGCCAGAGATGCTGGGAGAATCGGGGAGTAATTTAGCTATAAATCGGTTAATTTAATTTAATTTACGCACAGATTGCGGTGCTTAAGTCATAATTGTAATTTTAATTGTAAGCTATTAGTTATGAATAACAATAAGATTGGAATAAGTAGGGCAATTAGGAAAATCGATCCATTTACTGAGACAAATTTGTACTAATAAATCCCTGAGTGACTTGAAGTTGTGGCGTGCTTCTTACACAGAAAGAAACTTGTTTTGGATATTTATAAAAGTTATCCCCTTTATTAAAGGGCTATTGCATTTTTCAGTATCAAGTTTCTTTCTGAACTTGTTATTTTGTATATCAGCCCTGTTCTAATTTCTTGTTTTCCTCTTTTCTTTTTTTTTTCTGCCCCCAAAAAACAGGCTAGCGAATCAGAACCCATGATGATCGATGATGACAACTCCCTGGAGCAGCAGGGAAGTCCTCTGGGCAAATATGGTTTGCCCCTGCATTGCCACACCTCCACGTCGGCGGTGCTGCGGGACTATCACCACAATCCGCTGATCAGTGGCACCAACTTCCAGCTGTCTCCGGTCTTCGGAGGCTCAGATGCTGGAGGAGGTGATTGCGAGACCGGGTCAGTGGTCTCCCTGGATGACTCCGTGCCACCGGGCCTGACGGCCTGCGATACGGATGCCTCCAGCGACAGTGGCATCGATGAGAACAGCCTGGTGGACGGGGCATCGGGGTCACCACGCAAGAGGGTGCTCCTAACTTCCACTTCCACCAGTGAGCAGCAGGCGGATTCTGCACCCCCGCCCTTGGATGTGACGATCCGCCCAGTGATCCCGCAATCGGCAGAAGAGGAGCTCGAGGGATGCGATGGAAGCAGCAGCAACGCACCCAGCAGGAAGACCTCCATCTCCTTCCTGGACAGCAGCAATCCCCTGCTCCACACGCCGGCGATGATGGACCTGTGCAACGACGACTACATCATGGGCGAGGGTGGCTTCGAGTTCAGCGAGAACCAGTTGGAGCAGGTCCTGGGATGGCCAGAGATCGCCTAGGACGAGTACCATCTTTGCATGCACTGCATTTGAAAAGGGGGCATTTTATTTGGGAAGATAAGAAAACATTGAAATTAAAATGAGCATCAAAGAGAAAGCTAACCAAAAGATTGATTTTGAGCCTTGCGTGAAAGTAGTAGTCCGCACAACCAACCTGACAAGACCTATGTAACCCCACCAACAGACGATTCCCATTCCCCCAACCCCAACCGAACACTTGACCCCTGATGACCCCATGCTAACCGACACACATTTACAAACAGGAAGGGTTAATCACACTTGAATAGTTTTGTAGCCATGTTAACTGCCTAGAACAGAAGAATATACACGTATGTAATTTAGTCTTAATGATTTTCTATATGCAAACCGTTTTACACAACAAAAAGGATGAGGAGCAAATTATTAAGAGGAAATAATAACCATATAAACTACGATATAAATTACGAAAAGAAAATATCTTGGAAAAATGTTCATAGTTTTTGTTGCTAGAAGGCTCAAAAAACAAGTTTTTTGGTGATGGTTGTATTCTGTTTTATAACTTTCAAGCAAAAAAGCTGTGACGGAAAAAAAAGTTTTTGAACACGTTTTACAATAAATATTATAAAAAACAAAAAAACGAAAAAAAAATGTATACATTAATGTTAAATTTAGTTAAGGACTTTAATTTCAATTTCAATGTTTTCAAATGCTACATAAAAAGTTTGTAGCTATAATATTTTTAATATAATTAATTGAACTAAGTAAATATTGTTCCCGATTCAGTTGATCTTAATTTCAGGCTATACTTTGTGCATTTCTACAAATTTACTTTGTGTCAATCATTTTCAATAATTTCTCGATTTTCGTATCCCCTTGAGTACCAATTCCTTATGTAAATTAGTTTTAATTCTGTTTAAGGCGCATTATTCAAAACAAACTGTTTTCTTGCTTAAATCCAAATTCAATCAATGTTCAGTGTTTTACAACTTGTTTAAATATTAATTGGCAAAATAAATATAGAATTCATTTCGATGAAAATTGCATGCAGAAAATCTGTGCGTTCGTTTTTGTCGGGGAGATTGGACTGGAGTCCTTTTCAGAGTTTGGGGATCTTTTGAGTTTTTAAACTAATTCGCCGTGGAAGGTGAATTCGCCTTTACTGTGAAGCAAAGACGCGAACCATGTGCACGGTGAATGTAAAGTATAAGTTTCATGTACAAAATTGTATCTATCAAATGAATATTAGTGGTAACAAAATTAATGTAGCTTTTTTTTTTTTTTTTTTTTTTATTAAGTAGGGAATTTTTATTAAGTTAAAGAACAGGCTATTTAAACTGCACATTATTGTGCAACAATTCTAGGATTTGCTCTTCAGGAGCCGTCCACTTGCATTCCGGATACTTGATGGTGCAGTGATGGGGCAAATCAACTTTCCCCGCTTCGATAGCATCTCGAAAGGCGGATTGCTCCAACCAGGCCAGCAGCCAGGACCATTTGGTGGCTCCATCCAATAGATGATCCAAGTCTGAGGCCTGACCTTTGGTTATTCTTTCTCCCGCACGTTGTGTCAAAATGCAAATGGATTTCAGCAGGCAGACAGATAGATCCACGTCGTTCTTGAGAAACGTTCGCTCAATGACGCCCAAAATATTAGGAAGACTTGTAGCTTAAAAAAAAATGTATTAATAAAATTATCAGAAAACTGATAAACTAGGTTGTAGTATTTACATTCAAACTTACCCACACGATCTCCAGTTTCATTGCGATAGATCAGCTTAAAGTTATCAAAAATTCCAGGAAAGCTAAGGCTATCATCGAAAAGACCCCTGGCTGTGGCATTTGAAGTACTGGGTGCTGGTGTAGAAGAGGGCGAATCCTCCTCCGAAGACTTGGGTTTGTGTGTGGAAGAATTCCCGAAAATGGGCCGCTGATCATCTCCCGTGATGGCCTCCAGTCCCAAACTCCGCATCAGGTGGCCCACAAGGACTCCGCCGGCCACCACGAGTCCACAGCTAACCACTGCTGCTGAATTCACTATAACTAAAGGCTGAGGAAGAATGACGTCTTGAGATCCACATAGGTGTATAAAAAGGTATTCAATTTATAGTCGCAATCACAATCACGTTATATTATACTTCTTATAAACACTCCTTAAACAGAACCTCACCTTAGGTGGCGCATTCCTCTTTCGCTTGACAGGAACCTCCAGAAAGGGCACTAGATAATCCAGACCCAGAGCTATGTTATTGCCGACCGCATCGAAGGATATGAGATTGAACCCCTGGCCAGGATGGGGTCCCGCCTGCTTGGATAGTTTCCCAGATCCTGGCTCCTCCTGCTCCTGCTGCTCCCCCTCTCCACTGCCGGCCCAAATAACGGCACAGCTGGCCAGGAGAGCGAGTGTCAGGTACAATATCTTCATTTTCCCGCTGACAGATCCGTTCGGCTGCGTAGTTGATGAACATTTGAATCAATTTCCCAGGCGGTGTCACCACCAGACTTTTCTTCCACCACCGCCGCTCTGCTTCGATGGGTTACCTGTGCACTTGGAAAAAATAATACCACTTTTATGTGAACTTTTTTCATCATCCAGGTTGTTAGAAATTTAAAATATCTTTTACGGAATTTGTTACTAGTCTTTTATTTCTAGGATATTTTCCCATTCTTGTTAAGAGTTCACATCTCTTACCTTATTTTTTATACTTTATAACTGCTTTAGATTTTTTCCGGTGTAAATACCGCTTGACTGCCTCTTGGCTGCTATACTTTTTTGACTGTGACTCCCCCACTCTTATGTGGAAGACAAACTGCTACAAAGTGGGGAGTGTGACATAACAGGTACGGAGGTGCGAAAACGATTAGCTGGAGGAAATGTCGGGCCAGATGAAAGCGGAAGGTAGCTATAACCACCTTCTCTAATTGGCGAAGTGGCAGAAATTAATCCAATTTTCCGGCATTTCCATTACATAAGAAAACATTTGTTGTGGTGGAAAACATATGTGATATCTATCACATTTTTCTTTTTATTTTAAATGTATTTTCTTACGAACTTTTACAATTATAAATACAAATAAAGCTAGGATCAAATAAATAAATAGCTATAACAATGTTTTTTAAAGTATGTATCATCCATTAAAGAACTTAAGAACCTGAGGTAAACCCCCAGATTTCCAGTCTAAGTGATTTGGCCATTTGCAACTGCGATATGTATGGGTGCAACTGCGATTGCTCCTAGCGGATTGGATGGCATGGAAAACTGCAGTTCCGTCCACAAAAGAATGAAGCCAAGGGGAGCTGAATTACAATAAATTTGAAAGAGATTAATATATTTAGCAGCTGTTTATATATCTTATAATAATCTTATAATATACCTGGTCAACACATTTAGGATCCTGGCATACCCGGAAGATGTGTTTTGCTGCAGATACTGGCAGATCATGCGCTGTACGCATATGGACATATCGATGTTATGCTCCTCTAGCTGGGATTCCACCACATCAGTTAGCCGGCGCACTGTTCCCAAAAATTATACAGTTAGAACCAGAACTAAAGATGTATTCCTAATCAACACTTACTGCCTCTGTCTGGGTCAGACTTATAGCCATAGCCACTGGCCACAGAAGTGATTACTAGGGGGGCTATAAGTAATCGAACCACCGCTGCAATCACTGCGCCTGCGGCCACGACGACTGCTGTATTTATAATAGCCCCGGTTCGCAAATTAAGGAGGCTCTGGACGGCATCTCGGGCCAGATTCATGCTCCTCTTCACCGGGATCTTGAGAAAGGGCACTATGAACTCCAGTTCCACACTGACATCCTCGCCGCTGGCATGGAAATGGAAGCCGCGACCCTCGCGCTCCAACTGGGGACTTTCATCTTCTTCCAAAGTTAGTTCCATTCTTCCGCTGTGCTGACGGGGCTCAAAGTCACGGAATCGAAGCATTCTCGCACTGGCATTGCCGTAAAAGTCCCCGTAGCTCAGATCACTGCCATCCACACTTTCTCCAAAGTAACCCAATAGTGGAAACAGGGCCATTACACCCAGCAAAGGCAATATCCGCACCAACCACATGCTGTCGTTCGAGCGGTCGGAATTCGTCTGATCGCAACTCCAAGACTCCAAAACAAAACCCCCAAAGTCGTGGGGAATTACATGCCCCATGCTCTGGCAATCAAGTTGTATGATATTCATTTAGTCGGAAAACTTGAGCGTAAGACGGAGGCGCGACTTTAACGCTTCGAGGAGTGCGAATATGTTGGCGAATTCGCGATGGCAGATGGCCAACGATTGATTGAATAACGATAGCTGATTCGCAAAAAGATAAGAAAGGAAAGCATGCAAACTTAAAGAAGTGATTCAACAAATTCAAATCAACTGAGATGGTGCTGCCGATAGAGCAGGGGCAACAGTGCGCGACGAAACTAACACGTAGAAAATTTACTAGTATTTATTAAGGTGAAAATATTCCCATATTTCCAAAAGTAAATATCATATCCTTTGATTACCTTACTGATATCGAACACTTTATTTTTAATCAGAACATGCGTCGTGTCGATTTAGTGAGTTCGTAACATACAAATGTATCCACTTTTCAAGCCAGGTATTTTTCTCGGTGTACTGGGAATCTCAGGTAAACTCGCCTTATTAGAAAGACATTTGAGGGCGACTGTGGCCCGTTAAATTTGCATACTCCGCGAAGTGAACTCACTTGAGGGCTGCAGTTATGTCACCAGTAGTGCGACAAAGGTTGGGTAAACAAACTGGGATTGAGCAAGATTACCTCGGGAATTGTTTAAGACTTCCCTGGTTCCCCAGTACTTAAGACTTTTCAGCTGGCAAGTGCGTTAAACAGTTAAGGTTAGATAAACAACCTATCGTTGGAGTAATGACCTCAAAGTGAATATTATTCACCATTTAAGTTTATGGGGCTAACAAAACAAAAGATTTCAAATAATTACACAGAAATATAGTATCTGTTATGGGTCATTTAAGGCTATCAAAAAGCTAGGTTAAGGTTAGATAAACAAACAAAAATATAAGATAATTACAGAGGAAACAGGAGTTTAGTGGTGTCAAATTGCAGACCTTTAATCATTCTTTGATGATTTAAGGTGAAATTTTTGTATTTCCTTTTTGGGCAAATTAGTATTATTTTTATAACACTATATTTTTAATTAATAAAAATATCACTCATATAAAACCTTTTTAAAACTGACTAGGAATATATTATTTTTGTTATATTATAAAAGCCAAAGGTTTTAATTTAGGTGTTTATTAAAACTTATAATTTAACGCGGTTGACTAAATTCGGAACGTTGGTAGGCTAAAATCGCATGTGGATAGGGGATGTGGATCGACCCGGTTAGGCGAAACTAAGGGATAAAACTGTCGGAGGAGTGGGGGCCGATGGTGGGATCGAATCGCACCAGCTTCTTGGTCCTCCGCTTGGCCCGCTGCCTCTGCCGCTCCTTGGTCATCTCCCGGGACCAGGGCTCCCTTCGCTGGGGGGCAGTGGGTGGGTAGGCGGCCTGATCCAGGAGCCGCATGTGGTTGCCACTCAGCGGGAGCTCTGAATCAGTGCTATAGTCCGGTGGAGCACGAGTGGTTGCACCACGCTGGTGGGTTTGAGCGGCGTGGTTGTTCACCCGATTGTAGATACTGGAGTCCTGGTAATCGTGTTGCAGATGGGCCCCCGCAAAACCTCCGGCCACGCGACCCGGAACCGGCTTCTGCTTCTTCGGCTTCTTGGGGATGTTGCGCATCTTGGGCGGCTTGGGCTCCTCCTGGATGACGCCCTTGCCGTAGATCCAATTGAACGGCTTCTGCCGCTCGCCCATCACACAGCTCGCGTACTGAACTGTGGCATCGGGCATGTGGGGGAACAGGCTGGGCCTCACCCAATCGCTCTCGTCGTATTGCGTCTCGCTGTGCTTCACGTGGGAGCTCCTCAGCCGCTCCGGATGCATCAGGCCGGCCGGCGGGGTGACTCCAAAGTCGAACTCCGCCTCGCTGTCCGACGTGTCCGTCAGAACCAACTCATCCTCGCAGGAATCTATCTGGCGACGCTCGCACTCCCGCCGCACATGATATAGCAGTCGCTTCTTGTCCACGAAACTGCGGCAATAGCAGTTCATCAGGGGCTTGTGGCAGGAGCACTTGCTGAAGCCCATTTCCTTGAGGCAGCGCTTCAGATCCCGCAGCTCCTTGAGCAGCGGATTCTTCACAATCCGGAACTGAACGGGCTTCATTTTCACATAGGGATTGGCGGATCGTGCCAGGGTCTTGGCATCCTTCAAAGGACGCAGCGTGATCGTGTACACATCGTTCTTCTTTTCAATGTGGAGGGTGGGCACTTGCACCAGATCCTCCGGCTTTTCACCGGCCGGCGACGCGGGCGACTTCTTGTGACGGTAGTAGGACATGTATTTGGAAACGGGCACAGAGTCCACGGGAAAGTCCTTGAGGAAGTAACGCATCAGGCCGCGAATGGAGCGACGGATAGCGCCGGGTCGCCATCCTGGCTTGGAGGCCAGCGGATGGGAGGTCCACAGCCAGCCCATGTGGCTGGGCACCTTTTTCTCCGCCTCCGGGCAATCCTTCTTCGCCCTGGGTCTCTCCGGTGGCCGGTACATGGAGTAGTACCTGGACTTGAAGGGCCGCTTGGCCTTCAAGCGACGCTTCTTGGTTTTATTCGTCTTTCCGCAGGCATCCTCTGGAGCCTCCGATTTTCCCGCCTTTTTCCTCTCTGGAACTGCCTTCTTGTGCGCCCTGGCCAGGTTGCAGGCCTCCGAGCAGATGTCCTGGATCTTCTGAGCCTCATCTTGGGGGGTTTTAACCTTGAAGAGATCCCTTAGCTCCGCGAATACCTTGGCCAAATCCTGCGGCTTGGAGTCACCCTCCTGGACATTTTTGGCCACCGATTGGTCAGTGGCCTTGGAGTTGGATTCCCGAATGCTGCGCCGCAGGAGCTGGTAGTCCCTTACTATCGTCTCGAATGCCTCCGAAGTGCGTCCAGGATCACCCTGTCCTCCACTCGCTGCACAGCCCTCTACGGAACCCAAATCGAAGCTCAGCTCCTCGATGGGATTTTCCAGGTGATCCAGGAGAATCGATTGGGCGGTGGCTGCCTCATCGTAGGGGCGCTCCTTGAACTCTGGCACGGGCTTGTAGCCGCAGGCGGGACAGGCGGCCACCTTGGGCAGCCAGGAGACATCCTCGCCGCACAGGACGCAGGATCGGGTGTTGCTGATGTGCATCTGCCGGAGCTTGGGTGCCGAAAGCTTCTGGCAGAGGCGATTGGAGTTTCCCTCGCCCAGGATGTTCCGCTGGCAGGAGGAAAACTGGGTGGCAGGACCCGCCGGAGGCTCAAAGGACACACAGCAGTCGTCCACATTCGGGCAGGAGTAGACGGGATAGGGACCCGCCATGTCCAACAAACGAGGAGGGGCTTCCTGCCGGGGAGATTGTAAATAAATTAAGAAAAACTAAATTGCCAACTACCCTTCCAACCTGACATCCCTCGCAATTGTGGCCCCTATCCTCGCTGCAGGAGGGGGAATCCCGTCGAGAATCCTCCACGTCGCTGGGCATGAAACCCGCGCAGGGATCAAGCGAGGAGGAGGACATGAAGGAGACGTCCTGGGGATCCACATGCATGTCCATGCCGCCCGCAGAGCATCCTGGGCGCTCCTGGCCGCCCGCCAAACGTCGTCCGGCTACCGCGTCTCTATTGAAGTTCAGGTGCTATCAAGGATCGGTTCCTTGGTGGCGCTACTTACTCTTTGAGGGTCTGGCAGCGCATCTGCATGGCGAAGCGGAGGTTAATCAGGCCGACAGTGCAGCCCTTGCAGGTCAGCTCCACGTTGGCATCGTGTACGATCTCCTCGAAGTCGTTGATCATGCGGTTGACCACCGCCGCGGGCGGGAAGTAGCAGCCGCGAGCTGGATTGGGAGATTGGAGGATTAGGGGGGCCCAGGTTAGGCGGAACTCACTGCTCACCAATCTCCTTGCGCAGGTAGACCACGGAAATGGTGATGCCCTCGGCCAGCTGCCGCTGCAGGCACTCCGGTTCCATTTGGAAGGTCTTGTCGGGATTGAGGGGCAGGCAGTTGACCCCGATGCTGCCGGCATCCAGGCAGATCTTGCAGCCGCGGCACACGCTGGCCCTGACCTGCAGCTTGTCCCGGCACTCGAAGTCCCGGCCCGGCATGTCCAGCCGCTGGACAATCAGCTTGGCGGCAAAGCAGCGCATGTAGTCCCGGTTTGGCTTGCCCTTCTGGCCAGGAGCCGGGCACCGCGGCTCGTAGACCCCCTCTCGGTTGCGGACCGGGCAGGAGGAGCAGCAGCAGGCCGAGGCGCCCTTGCCCTTCTTGTCCTTCCTGTCCTTGTTGTCCTTCTCCTGGTAGGTGGAGCAGTGCATGTACTCCGCCTTGCAGCTGGCCAGTCGAGTGCTGATCATCCCGCGGTGCTTGTAGTAGTTATCCCAATCCATCAGCTCCTCCACCGGCTTCTCCTTCCTCTCCGCCGGCTCCGGCTTGCACTGGAACTTCTCCATCCTGGGGATCCCGGGTCGTCCACGAGTCAAGAATTTCCTTGCACAAATAATTTAAAAAGCGCTCGAGCAACGCCACAAGAATTCACATAAAAGTTTACAATTTATATAGGACCCTAAGCCCGAAGCGATCGACCTGAACTTTCAATAGAGAATGAGCTCGTTTGCCATATCAACCTGGTATGTTCAGGCGAAGGCAAACTCACGGCATCCTGGGGATCCAGAATTACAAATTTATATATATATTAAAAGGAAAAGATAATTCTTTAGGATTTAGTGTAGGTTAAATAACGAATGGTGTGGCTATTGAGTGTAGTGATTGAATAACTATATTCTCAAACCGTAACAATATAACAAGAACTCTAGTAAATATATATAAAATTATTGTTAATTTTTATTTTTTTGAGTTGCCGCATATAAATTGTTCACACATAAAGCTCATACGGACCTCGGCTTGATCAACATTTCAGCAAATTCACAGTCGATCCTATTCCAATGAAAATGACCCTCTCTCCTGCTTCCAGTTAGACAACTGTATTTAAAATTTCTCTTTGTGATGCTATGCAATAAGTTTATAATATCGTTTGTTTACCAGTCGGAACAATCGTCGTACCACCAAGCACCTCTGAGTTTTTCAGCGCAATTGAAAATATAATTGTCATTATCGCTATCAAACGTGGAGAACTTCATTCCTTCGTGGTATCTTAATGAATCCCTTGCTGTTCCAGAAAATGTTCCCAGTGATTTTAGCTTATAGAATGTCTGCTCGCTTCCGATTTGAAAATAATCATAGTGAGCGTGAGCAGATCCTCTGTTAAAAAAGCGAAGCCTTATGAACAGTTCATGGGGCTTGTCCTTAGTCATCTGGTGCAGCTTCTCCAATCCGATGAAAAACTCTCTATTTAAGTATCCAAACCCATTCGTATAGTTAGCCCAGTTTCGATTGAAGTCCACTGATTCGTCCTGACGCCTTAGAATGGTCATCCAACCAGTCGAGTTACAGGGAGCCTCGAATATAGGTATTCCGGGTTTATTTATCTTGTATATTCCATTTGGGCGGCCAATGGGGCAATCTTCCACTCCACGACACATAAAAAGTTCATCGGGTATTTCAGTTATCGTTTCCAAATCATGCTTAATTTTTTCACTCAGGTTTTCCAGTTGGTTATCTTTCACAGTAATTTTATCGGCCATTTCAGTTATCTTTTCCAAGTCATGTTTAGTCTGATTATTGAGTCTATCGATTTCGTTGTTTTTGGTCAAAATTTGTGCAATCAGGATTTCCAGTTGGTTATGTTTAACAGAAATTTTTCCCTCCATATTCTTTATTTGTTCACTCTTATCACTAATTTCTTTTTCTTTTAACTTTATAATGTCATCTCGTCTTTTTACCTCCTCAGTTCTATCATTTATGTCTTTTATTTGAACCTTAACGTCATCTCTTGACTTTGTCAACTGATTCCGCAGGTTACTTATAGTAACTGTCATAAAGTTAACCTTTTCATCTAGTTCAAGTATTTGCTTATCTTTCGTTTTTATGAGATCACAATCGTGAATTTCTTTCACTTTTTCTTTTATGAGGTCATCTTTGAATTTTAGTTGTTGTTCTGCACTAACCAACCTATTCTTTAGGTCATTAATAGTTGCAGACATTTCTTTTTCCTTGCTATTGATTGCTAACTGACTCTGCAACTTGTAAATAGTTTCCATTTGTTTCACATTTTCCTTATTATGTTCATCCTTGATTTGTAATTGGTGTTCATAAAAGTCCAACTTTCTTTTCAATTCTTTAATAGTGCTTTCTAGGTAGTAGTAGGCACTACATTTGCTTTCCATATTTAGATCAGACGATGGCGATTCCTCCATCCCATTGGTGCCGTCAACGAGATATAGCTGATCTAGGACCGAAATTATCAGAAAAATTCCAAAGATGCGCGGACTCATTTCGGCTAGTATGTGAAATGTATTATCACCGACTGCGAAAACGGAACTGATCTCAAGTTCAGAACTGTGTTTAAATTGTATAGCCACTGCTTATGTAGCACAAGCGCTTCCCCAAAATTCCCAGAATATATGTACGTAGTAACGTATATACAGCCAAATCTTCTTATCACCACAGTACTATTACTTCCTAAAGTATGCCTTAACCTCAGGAAAAAAGTAGCGTATTTCAATGAAAAATCTTAAACGAATGATATCAAAAGTTCGGTAAGCTTGTATTTTCTTTATTCAAGATCGAAAGAATTTAAGAACGTTCGCTATACAAATTTCAAGATCGATTCTTAAATTATTCGTTTTGCATTTTTCTGGGTGTATGGTGTCGTTATGTGTGGTCTGGTCGGCAGGCTATCTCCTAAAGACTCGCGCACAGTCCAGAGATCAGAAACCTTCCGACCTGCAAGTTCTGTATAGATAGACCTATAAATTCTCAATTCAGTTGCAGTTGCACTCTTCACTTGGAGTGCCAAAATCATAATCAATTATTTTGCGATGTAATTGTTAAAACGACGATAGATAAGATCAGTACATATGGACGGGGGAATTGGACCTGTGCCAAGGTCTGTTCAGAGGGGTGGGATCGAAGCGGCGGGGATCGTCGTAGCCCCCAACGTTTCGGAACGGGAGCTGTTTGCGTGGCTTCTTCTTTGGGGGATTTCGCATGCGGGGCTTTGGGGGATCTGCGTGGATGTTGCCCTTGCCGTAGAGCCAGGGGAACTTCTTCTTCCGCTCGCCCATCACACAGCCGCCGTACTGGACCATCATGTTGGCCGGATGCGGGTACATGGTGGGCGCTGCCCAGTCGTGATCCACGTACTGGGTCTCCACATGCGCCCTGTCCGGCTGCCGCCGGCGGTCGGGCTTTAAAACGCCCGCTGGGGGCGTGACCCCGAACTCGTACTCCCGATCACTGTCATCGTCGTCGCTGTTCGGCGAGTAGACAAAGGTATCCGAGTTGTCCGGCCAGCCCCGCTGGCGACACTCCCTGGCCAGCTCGAACTGCATCCGCTTCTTGTCGTTGTGGCTCCGGCAGAAGCAGCTGGCCACCGGGCGGCGGCAGGTGCAGGGGGCGAACCCCTTGTCCTGCAGGGCCACCCGCATCTGGCGGAGACCCGCGGCCAGCGGATCCTTGGTGATGCGGAAGACCACGGGCTTCATGTCCGCGTACGGGTTGGCACTGGTGGCCAGGGCGCGGGGCTCCTTCAGCGGACGCAGCGTGATGATGTACTCGTCCCCCCGGCGACTTATGTGCAGCGTGGGGTGCTGCACCAGAGGCTCCTCATCCTGGTCACCCCGATCCTTGGGGCACTTCCGGCGGCGGTAGTGGTAGCGCGACAGGCAGATATTGTCGGCGGGGAAGTCCTTCAGGAAGTAGGCCATCAGCTGGCGGATGGGTCGGGAAATGGCCCCGGGTCGCCAGGACTTGTGGCGCGCCATCTCGCTCTTGGTCCACATCCAACCCATGTGGCAGGGCACCTTGCAGTAGCCGGTGTACTTGCTGTCCGAGATGCAGTCCATGTGGCCAATGCGTGGATCTTTGGGCTCCTTCCTCGACTTCAGAAAGGTGTAGCTGCCAGGAACAGGGTTATGCCATTGTAATTCAAAAACTCGATTTGAAGAACATTTCTTCTCGCATATCAAAACTCACCATCGGGACTTCTTGCGGTGGACGGGCTTCCTCTTGACCCTGATTTTCGGGGGCTTGGGATAGGCCCGGTCAATCTCGTCCAGGGCCCTTTGCAGCGACTTCCTGGCCTTTCGGCGGGCCTTGAGCGACTTGCTCTTCCGACAGGCTGCATCGCATTCCTTCCTCAGCTCCTGGGCCACCGCATCCGCCTCGTCGGCGCCCTTCTTCTTGCCATACATATTCCGCATCTCCGTGAAGATGGAGATCAGTTGGGTGCGACGCTGTGAGGTGTCCGAGTTGGTTTTCTTCACCGGATTCTTGATTTCTGGTAAGGATCTGGCCGTAGTGCCGGGCTCGGCCTGTGGCAGGGTAACGGGCTTTACCTTGCACTCGGATTCCTTGAAGAAGTTCTCGCAGAGCTTGCGAATTCGACATCGGGTGCAGGGTTTCCCACCCAGACAGCCACATTGCTTGGGCACATTGGGATCATCGTTGACCTGGGACTTCCGGATCCTGTCGCCCATCGCCTCATCATCCTCAGAGGTATTGGAGGAGCCCAGTTCACAGGGCTCCTTGCGCAGGGAATCCCTGAGGAGTTGCTGAGCTGTGGCCGTAAGATCGTAGGGCTCCTCGCTGGGATGTATGTCCTCGAAGGTCTTATACCCGCAATAGGGGCAGGCGGAGATCTTGGGCAGCCAACTGATGTCCGAACGGCAGAGCTGGCAGAGATTCGGTGGCCTGTAGGCCTGCTGCTTCAGTTGGGGTTCCTTCTGGGGACACAGGCCCACCAGCCTGCGACGAGCTGCCTGCTCCATGGAAGCAGTCAGGGATATGGCCTTTCTCTTTCTGGGAGGCCTGTCCGCCTCGAACTCATTAACATCGCAGGAGGACGAGGAGGAGGAAGTATCCGTGGAGGTCTTGGGCGACCGGCACTTGCAATGCCAACGACGGGACTTGTCATGTGAACTGGGAGGCTTGGGCACCTTCGTTTGATCCAGGCCCAGTTCGTCGATAAGCTTTTTCAGAGCAGCCCGCTCGCGCTTCTTCTCCGTTTTCTCATCCTGGGGAACCTGCATTCCCCTCAGGAAGCATCCGCATCCCGAGGTGGCACCTCCCCTGTGATCCTTGTCCTCCTCATTTGCACTGGCCGCGTGGGGACATTGGAAGGGTGCTCCGGCATGCGACATCAGGCGCTCATCCGTGATGCAACTGTTCGTGGGACATTTCCCAGAGCGTCCCAGGGTGAAGATGATGTCCCTCTTGTTAATCGTATTCTCCACCGGCCTGCACACATCGTAGCAGCCAAAAGGAATCAAGCCGTGGCTGAAAAGGATTGCTAGTTATGATCTTGAACTAACCATTAGTTTGTTTGGATTAGATAGTTTTGATATTTCAAAATAATCCTAAGTATAGTTACCGAGTTAACATGATATTAAAAGGTATTGATTTCACCCTTGCATAATGAAAATTATTGAGTTAGATATTTTAAATCACTGTCTTTTTATCACTAAATAATGTAATTTGATTGGAAAGAACATTGTTAGATCTTTATCCCTTTAAAAATACTCTGCTCTAGTTTAAAACTAATTTATTTTGAATAAGATACCTTTTTATCAAATCGAAGTGATACAGGGTGCATCAAGTTGATCGAAATGAGTATAATTTAGCACAGTTTTCCTATGACAATGCACTTACTTTATGTCCGGAGAAGCAGCGCTGATCTTTAGGAGCAGCTCCACCTCGCCAACTCTATTCTTGCCCTTGGTCAGCTCCACCAGCAGCTTCTCGGTGACCGAGAAGGTGGGATCCGTCAGCTGTCGCAGGACGGGGGAGTCCAGCATGGTACTGCCCGATCCTATGAGCTCGTCGTTCTCCTTCAGGGTTACGCTTACGCCCTTGGAGGTCAGTGCTCCAATCAGCTCACAGGGACTGGCCGTAAAGCCACCCAGAGCTTCCGGCGGAAACTGATCCACCAAAACACGCTCCATTGACAACTCCTCAAAGTCCTCAAACAACCTTACCGAATAGACGGGTCTTCCCCCACCTACACTAAAACTCGCGGATTTACGAGGAATTGGCAAACTGGTGTTTACCAGGATCACATCGAAGACGTAGGACTGCGCCATCTTGCGAAACTATAGATAAAATCGGGTTTATAATTGTGTTCACTGTCTAAAGATTTGGCTAAAACTTTGTTCAATTTTTAAAAATATAAAACTCCAGTCTGAATAAAATCGATGTGTTCAGAAACGAATATTAAAGATAGAATGACTAAACATGACAAGCTCGGAGTTTGCCAGATTTGAAGCTTTACAAAGATTACTTGGGTTAAGGTATACGGTTTTTTTATGTATAAAAATAACATCCTTTAAAAGTTAAAATATTCCCTTATAATCACATAGCAATGTTTTACATAAAAAGCGGTAGATCTTGGACCTCATAGTTGCGAAAACTTGTGTACCCATAGTCTAAAAAAATCCAGATGAGTAATGAACTCTAACCATTTGTATAAACCGCTTTCTCTTCTAATCTCAACTAAGGCTATCTGATGATACATTGCTTATCTTTGAAAGCTTTTTATGTAAACAAATTCTTTCCAAAATATTTGGAATCTATTCTTTTCTGGCAAACAAGTGATTTGTACTTCGAATGATTTTATATTACGTGTTCTTATCAAAAGTTAAGTAATATTTTTAGCCGGTTTAAGGTCCACAGAGGTGACACACACACATGTGTGTATAACTTTCCCCACCTTGTCGTCAAAGCATTTTCTCTATAAATAGCTTATGAATTCTAGCAAAAAATAACACATTCCTTCGGTTTTGGTTTATGAGTAAATGAGTAGCGTATAATTATTGCCAGAATAATTTAGGATTTACACAATGGACTACTATACGTTTAACAACAGGGAGGTAACTATGAATTTGGAACTGCACTTGGTGGTGACGAGGTGTGTGCGTAATGCATATGCGGTGCGGAATCTGAAATCTGGAGATCCTCCAGAGACCCTTAACCGCGGGCAGTTCGCTAGCAAGTGATCGAATGCTTGGAGATCGGGACTGCGACTGGGAATCCCTACTGCCTGGCATTGATGATGTCCACGAACTCGGGCTTCAGGGAGGCGCCGCCCACCAGGAAGCCATCGATGTCGGGCTTCTTGGCCAGCTCCTTGGCATTGGCAGCGGTCACGGAGCCGCCGTACTGGATGCGCAGGGTGGCGGAGACCTCCTTGGAGATGTTGTCACTCAGCCACTGGCGCAGGAAGGCGTGGACCTCCTGGGCCTGTAAGAGAAATACAAGGATTAGTGTCCAGAAGTATCAAGATAACCAGAGAGAGCCCACCTGATCGGGAGTGGCCGTCTTGCCGGTGCCAATGGCCCATACGGGCTCGTAGGCCACCACCACGTTCTTCCAGTCCTTGATCTTCTGGGCATAGGCGCACATCTGGCGGGCCACCACCTCGTTGGTCTTGCCGGCCTCGCGCTCCTCGAGGGTCTCTCCAATGCAGGCGATGACCTTCAGACCTTCGGCCAGGGCGTGCTCGGCCTTCTCGGCAATCAGGGCGTCCGACTCATTGAAGATGGCGCGGCGCTCCGAGTGGCCCAGGATCACCCAGTCGGCACCGATGTCCTTCAACATCGCCGGGGAGATTTCGCCGGTGAAGGCGCCCTTGGCCACCTTGTAGGCATTCTGGCCGGCCAATCCCAGTTCGCAGGGCAGCAGATTGCGGGCGTACATCAGGTAGATGGACGGGCAGCCGATGACCACCTCGGTGTTGGGGTCCAGGGAGGCGGTGCTCAGGGTCTTGGCGATCTCGGCGATGGACTTCTGGTCACCGTTCATCTTCCAGTTTCCTCCCACGCAGAATTTACGGCCGCTCATGGTGTTGCTGTTGTTGGTGTTGCTGTCGTTGCAATCGGTACTGAAATTGGCGTAGAACTGGGGATAGGGGTGTCTATAAGTCGAGTGTTGGGTACTGATAATTTCAGGTGGGTATCTCGATGACTGGAGGCTCGTTGTCAACTTTTCCTCTTAACTTTCGCCTATTTTCTCGATTTTCCCCGGCTCATAACACACCCACCTCGAAGTTCGTCTGCTGATGTACTAACCTTCTTTTGACCTTCGTAAGTCTTCCACTGGCACTTGAAAAGCTTTGGAAAAACAGCTGTGAATTTGCCCAGAAGAGCTTGCGAAACGACGCCTTTTAGTACCTCCGCCGTAACTCCACCCACAGTGGGATGGTTGTGATCCATGGTGGGGATGGTGTGATGGCGGTTCTGGTGATACTGGCAGTGCTGGAGCAGGGGTACCGTCGGAATGCGCTGGATTTTGTTTCTATAGACCTTGGTCAGCACTTTCAAATGCATTTCCAGCGTGGTTTTAATGTCTCCAAAGCACTGCCACAATTTTATGTTGTTGTCAAAGATTGTAAAATAGTAATTCTAACATAATATAAGCGGCTTGCTGACATTTTCAAATTTATTTAGGTTTCCGTCTTAGCAGGGACTGAAACCTTCTCGGTGGGGGAGTCTTATGGAAGAGGTTTTCGGCTGTTTTGGCGTCGCTTCCAGAAAGCTATATTAAAGCTTTTTGATAGCAGGCTTGCCATCATTCGCTATAAGAAAAATGCTAAGCAACGAACTATTTGTATACCCTTTCAAAAAGTATATTCCATTTTGATCAGCATTATGATTTTATATAGGTTTTAAAAAAAAGGTATATTCATCAATATATATAAACCATAAACCCCCTAAAATCAAACATTCCATTACTACTTATTCTTGTTTAATCGCTTTATTTAACTTCAACTTTGAAATTCATGTTGCATGGCTTAACTTGGTTTTCACAGACGTTCAGGTATACATAAGCAGACACATACACATTAAAATACTCTAACAACATTAAACATATGTACACAACTAACTAGTCCATAGAAACGATTTGACGGTACACTCGAAATAAATGCGCGTAGCTCCTAAGCTCTGTATGTCACTACCCAACTAATTGATCTAGATCCGATATAGAATTTGACAACGTTTTCGGAGAGAGAGAGAGAAGTACTTAAGGTAAAAGCTTTGACTTGCGAGTATTTCCTCAGGGGTCGTCTTCCACCCCTTCTATATCTTTCTGATCTTGATTCTGACTCTGAACCTTTTCCATTGGATTATCCTGATGACTCAGCGAAGGTCAACTCTCTGCACTGGTCGCCAGAAGAGAGGGCGAGGAGGTGGTCAGACCAGAAACCACCACTGGAACCGATCCCTCCTGAACCGGCACCTGGACCATGGGCGGCGGTGGTGAGGGGGTGGGCGTGGAGGCCGAAGACGAGGCCGTCGATGAGGTGGGACGGGCGTTGTGGGGCTGGAGGAAGTGGAACAGGTTGGAATGCTGCATGAAGCTGCCCACGGATCTCAGGGGACCGAAGAAGTTCTCTGAGGGATGGTTGGATGGCTGCGATTGCTGTTGCGAGGAGGATCCCTGACCCTGATCCAGATCTCTGCTGTGCTCGTCGTGGACCCCTCTTCCCTTGGCAATGGAACTACAATTGCAGGATCTGCTCTTCTTCAGGGAACTCCTGGTCAAAGCGGTGCCTTTACGGTACTTGGGTTTGTGCCCATTGGAACCAGGACTCGCCTCACTATCGATCACAAAGACACCCGATCCGGATCCCGAATCCTTGGACCCTGGCAGGCAGTGAGCACTGTTGGAGTTTCCAGCAAATAGCTTGGCCCGCAGAAGAGCCGGAAGAGGGCCATTTGTGGGGGAGGTCTGTGTGGACAGGGGTCTCTCCCTGCAGTCTGCATCCATGGGAAGCTCCTGGATGTTACCCATTGGCGGCCTGGAGTCCGTGTCATCGGATCGAAGCTTCTCCCGCATGACCAAGGCCAAGGAGCGTCGCAGCTCCACAGGATCTATGCCTGGCTGTGAGGGATTGGGCACAGAGCTGGCTGGCACAAAGACATCCTCGAACTCCAGATCGTCGTCATCCTCATCTTCATCCTGGCTGAAGCTATAGTTGTGGTTGTCATAGGAGGCGGACGGAATGGTGGGCTTGGCCGAAGGAGGGGCAGGAGCTGGAGGAGCAGGTGGCACAGTGGAGCTGCTGCTTCGCTGGGAGGCCGGGGCAGCAGGGGACGGGAACTCGTAGCTGGTTTCACCCAACTCCGCGCCACTGGAAGCCTCCACGATGTTCCACATTTCCCGCTCGATCTCCGTGGTCACCGAGGCAACGGCGGCCACCGTTTGGTTAATGTTATTAAAACAGGGAGATACCACCCCACATTTGGGCAAAAGTTGGGAGTTCTTCAGGGCCTCCTGCTGCTGCCTCAGCCAAATGGGTGAATCTGTGGAGAAAGGTATCCCAAATTATAGGGGTTTTGCAGCCAAATCCCTGGAGACAACGCGCACTCACACTCACCCACATAGAGGCGCGGCTGCGTGGAGCGCATATTGGAGTCCATCGACTGGAGGCGATGCTGGCTGGCCACCGAGAACCGGTGGATGGCCTCCGCCTGCTGGTCAATGTCCACGCCCATCATCTTCAGCAGCAGGTTCTTCAAGGCAGCTCGAAAGTCCTTCAGGTGGTAGGCGTACAGCACCGGGTTCACAGCCGAGTTCAGATGCGACAGGATGATGCAGAAGAGCGTCAGTCTGGGCGCCACATAGCATGTGGGACAGAAGGCCTTGATGCAGTTGATCGTGTACAGCGGAATCCAGCAGATCATGAAGAACAGCACTATGATCGAGAGGTTCTGGGTGGCCTTGACGTCCCGCTTCCTGGCGGCCCCCAGAACCCGCAGCATTGTGCCCGTGTGTCCAGCTCTTCCGGGAGTCGTCACCTGTACCACTGCCGCCGAGGAGCGACGACTGAGATCGGAGGCGGGGTTCATCGTTACGATCTGACGGACCTGGGGTTGGGAGAATTCAAATTGATTAGAAAAATGCAATCCAACCTTGGAGGTAAGACTTTTCAAAATTCGCTTTAAAGGTATTGTTCTTCCTATAAAAATCTTTAATCTATCAGGGTTAACTTTGCATAGTTCTGTTCTTTTCAGTAAAACTATTATCGTATTAAAGTTATGATTACCAAACAAATGGCTTACATTCTAGAGCATGGTACTCTAGTTTTTAAGAAGATTCAATCCACTCACCTGTTTAATGATCACCCGGTAGATGTGCGTGTAGAAGCCCAGCATCAGGAGAGCCGGGGTGATAATTGTGGCAAAGTAGAGGAAGACGAGGTAGTTGTAGTCCATCACCTCGACGAAGAGGCACTCCTCGTCGTACTTGAACTCCGTGTTGTACCAACCGAAGAGAGGCAGGAAGCCCACTATCGTCCCAGCCACCCAGCACATCGATATGATGACTGCAAGGAAAGATGGGCAAGGGTTTATCAGAGGGCCTTGAACCGAAGCCGCTGCAGAGGAGGAGCTTCCCCAGACGTCATATGAGGGGATTGCAGAAATCCCCTGGGGCAACTATCTTCTTCTCCGCACAGCTTTATGTTAACTTTTATCGAACTGCGGGGAACTAAACTGCCGAAGAGGGTGAGTTTCGAACAAATGACGCAAATAATGTGCCCCTTAATCACTCATTTTCTAAATCAGCAGTTGGACTAGAAAAATGTCATTCAACTCATTGAATGCTTCTGCTTCATCTTTAATCCTGAATGTTCTTTCTGACTTTTAGATTTCATTTTCTGATCTACCATTGTTCTTGTAAGAACATATAAAGCGGAAAAATTGAAGTTCCCATCTTTTTCTTTAATCTTTGATCTGCGTCTATCGAAACCTTGTGTATTTCAGTTTAGGATTATTAGTTAAGAACTTTCGTGCACTGTTTTTACGGCATCTGTTCCATTGCAGACAGTCCTTTGTCTTAGCCAAGCCACAACTTAAACATGGTCGATGGCAGGAATGGAAGGGAGAACAATGTGGCTTATATTAGCCATCCAGAGTCATTAGCATCACGGCAACAAAGGCACATTACTAAACAATGGACACCTCAAAGCGAGAATTGTTTGACAATATCCTTACAAAGAAGTGAACTCAAAAAAGCGCCGATGAATGGTTCTCCTTTAAAAAGCTTGAGAATGGGTATTTTTAAAACCAACCCTTCTACAAATAAATACATATAGGTTATATATCTAAGGAAAATGTATTTTTAAAATAAAAGTTTTCATACTATCTTGAGGCTTTTCCCTTTTTTGTATAAGAACACAAAAGCTACTGACTACCTATAGTCTATTGTAGAACCTTTATATGTATCCCATAGATCTAAAAAGTACTCACATATCGCTGTGCGGGTGCGGACGTTCCGTGAGTAGGCCATTGGATACAGGATGGCCCAGTAACGGTCCACGGAGACGGCCACCAGGCAGAAGATGGAGATGGTGCAGAGCACCACGAGCAGCGAGACGGTGAAGAGGCAGGCGTGGAGGTTCCTGGGCAGCCCAATGGAGGCCAGGATGGCGAAGGGTATGCCCAAGCAGCCCACCAGGAGATCGGCCATGGCCAGCGAAACTATGTAGTAGTTGGTGCGGCGGCGCAGCTTGCGTTCCCTGCGGAAGACGATGATCACCAGGACGTTGCCGATGATGCTGACAATGGCCACGAGGACCTCGAAGACGGTATAGGGGATATTCAGGTCGGAGCTGGGACTGTCCGAGCCCTTCATATCCTTCTCCGTGTGGGCCGCGTGCAGCGGGAGCAGCGGTCCCTCGAAGGAGAAGTCCGTGATCGAGAAATAGCGAAAGGCGGACATTTTGGGTTCGGTTTTCCTGGGGGCTTTCCCTCTTCCGATCGAGTATTCGAGGCTGGTATCAGTGGCTAATGGAGGGCGGAACAGGGCGGAACAGGTGGGTGGACTTCAATTACAGTGCCCGCTGGCGTGTGAACTCCCTAATTGACTCGAGGTGGCCGTGGCAGTAGCAGCGATAGTAATAGCACATGCTGCGCATTGCGTATACGCCATGCCCGCCGCCCTGCGGTTGCGCCTGCTTTCCCGCTTTCCCTTTCTCCGCTTTCCCTTTTTTTCCTTTCCCTGATGTATTTGTTTTCCTGCTGTCGACGTTCTCTATTTAGCTGGAAAAAAGAGGAAAACTTAATCATCGTTCGGCACGTTTGTTACACACACGCAGCACACAACTTAATTGTAGCAATTTTTTAGTGTAATAAATTGATAAATATTTGCCGAAAAATACATGTGCACAGCGATAACGTGTCGGTAAGCTACATTCGTGAAAACAACAAAAGGAACGCCCAACTATGAAGTACCCTGGATAATCAGAAGGTACTCGAAGGCCATCAAATTCAGGACTCAAGGATTACATTGAAAAATGTTGAAACTTCCATGGCTTTTATGATGATGGTGGCTTGGTTTCGGCCTATGGGGGCTGGAGTAAGGGGTATCTATAGCGAGTACACAGAGCTATCTGATTCGTGTGCAGCAAATACAAAGCTCGAAAAGCAAACAAGTTCCGACCAGCAACAAAATCAATTGCCAGACAATCGAACCGGGTGCTGCAGAACATCATAAAAAACGTATAAAAAGGAAGGGAACAGCGAGAACAACACAGAAACAGACGTTCCATAAATAAGAGAGCATCATGCACTGGGAAAAAATATAAATAGTCATCACTTAAGATTAGTTTTTAGGCTATAAATAACAATAATAAAAATTTCATTCGAAAAACAAAGATTTCATTACTCATCAGTTTTATTTGCTAAATACTTACTAAGTCACTAGCTCTTTTTAAAAATTTGTAATCACATACAAGTATTATTCATGCGCTGTTTTTAAAATTTTATTTTTAATAATTTTTAGCGAGATTTTAGATTGCATTATAGTTTAATGAAATCCCCAATGTTATTTGAAAACAATCCATTTCTCAGTAGTGAAATCTACCCTATTTGTTTGCTTAGATCTGAATTTTTTTAGGTGTATCCAGACATTCAGACTGATTTTTCCGGGTGCACTTTCTATATCTCTTGTAGGATTTCCCTTGTTTACCGCCACTCGAGCGTAGAGTGAGGCTGAAAGAGGTTCCGGGATTTGTCCCGCAGGAAGTCGCGCCGCGATATCAAAAAGCGTGTGAGCGGTTGGCTTAGAACGCGTGGTTGCCAACCGGAAGCCGTCACTCAGGAGCAGAAACGGGAAAAGCGGGAAAACAGAAATGGGAAAGGATGGATGGGATGTACATATAGGGTGGTTGGGGGAAACTAGGGACAGGGAGGTATGACTGCTCAATCGAGTGTTTTGGCGGCGAGAGTGCATCCATCAAAAGCCACGACAACAATTCGCGGGACATGAAAACGTTTTCCATTTAATTGGCCCCCTTTCCGCCCTTTGCCACCACCTGGCGATTCATCAAGTGGAAAGTGGAAAAGTGGAAAAGTGGAAAGTGAAAGCCAGCCAGGATGGAGGATGGTGGCTATTGTACTTCATCAACGCGCAGCACTTAGGGCACCGGGCACTAAGGCCCGGGGAAAGGGCTTGTCGAATTAACGCCGTTATTTAGCCAGCCCTTATGGGAGACACCCACTTATTGCCCAACTTATTGGCTATGGAATTTATGCTGAGGCGAGGTCAGGGGTCTGGGGTTTGGGGTCTGGGGTCAGGAGTAGTCCCCGTAGACCCTGTTCGCGTGCTGAGTCCTCGGGTCGACATCCGGAGCAGGTCGATTCGCTTAATTGCCTTTTGCCTAATTAATTCAATCGCAAAGGGGCAGCAACAGGCAGCGACATTTGCATTCCCATTCCCATTCTCATTCCATTCCCATTCCCATTCCATTCCCTTTCCGTTCACATTCCCATTCCATTCCCGTTTCAGTTAAAAACTCAATCAACAAATGGCACTGCGATGGCCCGATTTAATTAATTTGGCAAACGCAATTAGCGATCGCGGCCGTGGACTGCGTGAGGCCAATGCCAAAGAGTCGCCCCCAAAGAAGAGCCCCAGGTCAGTGCACCTGACACCTCGCAGCTTAATCGGTGCACTGGGAGAAACTATTTGGAAGTCTTTGAATTTTGTATAGAACTAAGGGTGCTGTGTATGGAATTATGGGAACTTATAGCTTCCGATAGACAGATTGAAAAATGTATACAGTTTTAATACTCCTCTTATATAAAAGTTTATTTATGGAATACAAAAAGACGTTGAAAATGGCCTTTAAAACTATAATGATCTCTAACATAATTGGTATATTTATATTTCCCCAATCGCGATTCTTTGACTTGAGATCAAATTAATTTCATTCTATTGCAAATCATATAAAACTAAACCGTATTATACGATTTTTAATTACTTTTTCTTCCAGTACACCTATGATTTGTTTGAATTCATTTGTTGAATTCATTATGACACTCTCTGAATGACAAGCCATAGCTCAATCACGAGCTGCTAGTGAAGCTCTAACGCGTTCATAATTTGAATCGGTCTCTAGGACAGGCTTATGGTATGATATGGTATGCCTGCTTGGTGGGCGTACGTGACTGGGAATCGGAATCTGCTGTATAGCGGACCCAAATGCTCCAGTTCAAGGCAGTTCCGCTCCTTGGCAGATCGCATAACATAACTCATACGCCCGAGGTTCGCCAATTTCCCCACCCGAAACAAGTGTTCAAACTTTTCGCGCATTTGTCAGGCTCATAAAAGGGTGGTAAGTGGCATGGGCTTCCATTTCCCTGGGCTCTGCCTAATCCCAGCTGCTCCACCCTCCCAAAGTATTAGTGCAGGGCTGTCAAAATCAGTTGGCATTAAGTTTATTACCATGTCGCCATCGAATTGGCCACTTTCTTGGCCTTGCCAGCGGAATAACAGCCAGAAAAGTGTTTCCAGCTCGCTGCATCTGCAGTGCGCACTTGCGCTTTCCTTCTATCATTTTTGTGCACTGAGAGAAATTAAGTTATGTTCTCCCTGCAATCTGAACTTGGTTTTTAAAATAATATGTTCTATAAAAATATTTAAAATGATAATTTAATATCTCCAAAATATATCTAAAGTAGCATGTATATTTTTTAAAGGGAGTTCTATAACAGTAACAATATATAATTAAATTTAGGTAACACCGAAAAACATATTTTCCTCAGTGTGGTTGCTATTTGAGCTGGTTGGCAGCAGATAAAGTGCGTTTCTATTACAAGGCGCTATCTATGAAGGGGCGTTGAAAAATGAGGGTGGCGATAAGGATGGAAGGACCGCGGACTAAGGACCTTCACGTATAACCTCTCTGGTAAAAGTTGAGCTGTTGCCGATAGCTGTGAACTTGCAGTCGACACGTTCTCCATCTGCTGGCTCAGATTCAAATGTATCTCGAATGAGGCGAAGCTAAATCTTCCTGCGGCTGCTTGAACTTTAAGATTGGCTCTCCATATTCCTTTTTTCCATTTTATACTTTTGTATTTTCCCCGGGCCATTTGTCTTCGTTGCGTTTTTTGTGCGTGGTCATCCTGCGTCGCTTCACACGTTTAATTACGGCAAAACGAGTAGTTGCAGCTGGAAAACCCCTATATATTCTATACACTAACCACCTCCGCTCCACAGTGATACGCAATTTTTTCTGCTTTGGAGAGCTGGCAAATTAATTGGTGAAAAGTTCTTCCTATGCCTCGGCCTGAGCAGATTGCACTTTGCATAGTTCTCGTTCGTAATTGCGAATCCTTCTAAATGGGGTGATACACTGATGCACATACATCAGGGCAATCGACTGGAAATGCAATATAGATTCCGGCCCTAACCGGTTCTGAATGAAATGAAAAAAGAACAGGAAAAGCGTTGTGCTAAATATACATATTGGATATCCCTTCAGTGGCTAGAAATAAGGGCCATAAATAGCTCAAATCTTCACACGTCACCGGTGGCTTATCGGCCAGTCATCATTGGCAATATCGGATCGGATTGGGTGCTCGATTGCTCGATTGCCCGATTCCGGTGGGGATTGCATTGTTGAAGTACCCAAGCACGTTAAGATCACGTGCAGTCTGCCCATTGCATTTGAATATTGGATATCGGTTGATAGTTGGGCAATGGGGGATCTTTGATGGAGCAGCCCTACTGGATTCCCTAGCTCTTCCTGCAACTAATAGTTGAAAAATAACAGTTGAATCCATCGTCTCCGGGGAACAAGTGACGAGTTTCCCATGTCAGGGCGCTGGCATGTTGATAGATAACTACATAGTAAGAGGGGTCTGGTCCGGCAAATAAATACGCCGGGCCAGCAAAAGTCCCGGGGTGAATAATCACCCGTCAGACGGGCCACAGTGGATCGGGAGGAAGTGTAGGTCTATTTAAATTGTAACCCATTGTGAACTAAGCTTAGTTATAAGAATGAACTTTTAAAGCTTATATTTTATTTACCTTCAATTTATTTTGGATTTAGAAAAAGTATATGTGCAACCCATATATTTAGTATGTACTATTAGGGGAAGTACATAATTTATTAAAGTTATCAATCATTTTAAATATACATAGTTTCCTTATTTGAGTGCCAATTCATTTCCATAACTCCATCTATTTGTATACCATAAATAAATCATTTATAGCTGAGCCCACTGTGCGGTACAGTGAAAATGGGATGGGCAGATGTCCCCACCAATTCCCAATTCGGCAGTTGACAATCGCCAATCGGCAATCGGCCTAGGAGTAATATGAGTTATATGGCAGAGGAACACGAGTAAAGTCCGGCGGCTACCGCATTGCCCAGTGACAATCGCAATCGCAATGAAAGTCACAGTGACAGTAATGGTGGTACCAGTGATAGTGATAGTGACACCTCCATCAGAACCGAAAAACCTTTGTGTCCTGAGGTGAGCAATCGCTAACGAAGCAGTCGCAAATGCGAGATCATCATTTCGGCCCTTATCTGACTTTTTTGGGCGGTGTAAACATGTGAGTAAATTCTACGTAATTAAATGTTATGAGTTTGTTATCTGCGCGCCTTGTTTTCGAGGCTTTTTGGGGTCCCAGGCTGTCTCCCAATTATTTGGCATCCGTATGTGGGGCACATAGCCTCTGGGGGGCTTTGTTTTATTTTTTTTTCTTCTTCCACCAGCCGGACAGTCGAATCAATCAAGCTGGAGACACCGCATTTCACCATTCAAAGCAACGCCGCACAACGCTGCGTATGCGTAATATTTCATACGACTCGTATTCCCCCGAGTTGCAGCCCCCCTCGGCCCAAAAAACGACAGCTGCCATCTTAATTTAATTTTCTATTTCAGTGGAAACCATAAAGGAGCTCTGGTGGAGCCACCAAAAGCCAACCAACCCCCAAGGACTCGACTCCCCAGCCCTTTTGCCATCCTGACTGGCCCATTAAGAGGTCCTGTGATTGAATTCGGCTTACGCATGAAGAGTCAGAAAGATTCAGCGGCCGCATCCATCAGATTGGCCCGCTGCAGAAGAAAGTTTTTTAAAGCCGCTTAAGACGTCCGCTGCCAAGGACAAATGTCAGATTGTGAGGGTCCCCGGACTTGCATAAGTAAGCCCATTCTCCGAACTCTTTTAAAGGGGTTAGGATTTAAACAGAGGCCCACCTCTTGGCCGAGCTCAAATATTTATGGAGCCAATAAAGATTCTATTGATGTTTGCTTGTTCTACAACACCTCCTGACCACTCTGGCACATCCCACGGCTTGGCAGATTGGCATTTCATTGTCAACAGAACAGCCAGTTCCATTGGATACCCGGTTGCCCAGTTTGCCAAGTTCCCAAGGAGGAGTCGACAGCTCCCCATCCCCAGTTCACATGTATCTGTCGACCGGCGACAGCACACATCGTTTCGTCGTTTGCATTTCTGTTGATTTTGGCGCAATGACACGCAGCTCGTTACAGTTGCCGGTTGGCTGGTCCTAGCCAGTTGTCCGCTGACCCCTGACCCCTGGTAACTGGCCCCCGGACGCCTGAGCCCCTAACCCCGAGGTGGGGATTTGCGCAGCAGTTACGTCTACACTTTAAGAGTAGCCATTTCGGAATGTGGGACTTGATAGCTCTAACCACACAACATGGAGGAATGTGGGTTCTCAAAAGTGGCCCCAAAAAAGCGTTTTCCTTGAGGAGAAAAAACTCAGGAAAAGGGGTTAGGGTTTAAGAAAAAGAAGAGGAGCTCCTTTAGTTTCACTCATTATAAATGAAAACTATTTAATGAATAAACTTCCCATATCCTATTGAAGAGCTTTAATATTAATCCAAGTCATAAAAAGTGCAGATACTTGGTATATGTACATAAGCACTTAAATAATTATAATGTTTGGGTAAGTTATATGTGATGGTATGTGTTTCTTGTTCTATATTATTACCCTTCTGAATTAGGTTAATTTAAAATCATATAATTTATTCCCCCAACTGTAAGGTTTCCCAGAAGTTTCTGTAGTTTTTTGCTGAGTGTAAATGTCGCCGTCCCCAGGAGCTTACGTCCTGTCAGCTCTGCATTCCGAATGCCATTGAGGGGGTTTCTCTAAAGGATGAATGTCAGGAGGGGATGAGAAAAACCCAGAAGATAGTAGGGGCCAGTCAGGAAGGCATTCGGAGGGTGTTAATGGCGCATTATTCCTGCCAGAGCTGGAAGGATCATCTCCGGGAACGCAGTTCCCTTTTTTAGCCAGCTGTCAGCTTACTGGAAAGTTTCGCCTCCATCGTGGCAGGCAGTTAAATTTAATTGCAGTGCCCCGAAAAAATAACCCGTAACCGGAGTCGCTGGAGGCAGGAGGAGCCCTAGGCCGCCGCTAATGATGTGTGGAGCTGTTCATTAGGACGTGACCATCGTGGCCAGCGGGGCCATCCATTATCCCTGCGCCTGAAAGAGGAACTTGGCCAACAAGTGGCGCACTAAGTTGAAACTTAATAACTTTCCAAGTTGGCTTAGTGGACCCTCCCCCTCGACCGCCCACTCCCCCTCGGCCGCCCACTCCCCCCTCTCCCCGACCGAAGTTGCCCATTTCCGGCGGATGTGATTCGCATTGTCCACGATTCCACAAAGTTGCAAGTAAATTAATGCAGCCTGCGTGCTGGAACACCCACACACCGCCCTCCTCTCTTAAAAACCATTAAAATACTTTTTGATACTCGTGGCATTTGCATTTAAACGATCTCAGATTCTCTGCTTATCGAACCGAATATTGTCGACTATCGTCGTTTAGGGATGCGCAGTTATAAAAGTTTATTACGTTCTGATTTGCTTTCACCCATTTTTGGGGTGGACCGCGACGTGCCCAGGTAGGCCGGACCACCCATCCATTTGACGGGATGTGGATGTGATCAAGAGCTTTAATGGGTTATATGCAGCTGGAGAACTGTGAGGGCCTTTATAGTGCTTGAAACGTGCTTCGATCTTTTTAAAGGTTTAGTTCCAAGGGGATATGACACTTGCTGTGAAGGAAAATATAAAAAGTTTATGTTCCTATTGCTATATGCTAAAGTATTGATGTATTAATAAAATGATACATTTCAGAAAGAATTGGGAATATTTTCTGAGCCCTAAATTGTTTTCCATTGAAGACTTAAAGCCTTATTGTGCTTTATTTGCATTCTTTTTGAATATTTTACTCGATATTTCACACCCAGAGAGACACAGCTGTAAACAGTTTACGATTTCTGAATAATTTTAAATTCTTCAGTTGCGCCAATTTAGCTAAATGTGTGCAGTGTGCTCAAAAGCAAATAAATATAAGAACGAATTTTACGCTGGTTATGGCCAGGCATTAAATTGATCGCAGTGAGTCATCATTTAGAGGGAGGCTTTCTGACTATCTGACTTTCTGGGGAGTCTAATGGCACAAGTAAACAGTGGAGATATACCTACAAGCACCGGTAACCGAGGGGCTTTTGGGTGCCAAAAGGGGGAATTATCACTTGCAAGGTTTGAACAGATGACTGTTCTGTTCTGATGCCGTTCCGCCGATTTAATTCGAGCATAATTAATGCAAAGCCAGCGCCTCGACTTGTTAATTATGCAGGCAGACAAATGCCATAAATGAATGGCCAGCTGACTGAACTCGAATCTGAGCCACAATTAATGTGCATTTTTGCTCTGTGGACAGTCCATTGGGTGCCACCTCCTCCTCCTTTGCTATCTTACCCCACTTTTTCCCATCACGTGCTGGCCCTGAATCACGAATCTCTCGATGCGCGATGCTCGTTTCTATTTTGGTATTATGTAAAATTTTCAAATATAATAATTTCTCATCTCGAACGGTGGGTGTGGGTGGGTGACTTTCACAGGGAGCAATCCACTCTGATCCACCCCATTGGTAATGGCCTCATGCGGGGCCATCAGTTGAGTGAACTAATCCACGTCGGGAAACTGCATCTGCATCTTTATCTCGGCACCATGGAGGTTTATTCGCTCCGAGAAAGCAGAGGACTCCCCCTGATCAATGCAAATTTAATGCAATTGGAATATGTTTCTTTCGCCCTGGGAGTAATCCTCCCTTTCCCATTTTTCCTGTACAACAACTGTTGCTCGTAGCCCCATCAATTTAAGGCAGGATAAGTGTAATTGAAGGGTACGAGACCATATGACCGGGGAACAATACGAGGACAATGCGATGGCGATTGCCGGATGGAGGAGAATGTGAGTGGGGTAGCCAATATAAATGCTTACACTGAGAAGAACGGACTTCAGTAAAATTTATATTAATATAAGTAAACAAAACGAGTCAATCACATTGACGTTAACGAAAAGAGTTATTTTATATACATATACTTCTTAATTTGTTGTTACTACCTAGGTATATTTGTTACCTAAAATAGATCATGATATTAGTTTTCTTACCCCTTTATTATCACTCGTATAGCATAAATATAGTAATCCTTTTAAGATCTGTCTAAAAAAAGTATGTATTTACCATAATATTAGATAAGCCATTGAAAAAATCTGTATTTAGTATTTGTACTTTTATTTTTAATTTTCTAAAATTTGAATTATTTTTCTCTCTGCACCGAGCACGGGATCAAAAAGCCGCGCTAAATTGGCCATCAATTGGAGTCCACTCAAGGGCGCTTCGCTTTCCTCCAGTTCAGTTGAGTTCACATCGCGCTGGCGCTCTTTATCATCAGGTTGTTAAAGCCCCTCATAAAGGCGGCCATCAAATGGCCAAGTGATGTCAACATTAGGTGAGCCACGCCCACCTCCCACCGCCCCCTCCCGGACACGTGGGTCGAACTCATCCACTGGGATTTGCAATATGTCGCCAACATATTCATCATCGAAAACCCACCCCCTGCGCCTTTCACCTTTCGCCCCCTTTTTGACGGGGGTTGCTGTCAAAATATTGACAATTGCTCTTTAGTTGGCGTGAAGGTCGACTGCACATTAACTGCAGGCACTCAAGGACTTTTATTAGGGGGGATAGTAAAGTGGGGCTATTACAGGGTTAGGGCGTGGCTTAAGCCCCGTAAATCTGCGACACTTTTGGGCCATCTTTTCGCGAGTAGTTTACCCACGGAATTAGCGAGCGATTATCTTCTAATTGGATGCTAATTCCCAACCGCAACCCACTTATGTATATACCCCCCATATCTTCGATTTTCGGAGCAGGGGAACTGCGAAAAAAACACTGCGTGACTTACTTTAAATTCGTATAATCGAATCGAAATCAGATTTGGCCAAGCTGTTGACTTTGCAACACAAAACACTGAGCAGTTTGGAAATCGGCTGCGTCGCGGTTTTGGATTTTGGCAAGTGCTGACGTTTTCGGGAGGTTGTTGATGTGTCTGCCGGAATATTTATAGAAGCAATTGGGATGGATGGATGGGAGAGTATGGGTGCCAGGCGGTGTCAGGAGGAGCCTAATGAATCCATCTCAGGGTTCGACTTTCCCGACTCACTGCACACGTTTCCCGGCGGGGAGAGGGGTTTCCTTTTCGTTTTCCCAGGAAAAGGATTGCCAGCCAAATGAGAGAGCTACGGGGAGCCTTGGGCCTGAGGAACGTGCCTGAAATAGCCACTCAGTCACACAGACAAAGAAATTACATGTGCCCTTTGAGGTCATATCAAATAGTGATTTTTATTAACTAGTCTGTATTAGTTTGTAACTTGTAAGGATAAGTGGTTTATCAAATGAAAAATCATAAAATCTTATAACTGAGCAATCTTTCTGAAATATCTTTAAATAAACATACATGTAAACATAAAAAAATGTTTAAACCTATTATATATGTTGACTACAATTTTTTAGGTGAGAAAGTACTCAAAACAATTCATCAAAATTTCAAATATTTCCTGTATAAACAAAATATGGTTTGGAAATTCCTTGAAGTCAGACATATGGTGATAAGGAAATATATTTAGTTGAAATAATGAACTGCAAACTCTCAACCTAGTTTGAATATGATTAACGTTTCTTTAATAATGATTCAATATGAAGATTACCAATCTTTTGCCTTAGTAACATAATTTTCAACATAAAAATATTTTTCCTATTTGTAATTTACATATAATATGATTTCCTATTTTTATCCCCTTATCAGAGTTGATGCACCCCCTTTTGTAATTTTTTGCGTGTATCTGTATCTGGAGCAGCTTAAGTTAGTGATAAGAGCCCATTGCAATCATACACTGGGTGTTTAAACGGGGAATCCCAAGAACTTGTTGACACAAACTATAAATATTTGCATCGTCTGGGTTTGTTTTATTTATTTTTTATGAGAGTTTGTTTTATCGACAGGGTGCGATTATCACTAGAAGCTCCTCGAAGTCGAAGTGAAAACGGCAAGTGCATCGGTTTTCTGCAGTTTCGAATGCAATTGCGTCCGAGTGCCGCGTTTGTCGGCGTTTGGAGGCTTAACCGGAAACTTTTAATTTAATTAATTTATACACAAAGGCGCAATCAAGAGCACTGGCGACTTGAGGCACTCGAAGGACTGGACGGGGGTTCGGTGCAGTAGCATGCGAATTGCGGTTACAAGCGCCGTGTGCATCTGATAGATAGATAGATATAGTACGCCCGCCCTCCCATCCATATACCATCCAGCCAGCCCATCCAAACCCATTGCGATAAAGCGCTTTTGATGTTCACTCGCCCGGTTCGGTTCATTTCGCTTTATTTCCCAGCCCATCGAGCGCAATTCCAAAAATCCGCCACAAGTCATACGAAACTGCAACCCAAAAGATACAAGATGTATCTCTAGATGCACACTGCAGATGTCTTCTTTATTTTTGGGACATTGCGGGGGGCCACAGGTGATCTTTGTTTATTGATGCACTCATTCTGCTAATTTGTTTGCTCGGGATGATTTAATGGGCTGCCCGCTGGCAGGGTCAAGGTAGATGGATTGATAGATGGATGGATTTATGGATGGATTGATGGACATATAGTTGGCTGATGACCGGAACTGGATGTTATCAATTAGCCAATCAACAGGACATGCGATACGTGCAACAGGTGAAGAGTTTTTCCGACTTTCCCCGCCTGTGAAAGTAAATATTTAGTTCCCCTTTGCGGTTAGCATAAACATATTGCTCTGTCCGAATTTTATTGATTTTCTTTCTATGGGGGTCTAGCATACATATGTGGTTTTCTCATATGTTTCCATTAGCAACATACGCAAATTAAAGTAAACTGTATAAGCAAATAGTGTAGTTACCCGGAATTAGAGGAGGATCCAAAAAATCGGAGGAGGAGCCACAGGTGGTTTGTTTTTGTGTTATCGTGTTATTATAAACACCACTGCAAATTCAAATTAAATCTGCGATCCAATCAGCCGTTTGCGCCTTGATAATCTCTCTTTTGCTTATTATATTTTATTTTTCAAAACCCCGAGACGCTAATTCAATTGACACTTTTTTGGGCCCCACTAAGTTGCCATAAAAACTGGATGGAAAACTTTTCCAAGCTTATTTAGTTTGGCATTTCATTGAGACAAAGCACACAAGCACTGGCACGCACACCGGATTTGTTTATTAATTTTATTATGTTATTTATTTTTTATGGCGGTAGAAATTTTAAAAATCAAACTTCGATACCGTTACGGGTTGGAATACTGCGGATATGCGAAATATCCACCGCGCTGGCCAACGCTCGATGGCAAAATGCGCGAATGCTTGGCACGGACCAAAACTGAAGCGGTTGGGATTCGGATTCGCACTCGGTTCGGAATATCCGAATCGGTTGCGACTTGGGTTGGGGACTTCGGGACGGGCCCCCGGAACCCGAACCTCGTACCGCCCACCCACCACAGCCAGAAACGCCTGTTGAGCGCTGGACAACGGAGCAGTGTGGTGAGTAGCAGTTCTACGGCTTGGTCTCCGTCCGGATATAATCGTAAATAAAATATGCGGGCTCTTATTCTTTATAGCTGTCGCCGAGATTTCTCTCCTCTGCCATTTGTGAATTCATTTTTTACACAAACATAATTGAGACGTAAACGGTTTTATTCTTGGGCCAGCACCAACTCATGAAGTTGAGTGGCCGCAAGAACTGACGGGTCTCTCAATCAATCGCCATAGAGACTCATTGAAATTGATGGCCCAGCTGGTTGATCCTTGGCATCGGAAAAGGTAGAGGGGCTGCTGATGGTATTTTCGAGGCGGATGTGCCCGAGAGCACGCAACCCCCGAAATAATCGTTTGGCCAAAATCAATTTGTGCCATTTTGTTGCTTTATGGGATGCCTTCTCGATATAGAACCCCCCATAAGGCCCCGGGATCCATCGATCCATCGAGCCATTGGCTTGTTAGCAGTTCATCAAAATTGTTTGCCGCATATTAATTGCCCGATGTTATGGCTGCTACTGTTCGGAGTGCGGAGTATGAGATCGTACTGTTCGACTATCGGGTATTATTAATGCCCCCATACCATCGTATCATACGCCAGACAAATGGGAATATCGTTTTATTGACTTTCTGAGCACGTGACCGGCCTGCAGAGATGTTTGTTTGCCTCCACTGGCAGGCGAGTAGTCATTGCTTTTAATGTCCAAGCAAAATCGCGATGCTCGCCTCAGCCCATCGGGCGTATACGCAATAAAATGAGCATCACTTTTGGGCCGGATTTGTGGGATCTGCCCGGGCTGGGAGCCATATCTATAGGTATAGGTCCACGTGCTGCCATTTGCACGTCCATTTTGGGTTCTACAAGGAGATTTGGATGCAATCGATTCGGAACGTCGTCAAGTCGCACGATTTACGGCCGCACTCTAATTGCTTTTGAATTTTTCAAAATTTTTAGATTTGTGCGAGGGAGAATGTTTGAGCGAGTGAAAGGGACAGAGACTGAGCTTCACCACAGTAGCTTTTCCCATTTCGGGTTGTGTGGTGTAAGCTTATGGAAAACTTTTAGAGGTTCGTGTCTCATCTGAATAGCTGAGAATATAGCTGAAGATTACAAATCCATAACTTGCTAAATAAGGTACAATTGCGTTGTTTTATTGTAAGGAAAATCTTTCAAAATATTAAAAAAACTATTGCTGTTTAAGGACAGAAAATTTTTGTGTAATTTTTTGTCGAAATTTTGTTTAAAAGAGTGCCCCTTTTGTGTGTTTTTTGCCGTAATTTCGAAATAGAAAGAGCCTGAGCAATAAGAATGACTGTTTTGATCAACTAACAACCCAAGCTAACGATATGCATCACATCTGGGTAGATTTTGGGAAATCTAAATTTTGGTCAATTTTTGATTTTTTCATAAGGGGTTACATCACATATTTTTGCAAGAAATGGTCAAAAAATAAAGTTTCTGGGTTTCAACGTCAATCGATTGGGAATTTTATAACGAGTTCAACGCGGTATGACACTCTACATTTGGACAATATTTAACTTTGTTTCGACCAAAATTCTGACATTTTTTGGTTAAAAATTAGTATTTAAAATTTGTGCCAAAAACAGAAACCTTTTTGTGTGTTTTTTTGCCCTAATTTCTATAAAGATAGTTCCTGAGCAATAGGAAAGACTGTTTTGATCAGCTAACAACCCAAGCTAACGATATGCATCACATCTGGGTAGATTTTGGGAAATCTACATTTTGGTCAATTTTTGATTTTTTCACATTTTTTGGCAAAAAATGGTCAAAAAATAAAGTGTTTGGGTTTCAACGCCATTCGATTGGGAATTTTATTACGAGTTCAACGCGGTATGACACTCTACATTTGGACAATATTTAACTTTGTTTCGACCAAAATTCTGGTATTTTTTGGTTAAAAATTAGTATTTAAAATTTGTGCCAAAAACAGGAACCTTTTTGTGTGATTTTTTGCCGTAATTTCTATAAAGAAAGTACCTGAGCAATTGGAATGACTGTTTTGATCAGCTAACAACCCAAGCTAACAGATGTGATGCAATCTGGGTAGATTTTGGGAAATCTACATTTTGGTCAATTTTTGATTTTTTCAAAAAATGGTCAAAAAATAAAGTTTTTGGGTTTCAACGCCATTCGATTGGGAATTTTATTACGAGTTCAACGCGGTATGATATTCCATATTTTGACAATATTTAACTTTGTTTCGACCAAAATTCTGAAATTTTTTCGTTAATAATTAGTATTTAAAATTTGTGCCAAAAACAGGAACCTTTTTGTGTGTTTTTTTGTCGTAATTTCCCTAAAGAAAGTTCCTGAGCAATAGGAATGACTGTTTTGATCAGCTAACAACCCAAGCTAACAGATGTGATGCAATCAGGGTTGATTTTGGGAAATCTAAATTTTGGTCAATTTATGATTTTTTCATAAGGTGTTACATCACATTTTTTTGCAAAAAATGGTCAAAAAATAAAGTTTTTGGGTTTCAACGCCATTTGATTGGGAATTTTATTACGAGTTCAACGCGGTATGACACTCTACATTTGGACAATATTTAACTTTGTTTCGACCAATTTTCTGGCATTTTTTGGTTAAAAATTAGTATTTAAAATTTGTGCCAAAAACAGGAACCTTTTTGTGTGTTTTTTTGCCGTAATTTCGAAATAGAAAGAGTCTGAGCAATAAAAATGACTGTTTTGATCAGCTAACAACCCAAGCTAACGATATGCATCACATCTGGGTAGATTTTGGGAAATCTAAATTTTGATCAATTTTTGATTTTTTTATAAGGGGTTACATCACATTTTTTTGCAAGAAATGGTCAAAAAATAAAGTTTCTGGGCTTGAACGCCATTCGATTGGGAATTTTATTACGAGTTCAACGCGGTATGACATTCCATATTTTGACAATATTTAACTTTGTTTCGACCAAAATTCTGAAATTTTTTGGTGGAAAAATAGGATTTCAAATTTTTGCCAAAAACAAGAACCTTTTTGTGTGTTTTTGTGCCGTTATTTCGAAATAGAAAGAGCCTGAGCAATAAGAATGACTCTTTTGATCAGCTCACAACCTAAGCTAACGATATTCATCACATCTGGGTAGATTTTGGGAAATCTAAATAGTCGATCAGTCGATTGGGAATTTCTTAACGAGCTTAACGCGGTATGACATTCCCTATTTGGACAAGGTTTAGCTTTGTTTCGAACAAAATTGTGACATTTCCTTGTGAAAAAAAACAGGGGAAGAAACAGGAATTTTTCGAGTGACATTTGTCGTAATATCGATTAAGAAAGTGCCTCAGCTAAAGAATGTCTTAAGTGCATTATTTAGGCGCGCCTGATCTTCAAAATCATATGTTGGCCACTTGTCTCCATTCGGTCTCGGTTATGTACCCGCCGAAAATTGCAGCCACACTCAATGAATTCCGCAGTCAGTAAAGAAACCGAGGGGTAGAAACATTCTTGTCTGCTAAACGTTTAATAATTCTTACTGCTTGCTTGTACACTGTAAAACAAAATGGTATTTTAATTAAATAAAACGAACAAATTTTAGTTAATATTCTTACAAAAAATTTCTATATTTTATAGTATTATGGAGAATATTTTTAAAATATCAATTTTTGTAGCTCATGGACAACTTTTAATAACTGGGTGTTAACTGATTAAGATATACAATCAAATTATACTTTATTTAAGTATTTTATTTTAAGTAAAAAGCCCCAACATTTTTACAATGATCTGCACTTGGCTGCATTCCCCAGCACTTGGAGTATCTAGTTACTTCCTGGGCCCCAACTTTGTGCATCGCCTCCCCTCAGCACTGTGAATTTTGTTTACCAGTCATATCCATATCTTATTTACATATGGGCTTTTCTGCAGCCCCTGCCCCATAAGCGCGCATTAAACACATTTTAATTAAGAGGCAGCGCCAGACGAGCCGGGTTTGCCTCGGCTTCTGATCAGTTTCAGTTTCAGTTCCAGTTTCGGGTTCTGAGTTCTGGGTTCTGGCTGTGGTCCCATGTCTAGTTCTGGGTGCTCACTACTCAGTGTTCAGTCTTCAGCGCAGCTCGATAGCGAAAGATGTGCGCCGGTAGCGGCGATCCCAGTCCCGTTCCCAACGATCCATCGAATCCAAGGTCGCGGGGATAAGTCGGTTCGATTGTTGGAATTGGCGCCATGTGCTGTTGGTGTGCACGTGTCTACTGGACGGTTCTGCACAATCTGCTGGGCCGCCTGCTGGACAACCTCATGGAACTGAGGTCCCCCATCTGCTGTAGCTGCTGCTTCGGCTACCAGCGGCAGGCCAGCGAGGAAGGTGACGTCGCCGAACGGGTTTCCAGCACCGATGACGATCCACATCAGCAGCCCCGTCAAGATTACGTCATTGTGGGTGAGTTCTCGCCGATCTCTCGGTTCCAAAACCAAGCCAAACCCACATAGTGTAAAAATATAAACAAAAACAGTAAGCAACTGGAAATTCTTAGAAGTTATCAGTTAGGAATTATGATAAACTCTACCTTTGTTAAAATTGCTATGGAAAACAGTGATTTCTATGCGGTGTTTGGTATAAAGCTAAATTACAAACAGGAAAATAAGCAAAACGTAGATCGATGTTACTCTGCTACTAAGAATGTCATAACAATCCCGCTATAAGATATTTTAAACTGTTAAGAAACAAAAGATTCATTCTTTCTGCATTCTTTCTCTGAGAACCCACTAACTGATATAATAATTTAATCTCCCCAAAGACCATGCGGATGCCAACTATGCGGAGATCGAGGAGCGGCATGTGGAGAAGGAGCAGTACTACTTCACGGTGGATCGCCCCACGGCGGAACGCATGCTCCATGGACGCGAAGATGGATCCTGCCTGGTTCGTCCCTTCAAGGCAGCCGACCAGTGCATCCGCTACATAGTGAGCATCTGGGCAGCGGATCAGTTCTACCATCTGTTTATAAGGCAAGTGGACAGGAGACAGCGGTATGCCATAGGTCAAAAGAAGTCCCAAGAACGCTGTTTTGGATCCCCATCTGAAATCGTGGAGTTCTACACGGAACATCCACTGCTCTGCACCAACAAAACCCGGAGTCAGTGCATCAAACTCCGGCCCATCAGTTACGCTTAGTTAGGGGGTAAATCTTTATTGCATAAGAGAGGGGGCGTGTATATGTACAAATGAGGTTAACTTAAGACGATCCTCAGGTGGCCACCACCGCCTTGAAGGCGCACTGGTTGTTCTGCATCAAGGCGGGCCAAAGGAAGGCTTTTATAAGGTCGGATCGCCGGTCCGCCTGGGGATGCCGCTCGTGTTTCTCGGGCCTCAGGAAGCCTAAATGAGATATATTAAGTTTTGAGTTTATTAAGCGATTAAAAATTACATAATATAGCACAAACCCAAGTTAAAGTCCATGTCCAGGTAGTAGGGCGCCTTCTGGTTGATCATCCGCCAGGCCAGGCGAACACAGGCACTCACGTAGTGGGTCAGTGGGGGGCAGGACTCCAAGCAGGGGTACTCGTGCAGAGTGGAGAGCACCTGGTTGAACACCGACCGCTCGATCTCGCCCAGCGGAAAGCTATCGGCGGTCTCGAAGAGGTGCTGGCGAACGGATCTGTCCAGGGATAGAGTGGTCTCACTGCTGCTGTCCAGGGGGCAGTTCAGGATGCGCCGCACTTCCAGGACCTTCCTCTCACGCATCCCGTGGCAAAGGCGGAAAGACAGCTGCCCAGGAATAAAATATGATTTGATATTAGGGAAATAACTTCATCTGTTAAAGCTCTTTACTTGGTCAAATCAAAACAAACAACTTGACCAATTTGCTTTAAATATTCCGTGTGTCACATTCACATACTTAGGTCCTATTTAATAAAATAAATAAACACCAAATAAATTTTAAGTGCTTTTAGCATTGGAACCTAAAATATTTGGAGCCATAGGTAAACATATCTTGAGATAGTATATCTGCACAAATTGCCAGCATGATTACAATCTTTCCCATAATTTAATGTGGTGATCTTGGCATTGAAAATGCCTTTTCCCTGAGAAAGTGTCATTCATCTCATATCCGATCGAAAGTGATTCGATTACTACAGGTTTGATCCCCAGCGCCTACGTAATTTTTGACACCCTGGGGGCTCCACTTTCCCTCACATTTTCGCTGCTCCAACGCCTAATCATCCTCTAACGCGATTTCAATCTGGCCAAATTGATATTTTGCAATCGCAACCTGCGGTCTGACAGGATCTGAAGCATCCAAAGCCCACGGGTTTTCGTTCGTAATTGACGGCCATCCAAGCTCTTGAAAATTGAAAGTAATCTTCGTCAGCTAAATTGGCCTTACAGTTTGAGAGCCATTGTGCTAGCAGTATTTTTGAAATAGTTTTAAGCCCCCTTAAAAGAATAATTAATCTAGTTTGTAGCTATTGTTTATTGAATGGCACCTTATTAATGGGTGGGCTTAGAATTTATTTGCATAAAAATAGGTCTCAGAAAAATGTACCTTTTGACTTTTGACCGCTATCGATTTACTAAATGGCAATAGGAACGCGATCGCCTCATTCTTAAAACAACAGTTTTTCTCTTTTAAAATCTAAAGATTTCTAAGCTATAGAAAAGTTAAAATGTTATTGACACGAAATTGGCACTTTAAAAGATTACGAACGCCCATAATAAATTGACTCCATTCATCACAAATGAACTCTGTGTTGTCTTGACAAGTGAAAACTGAGGGGATAATTATAAAAGTAACAAGGAAGAACGCTCTAGTCGAGTACCTCGACTATCAGATACCCGTTACTCAAAGGGAAATGGAGATATGCAAGCAGCAAAGCGAAATTAAAATGCGCCACCTACCGGCGGTAGACAGATTTAAGCGTTATGGGCGTTAGAGTGGGCGTGGCAAATTTATTTTTGGATCAATCGATAGGTATTGACGACACCAATACATTTCAGTTCAAATTTTTCATCTAGCATCCAAATTGTGGGCGTCACTGGTTTTCGCGGTTTGTGGGCGTTTAAGTGGGCGTGGCAAACTTTTTTTTAGGTCAATCGATAGGTATTGATGAGAACAATACATTTCAGTTAAAATTTTCTATCTAGCATCAAAACTGTAGGAGTTTCAGTTTTGGGCGGTTTGTGGGCGTTAGAGTGGGCGTGGCAGTCTACTGAAACAAACTTGCGCTGCGTAAGAAGCTCAGGAATCTGTACGCCAAATCTCAATAGCCTAACTCTCATAGTTTCCGAGATCTCAGCGTTCATCCGGACGGACAGACAGACGGACAGACGGACAGACGGACAGACGGACAGACGGACAGACGGACATGGCTAGATCGACTCGGCTAGTGATCCTGATCAAGAATATATATACTTTATAAGGTCGGAAACGCTTCCTTCTGCCTGTTACATACTTTCCGACGAATCTAGTATACCCTTTTACTCTACGAGTAACGGGTATAAAAATCTGTTGTTGGCGATTTATGTTCCAGCGACAAGTGAATCATTGACTGACAATTGGCAACAATTTCTCCGCTTGTCTTAATTGGTAATTATTTTTCGGTTTTCTTAAATTATAAAAATGTTGTAATTATTTTTAAAAATATTCAACAAAACACTTTCAACTATAAATTTATTTAGTTCCCCCCAAAAAAGTGAAAACATTGTCTGACCCGCAACTGGCCATAATTTCTCCCGATTGAGTTAATCTCGAAATTTGTTTGGCCTCTTTAACAAGTCATTATTGATTGTTCGGACATATCTTCCAGCGGCAATCTACAACTGATCCCAAAGCAGGTACATATGTTGGGTACTCGAGACTCACCACAATCATCGAGAAGAGTATCTTCCCCTTGAGGCTGTGCGCGTGTTTTATCTGCGGAAGACTGTCCAACGCCTCCAAGGCGTCCGCTCGGTTCTCGACGTAGAGATTCCTATAAAGCGACACCATTTCGCTGTGAAGAAATAGAAATGGAATTAGAAATAGAAATATAAACTTAAATGGGAGATGGGCAACTGGGTATGGGACGTGGGCAAGTGAGAGTTGGAAGCGGTCTCGATCTGATTTGACTGAGATTGTAATGTGGGTGTTACACCTTATTGGAACTCGGTCAAGTGTTAGAATCGAGCGCTGGACATAACCTTAATATGTTTAGGAATGTATACTGGGGAGACATCTTTCTTTTGTGGCTATATCTGCCTTTTGTTGCCTTGAGTGTTATAAAATTATGCTGACTTGCTCAGCAACACATTTCTTTCTATACTGTGGGTGTGCTGGCAGAGCGACGGCAGTGAAAATTTGTAGCCCATGGTCGACCACTGCTTTATCAATGAGGTTACTCTTTCACTAGTAGTTTAATAGCTTATTTACAAATACATAGAATATAAACAAATCCTCACCTGCCGTCATCGCTGCCGGAGTCATCCGAGTGGTAACCATCGCTGCAGCTGCTCGTGCTGGCTCCGCCGGGGGGCGTGGCCTTGCCCATGGACAGCGCGGAGCCCGGAGGACCTCCCTCGGGACCCATCATGTGGAGCACCACCTCGCAGCCGCGGGAGAAGTTCATCAGCAGGCCGGCGGCGGGACGCTTCTCCACGAGCGCCTGGGAGTCCAGTCGACGCACCTGACCCACGCAGGTCAGCACCTCCTTGTCGTTCTCCACCCGCGTGCTCAGGTTCTCCACCAGCGTGGCCAGCTGCTTCAGAGCCGGCTTGTCCAGCATGGTGAGCAGGGTCTTGTTGTCGATCAGTCGCTGCTGAATGTCCCCGTAGTTGATGGCCAGCAGGCGTTGGTGGGAGGAGTGGGCGGGGTCCTGGTTGACCGTCACCATGCTCAGCTCCTCCAGCTTGTGGATGGCCATCTTGTAGGTGTCCACATGGCGTTGCAGCTCTGTTTTCAGGGCCACGTGCAGGGAAATCAGCTGTCCCGAGGCATCGGTGGTGAGTCCATGGACTCCGAGGCCCTGGACAGCATTGTCGAAGCTGCGCCTCCTGTCCCTCACCGTTTGCCGGAGAGCTGGTTCGTACTGGGCCAAGGCCTGCAGGAGTCGGGTGCATCTCTGCCGGAGTCCGGATTCGTGGGGATTCGCAAACAAACGCACCAGTTGCCAAGCCACCGTTTCACTGGGCACCTCCGGCTTGGGAGTGGTGTTCAAGGTGGTTAGTCTGGATAGAAAGTGGAGATTAGGGTATACATTTTATAAAATACCCCCAAAAAGAAACCCACTTATAGTATTATTTGCAATTGATCTGCTTAGTTCATAATACTTATGGGTACTTATAGGTACTTAAAATAGTATGGTTAAGGTTCTATGACCACTCACCTGGTGAAGAATGACTCCAGCAGGTAGGCACTGTGAGGCAGGTGCTCCAGCAGCAGATCCAGCGGGAGTTCGGCGATGACCGATCTCAGGACTGAGGGACCCAGTCTGCCCACCACGCCGGCGGCCTCCCTGTACTGTCTGCCCTCCGAAAGGAGCATCAGACGGCGAAGGACCTGCCGCGGACTGGTCAGGAACTCCCGGCCATCACGGGAAGGTCCGCGGATCCGTTCCCTGCTGTCCGCCATCGAAGCGGCACCGAAGGTCAGATGAGGCGACGGAGAATTCCCCTGGAGCTGCAGAATGGCGTCCTGGTGGTTCTTCAGCAGCAATTGCTTCCTGGAGGCGTTTGGAGATGCAGATTACTCGGGTTACTCGCTTGTGGGTTAATGGAATGGCTTTTTGTACAGATGCAGATGCGAAGTCAGTGAGATGCAGATGCGAATTCAGATGCGGATGCGGAGTTTTAGATGCGAGTTCAGTGGGACTGCTTACAGCATATTGGGTGTGGGCGTGGGCTCCATGACGATGCGTTTGGGGTCTGGGCTCCGAACTTCGAGGGAGGGCTCTCTGGAAAACTGAAAGACAGGCAGACACAATGCCACAATTAATAACGAATAGGAAATCTCTTTGGCAAGAATTCGCGCAAACAAACAATTGGCACTTTCACCGGCGCAACAACACCAGCCAACATAATTTATCATAAGTTTAGCCATATGCGTGCATAATACAATCCATGTACAATCGCACAAGTTGTCAGTTAGTTGTGGGAGTTTCCACCACTACCATTCAACTATGACAACTAGGAAAATGTTTAGGGCCCCCGCACAAAGGCAACTTTCCTTGGGGCCATGTCTCGAATGCCAGCTATTTCCCAGGTGGCCAGGAAAATGCCGTTTAACCCCCGCCCTAAGTGCACTTAATTGAAATTTTTGGTTTTGGAGTGGGTGATGCACTGTTAGGCGGGGCTAATAAATAAACAAACTTTTAAAGATATTTGAGTTAGAACTTTGGGGCACCTGCAAGTACCCCTTTTTCCAGTGACTTAGTACTTAGATGGAGCAGCCGGGAATCGGAATCCGACACTGGGGCAACCAACCCGAACCGAAAATAAAGAACTGACCATGTTTGTCTTCCCGAGAATCGAGAATCGAGCAGAGAAGAACATTTAATGTTTACCAACAAGCCGAAAAGTCCGGAAAGGCAGCCAACCACAGCGGTTAGGTAAGTGGCTATCATATGGTTGCACCGGGAAAAACTATTATTAAGTTTGAAAACCTTTATAAATATATGTTTTAAAATCATTCCAAATTAAAAATCTAAAGTATAGGTATACCTATAGGTATACCTATCAATTTTACAACCACAAAAATTTGTTACTCACTCTATGTCTTAACCATCCCAAAGATACAAAATGGATCACACAATAACAAATCGTACATAAAAATTATGAACTTTGAAAGATGTTATAACTTACAAGAATGTGACATTGTATTTCAATTATACAGTTCATTTTGGAAGCACCTATAAACTTTAAAAACCGTTTATTATTAACTTAAACCTCTTAAAACTCCCTTCTGCGTGCACCAAAAATTGTTTTAAGTTGTAAACTCCAATTAATAATGTTTTTGGAGTGTCTGACGGCAGTCGTACTCCCCGTCGGCATAGTACTTCCAGCTAAAAGCCGACTTGGAGCCGAAGGTGACAGTGACCCAGCTCGGAAAGGTCAGACGTCGTGCATTACCGACTTAACCGGCTTAACGGACAGGTAGACGCCTTAATTGAAGGCCCAGTAAGTGCGCTTTGGCAATACTTTCCGTTACCACTAAACCATTACCAGCTGGTGAATGGGTGTGTCTCTAGCGGCTGGGAAAGAATGTTCCCCTCGAGGGCGTGGCCCTGTGGGAACAAGATCATATCCCCGATCGTATAGCGGATTCTCCGATCTGCGTACGTGTTGCCAAATTAGCGTGCAGGATCATCTGCTAATCTGTTGCAATCTTTCTTCTCACCACATGTGTGCAGTGTGCGAAATACGAGAGATAAACAAAAGTTACCGCATTTCGCTGAGATCATGTGGCGAGGAGAATCCAGACATGACGGGCACAAAGAAAGGGCCCCGAGATTACCAGACAATTATGAGTACACGGGCGACAAATTGAAAGATGCCATCGTGCGGAGCTGCTGGGAAAGCCATAGAAACGTGGCCATGACACTTGGGATGCGCTTCGCTGGGTTCAGATATAAAAAACGGAAGAGTTGGGAGGGGGTCCAGAGAATATGTTATGTAAGCTGGTGACAAATGAGCGGGCTGAGAACGGAAGCCAAACTTGTCGCCACTGCTCGAGATCCCCACTCTTTCTATATACCATCTGTATCTGTATCTTCATATCTTTGTATCTTTGGCTGCGGCTTTTAGTTACACTCCGGGTCTCAGTTGGTTTAATGAACCCAGCGAAAATAGAAATGTGGCGATGTGAAATGATTTGCTGTGCTGGCCATAAGGCAAACATAACTCTCGGGGCTCGCCATTATTGTTATTACAACAATTCGTTATGAAGTTGCTGGCTCTGATAGTTTCGCAGGCCAACAAACTTCTAATTGCCCGACCCCGTGCTCTGCATGCAATCGAGAGGGGTTTTTATTCTGGCTCGGCTTGGTACCGATTTTGTGGGGGACTTGAGAGGTATATTAGAGACCTGAATCTGAAATACTTGGGATCCTGAAGTTTATAACTGGAATGTTTGGAAATGTTCTAACAGCCAGGTATTGCAATTTTGGAAATACAAATTTGGTACTGCTACTTAAAAGGCAAATGTCTTCCAGATTTCGCAAGGTCATCTTTGTAAATCTGTAATGTATAACCGAAACTTTATGCTATAGAATATATGAAGTGTATTAAAACTGAGAATTGCCTGGTATGTTTCCTGGACTCAACAGCACCGTGATTTACAGTAAATACTGAGTATTGCCGGACTCTACAGCTCCAATTTCTTTTTTGCTCCCCCTCGATTTGAGTCTTTGTCATAATGGTATCCATAACGAGCTCGGAATGAAGTTGGAGCTGGGAGCCATTGCTGGCGTGCGGCCGTCATTAAGATTTGATGGCGATCAACATTCTGAGGCATGCTGGGGATCCATCAGACACCTGTACCTGTGGCAATTAGCCGCCAGACGGGAACTGCCAAAAAAGGGCAAGAAGAACAGCAGACAGACAGACAGTCGAGTCCATTCCGCTAGTCGTTAATCAAAGAGAGCGACCCAATCAAGTTGACCTCAAAATCCCGACAAAAACCAGACAAAAAGCGTCGCAAATTTATTGTCGTAGAACAAACGCACAAGTTCTGCATGGTGAATAAAGAATGCCAAAGAAACTCGTTTGTGGAACGATCGCTAACTGTTCCTCGCACCTATTCCACAAAAGGGAAGATCGGCCCCCATTCAGTTCCCATGTCCAGATCTCTAGATCGGCCGAAAATTAGCATATCTATATACCGCCTCATACTGATTGATTCCATCATAAAGCATATTTAGTCTGCGGCTAAAACAAAAAAGAGAGACACCCGCGGGCTTTTTAAGGCCCCCGAACAATACAGCTCACCTACTTTAGGTTTTGGGCTGGCGACCAACCCATCAAAGTTTGACAGCTTCCCCAACAATCTAATTCGTATTAACTTTTTCTGGCTGCCTCTTGGCCAGCAGCACCACCTCAATTATGATGGGAACAAGTCGGGTCCGAAACTGGGTTAATTCCATTCATTCAATTAGAATAGGAACAGCCGCGAGTTTTATGGCCAAGTTGCAAGTTGGCTCGCTAATTGGCGTCGCCTGCCGCAGAGTCTCCAGTTCTGGGAAACATCTTCTCTAGTGGCCGAGAAACTAGAAACGCGCCTCTAAATCTGCATAAATTAGCTCAGAAGACACAAGCCCTTGACCAAGCAGCCATAATGAGGGACTAAGCATCCGATTTGAGGAAAGTATCTCATTATGCGCGGATTCTCATTTTTATTTGGGAGAATTCAGCATCATTTTATGGTCTTCGCTATAGGAAATAATTAAGAGCTTAGAAAAGAAAAGCAATTAACTGGGCAGTTTGCATGACAGGCTCTGAGCTTTTAATTATGGTTTTCAGATATTTCTATTGGTTTTCTTTGGGTGTGCCAAATACTTTGAATATTTATACATTTAGTTGATCAACATATTTGAGTAATAGAATGGTCTTTAACTTCACTGAACAAAAGGAGTTACAACTTTGTTTTTTGAAAAATTTAGTTCTTGGAGGAAGGATAGGAAATGCAGTTCTTATGGCATCTTATTATACAAACTAAGGAGTTATCATAAGCATATAATAAACTATTACATTGAAACTACCAATTGGAGATAGATCATCAACTACACAATTAAAGGTAGCCCCTTGTTAACTTCCCCTTAATAACACCCAGTTATGATGCTCAACCGATTGAGGAAAGTCGGTTGTTATGCGCTTGGCTTCCCACTAAATACGTGGAGATTTCTTGTAATGTTTCTATCTGCGGAGCGTTCAACTCGCTGGGTAGCTCCGATCTCGACTCCATTCACACCCACACAGTGGGTACGAGATGTTTTCGTGCCACTTACATGGTTTTCCGCGGTGCTGGTTGTGGGTAAGTGTGCCACTAATCCGCAGGAGAATCGCCAGGTCGTCTTCTCACTTGACACCAAAGAAGTCGCAGATTCTCCACAGTTTTCCTCGGCTGCCGAGCGATTTTCACTTTGCTGCCGAAAGCGACAGGGTCAAAAACTACGAGCTGTCTTTCTTCTGGGGTCTTCAGATTGCTTGAATCTTCCGCAGAATGCAACCGCAAATCACAAAGTTGACGGCGCCTTCGTGTTCATTTGGCAGCAGCAACAACTCAGTCTACAAACATTTTTGCACTTCATTAACTCGTCTAACATTTGTGTGGCAAATGCCACGGGAAATTCCTCGCCTCCGCGAAGAAACTGTCAGTCTTCTGCAACCCGTCTTCTTCACTCTTCGCCACTACGCCCGATTCTTCTCACAGTTTACCGTTTAAGCACGCGCCTCTAGCGGAGGAAAATCGAAATTGGAAAATGGTATGGTATGGTAGTAAATGGAAAATCGCGAGGAGCGGAGCACGACCGATCGCAGTAAAAGTCCAGAGCAGACTGAAACCGAACGAATGTCATGACCAAAGCGGTACAGACAGTCGGTTACTAACGGGAGCGAAAGAGAGCCCAGAGAGAGGGACAGACAGAAAGAGAGGGGGAGAGTGCGCACCTTCAGCTCAAGTCGGCTCAAAAGGCGCAGATCAAGGCAGCTGAGAGGCCCAAAGAGCCTCACGAAGACCCACCGAGATTAACTCCTCTGCAGAAGCGTTTTGGACAAGTTAAGATATACACAGAACAAAATAATGATCTTAAGCTGGATATATAAGGGTCAAAACAAGTCTTACTTTTCTAGTTCAATTTTTAAATAATATTTTTAAGAACCTTCCTTCTAAGATTAGTAACTTTATATTCATACAGACATATATATTCATACCCTTTTAATAATATTTTAATTGATCTTATAGGATTTATTCCAAAACTTAATATATTGGTTTTTATACAAGAGATTTAGGGATAAAAGGAATCTGTAATCAAGACTTATCCTATAAGTAAAGCTACATAAGGTTCATTTATAGTTAATAACTAAGAACTGACATTTTAGACTCTAAGCCACTTTTTTCAATCTACCAATGGTAAGCAACAACAATGTATATGGACTAGTTAAAAATTTTTGGTTTCCAAAAGATTACATTATTATTATTATAATAGTAAATAAATATAAATAACATAATATATTTTTCGAATATCCGATTTAAGTGTACCAGTGACAGTGGCAGCTGTTGCCGCCGCCCGACGATTTGAATTGAGCCAACTAATGGCCGATGTTTGTTTGTTTTTGGCCAAGTTAAAGCGCTCGCCGCTTCGAGCGGAAAGTGCAAGCCTTCAAGCCACCAAGCCAAAAAGCCACCGGTGCAGATGCAGCTGCTCTTTTCCCATCTTACCATTTACCGATTGTTAGTTTAATTGCAATAATGGACGCCTTCGCGGGGGGCAGTCCGCATCTTGGGATTGGGGAATTTGGGTTAGTGTGTGCGGTTTTGGCAGCAACAAGTTGCCGAGGAAATCGGATAAAAGACGAGCTTTCTACAGATGCTGAGCCGCAAAAAATCCATAGTTCCAATACAAGAATCTGCCGATTTTATGACTTCAGATGATGCAACTGTGGGAAAGGCCTTAGAAACCTTTCTGCTTCACTTTTGCATGGCTTTTGGGTGGGCTGCACTTCGGGTTTCAGCCCAGTCTCAGCTAATTAGCTTAATTACCCAATGCCAGAGGCGGATTAATTTCACCGGCACAAGTGGCAAACGGTGAAAAATGTTGGCTCAAAAACAAAAGCGAGCAGGTGTTGACTCCGAACTCCCATCGCTTGGCATGCACAGGGAAAAATACGCTAATTTGCAAATTGAATTTACACGAATTTATATTGGGCTTTAAAATGTAAATTATTTAAAATATTTAAATATTTTAAAATATGAGCTTAATGATGTTAATAAAAATATTTATGTGTATGTATCAACACGAGAAATGTCAAAACTAAACTACGACATACTGGAATTTTCTATAACCTTTGAAAATAAAACAGAACTATATTATAAAATCATAAGTAGCTATAATGATTTCGTGGTGGGGGAAAATGAGCCAGAATGAGCCGAGATCGACGGCAACTGATTGGGGCGGCCCATTGCCAGCGCCTTGGCCAAAAGATTCGGCCTCGGGGCAAACGGTATATCTGCATGCATGTAGATCAAAAACCAAAACCAAAGACCCCATAAAACCCCGGGCCCCCCTAAAGGGGCCGAAAATTGCGCCACCCTCAAGAGTTGCGCGCAATTGGAAGACGCTCCACAAACTGTAACCCAGCCAAAGCGGAGCAATTAACGAGCTCCCACAAAGGTGAGTTGGAATAATAAAGGGGTATTTTCCGAGAGGTCTTCGGAGATGGGGTTTCGGATCAAGCCCATTTATTCGCGGCAAACTATGTGCCGCATTTGCATTTAGCCGGCTTAACAGGGCGTTAAGCTTGCGACACGGTCATAAAAATGAAAATACTAGTACATCTTGGCGGAGTTAGCGTACTCATCAGCCGTAATCCAACAAAATACCAGGTCTCTACGATTGGGTGTTAATAAGTCAAGGTCTCCGGCAATGGAGCGCACCATCCGTACGTCTTTTCTGGGGAGCGAGTGGTCCGAAGATCACAGATCTTCCTTTTCCTTTCTAAACGCATTTCACTTTTGCGCGGCAGACAGGTGTGCAAATATTTGCGAGAAATTGTTTAAATGGGGGACAGAAAAAGAGCAGGAAAAACAAAAAACAGAGGCATTGGGAAACCGCTTACCAAATCAAGTAATTAACGGTTTGATTTACTAAACGCATCGGATTGTCGCCCGTTGGTTAATGGTTAATGGTAATGTTTGCTGTTCGACGAGCCACACTTCATGTTCATGTGCGAAGTGTCGCCAATTTTAGGTGCCTTTTTTCGCTACTTTGCTTTTCCATTTCATTTCGAGTGCGCCTGTGCACTTTTCTTTGCTATTAGTTATTTGTCAGCTCGTTGGGGCAACTGTTTGTGCCACGAAACGCGGCAGAAACCAGCGACATCTGCCAATCCTGCCAATTGGCGATTTCTCTTTCGCTGGAAAAATGTGGCAATAATCGTAAAACTTTAACACAAATATTGAGCGGAGTAATTATGAGACCCACAACTAGTTATGGCCACTTGCAAACTGCAGACTCGGGATGACTGCAACTTTCAGCGGCTGGATTGATCGTTAGGATTGATCGCTTGGCCCGATTTCTTGAGCCATGACCATATATTTCACAGAGGACGGGAGAAGTTGGTCAATCTGGAGGAGAAACTACTTGAGTGCATCCCGCAGACGGACTACTTACTGATCATCCCAAGATGCACTCGTAATCCTCATGAATTTTATTACCTCACCGAGCCAAGTGCACGAATCTCGCAGATAAAAATCACTGCAATCGTCGCAGATACAAAGATACAATGCTGCAGATACAAAGCCCATTTCCGTTGTTGCAGCCCTTTGAATTGATTAAACCCCCCTCGTAGACCCACTCTATTGTGGTGCATCCGCGCCTCAAATCTCTCACCTTTAGCTTCCGTGAAAATAATTCAATTTCATGCCCCATTATCTGGGGTCCCTTACGGATTGAGTTCTTACATAAGGCCCTCGAGGAAAGCGCCTACTGTGGTGGCAACTTGCAATTAAATCAAATGGACAGCGCACTCATCACATCGATGACTGCTGAATGAGGGAGAAATTAGCCCCCTTCTGAGATTGAAAGGCAATACCAGTTGATGTTCCCAGCCGACAGAGAAATAATGTAATTTATAATAATGCCATTTATAAGTTCCTATATTAATGAATTAAGCCTGAAGACCGTGGGTGATATAAAGAAGTACCTTTCCATTCAAAATTTCGAAACCTTTCTAACAACCAATGGGATTTCAAACCAATCTTACCCATTGGAATTATGAAAGGTTTTCTAAGCCACGACATATCCAAATATTTAATTAAATCTGCAATACCATAAAATATCTTAGTTATTCATTCGATTTATTAGCCAGCTTAAGACTATAAATCTACTGAAGGAGAATTTATTGTAAATTGAAAATATCTTATAAATAAATATGATATTGGGATGATAGGATTATTTTAGGAATGAAAACAGTTTAATTTCACATGATAGACTGATGAAAACGCATATTATAAATATATACAAAATATAAAAAATATTTTTTTAATATACCTTTTAATAGCAAGATTTTTCCCAGTGCATCCACTCCGTGGCTCGCATCATGTGGCTGATATGCGCGGCTCCTTGACAGGCGTTTTTGTTCGCTTTGGCTCGGCTCGGTTTGGCCAGCCGTTTGGCAACAACTTTCACAAACTTTTGCCAGCGATCGCGATTCTTATTACAGAATCAGGTGCGGGACTCTCACTCTCTCTTTGAGTCACTGAACTGGCCACCATCAACTTGCAACTTGGGGCACGTTCGGTTGACAGTAAAAGTAAAGCCGCGCTGGAAAAGTGAACGCAATCGAAGGCGACCCACTTCCCGATCCCAACAATAAGTCGCCCAGATCTTTATCTGCATCTCTATCTTTTTTCGACGGGCGGAGATGGGGATGCTGCATCCATATACATATATTTTTGGGAAATCTGTGGAGAAAAGTGGGTGGCCCACAGCCAGCAGCGACCACTGTCCACTGTCTTCTTTTGGGTGTCGAGTGTCAGTCGTAGAAACAGAAATCGAACCGAAAAACTGGCCGGACAAACGCACACGCAAAATAAACCAAAAGTGGCCCAAACGAGCCATTGGCGTGACTTAATGATGCATAAATAAACGAGGCTCACACTACCAGACTGGGCTTGGTTCGGACTTGGGGTCCAGAGAAAGATACAGATACTAATACACAGGGAGAATAATTCTTGAAAAAAGGATTTCCGACCTAGCATGATTCGATCCTGAGATATACATCTTTGAAGTTTTAAGAACATTTATGTTCAAAGTTTAATGGTGGTAGATACTAAGGTTAAAAACATTTTATATCAAGTTCATACGTACTAACAGATAGTATCTTAAAGTCAACAAAAAAAGTTTATTGGAAAATATGAAGTATATTTTAAGCGGAAATGAGAATCATTAACTGGGAATTATCACCTTACGGCATGCGCCTAAATTACTATTTACTAGGTTTATTTATACCACATTTTCAGATTTTTCCAGTGCACAAATCCAGCTCCCGCACGCATCTCTATCGCTTAATTGCGCACTCGGCCGCTGTGGGACCAATCCAACGGATCCAATGAAAGTGAGCTGGCGAGGGAAATGGGTAAAAACAAAAGTGAGCCGCCGCCGAGATAACCAGAATTTCCAGCCAGACTCCTCTCATCCTTTTTTGGCAGTCTGTGCAGAATTTCATCGCTTTTCACTTTTTCCTGTGGGTTGAACTTTGGCTTGAGATCGAAGAGAGAGGCTCAGGCGGTTGTAAAGATAATATGTATTGGGAACATGTTGATATAAATGGTTTTCAATAACATTCCTCCAGCCATATCAGAAATAAGTAAATGCAAGCTTTATTGTTATCAGAACTCATTTACCTATAGATTTTCTTTAGATTATAGCCTTATTTCACTTTTTATAGCTGGTATAATGGTATATGTAATATTATTTAAAGCCCTTTAAATATGTAAATAAGTTGGATTAATAGAGAAATGTTGTAAAAGTACATGGCAGATATATTTAGTTTTGTTTATAACAAATATTTCATGTATTAACTCCACTTCAAGGAAACTTCACTGACTTGGGCTTTCATTGCGGATATATATTTTGATCGTTCATTTCGAAATTTCGACCTTTCAGTAGTACCATAGCACATACACATAAAGCACGATCAACACGAAGAGCAGATGGATGAGGAAGAGCTCGATGGCCAGGGTGAACAGAGCCAGGGGCTTGAAAGCCACATAGGTGATCTGGATGAACATGGCTGTCGGAGATCTCTTGGGTCATCGGAGATCCTTACTCCTGAATGGTGAAGGTCAACTGCTTGCTGCGCGAACTCTCAAATCGATTGGGTGTGTGCATGCTAAGCATGGCTGAGATTCCGAGTCCCAGGATCCCTAGAAGCAGGGTGACCACGAAGAGTCCTGCCAGGATGGGAGCCGAAACGAATCCCACGCAATCGTAGACCTCGCCGTACTCCTGGCGTCCATTTAGCCAGGGTTGCACTTGGAAATCACTGAGGATCAAGCCCTGAATCGTCTCATTTTTAGCGGGATTCAGGAAGTGGACATTTTCCGCCGAGCAGCGATAGGAGAATCCCAGTGGGGCATTGGGCAACGTGTACTCATCACCACGGGCCACCAGGACACTCTTCAGCTCTCGATACTCCACCTCCACATTCCTCAATGTCCAGGATCCCCGGATCAGGGAGAACTTGAAGCGCAGCGTGCACTTCTCCCCGGAGTGCATGAAGGTGATGCTCAGTCGGCCATATCCCTTGGCCCGCTGATCGTCGAAGGTGATCTGCTTGATGTGCTCCTCCAGCCTCAGGGAGTCGTTGGTCAGCCGGAGCTCCAGGGGTCCATTGAGGCTCAGCACCGCCTTGTTGCCCTCGGCCACGTAGATGAAACTGGCCTCGGTCTCCTCTCCTCCCTCCGCGGCCTTGGGTTTCTCCTTTTCCTTCTCCTTATCCTTCTCCTTTTCTTTCTCCTTCTCCTCCTCCTCGGCAGCCGGAGCAGCCTCCCTTTTGGCCAGGAAGTGGGCCTCCTCCTCGCGACTGGCCAGGATGCCCAGCACCTCCCCGCGGCCGTAGGTGTTCAACGCTTCGTTGTAGGCCGACAGGATCTCCGAGTCATCCTCTTCTCCGTGTCCGGACAGACTCACCACCTATGAAATGAAAGGGTATTTATAAAAACTGCATAAGACGGGTATATAAGAAGGGACCTTTCTAAAAATAATATGTTTTGCTCTTAGAGATAATATTTTAAGCTCTAATATAATATGATTTTATAGAATATAAAGACTCCCACGAATACATACAAATTCAATATTTTATAGCACATAACTCACCTCAATGTTGGCATTTAGACCAAAGGGTTCCGCTGCGAGACTCCTTTGGGGCAGATAGGTCCAAGCTCCGCTCTTGACGAGATTCTGGAACCTGGGATACTTGGTGCCCTCCAGTCGATTGGTGGAGTTCCGCACGAAGACCACAATCGCCTTGGCCTCCGTGAAGAGTTGCGTCAGCGGCAGTTCCCTGCTGTTTGAGTCCACCAAAGCCTGGGACTGCAACCCGGATACCCTGGAGTGACCCCAGAATATAAAGGGTCCAGCTATGGAGGCACTGCAGCTGCCGAGTGCCACGGACAGCAAGGTCGCAACGAGAATCAGCTGCATTCTGGAGAGTCGGCTGGAAATGTGCGTCTAACACCGAAGACGGGCTGCCCTCGATTGAATTTGGGGATGTATGTATGTACTGAAAAATCGATTGGGCAAGACTCATGCGCAGAAATAAACCACAAGTGGTGGGTCTCCATGGGTGGTGGAATATGCTCGAATTCCCAGGTCAGTTCTTCTGGGCTATGAAGGGAAAGTAAATCCACCACCAAGTTAAACACCACGTGTTTTGTAACGTATCTTCCGTTTTTAAAATCTTAAGGAAAATGCATGCACAGGAATTACCGAGTGCAGTATAATGACTACATTTAATATCTATTAAACAACAATTTTGATAATAATTACTGTACACATAATATTTACAGGAATTAAAACATAAGAAAAGCTTTCAATTTTACAAACATCTAGAAACTAAGCTAGTGACTACTGAGTTATTTAAAATCGATTTGAGTATTTGACAAAATTACGCTAGTTGTATAAGTTAGAGGAACCTAAGGGCTAAGCCAATGACTACGAAAGCAAATACAAAAGGCTTTGGTTTGGTTGGAGCTGAGCTTTTGGAATAAAAGCTACCCCTGAAGTTCTTGGTTCCTATTGTAAAGATATAATATATTATTTATGATTCCAGCCTCCATACCAAAACTACTTACGTTTCTCATTGGTATCCCTTACACCACAGGTGCGATATGAGATGGTCGCCTTTCTCTTTTGGTTCACATAACCTGGAATGAACAGACTAGGGGCATCCAGTCTCCCGGCGGCTATCAAACGTGACATATCCAACTCCAATCGGTGGGCCAGAGGTCCCTTAAAGTGGATGATCATCTGGATACAAGCGCCTCCATGAAGTTCCTTGGTCTTTCGGGCATCCACATCCAACATCCACTCTGGAATGCCCATCACGGTTCTTAACTCCTCCAGAAACTGGGCACTAAATAATGTATTTTATCAGGCAATACTAATTTGGGTACAATTGGTATAATATATACTTACACCACAAATCGAGGTGGCTTTTGCAGGTTTATGTATTTGATGACATTGTGATCAGGCTCTATATTTGCACAGGCGAACCTCTCGTGGGAATTATCAGGTCCAAAGATCACAATAGAACGGCCAATGGCTCCTACAGGAGCTTCCAAGGGGAAGTTGGAGTCAGTGAGGACAACTCTTTCGCCTCCAAGGTCTAGAAATATAAGTTATTAACAATTAAAACTGCCAAATTTAAAGAAAGATTTAAGATCCCTTACCTATAGTTCCCAAACGTGCTCCGACATCGCCAACATAGCAGCGCAAAGGATTATCCGGACTGCACTCCTGTTCATAGAGATCCAGCTACAGAAGAGATTCTTATTACAATTTTAAATTCCCTTAGTATAATTTGAGAACAAACATTTAAAGGATCTGCCAGTTGTGTGTAGTACGGGTTCCAAACGTATCCTCCAGCCACACAACGTGTATTAGTGGGTTTTACGGCTGCATCCACGCCCACGGGATTAACAAAGATCTGCCAGTTGTGGTTTCTCGTCGAGTTCCTATCGTTTTTGCCCGGATGGCGCAATTTAACCTCAATCACCGTCTCCGATTGGCTACCATCATTGTGTATCAACTGCGTCATCTTTATATAACCATAGGCATATCCCGTGGGATGATGGAAGGAGGCAATGGCCCTGAGTTCCCTGGCCTCACTGGGACTATAACCACGCTCTAGGGTACTAAGATAAGAGGTTTAAATACAAGAAAGTCTGGGAAGAAAAGAAGTATCTCACCTGCAGGCCCAACGCGCATTCTTCTGTTTCTTCTGAATAACCACAGATCTTCCAATAATGCTGTTGTAGCCAAAGAGCGGAAGATTCGTGTCATTGTAGGCATCCTCGAACTGGGTGACTCCCTCAAGACCTCCAAACTTCCCACTCAGATCTCCCATCTCGTACTGATCGGTTGTTCCTCTTTTGGAGGGCGGTGATGATTTGGGATTGACTTCGAAAGGGTTCCAGTGGCCATATAAAGTGGAAGCTTCGCAGGGAAAAGCCAGATTGGCTTCCACGGGGGTCTGGAATTAGGAATTTTGTAAATTTTAAAGATTCTGATCAGAAATTGAAAAATACTTACCCTGTGTATATGATATCCTGAATTATCCTGCAATCCCTTGAGCTGCACCTCCACATTGCTGACATCGTACTCCGATTGCTGGGTAATCTCCACACGACCACTAACAGTCAGGGGATCTCCATTGGCATACCACTCTTTGGCCACCACCTTCCGCCGGAAATGTCCAATCACCGCAGAGCAGGCCAATCTCTCCCCTCTGGCTTTGGGACCACTATCCTCATAAATAACCAGGGACTTACCGAGGATTGAGTGCCTTCCAGAGAGCGGCAGATTACCATCTACAAACATCCTTCGGCTAATCTTCTGGGCCACCCTTCTTCCTCCAGCGATGGTTAAAGTTCCCGATCTGGCATCCATAGCTCCCATTCGGCACATAGAGGGTAAGCTGGGTTGGCAGAAGTCATCCACACTGCGATTGCCCCAGTCCACTCGGAAGGGATTGAAGACAGGTCCTGCGGAGATGCACCTCTGCTGCCAGTCGTAGAAATCCTTTCCAGGTGCATTGCTGTGGATTGCCCAACGATGATCATGGGTGGTATTCTGCGTGGAACCATCCGCCTGGATGAGGTACTCAAAGAGCACGGTGGTATCCTGCCAAGGCTGCTCCGCCGGTTGCCGGAAGATCACACGACCCACCACTGGGTAACGGAAAAGAACCTGAAAATCATAAAAAAAGATGAAATTGAATAACGAATATAATGAATTATTTTATTTACTAACCTGAGCTGTAACCATGTTCTGCTGATATATACCATTCCTTTGATATTGCCCCAGGCTGGAACAACCCCAGATCATCTTGGTAATCTTGGAAACATCAGTTCGATTGAAGGTGTAGATGACGAGGCTCCTTTGGTCTATGCTATGCCGTCCCTGAAGGGGCAGGAAGACATCCCAGTATAGGCCATTTAACTCGGAGCTCGTTCCTGGCAAGACATACTGATGGAAGTAACCCTTATTGCGACCCTGCAGTTTCCCCGAGAGATCGCCCAGGGGATACTGCTCCTGGGTTCCATAGCCAGGAGGTGGTATGTTATCATTTACATCCCGAGGATTATGCATCTCCCCGGTGGTCCAACAGTAGTCCTCGTGACCCATCCTCTGAGGCACTGGTGGCAGGCTGTGAATCCGAAAGGCGGCAACATCTTCGGCAAACTTGCGACTCACACGCTGGGAAAGTGGGGCTCCCAAGGTGAAATTGAGGAAAGTAGGGTCGAATTTGGAGCGCTGGGTGAAGGTGACCTCTCCCTTGACTCCACCAGAGTTGATGAAAGTTCTGGGGTTGAAAAAAGTAATATAATTACTAAAAACTCTGCTAAAAAATCTTAGTTAGATCCCACTTACTTGTAAGTCAACGGTTGAACATGACGAATCTTGGTACAAGCCAGATACGAATCCGGATGCTGGTTATCAAAAAGTACCAGGTACAGAGTCCTATGTGGAATGGTAAGATCCGAGGGCAACAGGGCCAGCTGAGCATCCCTGAAAACACTGCGTTGTGGCGAACGGAGGGCGTTCTTGGCCACTCCAATCCTGCCCAGTCGGGCATCCAGATCACCAATTCCCTTGCCAGCTCCACCACCCTGGGGATCGAAGACCAGCTGTAGGAAGTTGCAGTTGTCCTCCGTGCGATGGTGATCATGTTTGAAGATATCCGTCACAAAGATCTTCCAGTGATGCTGGGTGAAGGGTCCAGCTTGACTTTTATCCTCCTCCAGAGCAGGTGGTTGCTCCCTGATGTGGTAAAGATCCGAGTAGATCAACGTATCTCCAACAGCTCCTTCCGCTGGAGCCAACCAACGGAAATGGACAGATCCCGCTACAGGTGTGTTGAAACGAGCCTCCGCCATATGCTCTACGGAACTTTGAATGGTGGTGATGGTGGCGCAGATCCGGAAATTAGAGTTAACCTCCGTGAGAACCAGCGACTTGCCCCAAATCCCTCGATCTCCAATCAGCTGCATGTTGCGCTCCCAGGTGGAAGTCTCATTTCCAGGTAGCACCAGGTACTCTAGGTCCTCATCGAAGGATACAACTTGGGATCCCAAGCGACTTAGTTCGCAGCGCTCTTCGGGATCGGTATTGGAGTAATCCACTGGGAATCTGCGTACTGCCCAACTCCAAACCTGGTCGGGATACTGCAGAGTGGCCTCCAGATTGGCCTTGATCTCCACCGTGGAGGCATTCATTTGCCTAAAAGTAATCTCTCCATGCAGACCCCTCTGCGAGATATATGCGATCAGATGCTGTGCATCAGCTGAGAGCCACAAAAAATAGAGAGTGAGAGTGGGGAAACGAGATTATGGTGAGTTATGGTATAACAAAGGTACAGAGAGAAAAATAATTAAAAAGCTTAAAAGAAATAATATTTAAATAATAAATTTCAAAAAATTTGGTATAAGCTTATTTCTAAGAAAAGCTTTTAAAACCCTGTTTCTTTAAAACACATTTTTTAATAAAACTGATTTAATTGGCTGATCCTATCTTTTTCAATAGAATTTTTTATAGGTTTCTTAAAAAATGACTACTCATAAGTTATTTCTCATTTTTTCCAGTGCCCACGAGAGTATGGTGGGATATCATAGACTCGACGTGAGATACTTTCATTTTCTTCGCCACGCAAGATCTGCATACAATGCAATTGGTTCGATTCCCAGCACTTACCTCCACTTATCCATGATGCAATCCAGCAGACCGAAGTGATCCACAAAAGGTGTCCCGCTTGAACCATAGTTCTGGTTTTCCCTCCCGGAATAACCAGATTCCGCAACCAAGTGCTTTTAAAATGTATGTGGCAATCGCGCATGCGTGCGCCTCGAAACTCAATTGTAAACTGGTCGCTCGAAGGTTTCGGTTTTGGCCATCGACTTGGCCAAGTGTGGGGAGTTTCCCACTGCTTTGTTGGCTCCCCAACTCCCCATCTTTATCGGTGGTTTTGTTTTGACCTGGAACTGGTTTCCGGCACGGCTCAGCTGAGTCAGATATAGTAAGGTCCATTCCCCCAAAACCCCCTCCCCTGAGAAAGTCAAACTTCAATGGCTTAGTAGTTTTTTTTCAAGACGACTCTGTTATACTTTATTCCAAGACTTCGTCATCGTATCATCATCTAGTTATGTTGTATAAAAACAGTTACTTGTTTTCATTTCTTTTTTTTAGATTGTTTTCTGTTAATATTTCTGACCGGGTTAAAAAATTTTCAGAATTTTCTCATCTTGCCGTGTATAGCTTAATTTATACTGAAGTAAAGATTCGATTCGCATTTAACAACTTGTTGCATGTTGCATTTTGAAATGGATTGGTGTGTATGTAGTGTGTGGTGTGTGCTCGTGTCGAGTGTACTGAGTGTTGGGTGTTAGTACATAGTATATAGTAGTATATAGTGGCTTCTTCCGATCAGCCTAGGTACTACTGGTTGAGGGTACCTTATTCAAACTAAAACCCCTCCGCCCCACTAAATCCCAGGGGGGAGGAGGATCCTCCTCGAAGCTTCGAAACGCATTAACTAGAAACACTGGGTTGGTTGTTTGATCGTTTCTTCATATTTCAGATATCATATTGGGTTCTTGTTTTGTTTTTGTTTGGGTGGTTTATAACGCTGATAGTTCATAAGCAGAAAGTTGTGGTGGTTGTGGTTAAGTTATGTAAATTCGCATTAAACAATTTGAGTGAATGAACTTAGTGTTTCTCTGTTATTAGCCTAACTCTCGATAACTTGCAATAATATTGATAACTCATAACTGATAATCGTAATTGATATTGAAATTGAAACTGCGTAACGAACGATATAGATAGATATGCATAACGATAAATATTGTGTTGATAGAAGGATAAATAATTGGCTCTCAGTTAAATGTCCCTAACAATAGTATGCTATAGGTTTGCCTCTCTCTCTCCTGGTCCTGCGAGATTTAACGAACATCAAAAACATTAAACTCACAAAACTGGCTAAAAATTCATATTCATTTTCATAACGGTATTCATAATCGTATTCAAATTCAAATTCAACTCGTGGGTCCAGAGCTAACGAATCCAGCCTGACTACCCATCAACGTCATCTTATCCTCGTCCTCCCTATATCATCACATCCTCTTTTCGATCTCGATCTCGATCTGGTTATCATCTCTCTCTGAGGTTCTTCAGCGGTATAAAAATAGACACGGCTTGGTTGTTGTTTTTAAGTTTTTTTTGTTGATTTTATAGGTGTTTTAAATAAAATAGATAGCATTTGTTTTATAAATTTTACGTGTAAAATTTAACAGTAAATCAACTAGAAAACTAACGCGTCAGTTCTTGCCGTGACAGTGAACGTGATCGTAAGTATCCCTAACTATGATGGACAGATACATGGTAAATGGTTCTGATCGCTACCAAAATGTTGCTGAAGAAGTTCATTTTCAGTTCTGATCGGATGTTGTTGATCTTTGTTGGTGGTGTTGTTTTTGGTACTTGGTTCTTGGTGATGGTTAACAAAAAAGAGATTACAAGATACTGAGAATCTACATATGTAAACGAGCGTTTCTTTTAATTACGTTTATTATTACTGATTTGACTGATTGATTTTTAACGTTCTGATTCTGGCTGTATGGATGCTGAGTTAGAAGTTAGGATGTGATCGGTGGTTGCCTTAGGCGGCCTCCTCCTCCTCCTCTTCACCCTTGCCGGTGAGCATCTCGATCAGGGAGGCGGTATCGATCTGGTTCTTGTCGTCGATCACCATCTGATCGTAGGCATCATCGACCTCCTTCATGGTGAACTTGTCACCGAAGTTCATGAGCATTTCGCGGAATTTGTCACCGTCGATGAGACCATCGTTATCGAATGTTTTGAAGGCAGCAATAACAACATCGTCTTCATCGTTGGCACCGGAGGTGGCCATGCGGTTGGCGAACAGGGTCAGCAACTGGGTGAAGTTGATCGGACCCGAAGCCTCGCCCAGCATGGCGTCCAACTCCTTGTCGTTGGCGATCTTGCCGACGGAGTCGAAGGCAGCGCGCAGATCGTTCTTGCCAATAATACCGTCCTTGTCGGCATCCATTAGTTGGAAGGCCTAATCGATCCAATCGATCCAATTCCGAACAGAGACAGAGAGATAGAGAGAAAGAAAGAGCGGGTTGGTGACTTGGTATTTTGACAAGTATGGATGGTATATAGATGGTATGGTATGGGATGGTGGGATGATCGGATGGGCTTGGAGTGATATGAAGTTGGGTCTGCCGAAACTCACCTCCTTGAACTCGGCGATCTGCTTCTGGGAGAACACAGAGAAGACCGAAGAGCCAGCGCGCTTCGACTTCCTGGAGCCGCGGGATCCGCCCGACGCTCTCTTCGAACCAGTGGCAGATGCGGCCGGGGCAGGAGTGGCAGCTGGTGCCGGGGTTGCTGCCTCGGATGCGGCCTCAGAAGCGGTTTCGGAAGTACCACCCTCTTCCTTGGTCTTCTTCTTCTTAACCTTCTTCTTCTCATCGGCCTGCGGGAATAAAGAAGGAGTTTCATTAGTAAGGGGCTCGGCAGGGTAAGGATACACGTAATCGGGTCGGTCCTATAGTCAGCATTTAGAGATCTTCTATTGAAACTCAGAACTTAAAAGTTCTAGATCTGAAGGATCTATTCATTTATAATGATTGAAAAACCTAACATTAGAACTAATTCATTTGAAAGTTGTCCAATAGAAATATTTTCAATTCGAGGAAACTCTTAGGAAGTGTGCAGGAAGTTTGAAGGATCTACCATCAGAATTACTTAAGTTAAAAGTTATCCATAGGAAGTTTTCCATTTAGAGGAATCTTTGAGGCCTGAATTATGTATCTGGGGCGAAAAGTTTTCCACTTGGCTATAAATAAACCGGACGCATATTACGTAAGCTCTCCGCCGTGCGCCACTTGCCGTCTCGCTCGCTCCCCGACGAGGATATCGGATTACGTTACTGACGCATAACACTTGGACTTCGATCGATCCATTTATAGAATCGTCTGCACTATTCTCACTATTCGAAAAGGTGAGTTGGGGTCACCATTGTAGTTCGAGTTCACTTCATATTTCGTATCTTCTTAGTATTTCTCAAATGCAAATGATTCACTGATGCACTGATTGGCATTATCCTTGCTGCATATATCCAGGCACTGGGATCCAGTTCGGTAAAGTTCAGTTCAGTTCAGTTCGGGTGATATATTCCGGGACGTATCCTTACCATGGTGCTGAACTTTGATGTGTTGTCTAATCGAGTCGAGCCGTCAGAGCACACTGAATCTCTGGCTGATTTTATCGCCAAGACAATGATGTTTTAAGAGCTCGGAGGAGCTCTGCTTCTTCTTACCATTGGGGCCGTTCGTTGGGGGTTCGGCAAACTTTGGGCGTCTTCGGGTGGCATTCGGCATTCGCTGTATCTGTATCTGCAATATTCGTGCTGCCTTTTTTAGTATCTGCAAGGCGAGGTCCGCCCAGGCGATCGGCGGGGTGTTGGCGGCTATATCATATAGATATAGCTATAGCTATAACATAGCCTATGGTATACTAGTATCCAAGTTGTTTACTCATCGGGCGCTGCTCTAATCAAAAATCTAATTTTAAAAGCCAGAGAAAATGCTTCGGCTTTGGCTTTTGGGCAGCAGAAGCCTATACATATGTTCGGAATTTATTTCGGTGCTTTCGATTCGGATTCGTATTGGTTCGTATTTTGGCTGGCTCTCTGTTGTGGATACATTTCCCCATCTTCAGATTTTGTTTTGTTTTCTTTTATTTTGCTCTGCTCGGGTCGGCCCATCTCGTTTCTAGAGGCCACCCTCCCAAAGGTGTCCTCTTGCGCTGAAATCACCTACATTTCCCTTGGCATCGGGCGGCATACATACGTATACTCAACATATAGCATATGTCTAAATAGACATTTACGCCTATATACTCGATGTTTTGCCTTGCCCACATTTCTTTTTCTGTTTTTCAAAATGCCCCGCACATTGTGCAATATGAATAGAGCGTCGAGAATTCCAAATCTATAGATCTGTTATGGTATGTACGCAGAGATCGGGCGGATTTCGTGTCGCATAAATATCCAACGAACCCGATATTGGACCAGAGTTATTTCGGCAACAAATGTGGAATAAACATCTGACTTTATCTATATGCTAGTCATCCATGGACATTGCATAACGATGGGAAGACTTTAGGTTTTCCATTTTCCATTTTAATTATGTCAGCCAAACTTTGTATTAACACGTCATGGATACATTAACCTTGTTACTACATATATTTTATGTTTATTTATTTTAAAATTTATTAGTTTGAGATATTCAGAAGAAAAAATTTAAAATTACCTACAAAAAAACTATTTCAAAATATTATGCAAATTAAAAAATATATATTTTTAACTTTTAAAAGACAGACTATTTCCACATTATAGTTGTCAAATGTAACAAGCAATTACAAACTATATTTAACTGTAACGAACTATTATTATTGTTGAACATATACATTTTTATAGAAATTTACTCTTTCATTGACACAAAATCTTTAAAAGTTCAGAAGTCTGGCATAGTTATATGGTTAATGCATGCCAACGATATTCCTTGAAGGTTTTTAGCCTTCCCAATAATATTTTTATTATATTAAGGGAAACATTTCATGAAACTATTAATCTGACGTGGTTTTTGCCACCCGAATTTATAAATTGTCCCCCTCTTTGCTAATATTATAATTAATGAAGGCTTAACGCATGAATATCAAACGGAAAATATCTCAATTAATGATGGGATCCGTGCGAGAAAGCCTTCATAATTCATCGATCAGACATAATGAAAATCGATTGCGGCTGCAGTCTTCTTCGTGCTCCATTGAAAGTGATTTTCTGCGAAAACTCTCTTGGCGCTGCAATTTTGGCACGTAACCAGGCGTCATTTTGGCCTCGGGCCAAACAAAACAAAAAAGTATAGAAGGAAAAACTGCCCACAATCTAATACGCAATGTAGCATTGAATGTGCCCGATATATAAATAGAACAAAGTGCAAAAAAAGAGCAAGAAACAGTCAAAGGAATGTTAAAATTAATGAAAACAGCGTCAAATGTATTCAAATTTGCAAGGTGCAGAAAGTATCTAGGAATATTTATGGTTTTGACACTCTGGAAGCATTGTTTATGGAGAGGTTAACAATCAAATAGAGGGAAATATAACAACCCACACGTAACATTTGTTTATCTCAGGTCTTTCTAAATTTAAAAGCCAAATCATCTTTAGCGATTTACTATAGGTATACACAGAGTTCCACCTGATACATAGGCGAACTTGGAGGCTGTTCATTCGGGAGGTCGGACGTCATTGGGAATCAACTGTATTCAGTGCCCGCAGCGCATTCCTCAATCAGCTCCGCTCCTCTCCTCACGCCTTGGCCGCCCTGTGGCCGAAAATAGAAGAGCCAACGCGTACCACTGTGCTGCCCATTTCGATCTGAGGGAGTAGTTCGGATTATAGAGGCGGATCTTGACCAGTCTGGTTCCAACTTACCGCCTTGTCGAAGTCGTTGGACATTCCCATGGAGACGAGCACCGAATCGGGGGGTAGGGAGTTCGCTTCACAGATGGATCGGTGTACCTGCAACAGGGACACGAAATCCGGATTGGGTCCGTTGCTGTAGTCAAAGCCAAAAGCACCAATGGTCATAATGCCCATCAGGTTGAGGTGCTTCAGGTTGCTCCTGATGAACTGGTAAAGTGCAGGGGCATCCTTGGCTTCTATTCCGCTCTTGACTAGGGGAGAACAAATTAGGGTAGTAAGTATACAGTTTGTTTGGTCAGGAGCACCAGACTCACCCTCTTCGCCACTGGTGTTGATCTGGATGAGCACCTGCAGCGGTTGCTCAGGAGTTGGCTGCAGTTTGGACCAGGCTGCGTCCAGTTTGGTGGCCAACTTCTCACTGTCCACCGTTTGGATCATACGGAGGTTTGGCACGGAAAGAACCTAAAAGGGGAGACAAGATAAAGTATGCTTACTAACTAAACTAGTTGTACTAAATTAACAAGCAAATTTGAAGATTTGAAGAATCTTAAAACATTTAAATTCGTTTTTAAACGACCTACAATCTTTTTGGATTTGTGTGATACCTCTGTATCTGCTAAAAAAAAGAGTTTTTAAGAACATTTAAAAGTTAAATTAATAACAAACCCTACAGACTGAACTCAAACGACTATTAAACAAAGGTTTTTATAGAAACCAAGGGATCTCCTTTTAAAGACCCAAAAACTGCCTTGTTAAATAGAGCTAAAGACCGGCAATCCAAGTGGAACAGACCTTGTTGATCTTGTTGCTCTGCATGTGCCCTATGAAATGCCACCTGATGTCGGGACACTTGGCCAGGATGTCCGGGTGGCGGCTCTTCTCCTCCAGCTCCTGCACATAGTTCTCGCCGAAGTCCCTTTGCCCGGCTTCATAGGCCTCGATTACGGCCTCCGCTGGCTTTGTTTTGCTGACTGCCACGAGAAGAGGTCTTGCAGCTTGCACTTCCTGTGGGAAAGATAAGGATTTTTATAAAAGTAATCGTCGATGGGAGTTATTTAAGTTATTTTCACCTTGGGACGCTGCAGGAGCACCTCGTCAATCCGCTTCAACACGTGCTGCAAACCGGCTTTCACGTCGAATTCCGCCATTGTGCGCCTTAGCATTTAATTATAAAATGTTTACTGGATAATTCGCTCTATATATAAGCTGGATAACTGGTATTTATAGTAATAAGAGTAGATAAAACTCGCTGATAAGAAATACACTGGTGTACAAACAAAAACAAAGTCGGCGAAGGCGAAGAAATCAGCTGTTTGGCAGTGTGACCGCACAATACCTTATATTTTTGAAAATTACTAATTTTTGGCGGGAAAATTTGAATACTCAGCTTTACATTATTTTAAGAAATAATACCATAGAATAAGTGTACTTTATAAAAAAGCAACAAAACTACCAAAAAACAACAATAAAATTTAATGAAAACTGTGTTTTTATAAGGGTCTAGTGCACCTTTAGTTTCTTAAACTTAAAATCCATTTGCCTTTGCTTTCGCAGTAAAGTGTCGCCGCATTTGTAGCCTTTTTTGGAAACCCTGTGCCAGGGAGAAATGCCTTCACTGGGACCCACACAAACCCACCTTCTCGAACCATGGCGGACGCAATCAGATGCGCCTGCGACTCCTTTAACTCCGTGGTGAATTACCTAGTCACGATGAGGATCTGCGAGATACGACACTGTCTCGAGTTCCTCGGAGTGGCCCATACGGAGGTGATCGCAGGCGTGGTTCTCTTCATCCTGATGCAGTTCACCAAGTTCACGGCAGTCCTGCTGTTGGCTATTTTCCTGGCCTACGGGATATTCTACATGGTAAGAGAGGGACTTAGCTTGTTGAAGTATCATCCTCCTTAACTTTTGAGCCCGCAGTGGGAGACATTCTTCCCGGAAATCAGCCAATTTGGTCACAGGGGTATGAAGATGTTTCGCAATGTTCGCACCTCTGCCAATTTACCACCTTTTACATCTGACACGGAGGATTCACCAGGTAATTATGGCCATGAATGAAAGGAAAACCCTGTAATTAACTATTATATCTTACTAGGGGAGTACTTAATCAGTCCAAAAGCTAAGCAATATACTAGTGGCATGGTAACCCCGAATAACCTTAATATGCCAATGCTACTGCCTGTTTTGCAAACGAAAAATCTGAGGACCACCAGCTTGCAAACGGACCCTAGAAAAAGGCAGGAAGAGGAAAACAGGAGGGCATCCAGGGGATCTCGAGGTCACTCATCTCACCGGGAATCACAGGAAGCGGGAAAACACCGCCAAGAACGTCCCCACTGGCGATCTGTCAACCCGGAAACGGAAAGGGAACAGCCCCACACCTCCAAAAAATCTCACCGTGGTGGCAGTGGAGGGGGAGCAGGAGGTGCAGGAGGTGAGTCCAAACGGATATCAAATGTCATGCGAGTCCCGACCATCACCAGTGGAGTAGTAGAAGCCAGGAGACTATCCAATGTGACCAGTGAGCAGCTGAAGCGACTCCCGAACATCACGAGTGGGGAATACAGAAGGATATCCAACGAAGCCAGAAAGTTACACAACATAACCAGTGGAGAAATCATAGAAGCCCGAAGGATACCGAAAGTAACCAGCAACACCCATGAATCCAGATGGCTACCTAACATAACTAGTGGTGATATGAAGGATTCCCGAAGAGTTCAAAATATTACAAGTAATACCAATGAATCGAGAAGAACTAGCAATGAAATGAAGGAATCCCGAAGAGAGTCCCGAAGGGAATCGCAAAGATTACCCACTGAAATAAAGGAATCCAGGAGGAGCTCACATCCCCAGGGAGGTGGTGAGCCCCGTCGAACCTCTAATAATCATAGAGACGGAGGGGGTGGTGGCGAATCCAAGTCCCGTCGTCTTGCGGAGAAATCATATCCCCCTCAAGGTCGTCGACCCGAGGAGCCTTCAAAACAGCGAAGGAGTAACAATGGAAATTCTGGGGTAACTAGACGGCAATTTCCGGATGATCACTACGAGCGATTGAAGGTGGAGAATCGAGAGTTCCAGGCACGTCGACTACAGGCGAGTGGAGCGGGTGGATTCCGCCAAAGTCTGAGTAATCCCACCTCCGAGGGTGCTTTACTCACCAAACAGGAGAACTTCATAGGAAATCATCGCCAATTCGACAAAAGGGAAACCCAAAGGAACATGAAATCTAGTGAGTAAACCGGGTGAAATTGATCAGTTTTATATATATACCTTCTTATAAATTCTTTTTTAATAGGTAATCCCAACAAGGATGCCAATCATCATTACAGACCCCATCGCATGCTTAATCCGATACTTTAAAATGGACAGGCAAAGTATAAGGAAAAAGTCTACCTTTCAAAGTGGAGAAGATAGGTAAGAGATCGTATTTCCTAATTGAAGATGTACTCTAAAAATGTTCGATCCAACAGTCCCTCTCAAACCAGTCCCTGTGAATCACGAAAGACTATCCAGTTCGACGAGTATCCAAAGACGGTTGAAACCGAGGACACCGATGAAAGTATTAGTTCGACAGAGAAGGCAATCAAAACATCTTCCAAAAAGGCTACGCTCAAGGATACAAAACCCGATACTACCCAGAATAAAAATCAAGGATCCAGCCGTGAACAAGTAAACGACCTCAAGGAGTACCCCTTTGTAATAGAGATTCCCGAGCAGGAAGAAAAGAAAAAGAAAAAGGGGAATGTTTCCGCTAAATCCAAAGAGAAGTTTTGCGAGCATAAGAAAAAGTAAAATAACTGAGCACACATTTATCAAAATTACTGTTTATCACAAACCAAATAAACCCGGCAAAGGCATTTAATAAAATTGTTTTGTAACCCGTTTTGTAATACAAAATCTTTAATTTCATATATAGAGTATTTTATTTAATAAATATTTTCATATATAAAGATATAATTTTTTAAATCCATTTCAAATTCAAAATTAATGAAAGTAACGTTTGATGGGCAGCACTTGGACACAAAATCACCTAACGCCTTCAATCAGCTGTTTATAGTATTTTCTAGTACTAAAATGAAATAGGTTGGCAGGTCCGTCCGAATGTTATTGTTTTGCATCGGATCGAAAACTATAGTAAATTGCATTCCATAAATTGGTGAAATAACCCTTGTTTTTAGGGCTAATGCCATTCCGATTAGCCTTATCAAGATGACCATCTTCAACCTGTACATATTCGACAAGTTCGGAACACTGCTCCACTATGCAGAATGGAATCGCACCAAGAAATCGGGAATCACCCGCGAGGAAGTAAGCTATAAATTGGAACATCATTTAAAGTCCACTAAATATGTTTATTCTTAGGAAGCCAAACTCACCTATGGAATGCTCTTCTCCATAAAGTCCTTTGTGAGCAAGATATCGCCCCATGATCCGAGGGAAGGATTCCTTTACTATAAGACCAACCGGTACGCCCTACATTATCTGGAAACTCCCTCTGGTTTAAAGTAAGTTTTACTTTTACAATATATATTTATTTCATATGGAAGTTAAGGCTTCAAGAATTATAAGGCTTCTTAACTAGTCCTCTAAAAATGAATGTACCGAACATACCCTCTTACAGTTGTCATATCCAAGATCGAACCAGAAACGCATCCTCATAACTTGCACTATATTTTATGGTTTATTTACTGTTGTTTCTCAGAACCATTAAATCTATTCATCGCTTTTGTTCGCTAAATGCTTCCCTTATATACAGTCTGACAATTATTCTCCCTGAACAAACTATTCCCAGATTCGTTCTCAACACGGATACCACAGCCATCAATGTGAAGGAGCTCCTACAGCAACTGTACGCCAAGGTGTGGGTGGAGTTCGTGGTGCGGGATCCACTGTGGACCCCAGGCACAGTGGTCACCTCTGAGCTGTTCCAGTCCAAGCTCGATGAGTTCGTCAAGCAGTCACCCATCTTTGGCATCCGCAATATCTAAGCAAATAAATAGCTTTAAGCTCGAATTCCCATTACCAAGATATGCAAATTCCACCTCTGAAACTCTAAGGTCTATGTCATTAGCTCTGAATTGCAAATTGCGCTGGCAAGTGCTCCGAAATGCAGCCGCCGAGACCCGGGCTCCGGAAATGGCATGCACTTAAAAAATGTCTGCGGGGCCAGCGAGAAAAACTGGCCCCAAAATTGCGCAAGCCCTGTCTTTTGCTGTTGTCCCCTGTCCGGTGTCCATTGCCCAGTGACCACTGCTGACAAAGGGGGACAAATGTCAAAGTGGTTGCGGCAACTCGGAGGTTTTAGCCAGTCCCACGAACTGATAAACTGACTGACTCAATGTTCGAGCGGGTGGTGCAGGCTAGGAGGTATTACACCGGGAAAAAGCATAAGATTATTTATAAAATAGTTTTTAAAACCTCTTGTTACCAAATTATAATCGAAAATCCAGTTCCAACCTGTTGATTTTTCTAAAAATAGGTTCTAGAATCCAAGAACCAAGATACCCTGTGAGCAATCCTATTTTCAAGAAATTTTAAAGCAACTCTGTGCAGCAATCTGTATAGATATGATTGATCATTCTTATTCTGACTACTGAACGCTTTTTTATAAAATCCGTTTTAAAACCTTAATTTTCGAGGACCACATAGCAAACCCAAAAACCCCAAATGATTAACATTAGATAAGATAAAATATGTATATCTTTTCCCAATTTATAAGCCACTTAAAATTTGATTTTATCATGATTTTATGGCCTATTTTGCATGTTTATCCGCAGATAGATAAATATGTAAGTGCGAATGTTTTTTGCATGATATGTTTTATAATCTATCCCCTACAGAGATCAGAGATTTTTGCCCGTGTAACTGCTATTTTTGACGGACAGGTAAAGGGTTTTCGCAACTGCCCGTTGTTGCCGCGGAAAATGAAAATGATTTGCAGAATGCATCCATAATCGCGGCAGAAGTACGAGCACGTGAAGCTTCAAAACCAGTCGCTTTGGCTCCGTTCGTCGGATCTACGACGGCACCATGAACGGGCGAATATACAAATATGGCTGTAGAGATACTCTACCCTATATGCCCGATGTCTCACTTATTCAAAACATTTTGTGCAAGTCACAAGACGTTTGAACTAAATATGTTTTGTATGTTTTAGCGCTCTTTTTTTGTGGCTGCTCGCATTGTCTTTGACGAATTTTTAAAACGGGTTTCAACACATTGCAAAAGCCGCTGGTGGGACAATAAAAATGGAACCACAAAGCGGTTTCTTTTCTCCGCAATCGAAGAAATCAATTTCAAAGCCAAACGCCCAATGGGCCGAAAAACGCAAATAAATCAAATGCTGAGCTACACATCAAGAGCTAATGATGGACAGAGATCGGGAATGGAGACCATGGACCACCGAGAAAAACCGAAAACTTTAAAGCCCGAAAGCACGCACACAGGTTACAAAATACATCAAAATAAAGGTGCCCTTTCAAAATCGGCAATTGCATAGACAGACACTCAAACTCATATCATAGATGGCTGTCTTGTGGATACCAGTTCCGAAAGAGAGGCTGCACATCGCCGATGATCAGGGGTGTATAGGTACAGGTCTTCGATGTCATCGCATCGGCTTCCAATTAGCCGTGGATCGTGGATAGTGGATAGTGAATCTTGGATCTTGCGAAGGGAAATCGGAGTGCCGGCGCCGGAGCTTTCTGTTTCCATTCGCAAAAGTTACGCAAATTTCGGGCCCCTCGTCGCGGGTCTTGGGGTTTTCGTCACTTCGAAACTCCGGACTCCGGATCACAAGGTTATTAACGGTTTGCTGGCCAGCGCTTAGGAATTGGAAATTGTCGCCCGGTCACGTCATTAAACGACCGCTATCTTGATTGCTTTACGACCGCTGCAACCTTTTTCCCGCGTGTAATTAAACGCTTTACGAGCAATTGTGGCGGGTATTTATTTTATTTATTTTCCCGGAGAAAGACAGTCCGATCTTCGGACCTATCCACAGAAGACACCGCCGGAGGAGGACCACCCACACAACTCTCGTGCGGCGATCAAGGCCCTTTTTTCGACCGGAGGCGGACCTGATCTGCCGAAATACCCATAATCCAGCCCGCTCTGAAATGTTATGCAAATTCATAGGCCTATCATTTGCTTACCAAATTTGGACGCTTTGCCGAGCCGAAATGGTGAAAAGAAATCTAATATATTTCGCATAAATCTCTTGACAAAGCAAAGTTCAGGGAAGGGCCATTTTTTGTTTATCCCAAAGGGACCCAACGGTCAAGATGGTACGATATTCTTTTGATTATCTCCCTCTCGAAACCAGAAAACTACTAATTAATGTAGCTAAAAATAGAAAACCAGAAATATTAATCATATAAGTCGAATGCTAACCAACTAAAAAGTTATGTGAATTTGAATCTTAACTGAAAGTAAGGAAGCACGTTTTAGGCTTTAAGGGGAGCGTTATAAAGAAGAATTTTAGGTAATGTTACTCCGTAGAAACGTTTTGATTATTTCTTGAAATCGAATGATTTTTTATGATTCTGTAGGTATATGCTAATCTGAAACGATCTGAACGTAATTCTTTATTGACCATCTGGTTATGTTGGACAAAGTTCGTTCGGCGTTTCCATCCAATCACAACCAACTATCTAAGTACAATCCAAGATATAGTCTTGTAGAGTATTTTTTTTTATTGTTGCTTTAAAGGAATCTAAAATTTTTTTAAAGCACTGACAATTTATTAAAAAGTATCAAAGTTCTGTTCGAATCGACGTATTCAAAAAAAAGAGCGACTTCCTGGAAGAAATAAATTCATTTATGAGGCCTAGGTGAGATTCGTTCACCCATTCATTCATCTTTTCCATTGGGTGGCCACCAATGGCTTGATGCAATTCCGATCCAGCCCCTCTGACACAACCTTCAATTAACTAGGCCCACGAAAATGGGCTAAATTGAGTGCTCGTTTGGTGACCACTGGCTCGTCACCAATTAGGTGACGATGACAGCCCAGCCACACAGAAAACGCTAATGAGATGACGACGACACGATTGGGTCTTGGCGTGGCATTTTTTGGATATTGCTTGGATTGTTGATATTGGCAAAGCACTTGACCTTCCCAACAATTGCCGCACAGGTTGGGTACACAGAAACAAAAACTGTAATATATCAGGAGATTACTTGAAGATGAATTCCAAAATCTATATGTATTTTAACAAAATCTGTCCTTATAAAACCTATACTTATATACTATACATATCATAAAACAGATAATTGCTTATAAATATTCATAAAGTAGTCATATTTCTCTCTGTAAGTATACAAGTCATAAAAGCAAAGTGGGGCAGGAGTAATGAAGTTTTCTGCCGATCGGGAACTCCCATCCACTTGAGACAGGAGACCCATGCTAAAAAGGGCGATGCTCCAGGAATTCCCCTTGAATGTCTGCTGGCTTGAACCTTTTCAAGGTTCTCGTTCTTGAGATTGAGTTTGAGTTCGGTATTCGGTGTACGTGCCAACTGCACGTAGGCCTGTCCAAATGGAGGAACCGAGGGGCAGCCGAGGAAGCTAATCGACTAAGGAACTATTACAGTCCAATCGCAGTTCCTTGCGTCAGTTCCTGCCACCAAACCATATAACTATCTCTAGATCTCCCAATGAGATGCTTCTTTGGTCACGTAGTCCAAAGTCAAGAGAAACCAGTTGGCGCCTAAAAACAGCGACTAACCCCGTCTAAAACCCACCTCCCCCTTCTCCCCCATAAGAGTATTTTAGATGGTGGTCTGTACAATGACAAAAGGCGTTTCCATTTCCCATTTTCATTTTTATTTGCATCTTCATTTCGTCACAGCCTCAAATTGTCATTAAGTGTGAGTAAATAGTTTCGTTTCAGTGGGTGGATAAAGGGGAAATTTCTTCGTGGGTTTGCTACCTTAATTTGCATCTAAACTGAATAATTTAAAAATGAGATTCAAAGTGGGCGATATTATCACCTGTTATAATTGTAAAGATACATTTGAAGTGGTCTCTTTGCTGCACTGGTTATCACCGCTTTTTGTAACCTTTGATATAGGTACATATTTATTTTAGCACAATTATCTTTTATAATCTTGAGATGCTTTTGTGCGATATTGTCAATTTTCTATTGTGACAAGTTGTACTTCTACAAAAACAGATAAACAAATAGTGCCTTACAAACACTCTAAGTTTCGCAAGTCGTAAGATCTGTAAGTCCAACTTAATTGACTCGAAAAACTAGAACCACTTTAAAGTATACACGAAAAGAAATTCTAATTTCAACTAGATATTTATACCTCATTGGACTTTGATCTGTTTTGGCTTTAAAATTATTTGTAAACGATTTTAACATGTGGCTATAGTTTTTTTTATGACTCACTAGCAATCATAAGGCAAAACTCACATAATGGGTTTGTTTTCAGATTTCACAACTCAAACATTGACGTCAATTGTTGATAGAGGCTAGGTTGTGGTAATCTTTAGAACATATAATCAGAAACAGTTTTCGCACATCTTGTTTACCATAATTGATATACCCGGAGAACTTTCAGAACTTCCTAGAACCCATAGTCCAAAATTTAAGGCAATATTCACCTTACGTTATAGATGTTAAGTGTTCATGTCAGGTAAATGAATTCAAAAACAGTTTTCGCACTTGTGGCTCATTTGCATAAGGAGTTTTTTTCCAGACGTTTGGAAATATTTCCAAGATCACATCTTCAGATCATACCAAAGTGAATGGGATTTCTTCACATTATATGCGTGGATATTAGTCACCTTCATACTTTTTAGAGACCCCGATCATCGACCAATTGAAATGCGCTTCTCTTTTAAATTTTTAATTTGTTTTTATTTGTAAATATTTATTTTCATTTTATTTGTCTCGGACGGAGAGCATATTTTGTTGTTGTCGTTTATAAGTAAATTTTTGTGTGTGACTTATAACTTATGTCGTACCGTGCTATCTGCTAAATACCTAAACCTACACAAATGAAGATACGAAAATGAGTGGATGTGGGTGTTTTTGATTTGTGTGAGTGTTAACCATTGCGGTGCAGGTGTGTTGATCTGGTGTGAGGATATATAGATAATGATAAAATAGAATAGGGTTTAATTTAAAAAACGATTATCGACTACGTCCCGCCCTCGCATAGACGCAAGATTAAGTGACGATCCTAACCCATCATCAGTGATCCGCGAGCCCATCTCGATCTCTGGATGCCTGGGGATGACTGGACGCCAGTATCCCGTATCCCGTATCCCGACCACCGAGATCCCTAGTTGGCCGCCTTGGACTTGGACTTCTTCATCCGCTCGCCCTCGTTCTCGTTCTCGTCCAGCTTGGCGCTCTCCGTGCTGCTGGACTCGGCATCGTACTCCAGATCGGGGTCCGGCACCTCGGCGTAGTGCACGTGGCCCACCATGGTGGCTCCGGCCACCACTCCGTCCTTGAACTCCTCGGGTCCGCCCATCAGGGAGGCGTGGGTGCCGTCGCCGTACTTCTCGAGGGTGCGACGCACCAGCTCCTTCGAGGGCTGCTTCATGTTCCAGGCCCATCCCAGCTTATGGAAGGCATCCAGCACCATGGTGGTGAAGTTCACGGTGTAGTTGCCCAGCTCAGCTGCTTTGTAATCCCAGGGGAACACGTGGTGGTAGTTGTGCCACCCCTCACCCATGGCCAGTAGTGATACGTAGATGTTCTCGCTGGGCATGATCCGCCTGGGGAGAAAGATTGTAAGAGGTCGGTTAGCTTGGGAAACTAATTCTTAAAAGTTCTACTTTAGGGTCACATTTAGTTAAACGTTCATATCTCTAAAAAAGTTAGAGTTATGAAAAGTGCGACTTATAAAATACGACTTATAGGAACTTGAAGTTAGGGAAATTTATCTGTAGTATAAATACTAAAATATTTGTAACTGAATAGTTATGAAAGCTAAACAATTTTATCCAATTGTATTTAATGAACACAATCCTAAGTGTACCCAAATATTTTCGGATTTACTTTAAAAATTGGCATCAAAACCAAAACAATGAAATAGTTTATGTTGTTCGGCCGTGGTTCTTGTTTGTCTTTTATATATAACACGCACATTTTTCATTCTATTTTTTTCTAAAAGGTGTTTACACGTAAGAATTATTATTCGCATGCTATGTCATCAGAATAGTCCACAAAAGCAGCAATACAACGATGGGAAAAGTAGAAAAGTGACCTGCATTCATGCTCCAAATTCAACAATTAAATGTCAGCATCTTGTTGACAAAATAATAACATAGGTACCCCCTAAAACTTACTTATCGTAGGGGCGGGATCCCCAGAGATGGGCGGCACTGTTCACGGACCAGGTGAAGTTCAGGCTGCTCACGTAGCGGAAGAGGCACTGCTGCACGAAGGAGAGAGTCCAGGATTCTCCCCAGAAATAGACTGGGATCACTGTGGGCAAGATGAAGCAGAAGAAGGTCTTCAGGGGGATGAAGTACTTCTGGTGGAACCGCACCACGGGGTCCGCCAAAATATCGCTCATGTCGATCTGGCGACCACGACGCAGAACTTCAGGGTGTTTCAGCATCATCAGCCATCCCACGTGGGAGAAAAAGAATCCCCTGTTGGCATTGTGAGGATCCGCATCGGTCTCTGAATATTTATGGTGAACTCGATGGTCCCGAACCCAGTCATAAAGAGTGTTCTGAAAGGGGTAATTGTATATTAGATAACGAACTTCCTTATAAATAATAACAGAGATTTCCCAGACATTTTAAACATTGAAAACCAATATCTCTCTGCTCGTAAAAACGTTTTAATGTATCTGTATCTAAATGTGACAATCTTTGGCGGGTCAGCGGGGTTCATTTAGCACGCCATCAAATTTGATTGTTCCTCTTAATCTCCAGGTCGCTCAGTATGTATTCATATAGTACATATATATCTCCGCATCTAAGCTTCTGCGACTGCGCTTAATCGCTGCAGTCATTAAATAAGACAAATGTATCTGCGGGATACACAAAGCACTTTTGTCGAGTAGTTGGAATTGTCAATTTTACAGTTTGTCAGTCGCGACAGGCATTAAGTTGTTATACTTAATGATGCAATTAATGTTAATTGCATTACAGCCCCCAAAAAACGAACAAAACCGAAGGTGGTGAATTGGCAAATTGCGGACAAGTCTTCAGGTGGCATTACGTGTGTTAAAGGTCGAGGGATCCCCAATCTTTTTTCCAAAAAACTCACCTGTCCGGCCACGCAGTAGCAGACCATCAGAATGGATCGCAATACGGCATTGGCCTTGTAGCTCCGATGGGTCCAGAATCTGTGGGCTCCGGCGGTAACGCCGAATCCAGCCACTCCACCAACGAAGAATGCTAGAAGATTTAATAATAAAAAGATAGATGTAAGTGTGGGCTATAAAGTTTTCGGACAAACGCAGTGTTAATTGGATGCCAAAAGAAAAACCCGAAATTACATTTCCGCAAATTGAGCTATTTGAGGCTGGGTGCTAATTCCCCCGACAAACAAATGGAGTATAAAAGAGAACCGAGATCACACAAGGTTGCCGATGAGGGGGAACTTTATAGAAATCCGGTGAATGAATGATCACGATTCCGACAATCATCAGAAATATCATATGCCAAACCCTTCCAGACGATCTCCTCCATTAGTTCCTCAATTAGAATATGTAAAATGCCATTGTCACCTTCCCATTGAATTGGATAATTGCCATAAATGCAATTAGAAGTAATGACTATTTGATCCGAAGAGGGTTTTCCGCCTAACCTAACGATCCATGGTATGGGGAGATCTTACAGAAATGTGCTCATAACTCGCACATTTCGGCAACCAACTAATGAACTATTAACGATTTCTCTGAATGGGAATTTTATCGATTGGAGGAAAGATTAGCCTTCACAATGTTGCGACAAAAACCAGTTCCGTCTCACCAAAAAAAACGAAATTAACAATTAAAGGCCAACGCAGAGTGCGGAAATGATCAAATTCAACATTGGTATGACCACAAATGGGTTACATTTTAAGGTGTACCTTAGGAACCGTAAAAAATACCTCTTAAGGGGTATCATAAATAATAAAACGAAAAACATATTTCACAATATCCGGCTATATCTTCGTTTAATCTTAAAAATCTAACATGAGTTTCTAAAATATGAATATTCGAATGAATATGAATAATATTTTCGGATCGCCTGACTACGACATCTAATTAGGATATTTGCATTTCAAATGCAGTGCAACATGGCGCCAGTGCACAAATAGAAGGTGTCAAGTTCAGATGGTTTTGAAATTAGATTTTGAGTTGACTCGCAGATCGCTGAATTGGTAAGCTGCATTAGTTATTCCGGTGGTCATCTTTGTGATCCCAAGAAACTCGAAAAAAATCCAAGTGTCCCTGAGTCAGAAGAAGGTGCGTTGACTTGTCTGTTTATATAAATGTTAGTTTTTTGGCCAGCTTCATTAACGCCCAATGTTAATGCGTTTATGTAAGACCTCTTGGCGGCGTTTTCTCCCTATATTTTTTTGTCTTCCAGCCCGTTGAATTTAATCAATATCTCGGACTGAGCACGACAATTTTCGCCATCTACGAAAACCGGCAAAAGATGATAATTCCCAGCATGCCAGGGAGCAATCTTTAGGCGCTGCACGTTCGTCCGGCAATTTGCCAAAATATTTACGAGCTCGACGCCCCAAAAAGGGATGCGCTTCATGCAAGGATACTCCTTGTCCCTCTGCTTTTTTTACCTGTCATACCACACAATGCGCAATAAATATTGAAAATTACCAGGTATTAAGGCATTTTTCGCTGTACAGCCATTAAGAGGGAAGTGCCCAAGTACCCCTGGTAATTCCGATGAAAACGAAATCGGTTACGGAGGATCCCCCCACTGATTTCCCCCTCGGAGTCTGTCTCAATGTCAACTGATTTTTTTTCTACTCGCATGTGTAGTGCCCATAAATTGAGTCAGTGTTTAACGAACAGATAAATCATCTTTTGTCTTGTGAAATCTTCGACTTTGGGACATGTAAAATGAGATCTAAAATGGTAAAGTACTATGCAAGTCGAAACCTTGGTAACCATGGTGATCTGTGTTTACTGAGCAGATAAATCACCTTTAAGTGCTGTGAAGCATTCAAGTAAAGAACAGAATATCCTAAAAATTTCTAGCCCAACCTCGGAAACCAAAGATTCTGCTTAACCTTGGTAACTATTTACATATTTCAAAGCTTTGGAGCGTCAAGTTCAGACTAGAAAATCCTAGATATTTTTAGACCTACCCTGGAAACCAAAATCCGTTTACATAATAATCGAGCAATGCATTCTTGTGACAAATCTCGGAGTTAAGACCTCTAAAATGCTGATGTATTTGCTTGAAATCCCAGACATTTCTAGCTCAACCTTGTTTACCATATTTCGAGGTTCGACGACAGTGGGGTAGATCTTTCAAAGCCCCAAATAAATTTGTGTCAAGCGATTCTTGTTTCTCTTTCCCTCTAGCAACCTCTGTTTTTGGCCGCATATCAAAACCAACACGTTTTGGTTTTGTTTTCTGCAATCCACCTGTGTCAGTCAATTTTTATGCTGAGACTGAAATTGCATGCCAGCCGAAAGCCGAAAGCTAAAACTGAAAACTCAAAACCCAAAAGCAAACCCAAACCAAACCCAAAGTGAAGCCAATGAAAGAGATTTCAACACACGTCGTATAACAAAAAGCAGAAGCTGAAGGGCAAAATAGTAGGGTATTGGGGAAAGGCCAGGGAGGCAAGGTGTTAAGCGGCAATCAATTAAAGGCAATAACAAGGGGACGCATTTTGTAATGGCCCAGAGAAAGAAAACGCCGCGGGCTTAAGGCGCTGGGCGCGCTAAATTGCAAATAATTGGTGGGGCAACAGACTTTTTTTCGGGGGAGTGGATGCCGTAAAGACAACATCATCAGCGACACCAACAACACATCTACACTCGGAGAAAAACGTTCTACTATCACAGAAAAAGTTCAAGTCAAGAAAAATTACATATCTTCAAGGCAGAGCTATATCAACTTTTAAAAAAGTATTATATGATTTTGATCTTACAAGAATTCATCAAACCTTGATTTGGTTTATTTCGTTTCTAAATTTAATTTCTTATTTAACACTATCTTCTGGGTTTCTAAAAAATACCAAAACCATAAATATACAAAAACATATATTAGAATTTCGTATCCAGTTGAAATTGTTTTAAATATATTTTTTGTGAAGCTACCTGCTAATGTTTTTCTAAATGCAACAGGTGTATCCATGACCCCAATGATTTCTTCAAGTGTACTTTTTTCCCTTTACAGCATCGATCAGAGATGACTCTTTGTTTTTTACACCTATCCCCGACCACCATTTCCAAATTCGAGGCGATAGAAAGAGAGAGTGGGCATTACGCAATGCCGGATGGGATGTGATGAGATGGTATGGAATGGAATGGATATGGATGGGTTAGATGGTGCTTGGAGTAGAGATCCAATACTTACACCAGATGGTGGTGTACAAATTGAGGTTTCGCAGCGGATAGGTCAGCAGGCAGATTCCGGCCACGATGTGCAGAAGTGAGATCTGGATGACTTTGTCCCACTTCAGGGGAGCCTGGAACTGCCAGCCGAGGACGCGATCGCCGACGAAGGTGCGGGTGTACTCCTCGAGGTTGATGGCGTCCTTTGGCACATGATCGGCGATCTCCTGGGGGATCAACGCCCGGGGGAGTTCCTCCCTCTTCTGGGGCAGTTGTAGCTTTCCACGGGGCGGAAGTTCTGGCGAGGAATCCTCGCCCCGGCGCACCTGCTGCTGGGCATCCCCGTTGGGCAACTTCGATCTCCTGGCCAAGAGAGGGGGACTGGAGTCACCCGAAATGGCCGGCGTCTTGCTGCACACTCGCTCCGAGGTGGACAGATGACCCATTTTAAGCTTTTATATTATTTGTACTTTTTTTGGGTTCGCCGGCGGAAACCGCGTTTCGTAACTGCCGCTCCGAAACACTCGCCGAACTTTCTTCACAACTTAACACTCAAATTGCCGGAGTACTTGGCTTCCAAATAGGTGGAAAGGTGGAGTTTGGCTTGGCTTTCGTCCAAAAGACACACAGTCACTTCTGCGGACGCGGTTCGTTTTAAGGGGTTTTCAGGGCTTTGGGGTACTTATGGGGGCTTCCTTTCCTTTCCGCGTCTAACGAACTCAACGCGGCGCCGTTCCGTAGACAAATGATCGTAGCCAAAGGTGTAAATTCCTACCTATGCGGCTGGCTCACCTGGGCAGAGCTGCGGCTTCGGCAGCGACTTCGACTTCAGCGGCGACCGAGCCAAAGCCAAAAGCAAAGGCAGTACCAAAGTTGACTGATTGACCGACTGACTGACGGAGTGGAGTTTCCGATCCGACGCACAAAGGTAAAGAAAAGAAATGGAGAGACGAAATGGCCAAGAAGGCCAAGATTATGCCACCACACACATACGCCCGAAAGCACCTGTATCGGCTTCGGCTCGAGCTTCGTATATAGTTTCGCATTCGGATATAGCTTCGTGTTCCGCTTCGGATCGGAACGGCTTCGTCGCAGAGAAGAATCAGCAGCGCAGTCAGCAGCTCCGAGGTTTTAAGCTACCTCGAATTACGCCAAATGTGTGGGTCTTTGGGTGTCATGCATCAGTAGGTCAAACTTTGTCTCCGCGGGAAACTTAAGACTCTGAAGAAAGGTTTTTGGGGACTTTGTGCTTCAAATTGGGAAAGATTCACGTTCACCTGCGAGCTGGCTTTGAAATATCAATAGTTTTCTGTTAAGAAAAGGGGCACTTCGTAATTGCAGTCACTTAATTGTTAGATGATGACTATTTTGAACCATCTTAACTAAGCTATATTATATGGTCATGAACTTTTTTCACCCAAATAATAGTATCATATGTATATTGCTTAGAAAAATTATCAACATTATTCATAATCTTATATTTATGTTTAAATCAATCAATCAAACTTAAAAAAAAATCAAGAAATCGTATTATGGTTAAATCCTTAGCTTGCAAACCTATATCTTAATCATCCAATATTAAAATGAAGGTGTTTCGACCATAAAACATTACACAGTAACATAGGGTCTGCTCCAAAAACCCGATTCTTATCTGCTCGACCAGACGTCTCTTTCGCACCCAAGTCATGCCCCTCTGACCGCTTTAAAAAAATAAAAACTCAGAGACCGACAAGAAGTCTGCCGGCACTTTTCACGATTACTCACGAACGATCCAATGATATTACCTGTCCACAAGTCTAGCACAGACGATTCTAATTGCATTTGATAATGGAAATCAGTAAATATGTTTCGGCATGCTAATTGAAAGAATCAAACTTCCTCCATGACAGATTCGCACACTTGATCTCTGTTGTCAAGGGCCAAAAACCCAAATGCCCATTAGGTTCTCGATTCAAGGGGGATACAATATTTAAATGAGACCTTTCCCTTCCAGCGATTTCTATTTTAAACACAGTCGCTGGATTCTGCGATTCTGCTCCTCATTTGCATACGGACAATCTCTCCTTTTGCCAGCCCAAGATATATTTATAAATATCGATTCCAGTCGTCATCTTTTAACTGGGCTTCCACTGTTTTAAAGTGTGTGTGTGTGGTGTTGACCAAAGTCAAAAGCCGTTCGATGATCATGAAGTTTAGTTCCCGAAGTCCGGAGACGCAGAAGACGAGAGTTGCTTTCTCTTTACGTAACCGAGGCGACAGAAACAGAAACCGAACTTAATTAAAATCCAAAAGCAAAAGCGGCGAACCCGCGGCGAAATAAAACCCCAGAGCTAAGGAAGCCCATCGTAAAACTGGGTTTACAGCTTCTCTTCTTCTCTCCCTAAAACATCCGAACCCATTGCCGAAATCCGAATCTGCGGACGTTCGTTTACGGTGTCACGCGACCGAACCCTTTGATCTCGACCCACTGTGGACGGGATGGTATGGTGTGGTATATCTGCAAGCTGCTGCTGATGAGGTGCTGATGTTGTAAGGCCCCATTAGCCAATTATGCAAAGCCACAGAAAATCAGAAAAACGCTTGGAAATTCTCTGCTTTTGCCTGCGCTTTGTTTATAAACAAACGGGCAGGCAGACTACTCAAAATCATTGGAAACCACTTTGATATATTGCGCAGCTTCTCTTTTTGCACTGTCAGCGTTTTATATGAGGGTTCTGGCCAAAAAATGTAAAAAAATCCCCGAACAAAGCCAACTCACTATTGTTCAGGTACTCATATACACATATCCATAAATATGAGGCACATATGTGTGTGCTCTTTCTTTGCCTAATCGCTTCCCGTTCCACTGTTCTTGGCTCAAAAGACAGCCATTCATGCGCAAGATATTTCAATTTGCCAGCCATGAGGCCGTGAATGGATAGGTTTTTCAGCAGGGCTGACCCCCCAGCATCCACACACCTGCCCAAATCGAAAATGGGTATTTTTGGGGCCTATGGTAGCCATAGAGTTGCATAAGCCAGCCAGTCAACAGCGATTTTGCGTACTCCACGTATTTGTGCAACCTTCAACTGTCGCTCAGTCGGTTTATGGAAAACAAATTAACACTAAACAAAGCGCAGAACGCGACGCGACTGCAATTTGCCACAGAGCGGAGCGGATCTCAGATCTTAAATCTGCCACACCGCAAACAGCTAAAAGCGAATAGGGATACACTCAGAAAGATCTTATAGAAATGGAAAAAATAATTTAAAATCACTAGAAAACTCTATGTAATGGGAGTTCTGCAAAAGATTTTTGCTAAAACTCCCAAGTGGTTAATCCGTTAAGGCAATTTTAAAACATAAACATATATCATGATCAAATCTATTGATGTAGGGTATTTCCTATAATGTCTATACTATATTTAACAATAATTTTTTTTTATTCTAATGAAACTTTTTTACTTTTATGGTATGTTTTTTCCATTTTCCCACTCATTTTCCCTACACCTCACGTATGCCTGTAATTTCATGCACTTTGGGTCATAAAATGTTTTAAGTGTGCCAGCTTTTAGCAGGCAAATTCATTAGTAATCACTTCAGTGCAGAGTCATTAGGAATTGGTACAAGTGGCCGACTCAAATGTGAGTCAGTGGAGTTGCGTTGAGTGTGGAATGTTCACACCCAGGTGGATTATGCTTTATGAATAGGTATTAGAATGTGTACATTAGAATGGCCAGGCTCTTTAGCATCGATCGATGTGATCCAAGTCACGCGCTCAGTTTGCTTAAACCAAGTTTGATGAGCAAACACATTGGCTGCAAAAAGGAGGATAAGTTGGGAAAAGGCTTCTGGGCAGCCACTGACTGAGTGCGGTGTCAATATTGACGAATCAATCAGCGTCGCAGCCACTGAACACACATTGCGTATGGCTAATAAAATCATTAGGCGCAACCCATAAAAACCCGGCACAAAGCACCTGATGCCGAAAATAAACTAATATATGTATACATCCATAGCCATATCCCGATACCCAACCGATTCGAGCATGGGAAAGCAAACGAACCGATTGCCAAATGAATTGGCATCTGTAAACAGCCGAAAGAGGAATAGGTAAAGGTGACGAACTCGAACTTGGATTGGAAATCGGAAATTAGAGGAGTGCACAGAAAGAAAACAAGCCCAGAGATCCCAAGAGTTACATTCAAGGGTATTATGATATATAAAAAAAAATATTCTTAATCAGAATCCAAGATATCATTATTATTTTTGTTGAAATTTCATTTCATAAGACCCATCTATTATCATTAACTAAAAATAGTTAAGCCCACATAAGGAAAATATATATAAAAATATGTATTTACCACCTACGTATCTGATGAAAAACCTATATTATTAGACGAATGAATTTCCCTTTGTGTGAATGGGAATGCATAATTAGGCCGATCTGTGATTTGTAATCTAGTTTATTTGCTCTTGGGCAAGAAAGACCCACCAAGTGCATCCAGGCACGCCCACTTGGAGGGTTACCATATCCATCTCCATTTCCAGTTCCATTCCAGCCCACGAAAACGCCGTGGAGTTTTCGAACTGCACCTCTGTTTACCATGTTTTTTATGCCGACCAATAATTAGGCTCACAGTTTACTCTACCCCGCCTTCTCGATGGCGGTTAATTTATTTTTACGACTGTCGCGACCATTTGTCGCATCGTTTTAGTGCCCCGCGATGATGCAATATGCTCACATAAACTTCTCGCGGTTGAGGAAGTGGTTGGCGGGCAGGGCGTTTTCCTCCAACTCCACCTGTTCCTCGATGCACTCCACAATGGGTCGACCCGTCTCCACCGCCTTCGTGAGCCCCTGACGCACGGCCACGGATCCAATGGTCTTCAGGTCCTTTGCCCAATCAAGAGCTGCAAATACCCGGATCATGGCAGATCCTATTCCCGAAGCATAGTTCCCAAACTCCCCGCTCTGGTAGTCCCTGGGCAACAGGTAATGGTACTGCGGCCAGTAACTCTTCGTGATCAGAAAGATACTATTCGAGTCCGTCGGCTTAAAGCCCTTGTGAATGCTCCATATAAAGTGGGATGAGTTGACCAGGTTCCCCAAGTTTATAACAATCAGACTGCGCAACCAGAAACCCACAAACATGGAGGTGGCCAAAGAGTCTCCAAAGTACTGAAACGGTGTGTTTACCGAGAGTAGTACATTGAGGAAAATGTACAGCAGGACATAGAACCTTGAAATATATCATAATCAATTGGAAATTAGAAAAAACTATTCGGAATATCTTATAAACTATAAGAAACCTCTAAGGTCTTTTAACCCACCTCTTCTGGAATATGACAATGGGATCACTTTCCAGATCCGACACATCCACATCCTTGAGCAGTTCCTCCTGCTGGGGAGAGTACTTCAGTAGACTCCCTCGCACCTGGGCGTACATAAAGTTTTGTTTACTGTAGTAGGGATCCTCGTCCTGCTGGAACTTGGCATGGTGCAGTCGATGGGCCTGAACGACACTATAGATGGAGCCCTGAACCGGAATGAAAACACCAAATTTACAAACCTAATCTATAGGGTTTGTGTCTCAGGTAAAAACCCAAAGAAAGAGCTTTTACCAGAGGCATAGTAAGTAAAAGCTTTAGAGGGGTTTTCTCACCTGACCGGCTGTCGTCTGGCAGAACATGAGGAAAACCTTTAAGGGCTTGGAGGCGGTGAAAGTCCTGTGCGCCCAAAGGCGGTGAACTCCCACTGTCACGCCCATGATTCCAAAAAGTGATAATAGAGCAGCTATTCAAGATATAAGAATAGATATTTCTATTTAAAATGCGGTACGTGGAGTTGATTAACCCGACGAACTCACTGAATAAAATTGTGGCCCACGAAGCACTAGTGAGCAGAATGTAAATACCATATATACCGAGGATATTTACATGGATATAAAAAAGAACCAATGGCCAGATGGCATCGCGCTTCTTGAGGATAGAATCTCCAGTAGAATCCTGCTCCTTTATTTTGGTTTCCACCATGGTAATTCCAACTTCCTATCCTGTATCCCAATTTGTTCCGCCCCTTGCGGCAGTTCTGACTATACTAAAACCCCTCCATAATTACCAAACCCAATGAGGCGAAAGGTATTCGATTATTCATTGACCAATTGCCTATGCATAAGCCTCAAGAATCTCAAGGGTGTTCAGAGTCGAGCCGCCTTATAATACAAAACATAGTTTATTGACCCGCAGGTAAGTAACGAAAGCAACGATGGGAGATTAGCGTCCCTATATGACGATCCTAGTGATCCGGGATGGGATGGGATGGGGGATGGGTCAAATGCCTAGCTTAAAGGATATAAACTTTCATTTGATATCTCTGAAGAACCTCAAATGAAAGCTTAGATCGTTTAAGCAGAGGCAAAAGGCATGGCTTGGTGCTACAAACTTAATACTAGGAAAACCACAGGCTGAAATCATAATACATGGCGGGAGCTTAGTTCTGCATCTTGGCCAGCTCCACGATATCCTCGCGGGGAATGTCCTTGTCCCCGAAACCCCACACCGGATCCTTGTGGGCGAAGTCGTCGTCCAGGAAGCGAGTTCCATCGCCGCATTTCCTGGCTCTTCTCAACACCATATCAGAGGATACCGATTTACCTATAGAGAGGGATTATTAGTAGGAATTCATTGGGTAATTTAGGGTAAACTTACGTCCTGTGGCCAGGCCCAGCCAGGCACAGAAGTCGATGAAACCGGTGGTGATATTTAGGCTATAGTTGCCGAACTCCCCCGTCTTGTAATCCCAGGGGAAGACGTGGTGGTAGTTGTGCCATCCCTCTCCCATGGCCAGCAGGGAGACAATGGGGGCCTCAGTGGACATAAGATTCCTGGATTACAAAAGAGAAGGGATGTCAATACCATTAATAAATACTTAAAATAAGTGGCAACTCCTTATTATATTATTATTATTTTTCCACTTTATTGAGTTATAAATGTACTCAAATTCGTGAAAAAGTATTTGTTTTTGGGTATTAATTAATTACGATTTTCTGTTCTGGCAAGGAAAACAAAAAACTGTTTATGTTTATGTGTAGTTTGAAAAAATACGCATTATAAAGAGTAAATCAAAATGAGTTATTAGCCAATTAAAGCTAAATTATTGTTCATAAACTTATTTCTAGCATTCACAGACTGGAACTAAACCCATTTGATTACAAATAATGGATGAACAATGAATAAAAATAATCAATGCATATAGGAAAAACAAATATTAAATGAAATAAAAGTAAGATAAAGGGGTCATTTTAAGTATTTAGTCTAAATATTTACAGCCAGAGATAATTTTTTTTTATCCGTTAAATTTTTCTTGATACAGTATAGTACAGTACAGTACAGTGGTCTCTCTTACTTGTCGTACGGCTTGTTGCCATACATGTGCGCCACGCTGTTCACGAAGAAGGCCACGTTAAGGGTCCAGGTGAAGCGCATGTTGAAGTTAATCCAGAAGGACATCCAGAGGTCCTCGTTCCAGAAGTACCAGGGCACCGCCACCGGCAGGACGATGGAGCAGAGGGCGAACAGCGGGATGTAGTACTTCCGCTGGAACATGCAGACTGCATCCGCCTCCAGATCCGACATGTCGATGACCTTCCTCTTGGCCACGACCTTGGGGTGGGGGGTCACGAAGAGCCAGCCCACGTGGGCGAAGAAGAAGCCACGTTTCGCATTATGCGGATCGGCATCGGTCTCCGAGAACTTGTGGTGTATCCTATGATCCAGGGCCCACGTGTAGGCATCTCTCTGTGGGGATTTGATAGATCAGTTAAATATAATTTGAAGTCAATCATTTTTATGATGTACTAACCTGCCCCGCAATCGAAAAAGCAAAGGCCAGCAGTATCCTTAGTGGTAGGGAGGCCGTGTAGGACTTGTGCGACCAAAGCCGATGGGCTCCCGCCGTGATTCCAATTCCGGAGACCCAAACGGTGACCACCACTGAAAAAAACACGAGGAACAGATGGTTGTCATTGTCTAAACAAACAAACAAAACATACATATACTATATATACCACATACACTCGACCCATCTGAATAGTTTGGTGTGCTGGTGACGCTTCTCGCTTGATTTGCTCAACGGATGACACAACTCTGGGCTCTAAATATATCTACATATTCCCCCCTTTTCTTCGGGGTGGCCTATTTCGACGCCTCCTCACTCGGAAATCTTTCCTATGCTTCGATTTCGATCACCAGCCGAATTATATCGAGCAATTGAAGCGTTCGTTAACTTTAATTGCCAGCGGTCAAAGTTCACGAGATGGTTGTTTACCTATTGCATAATATTAACTTATTTAGATTTTCCTGCCGTGCGTCATCTGTGACAAAAACACTGAAGATCTTTGATCTGTTCCTCATATTAGGTTTTTGTTATTTGAACTCCTTAAGTGACTTGATTGTTTTGAATTTTTGAATAATTTATAAAAGGTTTTATTGCGTTTTCCAATTAACTTTTAATTTTAAGTACTGAAATGCATTTTTGGGTTAGATACTACGTGCAGTATCTGATGATTCGATTTCACAAACGTTTACTCCTGATTACTTATCAGAGATATTATGTCTTCCTTCAGACATTTGAATGCCTTTTAATTTACACTATGTTCCCCTTTATCTATCCCCTATATCTCCATTTAGAACTCAATGATTACCTCACCCAGGGAATTTGTAATATAGACAGCTAATTTAAACTGCCCCAGTTAAGAGCGAATGGCACTGGGTTACAAAATAGCTAATACCCGACTATTGGAACACTGTTTGCATGTTGGCAGATGCAATTACAGAGATTGGTGGCCAGTAGGTGGCAGTAGGGGCGACAACTCATTAGCTGCCCAGATGTTAATTACCCAGGGGAGGGGGGATTCTAAACAGTGGACACTCACCCCAAAGGAATGTGTAGAAGTTGGCGTAGAAGAGCTGGTATAATCCATATAAAGCGCCGATGTGCAGGAAGGCCTGGGCCCCCAGATCGGGCCATCTGATCTGTGGGTGGTACTCCTCCTCCTCCTCTACCACCGGTTCCTTCACCTTCTGCTCCTGATCCAGCAATAACTTCTGCTTTTCCAGGACATTCTCCTTGTACACTGCATTCTCCTCCTTGTAACCCAGATTGTCCTCGTCTTTGATTAGAGTGTGTGATGTAGCATCTGTGGCATGGGTGCTTCTGTGTTTCAGCTCGCCTCCGTTTGGGACACTCGGAGAGCTGCGATTGCCATTCCTGTCCAGGCTGCAGGAGCCGTTGCAGTGGCCCACAGCAGGGGCCGGTTTCTGGCCGGGAATAGGGGATGAAAGGCACATCCTGCATAGAAGAAATCATTATATTCATTATAGGCTTTTAAAAAATTACATTAGCAATAAACTAACCCACTAAGTGTGATTACTGCTATTGATCATGGGTCATGATCCATGGTTGTACTGATTTAAACATTTAAATATAACGTTAGAAAGTACAACTAAGTGTATACTGAAGTAACGAATTTCATATGTGATAATAGGTGACATAAGAAACTAGGGGAAGTCTCCAAAGGGTTCGCAAAAAACAATTGTCTTTGGCTTCATATCATGTATTTTCATATAAAAGGTTTAGCACTACTAATGATTTATAATCTGGTGATCAAAGAAGCCACCTCCAACCAACCATGAGTAATGCCAAGGCAAACAATAAAAGGCTAATAAACCTTTCATATTGTAAACATTTGCTGTGGACTGCTAAGCTAGTTACTGCTTTCAAGAGCCCAACATCTACAATAGAACTTTTCTCGCTGTGCTATCAAAGCAAATCCACAGAGACTCGCTAATTGAAGTTTAGGATGGCTATAACCGTGCACTATTAGCAGGCCTTTCAGTGGTCTTCGACTGTAATTGGTGTGAAAACTGTTGCCAGCCTAAGCCCCTATAGACCCAAAGGGTTTGCTCTGGATATTAACAGAATTCCGTTTATTTGTGGAATAAACTCCGGCATTCAGGGTCGACCTTATCGCGGCTTATCGCCTGCCGAGTTCCATGTTGCAATCACCGATCTGCAAGTTGGCCACTATCTGGCAAAAACAAATAGAGCTACACTACATCATTATGGTTGAAATGAAGCAACAACACTGAGTCATAGGCAGGTGTTTAACAGGTGGATCTGCAAAACAAGAGCCATACAGGTGGGTCAAAACTCAAACTAATTGCATGATGTATAGTGTGATACCGAGGCTCTTGATATATGATTCTGCCCTGTCACTCGGCTCTCGGAATTGCCGGGCTTTCGACTATTCCAAATCTCATGTGCACGATTGCTTCATAGTTTCGTTATCTAAACACCCCTATCCTCTATCTACCAATAAAATATATGAACTTAGTCTGTATGGTAGAGGTATTTTGACTAAGATGTACCTGGTGCTAGAGAAAGAATGTAAAACCAAGCAAATAGCAAATTTACTAAGTATTTTGTTTTTAGAGAAGAGTAATAAACATATAATGTTCGGTTCATCTAACTTTATTTATTCCTTAAACATTTATTTGTTTAAATAGGTAATCTTTTATTGCCATATCCAAAAGTTAAATCCAATCACTAATTTACCAATAAATATTTTTGGGATGTGAAAAGATTGTGAATAGATTTTCAAACATCTAAATAGCATGGGCAGCTGAAAAAACAAACATAGAAAAACTTATGATTTTCTAAGGAGAAACGAAAGCAATTTACCCATTAAATTAAAAAGTATAAACATTGTAAGTTGGGGTATTTAGTTTTCAATGAGATGTTGAATAAAACATTTTTTAATTACTATTTTAAGACAATAATTGCATAAGTATAGATCGTAATATTTCTATTTACTCCGATTAGCTACGAGTCTTAAAAATATTTCACTCTTTCTGATTAAACAATTTTGTGAAATTCTTAAGTGTGGGCAAATTGTGATATATTAGCCTGGATAGCTGAGAATTGCAATCGTAAATTGCCGAGCTCTTGATTTTACCGTGTCACACTCCTACCCGAAAGCCATGTACCTTTGGACTCTCCAAATACTGGGTAGTATAGTCGTATAGTCGACGCCCCCGCAGAACATTTCCTATAATTTTCGGCCAGGGGAATGGTCGATCCATTTCTCGTGCGTGTGTGATGGCTTATTGCCTTGCTGATAAGCATTGCACACCTGGCACACTCGGCCCACATTTTCGGAACCGGCCCATACTACCTCCAACCCCAGCCCCCCCACTTGATTCATTCAAAATTTTCGGGTAAAGAGCATTGATAAGACCCTATCGACCACGGCAAATACTCCAAGTGCGGTTATTGCTTTCGTGATTCACTTTCTGTCTGACCCCTCCAGGTGTTCCGAGTGGCATGAGTAATGGGGGTGCCGAAGAATTGCTTCCCTTACGTAAGTTGCCATAGAGATAAGATTGCAGGGGGAGTCTGATCAATTTACATATTGATAATATACCAGACGCGGAGGGGTTCGGCACACTGAGGGCTCCCAAACACGCCCCATCTTTTAATTAGAAAATGTAGCCACGCACGCTAATTTGAATGAGGGAGAAATAAATCGAGGGTTATGTGCTATCTTAGAGGGGGCTTTCCACTGACGAACGCTGTCACAAGAATTGATCAACATTTTCATTGGCAACGAGCACGCAACTTTAGCATGCATAAATTAAATTCCACATAAAAAAAGAGAGCCACTTTACTCTCGTCTGCTTAATTTCTAACTTGGGAACTTGGCAACGCACTGCACAGGCAAAAAAACAATCTATTTCGCCCAATAATAAATAATAATAAACATATACCTAGTACCCCTAACCACTATTTTATTGGCATTCTCCGCTCCATTCGCTCTGGAGTGTTTTCATTTTTTGCGATAAAGCTGACCGCCCATCAAGAGGTTCTCCGGACCCCTTTCCCGATTTCCGTACTGCTCCCCATTTTTTAGACATGGCTAATTGCATGATGGCTCGCACGTCGTCGTATCACTAACTATTTTCCTATATCGTCACCCACCGATAGACTTTAATGCCGAAATGCCGAATTTTATTGGGAATTTTCCATGCCCCCGTGTGACAGCAGGGAGCTTTTTCGTATTGTATCTAGAGAAAAGAAAACCTCACAGATTTCCCAGCACTGCGAGTTAATAGAGCAACGGCAAGAGATCAAGTATTGTATCGCCACTTGTTGCCCGGCTGCCACCTTTAATTGGAGCTTTTAATGGTCGAGGGGTAATTGAAGGCACTCGCTATCTAAAGATAATTCAGACCAGATCGTTGGCAAACTACAGTTACACTGCGGGAAAGAACCAGACCTAAATTAAGAATGATCATATATAAGTAGAAACAAGAACAAGAATAAATAAGTAAATAAATACGCAAGGGAACACTATTTAAGAATCATTAAAACAATTAAAGAGCTCTACTTTTAGATTAGTTTTGATAGGTCTAGCAAAAAAGGCAATCTTTAATTGTTCCCCAGCAACACTCATTTTTAAAACACTTTATATAGCTTAAAAATATAGTTCTCTCCGATTTTTATAGCTCAAATATGTAGTTATCTGAAAGTTTTTTAAACTGGTATTTTTGTTTGTTCCCGGTAAAGGGTGACGATAAGGGATTCCAAAGAATTAACAGTTTGAACGTTGCTTTAAGAACCTCTTTTTATTTCAGTTTGTTTATTGATCTTAGGATAGCGTACTAAAGATTGTGGGCAACATCTGTGACCAATTTTTAGCATAAACAGATAAAGGAACGGAATAATAATATTTAATTTGGTTGACACTTTGAGGAGTTTCGATCTAAAGATTGTTAAAACAACATTCCACTTTTTAGAAACAAGTACTTTTTGAGGACGAAACAAAGCGATAACAGATTCCGCAAAACTTAGCTGTTTTTAGGTACCGGAAGTATGAGGTCACCGGTTTTAAAAACATTTTTTTAAAGGGAAACATAGATAAGTTTTTAAAGTGGTTGAAAACTTGGAAACTCCTTCGTTTGCGTACACTTTATTAAATAGTTCAACAAAACTAAGTGTAGTTTATGAGCAGTTCATTATTTCTTTTCGTAAATTAGTGGGAGTTCACGACTCCATTGGGAGTTTAGGATTTGGGGACCCCTTCTTCGAGGGTCCAACTTGTTTAGTCAGTCTGTTTTGGTCGGTTTATTGATGTGGGTCAACGCGTGTCGCGGCAATCAAATCGTGAGGGATAATAATGTGTATACAGTCCTAGAGCTAACACCTGGGGGAGGTTCTTCTGGAGGTTGTTCTGGGGGAGGTGGTGTGTGCATGTTATTCGCTCTGTTGACTCCCACCAAACTCCCCCCACTCACTCCGTCTAATCGACGCTGGTAATGACAGAAATGAGCAAACAATTGGGTTACAATTTGCATGTGAGCAGTGTGTTTGCAGAGGGGTGGGAGCTGGGAATTGGATTTGGGATTGGGAATACTATTCATATAGCATTAGAAGTGGGCGTGGACTGATTAATGTGCTTTCTTTGTAGCAGTTTATGCTCTATAGTGCTAGTTTCCGAAAGTTTCAGAGAGTCTTTAATGAAATACCATATGACACACTGCCTCAACAAAGTTAATGTTTAAAGAGGTGGTCTGAGGAAATACTACTAAGACATCACTATTATGCTTTATAAATGCTGTCTCTTAGAGAGCTCTTAAAAGAAAACCATATGGTATGCCGTTGCTATACAGTTATTGATCACTTTTACGGAACCTACTTTTGATGTGGTTCGGGATTCTGGGTTACTGGGACTCGCGGTTCCGCGGCGGAAACTTTGGAACTACGGATCGGATCGTCGGGACTCTCGGGATACGGATACGCCGGGATTCTTCGCGCTTCTCTCTCTTCTCGCTTCGCTTTCTTCGCTGTTGTTGACCAGGCGAACGAACTCAAGTGACTAACGAAGCCCGCTGAAATCGGTCGACATTTTACATCCCAAAGAGCGGGCGCTGCCTGCGTCGCAGTCGCCGTCGACCGCGCTGCCTAGTGGCACCCAGAACTACTGGCGGCAGCGACGCCTACTGCGACTGCGACGTCGACCGCGGTGGGGAGTATTCAATTTGTAGTTTATTTGTTGTCGCTTCGCTGCGTCTACAGTTATTATCTACCATTCTGCCTTGCCTGTTCGTCCGCACCCCCCTTCGCCACCCCCTTCGTTCCACCCACTCTGTTTGTCGTTCTCTGTTGTGCTCACACATTCCGTAAACATTACACAAACAACTCTCGGTTCAAAGTCAATGCTGCCGCCTTGCGACTCGACCACTTTTCAGGGAAAACTGTGTGATGTAGGCGAACGGGGAGTACCCTACTCGGTATCTTTATGGGGTGCCCCACACTTTCGCGATCCAAACAACATCCATGCTGATAATGATTGGTGGTCTAAAAAAAACCGATTTTTGCTCCACATTGGTTACTCAAACCCCATTTATTGGTGATCATAACGTACCTAAATTAAATAATATTCAAAAATTTAAACCCATCCCACTTTTTCCCACACTTAAAAAATTTTTCTAACATTAAGGCACATTTATTTTTAATTTATCAAACATATTATTTTTTGTCAGTTTAAATAATATAGCAGAATTTCATCGATTATTTATTTTGATTTTTTTAATGTTCAAATCTGTCACTGTATATTGCGGTCTTCAATCGAACTCTCTTGCTTCGAATCTTTTTCTAAGGCCCGTACATTTGATTTGGTACTACGCGGAGGGGCGCCACGAGTTCTACGTAATCCCCATCTCTGGCCACAACATTTTGCCTGATCCAGGTGTCGTATGCGGCCACATCTGTGTAGACACCGGGCCGATTCTTTATGGCGCATCCGATGCCGAAGGAAACGATGCCCTCCTGGACCCAAATGCCATCACGCAGCTGCATCAGAGGTCCGCCGGAGTCTCCTGTGCAGCTGTCGGTCTGAATCTTACCGGCACATAGTTGGGTGGATTCCAGATGGATGTAGGCCTGCCAGAATCTGCGACACTCAGATGCTTTCACATAGTTAAGCTCCGCTTTTTGCTTGGTGGGACTACGTTCCAGGGTTGAAGTTGTACCCCATCCAGCTACGGTAAGTGGCCGACCGGGAAACCTCACCGCCGAGGGCACAGTCGAGGGCAGGCAAATAGGTCGAATGCTGTGCGAATAGACAACATTCCGTTCTAGGCGAATCAAGCCAATGTCGTGCAAACTACTGCCGAGCATCCCTTGGAATCCTTCGTGCACCCGGATCTCCTTAAAACCCAACCGCTGAAATTTTGGACTACATCTCCCCATACGACCGGAGCAATCCTCATCGGTACGGGTGTCATGCTCACCCAACCTCACAGAAGCACTGGAAAAAGTTTGCGAGAAATCGAAAAAACACTAAAAAAAACCTTGAAATTTAGTATACACTTACAGTTCTCCGATCCGCTCCACAAACCTTCCTTTTAGACAATGGGCAGCTGTGAGGACGTACCGGTGGTTCATGAGCGATCCAGCGCAGTTGGTGGTCAGATAGTTTACATTCCGTTTTTGGTACTCCAACATTGCCAACCAAGGAAACTCATCGAGATCGGTCTCCACTCCACCAAAAACTTTATACTTGGCATCGGAGCCACCGCAGGTGGGAGGTTGAGGTAGCAAACTAATAATCCTGCCGCTTACTTTTTGATTAAGGCAGCACACCAAAGGCGGTTCACACTCGAAGGAAAAGAAGTGGTCCTTCTGCGGACCGGCAAATTGGTTCGCCTGCCCAGAATAATAAATCGGACACTCTTCCACAGTCATACAATTTCCAACTCCCCTCTTTTCGCTATGGCATTTCTTATCTGTCAGTGGTTAAATCACACATAGATCATTATTTTCTTATTTGGAAGTTAAGTTATCCTAGTAAGACTTACACTGAGCTTTGGTCTCGTGGAACAAGAGAATGCAAAGAAAAGCCGATGTGAGCACTTTCATTTTAACTGTTACTTTAAAGTAACTAACTCAGACTAAAAGGCAAAGAAATTTGAATCTTTCATTAAAAAGATATTAGATATGGGGGTTGCCAGAACTTATCTAATCTGTTTAAGAAAGAAGTTCGGGTGGCCAAATATCACCATGCTCTCTCTTCTACGAAAAGCGTATAAAGCTTTATTTATTTTTTAATCAAAACCTGACAATATAAACTCTAATATTGTTAAAGGTCGGTTAATGGTTAAAATAACTCCCTAAAATGTTTTCTTGATACCAAAAGCCAAGATCCATCGTCTTTAAAATAGCTATCAGTCTCTTAATAATGTTCTACTGAAATAAAGTTTTATTGTCTTTAAGAAATACAATATTTCAGTTCTGTGCTTCTACACAAAGTTCATGGAACTCTTCGTCCTAAACTTTCTCTTTCCGAAATATTATTCCCTCACTCCCTTTTAAAACCAATCATGTTTGACCAGAAATTCGTAGGGTATTCCACAGTGAGTAGGTGTGACACTAACGCAGACGCCGGCGCAGACGCAGACGCTGACTTCGGCAGAGCAGCAACAGTCGCGCGAACGAAGCCGGCAACGGGTTGTATACTCAATACTCGATGCGAGTGGCCAAGAGGGAACCCACAGCACGTATACGAGTAGTGGGCTGCGGGTGCCGCATTTCGTCATCGCGTGAGATCCCAGAGCTGTAAATATCGGCCAAGTTCCCAGTCGCTGTCGCTTACTTTTCTTACTGGCCCACTTTTCCCAGAGACGAAGAGAGGAAAGCCCATATTTCTCTCTATTTGTTTGTTGCCTATAATCGCTGTGTCGCTTTTATGTGCATTCCTTCTCATTTTTTGGTTTTTATAGATAGAGTGTCTATCATATTTTCATGTTTTGTCTTCCGATAATAAAGAGGAAAGAGGAAGATTAGAAATCAGCTTTCTTGTATAGGGTTTTGTGCTGGAAAAAAACTTTTTTTGAAAGCCTGTTCCAAAACCGGAAACCCAATTTTGACGTTATCGCTGCAACTACCTAAATTCTTTGGGCTTCGACAAGCATAAAGAACTTATACATAAAAACAGCACCCAAAAATCCATCCCCTCCAAGAATATTCATAATTTATTGCCTTCTTTCGTTAAAAATCTTAGTGGGTGGCATGATGTAACGCTAGCTCTGGATAAATATAGAAAACTCAGCGAGGCAAGAAATTCTTGACGATGCATGTGCGATCATCAGACGAGCTCTCACGGAGCGCTCACTAGTTGATTTACTAACCATATAGCTGGTTTATCGGGGTCTTATCAGCCAGTGTCTGGCCAATGCTGATTCGTTGGATCGACGCACAGCAGATTCCCCTCCGATTCCGCCCCTTATAAATATTAAAGTGGCCCTACGGAGTCCAGAACTCGAAGCCGATCAACCGATAAGCTGATAGACTTCCTACAACGACAGACTTATCTTCCCCTCAAAAAAATGTTTTGTGTTTATAAATAGTTGCTTAGTGTTTAAAAATATTTTATCAAATTCTGGCAATCAATTTGAAATTATGTGATGAGGTGGTATCTTATGTAATATGTACCAACCCATTTTTTTCTGTGCATGCGATAATGCTTGCACTAACTTTAAAAATGATAGGGATTCGTGGCATATTATTGCTCTGATATCAAAAAGGTAGTTACTCAGAATTTAGCTAGTCCAAAATTTAAATCAGCATTTAAGTGCACATTCATAAAGATTATCTTATCAATAAACAACAAATAACAAACGAAGAAAAGAAAAGAGTTCATATTCCAAAAACTAATCATATTTCTACTTAGTTTTCATTACGCAATAAAAACATATTTAAAAAAAATTAAATCTTAATCAAGAAATAATAATCCTTGGAAATAAAAAACCCAAAACATAATAATAGATTATTATTCCAGTAACTAATTGGTCACCCACTGATAGTATAACGGCTCCCTGAACGCCTGTTCACTGCAGATTGTGATTCCCATTCTCGGCTGTTTGAACTGGGAATCGCGGCGTGACTCAGAAATCCGTCGCCATCGTCAGGGATGACATAACAATATGTCAAAGGGACTGCCGAGTCCTGGAGGGAGTCTCTCATTCCCCGTCCCATCGACAGGATATGGTGGGAACCCAACTGCGACTGTCATAAACATTTTCCGCCAAGCACATGTCAAATAAAATCTACATACAAACTGCCCTCGAATGTGTGGGCTGCGTTTTAATTGGGGCGTGGAACGGAGTTTCTCAAGACGACATTACGTACTAGCGGGTCCAAGGTCGAACAAAGAACCACCCACCCCGCAAAGTACCACCCTTAATGATAACTGTTCGTCTAGAATGGCGCACAATTAGGCAACATCAATAATAGATGACCCGGCGGGGTCATTTAGATAGAATCACCGACAGTCGGCGAGCCACCTCCACCAAAAATCCCACCAACTTGTCATCGCACCACCTGTCTCGCCCAAGGGCCACGCCCCTTGTAACACCACATCCCACCGGGAATTCCCCAGACACCACAGGCCCCCTAAAAAAATAACACAAACACAACATCAACAATTTGTCGGAAATCGAAAGTTCTACGAGAACTATTTTCCCTACTTCACAACTTAAAGCCCCATTCGTGTTCATTTTCATGTTCATGTCCTGTCAGTCCGGTGACTTTAACCCCCAATCTTTAATTTCTTCGCTTGTAGTTCCTTTGTTTGCCTATAAGGTCGTGTAGCATTTCGGAATTGTTGAATTGCGTGATTTCGCGGTCGCTTCTAATTGAATTTCAAAACTGCAATCAATCGACTTGGACAGCTTAAATGGGGCAGGAGTGCACTAGAGCCATAAATAAACCAAGACCATTGTGGTTAAACAACGCCTTTATGGTCAAAACAATGACTATACTGATTTGATGATAAAATAGAAATACACGAAAGGGTTCAAGGGAAAATGTATCGACAAGGAACAATTACTAAATAACCACCATTAGCCTGTAATTAACTTTTACAATTTTACAGAACATGATAACTTATCCTAATTTTTGTCAGAATTTATCGAAAAATAAACAAAATAAAACTTAAGGTCAACCCTAATAAGAAATGGTTTTTAGAACCCAGAATTTGGCGGTTAAAAAGCTTTAAATAGGGTGTTCCATATTAAAGCTTTCTGATCAGTAGAAATTAATCATTCCCAGAAAATCCACAAGCCCATCATTTTTACCACCCCCAATCACACATGTGATTATTCAAAAGCGTAATGCGTGTAATTTAACCAAATTAAGGAATACCTATTATTACAACACACGCAAATGAGACGCGCCACAAGACTAACCCCTTTTGACACACGTGCTGCTCCTTCAGAGAAAAGCTACAATTTGAATCTATTAAAATAAACATACGTAGTTAACTCTTTAATTAAGCAGTAGAGCACACACCACATGTCATAAAAAGTATAGCATAGCTCCAGTCCTCCATATAATGACGTCTTTTAATGCTGCCCTTAATCAAATTGTGTGACATCCCAGCAGGGTAACGTTGGTCTAAAGGATTACATATCAAACACACCCATACGTAACTTCCTTTAGCGCTAATTAATTACAGGACAACAGAGAGGAGTTGGCTTAATTGGAAGTTTGCTTAGTTTTAAATTGTTTAATTTTTATTCACGTTCTCTAGCTCATGTAAAAAACTCATTCTGCACTACAGAATAGCGGTGATTTTCCCAGATGAACCGGCGAACCAATGCGACTTTCTAACGAGAACCCGCTCTAGACATTCAGGTAGTTGTCGGGGAATTCGAAGGTAACATCGCGACCAGTCAGCTTCTTGTAGACCGAGGTGAAGGTGTCGACCTAAAGGAGGGGAAGAAACAAACATTAGTGACATGATCTTAAGGGTGATATGTGTGATAGTGTACAGCTGCCGTGACCTCCTCTGCAGCAGGAAAACTGCAGCGAAGATATCGTACGGAAAGCTGGATTAATTTTCCGCTTATATAGGAAGTCCCAAGGCACCAGGCAACTAAACGGTGCTTGGGAGGCAAATAGGCGGCTGTCGTAGTGCATCGTGTGTGGTTTAAAATAATATTATAGTAATATAGCAAAGATTTAGTAATGGTGTAGTCCTGGCTAATTTAGACGCATCATTATGGAGTGATTAGTTGCGTTTTAGTTTGCGTTCTGTTTGACAATCGCTGGACTTTGAAAACGTCCAGCAAATAACACAAGAACGTACTAAATTCGAAAAGTTCCAAAAAATAAGTGTTGACAAAAATGTGGCGCGCATTTAGTAATGCTGAAGCCCTGGAGAGTCGGCTCAACATTATGGAGTGATTAGCTGCCTTTACTTTGCGTTCTGTTTGACAATCGCTGAGCTTGAGTAACCGCTTAGCAAATAACACAAGAACGGTGTTTGTGACAAGTGTTCCTATAGGTTCTAAACTGTAGCAAACATTTAGTAATGAGGAGGCCCTGGTTAAAGTAGGCCCATCATTATGGAGTGATTAGTTGCTTTGATTTGCGTTCTATTTGACGATCGCTGGACTAAGGAAAACATCCAGCAAATAACACAAGAACGGTGAGTGGGATCAGTATAGGTTCAGATATCTGCATGTGACAAGCATTTAGTAATGCAGAATCCCTTGTTGGAGTAGGATAAACATTATGGAGTGAGTTGCTGCCTGGAGTACTATCTGCGTTCTGTTTGACAATCGCTGATTTTAAATAAAGCAACCAGCAAATAAAACTAAACGGACCTAAGAATATTATTTCCCTAATTTTGGTTTGCATGTAGCAAGCATTTAGTAATGCAGAATCCCTGGTTAAATTAGGATAAACATTATGGAGTGATTAGCTGCCTGGTTTTTAGTCTACGTTCTGTTTGACAATCACTGGTTTTGGATATAACTTCCAGCAAATAACACAAAAACGGTAGATAACCATGTAGAGGTGGTCCTATAGATGCATCTACTGAATATCTGAACTTATGTAGATCATATATCAAGTACTGAAGGTGTGAGAATGTGGCATACATTTAGTAATGCAGAAGCCCTGGCAAGTCGGCTCAACATTATGGAGTGATTAGCTGCCTGGTTTTTGTTATACGTTCTGTTTGACAATCACTGGCTTTGGCTATAACTGCCAGCAAATAACACAAGAACGTTGTTTTAGACCAAAGTGTGGCCAATATGTGGAGATGCAGGACCGCAAAGGCTTCTTATGCCTGCAATAACGAGTAATTGGCCTGAATGTTCTGCGTCCCCTGGCGAAGATTGGGCTCCATGGCAAAGGAAGCCCAAATATCGAGGGTACGCTCCTCAAAACACACGATGCACACCTCGCTTATAGAGAGTTCTTGTTCTAAAGCTCACTTTGTGTTCGATGGTGGTCTGCTGGTTCTTGTCCAGGTGCACCTTGACCAGCTGGGAGCCGTCCAGCTTGACGCGGATGCGCTTGCCCACGATCTCGGCGGGGAAGACCAGATCCTCAAGGATGGCGTCGTACACAGCGGTCAGAGTCCTGGAGCGGGGACGCTTCTGCTTGAGGGGGTTGCGGGCCTTGCGCGTGGGCTTGGGCAGAATCTTGCGCTCGCCAATCACGACGACGTGCTTGCCGGAGAACTTCTTCTCCAGCTCGCGGACCAGGATGATCTGGATCTTCTGGAACACCTTCTGCTGTGGAATGGGCACGTAGATGATGACGGCCTGGGGGAAAACAAGGTTAAAGTACTTCTGATAGGGTGTGCATGTCAATATAGGTTATACCTTCTTGCTGCCGAACTCGATCTCGCGGGCACGGGTGATGTGCAGATCCCGCAGGTAGGGCTTCAGGTCGCTGTTGGCCTCGAGTTCCACCAGGGCCTGGGCGATGGACTTCTCGAAATCATCGGGATCCGCGCCGCCGGGCTTGATAATCTTGGAGCCGATAGCCATCTGCAATTTTCAGCACCGGATTTACGGTTTCAGTTAGTCAAAAACACAAATCGCTGGTGTAAGCCGCCTCTCCACAACGCAGTACAGTCACAAATCGACGGCATTCCGCCAGCATTTCACTGGTTCTCGTGGAGAACCTCGCCCTCGCACGTTTTCTTTCAATATTTCGCTGCACTGCGTTGTGGTTAGCGCGAAATTTGGCCATTTTCGGCGGCGAAAGAAAAAAAGTACCACCTTTGTCGACTATTTGACAGGAAAAGGAAGTCGGACCACGCGGTCAGTGTGATATCGAAAATCCATAAAATACCCTGTCTAATCGCAAAAATATACTAACAACACCACTTTCAAGACCAAAATATACCAGAAATGATTCATACAAGGTATTCATTAAAATGTGAACAACTATGTTTAAGACGTTCTTACACACACACTGATGAATGGTCTGTTATCTATCTGTTTAATGAGATATATTATTTATTATGTAACAAAAAATATCAGAAATCGAAGAAACGACCGTAAAATGTTCCTACAACATTTTTAAACACCTAGGACTCATTGTCAATTTTTTCGAAACTTAGAGCATATATAACTTTATTTATCATTGTTATTGTTGTCCTAAATTACTGATCAGGCAAAAAGAACTATAAATATTCTCTTATATTTTTTTAGTAAATGGTCAGGAGATACCGAAGTACTAGCTAGTTGTCATGCCTTTTTAGTAAAATGAACTGTGGCTTTTAACGACAACATTAAACCGTTATATTGAATTAGTACGGAACAGCTTATAAGCAACTGCCCTAAATTAAGCAAATCTGTAATTCACCAGGGAACACCCTTACTTACTTGACTTAGTGTAAACGGAGCCTAATTCGGAAATATACCGTATTAGTACCATTTCCATGAACCGATATTAGTATTTTCAAAATAAAGGTTTGCGCCCATGCTCTGTCAGTGTGTGTCTCCGCTGTTGTTGCGGCATGTGGCCCACAGAGGGCGCTAGCTCGCCTTCCAGTGAAATTAAATATTTCATGGGAAACTCGTACGTGATTTTAAACATTTTCTATTGATTATTGTTTGGTCGATATTCCCACAAAAAAAATATGCTCATGCATAAAATTGTAGCACTCACATTAAATGTAAAAATAAGAACATAATTTACAGTCGAACATCCATAACTCGAAAATAGCTCTACAGACTAACGAATTTGTATACCCGTACAGACCTGAGTTAGAGAAGGAACAAAAGGAGATTAAAAATGTTTTCTTTATCATTAATAATTTGGCTTAAGATGCCCCAGTCTTAACCAATTTTAAAAACAACACCTTCGGCATAATTTACAATAAGTTATTATTATTGTAGTTATCGAACCATTTTTAATATTAAAAGATTTTACCATTTAAGTTATGGATGCTTGACTGTACACATATCATTTTTAAGTTTAGTCATTAATATTTATTAAGACTACTTATTATTGGCAACGGTTTTTTGAAATTATATTTCCTATAAAAACCGTTGACTTTTGGACAAAGTCCTCAGTTTTACAGTTCTCAGTATTGGAAAAACCCAGAATAATAATTATGAATTACTATTCGATCTTCATCGTCGTCGTCCTCATTTTGGCCATCAGCCATCAGGGACAATCGGCGGAGACTCCTCTCATTGATTTTTTCCAAAAACTGGTTGGTCCTTCCTTAAAACAAAAAGATGTTCTGAAGTAACAATATATATTTCTACTTTGCAGGAGGAACTAGCGCACGAAATGATGAAAAAAGGACTTGAACTTGCTAAACCCGTTGCTATTGTTATGAGAGGATAATGAAACAAGTCTATACCCTTATAACTTCTTGCTTTTTAATAAATGTAGCGTTTTAATAACATAATTACATTAAGCTTTCAACTAAATGTCCTTATATCTTTTATGGTGATTGGAATTTTCACACATCAAAAATTATTGAGTATAAGCTGTTTGCATGTCTTTTGAAATGTAAAATCACATATTATAATATATTAAGCCTATTTATTATTGACAACGAAATATAGTAATAAAGTTCTTTGAAGTCTTCTTGTCTCTTCTTAGAAAACATTAGTGAGTAAATACTCATACCTTTATCTGTTTTCGAAGGATTTTAAGTTGTAACGCCCATTGCTAATGCTATTATAAACCACAAATGACGGGCTTACTGTTTTGTTTAAACTGTATTGTTTAAAGCAAATAAATTGATTTCGTTTCAAACTCTGTGTTTCCTTAAACATTAATTATACCCATTACTCGTAGATTAAAGAGGTATGCTAGATTCACCGGAAAGTATGTAAGAGGTAGAAGGAAGCGTTTCCGACCCTATAAAGTGTATATTTTCTTGATCAGGACCAATAGCCGAGTCGATCTAGCCATGTCCTTCTGTCCCTATGAACGCTGTGATCTCGGAAACTAGAAAACTACAATACTGGGTCATGCAGATTCATGAGATTCATCAACGTGCCCACAAACCGCCCGTCCAAATATTAAAATGACAAATACATTTTATTGTATTCCTCTTGTCAATAATGATTGAGTTTTCGACCATGGAGGGCTGCTTCTACGTTACATTTTCGCACGTCCAATAAAATGTTAAGTACAAGCACATAAATATGCATATATTTTTTTAAAGCTATAGTTTTAATATTTATTGAACCCACTTATTATTGCCAACGTATTTCGGATCTCTAAGGCCTATAAAAGCTTTTGCCTTTTCTGACTATGTCATCAGTAGCACAGTTCTCATCGGCTTGAAAAACAACTTTCGGAGAATCTGAAATATAAATATGAATTACATTCCGTTCTTCATCGTTGTCGTCCTCATTTTGGCTATCAGCCATCAGGGACAATCGGAGGAGACTCCTCTCATTGATTTTTTCCAAAAAATGGTTAGCTCTTCTCTTCAAAAAGTAAGATGGTTGATGTAACTATACATTTTTCGATTTTGCAGGAGGAACTGGCGCACAAGATGGCAAAACAAGGACTTGAAGTTGTAAAGCCCATCGCTGGTGCTATGAAAGGATAATAAAATGACCTTTGCAACTTTTTACTTATCAACAAAAGTTCCGTTCAAAGAAAGATTTGAAAGATTTCTTATTGTAATATATTAAGCCATTTTATTATTGACAACGTTTTTCTACCTATAAAAACCAGTGCCCTTAGACAAATTCACCAAGTTCCTGTTATTCCGCAAAGTACAATTTTAAAAATCCCTTAAATATAGTAATAAATTTCATTGTAATCTTCATCGTCGTCGTTCTCATTTTGGCTTACACCTTTTAGGGAAAATATTAGTAAGTGTTCTCATTTATATATATTTTGTTTTTAAAGTTGAAGTTTAATAGTTATTGAACCTACTTATTATTGCCAACGTATTTTCGGCTTTTAAAGCCTATAAAAGCTTTTGCCATTTTGACAAAGACATCAGTAACACAGTTGTTATTCGTTCGAAAAACCACTTTCGGAAAATCAAAAGTATAAATATGAATTACTTTATCGTCGTCGCCCTCATTTTGGCCATTATACACAAGGGAGAAGCGGGTACTTCTCTCGTTGATATTTTTACAAAACTGGTTGGTTGTCCCATTTCTAAAATTATTATGTTCCAAGTAAATAAATGACTATTTTAACAGGAGGAACTAGCCCACAACGCCGCACAAATGGGATTCGCACTTGTTAATCCCATCGGTAATATTCTTAGAGGCCACTAACGACAACAAGGTTCTACTGTAACGACCTATTACTTACCAAGAAATTTATTGTTCGAAGTAAATAAATTGTGCGTATTTAACATTATGTTTATAGACTTCCAATTTTAGCCCACGCTTGCAATTATTATTTTAAGAAAATACAGAGAAAAGCACAATATAAAAACACTTTCTTCACAAAAGTAATTTCTAAATGAAGAAGCAAAAATGTAATAAATAAATAGCCAATGGTAATACTTTTTCTTGGTAATTATTATTAAAATTATTATTATAATGCTAAAAATACGTGCGGATGTGTTATAGTTTTTCCATGAAAAAATTTACATTGATTATCTATTTTCTGTGAAGAAATATGCTCATGCATAAAACAATTGCAAGTACATTAAATGTAAATGTGACTATTATAATTTATTAGGCCAACTTATGATTGGAAACGTTTTTCACGTTTGTTTGCTTATAAAAACTGTTGCCTTTTAATACTTAGGATTTAGTCACACAAGGCACATTAGTCCACAAAATTCACTTTTGGAAAACCCAGCCATAATACTATGAATTACTTTTCGATCTTCATCGTCGTCGCCCTCATTTTGGCCATTTTGGGACAGTTGGAGGCTATATTTATTGGACCTCTTCAACAACTGGTTTGATTTCCCTCCCCAATAGATACTTTGCTCTGAAGTAAATAGGAGTATTTCTATTCTGATAGGAGGAAATACTGCACAAAATTGCAAGAATTGGTTTGCATCTGGCTAAGCCCGTCGAACAAGTCCTTACCCAGCACGGATGAAGCCAGGACTCTAATGTATGTAATAACTTGATGATTTCCAATAAATGTATTGTTCAAATTAATCTTTGAGAAACATGATTTACATTTTATTTTGATTTTTAATTTCAGTTTTTAAACCTGAAATTTATTAGTATTGACTTTAAAATTCCCACCAAATATGCGAGAGTTAAATTAGTGATTAATTTGTCCAAAAGCCATTTTAAAAACCTTTCTAACTTCTTTAGTATCTCAATTTTTTTAAATAACGTTTACAAACATACCTGTTGCAGTTAGCTGAAAAAATTTGATAAATATTTTGCGGTTCGTACGTGCTTCTTCAAGTATTTTAATTATTATTGGTTCTCTTTAAGTCATCAAAAATGTAGTATCACGTAAGGTAAAGATATTAACTAAAATCTTTCCTTAAAAATGAACGCAAGTCTTTCTAAATGTCAATTGTCAATTAAAAAAATACAATTTTGGATGTACCTCGTTGGCATCGCATAAACGTTTAAAATATATTTTCAAATTCGTACGTGCTTAGTGAGAACCTTTTTAATTTATTAAACTTTTCTGGCTACGGTGTTTTAGAATATGACTTCAGTGTCTTTTGTAAAATATGGTTGTGATTCCCCCAAAATGCAATAAACATTATTTCTTACTTTTATTATTATTAAAACTTATGAATAAAATAAAAATATATGTAAAATACAAACATTAATGGAAATAAAAAAAAATAGTTGTAAATGGTTTTACTGACTCACAGTTTGTATATTATTTTGCTTTAAGTATATGCATCTGAATCCATACAATCTGTTTCCAACTGGCTTGTGTACTTTTTCGCCAAGCTAAAATTCCCCTTGAAACCTTATCGGCAGCTCTTTTCTGCGATCTGTTCGCCTATAAAAGCGGACGGCATTCGAATCCCAGTCATCAGTCACTGAAATCCCACTCAGCAGCATTAACCACTATCGACTTCTTTTAACCGAGAAACAATCCAGTAACTTCGCCATGAACTTCTACAAGATCTTCGTTTTTGTCGCCCTCATCTTGGCCATCAGTTTGGGACAATCGGATGCTGGCTGGCTGAAGAAAATTGGCAAGAAAATTGTAAGACCTTCATTTTGTAATAGTTTTATTTGGAAAGTAACTCTTTTCCCTTCATTTATAGGAGCGCGTTGGCCAACATACTCGAGATGCCACCATCCAGGGTCTGGGAATCGCTCAACAAGCTGCCAATGTCGCAGCAACTGCTCGGGGTTAACTACGATGAATGTCTGTCACTTATGAAATTAAATTACAATTATTATTTATTCTATTGTTCTAAGTAAATAAAAGATCAAAGAAAATTACCCTATCTTGTATTTTATTAGTATTGAAAGCATTAAAAGTTCATGCTCTATTTGTAATTATTATATACAGGTATTGAAAAGTAAAAACATGGACAAGTAGAAAAAAATATAAATTTATATAGTAAATCAATTATTTTTTATTAAATCCAGTCTAGAAATTTTAGACAATGTCATTAGGCCATAAGAGCAAAACATATGATTATGCTAAGTTTTTCACCCTTTCCAAAAAATTTGATTTCCCATGGGAAAATCCACGATTATGCGTTATCTCTAAATGTAGTAGTCGTTCCCCTATAAAGGGACTTGACTTTTAATTCCAATTAGCAGTCGCTAATTGCTCACTAAAACAGATTAGGCGAATTCTGTAGTTATAAAAACAAATAAAAATGAACTTTAAAGAACTTTGCTTTTACTTTCCTTATCCTTGCTTTTAACAGCCGGAGGCTGCCCGGATACATGATCTTGGCAAAACTCTTGTAAGTTGTTATTCCTTTGATTGGTTTTTATTGGATCTAAGTAAAATTTCTATTAACAATGGCGTTGTATGCCCTGAATGCAACTATGCAGGCAGCGGAGGTCGTCGTGAAAGCAGCCAATGTCTCAATTACTGCTAAGGGCTTATAATTTTAAATGGATTGCAACATATACTCAAGAAAACAATTAAACAAATTTACGAGTAACAAATAAGAAGTAGTTAAATAATATTTCTTAAATTATATACTATGCCATATAATTTAAATGGAGTGATTACAAGTGATCTCCTTATCAGCCTCACTTGATTATAAAAAATCAGCTGTATGCATACAATAAATTTATATGTATCTATTTTGTGTAGTTGTTCTCCTTGGTATTTTTATATTTGATTAAAAATATTTAGGTAATTAAATCACAAGTAACTGATATCCAATTACTATCCTTAAAACCAATTGATCCCTTAATGATTATAAAACAAAGGGGGTGTCACAGAAATGTGTGTGGGTGTCTCATAATCTTCGATAAAAATTTCATACCAGACCAGCGACCCGCGCTTTCAGTGGCACCCCCAAAAGAATGTCTTTCTTTTTCTCTAACTTTCAATATAATGGTACATCCCAATGGTAAGTAAATCCCTACTCGAGCCAAAGCATATCAATCAAAAATAAAAAACCCCCTGAATCCAATTTGGGTTCTTCGGTTCAGTTGCTCAGAGTGATTTCGATCGGGTTGGATTCCTCCGGTGTACTTTTTCCGCAAATAAAATTCCCGCTTGCCTTATCAGGCTGCGGCTTATAAACTGATTCGCCTATAAAAGCTCTCAACCTTTCTGTTGCAATTATCAGTCGCTCAGTTCCCACTGCAGAAGCAATATCAGAAGAAAAGCTATTTTTGCCTTATCTGAAATCAAATCACCATGAACTTCAACAAGATCTTCGTTTTCGTCGCCCTCATCCTGGCCATCAGTTTGGGCCAATCGGAAGCTGGATGGCTGAAGAAAATTGGCAAGAAAATCGTAAGTATTATATTCTGTGAAGTTTTTAATTGGATACTTAACATTGATATACTTTTTCAGGAACGCGTTGGCCAGCACACTCGAGATGCCACCATCCAGGGTCTGGGAATCGCTCAACAGGCCGCCAATGTCGCAGCAACTGCCCGAGGTTAACCACGATGATATACCACTATTGATATTTAAAAATAAAAAACTATTTATTGTATTGACCTAAGTAAATAAAACATCCAATCGTTAAAGAATTCCATTTATTTAGAAAACATTTATTAATTTAAATAGCTAAGTTGCTAAGTTTATAAAGTTGTACTTTTACAGCCTACTAACTAAAAGTTTTCTTATCAACCTTATCAGGAGCTTTGGAGCATCTGCTATCAGCATTCTAAAATAAACACAGACATCAGGCGCCAAAAATTACTATTCAGACCAGTTTGCGACCTTTCGCAAAACAAATTTGATTCTTCTTGTCTACTTTTGAATTGGGAAAAATCAAGATTTTGACTTATCTGTGACTGTTTAAGCCGGCTGATCGCCTATAAATGCCTTGCCTTTTATTTCCGTATTAACATTCATTCAGTGCTTAGATTTAGCAAACTACGCCTTCTTTTAACGGAAAGACATTCAAATTCAAAAATGAATTTCAACAAGCTCTTCGTTTTCCTTGCCCTTTCTATGGCGATTTTCTTGGGTCAATCTGAAGCTAATTTTTTACGCAAAATTAAAGAAAGAACTGTAAGTGTTTTGCGTCAAATGACTGATTTAAAAAGTAATAATGAATCCTTTCCGCAGGAGGGCACATTGCTTTACATTAAAAACGCCACGCTTCAGGTTATCGAAGTCGGACAGAAAGCCGCCGATGTCGCAGCAACAGCCAGAGGCAGTCAGAAAGGCTAATTTCGAAGTTCTTTCACTTTATTTTTCTAAGATATTGCAAAAGATAAATTAAATATGTTGGTTAAAGGATCCTACTAAACATAAATTGGTCAAAACACATTCAACTAAATCAAAAATCAGTTTTAGATTGAGCATAAGAGCTTTCTAAAATTATCTTTGATTTACCGAATAATAAATATGGTTTCAATATCTTCCAAATTGATATTTTGTCTGTATCCAAATTCAATTATAAATTAATTTTATTCACTGTCTTTTTTTTGTATTAAAAGACTTACAACATATATCTGAGATGTCAAATAAATCCCGATTTTTGTCTACCAAATCGAAAACGTGAAAATCCCCCAAATATGATTTAGACTCTGTAAATCAGTTCCCCAAAATGATTGCGATCAGATTGGATTCCCTCTCGTGTACTTTTTCCGTTGTAAAAATCCCCTTCTTATCAGGAACCGACTTTTCGACTGATTTTCCTATAAAAGCTCATGCCATCCATTGTGCATCATCAGTCATTCAGTTCTCACTGGATCAGCACTATCAGGAGCAAAAGTTATTTTACCTTGTCCTTAAAGTCAAATAAAATCACCATGAACTTCAACCAGATCTTCGTTTTTGTGGCCCTCATCCTGGCCATCAGTTTGGGCCAATCGGAGGCTGGCTGGCTGAAGAAAATTGGCAAGAAAATTGTAAGTCCTAATTTTACAAATGTTTTTATTTGAGACTTATCCTGATTTTCCTCCACAGGAACGTGTTGGCCAGCACACTCGAGATGCCACAATCCAGGGTCTGGGAGTCGCACAACAGGCCGCCAATGTTGCTGCCACCGCTAGAGGATAAAGTTGCATTCCTCAACACTTTTACTTAAACCTTATTTATTTATTTTAAACTTACCAAATTAATATGACAAATAAACAATTATATCCTTCGGAAAAGATTAAAAATATTAATATTAATATTTATTAAACTTCCAAGTTTCCAAAGAATGAGAAATAGAAAATTAATATTTAAAAAAAATTCTTAGGATATTTTTAAGTCGTATAATCGTTTGGTATGTAAACTTTCTTTAAACTGTTTATTTCTATAAAATAAGGAATAAGATAAAAATTCCAAAACTTTTGTGCTTTATTTTAAAAATATGTGTTTTAATTGCGATAAGCATGAAATAATTACCAAATTTCATTGAATACAATGTACATAGGTCAGAAATGTATCGTCAGATGAAAATACAATACATACATTTTCTATACGTGTTTACTATTATTTTATTTATATTTGTTTAAATATGTATGTTTTTCTTGACATTGACATAAGAAACTCATTTTGGATATTTTAATTTTGTTTTTAAGTTATAATATAAATTAGATTAAAAGGCAGTCTAAGTGGCGTGAAGAGTGTTTTCGAGATTCGCTTTCAACCTCGAGCGGTGGCTGCCACATTGGCGGCTTGTTGAGCGATCCCGATGACTTGAATGGTGGCATCCCGAGTGTGTTGGCCAATGCGTTCCTATAGAAATAATCAAATGAATATTTGAATCCTAATTTTCAAGTGGTATACTTACGATTTTCTTTCCCAGCTTTCTAAGCCAGCCAGCTTCAGAATTTCCCAAACTGATCACCAAGATGAGGGCCACAAAGACGAAGATCTTGTTGAAGTTCATGATGAGACTGTTGCTATATTACCGGATTAAAAGAAAGCTGTTGTTGCAGTGATAACTTAGAGACTGATGACTGGAAACCGAAGAGATTGAGCTTATATAGCGAAAACAAGAGATGCTGTTGCTGCACAGACGGGGATTTTTTACCGCGACAAAAGTTCATAAGATGGACTCAGATCGGACTCTCTGAAGAGATATTTAAGAATTGGGGATCGATTATAAATTGTGTTTCATTATTAATTACCTAATTATAAATTTAAAGAGTAGTTTAAAATTTTAGTTTTAAAGGCTTTTTATCTTACACTGCTTTACACGTCTGCTCCGTGGTACGGGGAGTTTAATACTAAGTTCCTTTCAGTTGGTGTCTGTATAAATGAGAACAACTTTCAACTTCTGTTTTGTAACTCAGTTTTAATTTTGTGCTTTATATATTCCCTAGTGTTGTTCTTGCTCGGAAACTGTGGTGGTGGTAGTTACTATGTGCAATATAAAATATTTAATTTGTTTAAACTTCCAGGGATTGCATAGTTCCTGTCTCTATTAACAGAAAGTGTACTTTCCAAAAGACAAGCCTGCACATTTATTTGTTATATATGCTTTCTTTTTCCAGAAAAAATTCCCTTTTCTACCTTATCAGCATCACTTGATGGTGATGCTCTCTTGATTCTTTTGCTATAACTCTTTCATACTTAAGGTCCAGTAATCACAACGCAATAGCTTATCAGTAGGTTCAACAACACGCTCTTTTTATGTTTCAGGAATGAGCTATGAATAAAGTTGAACTCAAAAACCATTAAGTTTCTCCATAGAGAATGTTACCTACCGAATTCGTGTAATCTCGCTGCATAGCAACTGTGTTTCTTTCTCTTTGCTATTTCCTGATCATAAGAAATCCCCTGTACCCACATAGCTTTTTAAATTTTCTCTACCACAAATTTGAGTATACACACCTCTTTTTTTGCCCACTCAAAACATAAAAAATTCCATTAGTTGTGGTTACAAACAGTTTGAATAAAAGCAAAAAACTGACTTATAGAAAAAGTACTGGAAATAACGCCAAACATTCGGGCGTCGAGCCAAATGGATTAATCAGCAAGCACGTTTCATTGGCTTCCCCACAACAGAACTTAAAAAAAACTAAACAAAACAACAACTGACGATTACTCAATGGGTTGAACGATCGTAGAATCGAGTTGGAACGATCTACTGACACATACGAGATACCTCGAACTAGACTTAATTGATGACTGGGCGGAATGTTAGTCAACAGATGTTTAGATACAACAGAACTTTGAGATGCTGGATGACTGTTAAAAGAATGTCTTCTTTGAGTAAAGACCCCTGTTTTATCTCTACTTAATTAACTTTTTATTAACGCATTTTTTATATATTATATGCAAAGTAATATGCCCCGAGTAAATACCCCTAGTAATGGGTAACAGATTTTTTACTATGACTGAGTTTTATGAATGGAATTGCACGCGGGTGATTTCTCTGTCCCCAAAAAGCACAGAGAGCTCAGAGCTCAGTGAAGGGTTCCCATAACCAAGTAGATCCGATACTTTATGACGCTTCAGTATTATGATTCAAGTGAGTGATCACTGATCAGACTTGAAGGTGAGGGGCGCACCCGTAATTGAGCTGATTCTTGCCTTTCTTCTGGCTATATTGTCGTTGTTCTTTATCAGCAAGACTCTCGTTTGTCAATTCAAGTTCCGCTGTCTTTCTCAATGGGAATCCCAGGGAAAAAGTTCCCCCGACGGCATCTGCTGATTATTTCCCTATCGAAGAGGCAAGGCCAAGATGCTCAAACATTGACACAGCCATTGTCTCCAGGTGGACTGCTAATCTTTGCCAAGGGGAACGGGAATTTAGAGCCCGGGGAAGCCTGCTTATAGGGTCACTGAAGATCGCCTGAGTCATTTGTGTTACTTTGGTTATTCTGAGTTTTTAAATTATTATTTAATATATAGTAAATATAAATATAATAGTGTACAACAAGATAGGGGTTACTAGCATCTGATTTGTTCTATAGTATTCCTTGTTTTGGTTATATGCATAACCTGTTAAGGTATTATTTTAGGTATACAAGGTAGGTAAATAATATAATCTCAGATGTTTGTGTTTTAGAAAGAAAGATATTTTATTGAACAACAAGTTTCTTTATATCTCCTCTATAAATTCCCGTCCGGAATTAGTAGTACTCACCTCCTAAACCTTTTTCCTCACCTTAATGTCATTTAAGTCTCCTGTCATCTAAGAATGCCTTCCTCCAGTTTGAGTAGTTGAGCCATCCTTCGGTACCAGTTGCGGCATTTACTGACTTACTTCCGCTGCTGTGGGCTCTACCAACTCTGGATGCTCCAGAGGATGAGGATGAGGATGAGGACTTGGTCCTGGCGGTTATGACACAGGACTGCCGGCTCCCTCCTTTGTGTCTCCGTCTGCCACTTGTAGCTGTCACTCAGCGGTTAATTCGAGCGATTTTATTTACATTTCGCAGAGGCCATGGAACCGGAAAGGAGCAACATCGAGTTCGGAAAGGAAGCGGAGTCAAAGCCCAAGATGGATAAAGCGTTTTTACTTGTTAAGGAAATTAGTGGCATATCCTGACAGGGCGCCCATCATCCTCGGAGCTTCCTATTCAAGATGCTCTACTCTTAGTCACCTCTCCACCCCAAAAATACATATATCTTTCTATCCTCCCTTGCTGATTTAATTCATTTGTTGTCTTTGCTGCGAGTCTATTGTCTGCCCCTCGTGTTGGTTTTTTATGGTTGAAATTAAAGTTACATTTTCGTGGTGGTTGATATTATGTGCCAATGTGAAAAGGCCTAAATCCCGGGCCATCCCCCTATTAAAAACCAAGTACAGTTGCGTGAGTGTGTTTATGGTGAATTAATCCAGCGATTCGGCATGTAAATTAAAATTTTGTGAGCTTCCTACTACATTAGTTTGTAAAGCATAGAAATGTATGATATATCATATTAACAGAAATTAAAAAAAAAATTAAGTTAGATAAATAATATTCAAATGCTAAATTTTAACCTTCCATATGTACACCTACTCCACAAAGTTTTTAAGATTCATGGGCTAAATAGCGTTTGCAAGAAACAGTAGCTAAATTGCAAATATTTAACCAGCCAAATGTGTCAAAAAATGATTATAAATCAAAATTTCTACTACTTGATAAATCTTTACTAAAAATGATATATGGTATATAAAATTTTATTTTAAAAGCGTCTAAATTCGTTGGCTGTTTGTACATGTGATAGCTAAATTTCATAACTTTAGGCCTAGGAAAGCCGTATTTTTATAAGCAGCTGGACAAACAGATAATTTAGGTCCCCCATAAAGAAGGGGATCCACTTGCAGTCTCGCTCTTTTCGCGGTGAAAAAATCCCCTGGCGTCACCTTATCAGAATCGCTGTCTTCGCTATAAAAGGTGCCTGTGCCACAGGTTCCATCATCAGTCGCTCAGTTCCCACAGCAACAGCTATAACCACAGCTAAATAGCTTTTCTAAAATCAAGGAATTATATCCAGATATCTCACTATGAACTTCAACAAGATCTTCGTGTTCGTGGCCCTCATCCTGGCGATTAGTTTTGGGCAATCTGAAGCCGGTTGGCTGAAGAAATTGGGTAAGAGAATTGTAAGTATTTCAAAAATAAATTAAAAAGTAATTACATATAATATTTATCTTGAATTGGTTTTTAAAGGAGCGCATTGGCCAGCACACTCGAGATGCCACAATCCAAGGTCTGGGGATTGCGCAACAAGCCGCCAATGTGGCAGCCACCGCCAGAGGATGAGCTTCGCAAGTCCCTCAAAGGATTCTCCCAGGACAACCTGCTTAATTATACGCACTTATTTATTTATAATCACCTATAGAAATAAACTAGCTTACATCCCCGAAATTTACATGTGCATATGTGTCTATGCTTATGGTGTTCTATGGGTTGATTACAATTTCCCAGGGTGGGCTGGGCTTTTCCCGTTTTCCCACAGTTTTCCCGGGGATTTTCGGGATCAGGGCACAAGTGTAAGGGCTCCCTTGGGCCATCGACCTTGTGCTCCGGGTCCACCTCTTGTTGGTGGTCATTTCGGGCACAAAACGCGTTTAAATGTCAAAACACTTGCGAACCTTTTTTAGGGCGGGGTCTCTGGGTTCCGAAATGTTTGAAGTGGGTGGGAGTTGCCCTTGGCCCATGTGTGCTGTGTGTTATGTTTTGTATTTCGCATTTTGTGTGTTCGACTGGTAATTTGCTTTGATTTACTTACATGAGAGCGGAGGTCGCGCCACGTGACCGCAAAGTTTACATTAAATTATCGGAGCTCCTTGTGGAAATGATTCACAGGTTTCGCGAAAGAAAAACACTCGGAGTGGGGGTAATTAAATTGGAATATCTGTGAGGCACCAAATGAATATTATGAAAAAATAGTCATTTAAAATTAATGAGTTTTTCAACATTGAGTAAATATTAAATTTAGTTTAAACTATTTAAAACTTCAGTATCAGTTTGAACTACTGCTTACCTAAACATAACTCTTTTTAAATTTTTACTTGAAACCAAAATCATATTACTAAGTTGAAATATTCTTTTTGGCATCAACTAGTATTAGTTTGATTAAATGAATATTTATTTGATGCCAACAATGTTACAATAAATTACAATAAAATTATGTTTCAGTTTCAATAAGTAATGTTTCAGAAAATGCAGAACTATATAAAATCTGAATAAAAAAATCTTTCGAGGACACAATATTTTCAATATTTTTCATGGGTGTTTTTTTCCAATAAAACTGCCTGAAGCTGAAATTTAAAAACCGCATCCGAATCAATTTTAAAGGCACTTCCGATGTCGCGGCGGCCTAATTACACGGCATCCCCATCGGATTAGGCCAACTCGCCTGGGAAATCGACAGCTTGGGCGGCCAATTCGACGCCTCGGGCTCGAAAGCGCTAAAAGCCAGAGCACATGGTCTGAATTATTGACAGATTAGACCGGGATTGTCTGCCAGTCAATCATTATCACCGTTCTCGGCGCCGCAGAACTCTGAAGTCCAAAATCCAACTTCAAATGACGACGGCGATGGAGCCGCGGCAGCTGCCAAATGATTTGAATTTGAATAACAATAAAGATCAGCTTTTGTCTGCCGGCTGTATTTTGTAATTTATGCATTGATTTCCGCCACCCCCTCGCAGTAATAATCATTTTGAAATTACATAGAAAAGAAGTAGACTCGTGGTGTAATTTCCTCAGTCGGCCCTCCCGTTGCGCAGATTGTAAAATTTTGAAAATTTCATAAAGCAAATCCCGGAAAATCATGCGTAAGCCTCTCGAACAGCACTCAAAAATCTGTTGCCAAAAAGTGTAATATGCGTTGTAGCTGCGGAGTAAGTGAAATAAGTATGTGGCCCCCCGCTTGGATTGCCCCTTGAAAACCGAAATCCTCTCCAGAAATCGTTTACAAGCCATTGAGAAGCCGCCGATGTATCAATAATATTTGCCCACCCAGATCAAAGGTGGTGAAAGTTGTTTTAAAATATATTGCACACAGATGGGGTGCTATCGAGTGCTCAGCCAAGAATAATGTTTGACTTAATTTCTTTTATGGCTTAATATAACCATTATTCGCACTACCCGAGCATAATCAACAAATTTAAATTCAATTCGCCTTTTAAGGTGTCAGAAGCAGTTAGCAATGGTGCGGTACTTCTCCACCCATCTTGTCCATTCCACAAAATAAACTGCGGTTTCACTTTCTTGCAATTTCATTTCAGAGCTCTGTGCTACAATTTATCATATTTAAAATGCCATAATCGGTGTGAGGTATATTGTTATAGTATTTCCCGGACAGCTAACGATGTCAGACTATTTCCTGTGAAATACACTCAGCTCTTTAATCCTCTTTGTTATTAGGGATGTTAATGATCCAAGATGTATCTAAAGGGTACGGTTTTATTTTTGGGCTGAAATATAAATCAAATATTCGTATATACCTGACTATTTTAAAATAAGTATTTAGTAAACTAAGGGGCATAATTTATAAATCCTCAAAGTAAGAAATACCACTTTGTCTTATTAAATATTATTAGATAAATTGTCGAGTAATTATTGCATTGTGTATCAAGCTGAATAACAACATTATTTTTTTCAACGAATAAAGTAAACTTTAATGCTCGTTTTATGTATAAGTATATATATATTTTTTTTAATTAGGCGAATTCAGCGATTCATCGAAACTGGCAGATAAGGGCCCATATAACAATTCGTTTCGAAAACAAATGTTGTATATATTCGGTCGTGGAACACTCTTATCGATACATAAGAATCGTGTGCTAACTTGTATTTCTTTTTAAATGTAAATGAGAGAAAGAAAGCTCAAATACATTCCTACATCGAGCTAATATAAACATGAGTGCATCCATATGTCGCAGTTCAGTTCAGTTCCCAGTCGACGGTGATAGCTGAAGTTCGCGTTACCCAAAATGAAATCGATCGTCCTAAAGCTTTTTCTGGTAATTTCAATCCTGGAACGTCTATATCCTGTTAACGGGGACAATGGAATTCAGGAATTCCCATCTAAAATTAAACCACTGGAAAGCAAATGCAACGGCTACTGCTTTTCGATCCTTAAGCCCATCCTTGATAATGCTGTAAAGCTGCAATCGGAGAGTATTTTTACTGATGAATTAAAGGAACAAGTGATTTCATTGAAAGGAACCATTGAAAATCTTCATAGTGAGTTGCAAATTGCAAAAGAACAAATCAAGTACAGAGATGATCTTCTCAAGGAAAAAACCGGAGAACTCAAGATTAAAGATAATAGCAACATGCAAAGTCAGTTAGTAATTGCTGATTGTCAAACTCATAACAAAGATCTAATAAATTTAAAAGTTAAAGAAATTGTAGATATAACTGAAAGTCTTAAAAGCAAGAACGATCTTTTAAATTTAAAGGACAAGCAAATCGTTGAACAAAGTGACAAAGTGAATTCCATGGCAGAAACTATAAAAAAATTGCAGAAACAGTTAGAAAATTCGGAGGAACAAATTAAGCTCAAGGATGAGCTTGTGAGCCTTAAAAATAAAGAAATCAATGATAAATCTAACGAACTCAAGAGCAAAGACGGTCAATTACTATTAAAAGAAAAAGATATTATGGACAAAAGTGAACAAATTAAAAATATAGGGGAAGAGATTAATACAAAAGATAAGCAGCTAATGAACCTTAGTGCACAGATTTCTACCAAAAATAATGAAATCGATGGCCTGAATTATCAGACTAAATCTGATTTGGGAAAAATAACCAATTTGAACGATGAACTTTCTTTGTGCCGTGGATGGGAAAGTTGCCCCACCGGCCGTCCAGATGGAATCTACAAAATAATTATGCCCGGAATAGATGTATTTGAAGCTCCATGCAATTCGACTGGTTGGATGACCATTCAAAGGCGTCAGGACGGATCCGTGGACTTCAATCTAAACTGGGCTAACTATACGAATGGGTTTGGAAACTTAACTGGAGAGCTGTTCATCGGATTGGAGAAGCTGCACCAGATGACTAAGGATAAGCCCCACGAACTGTACATAAAGCTAGCGAAATTTAATGGAGAATCTGCTTACGCTCACTATGATAACTTTCAAATCGGAAGCGAGCAGGAACTCTATGAGCTAAAATCACTGGGAAAATTTTCTGGGACAGCTTGGGATTCTTTGAGATACCACGAAGGAATGAAGTTCTCCACGTTTGATAGCGACAATGACAAATCCAGGTGTAATTGCGCTAAAAGGCACACTGGTGGCTGGTGGTACAATAATTGTAGCTTTAGGTATATAGGTTCATATGAAATTAATTACTAATTCGAAACTAACATATATTTTAATTACAGTAAGCTTAATGGAAAATACATAAGAGGATCAACCCGTACCATTTGTTGGGAAGGCTTTGACGGATATAATAATCTTGCTTTTACTCAAATGATGATTAGGCCAAAATGAACTCTATAAGTTTCTAAAAAATGTATAAAACTATATAATGGTAATTTGTTGTTATTTTAATATTTGTCTTAAAAGGACTAAACTGTAAAAACAATCCTATTCATTTGGGATAACTCTTTGATCTCCGATCATTTTCACTTTTCAGGATATGTTTTCTAGCGCCTTAAATTGGTTTGGTTTTTAGATACCATTTTCTAAAAATACTACCTTCATTATAAAGTTTCAGGTATACTGGAATTGTATGTTTAAAGGTAATATTTTCAATAAATTTTGTAAATGTTTTTTTATAAAGTGAGTAAAAAACTGTATTTTAAACTATCCAAACCAAATTTTTTCACTTTGTTAGTTACATTTCATTATTAAATCAGAAAGACTTTCCGGCTCTATGTCTTTTTAGCATTCTAAGCGCGTTATAAATCACAAAGATACACAAAAACATATATGTGCACACATGTCTGCGCTGGAGAACTCATATTGGATGCTTTTTATTTGGTTTGTCAGGCAATGCGAAATAAGAGCAGGGCTCTTCGGGCGACAACAATGCAAAACAATTCAATTTATGAAATATTTTTCCCCGAACCCTTGCCTTCTAGTCCGTATCCTTTGTCTATGGCGAAAATAAATGTGCGAGAGAGTAGTCGAGTGTTCATGGAAAATGTCAGCTCGGGAATTACACATACGCAATCGGGATTCCCTGGCATGGCCAAGATTTATTGTCAGCTTGACGATTAACAAAGGTGGATCCGGATTTTGACCCCCTCTGCTGGAATAAATATCTCACCCCTTTTGGACCAACAATTTAATAACAGTCTAACAACAATGGCCGGGCTTTTGGGTGCCTTTTCAGGACAAACAAAATGAAATTGTTTGGCATCGACACACAGGCGTTTTTTATTGTGTGTATCCTGAACCCGAGACATTATGCCCATCCATTGAACCAAAGTCCTGTCAGCGCATAACTTTCCCGGGGCAATAAAATCAATTCAATTGTTGTCAGCTTCCAGGCGACTGCCTCCCAATGAGATCCTTTGCGATCAGATCGCGTGAGCACAGATAGATAGGACGTAGTGCCAAAAATTCCACTCGGGAATATGAATATGAATGCCTATGGGGAGGTGTTCGGTTCACAACTCAATGCGTCACCACTGGATGACCTCATGGGCTCACGATTTTCTATTAGGAATACCAATGATGGGCGGAAAAAGCACTAAAAAGTGAGAGTTAAACTGACAATAGAGTTTCACGTATGAATATTGTGGGGAATGGAATTAAATTGTACGAAAGTTAAAACGCAAAAAAGGAAAAAAAAAACGGTGTACTAAAACATTTAAAACCTGATTGTCTATAGCTCTGAAATTAGGTTATCATATAAAATAAAAATATATATAATAATACGTGATATAATATAATAATTATTTAAATGTATGTATTATTTTTTAAGAAGACCATTGAACCAATTGAGCCCTTGAATTCATAATGTCTTATATTTCCGTATAAGAAATAGGGTTTCAATGCCCAAATATAAATTACTAACCTCATTGTATTGAACAGATTTCCTTTCATTCCGCTGCTGATTTTTCATTAATTAATTCTCGCATAGATAAGCGAACAATCCAATTAAAACTGGCACCGCACAGAAAACTTTTGACTTTCAATTAATAACAATTTGACGCCTCAGCGCAGCTCCTTCCCCAAAATAAGGAATACGCAGGACTTCTCCATCCATATCCTAATATTATTACGAAGATAAAAGGGGGCGCTGGTCCGAAAAAGAGAGACATTTCCGACTGACAGGCACACGTCAGATCCTTTCGAGGCGTAAATTAATCTCGATCCTGGCAGCAGTGGCGAAAAAATTATTAATGAGGCGCATGTGTGGGTAAGTGGGAAAAATTCTTAATCACGGGCAAAAAAAAAAGGAAACCAAGAAAATAAGGAAAATTGGACGAGCGACCCTCATTAATGGGAAATTAGTTTTGCTCTGATTTCTGTCATCTCGGGATCTGGGTCTCTCAGGGTCTCTCAGCCGCCGAACAAAGGTCCTTTTTCCAGGGGTGATTAAATGCGGAAACGGGGCAAACATCAAGTTCTCCTGGTCGCTGACACTTTTGCGATTAGCGCAAATCAAAGAAGAGAAAGCGATTCCTAGGTGTCGCAATTGCACCAAATTAGTCGTCCTGAAAAGGGGCTGGTGGACTGGCATCCAGGATATCCAGGACATCCAGGACAACAATGGACCAGAGGATTAAGTTCTGGACGCATTTCATTTGAATTAATTTGCGGCACTCAAGTGCCACACATAAATCCTCTGCCCTCTAAAGAGCATTATGTAAATGTGAATTCTTGTCCTGTTCTGGTATGGTTTTTTGGTACTGCTTAGCTGGAAGCTGCACTAAAAAAAATTATTGTACAGTTTAAATACAACTAACTGGTTTTCTAAATTTATAAGTATTTATTTATTTTTAAAGTTCTGCACAAATATTACTAGGTTTTGAAATCAGTAAAAAAGGTGACTTAAAGTATGCAATGATTTGAGTGGTTTCAGTTAATTTGGAATATATTTTTCAGATTTTAATATAATTACTATTTTATTAAAATACGATTTGTTTGCAGGCTTTAACTTTGGTGAACAATTTTTAGGTTGCATTGAATAAGAATTTTTTCGAGTGCCTTAAAGGAAGAGTGTATTGTGCGGCCACCTTTTGAGTGCACTTAATTATGCGTGAATCTTGCATAGAATTTTTCGGAAATTTCCCAGCGATTCTGCCTCATTTTACACCAAATTTAGCGCAATTATTGTCGCTCTTTGTACTCCTGTCAGCGGCAGGTACAGTCTGACCTCTGACCTCGTTCCCCAGTACAGTCGTGCTCAGCATCGGTGGACCCCAATTACAAGATGGCTTGTGCTCTATATAGAGTTTCATTCGCATTTTTCAATTACCCATCTAGGGCTCAGTTTTCTTTGCCGTCCTCTTCACTTGGCATTGTTTGTCCTGGCCGTTGTTTGGTTTATTGATATGTTCTCCAGGTCCTCTGGGGAAATGGCCTGCCAGGACTCGTTTCGGGTTTTTCATCTCCCCGTCGAACTTCCCCAATAATTTGTTTAATGGCAGCGTAAAAAATTAGACCATATTGAATGTCAATTGTTTGATTTTTTGATTAAGGTTCGGTTTCCCATCGTTGTTGGTTGGTTGGTTGATTGTTTGCTCTCAGCATTGATTAAATATTGAAAGAGTAAAGTAGCGTAACTTGAGGCTAACCTGATATGAAGTTACCCCTCAAAAAAATGAAAAACAGAAAACAAGAAGCAGAATGTAAGTGGAGAGTTTCCAACTGGGCTTCACCATATTTTTTAATAACAATTCTATATAGGTGGGCCAGCTGCGACGACTTTGCATCATCCAGTGGCATCATTAATCAAAACTCTTTTTTTACGGCCCAAAGGACATTAGCATAACGAGGCAGAAAGGAAAAAATGGGGGAAAAGAAAGCAAAGTCGTGTCAATTTACGCGCCAGCGAAGGAAAAGGGAAAACCTCAGTAAAACCCAAAGAAAAGCCAACGAAAACACTTTGCACAGGGCTTAAAAATTGCAAACGGATATGGAAAGTCCTCCTTTTTTCCCAGGAAGTCACTCAGTCACACATGTGCCCTGATTCCCAGCCCAACTATTTAGCGACAAAACATCATTAATTTTTACAATCGCAACGTCTAAATTTTGATGCTGATGCTGATGACATCAACGCCCAAATCATTTCTGTCACGCCAGGACACTTTCACCCACGGAATCAAAAAAAAAGAATCCTCCCCAGCTATTGTGTTCGTCGCGGCATTTGCAATTTTTGAAAATTCGCAAAGGAAGTTGACTGGAACATATGTTGCGCGGAGTTCCACGGAGTTGGTAAGTGTCTTCAAGAGCCCGTTACTTTTGACGTGTTGCTGATTGGCGCCAATGGCAGTTTGCTATTTTTTTTTGAGGGTGACGAGCAGAGATGCATGGAAAGTCTATCCAAAGAGCTAAAAGGTTACAATTAAAATTAAAAATTTACAATGAAAAAAATGGTTTTTATAATATTTTAGAATCTCTGAATTTAAATACGGATTCAAAGTATATGAGTCTTTTTAAGGAAAAGGTATTAAGCCTTTACTAAATCACCACAAAGACTTGTTACTCTAATTTATTTTCTTAAAAGCACGTATAATTTTTAATTATATACTTATGTAGGTGTATTGTGTGTATTTTGTATTATTTTTTTTTTAATTTTAAATACTGAACTAAGTAGGTTGTCTTAACTCAAGAAGGTTTGAACATACCTACAAATATTTTTAGCTCACGAAATAGCTACAAACCAGCCAAGCTGTCAGCACTGACAAAGGAAAAACTTCCTTCTGGCAGCGAAATCATTCCCGCTAAATGAATGCAAATTTTTATTTAAACATTTCGCTAAATGGCAACGAGCTGTCAATATGTTTGTTCGTATCTTCATTGTGTCATGAGAAGTTCGCGATCTGAGAAAATAAGGGAAGTGGGGTTAGGGTCGAGATGATGGCCATGAGTGTTAGTGACAGCTTGAAAAATGGCAAGTTGAGGCAAATTTGATTTGCACTTCGTGTTAACACTGATTCCCATCGAATGAGTCAACTTGAGGTGGGGGTGTATAGAAAGTATCTGTAGCTAACCTACGCTTGACTGTACCGTTTTTGGCTCATGAATACATTGATTAGCCAGGGGACCAAAAAAATCCCCTCAATGACCAGCAGTGTCCTTCTAACCGCTCTAAATTGAAAACTTCCAAACAGGACCTAACGAGCGTAAAATGCGTTTTGAAGTTTGCCCCAGCATCATCATCATGGCAACCTTCAACCCTTTTTAGCTTCCGTGCTGGCCAATTAACAGACCGTTGACCACTTGACCAGCCGGAGAAAGTGTTTTCCCCCGTTTTGCCCACCCCCTTTTCAGCATTCGGTGTTCAGCTGTCTAATTGAAAGTCATTGTGTGTGAATTGAATTTAAAGTCCACTGCGTGGCACATTTGTCGCATGATCTTGCAACCTCAAACAGGTTGACCAGCTGCCGGGATTGCTGCGCCCGTGGGCTTCCCCGCTGACCAGGGTTGCCACCCGTGCGAGGGCAACTGTCAAATTTGACAAATGACTGGTCAAGCGGGTCGCGGCGGCTTGTCCTGTCCAATTGTCTCGCATGAGTGGGCAATTCCTGGCCTTGTTACAATTGCTTTATCATTGCACACAAGTTAAACAGTTGTCCACTGACACAGCCCATTCAACCATTCTTTTTACACTTTTGTTGGGGATGTAAGATTATATTTTAAGCAATACTAAACATCACAATGTTTTGATTTTATACAAGCGTTGAAAAGAATGCAATTTATTTTAAATATGAAAGTCCGTTGCTTTCAGAATAGGATCCCAAAACTTATATTCAAATTGGATTCCGATTTAGGTGTGGGATACCTCTTTGAATTTGCAGTAGAACTCTCTAATATCTGCATTCAAAAATTTCTTTGAAACAAGAGTCGAATTTATATCCCATGTTTATGTTCGATTTTTTCGTAATTGCAATGGGTAGCAGAATGGGAACCCAAAACGTATCTTTTTAGTTTCATAACTTGGGTAACTGGATCCCGATTTTGAAGTGGCATACCTTTATGAGTTTCTAGTTGAATTCTCTAATATTCTTCATTAAAATATATCTTTAAACTGTGGTCCCAATTTTAGTCCATTTTCATGTTCGATTTTTCCGTAATTCCAAAGGCTTCCGGAATGGGAACCCAAAACTGACATTCTAAATTTCATAATTTGGGTAATTGGATCCCGATTTTGAAGTGGCATACCTCTATGAGTTTGTGGTTGATTTCTCTTATAATCTGCATTAAAATATACCTTTAAAACGCTGGTCCCAATTTTAGTCCATTTTCATGTTCGATTTTTCTGTAATTCATATGGGTGTCAGAATAGGTACCCAAAACTGCGCTTTGAAAGTCCATAACTTGGGTAATTGAATCCCGATTTATAAGTGGGATACCTCTATGAGTTTGTGGTTGATTTCTCTAATAATCTGCATTAAAATATATCTTTAAAACGGTGGTCCCAATTTTAGTCCATTTTCATGTTCGATTTTTCTGTAATTCATATGGGTGTCAGAATAGGTACCCAAAATTGTGATTCGAAAGTCCATAACTTGGGTAATTGGATCCCGATTTATAAGTGGGATACCTCTATGAGTTTGTGGTTGATTTCTCTAATAATCTGCATTAAAATATATCTTTAAGCTGTGGTCCCAATTTTAGTCCATTTTCATGTTCGATTTTTCTGTAATTCATATGAGTGTCAGAATAGGTACCCAAAATTGTGATTCGAAAGTCCATAACTTGGGTAATTGTATCCCGATTTATAAGTGGGATACCTCTATGAGTTCGTGGTTGAATTCTCTAATAATCTGCATTAAAATATATCCATCGTTTGATGGTCCCATTTTTAGTCCATTTTCATGTTCGATTTTTCTGTAATTCATATGGGTGTCAGAATAGGTACCCAAAACTGCGCTTCCAAAGTCCATAACTTGGGTAATTGGATCCCGATTTATAAGTGGGATACCTCTACGAGTTTGTTGTTGATTTCTCTAATAATCTGCATTAAAATATATCTTTAAAACGGTGGTCCCAATTTTAGTCCATTTTCATGTTCGATTTTTCTGTAATTCAAATGGGTATCAAAATAGGTACCCAAAACTGCGCTTCCAAAGTCCATAACTTGGGTAATTGGATCCCGATTTATAAGTGGGATACCTATATGAGTTTGTGGTTGAATTATCTAAAAATCTGCATTAAAATATATCCATCGTTTAATGGTCCCATTTTTAGTCCATTTTCATGTTCGATTTTTCTGTAATTCCAATGGGTATCAGAATAGGTACCAAAACTATGCTTCGAAAGTCTATAACTTGGGTAATTAGATCCCGATTTATAAGTGGGATACCTCTATGACTTTGTGGTTGAATTCTCTAATATTCTGCATTAAAATACATCTTTAAAACGATGGTCCCAATTTTAGTCCATTTTCATGTTCGATTTTTCTGTAATTTTAATGGGTATCAGAATATGTACCCAAAACTATGCTTCCAAAGTCCGTAGCTTGGGTAATTGGATCCATATTTATAAGAGGGATACCTCTATGAGTTTGTAGTTTAATTCTCTAATAATCTGCATTAAAATACATCTTTGAAACGATGATCCCTATTTTAGTCCATTTTCATGTTAGATTTTTCTGTAATTCCAATAAGTATCAGAATAGGTACCCAAAACTGTGCTTCGAAAGTCCATAACATGGCTAATTGGATCCCGATTTACAAGTGGGATACCTCTATGAGTTTTTAGTTGAATTCTCTAATAATCTGCATTAAAATATATCTTGAAAACGATGGTCCCAATTTTAGTCCATTTTCATGTTCGATTTTTCTGTAATTCCAATGGGTATCAGAATAGGTACCCAAAACTGCGCTTCGAAAGTCCATAACATGGGTGATTGGATCCCGATTTATAAGTGGGATACCTCTATGAGTTTGTAGTTGAATTCTCTAATATTCTGCATTAAAATACATCTTTAAAACGATGGTCCCAATTGTAGTCCATTTTCATGTTCGATTTTTCTGTAATTCCAATGGGTATCAAAATAGGTACCCGAAACTGCGCTTCGAAAGTCCATAACATGGGTAATTGGATCCCGATTTATAAGTGGGTTACCTCTATGAGTTTGTGGTTGAATTCTCTAATAATCTGCATTAAAATATTTCTTTAAAACGATGGTCCCAATTTTAGTTCATTTTAATGTTCGATTTGTCCATAATTCCAATGGGTATCAGAATAGGTACCTAAAACTGTGCTTCGAAAGTCCATAACTTGGGTAATTGGATCCCGATTTATAAGTGGGATACCTCTATGAGTTTGTGGTTGAATTCTCTAATAATCTACATTGAAATGTATCTTTAAAACGATGGTCACATTTTTCCCCATTTTTATGTTCGATTTTTCCATAATTCAAAAGGTTTCCAGAATGGGGACCCCAAATTGAATTTCTAGATTTCATATATGGGGTAATTGGAACCCGATTTTGAAATGGGATACCTCTATGAGTTTTTAGTTAAATTCCCTAACAGTCTATACTAAATTTTATAACGATGTTCACGTTATCATTTCCCAATTCCCAATGGCTTTTATTATGGGAACCCTAAACTGACCTTTTTGATTCTATAACTTTTAATTTCATCCTTTTTAAATTTTTATTTAAATGCTCTGCACATATAAATACTGTTCTGCATTTCGCGATACCAATCTTTAAAGGGTTATTCGCGCTTATTATTTTTTGTTAGCCGAATAATGTCAGGCCTGTCACAACCTTATCATTACCGCCTTTATCTAACCTAATAACTGGGTGAAATTGAAACAGCTTAACCCTTATAAACAAGTCACAGCTGTCAGGGGTCTTAACCCCGTCGGATCACCCCGATATTCACCATAAATCAAGCCGTCAAATGGAAAAGCGAGAGATTCCCAGTGAAAAATTACGAAATATGAACGCGGATGCAAAGTGTGTGCGTTCCCCAACCCCGTCTGAAAATCGAATTTTTGAGAAGGGGTTTCCCAAGTCAAACCGCATGGTGAAAAGGGATTCGGGAGGCAGGATTTGGAACTGGGAATTCGGGGACTTACAAGCGTCCAACATCAATCAAAACACGCGACGAGCGTCGACTTGGTTCCGCCGATCTGATGATGATGCGATTTGCACTAACGATGCAATCCCAATTCCTATAAGACCCTCCCACCGATTTCACACACTCCCCCGTGTAATCCACACATGTGTGACAAGAAGTCATTTGAAATTGGTTGAAATTTAAAGTAGTTTCCCGGCTGGAAACCCTTTGGGATTTCCTTCGTCACATCGTCGAGTCCTTTGAATAATGATGATGATGTCGTCGCGGGCTTTTCATCCGCATTTTTGGGAAAATTTGCATGCAGAAAAGCGGGGCTGGGGTGCGCGGAATTCGGCATGTGGAATGCGCCATGTAATTTACACGTCTGACAAAGTATCAATGCCATTGCCGATGACACGAAACCCGTCCTTCGATCTGCTTTTCCCCGATTTTGGGAGCGCCGTCGTCAGCCCAGCACACTCACATGACACAAATCGTCGCAAATCGTTTTTTACAGCACAACAAAGAGTTACAGACACTTGGAGAAAGTTTAGATCTTAAAAAAAGATTAAGTTATTCGAAAAAGTATATTTTAAAATTAAATAGTTCTTAAGTGATATGATCGTATATTTAATTACAATTTGGTTCAATAAAACTACTTTTAAATATATTGAGAGTGGTACAGAAAACCGAAATCTTTTGTAAAGGTGTCAAAAAGTAGGCTATGCAAAATTCAACCCGACCTTGAGATTTAAAATACATTGTTGCATACTTTTTGACAAATTTTCAAGTGTTTTTAAATATATTTTCCAAAACGTTCAGTTTTCGTAAATAGTTGTTTCTTAAATGGCAATTTTTTGTAATGTATAACCGCACCCTTAGCTTTCCCATCCCCCTTGTAATGTGTGCGTTTTCACGCCGTCCTGTGGGCGGGGTGCAAAAAATATCCCGCGGCGCTTTCGCTACACATCCTCACAACAATGTGTGAAAGTTTTTTTCTGTCTCGCAGCCGCTCGGTGGCACCCCAAAATAATATAAAATAAAAAACGAAGCTCCGCATGTGTCAGCCACAGGCTCAAGGGGCACTCCACCCCCTTTCCTTTCTTGGACCCCCATTGTGGGGTTGTGTCTGCGCCTGTTTAGTAGTTTTTAATGTTGTTTTGCTCCCCGAGGCTTGGGCACTTCGTCCTTTTTGTCCTGCGGCACTTTGTACTCTTCAACGAAATTAATTTTAACCGCAGAAATTGCAACATTTCGATGATTAATGATTTGTTTTGGTGCCACACGCGATCGAGGGGGCAGCTGCAAAACCCCGAAATTTGATATGTTCGTTTTTTTATTGCATCCAAATTGAGATTATTCATTCCTCTGTTAACATAGTTCATTAATAATTTTTATGACCGCTTGTCGGCGGGTGAGTGAAAGTCAAGATGAAGGCCTAAGTCATCAATTCTGAAAGGTACAGTTGTGCTCAAAGCATCGGACGTAAGTCAGGGGTGGAGTGGAAAAAAAGTGGGCAGGAGGGCATGCAAATGGCGCTCTGGCTTTCTTCTTTCATCATTCCCAATTTACCAGCACTGGAGCAGCCCATTCAAGCCAATCGAAGCAGAAATGCCTCAAATCATGTGCCACACATGACAAACAGGGCCAATGTCAGTTTACCAGATACCGCTGTCCCCTGTATCTCCCCTCTGGGCAAACCCTTTAATGAAACGCCCGTGTGGTTGCCGCAGAAACCGGCAAGGGACAACAAACAGAAAAAATTGGAAGATCATAGTACCGAAATTTGGACTAGAAGATACCCACTAATCAGGATAAAGCTTATAACAAGGCACAGCATAACTGAGATGACAAAGAACTTCTAGGGATTTTTAAATCACTTTTAAAAGATCTAAAAGTATAGAGCAATATTTTTTGTTTCAGAATCACATTGCATTAATTCTAGGGTTGGAATACTTATCGGACTAACCCTTATCCATAAGCTACAAATTATTTGAAATATTTTTAAAATCCTTTCATATTTTTTTAAAATTCCCAAATACCTACTACAATATATCAATGGGCATTAAACCAAATTTAGCAAACTTTAAAGCAAACAAAGGCGCCCGCCGATATCAGCCAACCCATTCCATCCACACATATCCTTTATCCAACCCTCGGGCCAGCGACTTTCAAATGCGTTTGACAAAATGACATCCCGGCGTGGACCTGGCCAGGAGCAGGAGCAGGATCTCTGGAACTCTGGCCCAGAACTGGGGACCCTGAGATGAATCAGGACAACAATCAGGACCATTGAGCCGTGCCTGGTGTTTGGCGACCGGCGACCGACGACTGCGTGCTTCACGCTTTATTGGTTCCATTTCGCATGTGAGGAGTGGGTTCTGAGCACTCCAACCAATTTCGCATCCCCTCGGTCCTCTGACATCCAGGCTAATTTGCAAATAATATGCATGTGTGTGTTTTAGCGAGTGCGTGTCCATGGCATGTAAATTTTTACCCAGGAAAGGGCAGGAAAAAAGGGGTTCCCCCCTTGGAAACCACCGATTCCGCCATCAAATTTGGAAATTAGATTTCGAAAATCCTTTCAGCCTGCGTTTCCTTTATTTTCCGTATTTACTTTGGCAAATTAAGGTCGCAATTTTGCGCATTTCATTCCGTGTTTGCCTATTGGCCGCGTACCTTTGAAGATTCCGCTTGCAGCTCACGTGGCCACCAAGTTGTCTCAATCCCAATCCACTCAAGATTTTTATAAAAGACCTTCTTCAGTTTTGCGGGCTCTTAAGTCGAACGGTAAACATGTTGCCAAATGTTATTTGTTGTGCAAATCTTTGATTTTTCAAGCGGTTTATCGTGATGCCACTGACAAAACAACTTTGGCCATCTTTCCTTTTCATTTCCTGGACTTTCAGGAGAAGCTTTTAGTGCTCTGTATTGCAAAGAGAAAGATTTTCCTTTAGATGTTAGATATATTTTTAGATACATTTACAGTAAACCATAGAAATAACAAACTTAACATATCACAAATTGTTGAAATACAATAATAATACAAAACTCTGTGTTTAATCCATTTTTATAAAGAACATTTATACATCATATATGGTCCTTTCCCATTATTATTATGGACTGTAATTTTAAGTGTACCAAATCCAATTGGATTGAACATCCAGCATAGCTGCCACAAAAGTGTGTCCACTTCTGACAGGAACGGAAACTTTTCCATTATGCAAATGGCAGCTGGCGATAAGAATTCCAGCAGGTAAGACTCCGGCCAACAATTGATTATGATTATGATTGAGCGGCGCGCAAAAGTCAATAACAATAACATTATGCAGATGCAGATACAGATACAGATCCTGTCGCTTTCGGTCGAACAATGGACTTTGAGGGGAAGTTCCCCGAAGAGAGCACTTAAAATTAATGGAAATCTGTAGCCAACGCCACACACAAATAAAATTTAAATAAAAACCCCGCGAAGCTCAAGTGGTGCCCCCTCCACAGATCTCTGTCGAAGCGTAAAATATTATGTCATTATCAAAAAGGGAACGCAATAAATTTCTCTAGTCGTATTTCAGGGCAGTTGGCAGGAAGGAAAGGGAATCCTGAATTTACAATTAGCCGCGGACGCTCCAAGTCCTTGAGGTCGTCATGGTGTGTGGCAATTGATAAGGCTCGAGAGCAGGAACTGCCTTTCAACCAGTGTCCTGTGGCGTCCTCCTTGTGTTCCTCTTTTTTCTAAATTTATTTCACCTCGCGGGTCACTGACGAGTGCCAATCAAAGGCAGGACCAGAATCGAAGGTGCACTCTGAAAAATACCTAGTGGCAATCAGACATTTGAACAAAAATATATATACACTTAAAATAAATTAATAAGGAATGCTTTTCAGTCCAACTATAATCAATTATTGCTCCATATTAAGCTGAGATTCCCAAACGTAGCTGATCAGCTTAAGTTCATTACCAAACAAAACTTGCTGTATAATAACTCAAAAAAGAATATTTTAAAATATTTGTTTCAAAGATGTCCCAAAAAATACTAAATAAAGTTTCAATCGTGAGGATCCAGGAATTTTCTTTTCTATTCAGAAACCATTTTCAAAATACTATTTAGGAATATTTTAACTTTTATTTCAAGTGTAAAATCCAGACCACCGCGGTGTTGTTATCCGGAATCTGGAATATGGCATGCGTCGCGTCTCAGGATTCTAATTACGCGCAGGACACCTCGTGGCAGGATATTCAAAAGCGCTGTGAATGACATCCGTCGCCGGTCGCCTTGGCTGCCCTTTTGGCCAGCGTCCCTGAAATCCTGGTATTATGGTATTCTGGTATTCCGGTATCCTGGCAACCTTCAATCCGCGCTCTCGAAGGAGTCTCCGAGTCATTACGCCGCTATAATTGCCGACTGAGGGTCGTCCAGTTATCGGACTCAATAACCATAAATATAGAAAGCGAGAAACTAACCCAGCCCCCCGGAGTTTTTATTGCCCGGCGACTTGACTTGACTTTCACTTGATTTGGTTGTGTCAAAAGTTCTTGGGCCACTCAATCGGGGATTGTTTATGGTTTTGCGTTATAATATTCCCCCGCCGTTGGCCGCTCATTTCCGCTCGGCTCTTTTGGAAGGGAAATGACATTTTTCTACGGCACAACATTTCGCCAACTGACATATATCACCTCGAAATGTGGCGGGATTGCACAGCCCAAATGTTCCACATATCCGCCTTTGGTTTTTCCCCTTGACTGGCCGTTGGAAAATGCTGGGGATAAGTCGATTATATGCGGAAATGAAAACCCATAAAAATCCTTTCCTACGGTGATTAGTTAACATATTTTTATTTTTCCTCGTCGGGCGCCAGTGGCACAAGTAGGGGATGTGAGGGCAAAAAGGGAAGCAATTATTTATGAGAAATATTATTTATTATTTATTACTCTTGTTGTTGTGGTGTTGCCTTTGTGAGTGTCCTTTGCGGAATTGCTATGGAGCTGAGGTTGAGGTCCATTAAATTTTCCCTGCTCGTCCATTTATGAGCAATGCATATGAAAAGAGGGTCTTGGGTTTTTAGATTGGTTTGTTAACGTGCTCAGTACATATTTCAGAGTGTGTTTATTTTGTGTTGGTAAGAGGACAAAGAAATTGAAAATGCTTCAACGGATATTTTGAGAAATATTTAAATTTTTCCCTCGCCTTAGATTGATTTTGAGAGCCACTCATTCAATTAAAACTCCAAAGAAAACCTCATTATGCTTGGGCTATTAAAAACAAATTTATCCAATTTATTTCTCAAGAGGGAAACTCCTGGGGAAAATGAAAATTTTCCGCCACCAATTCAGGGAAAATTACCGCACAAAAGTGGAATAATTTAAAAATCAGGCAAGTCGAGAAAAAAGTATATCAATTACTGCCTAATTTCCATAACTTGGCAGCAAACAAATTGGCTACCCAAAAAATGCAACCGCATCCTGACATCGCTGACAAATAAGGCAAATCAATCAAAGGACCCTTAACGTGTTTTTCCCTGTCGCGTGTTGGAAACTAATCAAAATTCAATTTCTGAAAAGAAACCAGTCTCTCCATTAAAATCAAAATTCGCAAATGATGCGCGTAATCAAGTGAGCTGTGGAAAACCGAGTTTCCCAGGCTGCTGAATCGACCTTTCTGATGGGTTAATTCGCCAAACCGTCGTCCTCCGGTGACAATTGAGAAATAGCCGCTGCCAAAACATGTTTGCAAACATTGTAACCCCCGTTTTTCCATTTTCCGTTGTTGTGGCTGCCGAACCGTATCAATAAATCCATTTAAAATTGCGTGCAGGCCGCGTGTGCTCTTCCTGGGACTTTTCGAGTGTTTTGTCATTCGGATCGTATAATGCAATGGGAATTATGGCTGCTTAGGGCTCGGCACACACCGTATGATATTGAAAATAAATTGGCAGCGACAGCAAAACAAAAGCGCCAAAAAGACGTCACCAATTGACATCGATCCTGGTTCCCTGTTTTTTTTTGCCTGGCTAATACCAGCAACCCTCCATTTAAAATGCAAAATCTGAAAATCAAAGTAAATCAATTTCAGCTGCAAAAGCACGTCCGCTACCCCTCTTTGAAAATGTTCCCCTTCACTAAGTCGGCCAATAAATCAAATTGCGAATTTTTCCGTTGCAGAGAATATTATGCGCATATGTGAGGAACCAGAGGATTTTTCTAGGATGCAGGACATCCACTTCGGTCGCCTTCTTCAGCCTTCTTCTCTATTGTAATTTGTGCAAAATCCTTCAAATCCTGCACATTTATCAAGCATATTTACCCATAAATCAGGTCACATGCGTGCAGATGAGGTGGTGTCTCCAAAATTTTTGAATGGGTGTGGCGCCCTTATCCCTCCGGAACTTAATGTTTTAAAATGGCCCATAAAATCATCGCCAGCTATGTCTAATTTGCACATTTTCACTATTTTCTCAAAATTTCCCCCGCTTTCCAACTTTCTCTTTCCGCCTAACCATTGTTCTCGATTTTTTAATGTGGTTACTTATGCGTCCTGTTTATGATTTTATGTGCTTTCTATGCTAAATAGATCGGCGAAGGCTAGGTGACGTCATTTATCATCCTCAATGACTTGGGGGCGTGGCGGGAAAACTTCAACGATAAACCAAACTGCTTGTACATAATTATGAATTATTATCTGAGAAACCATTGAGATTATCGCTCAAATTAGCTCTTCTAATTGAGAGAAGATCACACGTGATTTGGCAATACAATTTACAATTTTGGAATTTTAAATAGAGAAGAGAGAGAATAAAACTGTCAAGTCCCCTAACTAACATTTAAAAGGTTCAGTAAATCTTTTATGAATTAATTCTTCTTTGAAGCAGATATTTTACTTCAGATAGCTACAAGTAAAATGTATTTAAGTATTTGATTTTATTTTGTAGATGAAATAAATGTAGCATTATTTTATATATTATATTAAATATTTTGTTCAAGCTAAATAGCTATACTACCTAAGATAACTTTAAATCTACTACCCAAATACATTTCTATTAAAAAGAACTGCTTGTGTGTGCCATCTGAATTTTGAAAGCACAACTTGTGGCTAATTTGCGTTTAATCTTTCAAGCATCGGCTAAACTTTCGCCAAGTAAGAAATGTCTAGGGAAACTTTTATCCAAACGACAACATTTTTTTTTTTTGGCTGTCTGGGGGAAAATGCTTTCAATTATTTAGGGAAAATGCAAACGTCCGACTATAGATGGCACATTACACATTACATTCATAGATATATATTTAGATAAGTATTTACGACTCGCCCGTCATGTTGTCAATAACAATTTGGCAATGACACAGGCATCCTATCCAGCGAAAAACCCCCAAGGACAACCCCTTCGGATTTTTGGGAGGACCAGCTCGAAAGACGTCGCAACAAATCGCTGCAAATTACATTCATAAAATTTTATCACCCAATATCGGAAATGGATTCCTTGTTCGCCGGACGAACTGGCAGACTAATGGTTAAAGTCTGACCCGACAAAGGATCAGGACAACATCTGCTTGAAAGCCGAGGGAAGGGAAAGTAAAGTAAAGTAAAGGGGTCTCTCGATGGTCATAAGCACTCATAATTTCATTATTATAGAGTGCCAAGTGTATGGAAATGGGCCATTTGTGTGGCCATTCTCAGTTGATGGAACTTTAAGGTGCCGTAACTAATGTTGAGCAACTGTGAACTGCGAACTGCTACTAATTACTCGAAATTACTGGGCTAATTTCACCGGGAATTCATCATTGCCAAGGCGATGAAATATATTTTTGGATAGAGATTCTCCCGGGGGCCAAGGGACGGCATTCAATCATGCCAACTGTTGCCATCACTCAGGCTCAATCAGTCCGAGTTTGAGTTCCAGTTTCCCGGGGAAACGGAAGGGTAGTAATAAACGAAAACGAGGTCTTCGGATTACATAACGCCAGAACGCCCTTTCCATGTCCTTTTTTGGTCAGTTTGGTCAGCGGTACGGGATTAGATGGGGTCTAACCGCAGAAGGGTCCTGAAGATGGGACGTGTGTAACCGCAAAACGGCTTTTAGGGCTGCCCACACAGATTGGATCCTGGCCCTGGGCAACCAGTTGATTACTGGGCTGCGGATTAATCAGCCATACAATCGTCATCCATCCCGTTGACTTGCACATTTGGTTTTGGGGGAGTATCCTTTTAATTGCCCGGCGAAATCTATGCCTGCTACACTTAAAGGACTTCTGCAAATTACTACTTTCAATCATTGCCATTTTCGGGCAAAGAAAAACACACTGAAATCTATCAAAAGCATAACCAGTAAGTACTTGAGAAAATACTCACCCCTGATATTACAGGGTATTCTGGTAAGTCATGAAAACCATATTTCATTTTGGCATAGAAGTCACTAAGATTTGAAATCATTTTTATCTGTGCTCAAAAGTATGCAACAGTATATTTGAAATCGCGAAATTACAGCATACTTCTAGACACCATTATAAATGTTTTTGAAAATGAGATTGATTACTAATAGTTTATTGGAAATTTTAAACAATACATTATTTGAAGACAAATGTTTCTACCAAAAAAATTAAATTAAATTTTATCTTTCAATTTTAGTAGCATTTTAAAGGATAGCTAATATTCGACCAACATAACTTTATAATCCTCCCCTGAAAACGCGGCCATAAATTATAGAAATTTGCGACATAAATCAAGGATGAAAGGACGACCACAAGGAGTCGCATATTGGCAGCATATAAACTTTTCACTTTTCAATATTGCTCGGACAACATCTTTTGTCATCTGGCCTTAACTACAACTGGGCGGGTGGATTTATGTGTTTGATTTGTTTGACATATTGAAGTGGTCAAGCGGAGAAGGGAGTTACCAAAGTGAGGGGGCGTGTCCGGTCCTGGAAAAGTGGTCCAAAGTTAATTGATTAACGACACGAACAGTTGAAAAGTGGAACGTTTTGACAAGGGGAAAGGAAGCCTTGTAGGAAAAACTTGTTTATCTGTCGGCACAGAATTTCCTAGAGAGATTTGTACAATTTCCACAGTGATTTGTGGCCTTTGTTCGGGTCAAATTGTCCAGCATTGTAGTCCGTAAAATGTCATGTGGTGAGTTTGAGGCATTCCCATTGTTGCAAATTGATTGGAATTTTACGAGAACCGAGTACCTGGTTTTCATCTAGGGTTTCCCGTGGTCAAGCCTTTGGTTGTGCTACATTTTTTCCAAGGGTGGACTTACCCCAGAGTAATCCTCCCCTTATCGCTGTCATTCAACTATCCACTTATACTTATTTATGCTTTTAATAAGCAACATGACATGCTGCAAATGTCAAACCTCGGCTGTCATTCAAATGTAGCCAATGTATACCACGTGCCCTCCACTTCCTCATTTTCCGGGCACAGGATGCGCTTGATTACTTGACATCTCGCCTGGTGTATCCATGTATTAATGAAGGAAATAAATTTAATTTCGGCAATTAATGCCTGGCCCGGTCCACTGGGGGTCCTTTGGCGAAGGTCCTTCGGCGCAAGTCCTTCGGCATCAGATGTCAGCACTCCACTGCTCACAATCTCTGGGTTTATGTTTATCATTATTGACTCGTGAATAGTTTCCCCAGCATTTCGTAATCAAATATCGTGTGTAGCTGCTCCTTTCAATTTCTCCGCTAGTAAATTTTCGCAAATTGCAATAAAAGCGAAGGGAAAATGGAGCGGGGGTAACGACTTTCCCCGAGGGTGGACCTTGCTTAGTCATCATACTCATTTCATCGCTGAAGTTCCCATCATCGTTCGGATGATTGTCATCATTGGTGCGCCATTGTCTTGGCCCCGGGCGGCTTATTGGATTCCTCGAGTGATACTTTAAGGCTCTTTGCGAAACGCTTTCGAGGAGTTCCAGCTCCTTTCCTCCAGCAGCTGTCCAGGGTCACTCCTATTTGAAGTTGACGAGTTTAGAGTACTTGTACTGTAAAAAACTATTTTAATTAAAAAACTTTCCTAAAAAGGTGCTGAAAAGTATGAAATAATTTATTTTTGGTGGGAAACTCCTGTCATTCCGAAAAATTAAGATATTTTTTATAGTGCTTGGGACTCAAAATTATTTTCATGATTGAAAGGAATATCAGCTTTAAATTGCTTAAAATGAAAGTATGTTATTTCTTTTTAAAATAAATCGTTTTTAAAAAGAACATTTTATTTTAAACTATGATGGACTCTATGAAGTTCGTAAATATAAAATAAATTCAGAACCCTAGACTAATTTTCCCCAGTGCAAGCAATGAAAAGTAGCACAAAAGTTGGCAAACTAAGGCGTTTCTTTGTTCCAGGCCCACTTCAAAGAACCCTAAACCTGTCAGACCGGCTCTCTTGTCTTTTCGAGGACACGAGGTGTGAAATCCCCTGCTCACACTCACTCCCAATTAGCGAATCAAAGAGGAACCCAACCTCAAAGGGAAGCGCTGGAAAGTCTGGTATATGTAATAACCTGATTAGAGATTAGCAGAAAGCTCGCGGCACTGGGGCTTAATTAAATGCTACCTGGGAAAATGGGAAATGGAAAAGGCCACATGTGAAAGTGAAGCCACACAAAGGAGCAACAATTTCCATTTTCCCCGTCGCGGTTTCCTTCTGGTTTTCCCGGCGCTATTCCTGCGCCCGCGGCCAAAGGATATAATGTTTCTGGTCCTCTTCTCGTATCCATTACACTCGACTGGCGATGACCAGGGGTGTTCCGAGGAGATGATTCCAAGGGGTGGCCAGTTCGGCGATTAGTCGAGTCCATCAATGGCACATCAAACTGTCCGGCAATAACAACAATGGAACCATTCAATCAGCGCGCATAAAAACATAAAGAGATTTTAATTTTTTGATTATGTGATGTGTGCGTGTCCTGCTTTTCCCTCGGGTGGAAAACTCTCTCCTCTGCTTTTGTGGAAATCGTTAATCAATGAACTCCATGCGTGTGCCGAGAAGGGTCTTTCCCCTGGTCACTCCATCTCGGATCATTTGTGCGCTTAGCATAGTAAAAAAGAAGGAAATCAACATCGATGAGTAGTTGGCCGGAAAAACCAAGTTGATTAAATTTCAATGTTGATGTCGTGCCAGGACTAAGGAACTGGACATGGACCCTTGGTCCTTCCTTCTAATGTGGTGTAATTTCGATTTAAGTAATTTCCTTCTTTAGCATTCGTGCATGGACTTGCGATATATATATGGCATTCGTATCTGACGAAGCAAACCGATAATTGGAGTCAATCAAAGGGAATGTCGTGAGTGGGAAATGGAACTTGATTAGTAACAGTTCACTAGGACTGCAATTAGGGAACTTGGACCTTAGAACTGGCTGAACAACTAATTCTTAAGGGGAATACCTTAATTTAGTCCAACTCAACGGGTAATAGTTTAATTGGAACGGTCTTGGGATTAAAGTCTCGGGGGAAATTGAAATTATAAATCATTAGACCCGACTATAACAACCCGACTATTTATAATTGTTATTATTATTAAGATCGATTTGATATTTTATTATTTATTATTTTATTAATGTAAAGACATCCTGACATATCCTAACATAGGGTTGATGTTACGAATTATACGACCCTATAAATGGATTGGTTTATCAAACGACTCCTTATTGTTCTTCACTCCCCTCGAGATCTATGCATGTTGGTCCTCCTCCTTCCGCTCAATTAAACATTTGAATGCAATTTAGAGAATCCTTCTCAGGCGCTTTTCTTCCGACCAGCAACAAAAGACAAATCATTCCTATTAATTCCGCACTCGTGGAATGTTTCATTACCAGTTACAACCGGCACTTTCGGATACTCCATATGTGCCTTCTTTTGTAAGGATGCGAATGGATTTGGATCTGGAGATGGAGAGCACCCTGCTTACTTTTAATTTGCCTGCCCTGCCTTATTACGTTCATTCATATGCAAATCGCTGGACTGTAACACAAGCACAACAACAATAAAGCCGTGAAGAGGGAAAAGTCACTGGAGATGGAAAACCAGATGGAACGGGAAAAGGCTGGAGAAATGGAAAGAGGCTGTTCTCATTGTTCGCCATTCGCTCTGAGCGATTAAAAGAAAACTGCAGAATACACTTCAAGAAAAGGTTTAAAAAGCTCTACATACCATTCTAAAATGATTTTTAACAGTTTTTATCTCATCTCATCTTATCTTTGTTTGGGTAACTATGAAAACTTAAATTTGTATTCTGTATTTGATGTACAGTGTTTTACAAAGGTAGGGTTTATACAATCCCTAAGTTAAACGAATGTAATTAAATTCTTTAGGCTAATATTTAATTAAGCTTTGAAATTAGTACTCCTATTTTAAAAAGGCTAGAAAAACTTGTTACCTTTACAATAAAATTCAAAATATTATATAAGCTTTTTCCAAAGTGCATTCTTGGCATGTGAGTTGGGATCGAAAAGCGTCTTAAAGGAGTCTGCGGAGCAGGGGATTTTCACCTCATAACCCAAAAATTGCGCCAGGGTTGTTGGCGTTTGATGTATTCGGCGACTTTTCGTCTCCCACCCCTGTAAGCCCATTGAAACCGCTTTATGGGGTGGGTCCACACTGTCTGTACTGTACTGTACCTTCCATATACCATATACCATATCCCATATCAAATTTAAACGAATCGCTTCCGCTTAGCGCGACTGCCCGGAGTTAGGGTTATGTGCATTATAATTTTCCAACATCAATTCGAAATCCAAATTGTATCGTTTCCATTTCCTCGTTTTCCCCCGTTTCCATTTTTCCCTATTTTCCGTGATTATTGTTTTGCATTTCCTTTGTTTGGCGAAACAATTAATGTTATTTGCATAGTTGGTGGGTTGCCCAAATGTTTTCAGGATCGCTGGGATGGGTTTTGGTATGGGTTTGGATAAGGACAAGGTCCGCATGTGGTCCAATTTGGAACGTTTTGTATCTGAAGTCCCGCCTGCGGCTCTTTTAACCTTTCTCCCTCCTCGCTAACTGGTCTTTTTTGGCTTTGTCCGACCCGGCTATCAAATTGTATTTGACTTTCCAAATCTGTTAAGGGGCAGGAGGAAAATTCCTCCAAGTGTCTGACTGACAGGCTCAAGAGGTCCTTTTCGCCCCGATTTTCCCAATTCACCGCATTATCTTGAGTGCTGTGTGCTAATGTGCAAAAACTGTCCATGTTGAGCAGCTTCAACTTTTGCAACCTCTTCAAGAGGAAAGAAAAAGGACGTATAAGGGGAGAAACCTCTTGAAACCTTGGGAAACTTGCAAGTGTTTCTCCATAACCTCATATGTGACATTTCCTGCTCACCTTATTTATTTATTTCCCTGCCCAAATTACACGAATTTGTCATCTTGGTACAGTCGCGAACATGCTGTTAAAACCACCCCACCCTTCTCCATCTGACATTCACATATGTCGCTGTTTGTTCAGCCACACCCACCAAAAATAAAAAATGTCCTCGGGGCGGTGGTTTGTTTGCTCAGCGGCTGAAAAGTTCAATTAGAAAAAAAGTTACGAAATGCTTATAATTAAGTTTCACTTTTTCCTATGCAAATGTGCCGTCGTTTGTGTAATTGAAATTAAATATTCCTTTATTGAAAGACCTTTGAGTGCCCTGGAGGTATGACCCATTGCCCTATATAATAACACCCACTCCTCTAAATAAAGTTTAAGTTTACTTCAGGTTTCAACGATAAATTTCTATTAAAGTTTCCAAAATATTTACCTCATGATCTAATTTCCTACGAAGAAATAATTTTTGAACCCCTAAAATTAATTTCAAAACCACAATCCCCTAAAAAATTCTAACCGGAAGGAAATTGAGCGACTGCTGGATCTTGCAATAATATTCTGTTTGTGTTGTGATTTTTCAACAGCTTGTTGCTAATTTTTAATAAATATTGAACGCGGGTTCAAGTGCCCCATTTTCGCGAGGGTTGCCAAAGGCCTATGCAAATTTCCGAATAATAATTTTCGCATAAAGCGAAAGTCATCATTTGCTCGCCTCACGTGCGCCATTATTATAGCTCTGAAATAAAAAAATTGTGATGACGATGATTATTATCGCGAGACAGTTTTCCCATTACAGAGCGATTATGATGATGGCATGCGAAGGATATTGGCATCTGTACTCTGATTTTATTTACTCTTAATTTAGTGGTCACGTGCGCGGAACGACTTTATTATTATTCAAGTGCGTACAGTCGCGTCTTTGGCTTTACGTTTTCCTAAGGTATTTGGTTGCATATTTATGGGGATGGACTGTCTCTACATCTAGTGTAGAAATGTTAAAAACCATGTGGGCTAACTACTGGTTTTAAATTTGTAGATTTTTTGGAATAACTGATATGTAAACCATCTTTGACATGTTTCTTTATTTTTTTTCAAATCTTGGGCACTTATCTTGATGCTTCACAACTAAAGTGACATTTTAATAATGATAACAATAAAATGGTTGAGCTTTATGTCGCTTTTTCGAAGCACATACATAATTTTGATTTGAATTTTTCTGTAATAACAATGGCTTTCAAATGGGGACTCAAAACTAAACTTAAAAATTTCATAACATGGATAATTTAATCCCGAATTTGAAGTGGCATACCTCTATGAGCTTGTAGTTAAATCCTCTAATATTCTACATTAAAATATTTCCTTAAAACGAGGGTCCACTTTTTGACCCATTTTCATGTCCGATTTTTCCGTAATTCCAATGGCTTTCAGAAAGGGGACCCAAAACTGTACTTTAAATTTTCATACTTTGGGTAATTGGATCTCGATTTATAAGTGGGATACCTCTATGGGTTTGTGGTTGAATTCTCTAATATTCTGCATTAAAATACATCTTTAAAACGATGGTCCCAATTTTAGTCCATTTTCATGTTCGATTTTTCTGTAATTCCAATGGGTATCAAAATAGGTACCCAGAACTGTGCTTCGAAAGTCCATAACTTGGGTAATTGGATCCCGATTTATAAGTGGGATACCTCTATGAGTTTGTGGTTGAATTCTCTAATATTCTGCATTAAAATATATCTTTAAGTCGATGGTCCCAATTTTAGTCCATTTTCATGTTCGATTTTTCCGTAATTCCAATGGGTATCAAAATAGGTACCCAAAACTTTGCTTCGAAAGTCCATAACTTGGGTAATTGGATCCCGATTTATAAGTGGGATACCTCTATGAGTTTGTGGTTGAATTCTCTAATATTCTGCATTAAAATACATCTTTAAAACGATGGTCCCAATTTTAGTCCATTTTTATCTTCGATTTTTCCGTAATTCCAATGGGTACCAGAATAGGTACCCAAAACTGTGCTTCGAAAGTCCATAACTTGGGTAATTGGGTCCCGATTTAGAAGTGGGATACCTCTATGAGTTTGTGGTTGAATTCTCTAATATTCTGCATTAAAATACATCTTTAAAACGATGATCCCAATTTTAGTCCATTTTCATAATCGCTTTTTCCGTAATTCCAATGGGTATCAGAATAGGTACCCAAAACTGTGCTTCCAAAGTCCATAACTTGGGTAATTGGATCCCGATTTATAAGTGGGATACCTCTATGAGTTTGTCGTTGAATTCTCTAATAATCTGCATTAAAATACATCTTTGAAACGATGGTCCCAATTTTAGTCCATTTTCATGTTCGATTTTTCCGTAATTCTAATGAGTATCAGAATAGGTACCCAAAACTGTGCTTCGAAAGTCCATAACTTGGGTAATTGGGTCCCGATTTAGAAGTGGGATACCTCTATGAGTTTGTGGTTGAATTCTCTAATATTCTGCATTAAAATACATCTTTAAAACGATGATCCCAATTTTAGTCCATTTTCATAATCGCTTTTTCCGTAATTCCAATGGGTATCAGAATAGGTACCCAAAACTGTGCTTCCAAAGTCCATAACTTGGGTAATTGGATCCCGATTTATAAGTGGGATACCTCTATGAGTTTGTCGTTGAATTCTCTAATAATCTGCATTAAAATACATCTTTAAAACGATGATCCCAATTTTAGTCCATTTTCATAATCGCTTTTTCCGTAATTCCAATGGGTATCAGAATAGGTACCCAAAACTGTGCTTCCAAAGTCCATAACTTGGGTAATTGGATCCCGATTTATAAGTGGGATACCTCTATGAGTTTGTGGTTGAATTCTCTAATATTCTGCAATAAAATACATCGTTGAAACGATGGTCACAATTTTAGTCCATTTTCATGTTCGATTTTTCTGTAATTCCAATGGGTATCAGAATAGGTACCCAAAACTGTGCTTCGAAAGTCCATAACTTGGGTAGTTGGATCCCGATTTATAAGTGGGTTACCTCTATGAGTTTGTGGTTGAATTCTCTAATAATCTGCATTAAAATATATCTTTAAAACGATGGTCCCAATTTTGGTCCATTTTCATGTTCGATTTTTCCGTAATTCCAATGGGTACCAGAATAGGTACCCAAAACTGTGCTTCGAAAGTCCATAATTTGGGTTTTTGGATCCCGATTTATAAGTAGGATATCTCTATGAGTTTGTGGTTGAATTCTCTAATATTCTGTATTAAAATACATCGTTGAAACGATGGTCCCAATTTTGGTCCATTTTCATGTTCGATTTTTCCGTAATTCCAATGGGTACCAGAATAGGTACCCAAAACTGTGCTTCGAAAGTCCATAACTTGGGTAATTGGATCCCGATTTCTAAGTGGGACACCTCTATGAGTTTGTGGTTGAATTCTCTAATATTCTGCAATAAAATACATCGTTGAAACGATGGTCACAATTTTAGTCCATTTTCATGTTCGATTTTTCTGTAATTCCAATGGGTATCAGAATAGGTACCCAAAACTGTGCTTCGAAAGTCCATAACTTGGGTAATTGGATCCCGATTTATAAGTGGGATACCTCTATGAGTTTGTGGTTGAATTCTCTAATATTCTGCAATAAAATACATCGTTGAAACGATGGTCACAATTTTAGTCCATTTTCATGTTCGATTTTTCTGTAATTCCAATGGGTATCAGAATAGGTACCCAAAACTGTGCTTCGAAAGTCCATAACTTGGGTTTTTGGATCCCGATTTATAAGTGGGTTACCTCTATGAGTTTCTGGTTGAATTCTCTAATATTCTGCATTAAAATACATATTTGAAACGATGTTCCCAATTTTAGTCCATTTTCATGTTCGATTTTTCCGTAATTCCAATGGGTATCAGAATAGGTACTCAAAACTGTGCTTCAAAAGTCCATAACTTGGGTAATTGGATCCCGATTTATAAGTGGGATACCTCTATGAGTTTGTGGTTGAATTCTCTAATAATCTGCATTAAAATACATCTTTGAAACGATGGTCCCAATTTTAGTCCATTTTCATGTTAGATTTTTCTGTAATTCCAATGGGTATCAGAATAGGTACCCAAAACTGTGCTTCGAAAGTCCATAACTTGGGTAGTTGGATCCCGATTTATAAGTGGGATACCTCTATGAGTTTGTGGTTGAATTCTCTAATATTCTGCATTAAAATACATCTTTAAAACGATGGTCCCAACTTTAGTCCATTTTCATGTTCGATTTTTCTGTAATTCCAATGGATACCAGAATAGGTACCCAAAACTGCGACTCGAAAATCCATAACATGGGTAATTGGATTCCGATTTATAAGTGGGTTACCTCTATGAGTTTGTGGTTGAATTCTCTAATAATCTGCATTAAAATATATCTTTAAAACGATGGTCCCAATTTTGGTCCATTTTCATGTTCGATTTTTCCGTAATTCCAATGGGTACCAGAATAGGTACCCAAAACTGTGCTTCGAAAGTCCATAATTTGGGTTTTTGGATCCCGATTTATAAGTAGGATATCTCTATGAGTTTGTGGTTGAATTCTCTAATATTCTGTATTAAAATACATCGTTGAAACGATGGTCCCAATTTTGGTCCATTTTCATGTTCGATTTTTCCGTAATTCCAATGGGTACCAGAATAGGTACCCAAAACTGTGCTTCGAAAGTCCATAACTTGGGTAATTGGATCCCGATTTCTAAGTGGGACACCTCTATGAGTTTGTGGTTGAATTCTCTAATATTCTGCAATAAAATACATCGTTGAAACGATGGTCACAATTTTAGTCCATTTTCATGTTCGATTTTTCTGTAATTCCAATGGGTATCAGAATAGGTACCCAAAACTGTGCTTCGAAAGTCCATAACTTGGGTTTTTGGATCCCGATTTATAAGTGGGTTACCTCTATGAGTTTCTGGTTGAATTCTCTAATATTCTGCATTAAAATACATCTTTAAAACGATGGTCCCAATTTTAGTCCATTTTCATGTTCGATTTTTCGGTAATTCCAATGGGTACCAGAATAGGTACCCAAAACTGTGCTTCCAAAGTCCATAACTTGGGTAATTGGATCACGATTTATATGTGGGATACCTCTATGAGTTTGTGGTTTAATTCTCTAATAATCTGCATTAAAATATATCTTTGATATCCCATTTTAAGTCCATTTTCATGTTCGATTTTTCTGTAATTCCAATGGGTATCAAAACGGGAACCCAAAACTGAACTGCTAAAGTTCATATCTTTGGTAATTGGATCCCGATTTTGAAGTGGCATGCCTCTACGAGTTTGTGGTTTAATTCTCTAATATTCTATATTAAAATCAGCAATTTTCATGATCGATTTTTCCGTAATTCCAAAGGTTTTTACAACAGGAACCCATGTCTGTACTTCTAATTTTCATAGCTTGGGTAATTGGATTCAAATCTTAAATTAATTTTGAATTATCTAATGTTCTACAAAATTCTTTTAGGTGCTTGGCTTCGAGGTAATTAATAGTACAATATTTTATATTCCTCTTAACTCAATTTTTTTTATTAAATTTACACAATTTTAGTGTTTTTTTCGACGGTGTAGCCGAATTCTTCTGCCCAAGTGATCAGTTTGTCTGCGTACACCAAAACTCGATCTATTCAGGCGGTTCTTGGAAGAGTAATCAGCCTGTCAATGAGAATAAAATATTATGTACACATTGGGTAAAACGGATTAAATAAAAAATTCACCTCTAAATAAATATTTGGAAAAGTTGTGGTCGAAGAAACATTTTCTATCTGCAAGGAAAATCTTCTTAAACTGAGTTTACACTTTTCTGTAAGTAATTACGTTATATTTAAATGTTCTGTATGATGGAATCTCGGCGTTGGGGTAGTAAATATTTTCCTGTAAAAGTTTTGTGCTGGGGTAGGCATTTTTCTAAGAAAAAAAAACATATATTATGTCATTAAGAACATATTATTAAGTTTTTTGAACACGAACGAACCTCTGTAGACTGAGTTTCTTGTCCGTCAATCAGTATAAATCCGTATAATAAAAACAGCAGCAGACAGCTTTGCACTACGACCGATTTACTTGAGTTGCACATTGTGATTGATAGTTGCAGCACAAAATATACGCTTCTTATGAATGAACGACAATGCAGTTCAGATATCAATACTACGTCTATATTTAAATACTTCTAAGCTGATAGGAAGGGAATGCCCTCTCTCGGCGGACAATCCATTAACTAATGAAAGCGATCCGGATACTTTGCCATTTTTATTTCCATTTCCCTCTTTTTCGCATTTTAATTTCATTGAGTTTACACAACAATTTGGCCCAAATGCTCACAGTTACCCTTGCTTAGTTCTGGATTTTTTGTGGCTTCGGGGGTTTGAGGGGTTTTGAGCACCCCTAGGGCTCATGCAAAAATTCAAAGGACCAGGATATGTGTCCTGAGACGCACTTGGCAGTGACATTTAATGGCATGTCAACGTCTGTGTGGCACGTTGGCATTTATTGATACGTCGCTCAGTTAACAAGTCGATAAAGTTTTATAGTCCATGGGGTCTCAGCTGCCGATAAATGGAAATGGAAATGCAATTGCCAGTTTTATACGATGGGAGGGAAGAAGGCAAAGGCATTCTTCTACCTGGGAAACCCCTTCTTCCTTCGCCATATGGCTAATTTTCCAGCTTGCCTTCTAATTTCCCACTTTTCACAAAAACAAACTTTTCACAAAGCGCAGCCCAATGCAATTATCAAACTTCCGAGGGGTTGCCTTCTGGTAAATTGATTAGAAGACTTTCCTCCTCTCACTCTCTTTTCACTCTTTTGTGCTGTTTTGCAGGACTTTGGACCCCCGGTAAAGTAGCTCAAATTGACTTTATAATTGCCGGGTGGGCGTGGCCATAACCGAATTACTACGCCCAGTTGGCCATTCAATGCGGTTGCTAGTTGGTCGATGTTTTGATTGACACGGGAATTGCCGGCGCAACAACTGTGCAGATTCAAAGTCGTTACAAATTTTAAAATAAATATATATTTAGCTTTTAAATAAAATAAAGGGAGTTTTAGTTGTTTTTTTGATAATTATGCATTGGATCTTCAAAAGAAACTGATTTAAAACGCAAAAACAGACATATGCGTTGCAGACAAAACGGGGAAATTGTGCCAGTACGGATGATAAGTGATATATCTGTAAATGAAAATGAACATAAATACTATATGGGGTAAGAAATCTTTTTTAAGTTCAAGGTTAAGCAATAAATGCATTACTTTTTGATTAAATGTTCTTCCATTTTAATAAAAACATTTTATAATTATTCTCTAACATTTTTAATAGAAAATTTGTTTATATATAATAGAACATTTATTAAGCATATCTAAGCCAAGTTAAATTAAAGATTATGTTTTTTTTTAAATGTTATAATGTGATTGATGTAAAATGAACCAAATGTCTTATAGATTAAAAAGAGTACCTTAAAGTGAAATCCATGAATTAAAAACCATAATATTAATCTATAAATAAGAACCATCTGGGTTCAAGTAGTAATCTCTCACTTGAGTTCCGATTTAAATCCGGTTATCATCTCACCCAGTTTCTGGCCAACCGTTCCGCGAAAAGCCCTGCGTTTCAATGTCATTTATGTTTGCCAATTCCCATATCTATTTTGGCCGGGTGTGCGTTTGTATCTGCGTGTGGGTATCGGTATATCGGTATCTGTATCCGTATATGTGGTTCAAGGTTAACCGAAAAAATCGCCAAAAAGCCGATAATGAGCTGCACAAGCATATGTATGAATGGCTGTGGAACGGGACTGGCGCCCCAAAGTCTTGGATCTGGAATCTGGTTTTCGAACAGGTGTCGTCGCCAGCTGATAAACATCATGAATATTAATGCACACATCATAATCACCGGTTGGGGGCATTAAATCAAATGCAGCCCGTCGAAAGAGTCAAGTTCACTTTCACTCCATGACGCACTGATGAGTAGTATCCCCCCATAGTATTCCCCTCGAACTTTGGATTTCGGTTCATTCGATTTCTTGTTCGATTTGCTCGTTTTTGGCCAATTTTGGTCAGTGGCCCACTGGCACTTGGCCACAACACCTGCGCACCGCATACAAATGGCCAGTGGATCGGCTCTTTTCTGGGCTTCTGGCTATTTTCGGACCCAAAGCAGACCTGATGAATGGCCTGGCATCGTTTTGGGCACCGATTTGGCTGAGTTTTGGATGGGCTGGCTTTTGGCAGCCATTGCATCACTGGGCCATTTGTTTTTTATTTTTTATTTCTCCTTTGAGCCACGTTTTGAGTGCACGCGAATGGCGGGTGAAAGCAAAGTGTGGCAATCAATGACGACATCAAGCCGAGGACCACTGCACCAGCGGGTTTGACCAGCTGGTCGAGCGGCCGAACAGCTGATATACGCGGGCCAGATCGATAAGCAGTCAATAGGTGCACTCAAAAAAATATAGGGGGCTTAAAAAAATTTTCATCATTAAATACCTTCAAAGATATATTGCATTATGGCCAAACTCCTAAGATAAAATATAATAAAGTTTTATATACTTAAGAAAAAATCTAACATATAAACCTATCCCAAGTTGTTTAACCTTATATTAATGACACGTCTTAATGTTATCATTCTGTATTTATTTTTAATCCAATAATATAAAATTCCAAATTAGTTTTTCCATATATGCATTCATGAAAAAATTATAGAGCTATGTCCCGCTCACGTTTCCATTCACAATTCTTTCTTTAACACGATGTCATAATACTAAAACTAGCTTATTATTTTATAAATACTTTGTACGCCATTAAATCAAAACATATTTAATGAACTGCTATTTTTTCAAGTTTTATTACTATAAAATGGATTGAATGCTCTTAAAAATTGAAGAGATTGGTCCCTTTTGAAATTTTTATTCGTCACCGTTTCAGGTAGTATTATGTTACACGATTTCCCGACTGAGTCAGCAGTACCTAATAATTGTTAGGAACCCTTTCACCCTCCCCGCTTGCCCTTCAGTTAAACTCAACAGCAGGGGTAAATATTCAGTAGTTTATTTAAATAGAAACATGTTTTTCAGACTTTTGTTAGCGAGAACTCGCATTCCGCACTCATTCACATACACGCTTAACCAAATAGTTGATGGCTGTTAGATAATTAGCAAAATATGTACAAATATGGTAGAGGTAAATAGATCTGAATCGGAGCCATGCCCACTTCAATTAGGCGCCAATTGTTCGTTTCCCGCCCGAAAACAGAAAAAATCTGATGTGACGTCAAGGCAATTGGGCCTGTTGCGTCTGTTGCTGACTGTTTTTCCTTGGCTGCTGCTGCAAAACACTCTCTATCCAATCCGAATATTCGGCCACGTTGGTATAGACAGCCGGTTTTCCGGCCATTCCGCACTGGGTGAATCCGTAGCTGACCACCCCTTGGGCCACCCATCGAGAGTGCTGCCGATCGAAGTACATTAGGGGTCCTCCGGAATCCCCCGCGCAGGTGTCCTTGGCGAACTCCCCACCGGCACAGATTTGCTTCGGTCCCAATCGCACCCCGTATCCCTCGAGGATCTTGGTGCAGTTTTCATTGGAAACGTAGGGAATGCGCAGCTTCAGTTTTATGGGACTGTGGATGTTGATGAAGTACTTGTTGACTGCAAGAAGAAAAAGGAAAAAATGATGTGTCTTGAAGATCTGAGATATGAGATTACTTATGCTATAAATACTGATATTATATTATAAAATCCGAAAAATCACTTAAAATATTATAAATTATTGGTGTATAATTATTAAACTTCAGTTATAATTATTATATATTATTATACTCGCAGATTGTATGAACAGCAGATTTCCCTGTTGAATAAAGGAAAAACCCATACTTTGGATTTTAAAAACTTCCATGAACAGATCAGTAAACAGAATTATTTGACACTTAATTGGTTCGTGTTTTTCCCCTTAATCAAGCACGCATTGTTTACTACTTAAATTCAAAACAAAGAAAAGCTTTACAAATAGGTATCTGTTAAAATTCCTATGGATCTAAGGTATACCAAATATTGGTGATATACTCACATAAATCCGTGCGACCCCAACCGGAAACGGAGAACATCTGACCCTCGGCCAAAGTCAGGGGCTCCGCCTTATTGGGCAAACAGATGGGCATGACAAAGTGGGTGAAGGACACGGGATGTTTCAGCCGTATAATAGCTATATCATTGTATTTATAGTTGGAGAACTCCTTGTAGTCGGGATGCACGTGGATCTTTTCGTAGCCAATATCCAGAGCGGCATCTGCGCAGCTCAAATAGTTGGGTTCCTCGATGCAGTCGGGTTCCGTTTTCACGTTGAACTCCCCCAAACGCACATGCTTTCTAATCGAAATGGAAAGTTCTTGTGGAGAACTTGGCATATATATTTAAATTCTACTTACAATCCTCTGCGATCGCGCACTCCTTCGCCTTGAACGCAATGAGCGGCTGTTAGGATATGACGATCATCTATTAGGGCTCCACTGCAGCCAAAGTCATCTAAAACAAAGTGGAGAAAATGATTAGGAACTCTTATAAATTTAGGACATACTTAAATGATCAAAGAAAATCTTTATTTTAAATTTTATGGTAATGTATTAAACAGTTTAGTGGACTCACTTGAGTTATAGACGAGCAGAGCCAGCCAAGGATACTCGTCCAGTTCGGCGATTTCGCCTCCGTAAATTCTGTTAGTTACTTGCTTTCCGCACTCGTTCAGTAAATTAAATCCCGAGCTTGGCTCTACTGTCTGAATTCTCCGCTTCAGTTTCTTCCGCTTAAAACGAGCAGTGACATCCAGAAATCTTCGGTACTCAAATTTGGAGAATTGCAGCACGGGAAATAGGTAATCCTGGCCATTTGCCGGGCAGCAAACGAGGGATTCATAAAAACCCGCAGCCTCTGAGATTTGCTGCTCCACCTCGCATTGCACTTTCTTCAGGAAATTCACCTTCTCCGACGGCAAGTTGCTGGAATTTCGCACCTGAAGATACGCCTTACACCTACTGACTTCCAGGCAAACTCCCCGTTTGGATTCATTGGGGATATCGCACTCCTGAAGGGCCAGGAGACGGTAGAAACAGCCGAAGAGTATCCATAATCGAAGAACCGAACCGAGCATGGGGTATATATGATCTTGAATCACAGATACAATATAATACTGCCGATCGTCTTGGCAAGAAGAAGCGGCGGCAAAGGCTTACGAACCGAAACTGAATGGCAACGCAGTTTGTATAAGCATAGTGCCAAAAAGCGAAAAACCGAAGACCCCGAAAAGTCGGAAGAGCCGAAGAAGAAAGACCCCCGCCGGCTCTCCAGTCTTCAGTCTTCAGTCTACAAAAGCTCCAGCTCAGGTGTCAACAAATGAGCCCGCCCCCGCCCCATTTAGGCGGCGAAAAAAACGAGTCCAAAAGTGCAGTAGTCGGCGGGTCGACCGATACCGATCGTCCGGATGGTCCGGTTATAATACATATTGCATAACCAACTCAGCTGGCCAGCTGGTTTCACTTTCGTTGAAGGTGAGAGACGAACCGCGGCTTGGACAAAGCTCTGGCCATAACACACTGCCCACTTTTAGGGGGTTGTATCAAAATGACAAAGCTCCTAACTCCGTTTTTGTCCAAAGTCCAAGCGAATCAAAACACACCTGCCAATACCGGAAGTTTTCTTGTGGTTTTCTACCGCCGCAAAAGCCACCAATTAAAACGCGGTGGCAATGTCATTGTGGCTCGAGATTGTTGAAGGTGTCGTATTCTGATGGGAAACCCAAAGGTTCTTCGCAGCAGGTCACTCACCTTGTTTGGGTGGCGTTAAATTTCTAGCTTAAATAGTTGAATAGTTTATTAAAATATAAAAAAAAAATTTAACAGATAATGAATACATCACATTAAGTATAATGGTCAATTGTCGAAAATATATGTCCTGAAAGGCAAAGATGGTATGGATGTAACGTTTTCTAGTCTTTAGTTAAGATATTTCTTTTGTTACTTAGGTTCCAGCGAGTTCAGACCAAGTTCATGACCATGTTCAAAGCTGACTGTATGTTATAAGTAGAAACTTGACAACAGGAAAAACGATATCTATGTATTTCCTTTTAAACTGCAAAAAAGCTCCTGTATTTGTGAAATGCGTTTTTATAGCATACTTCCAGGAGCTAAAATTAGTTTCACTTTCACAGAGAAAATCTTTTATATTGGGAACTTCGTTTTGAACAGTCTTTGCTTATGGATTCTTTCCCCATTTCTTTTCCTCTAGAAAAGCATTCCAACAAAAGTCTTAAGAAAAAGTCGCATATAATGTTAAAATGTTTGTATTTGTATAAAATATAAATATTCCAAGGGGCTACTAAAATCTAAGTTAGTTGCTATATTAAGCTAAGGATAGTTAAGATCACAATTTTCGGTTTGAACCTTCGGGGGGTTCAGTAAGCTCCCCTAGGCCCGCACATTTTGCCTGATCCAGATGTCGTAGGCAGCCACATTCGTGTAGACACCGGGCCAGTCCTTGAGGCCACACTTGTAGCCAAAGGAGACGATGCCCTCGAGGACCCACGAATCGCCGCGGAATCGCATCAGGGGTCCGCCGGAATCGCCATCGCAGCTATCCTGCCGGAACTGTCCGCCGGCACAGAGTTGTGTGGATTCCACAGCGACCTTGATCTGCGAGAACCTCTGACGACACTTGGCGGGATCCACATAGCTCAGGGTGACCTTTTGCTTGACGGCACTACGGGCCGCCTTCAGGGTGCGACCCCAACCGGCTACGGTGAACTGTTGACCCGGCTGACGGGTCTCAGCACCCACAGACGAGGGCAGGCAAATGGGTCGAATGTTATCCGAATAGCGAACATTGCGCTCCAAGCGAATCAAGCCAATATCGTGCACTTGGTTGGTGGCCTTTTCGCTGTATCTTTCGTGAACCCGGATCTCTTCGTAGCCCAAACGCTGGACCTCCGGCGAGCAACTTCCTCCACCTGGGGGGCAATCCACCGCCGTTCTTGTGTCATGCTCACCCAATCTCACCGAGGCACTGCAAAGAAATAAGCGAAAGAATAACAAATTAATGAGCATTTAAGTCATTAACCACTAGAATTAACCTGCTAATTGGGGCTTGGCCAAATCGAGAGCGGAGCGAATTGAGAACCTGAATGACCCAGCTGGTGAATCATCAAAACTGGTTAGCCGTCTAATTAAGATTCTTGAAATTAGCCAAGTCTATGGACCTGGGGATCCCTTTAACCTCGTTTACTGATTTTTAGCCGGAGAATGCAGTCGGTTTCTCAGAATTATCGCACAAATAAGCGTGAATAAGCCACTTTCGCCCACTGAGAGAAACTGGATTGGAGAGTAGATCTAAGCATTCGTAATACTTAAACTTGATTCACCGGCTAGCGGGCTATTGAACTGCCGCCCATTCATGAATCGGAATCGATTAGCCAAATCTTTAGTAAACCCCCTAATGCTACAGGCACAAACATCAACAGTCATTTTTAAGATCTGGTTATTTGGGATCAATTAGGGCGAAGTTTAGATAAAAGGGGACTATGACTAGTATTTGCTTAGCGCCTCATAAACAGTCAATAGATCTGTGACAGATATTAATGATAGGAAAATTCCTCTTTCTTTGATTTGGTATTGTCTAGACTAACTTGCGGTTAGAATATATCTACATAAGCTAAGCAAAACCGCAAAAAGTTTAAGTATCAAAATGAAAACAAAGAAGAAGTATTGAGATTCACAATAACCTTTCCAAATCTTCAGTAAATGATTGCATAAATATTATATTCCAATATAAAAATACTTTCTAATATTCAAAGCAAATTCAAATTGATTAAACAAAGGTGCCTGACCTGCCTCTCAAAAATAAAAAACCCCGAAAAATGAATTTTTAAAGAGACAAGCTCACAAAGAACTTACTCTTGACTTCTTAAAGATAAGATAAAGCCCTAAAGATACTCACAGTGTTCCGATCTCCCGCTCGATTCTTCCCGTAAGACAATGGGCAGCCGTGAGGACATATCGCTGATTGATGAGGGATCCTGCACAGGCGGTGGACAGACCGTTTCCAGTCCGTCTGCGGTACTCCAGCAGGACCATCCAGGGGAACTCATTGAGATCGGTGTCCTGGCCATCGTAGATCCTGTTCCTGATGGCCACGCCCCCGCAGCTGGGTGGCTGGGGGAGTAAATTGGATCCATCACCAGTTGAGGTCTGCTGAACTGAGGTCCTATCTCTGGCTTGCTGGTTGTTTTGGTTGCCAAAGCTCCAAGGACGCGTTTCTTGTCGGGTAAAAGCAAAGCTCTGTGGCCTCTCCTCCTCCCAATCCCCTCCAAAGCCATCGTAGTCGGGGAAGGAAGGAGTCTTCCTCTGATTCCTCACATAACCCGTATCCTGAGTGCAGCAGACAAAGGGTCGATTATCCGCGCCCATTCCACAGGCCGAGTTCTTGATGAAACTCTTCTCCAGATCGGTTAATCTGGCCTTCTGCAACACCGCGTAGAGAGTCTGACATTCATTAATGGGCACACAAAGTCCAGACCTTTGGTTGGGGTTCACGCATCTCGAATCTGCAGATGAGATAAAAATATTACAATCTGGTTCTCCAGGGGATGCCCCGAGATGCACGCGCCTCTTCACTGACATTCTTGCGGTCGAAGCAGGTACTTTATTCTACAGATTGATCATGACACACTCAAAGAAACATCAAGATAACATCTTTCGCCTTGCACTTAATTATGAAATGAATGGCTCTTTATTCTCAAATCATTAATTTAAGTTGTAAAAATCATATGTATTTTGAGCATAACTTTGAAATTGTATCCATATTTCTTATATCATAAATACTTCCTAACAAAACTATTAATATTAAGGTAATAAATTCCACTACTTTTTAATTTATATTTTCAATAATATATAATTATAAACTTTACAGGAAAAGAATCCTTAGATCAAATAAGAACATTAATAATAGTAGTTTAAATTAGAAAAAATGTTAAGAAATCAGTAAGATGTCTTGAAATAGTATTAATAAAATGTTAAATGACTTGTTATATTTATATTCAATTGAATCGCACATTCAGTGACATTATTTGATAATTGCCTGGGTAATTTTCCGTAGTAATTGGGTATTTTATCCTATTTTTCTAAATGCAATCACAACTTGACCACAATTACAAATCACTTGGCTTCGGGCACTGCCCACTTTGGATTTTGGCGCGTGCAATGTTCCCTGTTAACAGGTTCAACCGGCTCAATTAGAGGTGCACTTGTGCGTTTTCCCCTTGATTTGGGGGATTTTTCAATGGTCAGTGGACCTTTTAAGTCCACTTAACACTCACACTGGGCTCTGGCCTCGTGGGCAATCAGAATGCAAAGAATAACCGCCGCGAACACTTTCATTTTTGCTTATATTTCCTTGTTTATTAAAAATCACTTTCGAGTTCTATGGTATCCAGCTGACCCGTTAAAACAGACTGTGAGATACCTGGAGTTGGTCCGAGCTTTTATAGCCGCAGCTTCTCGGCTTCGTGGACCGAGATCTCTCGATCGGTTCTCGATCGCAGCTCTATAGAGCGGGTTTATCAATAGAGCGTTACTGTTCTCCGCTCTGCGGTTAAATGTTTTAAATCTAGTGGCTGGTATTATTATGTGGTGTATCTTAAAGATGCGTGTCACTGGTTGACACCGAAGGCTTTTAGTTCCAAAATATTATGCTTAGGAAAACCTCTCTTTTTATTTTGGGTGCAACGAACTTAGGGAACCCAAGACCTCAAGTCAATGACGTTGACTAGGAATTCCTGTCCACGTCACAAAGTATTTGACAAATAGGAAGCGGTCTAATTCTACCACACCCAAAAAAAAAATCGCCCTTAAATCAAGAAATTCGCCTTTAAATCAAGAAAATCGCCTATGATTTTCATCCAACGGCGACTCACCTTTATTTTAAATAAATAATTTTCTTGAATTTATGGTTTGCCATTTCTGGAAATAATGACAAATTTTTCTTAAATGTATGGTAAAAAACCTTAAAATTAAGGAAAAATTTATTAAAATAAGAAAAAAAATATTTATAATGTAAGATTACATTACATTTTACATTAGAGGAATTTGGTTGGTTTTGTATGCCAATTTTGGATTTTAAATGGATAAAACCGTTTCTAAATTTAATGGCAATTATTACATGGGAATACAGTCTGAAAATTTTTACATTTACCTGAATTTATTAAAGATTTAATTTATATAAATACTTTTTATAAACATATAAATAAATATAACAAATGGAAAAATGCTTACCTCAGACAACCCCGGAGTGAACTCGAACCCGCAACTGCTCACACCATGGCCAGACGTCTTAACCATTCGGCCACGCGTGCTTCTTGTCATACAATGACTAAACATGGCTAAGGTGTTTTTGGTCCAGCTTTACGCATACCAATAACGTTTATTCTAATCTAAACCTTTTTAACAACCGTTTAAACAATTTGGTAAATAGAAAAGTGAAACTAATAAGAATAAAAATTACATAAATTAAAAAAAAAAAATAATAATAAACAAAGGGTACACTTGCCGTGGCGTGGGCTCGAACCAGGTACTTTTGTTCGATTGTTTATTGACCGGACGTCTTTACCAGCTAGACCACCATCAAAATGTATAAAAAAAAGTTACTTTTTCTTAAAATATGGGTATTTCTTTCCTAAATTTAAGTAAGAATTTACCATTATTTCAAGAAAAAAAATCAAGAAAAATTCGCCATTAGTTTAAGAAAAAAATGAGGTTCTTCCTCTTCTTCATTACAAAAAAAAAATAAATTATGGCGAATTCCTTAAATTGTTGACATTTTTTCTATAATCAAGAAAATATTTCTTAATTCAATGGCGTTTTGAAATCACGGGCGATTTTCTAATATTTATGGTGATTTTTTTTTTGAGTGCAGTGTTACTCATGCAAAATATATGTTCTATATGAACTGGAATCGTTTTATGTCACGACAAATTCAAGGGTATTTGTATCTAATTAGGTGTCTGTATCCCTTTAGGGGGTTTGCCCGTTTGTCATGCATCATCTCTCTGCAAGAGGCCTGTACTCTCGTAAATGATATATAGCAACTATATCGTGCAAAATCCACCGGCGGAACAAACTCCGTCATTCCCCGGTTAGCCTGGTGATTTACCAGCTAACGAGGTTCTATCTACATATGTAAACCAGTTCCTAACGCGAAGAAGATTCTGAAAAATTTCCATAAGCGAACGAAAAAGAGAAAAATATGAAAACTTACAGAAAAAAGAATTATATTTCTAATCAATAAGGGAATTCCCTAATTGACTAATGAAATTGGTTTTTAGCTAAACAAAAATGGTATAGGGAAAGTAATTAAAAATCATAAATACTAATTGGTTTAGAGCGTGAAAATTGAGATACTATCACTTATAAACAAAATTTACAAGCCATATAGGGGACCACCTGGTTGGCATGGTTAAAAATATGATTTTCAATCAAAAAACCCTTGAAAATATATAGTTATTAAAAATTCTTCAGTTTTATTTATATTCACTGTGTAGCTTGTAAATGAGTTTTGTTGAATTTTCTAAATGCGCGCAAACCCAATGTTTCAGTGGCCTATCTTCCAATAACAATCTTTGTGGTATTTAACAGTCAGTTGGTGGCCGGAAATAACCACGGGATACATTTCGGACATTTGATACTTTTATCCATTTGATTTCGAAGGCTCAAAACCCACGGCAAACCCTTTCTTTAATTTCCTAACATTTCCCTTTCGTTTTGCGGGTTGTTAACGGGATCAACATGTTACCGCAGAAAGGGTTGGGCTAGAAGAGTTAAAAGTTGAAAGGCAACACGCGGAAAATGTCAGCGGCAGATAAACGGGGTCTTTGTGTTCCGGAAAAACGAGCCCCGGGTCAGGAGGTCCCGTTTCGCGAGGTCTAATTAGGCGTGGAATATGTAAAAAACGCTGCATCCTGCTGTTAAGTGAAGGAAAAAATGGAAAAAAGATTTCAACCTGACAGCGGTGGGATTCGAACCCACGCCCTTTCGGACTGGTGCCTAAAACCAGCGCCTTAGACCGCTCGGCCACGCTGCCGCAACGAGGCGCCATCTGCCATCTAGTCAACAAAAGGTTCTAGCAAGAACATTTCTTATTTTTCTAAATTTAGATCAATTCTATTTGAGTAATGGCTCACTGGTAATTGTGTTTGTAATTGCCTCACGCTATTCTAATTTTTCAACGCTAAATAGTACACTGTATTGCTAGGAAAGCATGGCGATGGCTTCATATATATTCATTTTTGGCTCGGTGGTATTAATAAGTACTAGTTATTATGACGATAATCTTCAAATATATAAGAAAACATTAGTTAAACGTTAGACAGCTTTTTAAGGTCTAAAGACCGACAGACCACAACACGTTTGCCAAAGTGAGGGCAACAAATGACACAATTAATAACAATCACTCTTTAGCAGCTTAATGATAAATTCTTTGTTTCTGCATTAAAAGCAATAAGCTAATAAGCAAAAAATATTTAAAATATTTCTAGGACTAAAAAATATACTATAATAATTTAAAAAAGAAATAGTCACAATAATAACATTTATTTTCGTAGCATTGGCAATTTCACTTGGTATTATTGTTTTATATTTATTTATTTGAGTAGGGTGAATAATATTTATTAACATAGAATTTAGTGATTATCGCCTTTGGAAACAATACAGTAAACGCTAAAAAAGAGTAAACTCTTTATAAACTCCAAAATGAAGTCTTAATAATTAGGAAAAATAATTTAACATACAACAATTTGTTTTTAATTTTTGAAAATTTGAAAAAGATCTGATGTAGTTCCTATTAGATACCATTTTGAAGTTTTTACCAAATTATTATTGTCCTCGGGTATGACAACTAATTCTAGCTATTAGAATTTCTTTAATCATTATAAATGATTAAAAAAAAAGAAAAAAAATCCTGTGACAGCGGTGGGATTCGAACCCACGCCCTTTCGGACTGGTGCCTAAAACCAGCGCCTTAGACCGCTCGGCCACGCTGCCTGTGTTCGGTTCTTGTCAAATGCGCAATTTCAAGATAGCGGCTGTTGAGCTCGAACACACTACGTTTGTTGGCATAATTTTGGGGTTGGTTTCTGGGCAGTGTTGCAGACGCTTGTTCAAAAATAGTAGTTAAAAAAGGAGTATTACTTAGAAGGCAAATAAGTATAGTCAATTTATGGGTGTTTTTGTTTAAGATACAGCAAAAAATTATGAAGTAAATTGTTTCATGTTGAACCAACAAAATCCTTTACACCTTATGAAAAAACATTCACTATCCATTTGCGTACTTATTTTAGCGGTAGTAAAATTCCCAAAAAAGGGCAGTAACAAAGGCAAATACTTTACGAGCGACATTGCCATCGAAGCGATTCTAATTCATTGACAAACGCATTTTGATTTTGCGATAATGAGAGTTGGGGTTCCAATAGTGGTTCGGGACACGGACACCTTTGACACAAACTTCCCCTGTTTTCATTTATTTGAACCCCCTTTTGAGGTCATGAGGTTCCCATACGATTTTAGCATTTCGCAAAGTTCGCAAAAGACGTAAAAAATATATCCTGTTGTTATTGTTGTTTGCCCTTCTTATAGAAGGTATTGTGAATTTTGAATATATAGCGAAACTTTTAATTTAAGTTACATAAGTTAAGATAAGTATTTTTTTGCTATACAAAAATATATTATCAAGTTTAAATATAATTTCTCTTAAAATATAGTATATTTTTGTAGTAATGCAAATTATAAGCATAAATGTTTAACATTTTAAGCCATTTTAATGTTTGTCTATAACTTTGTTTATCTAATATTCAAAAAATAGTTTCAAATCACTTTGTATAACAAAAATATCTAAGTTTATATGCGTGTCATAGAGATATTTTATTTGTGGCTTATAAAGCGTAGTGTATTGAATATTCTTGTTGCATTTCCCTGCTCTTTCCTCGTTTTTTATCGAGAGTGGTAACAGAAGCTACAGATTTTATAGCCTTTTTATGTGGCCATAGTTTTGCTTTCGCACTGGCCTTTTACGAGCGTTTTATAACTTGTTTACATTAGGCGAGTGAGCTGGAGAACACCACCCGAAATGTCACGTATCGGAAGTGCTGGGAATCATTTTATGCAAAAATCTATCAAATCGCTGGCGGGCTGCATAAAAATCGTCGTAAAGCAGTTGGGCTTGACTCAGAACTCCAACAGCTGACATTGACTATATGTCAGGGAGATATATTCGAGATTGGAGAAGTGCAACGAAGCGATTTTCTAAAGCGTTTTCTGTGGCGAATTGGGGATTAAATATACTACAATTTAACTTTAAGTTCTCCAATCGATGAGATGCGGCAGGTCACTCAAACAGTGGCCATCGTAGGCCTGTTCCTGCTAACTTTTAGCCAATTTGCAAAATTGATTAACCACTCAGAAGAATCAAAAGAGATTGGAAGGATTGAAAGTATCATCGAAGCGTCAATGGGAAATATGGCAAAACATTTTGAAGAGGGCAACGGCATTGATGGAAAGCAGTCCAGAGTTATCTCTAAGGCTTTCGTGAGTCAGAATTCTTTATTATAATATCTTATATTTAATATTGCCTGGATTTATTTATTGGCAGGTAAAACTGGGAGATTTTATAAAGAAAAAGACCGAACATAATAGAAAATCAAACTCACAATGGGTTCTTCTTACATATAAATAAATCAAATAAAATGTACTATTTGTTTTTTGTTGTACACCCTTTTGCTTTCTGAATATATAATTTTTCCAAGACATAAATGTTAAAATAACAAGGAAGAACGCTATAGTCGAGTACCTCGACTATCAGATACCCGTTACTCAGCTAAATGGAGATATGCAAGCAGCAAAGCGAGATTAAAATGCGCCACCTACCGGCGGTATACAGATTTAAGCGTTATGGGCGTTAGAGTGGGCGTGGCAAATTTTTTTTTGGATCAATCGATAGGTATCGACGAGACCAATACATTTCAGTTACAATTTTTTATCTAGCATGAAAATTGTGGGCGTCACAGGTTTTTGCGGTTTGTGGGCGTTAAAGTGGGCGTGGCAAACTTTTTTTTGAGTCAATCGATAGGTAATGACGAGACGAATACATTTCAGTTAAAATTTTTTATCTAGCATAAAAATTGTGGGCGTCACAGGTTTTCGCGGTTTGTGGGCGTTAAAGTGGGCGTGGCAAACTTTTTTTTAGGTCAATCGATAGGTATTGATGAGAACATTACATTTCAGTTAAAATTTTTATTCTAGCATCAAAACTGTAGGAGCCACAGTTTTGGGCGGTTTGTGGGCGTTAGAGTGGGCGTGGCACTCTACTGAAACAAACTTGCGCTGCGCAGGAATCTCAGGAATCTGCGTGCCTAATCCCAGTATTGTAACTCTCATAGTTTCCGAGATCTCAGCGTTCATACGGACAGACGGACAGACGGACAGACGGACAGACGGACAGACGGACAGACGGACAGACGGACATGGCTAGATCGACTCGGCTAGTGATCCTGATCAAGAATATATTTACTTTATGGGGTCGGAAACGCTTCCTTCTGCCTGTTACATACTTTCCGACGAATCTAGTATACCCTTTTACTCTACGAGTAACGGGTATAAAAATAAAAAGAAAAGTTAGAAAGCGTTTAGAATACAAATTAAGTGCATCGAACTGATTATACGGTAAAGAAAATTAGCGGCTTTATTTCTATTTATTTTAAAGCATTTTAACGATGACAGCCCTTTTGTTAATATACCTTTGCATTTTACTATTAATTTCCGAACACATCCAGGGAAAGGTAAATATCATACTGAAAAAGTTGAATTAAATTGAGTTGATTTAACTAATGATCTATCCTAGTCGAGTTCAGAGGAGAACAAGAGTTTCAACATCAAAACCGGCGGCAATGCCCACGTTAGATTTTCATACGAACTACCTAAAGGAAGAAGACACTCAACTACTGGCAAGAAAAAAAAGGATGCCGAATATTTCCTAAATTTTGTATTTAACAACTACCGAAATCCCAAAAAGTCTCTGGACCGGAAAACCCTCTCGAAAAAAGTGAAAATGCGCCGAACTCTCAGCCGATTTCTGCCCAATGGAATGCCCAATCCTTATAAGTACTTTCCGCTCAAAGGCGAAGATATGTAGACATAAAACTGTACTATCTGTTGATTTGTTTACTTACACAATGAACCCAAAATGTTTACTTACTGATAATAAAAATAACTTTTTACTGCTTATTCATTCACCCAAAAAAGTAACCCAAATTAGGCGACTTTGTTTTCATTTCGATAAGAAAAAGTTTAAAGAAGTGGGGAATCATTATTTGTTGTCAATGTTAACGGCTTAAAAGAAATTGTACTTGACCTTTGTAAGGGTGATAAAATCATAAGTTTCAAGTGCATTACTATAATGCAATATATATGTAATTAAAGCATAATTTAGGTATTTAATCAAATGCCAGACACTTTTAGATAACGTACCAGACCTAGGAGACATCGAATTCGATATCTCATACTATTTTGTGTACTTTCCTTTCCTGACCTCCCAGACTAGAGGAAATAATTGTCAAAAGTCGTACAGGGTTTAAAATGGATCGATCACAAAGTGGGTCTTAGATAGGAACTTTGCACCTTAGATAAAAATACTATATTTTGGGTATATAAACCGAGCAAAACACGCTAATATCTTTAGTTCGATATTCAATTATGAAAAATATAGTAGTCAGTCTTTTGTTGGTAATTTGCCTAGTGGGAAAACACCAGATCAACGCTAAAAGTGTGCTGAATAGTACCTTGGTAACTAAATATATTTAATGCATTGAGAAGAGTGAAAGTAACTAGCCACCATAACTTTAGGGCAACAAAATTGGTAAAGATTCCTCCACTTTGGGTGATCAATTGGGACAAGAGATCATTCAATTTGGCCAAGCAGGCGTCCAAAGCATCTTAAATTATGGAGCATCAGCGGTGGGTAGCACAAGAAATTATATTATTAAAATAAATTATAATATTATTTATTTATAGGAAAATGCCTCATCAGGTTGGCAACTTGGAATGGATGGCAATATTCTTGGTCACGAATTGGGAGAAGAGGGCACTTTACTAGGACAAGAGGCTTCCAATACTGCCATTAACTTTGGACACCTAGTCGCCCAGGAAGCGGTAAGTTAGAAATATTGTAATTTCATATATCATAATGGTAATAACAATTATTTAATATGTATTTTCAGGCAGCCAGTGCTGAACGTAAAACTCAATCTGCCAGCCAAACAACTAAGGTAATCATTTAGTTCATATTCATAGAATCATTTAATCACAAAGTTTTTAAATCTGTATATATAACATTTAAAATCCTTTTTTATTATTATTTTATGTACTTTTGCATATTTTAGAAATCCGTCTCCAAGAGGGAAATCGTAAGAGGCTCTGAAAATCCTGCGGTTACCTGTGCTTGCACCTGCTACAATGATGGATCTGTTGACAAAGCCGCAGAAAAGGTAGCGGAATCTGCCGGAAACGCAGCACATGATGTGGCCGGCGCTGCTGGAAGTGTGGCCTCGAGTGTGGCTTGTGCCGCTGGAACTGTGGCTCACGATGCTGCCGGCGCGGCCTCGAGTGTAGCTGGAAGTGCAGCGAATGCTGCTGGTAATGTTGCAAGTGCAGCGGGAAGCGTAGCTGGAAGTGCAGCAAATGCCGCTGGAACTGTTGCTCACGATGCTGCAAGCGCGGCCTCGAGTGTCGCAAATGCTGCTGGAAATGTGGCTGGAAGTGCAGCAAAAGCCGCTGGAAATGTGGCTGGAAGTGCAGCAAATGCAGCTGGAGATGTTGCAAATGCTGCTGGAAACGTTGCCGGTGATGTTGCAAAAGCAGCTGGAAATGTTGCTGGAAGCGCAGCAAATGCCGCTGGAAATGTTGCCGGAGACGCAGCAAATGCAGCTGGAAACGTTGCCGGAGATGTTGCAAATGCAGCTGGAAATATTGCACATGATGCCGGAAATGTAGCTGGAGACGTTGCAAATGCAGCAGGAAATGTTGCCGGTGATGTTGCAAATGCGGCTGGAAATGTTGCTGGAGATGTTGCAAAAGCAGCTGGAAATATTTTCCACTCCATATTTTAGAGTACTCCTCTATATTTTTACTCATTTAGGCCAATAAATGAACGAGCAATAAATAAAGCGGCATTTTGTATTATTTTAAGTCCTAGCTCTCTAGATAATTCCCCGTCATTATTTGTTTTGTCTTCTGGTTTTATTTTTGGTCACCTGTTATTAGGACCCTCTTGAGACTGTCGTTTATAAGATTATAAAATATTGACGATGTCGTAAGGAATAGCCAGAAATAAAGTCAAATAACTGATCAATCAGAATCAGAATGTTGCCGACAATCAGTGGTGAATCATTAACCACTCAAGAGTGATTTGTTTTTATTGGCGGCGTCAAAGAAGTCAGTAACTCCCACACAAGCCCACAGATAAGAATGGCCTATAAATGCAGTGTGGCTACTGGAAGTGATTCAGTAATTCATTGACTTTACGAAAAGCACTAACATGCAGTCTTCTACCATCCTAACCCTTTTTGCCATCGTCCTGGTGGCCCAAAGTTCCCAAGCTGGCACCCTTAACTTTGGATCCCTAATGGGGGATGTGTCCCAAGTAGCCGTCGCTGGGGAGAAGGTCATCCGCCAACTGGAAAACGCTGTGGCCAGCTCCCAATCGGACTTCGTCCAGCCAACCACTCTGAATATCCTTAGCGATATGGGAAACGCTCTGGGCGATCTGGCTGTGAGATCCTTGCTAGGCAATCTTAAGATTTAAGAAATATTTCCCAATATTTTAGAACGCAATCACAAGTTTGAGAGTGGAGAATGATTATATGCAACCCGAGGCCACCAACCTTTTGGGCGATGTTCTGGGTGGAGTTGGCACTGGACTTGGCGATTTGGCTGTAAGATATACTTCTAATCTATCCCTTAAAATTTAGCTTACTTCCAAGTTTTCGTAGAATGCCATTACCAGTCTCAGTGTTCAAATGAAGACCGGTCCCCAGGCTCGCAGTCTTTCGGTAAGTTTTAAGTAATGACTTAATTTAAAAAAGTATACTGTCTTGTATCTTGAATATGTTTGAATTAAAGTACTTTTAAAGCATATTTTATAGATAGAAAGAGTATATAGACTACTCAATAAAGAATTACAGGAATAAACTATTAAATGTGTTCTTCTTTTCAGTCTGATGGCGCTTCTATCATCGCCGAAGGAGGAGTAAGTTCATCTTTAAGTTTTATACTCTACATAAATAATACTATTTAAATCCCTATTTATTTTTAGGCCGTGAGTGCCAAGACAATTGCCGCTGCTGCCGATGCCGCTGCCCCCTATATAAAGCAGCTAAATGCTGGACTAGGCGATCTGGCCGTAAGTGGTTCTTAAAAACTGTTGCTAATCTGATGAGTAATGAATTTTGTGCCCCTCGCAGAATGCCATCACCAGCCTCTGAAGAACTTTCAAGCAGTTCAATTAACAAATAAATATTCAATCGCATAAAGAGCTTAGTGAGTGCTTTCTTTGTGTTCCAATTTGGGCAGAGTTCATCAACAAGTTGGGCCTCAATTAGCTGGGTTGTTTTGAAATCTAAGAACAGTAAACAAGGTCGGGTTCCAAATCGAATATGAGTGCATCTGCTTTTAGCTCGAGATCCCTCGATCCCCAAACGGGGGTTAGAATCAAGAATGGAAAAGGGGTCAAATGATACGTAGTGAATCGAAGTCCGGAACACGTGATTGCCAACAACATTAGGGGATCATATTTCCAAAAAAAACATGAAATTAAAATCCATCAGGAGAAGGAGGAAGCACCATGCACACATGCCGGTTTTTGAATAATTTTTATTATGACAAGTATGTGGCTTTTGTTCCTCGGAGCCTCGAGAACTAGGTCATCTCGAAGGGGAATGGAAATTATACGGGGTTTCAGGGTTACGGGGGAAAAGGTATGAGGGTCGTCATTCCACTCCGGAAGACATTCTCGGAGCTCGACGTCGTATTTCTTGTGTGTATTTCCCAAAGGCCCTCCATTAAGTCGCTTTATCGAGCGGCAAATTTCGATTCTTCCTCCTCCGCTTACACACACGATCTCCCCCACAAGAAGGAAAAGTCGTGCCAGCTCCAAGACCTGTAATTATGAAAATTAACAAACATTTTGGTAATTAATTTCGGCAACCCTTTGGTTTTGGTCGCCTCCTGGCTTTGTAGCGGCCATAATCCCGCATCAATTAAAATTCACTGGACGTAATAATCCCCACCCACTAAACATGACTAACTGAGGTGCGTGCGACTGCTAGATAAACATTATAATAGACGAAAATTGGGGACTGCTATTATGGGGGAACGTCCATTTTAAACACCCTTTAAAACTGTTTGATTGTAGGGTAATATTAAAAAACATTGTATTAATATTATCCATATTGTTATAATATAATATTTTAAATAGTTCCTTTAATAGACTTATAGACCATTATCTAAATACCCTGAAAGCCCTTTTCCAAATTCTGACATAATTAAATTCCCCTCCATCAAAGGGTATAATTATGATAATAGAAAACGTTTTCAACGATTTGCGACACTCTTTGTCCGTCAACGTTTGGGCCATTAATTGGCGGTTTGACAGCTGAAGACCTCAAAGCGGAATCCACGGATCGCAGTTACCATTTGTGTGGGTGTGATTCGGTAATTGAATCGCACAACTGGCTTCACTCCGATATATGGGTATGGGCATTTATATATATGGGATATATGCGATGGTTGGGGGACTGAGAACCGAGGGGGTCTGCTGGCAGGACGGCCAATTGTGCAAATCGAGTTGGCCCGCCAACCGGTTATGGCCTGTTTCTATGTTAGTGGTCAAGGTCTAAGGAGCAGCGGACTTTCGGACGGACTGCTCCTCTGAGGAGCGGCTATATGGTATTGGCATGAATGCTGCCAAAGCGGAATAAACAATAACAGCAGGCCCGGAGAAGAGGAGCTGCAGAAGGCCAGGCGAATATGAAACCACAACGAGCGGAAAACAGAACCAAAAGGAGTCACGAGAATTGCATAAACAATGTATGTACAAAGTCTGACAGAGTACGTACATAAATCGAGTTATATATAAAGCAGGGGGAGCGAGTCGGTTGAACGTTGTGAGGGTGTCTCAGGTTCTTTAAAAAATATATTTATTGGGTTCCTAACACTCTCAAAAAATACATTTAAACGGACGCTCTCTTGAGCGGACAAAACTTAAGTGCACAAAATAGTATTTAATACTTACGACTTATATAAATGAGTAGTAGAAAGTAGTAAGTACCAACAATGTCCCACATTTTTAGCTTGGAAACCTTTAGTTATTTGGAATTTTTTAGGAAAGAAATAAATACTAATGTTTAAATTTTTTTTAGTGACCAATTTTATACTAAAGCTTATACTATTGAATCCACATCTAAAATATTTTAACAATAACTGAGCACATTCCATCTCTAAGATGTAAATAAATTTCTGGGCGAGCCACCGGCAACCTTGAAATGATAATCCTCCCAAGATCAAGAGTGAACCACCCTGATTGTCGACGCAAGGGGCACGCACATGCATCATGCAACATGCAACAGCGGCGTGATTGCAATGCAGCAAAAAAAGCTGCAAATGCATCGAAGTGGCATCTAAACAGGCATATGTACGTGCCTCGTTAAAAAACTGCATTTACCCGAGGGTTTGCAATGGTGTTTGTGTGTCAAAAAGGGTTGCCAAACCACTTTTAGAGCCTTATGTACACAATATACAAAGGAGAAATCCCTATAATGAACATTTTTGCAGCCAGAGAACTGGTTTTCGATTACGTCGTTGCAGCCTTTGCTCCTCCTGCCCCTTTTTTATATTGTGCAGAGTGAGAGAAGCCAAAGGTTGTCTTATCGACACTTGACCAAAACGAAAAGTATAATCGAATCCCGGGTCTTCAAAGGAGATACGAATCTGGGATTTGGTTAACTATCGATGCGCGACCACGATCCAAAACAAAAGAAAACCCAAGTGCAGCATTAATCGCCACAATTTCAGCCTGTCAACTGTCACTCCCGAAAAATAAAACTTTCGGACCTTTGTCTGTAATTTGCGACACTTCACACGCACATCAGCAACAGCTTCATTAAAATTAATTAGTGCCTAGGCACACATAGAAACGGGCACACTAAGAAAAAGTTCTTGTTCGAAAAATACTAGATTTAAAAAAAGAGTTCCTAAAATTAAATACCATTTATATTATTCAAGTTAGTCATATATTACTCACAATTAAATGTAATTAAAAAATTTAATATATTTTTCACTAGATATAAAATATTTTGAATTACGCCCTAATAAAAAACCCCTTTAAAAAAGAATTCTAAAATCCATACAAAAATTTAATCCTTAAAAAATTAATAAAATAAATAAGAGCCTATTAACGTTTTACAATACAATTTAAATTAACCATAATGAAACTTTATAAGGGTGTTTATACAAAGTTATAATGTTATATAAATTTCAAATTAAATTTTACTAACAAATTAAAGCTTGGTAATTTTTTTCTAGTGTAAAAACACCTAAAACACATCTAGGACCAAAGACGGAAAGGGTGGGGGATTCGACATCATTAAGCTCGTATCAGTTTACAATGTTTTTCCTCGCCGCGGCAGCCCAAAAAATATGCACAAATTAAATTAAATGAAGTGAGTGTGAAAATGCTGCAGGTGGAAAAGGGGGCGGGGCGGGGGCTAGCCCAAATGGAAAGCCGCAAAGTGCAAACGTTAAACAACCGACGTGGCCTGGTCAAAAGGAAACACGCTCAAGTGATTTCCATGCCACCAACAGACCCCAGATATACGTACCCCACCCATGTACACGGTCACCTGTACTTTGTGGTACCCTCGTGTCTGCCTGTTGATGGTGAATCAAGATAAGCAAATTGTTGCCGAAAAATAGAGGCACAAAGGAAGCGATTTGGACGTTTTAATGATGATAGAGCATGACACAGAATAAATGAAAATGAAGTGTGGAAAAAATTCATTTAAATTGCGGGGTAAACAGAACCCGTCAGCAGAAGTAACAGTTAGTGAAAAGAGTTTTGGGCAAATGTTTGGAGGAGTGAGTAACTCTTGATTAATGACTGCCAGGATTATTTTGGTTTACTTCAGAGATAGCTCCAATGACAGGCACTTCTCTGCTTACCGGTAAACTGAATAATTCCGCCAGGAAGCAAATCAACAAGGTGGATCTGTTGATTCTTTTTAATGAAATTAGCATACCAGGGGGTTCTTGAAGAACCTTTAAAAAAGGAAGCAAAGCTTCAATGGGTGAAAACATTTACCACTACTCACTGCCTTTATAATTAATACTATGATTATTAATCAAGGTATTACATTTTTGTGATATATGTATAATATTTATTTGAAATTTTCTGTATAACTTTGAGTAAAGCATTTGGGTACCAAACAGAAAGGAATGCCATAAAACGATCCCGAAATTGAGCAAATGGGCACCGCATCCTCTACACATGTCTTCACACAATTTAAACAGACACATGCCTCTGCAAGCTGCTCCTGATGTTTGCCATAAACAAAAGTTTCGATAATTATGATAATTCTGTTTTATGCTCCGTTTCCCCCAACTTCACCAGTCCCATCCCTCAGCTTTTCTTGGTCCGTCTGCCTGTCAAATTGTCGTTGTCATAAAAATATATGTCCAAAAAATATGAGTAAACGTTAAGAGTGTGCAAATGGAAGTATACGAATACATATTTATTACGCTAAAAAATTTATTTAAAATAGTTTTATAAACAATTTTCTATATTAAGTGATGACTGTCATTAATACGTTTTTCATAAATTTACTATTGCCTACTTTTAGACACCTTGATGCATATTTTGAAACCTCTTAATTCTATGAATTTTGCTAGGACAAATTTCACAGGACATTTCTTTATTTTTTTTTTTATTTCAGTGCACCTCTCCTCACAATCATATACACAAATATATGTATTTACTATGTCGTGAATGCATCTTTCCTGCCTTTTTGTGGTCGCTCAACCTGTTTCACCTGAGCGAGCTTCCCCGAAACCCCGAAAATACAAAAGCCCTGATGAGTGGACAGTGGGTAGGGTTCATTATCATCATGGTTATTAAAATTATAATTTGGTGTCTGCTTTTTTGGGGTTTCCTTTTTTGTGGCCTTCCAAAAGGAGGATAACAAGAACAAGTGCAGTAAGCACTGGTTAAAACTGATTTAAATTATAATTTTCTGTTCTTTTCGTCGGGAGTCAGGGCTTCCTGTTAGCCTGCTCTTCATAAGTGTTTTTAACCCCCTCTTGGGACCCTTCTAAGCAGCGATTCTTAATGGGCAGCGAGGCGTCTCAAGGTCTTCTCTGTCAACTGATAAAGAGATAATGTTGCAAAAAACGCAGAGAAGAAATTATATGGGGAAGGGGCACAAAAAGTGAAGTAGCAACTGTCTGACTGACACACACATCCAGAAAAATATAGCCATGATATCATCGAAGAAACAGAAACAGAAAACAGCGAAGACGACTGAAGCCAGGCAAACCGAAATAAACCGCAGAAAAGAAAATTGGATGGCCAGGGAAGCTAAGGGAATAAAGGGGTAGTACACTAAAAAAAGGAAAAGTTGATACTTTTAAAAGAATTCATTTAGTAAATAATTTTATATATTTGTTTATATATTATTTTTACAAGGAAGATTATGCAATACCTTTTTTTTAAATTTCATTGCATACTTCTAGACATATATATAAACAGTTTCAAAAACGTAAAGATTTCTGTAAGTTACTTATGCCTTGCCTAAAATATATTATATATTATATATGAATTTTAAAAATATAGCTTTTTAATACACATTTCTCTTTTTAGAATTTATTTTCTAGATACATTTTATTTCAAGTGTACATACTCCAACTGACATGCGAAAGAGACAGCAGAAGACTCACTTCTATCCCCACTCTTCGCACACAGACACGCCAGCAAGTTCAAGTTTGCGAGGCAGGATCCCATTCAAGGCCCCAACCAGCAGACTGCCAGCAAGAGGAAGAACAATGGGTGAGGGGTATTGGAAAAAAAATCGCAAACAAGTTTCGCTTTTATTTAGTGCCCAACAACAGCGCCAACTTGCAGATTCCCCCTCACACAAACGCAGAATTCCACATACGCGCCTTATATAGCGAGGGAACTGGCTATGTACCCAACTTTGTACCGAACTTTGACGATCCGATGCGAACGAATGTTCCAGCTTTACGTGCCGCAGCATAAAGATGGAACAGGCAGCTGAAGCAGGAACAGATAGGTTCAAAATAATAGTCCCTTACAAATATTACTTGCGAAGCTGTTGTATGTGTGTATGCAAAAGTCTAAGCTTCTTATTTGAAGTTGGTCACACTTTAAATAAGATATGTCATGTAATATAATAATAATATGTAATAAGATAAAGCCATAACGAAGGATGAACGTTTTTTTACAAATAAAAGATATTAACGAAAAAGATCACGATTCCTATTTACTCTTGTTTACTTTTTAATAACATGGATTACGCTCTTTGGTGTAATAAACCAATCCTTTCTTATATACTTGGTAACACTCAAATTGAGACATCTCCTTCAACCCGTATTTAATATACAAATTTTTTGTATTTTAGATATTTTATATTAAACTTTTAAAAACAAAATTAGATTTAACTAGATTTTAGCAATACCTTGCACTATTACTTTAGCCAGAGTTGTAGAATCTGCAGCCAAAAGCGAAGGCGATCGCACTTAATGCTCCACTGATTGCACAACGATCGTTGAAAGGGAGAATGCGATAGAGGGAACCGGAGGATTTCAGGGGTACTCCATGGGTATTTTCAGGGGCGGAGCAAAGATCAGGGGAGCTGTGGGAAAAAAGGGGGCTGAGCAGTAGACACAATTGTTGCCGCAGTCGGTGTCAGTAGGTAGACCCCATCATACACATAGTAGGGAAGACTATTTGGTATGTGTGCGCCATGTGCATCTATGTGTGTCACAAGGAGCAGAAATTAAAGTAAGGCAGGAGGTTTCTCGGACTGCTGGCATGTGCAGATAGAACAGTCTTTTCCCGACCCACTCCACTTTGCTCTTTTTTAAGCCACCACACAATGGGCATTTAATTATTTAACCCTTCTGCAACTCCCCGCGGTGGCAGACAGCTCATCGGATGCAACATTGTTGCAATCCGGTTGAGATAGTGTAAAATACTAGGTACCCATGAAAACGATAACCTTTTGGATCCTAAGGAAACTGATTCCATAGATACAAGATACATTATTGTATTTAAGGTATTCGAAACCTTATGATGATAATAATGATAACATACTATACATGCGCTACAGTTAATATAATTTCTTTAGATGTTTTTAAAATATATTATATATTTTCACGAAATACTATAATACTCCTTACAGCAAACCCAAAATCCCCTCCTAAATACCCGAATACCTATTGTAATGAAAAGTGATTTCTCATCCAGGATGAATCTCCAGCTGCCGGCTGATTAATCGCGGATCGTGATGGGGCTATCGGCTCGAGATCACGTTCCGACTCCAGCTGAGATGGGATCCTCCTTCCTCCTTTGCGAGTGTGTTGGTTAAAAATAGTACCGCCGAGTATTTAGATCTTAAGTCGCAGATATATGGTATATATGCCCGGTGGGCGGTGTGGGGTCGTCACCAACTGATGAACTGCAATATGGGAATGGAATCCTCGACGGTCGCTAATTGGGGCCCTCTCAACCCCTCTCAACCATCTCCTCCGACATTCTCAAATGATTTATTCCAAATATTTACACTTGTTCTGGATCTCTGGCCTTATAAATCCCAGCCAGCAAATGTTTTGTCACGCGATCCGATCCCCCAGTCGTGTTTGTGTTCCTCTAAGCATGTGGCTCCATTTCATCGTGACACAATGTCCATGCCCCAAAGTGTCAAGTTCTGGCTAAGCTCAGTGCGGTTCAGCGATGGCCATAAATAACGAAATGGTTTCGAAAACAACTCGAGAGGAACTACAAACATACTGAGAAAATTTATAAAAATATGATATAATACGCGCTTTTTCAAAGAAACATGGGATAGAAATCTTACAATTATTACCAACTTGTTTATCCTTATAAAACAAAAACATATATTTATAAATAATTATTTTAATTACTTCCATTTTTTCTCCGCCTGTATGAAAGGCAATTCTCTTGAAGAAGAATCAAACTGTTTGTTTTTCGACCCCGGATCGAAGTGAACAATAAAGTTTTTATGTATTTGAAGGAGGGATCCCAATTTCAGAGTTCGACTGCCGGGAAGATAACCAAAGGACCTCGATCCCCAACTGTGACCTTCAATAAATCAAAGGTCCGCATAAATCCCAAGTTAAACTTATGGCCTCAGTTTTTTTAGTGCTGACAGTGGCCACCTTTAACCCTTCTCCAACCCCGCACTAATTATGCCGCGAGTCAGGGCAAAAAATACAACCCAAAATATACAAATACATTTTTGAAAAACGACTTCTTTCTTGGGCAGCACAAAGACTTCCCTTGATGAACGACACTCTGGGGAACATTTTGTCCAATCCCCGCCCACAAACAAATTGCTTACAGGGCAAAATGCAAATCAAAATGACAAAAGCAATTAAATTTAACCCATTTCCAATGCGAAAAAATGTCTCACTTTTTGTGGTTATTTCATGTGGAAAATGTACTGCATCACGACCAGAGGGTTCAGGTTGCAGGAAAAAAAGCAGAGGAAAAACTAGAAAAAAGAATAAGGAAAAGGGCTCTTTTAATTATTTGGCGCCTGCATGTGTCTCAATTTAAATTAGCTGCCGGCCTGTTTTTCCTACGGCTTCCAAGGAAATTAAAATTCAATTTAAAAATGCCACGAAAAACAGCAGGCAAAAAATGTGGAAAAGCTGGAGAAAAAATCGTACAACAAAAGTGGGCTAATTTTGTTATGGTCCCTCAGGGGGGTTGGTTCCAAAGGTCCAAGACGAGTTCAAAGGGTTGCCCTTTGGAAATTAGTTTTAGAATTTATGGTGCCTCAAAGAGGCAGGGGGAATCTCTTTAGCGCGCCTTTCAATTGCCATAAATATGATTTATGATTGGCGCATTTAATAGGGATAATTTTCATTATTTCTGCCACTGGAAACAGCATCCCATTCGGTTCACACCCGCCCCAATTAACGCACAATTGCAGGAGGCTGTACCGCCGGTTGTACCCCTTTTTCCCCCTCGATATTTTCTGGATCCCGGAGTTGCAGCCCCTTCGTGGGGCAACTATTCATCAGTCATGCAATCGCCAGAGAATCCACTGCGATCCTCAATGACATCGAAATGTGCGGTCGGCATGCCGGGAACTTCGCGGCAGACAAGATGAGGATGGAGGCTGGAGGATGGCCCCCGCCAGAAAACCTTGAAAGCGACAGCCAGAGGGCTGGTTTCTCCGCCTCCCAACTCCCGCCTCCCATCTTCCAGCTCCCCACTCCCCCAAATCTTCCAGAGCTCCGAGTTTCCTTTGGTCGCGGGATCAGCACAAAGGCGGCGTGCAAAGTAAACAGCGAATCAGCGCACAGTGTCTCAAAACACAGCAAAAAAGTATGTCTATTTATATAGAACTGTATCTTAATATTAAAGATTCACCACCAAATCAAAAGCAGTTTAACAATCACTTTCAAAATTGCTATAAATATATTTTTAATATTTTTAAATTGATACGCAACACATTTTAATTATGAAGAACATAACATCATTTTAATAAAATAAAATGTGGGTACTTAACTTTAAAAATAAATTTAAATTTATTTAAATTTAAATTAAAATTTATTTAAGATCTAGTAAATAATAAATAAATTGAAAAACACAATTAATTTGACAACAAAAGTATTTTTTATTATTATAATTCTTCTTTTATACGGTTATTTTTATTCCCAATTTTTTTTGTACATCAAAGTTTTATAACCCGAACCCACTGTACCTTGTATTGGGAGTTCGGGATGCCTTGGCACGACGCCTGGCCAGAACAAACATTGTTAGCACTAAATGTCGTCGTTGTCCTCCCCTGGGCCCCTTAACCCTTATCCTGCCCCTGTCCATCCGCTGGAGCAATATTTACACGCGGTGCACGAAGTTGCAATGAATGTTGCTGTTGCTGGTTGGCTGTTGCTGGTGTCGACAGATACGCCAAGGCATTAAAGTATAAAAATAAGAACGTCTTCCTGCCCAAGCCCCCCGATCCGCCCCCTTTTCAGGCCTTTTCATCTCCTTCGTGGGAGCGAGCCGCACTTGAAATTGCATTTTCTCGGTTCTGGCCTTGAAAATACCTCCGCCGCAGACTCACCAACTTACCAACTTACCAACTCACTTGGCCCGAAGTCAGCAGGAACAAATGGCCAAATGAACGAAAACGAAACGAGTAAAACCAAATTCTTGGCCACAAGTAAAAGTTCTTAACCCAAGGAAATCCTTTTAATGTTTTAATAATTGAAAAATTATCATAAAATATTTGTAAGATTTTGTTAAATTAAATGCCTAACCTTATTCATTGTAATATTTGTAAGTCAATTCAATATAATAATTATATAATTACCTTAAAAACCTTTCTGGGGTTAAGCAAAAATATCCAGTCCCATATAAGAGGCGCAAATGTTTTCATTTTATGTCCTCGCCTGCCAAGACTCGACACAACCACTCAAAATTTAAGATGATGGAAGATGGAGAACATCCCGATTCTCCCTTTCCGGGCATAAATTTCAAGTGTGCAATTTCTCTAATGTCGAACTGCCAAAGATCTCAGAAACCGAACGCTACAGACTCTCGAAAGGTGCCCAACTAACCACTGACCCACTCGAAGAAGGGAAACACAGGAACCCCTTCGCCAGAAGTTGAGGAATGGCCAGGAGGCGAAACCAAAACACGGACACAGGCCTTTGAATGATGCACTCAGGCAAATAACTAACCTGTATTTAATAACAAAGGTTTCTCTAGAAATAATATTATTAAAACATATTATATCATATCATATGTTCTTGCTAGAAGTACTATTATAATAAAATATCATATAAAATATTTTAAATATCCTAAATTACATTTAAGTACAATACATACTTATTGTATATTTTTGTTTATGAACTCCGTATTTATTGATGGAAGTATCTGAAAGTTAAAGAACTAACAAAGTTCTTATGTTTATGTGGATTTCCTAAATTTTAATCAAAGTTCTAGTACTCGAAATGTAATTTTCCGAGTGTGATCTGAATTCTGAAGAGTGTGTTTCTGTTGCTGGTTTTGGTTTTGGCTTTGGCCAGCCCAGGGTCCCTGGATCGCCTGCATTTTTGGTCATGGCCTTTTGGCACTGCTGCCCTGACACTGCTGCACATTAATTATTGTTTATGTCCGGCCAGACAATGCAACATGGACCGACTGGCCTGGCGGCCGTGTCAAGTTCAAGGGTTCATTAAAAAGGCCCAGACAATGGCTTTCTGGATCTGCCCACGCCGGCAGAAAGCTAAAAAAACAAAAATGAAGCAAGGAAGACCCTTCTCTTCGTGGCGGAGGCGAATGCAAAAACCCTGCACCGGATGCACCAGAGATAAATTTCAGATACAGGCCCTGGCTTTATGTGTTTTCTAACGATTTTCAGGTAGGTGCAGCTGGTTCTGGGGATCTGGTTTTGGGAATGGAGAGCTCTGCTGCGGGCACTCCGTAATCTCAATTGTCGGCTTTGCATTGCTCGGCGATACGTGTGACCCTAATCCGCATTGACATGTCGCTCAAATTAGATAATAAAGTTGTCCCCGCCTTGTGGGCTTGTCTTTGGAACTCCGCAGCCCCCAACTCCCCTCTCAATCGTCACAATCACGGGGTCTGGGTCGGGGTCTCTGGCTCTATAGAGCCGTATACTTCGAGGAGATTGTCAGACGTGGCGGCTGCTCCTATGACAACAATGAGCCAACGACCCAAGCCACGAACCACCTCACTAACGCTGTAAAGTACACTCTGAGAAAACCAGAGAAGTATGTGCTATCACATAAAATGCAATACAAACTTAAGAATACATTTTTGTATATCTCTTATGGAAAATATGAAGTTGTTTACTATATACCTACAATTTTAGGATACTATTAGATAAAATAATATTTTGAGTAATATCAAAATGGTTAAAAAAATTGGAAATCTTCTACACAAGAAATGTATCTATAAGTAATAAAATAAAATACTTTTAGTTAAATTAAATTAGATAAATTACTTTTTACAGTTCTAATAGCCCGAAATTCAAACTTTAAAAATATTTAAGATTTATTTTTCTCTACTTTTTAAATATATACAATAAAGTAAGTCAATTATTTTTGTATAGTATGTTTTACTTATTGCTTGCGTGTTTTCTGAGTGCATCGAGCCGAGCCCAGTCGAGCCGTTTTTAATCCAATTAAAGTATGGATTTATGAACTACTCGTCTGTGACTGCGACTGTTGCAGGGAAGGTGAACCCTTTTTATGGCCAGTGCGTGCCTCTTCTCCCGGAGAAATTGCTGGAGAAAGGGAGAATCGGGGAAACGCAGAGAGAAGAGTGATATTTTAATGGCTCCAACGAGCTGCAAATTATCATCCAACTTTCCTTGTCGCGCTGCAATTGCAATCGCAGGCGCATTTTCAAGTGCACTCCACTGGATGACAAAACGGTGCGAAAGGTGAAATCCAAAGGGCAGAAATGCAGAAATGCAGAAAAGCGAAGTTACCGACAAACCGCAGGAGACAGAAATAATTATACATTTTAACTCAATAAGGTAGAAGCAGATGACACAAAATGTAGCAGAAAAGTAATGAGAACTACGTGAGATATTACAATTTTTGTGGGGAAAACAAAATTATGGAAGTCTATAAATACCTATAATATTTTAAAATGTTATATATTTTTTAAAGGATTTAAAACCAAATTGATTATTAAAAAGAATACTATGAGATGTATAAAAAATAAAAATGTGTCTTAAATACCCTACCTTAACTTTTCCTTTTGAAGACCTTAAATACTGTTTCATAAAAGTGAAGTTTGAACATCAATTAACATATCCATTCTGCAGCTGAAAGAACCTCTTCTTCGCCAGTTCATTCATGAAGCGTTACCCTTTCTATGGAACCCTATAGGGTTAAGCCCCGCCAGCACTTTTGCACAAAAGAAAGCCTGAAGAAGAATTATCATAGTAATCTTGATAAGTAAACGCATACACATGAAAGGCAGTGAATGCACGTATGTGTGTATGCGTAATTAGCATGCACGCAAATAAATTGTTAGCAGTTGCGGGTTAAGCACCATGGGCGTAGGGCCAAAGGGGGTCCGAAGGGGTCTGCCGCTCGATTTAACGAGCTGCGACTGCGACGGAGAAGGAAAAACGGAGACAGGGACAGAAGACAGAGGCTTTCATCAACGCGTCAGTGGTGTTCTTAAGCCCCCTGACCAACCCCCTTTGCACTGGAAACAAAATAATATTAAATGTGGGGTGTTGCAAATTTATAAAAGTTATTTTAAAAAAATAATCGTATATCTTTTTTTAAATTTAGACATGAAGTAAAAGAAATATATTAATTGTAGAAGACACAATAACGCATTTAAACAAAATATTATAAAATAAGTAACCCCTAAAACTATGCAATTCTTTTTTCAGATCAGAAAACTACAAAATACTTACTAGTTAATATTTTTTTGTTCTTCTTTCACAAATTATTTTTTTCAGTTTACCCCAAGGGGCAGCCTCCTTTGCCCTCCACACCCCTTCCTTAACCCCCTGAGACCCACCACACGCATTTGAAGAATTATGAGGCGGCGGCAACGCACATTTCGCTGAAGGAGCCGCAACAGCTACAAATCTTCCCCTAAGCCCCTCTTCCCCCGCCCCTTTCTTCGCTTTTCCGCCGCCCCCTTTTCCCCCGCTTGGGCCTCTTTTCTCTAACCAGACGTGGTGCATGCAACGTAGCGTTTCAATTTATGCGAAGTGATTCGTCATGCGGTTAACTTTAGAATCCGCACAACCAAAGACCCATGCATTCTTCAAGTACAGTAAGGACTCGAAATATAAAGAAAATATATATAGAAAAAAGATATTTGATAAGGTTTGATGTTGTGCTAAAATTTTTAAAAAATATTTAGTAAGAACATATTTACATTATCACGCTGTCATTATGTACAAAACTTTAAAGATGTTTGCATAACATAATATCTTTATCTATACAATAGTTATTTACCATTAACACCTTATAAAGACAATTGCCTATCATAAAGATTTAAGGTGTGAAACTACAAGTTTTTGAAATACGGATTGTTAAGACATTAGAGAATTATTTTTTAACACAATTTTCTTAGATTATGTAAAAAAGTCGCATAAAATTAAGAAGAAACTGAAACCAGCAATAGCGTTGTCGAAATTTTTTTTTAAAGCATCCTACAAAAAATTATATTACCTAAGGTCTAAGCGTAGATTAAGATAAAAAGCGAAATATTTGTTTAAAACATTTTAATTATATAGGTATCACCATTATAAAAATACTTTATTCACTTTCGATTTTGCTAACTATTTAGCGATGCCCCACTGTTTTGTGGGGAGTCGTGTGGGTTGGCATGAGTGTTCGAGTGTCTGAGTGCCCGACCGTATGGTTATAGTACGGGTGTGGGTATGGGTGGTGGTGTACGACGATGATGATGGTGTGGTGCAAGTGGTGCTGTTTCTGTTTCTGATATTTGTGCTGGTGGTGCCGATGTTGCCTAGGCCCTCAGCCTCGTCCGCAGGGCATTTGCATATGACTTGGGAGCCACAAGCAGAGAAAGGGAATCCGCCAGGGGACTCGGGGGGCCTTGAAACCTAGACGGCGACAAAGCCATCCTCAAGTTTAAGGCTACGGGTGGTGGTGCAGGGCTGGTGGGTTGGGCTAGGAGGCGGTGGTGCTACACTCCACAGCAAACGACTCAATTGGCGGCGTTGACACTGCCATTTGTTTCACTTTTCATGCCTTTTGTTTGGGCTGCCTTCTCTTTTGGCTTATCGTTTGCTTTGTTAGCTGGTAAAATACCTCCCTTTTCCCTCCAATTTTCCTGCAATTGTTTGCAACTGCATTCGCCATGGATTTGGTTTGGCCATGAAAAAGTTTAAACACCTCGCCAGCCAGGGAAATGTGTGTGCCCCCTCCTATCGGACTCTCCTATTATTAGCTAATAGCCGAACGAGTCGGTTGCCAACTGATTAGCCATTGACGACCACGCCCTGTTCCACCCATGTGTGCACAAGGCAAAATATTCTGAAATTTCTACAAATATTTTTTATTCACTGAAGCCATGTGAATCTTTTTCATTTTAAATAATTCATTTTAAATTTTTCCATCATTATTTAATAATTTAAAAATTCTGAAAATAGGGTTCTGATTTTTGATTGTGAAATGATTCTTAATATTTAGTTATATATAAACGTTAGATTTAACATATACTCCATATTTTAAAATGCAATGCTTTTAAAATGCTACTCTATGCTTTGTAAATGATTTACATGCTAATGAGCTTTTGTCTGCCTAGAATCGAACAGCGAATTCTTTAGATTCCCTAGTAAATATTTCAAAAAGTTATAATTTCTTTGAACAAAATTGTATAAAACAATAACAGCAATTAAACAGAATAACATTGTCTAAATGTAAGCGACTTAGTAAAAGATACAAATTAATTCTTATGTGTAAGTACTTTTCCCATAATTTTTTCCACATGTAGGCTCTCATATCCAACCGATCGGCCCATCAATTCCCCAGGCGTTGACACCAAACAATTTGTCAGAAGATAATTTGTTGTTGCAGCTGGCTATATGGATGGTAACCCTTCCTTTTTGCCCATAGTGATAAGCGGCTAACGAAGTGGCCATTGTTTGCGTTTGGGCCCAGTTGCAGTCCCAGCCCCGCCCACTTTTGCTCATTTACTGAATGCGGCTAACAGATTGTGGGCCATTCAACCCACTTGATATTGGCTCGTTAGCCAATTTGCAGCAGATTCGTTGCAGCGTTTTGGGGGCCAGTTGCACTCGCATTCGCACAAAAGCCATGCTAATGAATTCCGATTTTCTACAGAACTTTGCCCCCTTGGAAATGTGAACACATCGTTTTCCAGGAAAAACCAATGAGCTGGACACAGCATTCACAAATTAATGACAGCCAATTGACTTTGTGGTCGGAATGCTAAAGGGTTGGCAGATGAATTGATAGATGGAAATTGGAAAACCTAAACAATGGCACAAGTTAAATATTAGAAACTAAGGCGATATGGGTAAGAATGTAATACAGTATATAAATGTATTTTTTGAAATTCAGAATTCAGCAAATAAGATCGTTAAAATACTAATCTTCCATAAATAAAAAAAAACCATATCTACATTTTGAACCGTTGCGAATCAGAAGAAATAACTTCCAGGAAAACTTTTGTGACTCGCTTCGTTTTTTATACATGACAGCTTGACCCCTCCTTTTTCCATAGTCACATTTTTGGGGCACGCAAATTTAGGTTTTTTATAGGCGGCACTTTGATTGCTTTAAGCACACGAAATCTATGGTCGTAGAAAATTAATAGATTCATAAAAACGGGACCGAACGCACCAAAAATAAAGATTTCCGATATGTGCGTAGAGAAGATTGTGGACTTTCGAGGGGAGTGGAGAGAAAAGGGAAGCTGATCTTGAGCTCGGTCCATTTTAATTTGTTAATTTACCACAATGTCTGCTTTTTCTGATCTTTTTTGTGTAAGCTCTGTGGATTGTCTAATTTCGAGTAGCCAGATGTTTTTAAGGGCTCCAGAGTAGGGAGACAGTTTCTCAAGGTTCCATTTTCAGGGGCGTAGCAATAAAAGATCAAGGAAAGGTGATAAATATCACAAAAAAAATAAATCTTCTGATAACGCAGCAAGCTTTGTCTTCGTAAAATGTACTATTGTTTTAGTTCTTAAGAAATACATAAGTTCTTGAATCCATTTTTATATCTTTAGACATTTTGTTCTGATTTTAAGCTTATTAAGTTTTTACTTTTTTTATTTTTAGTTTGTTATTTCTTTACAAAAGAGTATACCCTATTCTTGAACACTTTTTTCCCCACCTCCATGGCTGTTTAGCATGTGAATGATTTATGCCCCGAAATTTTGCCTTCCTCCATTTGTGGCTCCTCAACTCGACTCCTATCCAATCCAATACAAACCAATCCGCATGGCAAATGCGTAGTTACGCACGCTGACAGACTTCCAGACTTCAGTTTCCCCCAAAACGAGCACAGTCTCCTACGAGAGCCAGTCCCCCACACACTTGGCCCCCAATTAAATAGCAACAATTTGGTTTTCATTCTATAATGAAATAGACGGAGCCTCTGAAATGGGCGGTTCCTGGAACTTGAGCGGATGTGTTGATTTATGGGATTCTTTTCTTCGGTGGGGGGCTACAGCATTACGTAAGTCCACAATTGAGGCAATTCCATCATGGGACTTTGAAAGGGGTAATTGGAATCCTGTGGGAAAGATTTCCCAAAAGTAGTTGGGCCATGCGTAAGTAAAGAATTCGAAGAATTCATTAAATTCATAATAATAACTGAGTATTTTGTTTAATATATTCCAAGGGATGAACAAATAGTTGTATATATTTTGTATAAAATAAATAACATACACATTCTTCTGTGTTGTAGCTCACACAATAAATGTTACCCAGGATTCATTACATTTTTTTAAATATCCACACTTTTTTCCGTGCACCGATGACGGTCATGGTCTAATTGCACCCAAAAGGGTTAAGCAGACATGCAAAATTTGATCAAAATGCAAAATGGCAGGGGCGTGGAGTCTAAAGGGTAAAGGGGGCAACTTCGGACCAGCGAGGCGCATTAATCCAATTCCAATTGTGACATTTCCCCCACAAGAGCGCCAGCGGATGTAACGGTCCGCAAGCAAATGACAAAAAAAATCGCATGACGTGATGTTCGTGGAAAGTGCAACAAAGGTCCAACTCCCCATTTCTCCTCCCCAACCCCTTGATTTTTTCGCCCATCTAGACCATTTTTTTGCCACAACAAAATTGCATTACAATGGAGGCGGGCTTAAAAGCAGGTTGCCAAAACTGAGTCAACTGTAGTTTTGTACCCAGTATTTACTCATATGAAAAGGTATACTGCATTCCAGAAGATCTAGTCAGTTGGCAAAAATAACTTATCTTAACTGAGAAATTCCTAAAATAAACATGTAAATCTTACTGAGAGATTGTCTTTATCTTTTAAGAACATTGAAACTGTTTTACGCATGCCAATGAGCTTTTGTCTGCCTAGCAACAAGACGCGAATTCTTGAGATTTCCCAGTAAAAGTAAATAAATTCTATAAAACAACACCTTGATTAAAGGGAATCACATAGTCCGAAAATCTATATTCTACACCGACTTGTTGCAAGTTGGGCTGTCAAATAATTGGGAGGGGGAGGAAATCGGGAGGTGTGGTCTGGTGCCATGTAATTAACCTGCTAAACCGCTGTGACGCCAGCTGCCCTGATATTCATGTCGCAGACTGCACATATACACTATACACAGACCGAAAAAGAGAGATTGGGATGCAGAACTCTGGCGGCCCTAGCAAAATTTTAAATTGCCATAATAAATGACCAAAAATAAATAAATGAAATTTTAAGCAGAAGTGTGGGTGCCGAAAGGGAAGACTGGGGTTTTCCCGATGGGAGGAGCTCCAACATTTTGTGGAGCTCTTTCTGTATACACATGCCATTTTCCTGTGTATTTGGGGGTTGCTTCCGGGAGAGTGTTTTTGTATTTGTATTTGCAGCCAGAACTTTCGTTTTCATTTGCAAAAAGCGAGAAAAAATAACAAAAACGGAAAAACAAAGGGAAAATCAGCCAAGCGAATGACGTGGCACAGAACATATTTCGTTTGCTGAAAAAGGGAAAGAAGATTCCGAATTCTAAAATAAAATTCCTATAGATAAAGACGGATAAAAAAAATTTTAAAAAGTTAAAAATACATACAATCTATTTGGTATATTTCATAGGTGAAAAAGTTGTTTTTAAATAAATTTGCACGATACAACACAGATACACTTTAATAGTTACCATAAAAAAAAACACAACTTTGTCTGAACTTCAAACTGAAAACAAGATATACGATCTTTTTTATAACGCAATAAGTCATTTTTAGTTGGAATTTTATTTCCTCTAAATTAGTATAGGATAATAATAAAATAGTTGAGCTTACAACATCATTTAAAAAAATTTATCGAGCTAACACCTTGAACACATTCTAAGGTCACAAATTTTCGGTTCTTTTATATGTATGGATTGTAATTTTTTCATGCTTCTCTTTCATCTTTCTCTATTTTATGTCCAAAAATGTTAATGTTCTTAACTCTATTAAGTCGTGTAAGAGTCTTATGTCAAAGCAAACATGAATTTGTTGCAACCCGCCCTTTCAGAGACCCCTGCCCACTATTCAACACCCCGTAACCCCAAGAATTTTTATGAGTCACTCGGACGACCGCAGAAATAAATACGAGCATAAATATGAGCATAAGTATGTTGCCCCAAAGATGAAATCTACGCAACAAAATATCAAAATCGCCAAACAAAGTGCGCAGTAAAAATAAACAGAACGAGGCGATATAAAAAGCCGATAAAGCAAAAGATCCCCACCAGAAGTTTCTATTTTCAAAGTCCACCGAGGGAAAAGATTAAATCTATGTCTTATAACAAGATTTTCAAAATTATATAAATATCAGATGTTTCAGATATTAACAATGTTTAATTTTGAATATATAATTTTCTTGGGAAGCTTTTACATTACCTTTTTTCTATTTTCTTAGCCCATATGGGAAAGACCCTTAACCATAAAAGGTAGAATTTATTACTATATATTATTATTATAAAACTGTAATCTTAAACAAAAAACGTTAAAATAATTTTAATGTATGACAAGTTATTCCAAATATATATATTTAAAACAAGCAATATAATATCAGTTTCATGTTGGCTATTATTATATAGGATTTCATTATGACCCTTATTTTTCTTGTATTATTATATTTGGATGTGGAAAAATCCCAATATGAAACACCTTGTGCCTTCCACTTTCCTTCTCCCACTTTTACTCTCCTCTTTTTCCTCGCCCACTCACTCTTTTTATGCCACCTCACTCCAGTTTTACCCACACATAGAAACGCGACCTCGGTTAAGGAAGAGAATGTTCTCAAACTTCGACAAAACTCCGCAGAAAAAGAAAGGAAAGTGGGTGGGGTGAAATGGGTGGACAAGTGAGAACCGAGCGAAGCCAAATAAATGCGATGAAAAGGAAACCCAAGAGGCGGAAAACAACGCAAAAGCCAGCCTAGGAAAATGGAAAAATGTTTCATGTGCAAATATACATACACTCACACAGGCGAAACATAACCACACACTTACAGTTGTGGCAAAATAATATAGTCTACAAAGATACAAATTATAAAAAATTTAGAATTAGTATCATCATGTTGGGTAAAAAAATTCGTTAAGCTACTTAGCATTAAAATATTTTTAAGAACTAATATAAAAACAAAGTCTTATGAAAACAATGGGATTTAGATTTTTGTCAACTAATATACATAGCTATGATCTTATGACCATTTTAGTGGATCCTTATAGTTTTAGAAGCAGACGCGCCAAAAAGTAGGCTATGCATTTTGTAGTTGCAAATCCATTAAAATTACCTTTTAAAGGACTTATAAAAAAAACTCTATGTAACATTTTTTTAAGTTAACTGATGCTTAGCATTCTAGAATTACTATTATTTCGACCGCCACTGTATTCCAGAAATCTCCACTCACACAAATACGACTCCAAAAGGAGCGCGGAGGGGAAAGAGGGAGGACGTACTGACGTAATGCGGCAAATGCTGCGCCAAACTCCATTTATCTCTGTCCCTCTCCCACTCTCCAGTTGCACACATAAAACCGCCCGCCCCCACCCACTCTCCCGTCCTCTCTTTCGCTCCACTTCGACTTCATTCGTGGTCGCCAACAACAATTTTTCAAGGTTTCAAGGCCCCAGTAGCATAGAAAATTCACGATCAAGAACATGGAAAGTTGTGCTCGCCCCACTCTCCGAACACTCTCTCCACCGCTCTCTTTGGAGTTTTTGGAGTCGAGAGAGCGACACGCGCAAAAATCTTCGCCGGAGGGGAAGGAGCGGGGGTGCCTTTGGTGGTGCTTTTGTACGGAGGTTGCGCAGAGAGAGCCGGAGAGAGAGAGGGAAAGGAGTGGGACAAAAAAGGAGTGGGGATGTGTGCGAGAAAGAGGCAGCTAATGGAGTTTGACTTGGCAGGTTCTCTTTCTCCTTCACTCCCACAGCCAACCTACCTTTTATTGTTGCCCCCTTCCAGAAGAATGGGAAAGTGAGGGAGTAGAATGGGAGTGAGAGTGGGCGTGGGAGGGAAACTCCCCAGTCCCACAGCGGAGTTTCCAGGGTTTCCAGGATTTTGAGGTTTATTTATGGCCCACGGCTTTTTGGCCAGCATTTTGATACCACGTGTTTGGTTGGAGTTGGCAGAAAAACAAGGAGTTTGGGCCAACAGGAAAACATTGGCATAGATAATGGCCCAGCGAAAAGGACGCAGGACAACAGTGACTAAAAAAGGAAAACAAATGACTCATTTGTTCCTGCCCATTCAAAAGGGAGTCCAAACAAAATGGACAGATGGGAAAATCAATTGAATGGAGGATAGAAATAAGTAGAAATATAAGTATAACATACTTAATGATATTACAATTATTTTGACTATAATAAAGTCCTGCTAAAACTATACATCGTTAGCTTTTAGAAAAACATAGATGAATTGGTTTCCAATTTCAAAAACCTATTTTATTACATTAAATATTTTAAGGTCTTAAAATTGTAAATACTGGAATTTTAGTGACTAATTAATAACAAAGGGAAGGAATACAGTGAAGTAATTTTGGAAAAAAAAAGAGTCTTACAACACTGCAACCTAGAGACTTTCAACAAACAAAAGTTTATTTAATTAATGTATCGTATTTTTGATATTTAGCAAAAACAATATACGATATAAAAACATAATTTTCATAAAATATATCAATATTTTGATATGTTATCAACAACCCTATAATATATGAAGAATTCGAGGGGAATACAGGGGGCTATTTATATGGTAACAATGGTAAACTATTTTTATATTAGTTTTTTATCATTAACATAATTAATTATATAGATTTTTCTAAAACGCCTTGCAAAAAGAATAGAGTTTACAAGAAAGTGTAGAGAACATGGATGGATGATTTCAGATTTCAAATAAATATTTGATTACTTAACATTTTTATTTCCGATCATTTAAGGAGAGGTGTAATATTAATACTGGGACTTTAAAGACTAATCAATAACAAAGGGGAGGAATACAAAAAGTATAATTGAAAAAGTTGTGTGTCCTGTCATTTTGAGTTATAAAAACATTCAGAAAAGGAAAAAATATTAATTTAAAACTCCAAATGTATTTCTGAACATATACATTTTTTGCAATCGTTAGATTTCATCTACTCTTCCTTCCAATAACTAGAGCCAAATAACGTCCTTTTATTGTAAGCAGAGTTGTTGACAACATGGAGCTTAGGTAACGGGCCCCCAAGTTTTCGCATAAAAATATATACCAACTTTTTCCCCTTAACCCCCTGGAAATCTTCCCAAACTCCCCATTTGATATCACTTTTCCCCCTATAAAAAAAGCGAAACGAAAAGAAATTTCATTCAATTTCGATACATAGAATGTTGTCACAAAGCCCCAAGTCCCAAACACGTTTTGGGAATTACATAAGCGAGTCTCCAGAGAAGGGGGATCCCGGGGGTGAAAAAGAAGAAGATAGAGAGGGACTTTTGCGGGACAGGATTATGGGTCGAAAACAGGAAAGCACACAAAACAAAAACCGGAAGAACAGGAAAAGTGGGCGAAATGTCAAAAAGTGGGTAGCGCAGAAGAGAATGGCGAAAAATCGAAGATTGGGAGGGGTAGAAGAAGAAGCCTGTTCTACACTGCTGCCCACTCAAGTCTAATTCTGCTGCTTCTCGGGCTTCAAACATTGGAATGCACAGGGAAAAAATATATTTGAACATTACTAAATAAAATGCAATTACGAATAAAAAAAAAGATTTTTCAATAACTAGTATTCTTTATTTATGTAAAGGCTAGTAAAAACTAAAAAAACGAATTTCTGTTGGTCCCTAAAAAAATATTTTTAAAAAAAGTAGAAGAATTTTCCAGTCAATTCCAAGATTCTCAAGATATAATCCTGTTGTTCTCCGTGTAGAGTTGCTAAAGAAGAAGAGTACATTCGAGAAGCTGCTTTCAAGGTCTGCAGAATCGAGAGAGGATTGCAGAAGAGAGTGCAGAGAACTCCGCTGCCGCTGTCACAGCCTCTGCCAACGCTGGCTGCGCTGCCGCTGCAGTTGCCCTTGGAAGTTGAATAGCTCGTGGGGAGAGGGGCGTGGCGCGGGTTGGGGGGCGTAAGCACCTTGCACTTGAAAAACGAAGTGCGGGCAGCGCTGCCTACGTCGACGTCGCAGCTTCAGTTGTTTTTGTTGTTCTAATGCGCGCGCAACTCTTTTCTCTCTCTCTCGCGTTGCAACTCCAACTCGAACTGCGGCAGCAACGCCGACTGCGACGCCGGCAGCGACTGCGTTTCGTTTTCGGCATGTTGCAAATTTCGTTTTCATGCAGCAAATTTCAATTTCATGTTATAAAATCGCCCATTTTGCAATGGTGTTAGTGGTTTGGCTTCACATGCATGGGTGTGTGTATGTGAGTTGCATATTTTTAGCTCTCCGTCAATTGCCACTTCCTTTTGCTTCTTTTTTTTCGCTGCCTGGGTCTGTTTCTTCGCCTCTTCTTCCCCCTCTCCCCCTCTCCTCCTCTCTTCCCTTTTCGGCTCTCTTTCGCAAATTGATGTTGAAGGTCAGCGTGCTAGCGAAAATTGCATTATATTTGCATGTGTTTTTGTGTGTTTGCCTTATCAAACTTGGTCACATCGAATTTTTAGGGAGTTTTTGGTCAGTTTGGCAAACAAACAAAAGTTTGCCAAACTCAAATAAGGGAAGACATGGCCAACTTGCACAAAACTATAAGAAAAACCAGCTCAAATGTTTCTGACTGAATTTAAAAACAAAAAAAAACTGAAAATATAAAAAAAAAAAGCAGAAAAAAAGACCTTTTTAAAAATGTTGTAAACTAAGTAATACCTTGTTAATAAAACGCATTGGAGCACCAATATCTAATAAAGTAAGTAAAGTAAGCATCTAAGTTTTTTGCTTTATTATTTAAGCAAAAATAAATCATTTTAATACAATAAATTTAATATAATCTCATTAACTAAACTTTAAAAAATACTCCCCCATTTTAATTTTTCTTGCAGGAATGTTATTGTTCAATACCTTAATCATGGTTCACAAAAACCTTAACAGGATTATAGAGTGAAATATTATTTTTATGAAAACCAAACTTCAAATTTTTTGGGGACAACTCCCTTATTATGTGAAAAATCACCGAGTCAAATACTGCCGCCATTTGTTAAAATGTTCTCCATTTTCCCTTTCATCAGAATGTTTGTTTTCCCGACTTCATTTTCCTGGTTATTCATTTTCCTGCTTACCTGTGAATTTCTACCTGGAAAAACATCATTTGGTCAGGAGTGGGCGGAGTTTCCCATTCTACCTTTGGAACTACAGCTCAAATGTTAGGAATATTCCTAATGGAACACCCTGTATGTTTATTGCTTCTGTACATATGTATATATATTATTCTGAAGTACCAGCATAAAAAATAACCCCGAAAATGCTGAGCCGAAAAGTGCGTGCGCCTCGTCATCCGCCTCTTTGCTCCTCTTCCTTTCTCGCCCCTTCTCCTTCCACCACCCCCCACCATTATCCTTCATCCTTGTGGTTGCTGCCACAAAGGACAAATGAAATTTAAGCATGGATGTGCCGTCTCGCTCACTTTCACTTGGCGCCACGGAGAAAGGTCCGCGCAAAAGGAGGATACAGGATACAGGACTAAGTGGGAGGGAACTTGGCAACCCACAAACCCCCTGAAATACAACTTGGAAAGCAAATGGAACTCCCTGTTTTCCGAAGGGTTCTAAAAAATTTACATTTCTTATTTAGGTTTACTTCTTCGGATATATTTTGTACTATAAATAATACATTTGGTTATAAAAAACATTTAAAGAGTCTTAAAAAATAAACTAATACTATTCCATTCCAATGTTCTTTTTACAGATTCACAAGTTGTATAGAAAAATAATCGAAACGACTATCAAATAAGTAATATAGGACCAAAGTATGATCTATCTTTATAAAACCTTCGCATGTTGAGTTCGGAAGTGTTTCTCAACAAACTATGTATGTCCATGGTTTTTACTGAAAGAAAAGATGGTAAGTTCTTTGAGTAAGAAAAATTTTTTTCAACCGTTTTTATATTTATTTTAGATTACTAACTCTTGCGATAATCTAAAAAAAGTCTTCCTATTTCAAATCGCTTTAGCTTTAAGGCCAAAATATGTATCCATAAGTTCTTCAAAGTTTTCCAAATGTGTGGTCCTCATGGACGCGAAAATGGTTCCATTTCGGTTCGAGAGTACAACTTCCGTTCGCTAAATGGGAATATGTATGTCTATGGGGCGAATGCTGACTTCATTTCGCTTATGCAAGCACGGCGGCGTGAATCAGACCCACTTTGGGATCTGGGATCCCTTCCACAAGGGCGAAAAAGGGATTCATCCCGAGTTACGGACCACCATCATCATCATCCTTCGACAAGTGCCGAACAAAATGGAGTTTGGGTTATTTTTGGCAACGAAACGAAATTACGACACCCTCCGTCGACTGAAAAACAACTCTCTCTACCGTTTTGTCTCTTTTTTATATCTACATATATGTATATTTTTTGGGTATGTATTATGTTTACCGTTATGTACTTTCCTTCTTCGGCGGTTTGAGGTTGAGTTGGGTTGCCATGGCAGTTGAATTTCAAACCCTATTTTGGGTTTCAAAGTTGCTTCCGATTGGGTAAATGCGGGAGTATGAGTAATTACAAATAATGCCGCTCTGCCGGGAGGAGCGGAGTGGAAGGCGGAGGGCTTTATAGATGGAGGAGTACGAGTTCGGGTGGGTGTCGAACACATCTGCCCAAAACACCCCCGGACTTTCAGAACGAAGCAAATGCGAAAAACACAAGGAGAGGCCTGGAATAAATGGATGATGGCCAACTCGTGGGTTGAGGTAGGGGATTGGGATTGTCTATCTTGTGGATACTCTTACGCCACCGCAAAGTTCCTTCGAAGAACACGCTTTCACACCCTGGTTAGAAGCCCAAACAGGAAGCCAAGAAACACGCAGAAAGTTGCCAAGAACAAGCAAAGTTATCACACCAGTATTAGAAACTGGATCCAGTAAAAGCAAAGTTGAATCTTTAAAATTATTTAAGGGTAGGAATTATTAAAAGTCAACTATAAACTTGACAGAATCTCCAGTTTTTGCATAGACGGAATTGAACTCCTTACATTATGGAAATCATTATATCAAATTGGAAAATAATAAAAAAAACCCTATTATTTTGATGTTTTTTACCCAAATTTTTAACCTTACAACTCAGTACATCACATTGCAACCTGGCAACCCTTTTTTCGGCCCTGGGGCAATGCAGCATTGCCATTAATTATGCAAATTAAACTTGATGCGTGTCGCCGAAGAATTATGGGCTCAGCTTTTGCCCGAGGCTTCCAGACTCTCTCCTCCTCTCTTTCTGGGCTCTTCCCCTCCTTTCTTCCTCCTTTAAACACATGCCATCGTGTGCTGCGTCTTCCTCTTCTTTTATTATTATTTTTTTCGTTATGCATTGGTCATTAAAATTAGGTCAGAGCCGAATGGAACACAAAGCGAAATCCTTGAGAATTATAAAGCAGCGATGACAACAACAACAAACTAGTTCAGCTCTCCTTTGTTCTCCTTCTCCATCTGGGTTCCTTCGATCCTTTTAGATAGAACAACAAACAACCCATATACGATCTTATTACGCAATGGCTGCCGATCTGCCTACCTGACTGACTTAATTATTATATCAGAACCCTCTTTTCGTCCTCCCTTCTTCCGGCAGGTCGAAAAAAGGAAGAAAAAAATGGAAACTGCGCAGTTTGACTCGAAAATAAGTGGAATTGGACCTTGACTTTGCACCACAGCTCCTAAAAGAATAGAACCCAGTGTCGAATCAGGATCCTGAGTCCTATAAGAAATCCTCATCTGGTTCCGTAACCCCCTTCCCACTCCGTTTTTCACTTTCCATTCCACACGTGCCCTTGTTTTGCCGTTTCTACCGCTTCTTCTTGTTCGATTTCGCATACTTTTTTTGCAACACGCGCAGCGGGAATTTTGATATAAAAAGGGAGTCAAAAAGAGGGAATGAGAGGAGAGGGACAGGACAATACATAAAAGCTGGCGAGGATACAATAAAAAAGGCTCTACGTTTGGAATTATACTTCGGCTTGGCAGTGAAATTAATACCCTTTTTGAGGGAACTAGGGAACTTTTAAGTACAGGTTTACAGGTTTTATAGGACTATTATTTGGGTATAATTATGATAATACTAAAACTATATCAAATTTGTAAATCTTTCAACTGGATTTTTTATAAACTTTTGGTTTAAATTTTATTTAGAGATTTTTATTATTAGCCAACTAACTTTAAAATGTTACATTTTCGAGTTCATGACCATCAGAAGAATTATAATGAAGCCATTAACATATCTGATTTTTTATCATTTTATTTAATAACTTCTCAGTTTTAATAGCATAAAATTATTGGGTTTCCGACTAAACTGTAGGATTTATTGGGAAATTCAAAGCTTTTTATCAATGTAGGGTACCTCCAATTCGCTAATCCCGATTTCTACATTCCTTCTCTTCTTGTTTTTTGTCTCTTCTGCTGCTTGTGTGTTTTTTAATGCCTCTTTTATTGCCGGCATTCGCATGCATTGCGTTCGTATATTTGTCAGTTTGTGTGTGCCAACATATAGGGGATTATGTACAATCACACAAATAAAACAAAATCGCAATCGTAGAGTGCGAGAGAGAGGGCTAGTTCCGCTAGAAAGAGATAGCAAGCATTTCCACTTCCACTGGAATTAAGAGATTAGCCAAGGAAAGCAAAAGTGCGCTGCAAGTTCCCGAAACTCGGCAACTCTGTTTTCATTTTGTTTACTTTGCCGGTTTTTGCACAAACACCAGTGCACGCCTCTATTACAATACGTACGCTTACGTTACGTGTTGCGGTTGCGTTCGAACGACAACGTCAAACGTGTATGAGCAACAATGTTGCTAAGCATTGTTTTGTTTGGCAACATTGTTGTTCATACACGTTTGATGTTCGACGTTACTTTACAATAAATTTTTTTACCAAAAAATAAATACTTTCCCTGATAAAAAAGTGAATTAGAGGAAATTCATATGTAATATTTAGTTTAAATAGCCTATACTATTACACTGCATTTTTCATTTGAAAATATTTGAAATAATGTGGAAAGTGTTATAAAATAAATTGTAACCAATTTTTAGATAAATAAAAAATAATTGTATATTAAAATCAAAGTGTAAAGTCCTTAAATAAATATAATAATATAATATTTATTCAATTCAATATTTTCTTATTTTTAAAATAATCAAAAAGAGCTTTGACTGATGACTGTTATCGCAAGTGAATTTGGGCGAATATTTGAGAGGATGGAAATTAAACAGTTCTTTTTATAATATGTATGTAATACAATACTTTTATTAAAATGAAAATTAAAATAAATAAACAAATTTTAAAAAACAAATAATAAATAATGAACAAAATTTCTAAGTTTCCTCTAAAATATCAAATAATAATGTTTATATTAAAAGTCGTAGTTATTTTCGAATGAAAAATTTTAAAATATCTTTAAAAAATATGTGTTTTAATTTCATTTAATCTTAAAAAATCGTCTAAAAAATATTCTATTAACTTGTAAAATGACAATGAAAATTCTTTATGTACACACGTTATTATTCTATGACTAGTTTTAAGTTCGTTAGGTTATCTGCTAAAATTTCATTAAATTAAGTCCTTAAGATTTATCTATCTTCCGGTTGCCCCCAATAGCACCCCACCCCCCGCTTTCCCAACCCCTTTCCACCATTTTCCCCCACCAATTCCCATTTAGCGCCAAAATCTGTTGAGTTTTCCGCCGAATGAAAAGCGAGCGGTTGGCGGCGGTGGTGGAAAGTGAAAACCAGCCAACCACCACCCACCAACCCCCAAAAAGCCGGCGACGGGCGGAAAAGCGGGAAAAAGAGGGAAACTCCAACTTCGCTGCCAATGCCAAGCAGCGACGCTCGCAGCGCAGTCGCCGCGCGGTCTGGCGTCGACGGCGACGGCGGTTCGAACGCAACGGACAAACACGAAAGGCGAAACGAAAAACAGTTTGAATTTCGCTTTCGAACTGGTTGGTTGTGTTTTTTGGCTTCTCTCTGCGTGCGCCGTTCGTGGAAAACACTGAAAAACTTTGAAACCGAAGAGGAGAAGAGGGAAACTCCAGTTTGTATTTATCCTTGTCCTGTGTACAGAAAACCAATCGCAAGTTTTACAACCAAGCTCAAGTCCCGCGATTTTCCTCCTTGTTTTTCCCTTCTGTTTTGCCGGCAAAAACAAAAAGCGGCAAAGGAGAGGCAACAAAAACAAACGCAGAAGGCGAAGCAAAATGTGAAAAATTGCCGAACATGGCGCCGCGTGTGTGACAGAGACAGAACGAACGTGTGAGAGGGAGACAGAGATCGAAGATAAACAATAGAAACAATTTTTGATACTTAACGTTCTACAACAACAATAAACTCAGCTCAGGTACAACAAAAAACTAAAAAACAGACTGCATAAACGGGAATTTTTCGAAGTATTTTTGATACACACAGAAGGAGGTGTACGATTTTAAAAGCAATAAAAAAAGCAATCACCAAGTTTAAAGCATAAAACCATCTTGAAAAAACCCACTCGCAAAACCAAGCAATTTAAAAAACAATCTAAAAAGTCGACGACAAAAATAAGCATTTACAATATACAACCCAAAAAGTAATTCCAAAATATAAAATCTTGAAAACCGGAAAACTGACAAAATAAAATCCTTATAAAATTTCGTAAAAACAGACTTTTGTCTGCCCATAACCACTTTTCTACACAAAATTTACAAAAGTCCTCTGAAAAACCTAAAAATATTTTCAAAAAGCCAATAAAAATCGGTAAATAATTTCGCAAACTCGCTGGAAATACCCAAAAATCGGTTTAAAAATACTCTGCAATCGGTTCAAAAATAAAACACTGGAAGCATTCAATAAATATACACCGCAAGCATTTATGGGCCACAAATCACAGCATAAATTCCCGAGTAGAATCAACAAGCAATATTTTCAAATATAAAATGGTCGAAAAAATGCTTATCCGAAATAGAGATTGAGGAGGATATTTTTCGAGGCAGCCAGTCCACCAAATTAATTTAACGCAAAAAGTGCACATTTAGAGAGCAAAGAAAAAATATAAATTTATGGCTCCGCGTCGCAACAGCAACATCAGCAGCAGCGGCAACAGCAGCACCCAGCAGCAGCAGCAGCAGCACCAGCAACAGTTGCAGCAGCAACACCAGACGCAGCAGCAGCAACTGCTGCAGTTCTACGCGGAGAACGCGAATTCTTCAGGCGTTCTGATGGCGCCCATGCAGGGTTCCGGGGGCGTTGGGGGCGTGGTGCGCTGCTGCCTGCCCAGCGGAGATTGCCGCAAACTGGACGCCCTGATACCGCTGAACGAACTGGCCCTGGCCGACTGCATCCGGGTGCTCTGCAACAACGAGAACTGCAGTGCAGGGCAGTACATGCACCGCGAGTGCTTCGAGCTGTGGGAGGCGGGCGTGCTGCAGACCCTCAAGGCCAACGGCAGGGCCCGCTCCTGGTCGGAGAGGCAGCGGCTCCAGCACCTGTGGACCAAGAAGGGCTACGAGCTGGTCCACAAGGCCTGCAGCTGCAAGTGCGGCCGCGGCCAGCTGCGCAAGGATCTCGAGTGGGTGGCCCCCACCAACCAGGGTGTTCTGTACCTCAATGGATCCGGCAATCGGGGATCCAATGGCCTGAATGGCAACCTCAGCGAGGACGACGACAAGAAGAAGGCCAAGAAGAAGCGGAATCGCAATGGCAATGGCAACTCCAAAGCCCCCTTGAGCCAGAATAATGGCAATAGTTACGGCGGACTAACGCCCAATCCGAATGTGGGTGTCATAGGGTCGGGTTTGCCCCACAACAGTGGCAACACCACCGGCAACAATGGCAATGTCGGCAACAACGGCTCCTCGGATCTGCTGCAGCCCAGTGTGGTGGCCACTCTGAGCAACATCCTGAATCCCAACAATGTCCTCGGCCTGGACTTGAGGGCCAGGGCTGGCAGTCTGTCCTCCAGTGGAGCTGGCAGCGGTTCCACCTCGCCATCGGCCTCCCAATCCAGTGGCGAGATTCCCGTGTCGCCTGTGCAGCAGTTGAAGCAAACGCTGTTGATGCAACCCGTGGGTTTTCTGCAGAACGGCCTGGGTTTGTCCAAGAACCTCCTAATTGCTCCCCAGCAGCAGCAGCAGCAACAGAACAATCTGCCTGCTTTGGCCAATATCAGCAACTTTAAGCCCTTGGCCAGCTATGAACAGCAGCAACTTGTGCAGCAGCAGAAGAACAAGGAGGTCGAACTCTATTCCGAGCGAGTGCGGTAAGTTTACATTAAATATTTAAAAAATTCGGAAAAAGATGTAACGAAAACAGTCTAGTATAAGCCAAATGCTGCAGTTTCAAGCGGAGAACGCAAATTCTTCAGGCGAAAATTAAAATTATAACTGTCCCTTAACTTAAAACCTAGGCTACCTTAAGAATCCGTAAATCCATATCCATATAATCGTTACAATGAAAATCTTTTAGTATTAGAACGCGAATTCTTTAGGCGACAGCTTTAATAATTCTTTTCCCCAAACTTAAAACCTTGGTTAACTTGTTTAAGAAAGCAAAAGACGAGGAAGGTCGAAATATGTGTGGCGAAATTCCCCAACATGTGGTTTGGAGCACATCAGCAATTTCAATATTTATTCACAAAACTTTTATCAATTACACTAAACGACCAGAACAGCCCAGGGGCAAAAAGTTCTTCAAATTAGTTTTGTAGCTGCCATTCTATTTTAGTTCATAAAAGCTAAAGCAATTACAATTTAATCAATTTTGTTTAATATTTGTGGACCTATTTTATTTGCGATAATAAAATTGGATTAATACTCATACGAAGTATATGCCAATCTCTCCATTTTCTTCAGTTATTTTTTGCTAAAAATTCATGTGGCAAGAAATATTATCAACCAAAATTCCAATTTCCGATATCAGATTGATGTTCTGGGTTCCTTTATCGTGTTGCACAGTGTTATCAACAATTGACGCGATTGTTTGCCCGTTTTTCGTTCGTTTGCCGGCTCCATAGCTTATATAACCTTGATGGCCGAACAGCTGCAAAATACAGACAATATTTGCACAAATATTAAATAAAATGCGCTTGTTTATCTGCGAAATTTGCGAATATTTTCTTTTTAAGGAAGTTGATGATTTTAATCTTTTCAGCAGATACAAAAAGAGAGATAATTTGCATTATAAATATTCCCCCAACTTTCGATCTTACACGAGTTTCACTTTTATCGGAATCTTCTCTCGCTTTTATTTATTTTTTGTTTGTTGCTTTGGGTCAAGGCTTCTTGTATCTTCAGCCATTCCTGTATCTTTTGCCAGAATTCTTATTCATAAATCATAAGAAATGAAAAATTATTGAAATTTATTTGCTGCCATATAGCAACAGACGTTTATCGTATGGTATGTTTTCCACATGTGTTTTTTTATTTATTTTATGCCCAATTTTAATATTTCCGTTTCCAAGAGCAACAGAAAAATATTATTTATTCCAGAGCGATCGAAAAAAAATAATAACGAAAGAGCCAAGAGAAACAGTAAGAGAAAAACACGAAAAAGAATTGGATCGCTTTTTGTAGGTTTTGTTATTGTTGTTTTGAACGCGATCTTCAGGTTTTTAGAATCGCAATCTCAACCCCTCACCCTCTGTCCGTCTCTTTCACTCGGTATATGGCCCTCTCTTTCTAAGCTGAGAACTTTGTTTTGCCTTCTATGGCATAATTCCATTCATTCCTCTGCTTTTCGCTCTCTATCTTTCTCCTCGTTTTTTGTTTTTGCCCACTTTTCAAGGCCACTATATTTGCCTTATTTTTTTGTGTGTTTTTATACCCTTTAAGAGGGTATTATTATTTTTTTAAGGAGTTTATAATAAGGTTTTAAGTTCCTATTTATAAAGGTTAAGAATTTTGGAATATGATATGTTTTTTTGTGTGAAAGAATCTTCCTAATGTTTCCAACTAAGGTATTTTAAAGATATGAACCATATCCCCAAGATAAGTGATATATTTGGTTTTACTTTTACTATGAGGGAGAATAACTTTCGGTTTTAATACTTTACTGTTTTTAAACATTTTTGAGTTATATTTTTCTCTCTTGTTCCCCCTAAGCCAACTGCAGGCTTACATTTTTTTTAATTTTTGCTTATCAGCACTTTTTTTTTTTGATGATTTGCATTTAATTCAAAAATAAACGTACATAAAATTGTTTATCGCCTTTCGTTTTTTTGTTTCCATTTTTTATTTCTTGTTTTGTTTGTATTTACTGGCGTTTATTTTTAGCGCCACACGCGGCCCATTTTTATTTTATTTAATTTTTGCTCAGTACTTTTGATTGTTATTGTTGCTGCTGTCCACGGTAAACAAACTTTGCTGATTCAAAAGGTGAGCAAAAAAGAAGAAAGTCACAAAAAAGTTCTGACATTTCCCTTTAAATTTGCCGTCTCTGTTTAATGAATGAATGTGCTTGGCTCTCCCTCGCTCGCTCACGCTCTTTTAACTTGTTTTGTCTGCCGGCATATTTGTGTTTTCCTCTTTTTTTGTATTTGGCGTCCAATGTCAAGGTTAAGACACATTTTATGTATTCATTTTCGGTGGGTGGATGAGGCGGAAGTCTGTTTGTTTTCGTGCCGCTTCCAGATTCCCAACTTTTTTGCAGAAAAGCTCTTCCTGTTTACCTCTCTCTTTCTCTCTCGCCGCCTTCTGCAAATAATTTCCCAATTCGTAGGCCCAAAACTCTCACGTGGGCGTAGCATTACGCCCCCTTATTATTTGTAATGTTCACCCCATCTCCAAAATAATGGCGCAATACTTTCCCGAACATTCCGTACAAAATATAGCGGGTACAACTGCAAATAAATTGCGAAAGGCACGCCGAGAATAGAAACACTACAACAAATTGCAACTACAGGCTATAAAAACAAAGTAGCAACAAAGTCAGCGTCTTGAATTTGCATACCAAACGCAACGGGGGGCTGTAAAGGGTGTGACTAGTTGGATATTTCAGATGTAACGGGTAAATAATGGGTATATGGGGAGGGAAGAATTATTTAAATATTGTTTTGAACCATTATATCGCTTTTATGCCACGATATGACAGTATGGTTTGTTATGATATGATAGCGGGATAAGGTAATATCAAAATTTTACTATGGGTTCCTGTTTAACAAGTCATAATACACTTTTCTGCCAAGTTTCGTATCCCCAGCACTATAACATCGGAATTTGAGGTATTCCCCCAGTCGACACCCGAAGCACTCGCCTTATATTTGTTGTTCAGATCGTCAGACAATATGCCAATCCCCCTCCATTCCAAGTGCGGTGATATGGTGTGAAAAACAAAACTATAACGAAAATTAACAACTTTCGCACGACTTTTGTTGTTGTGACTACAGCTAGGAAAGTGAGACAGCAATAGACCGGAAGATTTAGAGTGGGAGAAAGGGGTAGCGATATTCCATATCGGTGCATAGTTTATCTTTGAGACCCGCGGGGTTCTGTATTCCGTAGTAAAAATGAGTGAATTATAGTCGTGAGGGGGCGGCATAGCGAAAATTTCATTTAAATTCTGTTTTTGTTTTTCTCGTTAGTTTTTCCTCGCCCCACTCGGTTTTCATACCCCCCTCGGCTTTGTGCTAATTGAGCACGTTCCAAAAACTGTCGTCTAGACTTGAAGCATAAATTTCTGCACTGTAAAATTTTTATTAACGCGGAACCCCATTACACCATCCATATCGATGACGATTGTTGTTTGTTTTCGTCGATGGAAGGCGGGAGCTTAGCGCATTGGAATAGGTTCTGGCGCTTTTCTGTTTATATATTTCAGTATACTCTGTGTGAGGTTAGGTTTCACTTTTCGCTTGGCGATGATAAATAAACAAAAGACGGGGGCAGCCGAGCATGAAATGAAATGGTGCGACTTGGATCTCGATGGCTATACAACGTATGCACAGAAAAAAAATTTAAATTTTTAGGGATCACTAAAAAGGGAAGGTTTATTAAAAGCGTGGATGATATATCATGGGAAAAAGCTCCATGATATCTGACAAATTTGGTATGTATTCTATTATTTAGAACTAGAAATTAAATCTTTACATTTTCTTAATGTGTAGCTAATGTGTTTTACATATAGGGTCCATAAAAGACCTTCGAGGGGATGGGGAAACGGCAATTAACGACCTTTTTTTGGGCAGTCAAATTGAGGAAACATTAAAAAGAGCGCCACATCAGACACGTTTTGTTCTTTTAAAGCTTTGTTGCGGACACGCTGAGTGGTTTCATCACAACGGGTGACCACTGTGGCAGACTCCCCCACAAAATTTGTAACCGCAACCAAATCTGCAAAACCATTTGCAAATTAAAGCGCATAACGATGTGTGGGCAGAAAGAGAAATGTCGGAGAAATGGAGGAAGCCTGGGGAAAAGGAGCGGTTCGCAAAAGGGAATCGGGGGAACTACACTCACCTTTTGTTGAATATCAAATCAAGTATGCATTGCTTACTCGTTTTCCACTTGGTCCTCCGCCCTCACAACCACAAAAGCTATTAATGAAATCTTTGCCAAAACGATACGCACACTGAAACTTAAATAAACATATGCACATCGAGGTAACGAGTACAGTGGTTGCTGCCAGTTTTGACACAAGATTCTGGATATAATGAAGATCTTATTGAAGAGAACTGTGTGTTTCGGCAGAGCGCCGGCAGAGAAATATCCCATTCCCACAGGTTAGGTGTGTGGTGACCACTGCTTCATATTACTATTTAAACTGCAGTCTTTTGGTCCTAACAATTTCCCTTACTTTCAAATACAAAATAAATAGGTAAAGGTATTCGGTTCAATTCCCCAGTACTTCGATTTGCATATCTAACCACTGTATCTGGTGCATTGCAGCAGTACCGCACACCCACACATTCTATGGGCGCCTATCGAACGGCGCATGACTCCACGGCGGAAAGTTCCCTCGACGTCATTATTGTCGTACTTTCATTGCCAACAGACAATGCCAGGGCAACTCCATCTCCGCCTCTTCCTATTTCCCTGGAACCTCCTCCTGTATTTACCACCCACATCCGTATCCACATCCATCTATATGTACACACATGTGTGCGGCTCCATCCGCAGGCTTTTTGCCAACTTTAAAGGCTTCGTTGGCTCAGCAGTTTCCGTCCCTCTCCGCTACCTTCTGTCTCACTCTCTTATGCAGAACTTAAATCTACACGGAAAATAATTGGAAAGATTTTCCATTAAATTTTGTTAGGCTGCTAGAACTGAAAAGAAAAGATATTTCAGTTAATAAAGGTTGGGAGTCGAAAATAAAATTTATTCCTTAAAGTTTATTAACTGTCATGAAACTTTCAGTTTATGTGTATTATGTCTTGCTTATGACGAACCTAGTGGTTTGCATTTACTACTACTTCGTTACATGTTACAATAAATAGTTTTTCACTATTATCTCAGGATCGTATGGATTTTCCGCAGTGCACTGCTTCCCTTGTACCCACTGCTTGCTGCACTGCTTCCCCGTTTTTACCAGCATGATGTCGTCTGCTGGTTCATAAGCCAAGCTTTTGGGTGTGTGTGAGTGTTTATCTGTCTGCCTGCCGTCTGTGTGTGTGCTTTTAGGCTTTTGTGTTGGGCCATTCAGCCAAATGAGACAGAGAAGAACCCCAACTCCTCCCCCCACCCCTTTCTGCCCCATCCTTGCCACTGCAGGCTGAAATTGCAATCAATATTGTTGTTGTTGTCGAGCAGCTGCCAGACACAAAAATAAAACGCAACGTGCAAAAAAGAGGAAAAAATTGCAAAAAAGAAGTGGAAACAGTAAAAACGAGCCTGGCGAAATGAAAGAGCAAGGATGAAAGGTATATGGCGTGGAGTGGGCGGAGGGGGCGTGGATGAACAAGTTGAAAAGCGAAAAGTAAAACAGAAAACTGAAAACAGAACAGGAACGGAACACAAAACATGAAATGTTTGTGCAAATGAAACAAAACTGTTGTCCTGCTCCTGCCTCTCCTCCTTCTTCCCTCTCACTCCCGCCCTATCTGTCGGTCTCTTTCGGACCCAGCTGGAGTTCTGATTGGATCTCTCCTACTGCAGTTGGGATCCTATCGGAGTGTACTGGAAAAAACAAAAAAAATAGGGTAATGGATTCCATATATGTTTGATGGCTTACAGAATATTTTACTGGGGATTCCCTTTATTGAATTAATAAAAGCTAGAGCTTATATAAAAAGATCATTTTTTGAGAACCCAATACCATATTAAATTTAAAATATAATGATGTATATAGAATATTTTACACTTGAATCAGTATTTTCATAAGAATTTGATCGAAATACATCCGAATACAAAGATTCCCAACAATTGGCACTACTAATAATACTCTGCTAAAACAGAATCCTTTTCTCACAGTGCTGGTTATGCATTTGGACTGTCTGCATTGCATGTGTATATTTCTGTGGGAATGTTTGTTTTGTTTCCTATTTGATATCCATTAAAACGATTCCACATTCGGCGTCTGCCTGCTGCCCCAGACCCTGTCCCTGAATCAACTCCCTACTTTCTCCCCCTTTCTCCGATTCCAATTCCCCACTTGCCCCCTTTTATTTTTGCCATTCAATCTGATTGCGAATGCATTCAGGCTTTCGTGGGCGTGGTGCCCCCTGAACTGTACGGAGATTTTGTGTTGCATTTGCAATTTTTGTCGCTTGCAGTTCGTTTTTCCTCCTCCATTTTTTTTTTTTGCCCCTGCCACTCGGTTTTCCAAGTTTATTTGTTTATTAGTTGCAATTTTCATTTGGTGAGGGGGCTTATCTAGATAAAATGGGGAACATGGAGGGGGGAAATTGAAAATTGACAGTCTGGCAGCAACATTTTAACCCTTGCCATTTTTCCATTTCCCCATTCAACTTTTGACACCTACTCAATCACAGTCCCCTTGGCTTAGCCATGAAAAATCCTCAATCCCTCTCATGTTTTAGCCTTCCCCATTTTCCTCACCCTTTAAAAGGAGTCAGACAAGAGCAACAAATGAAGCTTAAATTTTAATCGTCACTCTGACGATAATGTTGATGATTCTCCCGCCCTTCATCTTATTTTTTTCACGCTTTTCTCCGTCTCGGTTTCGGGTTCGGGTTCTTCTTCCTCTTCTGCAGCTTCCTTTTCTTCATCTGGGTGCTCCATGCATCCTGTCAAAGGACAACGAGCGGGGAGAACGTTTCGACGCCGTTCAAAGTCATTTGGTTTTATGATTATTAGCTTGTTTAGTTCTCTTTCTACCATTTGCTATACCCTGTTTTTGGTGCAAAAATAAGGGATATTTAACATGGTTCTCAAGCTATTGTTATGGCCATAACTTTTAAAGCTGGTTAGTAAAAGCCATAATATTAGGTAGGATGTTTTGTAAGGCTATAATACACAGGGCCACCAAGTTTCATAACGTTTAAAAAAATGTAGTTTAAATTCTTCAGAGGTTGCTCTTATACAGGATATCTTTTTGGCCTTACAATTTTGTTTTGATATTTTTCTAGTAGCTAAAGCTGCTACTTTTTTGTGGGTGCGTAGCTGAAGGCAAACATATTCTTTATGCTTATATAATATCTATTTAGTTGCACTCAGGCAAGTGCTTACCCCGCCCATTTAGTTTGCCCGTTTGTAGCTTGTTTGTTTGTTTGTTGGCTGTCTGTCCCCATTCTCGGTCTCTCTCTTCTGCACTATAGCCATCTCTATCCTGCGACACGACTGATTGCGCTTGTTGTGCGATAACCGTTGCCATTTGTATCTTTTCCATCTTTTGGCCATAACAATTTGACGCTTCATGACTTTGGATAGGGACAATATGCCGCAGGCGAACGGAGAGAGATGGGGCTACCGAAGGCGAAAGAGATGGAGTGCTGTTTCTTTCGTGTTAACAACAATTGCGTTTTGTTTAATTGAATAAGTGCCTGGGCGGTCAGGCTAATGTCAATGGCTCTCGGCGTACAAAAATAAATATAAAATTCGAGGCTTAAGGCGTTGATTTGCGGAATTTCTGCAGTCTTCGGACTGCAAAAAAGGGGGAAAATAAAATAAAGCGAATTAAAGATATAGGGAGGCACAAAGGTCCCGACTTTAGCAGCATGACGAGGACATAAAACGCATTAAAGTCTCTTATACTTTTTTCTCCCCCCATTTTTGGGTGCATGCAACCAGCGGCAACATCATTTGCCCCGTTTTGGGCAATAAAAGCAAATTATTTTTACGATCAAACCGCCGCAAATAAATAAATGCATTTTTGTAGGTTTTCGGTCCCAGCTTCTTCCTTTGGTCGCTCCCCCTTTTTTGGCTTTTTCCTCTGTTATTTCACTTTTTTTTATTGTTTCAGAGGCGACGACACCAAATGCATTTTTATGCGTTCGCCTCGGGGCGTGACAGATCATTAGCAGAGGGCTAAAAAATTCGCTAAAATAAAAAACCCAAGGAAATGGGGAGAAAAAAGAAACAAAAAGGAAGCACACCAAATTTCTTAATCGCATGAGGGAATGGGAAAAAGTGTGGAAAGGAATTAAGCTAATTGCAGGATAATCAGGCGAAATTCATTTCCTGTGGCCCAGAAAAAAGTAGAATGGGGAAAGTGGGGAAAAAGTGGAGAAAGAACGTAAAGAACTAAAGGGTCCTACAAGAAATTAAAAAAATGCCTATAACAGATATGTAAACTTATAGGAAGTATCAGTTTTAACTAGATCATAATATGAGATATCATATCATAATAATATGAAAAATGACAAATTTTTTTTTAAACCCATCTCCCACCCCCAACTGAGTTCAGATCCCAAGAGATCCCCAACCCTATCGAGGAATCCACTCCCACATACTCGCAAAAACTTTCTCACGCCATTATTTCTATGTTCAATATTGTGCACACACTGCTGCCGAGCAACCCAATCACCGATATTTGTAATTAACAACAGAGTCATACATATATGAAGTGTGCAACTCTTTGGGGCAACGATCGCTGCCTTTTGATATCCGATGATCGAAGCGGATCGTATTGGATCGTATCGAAGCGAACGAAATCGGAAGGGGAATGGCTCCATTTCATTGTGTGCTTTGGCATAGCGGCAATTGCTGAAAGGCTCGTTGCACATGCGAAAAATGCAACGTATCTGTATCTATTGCAGCATGCCACATCGATCGGCAGCAACATCGTCATCATCATTATTGCTATCAGCCAAGACAAGTTTATTGAACTTGGGCAGGCGGCGCCAGGGGCAATTAAAATTAAATGTTAAATGTGGCAGCAGGAGAGGGGCCATCCACTAAACTATACTGCAACCACAACTACAGTGGGTCCAACCTTAAACGGACAAAATGCTGTCGCTGATTCAATTAAAGCGCAAAACTAATCAACAAAAATTGGGCTCGAAAACGAAAGAGACCAGCAAAAAAGAAAGAAACCGAACATCATACACACATGTGTGTTAAGCCAAGTAATCTTTTTTCTTTCTTTCTGCCTTAAAGAGTTAACTTTCACTTTCGAGTGCAACTCCTTTTCTCCCTTCTTCTGCTTCTCCACTCCACCTGATGACAGCCCCCCAGCAAATGATAATAAAAATGCAACATTTATTGGGGGAAGCCGGGGAGGGGGCATTTTATCGATGATATGGCCGTTGCCTCGATCAACTTTACTTTCGTTTCGTTTTATTAAAAATGTGAGTGCAATAAAAAAAGACTGCATTTGCCTGAGATTTAAATCAATAAAAATACATAAATTGAAAATGGTCAAAAGCGAAAGAAAGTGACACTCCACCACTATGTGTATATACCCCAAAAAAGCCTATAAATAAATATTTACGGTTCTCGCCTTCGATTTCTGGGTTTTTTTCTGTCCTCGTTCTTGTTTCCTCGCTGACCTGGAAAATCGAAGGCCCTGAATACTTTATAATAAAAGCTGTTGCTGTCGATGCCTTTGTAATTGCTTTGACTGATAATACTGCAGCTTCTTTTTCTTATTTCCTCTTCTCTTACTCGTAATTTTCATGTTGATGTACGGGTTTCTTGCAGTTCGTGCTGAAATTGATTGTAGTACTCTTCCAAGGGGTATTGTTGAACAGCAATGAACTAACCAAAAGACTGTCTTTAAATATTTACTTCATTTCGGATTTTCTATCATAATTCCTAACTTCTTTGAAGTCAAATAACTCTTTTATTTTTCAACCTATCATGATCATATTTTACACAATGCTCTTTTATCCCAAAATACATTAAAATCCAAAGTTTCATGGTGATTCTGAAAGAGTATCCCATTCTTCAGACCCCCATCTTAAGCCTTCTTGTTTATCTTCTTCACTTTCTTTTGTTGTGGCTGCTCAACCTTCTTCGCCTGTTGCTGTAAAATAAATAAATGCAAAACAAAAAATTGTTTACCCTTTGGCCATTCGGGCAAATGTCCTGCAATAATTTGCAGCATTGGACTGACAGCGGCCGAGATCTTGAAAGTGCGGGTGAGAAAGAGACGGGTTTCTCGAGCTGCACATGACCGTGTTGCATGACTTTGTAGTAAACCTGAAACTCCGTTTGGAGTTGACTTCGTTTCGTTTTTTATTTATATTTTTTCCTTCTCGTTTTTGTCCCGCATCTTGTTTATGCACGCGATAAAATTGTTGTACAAAGAGACCAGGGAAAAAAAGCAAAAAGTGTTTAAACGTAAATTCAGCCAACAACAAAAGCCTTGGGCATCCGTTGCCGAGCTAAAGTCGCTGGGTTTTAATCTTAAGGTAGCATCTGCAGGGCAAGCTGACATCCAACTCTTTTTAATTCTTTTTTTCTGGGGCAGGGTGAGGGTTTTTCTTATCAGCAACTGAACTTGTCAAGGTTTTTGGCTAGGCCTATAAAAAAAGTTGAACCAGAACGTGATCTGTTTCAGGTGGTAATCTGTGTGATATGTTTACTGTTAATTGTGCAAGGTAAAAAATTATAAGGAAAATAAATATCGATATAATTTATTCCTTAAGTATTATTGATCCTAAATGGCACTCACTTACTTTGCCTTATCCTAAACTATATTAGTTGCATTGCCCCTATTTTAAGCTTATCCCCAATGCTTTCCATCAATTCCAAGCTAATCCCAAATATATTTTCTCTTTTATCTTCGCAGGTAAGTCGAGTTCCCCGAAAGGATCCACCTTCTCTCAAGTGCAGGGGCCATAAATCGCGGCAAGTGGCAAACGCAGAAGTTTAGCTCTATGTTCCAGGTGGGAGGAAGGTGATTAATGGGCCAGAGATGGGGTTTTCCCGGGGAACAACTCCCTCTGAACTCCCTGAATTATTTGTCGACGCTTTAAGTTAAACGCTCCCCGTGGCGCCATAAACAAAAAACAAGCGGGCAGCATTTAAGAGCAGTTTAATGGTTCAATGACATAATGAATTTAAGCACTAGGAAAAATTGGGGATTTAAATAGTAAATGACTAAAGTTTTCTAGAAATTTTGGGCAGACCTAGAAGATAGACTCGGCAAAGTATATTTCAAAGAGGCCAAAGCTTATGGCTTTATCTTTTCCTTAGATAGTTTCTCCCTGTGCATCCTGAAACCTGCAACAAGAAGCTGGCCAACAAAAGAGGATTCTAGGATCCCAGGACTCGTCTGCTGCCTTGCTAATTAGCTGCATTCATAATTTCGTGCACATTATTTACATGCTAAGCAGGCAGACAAAGGCGGCGAAAAAGGGGGGAAATTGAAGCTCAGACAGAAGGCAACCGCAATGTGGCGGCCACGCCCTCCGCCCCCTGCTTTTGGCTCATTTACAGTTATGCAGAGCATTCCTTGGCAACTTTGTGAAAAAAAGGGCAGAACTCTTACAACTGCGAAAGGAACAGAAACCAGAAAAGAAGGCTAAAAGGCTGAGGGCCAAGAGGTGGCAGCGTGCTGCAAGTGAAAACTTTTTTAATTGAATACATTTTTCAAGTTTATTTTGTGTATTGAACCCAAGAAGCAGCTGAGCAAGTTCCTTAAGTGTGGTTGGAGCTTACTCACCCCTTGTTTTTTTCGCTCAGTGTAAACGACTGCACTTGGCTTAAAGCTGTCTTAAGCTGGAGCTGGCTTTTTTGTCATCCTCGTTTTTCTAAGGTTTCCCAGCGCAGCGGGAGGTTTTTCTTTTAACTCGTTTTTTATTCTTGACTTTGACATTGGCTTGGGGATTTTTTAAGCCCTATATTAAATGTCCAATATAAACAGATTAGTTTTTAAACAAAGTTTGAATTTCTAAATTTATTTTTAACTTTAGTTTAGAGGTTATAACAAGTATATAGTTTTTATGCTGCCTAAGCTCTGCCGCCACACACATTCGCTTTATGTGTATATTACTTTGATAGGGCTTAAAAGGGACTACGTATTTAAATTTCCAAGGATTAACTTAAACTGATTGACCTTTAAGTTAGCTTTTGTACTGCCCACCCTTAAAGGTCCTTTAATTTAAGCTACCCTTCAATCAATAAAATATTTAAATGCCGGCAATCAATTTCCATTTCTCGCTGCTCAGAGGGAATTATCGTGGCGCCATCTTGGCAGACACTTACCAAGAGCCATATCAAGTGGCCCCAGAGGTGCCACAGAACCCCCCCCCCCAGTTTTCCGATTTATATGGAAGATAAGGAGGGGGTGGGGCAGAAGGTCAGACACGCTAATTACCCGATCAACTGTCGTCCTTCCTCTTGGCAAGCACCACTCAACTTGCGCCGGGAAAACTGCGAGTTTTCCAGCCAGACATTTCATTCATTCAACTTTATGGCTGGCTGTCGTCTGGCTAATACGTAACTTTTATTTTTCAATTTGGCCGCAACTCTTTCTTTTTGTTTTCTCTGTTTTTTTTTTGCCCTTGCTGGTTGGTTTTCATGTTTTGTCAACATTTTTCCGCTTTGTTTGTTTCGTCTGGCTTTTCCTTAATTTCCCCCCGTTTTCCCAGTTTGTTTGCTGTCCTTTGGCTCTTTTATGATTACAGTTTTGTTATGTGGCCATTGTGCAGTTTTGCAGTCCACAAATCAATTTTCCCCCAGTCCATTTCAATTATTCAATAATTGTTTATTGTCGTCATTAATTTTGGGATTGTCATCCTCGCTGATTTGCATTTTGCCCGCCTGCCAATGGAAAAACGGCCGATGAAAATCCAAATCGAATATTGCCATAGCCTATAACAAAAAATACAGCAACAAAAGCAAAAAAGTCAAAGCTCAAATTCGGTTTTGTGGCCATAAAAAGCTTTGTTTTTGGCCACTTGGCTGCCAGCTGCCATTTTTCAGTTTTCAACTTTTGGTTTTTCTCTCTTTTCGTTCATTACGCGGCCTGTCAAATTAAATTTGACTTGCAGTTGCCAAATTCGTAGACTTTAAGCAAAAAACAAAAAATATATAAACGACAAAAAATATCAACAAATAAACGCAAACAAAATAAAGTAAAACAAAAGCATACGCAACTTGTTTTCAGTCAGAAACTGCAATTTTCATTTAAGTTTTCAGACCTTAATTTGGCATTTTACCAATGGGTTGTTCAATATTTTATTGCTATTTAAATGTATCTTTTTCACAACGATTTAAACGTTCCTTTTAATTTTAAGAATTATTATTTGATTGCTTTTTTAATTCGTTTTAAATTGGTTTCTATATATATTCGTGTTCATTGCTTTTGTTATTATGAATTTAAGACCCAAATTTTAATTATTTGTACCCTTAATTTTTGAGAATTTAGTGTTTTTTTAATTAATACATGACTTTAATGGTTCTTAAAAATGTATGGAAATATTTCTCAACCACTTGATATATTTCAAAATGGATTTAAGTTAATATTTCCTTAAATATAGTTTGTAATAGGCGGATGATTCAACGTTTTCCTTGAGTAAGTTCTTATATTTCACCCCATCCTTCGCCTATTGCATTTAATTAACTCGCTGGCCGCTGGGAAATATTACTCATACGCCCGAGTATCCGATGCGCTCGATCGCTGAAATTGGCCATAGAAAAACGCGTTAAAAACTAGTTTTTAAGGTAAAAAAATTGCGTAGCTTACTCTACCTTTCTCTCTCTATTTTCCTCTAACCAAATGCGAAGTGATTGCACAAAAAAACGTGCCACGCATTTGAGTGAAGTCAATCACACGCCCGATGTTTTTATGCTTTTTTTGTTTCTTTATTTATTTATTTATTGCACTGGGAGGTAAATGCACTTTGCACACGCTGCCACGCCCCTTTTTTTCCACTTTACGCAAGCTACAATAAAAAGTACACCGGCAATTTTTATGAAATATTCACATTGCATTAGGCGACAATTTATGACTTTTAATTAACCATCCGAACCAGTTGACGAAAAACGAAACTTTCAATTTTCTTTAAATTTGCATGTTGATTGAAATGTGGACAAAAACAAAAGGCTTGGTAAAATGGAATTGAAATTCGGGAAATTCGGGATAAATAACTGCCAGGGAAAAGCGCACCATTTATTCAACTGTCAATTTCTAGTTAGCAAATAACCAGTGGCAAGTGTAGAAAAATATACGAAAATCCAACTGGATAAGCCCAGTGGGTGGTGGGGAGTCTAGGGAAGCCTTGAACGTGCCTCGAATGTGTAAAAAGCGACAAAGTGAAATACCAAAACAAAGCAATCGGATTTAGTGGTCTACCGGGAACGGTTCCCTATCCCTAAAACCACGTTAAAATACTATCAAACTTGGGGAATGGAAGTATTTCAACGTTTTCTAACTGGATTTAACAACAAAATAACAAATATTAAAATTTAAAAAACACCTAGGTAGTATTTCTGGATATTTAATATCTCTTGTATTTTATTTTCCCTGGCCCTGTCTGCTTTTATTGCTGTTTCCCCGAGTTCTTAAGCTCTGCCTGCATTATTTTTATTTTTATTATAACCTTGGGGCTTTGTTTCAGCGGGCATTAAACTACGACTACGACTATGGGAAAGAAGAGTAGCTCCCAGTGAGCGAGAGGGACAGGACGAAAGTCTACGATATCAGTGTCAATATTGCGCCCGTACGCCGTGTAATTCTATTAATTATATTTATAAATTACACGCACATAAACGAGAGAGGCATTGGCACACAGGTTCACTGAGAGAAACTGAGAGATTGATTTAGTTTTAGGTTTTAGGAAATGTGTAATTGACACTATGATTATTTGAATTTTTTGATTAGGATTCAAATTCATTAAGTATTAACTAGGTAACCTTATCAGTGTGAATATTATTAAAAAAATATTAAATTTTTGGAGTATTACATTTAAAAGATTAGTAATAATAATAAATAAATAAATATAAGATCAGTTTTCTACAAGATGAGACAATCTTCTATCATCATAATTTCCAATATATTTTGATGTATATACTTTTAATTATACTAGATCTAGATCTATACTAAATCTTTATAAAATAACATAAACTTTTTGGAATATTACATTTAAAAGATTATTAATAATAATAAATAAATAAATAAATATTAGATCAGTGTTCTACAAGATGAGATAATCTTCTATCATCATAATATGCAATATATTTTGATGTATAATTATAGTAAATTATATTCTCCACCTTTTTTTAATGACATATTTTTTATAAAAGCTATTTATTTTTCTCTGTGTACTATGGCACACCGATGCACGATGCAGTCATTGCAACAGAGCCGCTGCTTCGCGGTTTTTCAATGGATCTGTCCTTGGCAAAGTGCATTGCCGGCAGAGCAGTCGGCGTCAGCAGAGCGTTGCATTGCGTTCATTCGCCTCGAGTGCAGTTGCAGTTGCAATTTCTGCTGCAATTTTCGCTGCGCTGCTTTTGCTCTGAGTTTTGTGCCGCCTGCTTTTGCTTAATTTATTGACTTGGCTGCGGCAATTTATTTGCCAACTTGACTAAAACTTCAATTACGCACGCACTTTCTAAAAATACAGCCCCAAAAAATATAAAGAGACTCTGGAAAAAGGTCGAAAATTGTGCGAGTTTCATTTTCGGTTTCAGTTTCTCGGATTGCAGCAAATATTTATGAAACAAACTTCATTTCGTGGGCACAAAAGACTTGCATTGTTGTGTGAGGCCTGTGAAAAGGAAAGTACACAAACACACGCTAAGTGGGTCACTTGAAAAGATCAGCTGTCATACTTAACTATATATGCACACAACTGGGGTCGAAATAATATATATATTTTGTGTGTATTTCACCCGCAAGCAATTCCACCAATCACAATTTCACTCACTCTTCAAGAACTCACATGTACAAACCTGATAAGCAAGTTTATGGATCACTGATCAAACAGAATTGGAAAATTATTGGTACCCCCACATTAGATCGATATGAAACTCGGTATACGTTTGTATTTCAAGTGCTTTTCGTCTTTGGTGGTAATAATTTAAACACAGCTGTGTGCATATAGCAAAGTTTTCAGGCTCAAGGCGTGAGCTTGTGACTTGATAAGATGCGTTTTGAACAAAGGAAGGGGGCCGGACTTTATCGTTTTTTTCTTTTTCTCCTGCAGCAGCTGGCACTTGAGCAAACATCGCCGAGGCCTTATCAGGACTAAACTTTGACTTTCATTTACAAGATTCATTTTTTGCATTGAACAGAATAATGGAGCCCTTTCATTAGCTAACCATTAATGAGGAATTATATTGACAATTGTTCTGCGGTTGTTTGTTCGCCGCAATCAATGGATTTGCATTGTTTTCGCAATGGGTTTCCTTTCCTGGCGCCATCTTCTGGTCAACTTGGCTTAACCTTTGGCCACGCCCAACCGCCCACGTCCGCAGAAAATCCGATTATTCACATGAGATAAAGACTCGACCAAGTTTTCGGCCAATCCTGTCCATTTCCAAATTAATATTCTCACGGCGCAAAGTTTTGGTTATATTTTTTTTTTGGTATCTCTCTGCCTTTTGCAGTTTCGTTTTCAATTGCATTTTGGCTGTCTGCTGATTTCCTGCTCTGTTTAAGACGGGTCTCTACACTTTTAATATTTTCTTGTGTGTTTTTGCACTGAAAAAAATGTAACTTCGTTTTTGTGAATAGTGAGTTCCTTAAGGAAAACGTTTTTAGGGTCCTTTTTTATAAGGGGTATTTATAAAAACATATATGTAGAACAATTTATTTTTACAATAAGTAGCTAGATAAAATAGTTCTCAATATAGGAAGTTTTTGCTCTGAAAATATTATTTGAAAGGAAAACATTTTCTTTCCTTATATGATCTTTTAAAAATATGTTCTTTTATTTTTTATATTTTGTGTTCACCTCTTAGTATCCAAATAAAAACAACATGTTTTCTTCTCTGCAAAACATTTGTTTCTTGTTTATTGCCATCGTCGTTGTCTGACGATTTTTGTCAGTTGATCTTTGACACATTTCAGGGTGCGGCTCTTCAGCTCCTCCCCCTGTGATTTTTTGTTGATTTTCGGCTTTTTTGGCCTGCTTCGATTTGTTTTTTCCTGTTTTTTTCATTTCGGGGCTGTGAGTAGGTGACTTTTCAGCTGTTTCAGATGTTTATCATGTCTCTTCCTCTTTTTCGAGCGACATGTGCACGTACAGCAATTGTTTTTATTTTTTTAAGATTTTTTTAACCCGTGTGTGTTTGTATTGGCAGCATGTTCCTTTGTGATGGGCGATTAATTGCATATTAATTTTGTTTATTTTTAAGGGGGCTGAGGCACCGTCGATCTTGGCACGTTTCCTGCGGTAAGTGGGTGAAAAGCAAAAACCCAAAAGCCCAAACAAAAGCAAACAAAATCCACATAATAATAGCAAATAAAATGTGCTTAAAATTTCGTGCGCGTGTTGGCAGGTTTTTTAATTTTATTTTTTAGCTCGTCTCCCACAGCGTGAGAACAAAAAACGAAACGCTGTCTTAAGTTTTTTAATTAATTTTGTAGTTCGAAGCACACCTGTCACCCTGAAAAAAGTTATATTAATTTCCAAACTGCAGAGAAGTTGAAATGGAAAGCAAATTCGCTTTCAATTTCGGTATCAACTTGAATGCAATCTCCTTGTTGCCATCTCTTTTTCGCTCCTGTTTGCCACGCCCACTTTTTTTCAGTTGGCAGCTGCCAAAGACCGTTATTTTTCTATTACCTGTGCTCGCTTTTTTGCAACATCATCTTCATTAGCGATCGGTAGCAAAGTTATAGTGGTTCCAAGTTGTGGGCTCAGGTAATATATTTGACAACACTAAAGTCGAATCTATTTTATTTTCTTTATTTCAGATATACGTTTTTCGATCCGTTAAAGAGAGATAATTCCTTGAAAGTTCATTATTTAAAGTTCCATTCTTAAAAGTTCATTTATTAAAAGTTCATTTCTTACAGGTTCATTTTGTGAAAGTTCATTTCTTACAGGTTCATTTCTTACAGGTTCATTTCGTGAAAGTTCATTTCTTACAGGTTCATTTCGTGAAAGTTCATTTCGTGAAAGTTCATTTCGTGAAAGTTCATTTCTTGAAAGTTAACTCCTTGAGTGTTCATTTGTAAATTGTTCACCTATCATTTTGTAGTTATTCATTGATTATGTGTTCATTATTTGGCTGTTCATTTATTACAAGTTCGTTGACCTTTAGTAAATTTATTGACAATTAATTTAATATAATAATTAATTATTATAATATTAATTATGGGTTATATATTTTTCCTATAACTTTAACCCACTGTTCACGTCACTTTTCCTGCTGCTTCATTTTGATCATCTGCTGCTGCAATGGCAAATAAATTCGTTTTTTCTGCTTCTGTTACAAGTTACTTAAACAATTGCCTAGTTGTGGTTGGTACTTTTGTTGTTTACTTTTTCATTTTTACTATTTTTTTGTGTTTTGCACAATTTTGCGTTTGTTGAACCTCGTTTGCTGTAGTGGCTTTTGCTTTTGTCTTTCGCTCTCTGTGTGTGATTGTTGCAAAATTAATTTTTAAGTGTATGAAGTAGAAAGCTCAACAAGTGGGCAATTGTGGGCGTGGGCTTTTCAGGCAATTTGTCCATATGCCTGTTGCTTTTGCCGGCGTCTAATTCGAGTAATTATATTCAAATTTAAAGCCATGTAAATTTCTTACAAAATTATTTGCATTTAAATTGCCTCAGCGGGCATCGCGCGAACGAACGTCATTGTTAACAATTATTGTGAATTACCTATATATAAAAAATGGGATTTGCTTTTATTTTTCATTTGTGTGCTGGCCTCCCATTTTCTCAATGTTTTTTCCCTCTTTCTCGGGCTTTAAATGAATCCAAATTGAACTTGTCGCCCACACACAATGTGAGTGCCTTCTCTTTCTTTCGACTATCCCCGTCTCTTTCTCTTTATTGATACAGCTCTGAATTGCTGACATCATACTATTATTATTGTTATTTTTGTTGCTGCATTTAGCTAGAAATTGCAATGCACTTTTAAGTCAACTTGTTGTCGCTCTAACAGTAAAATGGCAAATAGCAATAAAACCAACAAATCGACTAGAGCCGCTCAATCGAATGATTCGAATGATTCACTCGCCAACTTGCGCAATATTTGCACGCGGAAAAATGGGAATTACCATAATTTCATCAGTATTTCATTTATTTAGTACAGTTCAAACAGGGCAGCTAGGAATATCAAAAAAACCTTGATAAATTTTTAACCGAATGTTTAAAAGGTTTAACCTGTGGTTAAAATTATAACACTGAAATGTTAAAATGATAAGCAAGTTAAAGTGAAAATGAAAAATGTAATTTCAGTGCATTCCCTCACGTTTTCGAGCCCAAGAAAGCAGCAAATTAGCAGTAATTAATGAAATGTCGCTGCACAAATCGATTGGATCGATGAACGATCGATCGCAAATGGATCGGAATAGTTGGGTTGAGTTGAGCCGCATGTAGATGGCTCTCTAATTGAATATTGCAGTAATTACAGAAAATATTCTAGTTGACGGCGAGTTTATCGCTTTTGTTTGAATAACAATTAAACGCTTAGTAATTTATGGATTGCACTGAGTGAAATCTATTTTTACGCCGTGCACTTAATAATATCTGCGATGATGATGACATTGTCTGGTGGACTTGACACTGGTGCCACTAATAGAATATTTTGCATGGGCGTTTTCCTGGTGTTTTCTATCATTTTTCAAACATCTCCGGTTTTTCAATTAGTCATGTCAAGCGGTGTGAGCTGGTTATCATTATAATTACTTTATTTTTTGTTCTTTTGCCCCAGCCAAGTGTAATAATTTATTAAATATATCGCAGTGCCCACTCCTTTGTTTGAGCTCTGCTCACACTCGTTATCTTTTTCCCAGCGGGTTTGACTTTCTTATCGCCTGCATACCCGGCGTATGCTTAATGTGAGTGCACTCGGAAATGTTTCTATCGAAAGTTCCTGCGGAATGGCTTATGTCATTCCCGATTTGAGGCGAGATTTCCGCTATATTCCCCAAGGAAAAAATAATTCCGTTTTCCATTCTTGTCTGGGCAGCTGTTTCCTAGCAATTTCTTGTATGTTTTTTGTACCCCAAAAAAACAGAAAATAACCCTTTTGTTGTCATAAGTCCGAGCCACATTTATTATGGCCCTAACAGGTAAAGAAGTTTGGGGAAGTCTAGCCCTATCTTAATAAGAAATCTCCCGACCGCATAAATAACACTTAACATGTTGTGGTCTCAACACATTTGGCCCTTGGTCTTGGTCCCTTTCTGTTGTCTCACTTCCCCTTTTTTTTTTTTACCATATTTCATATGAAATTTGCTTGGTTATTTTGGTTGTACCTACCCATATATTTTTCTACTCTTTGTAAAAGGTTGCTTTAATTTGCTTAGAAAGTTTTCGGTACTCGGGAGGTATCTTACTAAGTTGATCTGCTTTTCTTTTATAAGCTTACTTGTAAATGTGTTATCATTGAATGTAGATAAGGTGTTACCATATTTTTTTGTACCTGGGTTGGGTATTTTAAAGCTATCCAAATATTTACCACACTTATAGCGATACGAAAAGGTAGTTCCCAACCATTTGCGGTCATTTGATGGTGGTGGTTCCCTCCTTTCTCCCCCATCAAAGTTGTCAACAAAAATAGTGTAAAAAGAGCCGCCTTTGTAGTTTGGCCAGCAAACATGTTTGGTTTTGGTCTAATTATGCTGCCATGTGGGTTTGCTGCCGTGTTGTTAAGTGAATTGCCTTTGCCTTGTGACTCGACTAATTTCGTTTGTTTTACTTTTGGCTGTCCGCTCGCTAATGAATTTTAATTGCAATCTGGCTGGAGGGAGGGGGAATAATGCACTGTGACCCCTACGAAAGGGAATTCCCACAATTTTCCGCTGACATTTTCCCTAGTATTTTTACCCCAGAATTTTCACGCCAACGCCCACGAAGTCGTAACAAATTGTGTGGCGATGAGGTGATGATGACTCAACCCAAAAGGGGAGGTGGTTGTTTTCATTTTATTTTCTGTAGATATATTTTTCTTTTCACAGTACGCGTTGGCTGACCACAGACAACAATTACACAATTATGCGGGGAGGGGGAACGTGCCGCAAAAGCCTTGAATTAATTAAAAATCTAAGCCTAAGCTTGGCGGTCATAAATAAGCCAGACGGGCACAATAATATAACAATGCCACTGGCCAACCATAATAATATTGTTTGCCAGCAGCCGCCAGAAGAAAGGCACATAAAAATGATTTTGTAACAAAATACACAAGTACGAGACATGATTCAGAAACTACGAGCACATTTTTAGGAGTTTGTCTATTGGATAATTGCAATTAAAGTTTAAGTGCGATTTGCCTGAAATGGCTTTTCATACAGTGCGAGACATGGCTCTAAAGACATTTATGGCTCGCTGATTGATGGTTGTAAAAGTGGGAAAGCAGATTTTTCCAACAGGAAATATATTTATGATTTACTAAAAATAAAACGAAGAAGTTATTAAGCGATTAACACATTTTGTTTGCGAGAGAAATAAAACAAATGAGTTTTCGAAAGTTTATGAGTTACTTGAATTGCGAAATCTTTTAAAGTTTTTCTACGCACTGTAGTCGTGCTTAATTGAATGCATAAATCAAACGAGTGCATTCATTTAGAGTCCTCAATCCCGCCCCTCGTTGGCATGTCAAGTGTCAGTTGCAAAAACTCTGAATCTGAAAATGTGGATTGAAAATGAAAATGGGTGGAGTTCAAATCACCTCGAATCGTGCCTTTGTCTATCGTCTATCGGCGTCCCAAAGAAATAGTTAGACACACACAAAAAATACAAAAAAAAAAACAAATGAAACAGAAATCCACCGAGCACTGAAAAAATATTGCCAATTAGAATTAATGTGGGCACTCGCGATGAGATTTCAGAGTCGCGCAGACATGTTTCCAATTATTTTTGAATATTTCTCTGCTATTTGCACTTGTCGGCATTATTTGGCTGTTCAAAAGTAACGAAAAACGAAAAAATACATTGATTTATAGAGGAAGTTTGCCGGTTGGCTCAAAGAGTCGCCGCTGACAGCTCAATTTGTCATGAGATACAGATACTGCAGACACGTTACTCAAAGATACATACGATACTTGAGGCCTTTTGGGTTCGACCTTCTCCTGGTTGCTATTTGCCCAAAGATCTCCGTACTGGTATTACGCATGGGAGTCTCTAAGTTATCTTCTATTTGAGCTGGCCAAATATTGATTGATCACGAATTCCGCGAACTGCAAATAATATCCAAAATGTTGCCTGATTTGCTGGCACATTCAGTCAAGGGGATCAGGCTACTAATGCCTAAATATTGGGTTTACTGGTTAGGGTTTTAAAAGAAACAACACAATATTCAAGGACTGTTTAGCATATGTTTGTTAGCTAGTTCTTCATTTGTTTCTATCTTTCTGAGTCATAGAATGTAATCCCCTTTAAATATCGATCGTTAGCCATGTCTTTAACTTGTGGAGTCCAGTAAATACACACATTAGTAGCTATGTAAATGTTTTTCTTTCACACGAAATTCTCGGGTCCTCGGGTTAAATGTAATTAAATGTGTTTACCCGGCAAAAGCCGAGAAAGGCAGGCATTAATTAAACAGAAAATAATATTCAAATGTGTCTGGGCCTGGCTTACACATGTTGCCCATCGATCTGTCGCCTGGTAGTTCCTTTACCCCCGCCCCAAAATTGAAACATTTGAATGCGAAATAAAATGTTAGTGGCTGGCAAAAGTTGTGGCAATTAATTTGACGCCTCTGGAAAAAATGTGTCCCCACATGTTGTATGTTGTGTGTTGTGTGTTGCAAGAGAGCCAGAAAATCCATTTTAATTGCAAAAACCGTGCGTGTGGCATGAGAAGTAGTGAAAAGGGATCAAGTCACAGTTGCCGCCTGGCCTGCTCCATATATATGTACATATGGATACATATGTGGTGTGGATATACTGTATCTATGAACTTGCCACCGCAAAACACGCGAGCTGCTGCGGTCTAGTTGCTGCCCTCTCCTTTTAGTTCGGCCCCACAAAAACTTGGCAACTTTGCACATTTGCCCCCAACTCTTTTTGCCCAGCCAACACTGCATATTTGTCCAAAGTAATGAGACTTTTCACAGCTCTTTTTTTGTAGTAGTAGTCTTTTTGTGTGGCGCAGCGTGAAGTCGAAGTTGTCTCCTAGACAGCCTCGAAATGCATTATGGGAATTTTGTGGCATTTTCATTAACAGCTCCCCTCCTCCTCATCGCTCATATGAGTCTGGCTCTCTGTGTGTGTCTTAGTTTTAATTTGTTTGCGATTAACACGCGAGCGTAAAAAATATTTACAAGTCTTGGACGTTTTTTTCGTGATTCATAGTGGGGTGAGGCTAGGAAAATGGGAGGTACCGATTAGGTAAGATTGGAAAAGGATTAGATATACTTGGCCGAAATGCCATGACTTGATATGAAAAATATCACAAAATTAAATAATATATTTCAATTGAAACTCTTCAATGTAGGTAAAAATCCTTAGTTAGCATACACTGATGAGTTATTTCGGAATTTCGGTTTTTGGTTTTAGATTTTTAGATCAACCCAGCTCCGCTCTGGACAGATACCTTCCAAAAAAGTGTCCTTACATTTATAATATGTTTTTAAAGTAGAAATGCAAGCAAAGTCGACTGAGGAATTTTTCCTTTCATCGCCTTGCCTTGATTTTCTTCCAGCTGAAAGAGCCTTAAATTCCTGGCCAGCAGCTGCTGACGTTGGCAATTTATAGGAGCCCCTATCAATCCCCTTTCCCTTTTACTTGTTTTATGGCCAACACCTCTTTGTGGGGCCCGCCTGACCGCTCGCAATTAATTAGCGGCAATGAGCTGTTGCCTCTGCCTCCGAAGTTTCGGTTTCAGTTCCAGAATTTCTAGACTTGCACAGTTTATGGCAACTAATGTGCGACGTTGCTTGCGTTGTTATTGCTCTTTTATGCTGCTGCAACATCCACATTATTTGTACGTTTCTTGTGCTTTTGCTGCTTGGCTGGCCAATGTCTGGCTAATTTTCTATTTATTTGACCACAAACTCAGATGGAGCACCACTGCACACACATGGATAAAGGCGCACTCCGGCTAATTTATGGGTTTCTTGCACTCTCTGCCCGGCTCGGCGAAAAAAGGCATTAAAGCCTGCTCTATTCCCCCGGCTATTGGCCGTATGCATGCTGCCCTGGCTTAAAGTTTCAGTTCGTGCCGGAAAAAGGAGGCTACCGCACCCAGAATTTGCTGGCCTGTTGCTCCTCGGGAGATGGAGATCGCACAAGAACTAGTTTACTTTCAGCGACTGTCCAATGCTCATCAACCTGATTTTACTACGAACACGACTAGAGCTACAGAGGAAAAAATAAAGTACAGATTTCATATGAAAAGGGAATATAAAATAAGATAAAAGAAAAGAAGGGCTACTTAAATGATTTAAAAAGAAAATATTAAAGCTTTCCCTTCAGTTTTGTATTCTATCAAATTTTAAAATTAAGAAAATATTTTTTAAACATTTTGAAATAGTTCCTCATAGTTAGAAAGCAGTGGTCAACCGCAGCAGAGACAAAAACCTTTACCCAAGGGATTCGCTTTTTGTACTAAACATTGTATCTATAGTATTCGGGGAAGATCCATTATAATATTATTATTGTTTTTACATTATAACAAAGAGTTAAAATATTTTTTAAAATAGGTCTTGAAATATATAATTTTTTTCTGTGCATTAAGATTTTCCCCTGCTATTTGTGACTGTCGGTTGTCGGCTGTTGGCACACGCCCTCCCCCAACAATTGCTACTGGGCTTAAAGTTCAGGCCAGGTTCAGTTGGAGTTCATGCGTGGCTTGTCCGCCCCTCCCCTTGCCCCTGCCCCTACCCCTTGGCCACACAACCTTAACTTGGCCTTTGCGGCGGATTCCGATTTGGAATCGCTGTAAAATGACTTTTTGCCATGATTTATGTTTCCACGTTGCGCTTCAAGTGCAAAAGTTTTTATTATATTAAAAGAGGTAGTAGAGGAGCGAGAGGGTTTAATGGGTTGTAAAGTCAATTTGTAACAGAGTTATTTAAGAAGTAACTACAATATTTGCCACTCTCCAAGTTATATAAATTATTTCTTTTTTGGTATTTATTAGTCATAAGCACTTAAATTTAACACAGAAATAAAGATAAACACCTAACTTTTCAAAAATCATAAATCACCTTTTAATACATGTATTGTTTTATGGATTTCACTTTCCAATTTTCTAGTTTTTATGAACATTATCATTTTTAATAACCCCAACTTAACCACTGAGTATTTCGATGGTCGAGCATGAGCGTTTTTGAAAATGATCAACTTTTAGATGTGGGTCGGTCTGATCTGGCATTTGTTGTTGCTGGGCTGCTGCTTTAATTAGCTCAGCATTGTTTATGCTTATTTCGATTTGTTTCATTTTTTCTCCATTACTTTTGTATTTTATTAATTAATTTGCCCGCTTCGTACTTGGAACAAAGGCGAAAAGCAAATGTGTGGCAAGAAATGAGCTCGTATATCGCTTTGTGTAAGACCCAAAAGACACAACCCACATGATTAACATTTGCTATTTCCATGGATTAAATCAGAGCCTCTTGGCTAAATTTGCGCAATTAAGCGAGGCTAAAAGTTTGTTTCCATTTTCCACTGCAATTTGAGATCGTTTGCTAAGATCGAACAGATGCGATAGTCGGACCAGAGTCATTTTAACTCGGTTTTTGGTGCGGGGGGTTCAACTAAACTGGTTGCCGTTTTAAGGCATAAACTACAACAATTAATAACAGCAACAAACGCAGCGGCAACTTTTCATGGTTTCGCTTTACAACAACTACTGGCTGCAATGACTGGAAAATGTTTTAAATATTTAGCATCCATTAATCAATTTGCACTCGCCGCTGATCTTGCGTTGCGATGCGGTCAGTTTTTTGGCCTGGGCTCAGATTGCAGTACAGTGGGTAGTAAATAAAGGGAAATTAGTAATTTTTAAAGAATATCGCACACTAAATAATATTTCATATCTTAAAAATGGTTTATAATAAGGAAAAATCCATTTGTTCATTTGTTTTCAAAAATCTATTAACATATAAATTCACCTTTCGAGTCCCCACTGTTTTACTGGTTTCAATTGCAGACGAGATTGCACATTATTGTATTGCATTTCATATGAATTTTGTAATTTTTTTATGTCCGCTACATGGAAATGCTTTACCTCCTCTCCCTAAAAAAGCGATAAGGAAAAATTCGATTTAAATGTTAATAAATTGGCCTGGGATTTGGGATTTTTTTTATATTTTTTATTAGGTGGGTGCGTGTTTAGAGCATGGGAAATATTAAAGACCGCGCCCATAGACACCAGAGTAGTAAAAAAAGAAGGCCTAATAAAGGGGAAAATTTGCCAACAGAGAAATGAAAGTAAAATGTGATTTCCCATTTAATTTGATTTGGTTTATTCGGTGTGAGATGGAAACTCATTTCGATTTTGATTCGACGCTTGCGGTGTTAACTTTGCCATTTCATGTCTATTTTTTTACCATGACCACTCTCCTATTTTGCATTGATTTATCTCGACTTTGTCTTTGTTTTGGCCTACTGCAGTTTTTCCAATTTTTATTTCGCTTAGGGAAAAGTTCAATCAAAAGATGGGGCGTGACCGAAGGAGGGCGGTGGGATTGCCAGACTTAATCAATAACCAGAAGCGGCAGCAGCAGCTCCACCACCAAACAAAGAAATAAGCATAGAGTTATTTATTTTTATATTTCTAAAATTGAATCGCAATGTGGCCCACAGCCAGTTATTTATGGGAAAAACGTGAGAAGCGGCAATTGCACGAAAACTGTGTACGTCGCTCGTCTATTTACTTTTGCCATTATTATTATTATTTTTGCATTTGTTGCGCATTTTGGGCAGTGTCTAATTTATTGAGAGGTGTGGCACCCAAAAGCAGAAATAACAGCAATCGCAATCAAATTATCAAATGAACAAATCTCTACGACAATTTGAAGCGCTTGAAGAATCGCTCGGACAGGTACTGGGAAATAAAAAAATATTTACCTACAAACTCACAATTGGCGGCGCCCAGAATTTGGTGATTTATCGATTAATTGCATTCGCGCAGCTCTGACATTTGCTTGGAGGCCAAACCGAACCCAATCGTAGGAAGAAAAAACTGACCTAAAGAAGCTCTGATATGCATTCAAATGGTGATTAAATGGTCAAAACGAAAATGAGATCAGTTCGGATCGAAGCAGAGCAACGATTGACCGAAGAAACATCGACAAACATGAGAATCATTAAATTCGTCGAGGCAGCTGCTTGGAGACAAGTCTAAATTTAGCGGGCCTCGAGATATGAATATCATAGAGGGACAGTAAGGAACAGAGACATAGTGCTATCGATCAAAAACATAATAACCGACATCTTTATCGGGACTGTACCACTTTCCAATCGATAATCAACACCTTATCGTATAATAATCGAAACTATTATCGGGTATGTACCACTTTCCAATCGATAATCAACACGATTACAACACAACACTTTCATATTTGAAGTTATCATTTATCGCCCTATCGAAAGTTGGAAAACAGCATATTACACCGTCGTCTGTCCCAAATTAAACGGTTCACCATAAACGATTAATGGCCTTTTCGAGTGGTACATTGAACACATTCAGTTTGTAAATTATCCAATCACCCAATTATCGATTATAGCCACCATGTGGTGGCCCTCCGCATCCGTTGACTTATATTTTCGCCACGCACTGTCAGTGGCCCGCGCTGTATTTGCATAAATTAAACTAATTGGGCGCCAAAGCAAAGTCACCGCAAATGAATTTACATAAACCGATGGATAGTGGATGGTATGGGGAGGGACTTCCAGGGGACTGGGGGATCCGCAATCGAAGTTGAAGTGGAGCTCAGTGCTTTGTTTTTGTGTTTGGTGAGGCAATCCCAAAAAGCGAGAAGTCGGACCCACAGAAATTGAAACATTTCACATTTTTAATTTGTACGTGATAGGGCAAATAGTTTTGCCACTTGATGGGGGCTCGCTCCCTTTTCCTCCGCTCTTTTTGTGGCACGGAAAATTATGCAGCACACAAATCAGCTCCAGTTTTCCTCCGATTTTCCCCCGTTTTCCACTTGCATTGCACGCTAACGTGGCAGGGCAGACAAATCGACTCTTTTCTGTCTGGCAGCACTTAGCACGTGATTGAAAATTGCCCGGGAATGAAGTGATTGGGTTCCTCCGAGAAGGAAAAATACATAGTTTTCCCCTCTCCTCGCCGATTCCGATTGCCTGCAATTCATTTACTTCTTCCTCTCCACGGTGAATACAAAATATATATTTCTCTGTACAAACAATTTGCGGAACTTTGCTCTTTTCGGTTTCTTCTTTGTCTTTGGCATTAAAGGCAAATTTACAAATTAGTGTGAAATTAAGGCCAAAAACGAAAAGTACACAGCGCAAAACCAACACAAAAGGCACAGAATAAATACTCAAGATCCAGAATTAACGATATATCCCCTCAGCCTCATTCGTCGTTTTCGGGATTGTTTTCCCATTGAAGGCGTCGCCAATAGGAGAAGGCCACCAGCCAGAAATAAAGGCTGAAAACTGTAGGAAAATCCACTAAATGTTGGATGTAAAATTTTAGTCGAACTTACTTAGAGTGAAAAAAACGGGAATGGCTTCCAGGGTGCAGAAACCGCAGCTTAGGGCGTAGTCGATGAGGAAGGCGGTAGAGAAGATCAAATGGACTATGTTGGTCACGAGATATATGAGGACCAGCACTTCGATCTGCTGCAAGAGATGGGGATCAGAGAGGGGACTTTAAATGGTGATGACATACCATGTAAGTGCTCATCAGAAGGAAAATCGAGCCGAGGAAGTGCAGCATATAGGCAGCCCTGCCGATCACCAATAGCCGACCACCTGAGTTTGATACAAAACACGGTTTTTTAAGTTTAAGAATAAATTTAAGGAAGAAATTAAAACCCAGAGCTTACCTCTGCTTACCTTCTCCGGCAAAAATGCCTAGTATCGATGAGAAAATCTCGAATAACGCCAGGAAACTGCAGCCCGCCCGCAGATTCACGCAGCAACAGCAAGACTTTAGCCTGGGTTCCCGACATTTCATCTCTTATTTGACAGCAGGCCGAAGGCCTCGCCCGATCGATCCGCCCGCCCTATAGGGAATGAGTATAGTATCGTATATGAAAAACAACCTAAATTTAAACCTTTTAGAAATGGTAAGGTCACACTGCACCATTCTTAAGGATCGACTGTTTCTTATTACATCATGGTCACTCTAAAAAAATGTGTAATATTATAGTCAACGTTTTCTAAATTATAATATTTTCTTCCATTGATAAACGACCTTGTGTGGCTAGAAAATAGCTTATATGGCAACTCAGTTTCGCTTGTGTTTCCATTTTTTTTTTCGGCCATTCAAGGTCAGAGTCAGCTGCTCGGAACATGTGATAATGTTTGGTATTCTAATTTGAAACGCCTTTGTCTTGGCTGCTCAACTCATTTGGCTCATTCAATTTGACAGGCGACGGAAGCGACGCCGCCTATAAATTACAGCACATTCATGGGTCTTGGAATTGGACTTGGTTTCTGATTCAGATTCGGATTCGGACTTCACCAGCTGTGACTGCACTTCACTTTGAACTCCATTCAGGTCCGAGACCAGCGAAACCAACAAAAGTCCAGACAGGAAGAACCGGCCAGCCCCCAAATCATTGATTGTTCCAATGACAGCTATATGCTATGTGGTATTGCCAAAAGCTATATAGCTGGAGCTGACAGGAGGCGGATCTGACTCACAGATCTTGAAACGATTGGCCCGGTCGAATGCAAAATTCGGCCATAATGGGTTCTAAAAATTAAACAATTTTATACTCTGCTCAAACGAGATGTTTGGAAATTATGTGAAAATTTAATCAATTAGCTGGCTATTAAATTAATAGTCGCTGAGAAGTATAATTAGTTAAATCAGTCGTGTTAGAAAAAAAAAAAAAAGCGTTTAAAACACCATAATATTTGGTAGAATATCCGACTGATTTAATAAACTTTAACCTAATAATTATTCAGGTAAATACAAATATACCGTTCATATTTAGAATACTGATACCATTTGAAACTTAGCTTTGCCAATTAAAAAACGATTCAATTCGCATAAACAGTATGTGATAATAATCCAAAGTTTGCTGACCAAATAAAATCGATAAATTCATAACCCAGGCCCAAATACGATGCCCGATTTTATTCTAGCACTTGGTACACCCCCTTCATAAAAAAGGGTACACTCATCAGAATTAAGATCGCTTTTAATGGGAGGGGGCCTTTTGTAGATTCTACAGAATGGAAGAAAGAAAGAGCAGAGCGCACGTGTTCGGGCCAAAAATTAACCATAATAATAGGCGGTGGGAAGGCCAACGCATTTGGGCCATTAAAATTCATTAGCCGTGCACATCTCGATCTGGAGTGCGAGATCCGATCAATAAAATAAGCAAACAATAAGAGCGGGTCGATATATGAGCAATATGAACGATCCGAACGATCTGAGCGGTCCGAACTGACCAGCTGCTGCTGTGTTTTTCGATTCGAATTAAAATTCATATTGCCCAAATTAGCAGAAATATCTCATCTCGGGGGTTTACTTGTGGGTGAAGAGGACTGGAATGCGCGACGCTTGGCTCAATTAACCTTTCGAAATTGAATTTCCTCACAGCCTGTAATTGTTTCGAAAATAAATTACAAATTTCGCACCGCTTTGCTGATTAGCAAAAGCCGATGACTAAGTCGAGAAAATGACGCGACATTCGGTCTGCTTTGTTTATGTTATATAATCGAAGCCAAGGTGTAAATAAACAACGTATTATAGCATTTCTAATGGCTTTAGCTTTCGGGTCCAACAACCAGATAAGGTATTTTTCGTACCCCCCAGATAAGTTGAAATTCCACTTGATAAGAGCGAGGGAGAGCGCTGTAGAAATAAAACTGAAATTAAAATGCTAATAAAACCGGAGGGAAGGAGGGAAAAATAAAATAAAACAAATCTATTCAATGTCAAGGTCAGCAAATGAATTCGACTGTTTGTCTCATGGCGTTTCTTACTTTTTTTATTTCACATTTTCTGTTTGCTTTCGTTTTCTCGTTATTTTTATTGTACATTTTTGTGTAGCTTTTTCTGTCTTATATTGGGCATTGTTGATAACTTTATTTGCTTTGGCCGTAGGCCATATAACAAGCTGAAAAGAAAATATGTGAAAAAATTCCCAGCAGGGAACTAAATATAATTTTATTTGCTTTAATTTTATAATGTCATTTTTAAGCTTTTAAGGCCCTTGAGCAACTTTTGTTTTCACTTTATTTCGGGCCCCTCTGACGTCAGTTTGTGCAAAGAAAATATTGCAGAGAAAAAGAAACTTGAAAAGTCACGTACTATTCGATTAGTCAGAATAATGCCAAGTTACGTGGCTTACAGCCAATAAATATATAAGCATTTTAGAGAGGGAAATCCTTATCGCCATTCTATGCGGCTTGAACTCGAGACCAGAGGAATTTCCGCTCGGCTGTCATATTTGCAATTTTCCAGCTGTCAAGGAATTTACATTTTTATTTAGAGGAATTTGTGCATTCATATTTTTCGCTTATCTATCTTTTTCTGATTTATGCATATATTTTTCTTCTACGATTCTTTTTAGCTCCACATCTGGCTGCAATGGGATCTTTTCGCGTCGCCTGGACTTCTCGTCGTTCAACTTGCTGCCAAAGACTCGTTTGAATTCTTATCAAGTCAAGGTGAGTTATGAATACATATACACAATTCAAATCCTAGGCTATCTACTCACACTCATTCACTGTTTCGCTTATTCACTCATTGAGAAACCGCAGAGTTTGCTTGACTTGACTGCTTTCTGGGAAGGAAAGGCAAACAAATATCTGCCTGACTTGGCAAACTTGCAATTGGATATGCCTTGGTCTAAATGGGGGTTTATTTTTGTTGGATTAGATAATTTCCAGCTGGTCTGCGGAGGCTGCCGAGCTGAGTTAGAATTCTCGGGAAGTGCAGCGTAGAAAAATACAAATATTCATTGTCTAAGCTGTTTTCGCAGTCACATGAGTAGCGAGAGCGAGAAGCTGAAAAAGCTTTACTGCAGTGGGAAGATAATAAAGATTTGCAAAGTATCAATTAAATATTAGTTTATTTTTAGACCGAAATTATATATTTACATCCATCGAACTACCCAATTCCAGTTAAATGGGTACCCTGAAATGTTTTACCATTAATTTAGAGCACTTGTTTATTATTTTATATGGTTTATTTTCACAGTGCACCTCATCATCGATTGTGAATGAGTGCATTGGAAGCCAATGAAGGGGAAAAAGTCTTTGGGCCTGCTGCTTATCTTTCAATCTCGCCGCCTCTCATTCAGCCTTTTTTCTCAAGTCCCCTCTTTTCTGCCATTATTCCCATTCTATATAGCCTCCGATATTACCCCGATTCCGATTCCCCTGCCAGTTGTTTCGGATTTCTGTTTACCCTCGGTGTAATGCCCAGCCAAACAATTTCATGGGTGTGGGAGTAAGGGAGATGGCTGGCTCAAGTGTAAGTTGATTTCAATTTGACGTCATTTTCACTGAGAAAAAAATATATTTAAATAAATAAAAAAAAAATAAAGTGTGGCTAATTTCAAGAACAATATACTCCCATTTCAAGAAATTTTTATCTTGAAAATACTAAAATTTAAAATGACATATGTTCGAAATATGCAATTGAAGGCTTATGTTGATTACAATTATCGTATGCCAATGTTTTAAAGAAATACAAATATTATAAGTTTAATTTATATCACTCCTGACTCATATGGAATATGGATTATATTTGTTATATATTTTTTTCGGTGCCCTGCAAGTCGTTGAGTTTTGAGATTGAGGCCCGCTTGAGCCCTTCAAGCTGCACATTGTTATGGATTATGCCTGGTTGAATCCCATTGTTGCTGCTGCTCCGATTGATATATATGATTGGGCTTGTGGTTGAGGCGAGCGCAGACGGGTATTGAACCGAGTAAAACCGATTTGGGGCCGCAGGTCTGGACTGGGAATTATTTCAAGTGGCAATTAGCGAGCCTCGAAGGCGAACTTCGGCATTTGCGGTTGCCAAACCGACAAACCATCATCCTGGTCAGAACTCATGAAATCATAACATATACGTATGTATAACGTTTGTGTGTGCATATGAGGATGCAGAGGTCCTTGGATTGCGCCTTGAATATTTCATAAGTGGCAGACAGAGTGAATTTCTCGCAGGACAATTGGCGGTGGGGAAAATCCTGGCACACACCTCGCCTCTCACCTGTCTGCCCTCCTCGATCTGCATCTGTAGCCACCCCAGAGAGCTTTGAATATGTTTTGCGTAGCCAAAATTGTATCTGTATCTGCAGCTGGTCTCGGGGAATTTCCCTTTTGGCCAACTTATGCGATGTCTGCACGCAGAAAAGCAGAAAGAGAAGGCATTGTCTGGCAGCGAATTGCTTTTAAAAACTTTACAATTCAATCCCCCTTTTTGGCATGCATTCCGAATTGCATTTCGTATTGAATTTATAAATATTTAATGCCATCCCAAAATGCCATGCAACCCAGGCGAAATTTTCGTTTTCTTTATTGGGATAAACTGTCTAGGACTTTGTCGGTTAGAAGTTTTTAGCCGGGCTTAAAGAACTGGAACAGGGAATAGAAAAGGAAAATTCAAGTTTGTCCGGGTTAAGTTTTCCTTGTTTGCCCAAAGGATGTTTCGAGTAATCCCCTAGTTAAACAAAACGGATAAAAACCAAAACCGGTTAGTCATAATTGAGACAAGTCAACTTGTTAATCATCCAGCAATTTACTGTGGCACTCAATGATTCCCGAAAGGGTTGTTGCCGCCTCGCTGATTTTTTAATCAGCATATCATAGACTTTTGGGGGTTAACCTTTTTCCCAATCAGCTGTCAACATTTCGGCTGTCAAGGGATTTGCGTCAAAAAAGAGCGTAAAAAACCGAGGCAGCTATAATTATAATTAACACAGCCCCGGGAATTGAACTTCAATTCGGACTCTGCACATCTGCTAATTGTTTCAGCTCTTCCTTAATCCTTTCCTTATTATTTTAGGTTTTTTTAAGGGGCGTGACCGATGATTCAGCGGAGATCTGCTCTGTTTTCTGCGCGTTTTTAATATGCCAATCAATCTTTGTCTCTGGCGAACTTTAAGCAAGAAAATAAGTTTTTATATAAATGATTGATGAGGGCTCTGCCATGTGTGTCTGTGCTTTTCGCTCCGAAATCGCAATCGCAGTCTGAAATTTCAAATTTAAAATTTGAATAGAAATAAATAAATGTTCGCTGGCTGTTTGGGATCATTTTTTTGTATTTCCCCCACTCATTTCAAACTGACACTATACATCAGGGCATTTCCTTTTGCTTCTTGCTGGCGGAAATTTTACCGAGCTGTTGTCAAACTCAAAATTTGAAGGGAAACGACAGGCACTTATTGGTGTGGAATTCTTAGTTCATCGATACCCTTAAAAAGGGAGATACAAATGATGATAAGGAATTATGTAGGATTTTTTATTGAAAAATATAATGGAAAGTCGAGAGGTTGTTAGAGTCTATTTTAGGGTTTTAGAAATATTAGAAACGTAAAATTTAAAATACATAAAAAATTTAAAAAGAAGTGATACACCTTAAAGTATATTTCTGAGTAAGTAAATATTTTATTTTTAAAGGGTATCTTTACCCCAGCTTCGTGTTATGACTTACCAAATATTTTTAGTGGACCCTGGAGTGGCGACACTTTCCCAGATTGATGGCTGCACATTCAGTGCGCCAAGAGTTTTCCTTTTTCCCTTTTTCAGTTTTCAGTTCTTTGCCAGTGTCAGCGATTTTTGAGCCGAATTCCACCGGAATGGCAGTGGAGACAAAAATTCAGAGTTGATGGGCGCCACTGGACAGGCTCGAAATTTATGCAGTCGAAAAAGAGTGCAGAAAAAATTTGGCATATGTAGCAATATCGTCGTTGCAATGTGCAAATTCCACTTGGAATTAAATTTTTATTAAAGCCAGTAAATTTATGCAAAAGTTCTCCAAACACAGACATGTCTACACGCCCACTCAGGTGCGAGTGGAATTGCTTCGGGCCATGTTTGCCAAAGTTGTTGCCATTGTTGCTATTGTTGCTGTTGCTGCTGTTGCTGTGTGCGCGGATGTTGCTGATGGAGTTTGGCTGGCCGTCGAGTCGACTGCTCTTCTTGAGGAGTGATGTGCCTCGCTTGACTGCCTTAAACATGACATTTATTGTAACTGTCTTTTGGGGGGATATAGCCTTGCCATTTGCCTTTGACACTTTTCCCGTTCTTCCTGCATTTCCTTCAGAAGTTTCTTTGCCACACGTTGATGTTGCTACTGCACGGAGAAGAAAATTAAGTGGAAACTGATGATCGGAGGTTGCTCTTTCTTAAATCTATTTAACCTCTAGTTACCGATAGTTGTTGAAGAAAACCTTTAACCTTTAGTTACCGCCAATTGCTACAGAAAAATATAAAAAAATTACTGTAAATCGCAACTGATGATCGAAGGTGTCTCTTTCTAAGAACATTTAACCCCCAGCTAACCTTCAGTTAAACTCTTAAGTTATCAGATTTTACAAATAGTAACTAGCAACTTTTAGTAGTATGTATATGATTTGATGGAGGTAGGTTATAGTAAAAACCTTAACTTCCAGATAACCCCCGGTTAAGCCCTTAAATTGTGTATGATATAATATAATAAAGGGTGTTGAAGAAGTAGTAAAAACTATATAAAATATTAAACTACTTTTCCCCTGTGCAATTTTTGAAGTTGCTGCTGGCAGAGTTGATGTTGCTGTTGTCATTTGAGCATTTGATATGCATTGTGGTGTGTCTGTCTGCATTTCAGCTGATTCTGTGTGTACTTATAGATCTGCCTGTGTGTTCGTCGGACATGTTTGTATGTTTGCCAGACGGCGCCAAACGTCGACAGTCATTGTCATGGCAACATGTTGCAGACACCGCTGCAATTGTTGTTGCTGCTGTTGTTTGCATTTCGCTGCTGCTGCTGCTGTTGCTGCTGCAGACAAACATTGAGTACTCCACTTCATTTATACCCCACATTTTGCCCCCTTTTGCTTATCATCCATTTATTTCAATTTCTGCACTTTTGCGTGGTGCAAATTGCACAAAATTTGCTCAAGTGCCTCCAAAGTGCACAATGAAAATGAATAATTATGTTTGGCTGCATATTGCATACTGGGTTTTGTGTAAGACTTGCCCCCTTGCTCGCATCTTATCCCCTTGTCGTTTGGTATGCTTAATTAAATGCCTTCGAGGCAGTGACAAAAACATATTTCTAATAAGTAAGCAGAAATATGTCTACAATTGGGGGCAACACAGTAGTGCTGCGGGCAAAAATTTGTAAATGATCAATAGTATGAAATATATAAAAAAATATAATGGGATAGTTGAGAAAGTAATAAAAAGGAGAGTAATATTGTTGTTATCGAGCCTAACACTGAAATTATCGAGCCTTACAGTAAACTTATCGAGCCTTATATCGAAATTATCGATTTTAACATCGAGATTTTCGATTACAGTGTTTAATTGTGTGTTTCTACTATTTCGAGGACATTTGTAGTCATTTATCTCTTAGCCCAAAGTAAAGTTCACTGACCCAACGGCTTATGGTCCTGTTTCGGTAGTCAGTTTTGAATGGCATTTTGTGGGGAAAATTTAATTTCAATTTTCCTCATCAACTTATTGCGGTTATGTCTCTTTCGCTCCCGACTCAGCCCCTCTCTTTCTCCTCTGCTGTACTGTGTGTAGGTGATTTTGGCATTTCCCGTCGTTAAGATTGCCGCCTGGCTGAGACAGGCACAGGATAATGCCGGCGCCGTCCTTGTCCCTCTGCAGAAAGAGAGGGAAGACACAAGGACGAACGGACAGACAGAGACGAAGACATGTACTGACAGACATTGAGAATGGTTGAAGGAGTGGCAGGAGGGGTCCAGAAGACTGGAGATGAAGACCCGAGAAGAGGGGTCTGGAGACCCAGCGACCGACATTGAAATGTTGTTGAACTTGCCTCCGATTTCTGCCTCCATAAACAGAGATGCCAAATGTCAACCCAGGTGGATTATGGCAAAAGGTGAGGCTGATGAACAGCTCAACGGAGACATCAAGGCTCGCGGTCTGTCCTGCCCGTCATCTCGTATTGAATATTTACTTTATCACATCGATTAGCTCTTTGTGAGGGCAGAGAACACAGTGGAAATGGGTGGAGGAATTCCGCCAATAAAATGATTAAACAAGGCTTAGTAATCAAGCTAATAAAATAGCTGTCAATATTATTAAAAGGATTTTTTTTCAGAGATATTATCATGAATACTGACTCAAAAACATGGAGTACACTTTTAAAAATCTACATTTTATTAACATATTTTAATACATTTAAACAGTCATCAGTTGTTATCTTAAAAAATATAATAACCAACAATTGAGGAAGTTCAAAACACTCTAATCGACTTAATTTGAATTTTTAAAATTATTTATTTAATTATTTTTTGTAACAATCTCCATCCGACTCATTCCACAGTGAACTCTCGTTGGCCGCGCTAATTACAACCGCAAATGCTAAAAAGGCGCGCATTAAACAAATTTAAAATGCATTGACTTGCGATGTTAACGAGCACGCACACAGACGCACATTTATTTAACCTAAAAAATGGCAAAAACACTTCAAAGTCTGCTGCCCACACATTCAAAAAAAAATAACACAAAAAAGCACACATGTCAGCGTCATTTGCATTCGACAATTAAGCATTTGTTTACAGTCCACAAGAGCAACAATAAAAACAATAACACCAGAGTGAGAAAACCAGCAGCAACAACAAAGGCAGATTTTTTATTTTTTAATGTTCATTCTCCGCTTGAGTTAATCTCACACCCACAAAACTTCGACGTTGTCTCGTCTCAATTTTTATGATTTCATTTAGATTTATCGCACACACACACGAAAAGTTGTGCAAGTAACAACAAAAGCCCGGCTTTGTTTATAACAATTACACAGAAAATAAACAAATTAATTTAGCCTTCCACTTCACAAAATATTTCATTAAAATTGAGTTACTGAATATGGATTTCTTAACTGTTATGGCTTATCATCATCTAAGTTTTGTTCTTAAAGAGACCTTATAGTATTTTCCAGTGTATTTATTAGTTGACTTGAAGAGGTGTTGGAATTTTCGGACACCGATTCGAGGCCTTTGTGGACATAAAAATCGAAACTGTTTAAGGTGTTTAAATGGCTAAAAGTGCAACAAGGTCAGTTAACTGACATTTCAATCCAGCTTCCACTTAAATGTACTTGTTTTTAAAAGCAAACTTGATAAAGTGCCAATCATGGTCTTACAAAGTAGCAAATAAATCGTGGAAATGTAAAATATATTATTGTAATATGACTTAAATTAAAGCAATTAATCGTAGTTAATCAATTTTAAATGAATTAACTGTGGCCTAAAGGAAAATATATTTCATTAAATTATTATGAAGAGGACCCCCCATTTTCGGTTAAATATTTTATATATTTAACACTTTTTTCCCCCGGCAATTTTCCGCATTTCTTTGGCATTGTTTTCCCCGCTGGAAAGTTAATTGAAATTTTTAAGGCTCGGCCTGGAATTATTTTCGTCGTCGATGTGTTGCAGTTGCATTTCAGTTTTCAGTTTTCAGTTTGCAGTTGGAATTGCAGCTGCCGGTTGAAGAGCCACTGAACCGCAACGGGTTGCAATTTTGTTTGCTGTTTTTTCGCCTCTTTCCCTGTGTTTTTTAACGCATCATTTGAGTTGAAGAGGAGAAATTGGCCAAAATGAGCAGGGGCATATACTGTGTGCATGGGGAATAAAAGGCGAGGATGAGGTGCAGTAGTCCACAGTCTGGAAATGTAATTTATATGTACGTTTTTCACTTTTTTCCTTTATTTATTTCATTTGCCTGGAGTGAATTTCGGGGATTGTTTGCCTTCAAGTCCCGGACAATTGAGCTCCGGGGTCTGGGGTCCGTATGACAGCTGGCTGACTGACATAATGTCCGATTGCCCCGATGCTAATGACGATCATCACCAGTGCAATCATCATTATCATCGAGTGTCGAGCGTTTTCAAGTGTCAGCGAAACAGCAACTGCAGCTGAAGGAGAGCTTATTGAAAATTATTGTAATTCGCCGGAATGGCGGGCCCCAGATTCAGAGAGCCCCCTCTGAAAAACATTTTAATTGAATCGATTTCGATTTCAGCTCTGGCGATGACATAATTCCTATAGAGTGCCACCCTCGATTCGAGCCACCTACATACATCACCCTCTTTATTTTCGTAAGCTCTATAAATCTCCTTAGTTTGGCTCTAGTTTTAATGCCCCATGTTTTCGATTTTCCACTTGACTTTGATTTATGTTACATTTTCCTCTTAATTGTTAGCTGGTTTTCCACGCTGGCGAAAATGTGGCGGAATGTCAGCATATGTGAGCGAAATTCAATTAAAATGTTCCTCGACTTGATCACATATTTTCGTAGATATATGCGCTACGCTTGAGGGCTGCAGTCTTTAGTTTTGTTTGCGTTAATGAAAATAAATTGCTTAATTTGTTTAGTAGTAATTTTTTGCGGCTGTCTGCGATGGGGGGCATGCAAAAGTAAATTTTAATGTTTTTCGGGCTGACATATGACAAAAAACAACAAGGCCAGTTGTTGCATAAACAAAAGTAAATGGAAAATGTTAATTATGCCTTGGTTAAGGTACTTAAATTGCATTGGCACTCAGGGTTATTTTTTAACCATTAGTACAAGTCATAGGTCCTTGGAAAATCCCCTTCTTATGGCCAAAACCGAAAACTTTGTTACCAAAGATCGTTGACTGGCTTTAGCTTATGGCCAAATAATCGAACGATATTTCTGAGCTTCTCTGAGCCGGGCCAAATGCTTTTTATGGCCAATTCGCATGCAGCACGACAGGGACAACAACGTCATTATCCTCGCTCGCCTCATCTGCCTTTATCCAATGTGCGTTGAAATTACCAATTTCTGGCCATAAAATCAAAGAGAGAACAAGTTGGCCATTGTGTGCCCCAAACTCCGCAGTGTTTGCTCTTTATCCCTCCAACTTGCAACATTTGCTGCACACTCTGGTGTTGCAGTCATAACGACGGTTAAGCTGACTTTATGTGGGCTATTACAGAGGGGATCTGGCTAAGGATGCATCCTGGGTGATTTTTTCATTCAATTTCTTTTATTTTTTGAGCATTTTTTATGGCCATTTGGGGAAATCGAATTTGTTTTAATTTGTATATTTTATGTTTAAGGTTTAACTATTTTATCTTTATTAATTTGTCATTAGTAAGGATATTTTAAAAATGTTTTCAAGTATCTTTGGGATCAATAAAATTATTTTGAAAAAAAAAACGGTCTTTAAAATATTTTTTAAATTTTGCAGAATTATAATCAGTGTCACCCGTGCAAACCTGCAATTTTCGCCATTGATTTTTTCCATTTTTCGGTTAAATTTGTATGCTTCTTTTGGCGGTTTTTCGGCTCTCGTCTGTCTACAAAGTTGCCAATTAGGCGAAAACTTTTTAATAACAGCAGCTGCAGTGGCAGCAGCCTGAACTCAACTCCATTTCCCTGGCCACTTTAACTTCCCTTTTCCTTTTCACAGTTTTTTATATCTTTTTTGCCTTCGACCAGCCACTGACCTCGTTCAATTGAGTAATTGTTGTTGCTGCTGTTTTATTTTATTCATCTTATTTTTTCCGTTTTTTGCTACTTCGCTTGGCTGAGCACTTCCAACACCTGTCAGCCTCAAAAAATACAGAAAAAAAGATAAAATACCCAGCTGAAAATGCGCTTTGAACCTGAAAAATGGAAGAAAGTCAGAGCAACCAATCAATTTTATGACAAAGCTTCGCCTCCTTTTGACTTTACTCAGATATTCCGAAATTTAAATATCAAATATTTACAGTTATAGGACGAGGGGTTCCAAAAAGGAATATCAACTTTTATTGCCCAGGACCCCGGCTATTTATTGTCTGCCGGTTCAGACACCTTGCACCGTATTTACTTTTTATTTTCCTTTTGATATTAAATTGTGTCTACAGCGAAATGCCATAAAAAGCCCACTTAAAGTTGCTTCCCCCCGTCCCCGCCCCCGTAACCTGAAAACTCAGATTTTCCCACGCATATATATACAAAAATGGAAGGCACTTTTCCCCCTCTTCACGAATTCGACCTTCGCCTTGAATAATATATAAATGCGTCAGTCTGGTTTTTCGGGGGGTCAGAAAGTCTGCGTGCCGCACACATTTGCCAAATAACTCCCCCAGGAGGCGGAAGGGGGCGTGGCAGGGGGTGGGGAGTGCGTGGGCGGGAGATAGGTGCAAGGACAAGGTCAAAGCACCCGGCACAGCTTGGGTTTTAGCGAGGAAACGAGGGGCCCCATCGGAGGTGTAGGCCTGCGCACGCCCTCAAGTGTGTAGCCACGGTTTATTAACATTCACAAGGAGGCTCTTACACAGGGAGATAAATATAATTTGCAAAATGAAAAAATTCATCAACTAAATAAATCAGAAGAATTAAGGGTTAATATATCCTGATTTTACAGACCTTTGTTATAAGAGATAGCATCTTAAAAACATCTTTATTTTAGACAATTTCTAAAATCATATATCATATCATAAATTCATATTATTATATATCATCATATAATATCATTATATCATATCATTTTATCAAATCATATCATAAATCATATCATATCATATCATATCATATCATATCATATCATTTCATATCATATCATATCATATCATATCATATTATATCATATCATATCATATCAAATCATATCATATCATATCATATCATCATTCTATGTTTTTTACCCCCTGATACTGTCATATTCTTTGTCTTTCAATTGTAAATGATTTCTTTTTGTATGGAACTTAAAAACAATCTATTTTATAAACATTTTAACAGATATATAATACATTTGCTGATCTAAAATTGATAATTTGTAGATCCATTCTTCTAAAAGAAATTCTTCTTACCAACGTGAAAGCCCCTAAAAAACTCCCTTTTATTTTTCCCACTGCTGCTTCCTTTTTCCTTCGAAAAACAGCCTGAGGTTCGCCATGAAAAGAAAAGGGGCTGAGGGAAGGGGGTTCTCATTTGGGGCTTAGGGGCTCCCCCATTTTGCGCCTACGCAAGGGCAAGTGCAAGGACAACCGTTCGGAGGGCGGAAAGGGGGCTGAATGTGGGGGGCGATGGCACTTCAATGCCAGGGCCATTGTCACGGCCATGGCCATGAGAGGAAAACCCGAAGCCGGCCGGCTTTTCTCTCGCCGGGAAAAGCTCCCGAACGGAGGAGCCTCGGTGTTTTGGGTGCCTATGGCGCCTGCGTGGGAACCTCTCTCTCTCTCGATGATTTTCCCATCCTGCGACTCGGGTTTAATGTCCTTTGCAGCCGTGTAGAGACAACCTCTGGGCTTTTCCCAACTTGGAAAATTGAGAAAGTTTCCCCGACTGTGTGTGTGTTTGTGTGTTTAGAGGAGCCTCTGAAAATCCCCCGTGACTAATGTGGCGACTAATGGCGTGCCGCCTTGCGGGTCCTTTTGGGCCTATCCTTGTCTATTTTTGAAATACTTGGCTTTTTATGGCATACTTTATGGCGTTGGAATTGCTGCGCTTAACATCACCGGCTGATGGCGAAACTCGTGGGCGCCTGAATTCCCCATGAGTTTCCACTTTGACCCATGAATAACACTTTTTGGCAGATTGTGCGGATGGGGCCCTGAATTTCGTCTAGGAATCTCAGAAATCTTTCACTTTCCGGAATGTTCAATAAAAAGATTTTAATCGTTGCGAAAGAGTTGCAAAATCAGGCTTTGCGGGTATTTTAAAATTTAATTTTGGTTTGCCAGAAATGTGCAAATTAATATGGGTTAGTAAATTATTTTTCAATAGATTATTGAATAAATTAATAATTTTATAAGGCTTCCTAATGGTCTCATGCATTAAACATATTTATTCAAATTGGAATAATTGTATGCTTTATTTAGCATTATAAATGGTTTAATAAAAAAGACTTATAATGTTAGTTGCGGTTGGATCTGTTAATGTATAAAGTTGGACTATTAATAATATTCTGTGATTATTCATTTACTCATTTTAGTGTTCTTTGATTCCTGGTTTGCTAACAGCTACTTCAACGGCATATCATCGGTTTTTCCCCATATTCCCATCGACTTTTACCATATGGTTTGCAAGGAAAAAAATGGAAAATAAAACTACACACGCGACAATCTTTTTTCCCCATTTCTCTGCAGAGTTTGCTCTTTGTCTGCGCTTGTAATGATTAATGTCAAGTTTTTGCTCCTCTTTTATTTTTTTCCTCTGGCTGGTTGGCAATTCTGTGTTTTTTCTGTTTGAGTTTTCATTTTTCAATGTTTGCCTTTTATTTGCACTCCGCGCTGTCTGCAGTTTAATTTCGCTTAATGAAAAATTGCAAGTAAAAAAGAGTGGGTGACTCATACGGGGGAGTCATTTAATTGCCTGACATTCAGAAGGAAAGTAAGAGTTATTATTTGAAGATGGAGTAATGCATATAAATATGTTATACATACTCTACATGAACCCCCAACGGATAAACAGTTTTTGTGACAAGTTTCGCTGGTGTTTTTGTCTGCCGCTTACATTTGGCGATGATTAATGGTTCATGTTCACGTCAGTCGGGGATTGCCATTGCGGTTTTAAGAAAAAAATGTTTGGGAAAAAAGCGTAAATGATTTTTCACATTAAAAAGAAAAAAACAACGAGTTTTCCCCCCTTCTCCCAAAAAAATTTTTAAATTAATGAGCGCTTGGGAGCAGTTCACATTTGCAGTCTGAATCATTTATTTCGCGGTCACAAAAGTTATGAAAAAAGCATTCGAAACGATTTCTTTATTATTTTAATATTCCTTTTTCGGGGTGTTTATTTAATTATTTATGCGTTTTTTTTTTTTGGTAAGCATTTAATGATTTTGTCAAACATTTTTGTCATTAATATAATGTGAGGTGAGGATTTGATGACTTTTTGATACCGCGAATACTGCCAGGAACAATTAATCATTCTGGCCAGTGACCGAGCATGTCAAAGCCTTAACTTCATGTTGGACCTCTTCCTGGGCCCACTTTTATGCGATTTTAATGACTTTTTCCTCCGGCACGGGTTTTCCACGAGTTTTCCCTTCCGCTGCTTCCACTTGAGCGACGTCTTCCACTTTGATGCATTTGCAGCTTGTGCCTCTCACCTGAAAGTGCATCCATCATGAATGACTGACTGAATGAACGAATGAATGGGGAATGAGCTGGGAAGGAGTATCAAATGATGAGGGAAGAGGCGTTGGACTGTGAACCAGGAGATGTCTTCTGTTTCTGCTCCAATCTCGTTTTCCCAATTGATGGAAATGGTGTTTGTGGCATGGCTTTCATACCCTGTTATTACGCATATTTATGAAGTATACAATTTTGTTTATGAGGTGAAAATAGCATTTTAGAGTTGTGCCAAAGAAGTCTGTTCGGTTTTGAAATCACTTATGGAGGTACCTAAAAGTATGCAATCAATATAATGTGGCATACTTTTAGACACCTTTTGAAGGGATTTATTATTTAAAAATTTCTGATAAATCTTTATTGTCTATTTTTATATGATCATTCACTTTAAAATTTTAAACTTGTATAGAAAGGAGAGTACTTTACCATCGACTTGAATGGTAACCCCTTATTATTGTTGTTCATCTGCTGCCTTGGCAGCTCCTTTTGTGTTTGAATATTTTGTATGTTCGGTTCTTTTGGTTGGTTATTTTGGATGGGAATGTGTTTGCCTTTGAGCTTTTATCCTGGCATCTGGCAAACAGCAGCTCCCTTCTCACCTGCGATCCCCTGTATCTTCACTTCAAGTCGACAGTCACTTAAATTGCCATTTCAGCAGCTCATTTCTTCGCTTTTCGGGTTCGTTGTCTCCTGTTCCCCGGTTCACACGTGCAAATCAACAAACGGACTGAAATCGAGGAAAACGAGAAGGAGCAGCTGGAGGAGCTCAACTCGGTAGTTCAACTGCCATTCATCATACGCACTGTTGTGTTCGAGCAAGCATATAAAAATGTTTTCTTTCTCCTCTTTTTTTCGGGGTACCTACCTATTGAAGAGTTTCGTCGTCGTTGCCTTCAAAGATAGCAAACAACAGGCTGGAACTTTAAGGGAAAAACCGGGGAAGACCCGGGCTCTGACCACATGCTGTTCCCCATGTTTTTGCCCATACCTTTTAGTTGTTATCTGCCACAATTTAGTGGCACTTCCTTGCAACATCGTCGCCGGTCACAGAAGTTGTAACAAAAACAGGTGCACTGGGAAATACATTTTTTTGGTTTAAATACTCACAGAATAAAATAATTATATGTATAAAGTCAAGAGCGCTTTCAGTAAAGGATCACTTTGAACCGAAAATGCCTTGCACTTGTGAGCTTACAACGTACACCACATTTTTTCCCTGTGTAAAACTACAACAAGCTCATCAAGAACAGGCAGCTACAACAAACCGAGTTCATTGCTCGTTAAGTTATTGTCACCTTTATAGCCGCTCGACCCGACTCAAGTGTCTGGGCCATAGACTCGCCAAGTGCTTACCTTTCCCTACTCCTCCTCGCTTTTTTTTGTTAGTTTTGTGTGCATAAGAAATTTGTAGTAGTGCCACCCACCCAAAAAGTCTGACCTTTTGCTGATAAAAGACTGGCTGGGAAATTCGATTTTGAAGTAAGTTCTTGAAGTCCACTTCCGTTGGCGGAGAATCATTTATGTGGCACCTGCTGCTGCCACTGGAAAGCTTGGTTCCCTACTAAATACAACTAATCCCCAATGTAAACGAAACTAATTCGATTTGCCCAACTCCACAGACCAACTTTGTTTCCCTAATTACATTCTGTTTACTTTGGCAATTAAACTCGGGGATTTACCTCTTTTCCCCCAATCATTTGGGCACACACATTCATTTTGAGCCACTCGACTACCATTTTTATTTAATATGCCGGAGATCAACTTGCAAATCAATTTCAATTTCGGTTCTAGAAGGAACAGTGGGCGAATGTCGTTGACATATAAGAGTGGTTCCCCCTCCTATTTATTTTCCTGTCTGCTGGCTTTTTAGTTCGCGCGGCACGTAGAAATGCGACTCCACTTGACTTGGCCCTGGAATAAATAGTTCAATAATAAATGTGCTGCTCCTCAGTCAAGGATTATTGTTTCAAGCACTGCTTTCGATGGGGAGGATCTAAAGGAGTGGGCAAATATATATAAATTGCACCTGTGCCTGACGTGCGTTTTTCACTCAAATTAATTAAAGCTCTTGAAAAGGTTCGCTTTAAGCCCGCGAAATGACGGGGCAAAAGCGAGGCAGGGAACTTCTTCAGAGGTCGGGGACTTAACTTCCTTTGGCGTGTTTCCGATTGCTTGTTAGACACACTCCAGAGTGCCAGACATGCATTTTTCTACTTAGTTTGCTGTCCCGAGCAGAGGAGCTTACACAGAGAGAAAATACTGTTTAAATTTGTCGTCGATTTTCACAGATATCTCTTTAAAATTACTTGAAGAGATCTCTAAACATAATACATTTATATGTAGATTTCCAATCACTAGATTTTAAACCACTAGATTTTAAACCAGTAGATTTCAAATCATTAGATTTTAAATCTCTTATTTAAATTTCAATAGATTTCAAGTCATAAAAACATCACAGTAACCAAATATGTCTATGATATGGTCTCAAATGCAACCTTAAATCTTATAGAAACATCTTTTAAATCTCAGAAGATTAATGATATATTTTAATATGGTATGTAGACCAGCTCAAACTATTTCTCAGTTTATATATTTTCCCAGTGCAAGTTTCTTTTCCACTGAGTTGTGCTCACATGTCTATAGTTATTTTTATGGCAAACTTTTTATTTGCACCTCATAAAATGCGGCAAATGCGCCGAGCTGTATGCAACACAATGCCAAATAAGTTTTCAGAGCCACATCCCCGAACACACCCGGGTTTTAGGGCATGTGTGTGGATGTGTGTCTGCCACAAATGTGATATTTATGACGCTCGCCCAGACAAAGAATCCGAATCCTTGCCAGCAGCTGCAGGTGCTCTGTGCTCCTCCAGGGAAGGAAAACTGGGATCTGAACGGACCAGAATGGATGGCCAGGGCAAAAACATTTATAGCTGGGAAAAGGAGAGGAGTTTATGTTGGCTACGCTGAGAAGGTCCGGGGAAAGTCCTGGCACAGCCTGGAAAAACTTTCACTGAGCTCTCGGGCTGGGGTTCTTATTCATTTATTTCTCGCCGACCTTTTGTGGCCTTCGTCTGGACGCAAGTGTAATTAAATTTTAATTTTCCCTCGCCAAACAAAACACACAAATCCCATTTAATTGATATTAATTTCATATGTTTTCTTTCTCTTTGCAGGTGAGTTTACGTTTTTGTCTCTGCCGAATGATAATGGTAATCTCGGGTGAGTTGGTGTGTGAATTTATAGTTGTAAAATAAATATGGGAATGGAAACGACTTTGCTTTTCCATTTTTTTAATACGTTTGTATCTCATCTAGGGCATAAATCACATTTGATATTCTCTAATCCCCAACGGATGCATTAATTATTATCGAAAATCTGATAAATTATATAGTTTATTCCTTAAAGCCCACAAATTGTGGCCTGCGAAGTGCGTCACTCTCAGTTAAAGCATTTCTTTTATGCATTCGGGTATAAAATTAGTAAGAGTTCCCAAGAGTTGAGCTTGGCTGAGCACACCTTTTTGGAAGGTCTGCACACGTCTGGGGCATTCAAAACTTTTATGGGCCAAATTGTGTCACTCTCCCTTTAACCCCCTGGTGCCCGACCCCCATTTCCTAGCTTTTTCCGATGCGAAATGCAATTTCCTGAGCGCGTAATTTTGGCTTTTTATTTACAACGCATAAATGCGCTTAATAAACACGCTGCACATGGCGAATGCGGCACGTTGCACACTGTTTTTGTTGCCTTCTTGCTGCACTGAAAGAGTTGTAAAACACGGCGAAATGGCCGAGGCGAAGTTCCGCTGCATTAAGTTGGCCAACAACTTGGCCGGAGGGAATGGTAAAAAGTTTATTAGTTGCCAGCCATCCGACCCGCCAGCAGTTTCTTCTAGTTTGTACCTCTACTCATCGCTCATACGACGTGTTGTCTGTCCTGCGGGTTTTGGAGATACCCTTTCTATGGGTAGATGGGTTCTTATATACCTCATTAACGTAGTTATTGGATAGAAGGGCTCGGGAATCTTTGTAAGTCTGAGAATTCAAGCTATGGGTTCTATGAGTTGGGTGTTAAAGGATCTGTTAACATTCTGTTTATTTTTAAATATTTTTTTTATTATAAATTATTTCTATCTAAAAAGTTATTTTTATAAAACTAAAGCTACACTCAAAATATAGTAAACATTTGGCTTAGAACCGTCTTTAGAACACACCTATAAATTTAAATAAGTTTGATTAATTTTTGTGCATTCTCCCTATATTGTGTATACCTCCTTATAAAGAGTATACCACTATTTAGACCATTTTCCCCCATTCCCACTTAACTTTTTATATGCAGCTTCTGTTTTTGCTGCTGGTTTATGTTTGGCGGGGCAAATTTTATTAGCTGCGATGGCCAACAATGGCTGAATTTGTATGTTTTTATTGCCGCTGTTTGTTTGCGCAGTTCGCTGGAGCTGAAAAGGTGAACAAACCACTCGTTTTGACTCCCTTACCTGTATTCTTTGTCCCTCCAGAATTTCTAATCCAACTGCTTAGTGTCGTTACCCATTTGCGTCTCAATTCGAATTGTTTTCGTCCTTGGGCTTATCTGCGGTGTCGAGTCCTTTATAGGGCTGTCACTTTGATGCCTGCGGCAGAACTACGCACTTTTCAGACACCTTCCTTTTTTTGGAAATCGGAATGCCTGTCAATCTACTAAACTGCGCATTCAACGAACTCGGGGGTATCCTTTTTGCTAAGCTGACGACGCAATTCCAACTGCGCAGGTTCAGCCTGCTCAAGGGGTATATTTTTATGTATCTCCACCCCTTCCTATCATTCAAGAAGTCAGAATCTGGTTGGACGGAAAAAAACCGAACAAACAGGGAAAGATCATCAAATCGAAAGGAACAAAAGGACTTGGACAAAGGAAATTACATAAGTCTTTTCCAGCTGTCTAAATCTATTGTGGTCTTTGTATATCACAACTGATGACGAAATTATAAAACTTTGGAATCGAAATATTATTTGGAACGAAAAAATAAGTATGACATTTATATTAGGAATATAAAGAGGTACCTTTAATGGAATATTACTTTGAATATATATATATATATAAGGAAATGTAAAATACCACTGATTTATTGGTACATAAATATTTCCCATTGAGGAACTTTGAGTTTTGCATATTAATATTGTTTACAAGTAAAAGTTCTACAATAGAGATTATCATTTTTAAAGTTCCTTCCCCCCTTGCAACCTTTTTTAGGGGTTGCCACCCCTTTTTTGCGGTTGCACATGCAGTTGCATTCGTCCTTTGCGATGATCCTGTCTGCGTCTGCTTTAATTTGTTACGTTTGAATTGCTGGCAACTCGTTTTTAATTGCCGCACGAGTGGCTGTGTGCAAGTGTTGCAAGTAGTTTCCCTAATTGCTGCATATTCCAGACGTCTGCCGCCCATTTTCTATATGTTCCATACACAAATGGAATGCAAATATCGATGTGGCAGCCTGTGCAGTCTTTCGAGGCTGCCAATTATGAGACTAAGCTGCATTCTGCAGACCAGACAGACGTCGTTCTGGGATTAGCCGTCTGCCATAACACAAACCTCATCCTCCTCGGCTTGTTATTTTATTTTCCTCCTCAAAAGGCTAGTCTTTTTATTTTTATTTACGTTTATTTTCCTCAACTGCAATCCGCAAGCCACTTGCTGCAAATGGAAACTTCGCTGAAATTATGAATTTAAATTGCGGCTAATAAATCGCCGCAAATAATCATATTTTTGCCCATTTTTCTTTTACTTTTGCGGTCTTTTCAAGGAAGACCAACAGCAGGAAAAGGAGCAAAAAGCCAGGACATCCTTCTGCAAGATTGCAAGTAGTTGATAAAGTGCATTTTGTGTGCTGCTGAAGCTCTGATGCAAATGACACAAACGACAACATTTCAACTTGGTCTGCTTCCTTGGGGACGACTCCCTACTCCTTTTACTTATTTTTCCCCTTTTCCAGCAGTTTTGCAGTCAAAATAAGTAAAAATGGCCAACCTTGCCCCGTTCCCTTGCTTTTTTTGGCTTTATGCAAATGCAAAATGGATTTAAATTGGCCAGACAAAGTCTGCTCGGCGAACGAAAGCCAAACAAGCGGACTTGCTTTAACATTTTTGGCCATCCATTGAAAATGTGTAGTTTTCAACTGCGAAGCGCTAAAAATGCAATTAAAAGCGAATTATTTCACCCAGGCAGGGAGTCGCCATAAACTCTTGCCACTTAAATAATGCACAAATTGCGCTGGCGGGGTTTAAAGCGTATTTTTCCCCAATTATGCACTTTTATATTTATGTTTTCGAGGCACACAAAAAAGATACAATTTCAATTAATTTTAAGCTCATTTCGCTTACCTCTTTCGGATATTGAAATTTGATTTATCAATGGCTTTGCGAAGGGGTTAAAGTGAAAGGGCTTTCTGCAGGGCTCATAATTTGGGTTTAGAGAACATTAGATGGGGATTAAATTCAGGAGACCGTGAGTTATTTCCACTAGATATGCCAACCAAGTGGAAGAAAAGACAAAAGCTTGGGATACCTAAGGAAATTATTTTATATCCCCTCCTTCCCTTGCCACTTTTTTATTTTATTAGGGGAAGTTATTACTACAACCATAAATTCGAATTATATATTTTTTTAATGTCCTTAACGATGCCTAATCCCTTTCAATGGTTATAAAAGAACTGTTCAGGGGATGAGTTGAATAATTTTCTTTATGTTTTCCACTTCCTCAAGCTGATTTTTCTCCATCTCGAGTTACAGCAATAAACTTCTCTCGGATATATATGATATTACCTTTAATTATCCCCTTTCTTGTCGATTTCTCCACCTCATTGACAATGCACGCCCCCAAAAACCGAGTTTACCGATCTCAACTGATCCCATTCGCCATTCGTACTGATAACCACGCCGAGTATCTGCCGGGTATCGTAATTCAGACTCAAATTATATGGCCCTCGTTACCTGCCCCGAATCCGAATTCGTTCGGTTTGTCATCTTAAATTTCCACCGATTCGGGACGGGATTCGGTGGTCTTCTTCTCGATGAATGAAAAGAGCAAAGACAAAAGCCAAATCCTGATTGTAGAGCCAAAGCTGTAGCTGAATCCGATTCCAAGTGCCAGCAAAAGGCAAAGAACACTGCAAGAAATCGGAAATAACACAGATAAAATATATATAAACGATGTTTAAATAATTAAATGTTTTGGTACCTTTAACCGAAATTAGAATTAATTTGTAGATCTTAGCATTATATCAGTGTAATATCTTAAAGATAGATAAAGATTCAAATACTTTTTCTGACTTGCGTTCCCACAATCCCTTTACATAACATTTAATTATATCTTCCTTATGATTAATTGCAATTTTCCCAGTGCAGAGAGCTCACCTTCGAAGATAAAATATCTGAAGAGGCGGAATCTTCTGCCTTCTGTGTGTCCTACCTGAAGAACTGGAATTCGTGCCGCTGTTGTTTTTCTTTTCGGTTTCTTTTTTTCGGATCCCAGTTCGCATTTCCCATTGTTCATTGATCTGTCTGCCACCCCTTCCAGTTTTTTGTGAAAAGGGTCGAGTTTGGGATGCGTTGACAACCCAGGCATTCGGCGGCAACCGCAACGAAGCTGATCAGATTACATAATGTGACATAATTAATTTCGAAATTTATAAGAAATCCGCGCCAACCGATAGAATCAACATAGAAGGGCCCAACTTGGTATATTAGTTAGTTAGTTGACGGGCTTTTTGGCCCCCCTTGTAGGGCTCTTAATCGCATTTGGGTCATCGAACACACACGTGTAGGCACGTCGCCTTTTTTCCGGCTAATTTTCTGCTATCTTCAGTGAGAAGATCGCGTTCTTGTATCTGCCAGCTACTTTTTCCTTACTTTACATGGGCTGTAACTCATTTCAGCGTATTTATTCTTTCGTCGTCGTGTTGTATCTGCCGGAATATAAATCAAGCAATTGCCCTGGTCACCAGAGACAGAACACATATGTCTTCTTGCCTTTGCCCCTCCGAAAAGTTAAGGCACCTTAAGGTCGCACAGCTTTGTCTGGTATCTGTTATAATTTTATTTTATTTATCGCTGAAATTGAATCGTCTGCAGCCACGGAGACAATGAGACATTAACCCAATAAGCAGGGTGCACAACAGATGGAAAAGGCGAATATTTCTTAATGCACAAAGTGTGATTCACTGCCCTGGGGAAATCGAAAATTTAAGTTGTGAAATTCAAAAGTGATTGAAGATTTGAAAGGGGAATTTATTTAATTAAATCAATGTAAAACGTGAGTTTGATAGCCAATAAAGATTAATGTTAACAGAAACCTAATAATAAGGAAATTTATGGGAATCATAGTTAATATTATAAAGATTTTCCACAGTTATGTAATCTTTTCTCCTTTGTTTTGGCATGACAAAATCGCATTAGGGAAGTGCATTTAAACCCGTCCGATTCTATCTTTTAAACAAAACAACACGAAATTTTCAATTGAGATGCAAATGATCGGAGAGCCATGTTATTTGCAGTTGTTATTTGTGTTTATTGTTTTAACAATTCAATTTGCATAAAAGTTCAGACAAAAATAGAGGGAGATTGAGCCAAATTGCGTCATGGTATTGTTTAATTTATTATATACACGGTGGAAATCACTCTCCCTCTCTGTTTCCCTCGATGAGCTGTACGACCCAATTTGCAGCGAACCGCAAATTCCTTGGGGGGATTTCGCAGCTATTTCTACTTGTTGATGGCACTACCTTACCCCCCTGAGCTCCCCGACTTATTGCTGTTCGTACCGATAAGGTTCAATCGGCTACAACTTGAGCTGCTCAAGGATGCGAGTGCCATAAAATCCCCAACAATATTTACCATAAGTAATAAAAATGCGAGTAAATTGCTTTTTTAAGCTCAAGTAAATCAGAGACTGTGGCCGGACTCGAGAGTCTGGTCTTGCTTTTGTCTGGGGGAAAGTGGGGAGACTATCGGAATACCCTATAGGTAGACTCTTAAATTTGCTGGGATAATCTTTAGATAATTATGATATTAAAGTGTATATAAAGTTCTTCAATAGGTTGTATTATAGCAACTTCCTTTCTTGATCCTGGCTTTGATTTGGCTTGATAATGATCTTAAGCTTTATAAATAGCTAGTCCAGTTCCTAGTTAATGCACATCCCAAAATTAGGTACGGAACCCTCTACCACAAAAATGTTGTTAACATATAAGTGAGCAAATACGCCCGATATACCTCCTAAAAATACCGGGTATACCCGCAAAACAAAAACATTAAATGGAACAACGAAGCGGCGGCGGCAACAAAGTTTGTGTTCGATAAGGGGGGCAGTCCGCAAACCCTGAAGGTTGTTCGGACTCAAATATATGTGCTTGCTGCTTATTATATGATATTTTGTACAGTGGGGCACATATCACTAGGCGCACATATGTTTGAGCAGTGCGCAGTACTTTGTGTAATTTGAAATAGTGGCCATAAATAATCGCGGACGGATGCCATTTGCGATTGTTCATGTGCGGATCGGATCCGTGGATACTATATGGATACTATAGCCATATAGCAGTGTTATGTTGTCCCAGGACGTGACTTATGCGCTTTTCTCATGTATTTGTGTGGGGGGATCGAAAACAAAACCATAAACCTTGTCTGGGGCACATAAAAACCTCAAGTTTCCCGCTTGCCAGAGGCGTGGGTGTTTTTCAAAGGGGAATGGGGGATTGAAAGCGGAACATTCCACTTCGTTTTTATGCAGTTTTCATAATAGGCATGTTCATAAGTTTTTGGGACCCGGCTGCTAATGTTGTTTTGCCATTAAGAAATATACAATAGCAATAATTATGGCTGCCGGACTATTTCTACACCTTGGGAAATGCATCTTCCTCCTTTTGGTTTAGTTGTGTCGTAAAAGATCTTGGCATAATTGGTTCGGACTTATATCGTGTATATATACAGTATGTGTGGCATCGTTAAACAATTGACTGACTGAAATTGTAGTAGTTTTCGTTGCGTTTTTGCATTTCCCGTTCGCTCACAAAAGCAAAACGCCCGAGTTCATCGCTCCAATTCAATGAAATGGACTGAACTGGGCGAACGGTGGAGGTTACATACCTGTGTGTATCTCAACACAAATATAAACGTAAGCGCGAGAAATATATATATTCCGATCTCCGATCTCTGCGATAGTTTGTGCTATTGACTCTTGGCCGCGGCAGCAGATCATCAGATAGCGAAAACATCAGCATCATCGTCAGCATCCGAAGTGCAGCGTTCACTCAACGGAAAACGATGATCGCTGATCTCTGCTATCTCGCAGATCTTGAGACTAATCGTATAGTGCGGGTCAGGCAAATATGATTTGGGGGTAAGAAAATAAACAAGGGAATTCGTTTCGACAAACTGAAATATATTTGGATACCAAAATGTAGTTACAGATTATATTTTGTGGCATATTATACGATATTCAAAGGTCTTGAGACTATACAAGGTTATGAAAATATACCCAGAATATATGGTCATATAAGCTTGTACGAATTTGTATACCAAAGTTTGGATCTGTTTTTAAAAATAATACACATTTTTTAAACTTCTTATGTTTTCTATTATTAAAACAAAAAATAAGCCAGTGATTCAGCATTTCAAATTAATTTATTTATAATGTCTTAATTATCCAATGATTGGTTGATGACTTCATTACAAAGCGCTTAGTCGAATAATAAATTAAGCGGGCAATTCATTAATCAACTTAGGTGGTTGCTGTTAACAATTTTAACTCGTTTGAACTGGAATTTAAACTACCGAAAAAACTATTTGAATGACCAGCGGTGTGTTGGTTTTTCGGCACATTTTATTGAATTCGAATTTACATTTTTTTGTGTGTGCCAGATCTTTCCATTCAATCAACTATCTTCCTCCCACTCTCCCACATACGAGAAAAACGATGCCAAACATCCGTTGTGCGAATTATAAAAAAGGAATAAAAAGCAGATAAATAGATAAAAAAGAAAGAAAAAAAAAACAATGCAGATTAATGTGAACACGGGGAGCATTAAGCATTAAATACATTAAAAGTCAAGCAACTAGCGGCTAATTACAAATTGTACCGGCATGTTGCACATAAAAGGCAACAACAATCGAATCTGCGAACAACATCAAAAGCAGCAAAAGATACAAAGATACAACAACAACAAAAACACTGCTCAATGCAATTAGTCAAATTCAGCAGCAACAACTACAACAACAACAGATGACGAATGCTGCCTTGTGTTGTTGCTGTTTTTGTTGCATTATTTGATTTGCCAAGCGAGCAGCGCTGCCGACGTCGCATTTGATGAGCGCAGGCAGAGGAATGAGTGCAATGCACTCAGCCAGCGGGCGAGAGCGAGAAGGCTATAGCCAGAGCGCCAATAGTGTGCGATGGAGCGAGCGATAGATGGAGCACAGATAGTGGGAGGGAGAGGTGAGAGAGCAGCGGTGGGGCTGAGTAGCCAGCTACTTTCTAGCTAGCAAAATAAGCTATCTTATAGATACAAGTTTACAAGCTACTTATATCTTTCAGATACTTTTTTGTATCTTCTATGTCTATTTAGTACTAATCGCGAATTCTTCAGGTTTTTACAATGCCTGGTCTTTAGTGCAATAACTTAGCCATCCCCTTTTATTTCTCAGATACTTTTATCTATCTTTAATCAGAAGTAGCTCTTAGCTACTTGTGCAATCTGTGAGATACTTTTTTCTATCTTTATTCAGAAGTAGCTCTTAGCTACTTGTGCAATCTATGACACGAGTGTGGAGCAGAGCTGATGTAGTTGTAAAACAAAAAGCGAAATTGTTAAGCGCTCGTTTCTCTCTCGCCTTCTGTGATAATGGCAGCGCACAGAGAAAAAAACACAAACGTAACAACAAAACATTTGACGGGGCGACTGCCCAATAGCAAAAAATGTGTGATAGGTCGGAGTTTTCATGTGTGTGCCGCGTATTTTCCGCTGCTTTTTCCTCTTTTTTGCAGCTTGTGCTTCTTTTTTTGCATGTTTCTGCTGTTGCTAATTGTTTGCGCTGACTGCAATTTGCATGTGTCGCGATTCGCGAAGTTTATTGACCGCTCGGCGTGGGCAGCTCAGAGGCAGCGACGTGGACGTCGGCAGCAGCGCCGCTGGCAGCACGCCCAACTATTTATAGATAAGAAAATGTGGCAAACGGAGGCAAAAACAACTAAAAATAAGCAAAATTAAAAAAAAGCTAGGAAAAACAACTAAAACTAAGCTAGTTGCGCAAGCCATTAAGGCGCTAAAAAAATGTACAAGGAATTTCACTCAAGTGATTCGGGGAAATTCAAAATTGAATTCCTCCGAAATCGTCGCATTTTGCATGAATTAACAGTCTTAATTAAATTTTTATTTTAAAGTCACGAAAACTAAATTTCTCACTAAACGCGAATTCTTCAGCTGTTTGCAATATTATTTTCAAAATAAACTAGCTAAATTTAAAAGTGCTTTTCCCATATTTGATTGCTTTGACGCTGAAGATGATCACATCGCTCAATAAAAAGAAGAAGCTGCAACTTGAGATGTTGCTGACCGGATGTTGCACATTGCAGCATTGCTGAGTTGCAGCTGTTGCTGCTGGTTGTTGTTGCAATCATAGCGCAAATGAAGCAAATATTTGCTGTTAACAACTTAATGCGCTTGTCGCCGCCGCACCGCCACCTGCCCGCCCCCTTTTCCGCTGATTATGCGCCTCAATCAACAGCAGCAACTGCAACAACAAGAGCAACATCAGCAATGTTGCTGCTGCACTTCATAATTTCTGCTATCTTGAGCTTCGCTTTTTATTTCAGTTTTAATGCAATTAACTTGGCACTTGTCTGACTTTCCGTCTCAGTCATTCTGTCTGTCTGCCTGGCTTTATATATATTTTTTTTCTCGCCAGACATCGGTTGACAATATTCATTCTCCCCCTTTTTGCAACCAAGTCGAGTGGGCCGGCTGCTTTATGGCCAGCTAATGCTGTTTTTATCTCTTTTTCTTGGCCAAGATTTATTTTATTGTTATTGGAACTTTCAATAAAAGTTGCCCGTTGCCCGTTGCCGTGGGCTTTGCCACAGAAAGAGAGGGAAGCCAAAGCGCAGAAAGAGACAGCAAGATGGGAATCTGAGCTCCTTCGCCAGCTGAAGCTGTTTGTCTGATTAATTCGCCATTAAACTGTGATTAATGTTGTTTATTCTGCGCCAACTTATTAGCTAAATGTGTTAATTATGAGTGTCGATTGTTCGGATTACAGCATTAGCACGTTTTTTGTTTGCAGTGAGGGAGATGTAATGGTTCAGTCACGTAAATTACGGTTGAAAAAAGAATACAGGCGTAAATTGTAATTGAATCTGGAAAAGTATTTAAAATAGATATTGATTTTTGGGCGTCATAGAACCTTCAATGCATTTGCAACGCTTTCGGCGTTTAAAAGTCACAATTAACAGCCAATTATTATTCATATTTATCGTGTTCGCGATTTTCCCGCCCGCACTCGACACCAATTATCGCCGTCTGAACGATCGATGATCAGAATCCCCCTATTTCACTGTATCTTACCATATCTCACCCCCGCATTAAAACACGCACTCTGGCAAATGAATTCATGAATAAATCAGACTCATGCTCGCAACTCAGACGCAAATCGTCCTTCACAGTTTGTTGGCAATTTGCATTTGCCATTTTTGTCGACGTTGTCGTTGTCGTCGTCGCATTTTCATCACTTTTCACACCAAACATTTAAATGCGAAAATCAATTAAAAATGTTTGCTGCGGGTAAAATGCCGGTGGAGTAGGGGGTGTTGTACATGGTAGTTGCTCTCGAGGTTTTCATGGTAATGACCGACGAGCGGAGTGTCCATGACAAAAATGCATAAATAACAAAGGCAAACAGCGGCAAACAAACGACAGACAGACGAAAGAGATGGCAATACAGGGGGTGAAAGAGACGGCCTTTGAGCATAAACAATAATGATGAACGTCAAATGCGAAGAAATCATTTAAATAACAAATTGTTTGTGGCACGACAAGAATTTTTAGTGGCAGGATAAGGATAGGGTAAATAGATTTACTAAATATTTATAAAAAATGTATAAACAATTTGTTTTAGGAATATTGCTTAGTATGCACTATTGAACTATTACCAAATTTCAGTTTTAAATTACAATGCTTATGTCAAACCGTTCCCCCTAAAAAGTGGGCTTACTTTTATAGTTTTAGCCTAGATGATCTTAATAAAAACCCATAGAAAATGATATTATTTTAAGCACACCCAACTGCTAATTAAATATTTTAATGAATACATTCCTCGACGCTAAGTAATGCACTTGGCAGGGCATTTATCGGCTATTGGATATATCCCCATCTATTGGAGGCATTGAGTTCGGTCACGACTTGGGCGACATGTGACACCCACGGCGAATAAAGATCGAAGCAGATCAGAGCGCAGCAAATTGTACTTGCATTTTATGTGTTCTGCTTTTTTTTGCATTTGTTCTTGAAAAGTTGCAAATGTCTGGCGGCAAATTAATTGCCAGGTTTTGTCTACTATACTTACATAGATGTATATGTACGGACAAGGGGCCAAAAGGGGGCGTGGCTGCATAATTACAGGCGCTGACAATGGACAAACGACGAGACGGCCAGCAGACGACAGTCAAAGCGGGGCTTGACTGTAATTTGACCTTAATGAGGTTGGCCGCTCAAAATGCATTTTAATTACAAGACGCGGATAAATGGCACATTGATGCGGGCACAATGGAGGATTATTACAATTAATGAGAGCTAAATAGTTGCTAGTAAAAACCATATAAAATATATGAATATATGTTAGTATTGAGATATCTGTAAATAAGATATTTATTTTCAATACAATTTTATAATATTCCTAAGCATTTTTTAGTTGTATTATAAATGAGTTTTTCTTTCCCATAACATAAAAAATATTTAAAATATTTTTTTCCAGTGCCTTAAAAAAGATACACCCAGTTTATTACCTTTTTTATAATTTGTACCTACTAGACTTTAATTTGCATAATTCACTTGCGTGTTTTGGTATTCGTTTCAATATTATTTCCTCTTGTAAAGATCTGGGTCAATGTCGGGAAATCCCCTTCACCTCAAGAGCACTCCCCTAAATTGTTTCTCCCCTTCGCTTCTAATTTAGACATTCGCTGACATTTACGAGGCGGCCATAAAAATGTTTGCCCGTGTTTGGCCAGCTGATCGTTGATGTGAGCGATAAATTTATGACGCGCACTGTACGGGTCAGCCTGGCTGTTGTACTTTTGGCCGCTCAAAACAATTGGCCACAAAATGTGTGTTTACGGCTGCTACTTCGTTTGGTATCCCATATCCCATAGACCTATAATAGCAGTTGGCTGTTGGCCATTTGGGCCTGTGGCTATCTTTTGCCGGCCATCTTGCTTCCAAGTAGGCTCTGCACATTTGTCAATTTGATTGCGAAATAAATTCGAGTGCGCGATTTCTTCATTAGTCGCCGCCAACTGCTGCAGTTGACATTGTCCAAAGATGATGCATGTGGCATGTGGCAAGTGGCTAGGGGAACCGCACGGATAATCTGCATAATTTAATGCTGAATTATAGAGTTTGTAAATTCTGGGGGTTTGCTGGGGGGGAAAGAGAAGAGCTCACTCGACAATTAATGGGTAAATAAATTTTGTGCCTCAGCGGCCAGCGATTCCTTAAAAGGAGATTCGCCTTTGTGGGTTAAGCCTTGAAAGCTGGCCATGGCTACCAGTTTTAAGATGTAATTTGATAGAACTTTATGGATTTTGTATCTCTTAGAAACTTTTTTATGGCAGTCTACCATTTATTTCAGCTATTTATGGCAATCTTTTTATATTTTCTGAAGATTATAAATGGAATCATTCACACGTTTTTTATTGGGTATCATTTATTAGCAATCTACTTGTAGAATTTCCTATATTTATGCAAAACCCTTATCTCTACCTTTTAATTAATCACCATTTTCTCGTTCTTATCTCATTGCAGGTATGTACTTTAGCAGACTTCCTATATGGATCTATATATTCACTGCAATCGTGAGTACAAAAAGCGGCAGTTGGAGACAAAACGATGAATCAAAACCCGCTCGTTCGACTTTTTTACCCACACAATCGTTCTGGTTCCCATCTGTGGCTAATATGCATAATAAGCGCACAGCTGTTAATTAATAACGGGCAGCTGCCTAAAAAAACAATCGTGGACCTTCGGCAGCAGATCAAAGACAGCGAAATCGAATCGAAATTATGAGAGATTTGCTTTTTAGGCCGCTTAGGCAGTCATGGGTTAAAGCGGACCAATTCGAGTGGGTGGAGTTGCTCTATGACGCTCTAAAAAACAAAACCGCAGCATTTCCGTCTTGAATACAAAATACGGGGGTATTCCTGTGGCAAATCACTTAGGCTGCAGACATGCCACGCCCCCCGCCCCGGCAACAGTTTACAAGCTGTAAATTTGGCCAAGAGAGTGGCAGAAGAGGGTTAACAGCGAGGGGAGGGGGTGGCGACCAGGCAAACTGGCAATTTTCAAATTTGCGATCATCGACAGGCGCCACCAACGCGCAGCGTCAACTAGGCACTGAAAAAATTGAAAGTTAGATTTGTAAAAGGCAACATATAATGTATGGTTATAGGAAAATATTTAGAAACTATTAAAGATAAAAAAGTATTTTTAACTTAATACCATTGCTTTGATGATATAGTATTGATAATAATTTATTTTTATGTTAGAGTTTATTGTTAATAATCTTTAAGTTGTTAGAAAAAAGAGGATTTAGAAAAACGTAGCTAACCAATATTACTTCCAAAATACTTATGAAAATTCCAACATGATTTTTTATTCAAAGTGCAACATTTCGAGTTGCAAGTTGCCGGTGTGCAGTTGCTGCCGCCGCCAAAAGCGGCAAATGGCAAAATGTTTTGCAATTTTCGCTGCATTTGCAGACAATAAATTGTTGGGCATTTAATTTGGCCATCGCACAAGGTGGAGTTTTCGTTGGCCAGCGGGGAGGGGCAAGTGGCGCGGGGAGTGGGAGTGCCCCAAGCCAAAAGCCATATGCAACAAACATCGCATCGGCTATCTCCCTCTTCTGTTTGCGCCAAGTAAATTGATTTGTTGCGGCTCCAAAGGCACGCAGTCAATCAAGCGCGAGTGCTACAATCTATCTGAAAGATCTCAGGCCCCAAACACCCCCGCCTCTGCCCCCAAAAGGGGGCCCCAGAGGAGGGGGCAAGATGCCACCGGCGCGATAAGAAAATGTTGAGCAACATTGTTGCAAATCGACAAGAAATTGCACTTAAAATTCGCGCGAAAAACTAAATAGAAATAAAACGCTTGTTCAGCGCTTTTTTTGATCCGCTGCCTCGAAAAAATGGCTAAAAATGTCGAGTGCTGAATGCCAAAGTGAGCTGAGCAGCTGAGTGAATGCTGTGCCGCGGAGATTAGGGGGTATATATCTTTATTTATGGGGTTTGTTGTGGGTTTTTGGGGTATAAGAGGAATTTAAAAGATATAAGTAGTTGAAATTAGGCAATCTAGTAGGAGTATTTGCTTAATGAACTTGTGATTTTAAAGTATTGGTCCTTGGAATACATTAATTTTTAGATATTTAAAAGTAGTATATGATTTTTTCTTATAAATATATTTATTTTTTATATTTTTTCATGGTTTTAGGTATAAATTTATCCAAAATCTGTGGTTTAATCTATATAATCTTGTCAATTTCAAGAATAGGATCTCTAATATTCTATGGTTCCAGTTATTTATCCACAAAGACCCCTAAAATATATTTGTTATCATCTATGTTACATTTTCCTGAACCACAAACCACCTTAACCCACTCAACTCTACTTTTTTGGTGGGCTTTTAAAGCAGCATTTGTCACAGATATTACGCACAGTTGGTAAAGTAAGTTGGCCCGAAGCCACACGGTTCTTCCTGCTCTTAACCCCCCGAAGCCCCCTTTAACCGCTGAGATCCCCAACGTTTTTGGCATCGTGTGGTGTCATAATCGCCCATGTTCCCCCTCTCACTCTCTAGCTCTCCATCTCCCTCACACATGTGAGTGCATACGTGCCAATTGCTGTTGCAGTTGCCTCTGCGGCAGGCGCGCTGCCTCTGCCTCTGCCGCAGTCGACGTCGGCTGTTGTCGTTTGGCCGCCATCGCAATAATCTAATGTCAGATAGTTTTGCGGTCGCTAACCCGCCTCGCTTCGACTGCGACGTCGACTGCGGCAGCGACTGCAACTGCAGCGGCACTAAAATGCAGGAGTGTGTGTGAGTGAGAGGAGAGCGGCAGAAATCGAGAAATAGCACAATGCACGCACTCGACTAGCGCCATCTCTGTCGCACTCGCACATTGTGCAATTAGTTGGTGCGCTGATGAATGCAAATTAGAATTAAAACCGCACAGTGGAGCCAAAAATAATACCCATAAGGGGTCAACTTAATGATGATGATCTCGGGAACACATGTTTGCGAACTTTTATCTCAAGGTTTTTCTAAAGATATATTGTTTGGGAATACATCAGATTACTTAAAATTTAAAAATTTAGTGATTACATGGCGGTTACTTAATATTTATGATACATGGCGGATACTTAATTTTTTCATTATTTGGGCTTTAATACATTTTAGAGATTTTTCAACCAGCTTTCGAAAATTATAGCCTAACTATAGATAAACCACAACATTATTTTAGTTTTGAAACATAAGTTATATATATGTATCATAGATAGAAAAATTATAGGTTATCATAAATCCTGAATACCTCAACCTGAAATTATTATTTATTTGTATTTATGAATTTTTTTTTTTTTTAAATATTTTTTTATTTCAAACTAAGTTCCGATCCCAAGTCCTACGATCCACTGTGGCCCGTCTTGGTTCTCATGTAAGCGATATTTAATCTGCCATTTGGTTGCGCTCGAGCGTCTCTCCTTCGCCGCGTCGCCAAGAACGTAAGAATGTGGCTCTAAAACGAAGCCTGGCCATAAAAGCAAACAATTGTTGACATCTGCCACACGCTGCTATATGGTACATGGCGTATACCTCGCCTTTTGCCCCGCCACTTTTTAAAACCCCCACCACTCGTTTCCTTTCGTTTGTCAGCTTGTCAATCAAGTGGTCGTCTTCCACAATTATCCATTCTAATGACAGCGAAAGACAGAGACAGCCAGTTCAAAAGATGGCTAGCACATGTTCGCTTTGACAAAATGCCAGCAAAAATGCCAGCCCGGCATATGCGGCACTTAAATAATTCTCAAAAAAGCAGAAGCCAAAAGGAAAACTTATGAAAAAATCAAGATGTAAAAAAGCGGGGGAAAAACACAAGGAAAAGTCCAACAAAGATGTTAATGTGGTTCTTTGTTTGTGTGAAAATATGTCTAAAACAAATAGTTCTTTAGGTTTGAAGATCAATACATTAGGAATATCACTAAAAAACAGTCTCTGAAATATAAGATTTAATATTGTGCTATATTGTAACACTGCTATTTCAAAATAAATATTCTACTTGTGTGGGCCATAAACGCTGAGCAACACCTACTTTTGCTTTCAGCATTTTTCAGTTAACGTTTTTATAGCTGCCTACACACTAACCTATGACAATAATTAGCTGAGCAAACAAAGTAAGGGGAGATATGGCACAAAAGTATCATATATATATATATGTATCTACAAGAGCGATAGAGAAAAAGAGCTTTGTTTGTGTGATTTTTGATATTTCGGCAGGCCAGCCGCAAAGTAGGCAATATCAGGGCCTTAATTTGAATGGCAGTTCGTTGACTTTTTGCCGCCTGTTTGACTTTGTAAATTTGAATCGACGACCGACGACTCTCGGCGCTTTTCCATTTTCATTTTCCATTATCTCCAGCCCGCCGAAAAAGGTTGTGCAATTTTTCCCCCGGGGGTTCGACACCTACCACTTTGAGCTAAGTAAACGTTGGCTGCCGTCGTTGCCGTGGCTTTCTGATGAATGGTGTTTGGCCAAGAGCGAAATTATCATCATCAACGGGGCTCCTTAAGCGGGCCAACTTCAAGATGAGCCTGCCCATGGGACGTATGCGTAATATTTCGCCCAAATCGCCCCTAATTAATAATGCAAATCGCTGCAGATCAGCGATAAGTTACAGCTTGCTAGTTGCAACAACTCAATTACCAGCTGCTGCAGAGTTTTTCTTTCGCTTTTTTTTCTCCTTGGGGGCACGAGCGTGTGGCAAGGTTTTTATCGGCAAAATGCGATCAAAAATAACGCCCATAAAGAGGCAGAAAAATACCAAGCATTATTTACGGGCTCAGTGGAAAATTGTATGTTTGCTGATTTTTTTCAAGCATTAAATAAACAGCAATTGGGCATTTATAACTACAATCTTAAATGTCAAGCAAAAATGTTTTAAATTCAGAATGTTCTAAGATTTTTGCTCAGATTTTAAAATAATAGCTACACACAATCTAAAATTAATGCTTGATATCATATCATTGAAGTTTTTATAATGATAGCTATAATAGCATCCCACAATTTTTAATGATTGTCATAAAACCACTATTTATTTTAAAACCCGCAAATGCCATCATTATAACATCTGAGTGAGTGCATTTCCCTTTCTGCTCCAATCAAACGTGCTTACTGGCTAAATTATGAGGCGTTTTTAATGGCTTCCTTCATTTGCAGTTGCAGATTTTTGTTCGTTTTCAGCTTCTTCGTCGTGTGGCTCGTAAAAATCGCAAAAAATGCCTTTAAATAGCAGGAAGATGTGGAGAAATCGACTTGCAGTCTGTGCCAAAAGCCAAAAACTTGCACTTCAAGTGAGTCTGCCGTTGAGTTGAGTTCGTCGACGGAGTGTTTTTTGCGGGCTTTTGGCTTTGTACCCACAATATACACATACATTTTGTTCATTCATAAGCGAAGCGGCTGTCGAAACATGCTGATGATGCTGAGATGTTTGAAGTGCCTTTGATGCTCATTTCGTTGGCGTTGGCGAAATGTAAAATTTATTTTAAAACTGGCGGGCGGAGAGGGGTCCGCCTATTGATTTTTACGAGCAGCCAAAGGTAAAGTTCATCGAACTGCACACACATGGTGCCGAGTTCGGGTTCCTACCTGCAAAAAAAATCGGACCCTCACATGCATATTTTTTCATTAATTTTGGCCTCGAGTTTAGGCGGCAATTAGTCGCATCCGTTGGCTCTCTCGCATAAGTAAATACATTTTGTTTAATTTTATTTTATTTGCTCGTGTTTGTTGGCAAATCTTCAACTCCAGACTTTGTAGAGTCATTGACCAACTTCAGTCCCTAATATATCCCCGTCTCTTTCTCTGGACTGTGCTACCCCTCTCTCTCTCTCTCCCTTTTTCCCTGGTGTCCACTTTCTTTTTTCGCCTTTTTTTGGTTTGTAGGGACAGAGGAGCCTTTCATGTCTGTTTAACTTATTTGACATGGGTCGAAAGAGCTTTGAGAGTGAGAGGGGCATGCCCTATCCCTTTCTAGTCGTCCCCGGCACAGTCCGTCTCTTTCTAGTCGTCTCTGTCTCGTGCTTTCTCTTTCTATAGCCATCCTGGGGCAGTCCATTATGTGCCGGCTTATTTGTTTTAATATTCGCTGCTCGTTTTCTTGCTAGTTTTTGGCCAAAGTCCTTTGCATATCGTGGGGGATAATGGTGTATATATAGTATATATACCCCTCCCTCTCTATCTCGCTATCTCCTTCTTGGCTTATCGTTAACAGCACATTAAAGGATTTCAATGCCTTGGGCTGGTGGCAAACATTTTGTGCACCACAAACATTTTGCTTATTGACTTTGTTGCCACTTTGACGCCTTATCGCCCATCTACATGGCTATATCTTGTTGCTGCCGTCTGGATTTCCGAAAGTCTGCTGCCAGACAGGGAGAATTGGGGGGTATTATCATCTATATATGTAAGAGGAGTATGGGATGTGGAGGGACCAGAGGCAGACAAACATTTCCGCTCTACTGAACGCCTATGGTCACGTGCCGCTGTCGGGATTTAACTTGCTCTTCGATTTTGTTTGTCGGGGATTTCACTTCCTTTCGGCCATCAAGGACACAAGTTGCCAGTCGCAATAATCAATAAGCTTAACCCCAGAAAAGTTGGTTAATTTATAACTAATTGAATAAGAAATAAAAATAATTAGAACCCCTATTTCACTTTTAATGTTTAACTTGTTCAAAATATTATCAATCTCTTCTATAACTAAGGTTTTTGGCTCAATATCTCTAGAGTTAAACCTTAAATCTTCCACATCTGATCCAAGTCGTTGGTTCGGTCGCTTAAATTTCATTAAACTAATCCATCAGCAGTTCAATGATGGATTTCCCTTCAGAACATTCTACATCTCTCTCAAACCCCCCGTCATTATCTCTTTTGTCTGCATTTCAATCAAAAATTTGCCTTGGCTTTGCGCAAAAACAATTGAGTTTGTCTCGGCTTGAGTGGGCGATGGATTTGGGATAGATAGGTTCACGCTTGAGGATTCTCCTCCTGGCCATCCTGGCACTTCCTCACCCTTTCCACCTGAATCCTGGACACGCCCCAATTGTGTTTTTGGCATTGTCGCGGGCTGTGTCTGACAACAACTCTCGGCAGACGCCACTTGTCACGGGTCCTCTTTCCGTTTTCCTACTTCCAAAGTTCAGCGGGAGCTTTCTTTAGAAGGATAGTCGTCTATATGGAAGGTGTCTTCCTTGAACACGGAAAAAAATCCCATTTTTAAAATACGTATACGTATCTAAAGTTTGAAAAGTGATAATGAATGAATGTCTAGTTTATCAATTATAAAGCTTCCCCATTATCAAGTTTATCAAGTATCATATTCATCCATTAAAGGTTTTCAATTATCATATTTATCTATTATCAAGTTTATCAAATATTATATTTACCTTTTATCGAGTATATCTACTATCATATTTGTCAATTTATCTATTATCAGGTTTATGAGTTATTCATTATTGAACATCACCGTTTATTCATTACTCATCCAATACTCAATGTATCATTTACAACATTTAACGTGTAACTTATGATATGAATGTAGATAGTTCTAGCATTCGGATAGAATTTGCTCCTGTGTAGTTCTCCTGCATTTTAAGTGCTCGCAGTGGCTCCTTCTAGGCCACCTTCAGATCCTTAACTTGAACCTGCCCAACCCATCGCTTGTGTTAATGTCACTTGGCAAACTTTCGCTGCATCGCCGTCGTCTTCGTCGCCGTCATTGTCTCATGTGCCTCCTCTCTTCTCCCGTAGAATCGCGTAGAATCCCGCCATCCAAAACTTCTCCCCCCGCGATTTGTCCTGGTCGTTATCTATTGCTGGCAACGACAGGCAGCATTGATTTAATGACATTGATGGGGCGCCACTCCCCCACAGACCCCTCTATTTGCCCCTACTTTATTCTCCTCTTGATGCTTTATTTATTGATTTAACTTTGCAATATCGCTGGCATATCCTTTCTCTCCTTTTTTTTCGCTTTATTTGGCGCACTTAACGCGTTTTTGTATCCTTGAATGGATTTCCTTTTTATTTCTGCAGCGCCGGCAAAATTTATGCGCTGCCTTTGCTATCAGCCAGCTTCTCTCCTTTGATCCCTAAGCTTCTTTTAAATAAATATCCAAAAAAAAATGGGGAATCTTAGTTGAGTAGTGCATTGAACTTGTCCTTGCAGCACTCGCCTTTATTGCCTTTTATTGGTTTTTGATTTGTCTTTTACCTTCTTTTTAGCCTTCCCCTTAAGTATTGTTTTGTTATTTTCTGTTCATTAGCCATAAGCAGCTCAAGTCGAATTGGGAAAATCTCAGTCGACGGAGTGATTGCAAAAATTAATTAACGAAGGGCCACGCCCCCAGACTCCTTTTGAAAAAGCCATGATACGCCCTTTTCATGTCTTGTGTCTGCTGAATTTTTTGTTAGCTGCGCCGTTGTGCCCTTTATTTATTTATTTCGGTACTCGGTATTTCGGGATTCATTTAGGGATTCACTGTCTATCATTCTGTGCGAGTGTAATGAAATTATCCTGCGTGCTTCAAATTCCCTCTTATCCTTATCCCCTGGACAAGTTCAAAATTCGTCCTTCAATCCTGAACCGTGACTGAATCCCGAGCCTTATGAAAAAATAAAAGGCAGCAGACGAGAGTCGCCTGCAATTTAATTACTCTGCGGTTTGCTGTTGGAAAACAGTTTGCTTATGTATGTGGGTATCCTTTTGGCATGGCTGGAAGCCCAGGAATTTGCTTTTCATAAAAGGAGAGTCAAGCACCTGGGCAACTCAAACTCAAACGCAAACTAAACTGACTGACCCGCACACATGACGTCTGACCAATGCAATTTGTAAGCATTTTTGTGCCCCCAGCTCAACTCAGCTCGAATGTTCATTAGTTTGATTACCCCGAAATGGAGTTGCAAAAGGACCAAGGGGACTGACGAGCGGTGTAGAGTCCTTCGGACCGCCCGAAACATATGCAATGAAAAATTCAGAAACGCAATCAGAAAATTTACCCCGAGTTGATAGCACTTTGAACTTTAAGCCATTACCAGAAAAAAAGGACATGAACAACTTGACAAAAGCTGTGGGCCAACAAACCAGCGAAAGTTTGCCGAGGAGTTATGGCAAAGGGACTTCACCTCTGATCCATTGAAAGAAATTTGTATGCTTTTATTGGAGCTTTAAATGTTATTTAAATATTTTAATCATTTATACGACTTTTTCCTTTAGATTTTTGGTACAAAATATATTGTAGCATACATTAAGGCACCTTTCTAAGTGGTTTCAAAGACGTAGTACATTGAGTTGCATACTTTTAGACACCTTTATAGGGGACTTCAAAAAAGTAGTCGGCTCTGTGTTTTTTAATAGCTTGCTGTTGAGGTAATTTAATTTTTTATTTTTTGTTTTGATTTTCAATGTTTTTTTTGAGTGCATTACTATCGTTCGTGATGCTGGCCATGTGCTTTAAATCATTTTCATTTTCAGCTGAGCGCTGACAGCAGCTGTGGCTGTTGTTCCTTTCGGATCCTCCTCCTGACTCTCAGGACCTGCGTCCTGTCTTCCAACTCCAGGACCCTCCTCCATCTGTTCCTTGGTCATTGTCCTGCGCTGATTTCTGTTTTTGGCTGTTCAACTTGGCTGTGTTCCTTCTCCTGCCGTCTGAGCCAAAAAGCACTTATCGCACCTTGTTTAGTCAGTTAAACTGTCAACTTGGACGAGAGCAGTTTTTTAACCCCTCACTCACTCACCAAGATTTCCCCGCCATTTCCACGCTTTTCTTGATTAATTGCAATTTGTGTGCGCTGTGTTGTTGATGAAGTTTTTAGTGTCCAACAAAGTGCTGTATTTTCCAAGAGGGCCGGGGGCCCTGGCTAATTATTAATGTAAATGTTTTCACTTTTAATAGAAGCCCAGCCGCGCCCTCTCTGTCTGGGTCAGTTTTTCTGTTTTTTGGGGGCGGTACGCTCTTAATTGCCGTTAAACATGCAGCTTACATGGCCATTGGCCAGCTTTAAATTGAATAGGATGGTGGGGAAAACGACTTTCCATTTCGCTGGAAAATCCCCCTCGTTTCTCCGTCTGAATTGTGGCAGGTGTCATTATCCTTGCGGCTCATATGCGAGACGACGACGACGAGGAGCTTGTGTTCTTTAATTAGAAATGCTAATGAGCCAAAGCTCCCAGCCAAAAAAGCTACTTAGCGATGTTAGTGACACCTTCGAAAGTGATTCAACCGCAGATGGAAGTCGGGGATATGGGGGTTCTCGGGGATTTCAGGGATTTCGGTGGCATATATAGAGAGCATTGTCTCTGTCTTCGTTCCTTTGTGGCACGATTAGCGCTCTTGATGAGCAGCAGAAAAGTTGATATCATCGCCATATCATCACATGAGTTCGGGGGAACAGGGATGGGTATGGTTCGATTTTAAAGGGAAGTGGAAGAACTAGTTCTGTGACTTCAAGATATGTTGGAGAAATTTTAAAGATAAAAAGGAATATGCAACTATTTCATAAAGATACTTAAGAAGGGAAAATATAAATTAAAATAATTATTCTTATACTAAGAAACATATTAGGAATATAGAAGAAGATATATAAATTTGGGAAGATGTATTTATACTCAAATTTATATTTCATTTAAATAGTCACTTCAATTTCATCAGCCACAATTGTTGATCCTTTAAATTCCAATCTTAAGCCCAAATTGATTAGATTTTAAAGAATTTGTATTGTACTTTGCAGTACCTTTGGAACTGGTTCCCCCTTGGAAAATCCTTCAGATCCTTCGAGTGCCAAATAAGCCCTCATTGAGGTGCAGCCACAAGGGCCCTCGTCATTTATTGGCCTTTAGAGCGGCATCGAGTGCAGTGGCTTCTAGCTCCGTCTCTGTCTGTCTGTCTGTCCAACTGTTTGCCCATCTCTTTCACACTCCCGCTGTCTGTCTCTTTCACTTTTGGTTTGTGTGCTGTATTTTCTGGCTAAAAGGACGAATAAGGAGGGGGAATTGTGGTGTCGGGGATTGGAGGTTTTTAATGTCGTGTTTATTTTGACATTTTCATTATGTGCGTATCTTGTTTGTGGCTAAGTGTGTGTGTATATATATTCATTGTCTGCGTCTGGCTGCGTTTTTTATGGTTGCCAACCCACCTCCTTTTTGGCCTTCACTTCAGCTTTTGTTTGGAGTCAAAACCCCCTTTTTAATTATATTATTTTGAACCTTTAACCTGGAAATGTTAAAGTTTTCCCAACAGAGTTGAATGCATTTGTTTTCGTTCTGTTTTTTTGGGTGGCGGAGACTTGCATTTGAAATGGAATTCTTAAAAACTTTCCTTCACAGTTGCCTATCGAGTGTCCTTTTTGGCCAGAAAGGAAAAAGTTTTTCATCTCTTTTGTTTTAATCAAACTTTGGCCCCAACTCCCAACTTTTTTTTTGCTGTTTCCAAGCTTATAACTTTTCCCTGAGGTTAGAATTTCCACGCTTTTCCTCTTTTGTATTGTAATTAAAATGCAGACGGCTGTCTTTGCTCCTTTTTCTTTACTCCTCTATTTACTATTTTTGCATTTCTTTCTATTTTTTTCAGCCAGCTTGGCTGTGTGGCAATTATAAAGATATGCTCCAAATGAGTTCCATTCCAAGCCATTTCTTAGGCGATAAAAATTACAGCAAATGCTTGAGAAAAAATAGAAAAACGCCTGGAAAAAGGCAAATTTAATTAGGTTCAACTGGGTTCCTCACCCTTTCAGGCGATCAATTGGTGGGCAAATGCAACCGTCTCAGTTTGTTGACTTCCACTTGGCCCTACTCTTATCTGTATTTCCCCATTTCCTCCCCATTTCCCCCAACTATTTGCACTTCGAAATGGAGGCCTGTCCACGGGTTATATATGCCCGACTATTTCTGTTGTTGACAGCACTTATCGCCTGGAGTTGGAAAAAGTCTAGTTCGGTTGAGGTTCATTGATCCGTGGGTGCGATAAGGCCTCGAGGGAGCTACAAATGGGTGCTTAACCCTGGAAAGCTAGTAATACTGAGAATATTTGAACAAAATACTATGCAGGCTGTGCGAATTTAAAAATATCGAAAAATCAATTTTAAAGGTGTCAAAAAGTAGGCAACAAAATAATTAATTGGAGTTCTAAGTTTATTGGTGCCTACTTTTAGACACCTATTTAAGTGATTTGAAAATCTAATGATATTTTTGAGCTCATTAGTAATTATCATTTTTAAAAATCTTAAATCGTTTTAATTTCATTATGTCGACTCTATAGCAACGCACATAACGCATACGCACCGTTGCCAAGTTGATAAGCAGCTCGCTAGCCAAGTAAAACAAATAGAAACCCCTCGTCCATGCTGTTATATAAATAACAGAGTGAGTTGCATCACATCACCTCCCGAGTAGAAACGATACATATGTTTGCTTGCCTTAAAGCATCAGGGGGGATTAAGTTAAGTGGAAGAAATTACACCAAAGAGGATACACTTACTCTTTCTCTTTCGGTTTCCCCGGCTTTCCCCCGAGAGAAATGGCTTACAGTTCGTTTAGTTCTTGGCTGCTAATGTCGTGGGGATTAAGTTCGAATCAAAGCAATGTACTGTGACTCCGTAAAATGCAGCTTGAAAAGATATATAGAGAGAGAGGGGAAAAAACTGCTAGTGCCTTAAAAAATAATTAAACAATTAAGTTTAACAAGAGCACCATAATAAAACTATTAACTGCCACCGAATGCATTTAAATTGCTTGCTTAGTGCGAAAAATGCGGGGGCGTTTTGGAGTATGCGGATCCAATAACCATCAGTGTCTGGCGAATGTCTGGGAGATGCCTTTGAAATTTGCTTTTCATATCGAAATAATTGTTATGCCCGAGAATAAAGTTTAAAGTGGAGGACAAGCCAAGGAAAAATGTAAAAAAAAAGGGAAAGGAGCCTCGCGGCGGGATGCAGTTCAATAAACTGCGAATAAAAAGGCAAAAGCATGCTTCAAGGCGCTTCTTGCTTGGAGAAAAATGAAATTGGAAATTGCATTTGTTTTTGGCTTTTGCCTTATACATAAAGCCCTCTTCTTGGCCAATCGAAGAAAGCCATTATGCCACAGCACATTGAACGCACGATAAATAACGAGGGACCCAAAGTCCAGTCTATGGCAACACAAGGGCCAAACACAATTTATTTGCAAATTGATATTTAAAGGTCAGAAGGATACTAACCGGCCAAGAGCAGCTTAGGGCCATCAAAAGCATTTGGCTAATGGCAAATGCAAAGATGCAAAAATACGTACATATATTGGAGGGCGGAGAAATTAAAATTTGTTTTTGGAACGCTTCCAGTGAAAGGAAAATTTTGCTTATGACAGGGGGACATCAAAAACTTGGCACAGGATATGGCCAAGAGTTTGAGATGGGGGCAAAAAGTTTCTTGAACTCGCCAAAAAGCGAACGCAGCTTATCAAAAAAACATTTCCACTGCGCCGCCTAATGAAGTTATAACCCAGACAAACCCTGACTAGATATGCAAAGCTCTTTCTTCCTCCTCCCTGCCGTTCTGTTATTATTTTTTGTGTACTTTTATTTCGCAATTGTGTCGCGCATTTGAATTAAGTGCAAATGACATGAGATTTTCAGGGGGAAAACAATGCGAATAGCAGCTGCCTCTTAGGAGTTGCAACCCCTCGACAAGCTTTTAAGCCACTTCACAGTTGTACTACAGAGTGCAGTGCGTCCCCCAGCTTTTCCCGTCGACTTTTCCCTTTGACTTGGCTCCTGGCACTCCTTTTGCTTGTTTTCCCTCCGTTTCGCTGCAGTTTTCATTGTCTGGCTTGGTACTTTTTGAATTTATTGAAATGTTTGTTTGTCTGCAATGCTCAGCGGTACAGAGAAAATAAAAAGGTTAAATCGTGTATAATTATTTTAAAATTTCTAGGAATGTTATTAAATTTGCATATTATTCTCTTTGAACCTTTCCCTAATTTTGGTTTTCGATCAAACATTTTTACGCCAAACATAATACGCGGCAGAGCGACCTTTCCAAAAAAAGTCTCTTTTATTTTTATATATATAAAATCTTTTTTTGGTTAGAAATGAATATTTATATTTAGCTAAAGGTTTTTCCTTATATTTTCTCTGTGTAACTGTTGCCTGGCTGCATTGTTGCTGGTGTTTTTCACCGCCCTCTAATTTTCCACGCCTCCTGTTTATATTTCCTAGGATATCCTGCACAGCTGCGCCTGGCGGTATGCTATGTTTTTTCTTGTTGTTATTTGCTGCATTTGTTGTCGCAAAATATTATTACTCCATTTCATTTATAAAAGTGCTGCTGCCCCCTCCTCGGGATTTACCAACTGCAATTTCATTTCATTGTCAGTGTCTTGTGTTTTGTATTTGGTATTTTGTATTTGTCTTGCTGGTTGGAGGAGACGCTGTTGTTTGCCATTGTTGCTGGCTTGTCATTGGCTTTAACTCCTAATCCACAGGTCACATCTGGCCCATTGATCAAAGTGTCTTTCTGGGGAGACAGCCAACTTATTCCGCTGCTTAAATTAAGCACCTAGCACCACGCCCACTTTGCCGCACACAGCCCACGAGGACTGTCAGTTCGCCGATGACAATTTTCAAATTTATTCTGCCATTTCTTTTGTCTTTCGTGTGGCAAAAAACGCCTACGGTTCTTCGAATGCGGAAAAACCATTTAAAGCGCAGACAATTTTTCAATTTCCCCACACACACGCGATTGACAATTGAGAACAAACAGTTTTCCGGGTTAATAAAATAGTTTTTCCTCGCAGTTACGCCCACGTTGACTAATGAGGAATTTTCCTGCTCTTTAAGCTGATAGAAAAAGGTAACTGAGGCGATGGATGGGGAAATTGGAGGCTCACATGTTTGCTTACTGTCTGCACAAACACTCGGCGAAAACTCACAAAGCCAAATTGGAATATTAAACACTTTTATTAACTTTTGCAAAAAGCTTAAAGAAGCCAAAAAAAAGGTGGAGGTGGTGTGGCAGGAAAATTCTTTGGATGAAATATTTATGGCTGGCATTTTTAATGGATTAGCAGAAGTAGTAGCTCTCTCGACTTCCGTCAGCACTTAAGCCAAGAAATGCCATTTAATTTAATGTGTTTATGAAAAGCCCAGCACTTTGAGGCCAAACTAAAGAGAATCGAATTCGAATTCAATTGAATTGTAGTAGTTTCTAGAGCCCATTGTCTTTGGTCTTGGGTTTTTGGTTTTTGGGGTGTGGCGAGCGAAAACCTTTTTGATTTGTGGCCCCAGTGAGTTTGGGTGTTGATATTTATTATGGTCGAGAGGAAGTGCTGCCTGATTTATGCGTCCAAGGGAAGTGACAACTCAATGGCTTCATTAGTGTCCTCCGATAGAGTCCTGGATAAAGCCTTCAGTTCGAGAAAGTGTCGGGAGTTTATTGCACTTCGACTTTTGACTTCTGCCATGGGGCCATGAAAAGTTGTTGCGCTCACCAGAAGATAATCTCAAATTTTGGCAATAATAATTTCATGCTTATAATTTGTTCAAGTTCCCCGATGCGGTTTGCCAAAACTTTGCACACGCGACTCTCATAAATTATGAAGAGGAGCGGAGGTCCTCAATCCTTTGGCCCCGACTCGGAGTTCATTCTCTGTTTTTGGCCAACGACCGTCATCTCAGAAGAACTCAACTGAGCGCAGATGAAATTAGCAAATCGTCACGTAGCCAACAAGAAGAGGGAAAATATTTATGGCTCCAACAGAGAAAAAAGCCAGGGATGCTATAAAGCAAGTCGATACTTGCTTAATGTTCAAATATAATTTAAATTAAGGTTTATGTGTGGGTATACTGTGCGTGTGTCGGCAGAGATGCGGCATATAGTAAGAAAAAACGGCAGATACATAACAAAGATATCGTTTTAAAATTACTTTATTATTTATAAGGAATCAAAATACAATTTCAACTATTTTTCCCTGTGTAGCGAAAACCTAGAGAAAAACTGCCAAATATCAGGCCAAGGCTTGATGGAATGTGCGGTACATGTGCGTCTGAATGCTTTTTATTTCATTTTTTGGCCATGCAAAGAGCGATAGAGAAGAAGAAAAAGATTATTGCTGCATTTGAGTTGCCTGTGCTATCTGGGCTATTGTTGTTGTCCGTAATCCCAGACAAGCACCACTCACCCACAGATACGCACATTCTCCTTGAGCAATCAACTTAATTGCTTTAGCAACTCACCCCGAGATTCTGTGCCGGGATTCTTCTTTTGTTTAATGAGTGAAAATTGTGCCTCGTATCGCTTACGCGGGGAAATTCTCTTCCAATTTCCCCCTGCTTTTCTGCTTTTTCGGCATGCAAACATTCATTAATCGAATCCGTTGTTTTGCGAACAATGTTGGGAGTTGATTTTATTGTTGCCAAGATTTATGAGCTCTCGGGTCCCCCAAGAAGTTGGCAAACATACAAACATTGCAATGTGGGCCCCGTGCAAATATTAATTTGTTGATTATTTAGCTCGAGAGGCGGGACCGAGAGAAAAGAGTGTCATCTCCGTTGGAACACAACAGTTCTGGGTAAATATTGGCAAGAGTTGCCAAGGGGTTTCAAGCCATATTAAAAGTGCATTAAACCTGTCCCAGAAAGACATTCCTCGGCTGCAATTGATTGGTACTACGTGTCCTTTGCCTTAATTTCGATACATTCGAATGTCATTCTCTAGTAAATTATTCAGCCTGGTCGGAACCCACCTCCATCTCTATAAGTCGGAGTGCTGTTATTCCGTCTGGTCAGGTGCCGGACCATCGTCAATTACCCAAACAGAGTCACAAATATTCCCTCATCATTGGGTTAGTTGGCTCTGATTGGCGGTGGCCCGAATTATTCCCACTTTAGTCATATATTTCGTGGATCCTTTCAACACCTTTTGGCTTTTTGACGGCTTTATTACCAGGTGGGAAAGGAAAATGTGCTGGTTTGAGTCCATCTGCCGGCTCGCCATATTGATTATCGATTTGGGAATTGGCCTGGACTGTTGTTTGGCTGACTGACTTAGCTTGGCTATACACCTACATATACACCTGGCTGTCCTGTGTGCATTCAATTTGGGCAACGTGTTAGCCACTTTGGCTTAGACAACACGGAGCGGAGAGTTACCCGCTCTGTTTTCCCTGGCACGTTTGGATTTTATGGTTCATTTGTTGGCGCTTAGACGCTGGCTGGTTGCCTCGTTTAGTCCCTCGGCAGACATATATTGGAAATGTTCATTGGACCACCGGCTTCGAGTTGGAATTCGGTGGTTTTAGGGTAAACGAACTTTATTTCGGTATTTTTGTTCACTACTTTATATCTGCTTATTATTTTTGGGACGAGATAGAAATGTGTTTCCTAAGATTATACCTTTTCAAATATTTCAAATTGAAATACAAATATTTTTATTATTTTTCTCTTATATTTTCCAGATCGAGGACGAGGGCAACCATGGCAACGATGAGACGCGCCTCTTCATCCTCTCCTCGCTGGCCCAATCCCAGATGAGCCGGGTGGCCTGCATTTTGTGCGAGGAGCCGCTGCTCGTTTTCGATCGCTATCCCCTGGTCGATGGCTCCTTCTTCCTGAGTCCCAAGCAGCATTCCAGCGGCTGCATCGAGGTGAGTAACGATCTAGCAAATCTTTAACCCAAGTATTATACTTAGAAAAATTTGGGATAGATTTTATTACACTTTATAAGGATACAGTACCACGAAAGCAGATTTCCTATACTTAACTTTTATCCGAAATATAAGAAAAATTATTTTTTAAATTAAATTAAATATTCTTCTGTGACTACCTTAATTATAGTTTTCTTTCTGTGTACTCATCATTTATTAAACGTCAAATGTGGCATGGCAACCTCTTCCACACCCACGACCACGCAGCTTTCACTCGCCCACGTGCCCCCGAGAACTTTCAGCTGCAATTAGCGGGGCACACTACTCCATCTCCTCCATTTCGAGTCGCCTCCGACCGCCAGCCACTCCTATTTTCCGTATTTTTTTCCCATTTTTTCTGGGGACAGACAGACCCCGCAATTTATGACCCATTTAAGTCAGCGTAATTACGCCAGCGCCCCAAAGAAGAGCCGGGGCAAAACTGCAGTTGGCAGTTTGCAGTTTGCAGTTTGCAGTTTGCAGCTTGCACATTTTGCATTTCTCATATAGAGGTAGTACACGCACGACCTACGCTTCCATGGGCTTTATATTTTCCCCGATTTCCCTGCCTTTTCCCTAGCCGCCTGTCAGTCTCGCTGTATCCCCCTTTTCCCCCGACTTCTGGGGGCTTTAAATTAAGCCTGGATTTATAATTCATTGCCAGCTGCTGCTGCTGCAATCGGAATTGGCTCCTTTGTATGTGCCTCTGCTCCCTTGACTTTGACTTCGGTACTGCGATTCCGCAGTCTTCTGTTCGTGGGCGGCCAACGGCAATCTCCTGGGCAAGTTTATGCATTTTGCATTTTATTTGAAATTATTATGTCGCGTCGCAATGGCAGCTCCTCCACTTTCTCCCCTTTTCCCTCCGAGTCCTTGGCCTTTTGTCGGGAGGCATGCAAAAATGCGCTCAATTCTCTGGGAAAAACCCCTCGCTTCCTCGCCCTTTCACAGAAAGAGGAAAGTTGATACCCTAACAATAGAAGCCGTTTGCTAACTGGCGGTTTATTTGCCTTGCCAAGGCTTTGAAGGGTATTTAAATAGGAAAAAATAAATATAATTCCTTTGTAAGTTTGTTAGCAAAAAGAAACTGTCTCACAAAAGGATCTTTGGTAGTCTGTTTGCCTACAGAGCGTTTACAAGGATTACTCATTACTTTAGTGAGGGATTTTTTGAAAGTAATGCATAAGCCCCTTACATGTTTTCAATACATTTTGTACTTGTACATTTTATTAAAATTGAACTCTTAGTTTTGATAGTCACAAGAAACCTATTATTATTTAACTATTTTAAATAAATTTTTTAAACATTATTCAGATCCCTCAATCAAAACTAATGCCTTAACTTTAATACCCAAAAGAAACCCAATTATTTATGCAAAGTCTTTTGGCTAACACAAAGGTATATCCTCAAATTTGGCATAGTGTGTTCAGGGGCTTAGAAGTCGCCCTTGCAATTCATTCTTTTTCCTGCCATAATTTTTCATTGTGGCGAGTGTCTGGTTTGGTGGCCCCTGGGCTCCTGCTTGAATTATGCGGCTGGGTCCTGCCCCTTTTTGTCCTTTTGTCTGCACCTTTTCACCGCTTCCGCTTTCTCACAACCCTGACTCCAGTCCTCTTTTTTATTTTATTTCTGCAGGTTAAATACGAGGGACGCACTCTCTACTTGACCTGTGTATGCATGAGCTGCCTGGACGGAACCTCCAGCAGCCGCGTCATCAACTGCAGGTGAGCATCATCAAAGGGAAAGGCTGTAATAAATGCATAAATAAATGATAAATTGTGTGTTTCTGCATCGTCCACAGATTCTGCAAGGAGCCGTGGGATGGCTCGAGCCTGGTTCTGGGCACCATGTACGCCTACGACATCTTTGCGGCCATGCCCTGCTGCTCCGAGAGGTTCAAGGTGAGTTAACCAACCCATTACAAGCTATATAAGAAAGGTATTTTGGTATGTTTCTAACCAAAAAAACAAACCAATTAGGTTCTAAAATAACAAAGGTTTCCCATCTTAAGCATTATATATAACAATATTTAGTAAATTTAAAATTAAATAAAATAAAAAATGTATTCTGGACTTAAATTTCACTAAACAACCCATGAAAAGGCTGATTACTTGCCGACTGCGGTTGTATACTGTGCGTGTGACGGCATTGAATTATCTAAACTATCTGCTATGCCTAAACCATAGAAATCTTGCGCCAGCTGCATTAAAATAATCTAACCATAATTTAAATTTGACCTTAATTATTGATTATATAAAATTATATCCCTCTTTACCAACATATTTGCATGAAAATCATTTTAATTTTTCCCATTCCCCATCTTTTTCTTGCCTTTCCAGTGCAATAACTGCTTCAAGATGCTGATGCATCCGCAGCAGCGTCTGAGCTTCTACAGTGACTACTCGCACGGGGTGACCTGCCCATATTGCAACACCCAGGACACGCACTTCGTGAAGCCGCTGAGCTTCTGCTACGCCAAGAGCCCGGCGGCGCGGCTGCCGACGCTCGCATAACATGAGGCCCCGTTGGAGTCGCCCGTGGGAACAGGTGCCACCGCCACCCAGGTGCCAAATGCCCAGGGCGCTCCAACGGCCTCCGGCTGCAGCAGCAACAACACCATCATCTCATCGAACTCGAACAAGCAGCAGCCAGCGAAGCAGCCGCTCTACAATGCCGCCATCGATTATTCGGCACCGCTGCAGCAGCAGATTAATCCGGACTTGATTGGAGCCCATCCGCATGCCCAGCAGCATCAGCAGCAGGTGCGACAGCAGCAGCAGCAACCGCAACAGCAGCAACAACAGCAACAACAGCAGCAGCAACAGCAACAGCAGCAGCAGCAGCAGCAGCCTACTCAACAGCAACATCAGCCTGCGGTTAGCTCATTTCAAAGGGCCAACTTCCCTCAGCAGTCCCATAAAACCATGAACATGATGGCCATGGCGGATGTGATGAGCAAGTACCAGCAGCAGCAACAGCAACAGCAACAACAGCAGCAACAGCGCCAGCAGCAACACAACCAGCCGCCACAGCAGCAACATGCAACACAGAAAGGACTCGAGGGCCTTCTATTGACCAACAGCAACACAAACACAAACAACAGCATAAGCAGCAGCAGCAGTATTAGTAACTTAATTATTAGCCATAATTCAGCCAGCAATCCAGGCAGCAAGATGCAGCCCACTTGGGGCCAGAGCGATGCCATCTCGGCCCTGTGGGGCTGCTCCAGCAGCAGCAGCGGCTGCTCCTCGGGCAGTGGATCGCAGCCCTCGTTGAGTCCGACGGCCAGCAGTCATGGCAACGATAGCTCCAAGATGATGCTGTGGGCGGCGGCCCAGAGTTCCCCGCAAAATGCAGCGGCAGCAGCAGCAACACTCAGGGATGGATTCAAGGAGTTGCAACAGCAGCAGCAGCAGCAGCAGCACAATCAGCAGGTGCACCCCGCACACGCAGCCTCGCCCACAGCCTCGTTGACCAGCTCCAGTTCCTCCTCGAACGGCTGGAGTGCCTCGCACTATGGCAAACCCAATATCTGGGAGCTGCCGGGATCAGGATCATCGGCTGGCCAGAGGACACCGGCCAGCAGCCACGACATCTTCACCGATCTCCTGTGCAACCTGAGCATCAGTCAGGATAATAACAGCAGCCAGCAGGCCAAAGTCGATGCCTCCGCCTCGGACGTCAGCTCGAACTCCTCCTCCTCTGCCGGGGAACTCCTGGAGGCGGCCAATATCTGGAGGTTTCCCGAGTACGCCAGTCAGCTGTACAATGAGGAGCCCACTGGAGGCGCCGCTGCCTGCATGCAGCTCTTCAACGACTATCTCAACATGAACTAAAAACAAAGCCTGCAGCATTTGTTACTCTAGCTAAATTTATCAAACAAAAAAAAGAATATCGAAAAAAGAGTAAGCAGGAGAAGGTGGAGAAGCGAAAGTTTTAGTTTTTAAAATCATTTGATTTTTTATACAATCACACACACATCTTAAAACCGAGAGAAAACAATGCAAACTAAAAACAATTTCTTGTTATTTTTGTTGAGTTTTTTTAGTTCTTTGTTTACACACCTACCTAAACAAAAAAAAGAAGAAGCAATTTTTAGTTTTATTTTATAAAGCAAATTTTTATACATTTTACCAAAAAAAAACAAAGCGAAATGTAAAACAAAAAAAAAAGGAAAACGAGGAAAGAGGGACAAAAAAAGAAACACATTTACATCACGATTGAGGGACAAGTTTTATTTAGCAAAAATTGAAGGCAGGGCATTAAATTGTTTAAACAAATCATGATAATTGCTGTGCTGCTCAATAACACAAAAAAGGATGAAAAGCAAAAAGGAGAAGGAGTAGAGTAGGAGAGTTTAAAAAAAGAAGGGGAGAACATGAAACATTTGCTACAATTTATGAAACGTAAAATTACAAAACCTAAATTTAACAAAACAACATAAACGATAAGTTGCACATCTTTACCTAAGCGATTGGTAATTATTCCTAGTTTTAGTAAGCGAAACGAGAACCTCTAGAGCCGATTAAGTTTCTCCCTCCAGTTCAGAACAGTTCAGTTAGGTCCTCAGAGTAATTCAACCCCTTAATAACCCACCCACCCACTCACACACACACTCATAGCAGCCAGGCGGCACATGCAACAAGGTCACCATTGCTAGCACCCCCTTTCAGGAGTATTTCAAGCAGCCCACCCCCACCCACGCCCCCAAACTCTCTTAGTTAAGTCCTCAAAAAAAAGAAAATATAATAAACTACTTTCGGCGCAGCGTGATCATTAATTATTAAGCTAAGTGTTAGGTTATAGCGATCTTTGTATATGTCTAGGGTTCTTCTCTTTGTCTTAAATAGCAGAGCAGCCGTATGTGATGGATCTCTAAAGGTAGAGTGACGACCCCGCAGGTGCGACCAAACACACATGCAGGCACTCACTATCGATAGGTTTAGTAGGTTGTAAGGTCGGTTTTTCTAAATTTTAAATATGGTATGCGAGCAAACATCCAACAATTTATAGAGCGGTTCAATGTTTCCTGTTTTGTGTTTATTCCGTGCTTAGAAAAGTCACCAAATCCCTGGGGTATAGTCCCTCCCAATCTCCTTGTTCCCATCCCCCTCAAAATTGTAAAAATGTTTAGGCAGCCTGAACTCTAAATGATTGGCATCCCCTCTGTGAAATTTTTAATTCAATTGAAAATAAAAACCCACTTGATATGCCCCTTCTGTGAAAAATAGTTTAGGACACCTTATCTACACCTCCAATTTTATAATCTCCCTTCCCCAATTTAAATTCTTTTCAAAACCCTGTGAAGATTTTAATAAAATTAAAAATAAAACCCACTTGATATGATTCCAACTGTGAAAGGACTTTAGGCAACCTAAACCTTAAAACCAAATTATATTTATTTTCCAAAAATTCTGTGAAAGTTTTAATGCAATTGAAAGTAAAACCCCACTTGATATGACCCATCTGTGACACCAGTTTAACTCTCTGAATCTGTGTTAAATTTTCTGTTTTGGTTTTATTTATTTTCTAATTTAAAATTCTGTGAAAATTTTAATGAAATTAAAAATAAAACCCCTTTGATATGACACCATCTGTGAAAAGAAACGTTTAGGCCTGCTGAACGTTAAACAAGATCAGCAGTAACTGTGTTAGATTTCCAAATTTTGAGTTCTTTTTTTCCGAATTTAAAATTGTGAGTAATTTAAATGAAATTAAAAGTAAAACCTTTCCTGTGAGAAAATGTTTAGGCAGCCTAAACTTAAAAAAACGATCAGCAGGAACTGTGTTATATAACCCCATTCCCCAAAACCCTCGTGTTCGTTACGAACCTTAAAATGTAGACCCCGTAAGTTTCGTCAAATCATCTGTGAGCGAAGTGTCGGATCTTCTCCAAAAAGTATTCCTTTTCGGAAAACATATGTTAACGAGAAGATTCGACACTTTTTAAAAACCTTCACTGTGAGTGTTCGAAAAGAACGAAATTTTTATGAAAAATTCTAAATCCACACTAAATTGTGACTAGGCATGGCCCAAAAAAAACTCCCATGTGAAACCGAGTTGAAAACAAACATTTTCAGAAAATGTCTAAACCCAAACCCCAAACCAAATTGCCTCCAATTAGACAGCCAAACTGTGACAACCCCCAATTTGCTCATACCCCTGTGAAATTATCCTTCCAAAGGATTTCTAGCTTATCTCTTTTGTTTCCGATTATCTTGGATAGTTTTTCAGCAGTGTGATATTATTCGAATATATACTTCTGTGTTTCGATCAAGGCATTGCCTGAAATTTGTTCAAAAAGAATTCAAAACCATCCTCAAATATCTGTGAGTTGCCCTTCCTAAAATCCCCCAATAACCCCGATTTACCCCCTTTGGTGACTTTTGGTGAGGGACCTGCTTGAAATACAAAAACCCTGGGGATCAGGAATGGAATCTTAAACTTGCATGTGCTGCAGTTTTTCCAGTAATCACAAATTGAGCGCCTCCTTTTGGGCATTTAGCATTGCCGCCATTTTACATACCAAATAATACACGTTAATTTAACGACAATTTTTTCAGAACGCATGAAGGGACAAACTGAGTGATAGTAAATTTTTTTGTATACAGTAACGAGACGACTTCGTTATGCCTACTTATATAGAACTACCGTTAAGTTTATAAGTACATACCCTATACCCTATAAACCTACACCTAACTAACCTAAACCTAAACCTAAATTGATAGAAACTAACGACAAGCGACACTTTTTGGCATTTACTTGAGAGGATTATATATAGGTTTGGCACAGTTATATATAATTTTCGTCTAAATTTAAGGTTTTAATCTAATATACATGTACGCGCAGGAGGAAGGAGAGGAAGTGAACTTATTTATAGGCAAACCCCACACAAAAACATGACACACGACACACACAGATACAGCATATAGTTATATAGATATTTAATTGGAGTAACCTTTAGCCCTTACACTACACTACACTACAAATTATATTGGTAATAAGTTCTACGCAAGCTAAGGCTGCCTTTTTAAGGACAAAAGGCAGTAGCACCCGCACCACCAACTACTACGTAAGTCAGCCCGTGTTTTAGTTTGATTCAGTGTTTGTTTTAGTTAAATGTGCTAGGACGAAGCCTCGATGGCGTCCAGTCGAGAAATAAATGAAACACAAACTTATGCCCACCTCAGCCACCAAGAAGACGAAGGAGAGAATCGAATTATAGAGAGCCCTAAAACAGTAATAGTCAGACTTCCGATCACAACTAACTCTAATGAATCGTAAACCCTAGACGGCAAAGGATAACATAGTAGGAGTCTTTAAGAAATGACGAAGAGATGGCGTTTGAGCGAGAGTAAAACACATTAAAATGTAATTTATATTACCTCCTTAGCAAAAATCAATAACAAATAACGAATAACAAATAACAAATAACAATGTTTTCTAAATGCATATTAAACTATGATAAATCAAGGCAAAGTAAAACAAAATATGTACGTTTAAATCAAGTAATCAATTTATAAACAATTAAAAGCAGTTTTTGTTTAGTTCATAATTTCTACTCAATAAAAACACACTTATATTTTATGTTAAACGAATGAAATATTTGCGCGCCTTTACCCCCTTTTTCGATCTTTTGACGATCTTCAGTTACTGGAACATGCCAAAACCCGTGTAGCAGCAGCAAAATGTTTAAACTTTAACCGAAATTCTTAAAAACCAATTTTTGATGGCTCCCTCCGAGCTTTCTCAGATCATCTGATGACGAAATGTACAAATTGGTGAAGTTTAGGCACTTTCAACCGCGATCCTCCTCCGATTCCCCAAGGCCAAGGCAATACAGCGCAGCAGATATTTCCGAAATTATACTCCCAAAAAAGGAACCCACTCTGTAATCCCCCCGAGCCCATTCACCAAATTTATAGATTGATTTTATTGCTACCCGAATGTAATTTTTGTTTAATTAAATATACACACTTAGCACACTTTTGTTTATGCCTAATTCATAATGTGTAATATATGTATACTTTGTACCTTTTTATGTTATACACAAATCCCTATGATCCCCGATCCCGATCCCCACAAGGAATCAATCCCTCGCCCAGTGTTTAAGCCCCCCTCTCCCCCTACACTCCTCCTCTCCTACACATTTTGGCAATTCAACTTGAATGTCTACTTTTAATGTAATTTAGTTGAATATTTTAGTTGATTTTTATTATTATTATTCGTACTCCGTATGGAAAACTAAATAAATTTAATTGTATTTCAATAAAAAAACGAAAAAGGACAAAAATTACATTACTTTCTGCTATTATTATTACTACAATTAATATTGAATTTTTGTTGAATTTTCAAATGATTAAATGAAATATTTTTAATAATTTGTGTTTTGTTTTATTTCCCCCCACATTTTATTTGGTACCCTGTATTTTTTCGGTTGCAACTGCATTGATAACGAAGATATAACTAAATGCCGGACGACAAACTGCCGACTAGAAGGAGCAGAAGAACCTTTACCGAAATGTATTGCTTAGCATCTGGTAGGAAACTACCCAACGACTTTGGTTCCCGATCCAGTTTCCTCCGATCGCGACTTAGTTTAGCAGCTACCTCAGTTTAGTCACATCGATAGAGTCTTAAAGTACATATTTTACTCGACGTAGGAACATGTTAATCGCAGCTTTTAAATCAGAAGATATAGCTTAGAACACCCAGAGTTGTATGTGGAGTATGCAACGACTTATTTAGTTCCCCCAGCCTAGTCCCCCGATTTTGGATTATACCCTTTCCGTTCCTTAGCTAACTTGCTTACTGAGTTACCTGCGTCCCCTGATGCACTAAATCAATTTCTTAGTTGAATTTTGAGTTGAAAGCGCAGAAAGCTGAGATGAGAAAGATGATGGTCAATGTTGTAGTCGAATTTTTGTTCACGTTTGTTCTCGTTAAGTTGAAGATTTCATGCCAAAGTACAAACCTTAAATCAATTCTTCGTAATTCCTAAATACCTATCGTAATACCTATCCCAGGTCCCCCAGTTTCTTTAAACTTTATAAACACCAACCTAAGTTCGCTTGAGGTCGTCATCGGCCTCATCCCAAGGAATGGGCTGCACTTGTTTAGCATTTAAGTGTATTTTATATATATGGTAGCAAGTCAAGAAGATACATATGTATAAAGAAAGGAAACGGCGAGATCCCCAAAGAAAACTTTAGTTGCATTTTTGGCATTTTGCACAGGTTTTGCTAGAAACGAATTTGGTTTACTTACTATAATTCTTGTCCGTATTGCTATTGGTATTGTATTTGAATATTGTATTGGAATTATCCATAGAGTTAAGTAAGCGAGCAGAAAAAGAACCGATGTGTGACGAACCGCTGGTTAAGTGGACCAACAGTCGGTTGATCGGATCTTTGGGTCCTCGAAAGATCCATTATTACTAGGCGTAGGCGTAGGCGTGTAGGTGACCTACCACTGGTGACCTACCAAAAACTGGAGTGTTGAGCAAGCAATACGAGCGAAGGCCCCATAAGGCAGCCAATCTGCGGAAACTGCAAAAGCCCCAACTCGCCGCCTCTGGGCTTTTTGATTTAGCTAATAGATTATATAGTAGGAAACACTACGCTACACTAAACCACACACTACACTACACTCCACACACTATATCTACTTAAATATTATATATCTTTTTTGAGGCGCACTCGTGCTGATGTGGAGTATGAATTGTCGAACAATCGTTGCCATTTATTTCGCTATAAGTCACCAGTCCAAGTCGTGTCTATGTGTTGTACTTAGGTTTTAGCAGTGCCCACAGTTCGTTTTTAACTTATAACCCTCGATGTTGTGTTTTGTTCTCTGTAGGATCATGTATTACCCTAGATTAGAACTATAGTATAGCCTAAGCTTCAAATATATAGAGTATATAGAGTATAGGGATAAAGAGGGCGAGAAGCGAAAAGCGATAACCGATAATCGAAGGACTGATCCTGTGCGCGTGTGTGTCGATACTTGAAATTGTGATCCAAGACTGACTGACTGAAATAAACTCCAAGCAAGGCAAGATGATAAAGATAAAGCATAAGTACTATATAGAACATCCAGGCAATTCAGGTATGCGAACTAATCAAGAATTCAAGGACTTCCAGCGAACACAGAGACTAACTACGAAGCAACAAAAGCAAACAGAACTTTCTACCTCATTGTTGAAACGTTTGTAGCCGAGTGTGTGGCTCTTTAGCACCCGACAATACCTCAGATGCAGAACCAAAAAAAAAACAAACCAAGAATCGAAGATCGATGATCGATGATAGAAGATTTGAAGATTGAAATGGGAAGAGAAGAGAACAGAGGATTTAGAAGAAGACGAGATGAAGGACTTTCAGTGTAAATTTGAATACGTATTACGAGTTAGTAGTCATCAACTCCATCTCCATGTCATATTATCTCATCTCCAGTCACGTCAGTCATATCACACACACAGACAAACGCCACACACACACACTGCCACAGTCTCAGGACCTCACTCGTATCATCGCATTCCATTATCTTAGGGATATTCAGAGTTATATAGTCACGCGCAAGAAGACAACACCAAAGCAAATCAAATCATTCCAATCGAATCATTCGAAACGAATCATTTAGGCTAAGCGAAAAGCAGGACAGCCACAAAATAGTTGATAAGCACTACAATTGGCATCATTAACAATCATTTTGCAACTGAAACACATTTAATTTGAAATTGCATTTTGGATTCACTTGATTTCCGATTGAAAAGAGCTCCCCGATATGTGATATTTAATTGGTAATTGCAAAATTGAATTTGAAATTGAAATTGATAGGGAAGAAGATGAGAAACGCGAAGGAAACTCAACATCTGTGAGCATTGGCTTAGCACTTAAGTTCGAAAGAGATTAAGGATTATATATACTTGTATTTAGATTCGTAAATTCGTATACTCGGATTCGGATTCGGAACACCAACTGTGAGCGCATTAAAGATGAAAGAGATCTGAAATCAAATGAAATTTAAGGAAATCATATGTGGTATATTTTTTGGCTTGAAATTTGTAAAATTCGCATAGGAATCGAATTCGATCGTCTATTTTGGATATTGTACGAGTACTTCGGTAAGCTTAGGTTTAGTTCTTCCACGAAAACTTGAAAATGAGTCTGCATCACATCTGCTAGGAAACGAAACAATCATGCACTTTTCGAAAACTCATAACTGTGACGAAATTTACACAATCGCCGGCATTCGAGATAGAGATTCTCCCCCTAAGTTAATCAAAATTGAAAATAAACATTTTTGTGGCTGCCTCGAAGTAAACAAAAGTTAATCACTCGCTAAGTAGAATCGCTTTTGGGTCCCCTAAGGACCTCCAGGCATAGAAATCTAAGCTCTAGGCTAAGCACGCTTCCCAACTAACCCCCTTTTTCCCAAAAAGGGTTCAAAAGGGGTCCATCATTACTCACTCTCTTAACACACTCACACACACGAATACAAATTAATGGAATAATTACCTCAGATTAGAATTTTTCTAGTTTAATTCTTACAAATATACATATAAATGTTAAATGACGAAAAACAAAAACCAAAAAGCAAAACTAACGAAAATATTATAAAAATCACTTATACACTCCACAAAAACGAGCAAAACGAAACGAGCATTTTTTAAAGGCGAGTTATGAGAAATTTTAATAGTAAAATTCAAGAGCAATTTATTATACAAAGGCAAAGAAAGATAACAAATAATTACCTAAGCAAATACCATACATACATCAAAATGCATGCAATCTCAACTAAACTAAACCAAATCAAGTAAACTAAAGTAAATTAATGCAAACTTTTAATGTTTCCCCGATAAATATTATATATAAATACTCATATACATATAGACCAAGAACGCTGCCAAAAAACAAAGAATATCGAAGCTGCCACTCCCACAAATCGAACTCCCAAAAAATCGAAGAAAAACCCCAGCTCAACAAAAAAAAAGTCAAGTCGGAAAAGAGAGGAGTACCATATTGTAGGGACTTTATACATGTATATCTTTTAACATATATTGATCTTGGCTATTATTATTGCATTATTACGCATTACGCACTGCGAGTATCGTATATCGAGTATCGAGTATCTATTATATATGGCATATATTGTATATGAAGTTTTCATTGTACTATTTAATAATCTATTGGAGATTGATCCTTGTATGTTTCGTTATAAGTATTTCATATTTCATACACACCTACACACACACACTCACTCATACTCACTCACCCTCACACACACACACACTCTTACACACACCAACACACCGACACTGGTCATCCTGAAGGTCCTTTTTTAAGAGGGGCGGGACGGGGGTCCTGAAACCTCGGCTGGGCGTGGTCGCGCCTACTCACATAGAAGAATTTCTGCTGCTCAGGTAAAGGCGTTGACCACGCCCCGCCCGGCCCAAGGACACGCCCACCACCCCCGCCCCATTCCAAAGGATCCAAAACGGGATGCATCGTGCCAAGGATTTTGTGTTAACTTCCGTTTATTTAGTTAAAACTAGTATTCCGTCTCTTTCAAACTTCGAGGCTCAAAAGAAAGCAGGGAAAGCGGAGAAAGTGAGAAATGGAGATTAAAAAGAGAGCGAGAAGTAGAAGAGGAGCCATAGTGGAATTTTGTTTAAGTTTTTTGTTTCGTTTCTATTATTGAAAAGGAAATTTATGCAAATAATAAGATAATGATATTAAACAAAGTACACTTTACCTTATTTAGATGCAATGAAACTTTAATTCCTTGAATTAGTCAAATTTGATTTTGGACCTGAACAAAAACAAAATACAAAAACCACAAAAAAATACAATTACATGTGTAAAGAAATCAAATAAAATACTTGCTAAAAATAGACAAATGTGCCGCAGGACGGGGGTCCAAAACAGGCTAATGCCGAAACAGGAAAAATCTAAAACAATATGTAGATCCTTCGTCCTGTTTTGGCACTCCTCCATTTTCGGTTTTGCCTGGAAAGCAAATGTAAAACGAATATTTATTGTGTATCTCTTACTAAGCTAACAAAAAAGCGAGCATCCTTTGATTTCCTTGTTGAAAACTAAAGCAAATATACAAAGCGAAGAGCGAGCGGAGAGAAATTACAAAGTAACATTGAACGATACAAAAAACATGAACCTCAGCACTCCTGCATCCTACACAAATGTAACAAAATGCAAAAAAAAAGATAACCCTAAACAAATCCTAGCGAATCAAACGAAGAAAGCGAAGAAGGCAGAGAGCGAAGAAAGCGAAGAGAGCCAGTGAGAAAGCAGAGAAAGCAGTCAGCGAAAGCAAAAGCAAAAGCGCCCCTCCCCCTTTTCGAAAGTACAAATTGTTTTTATTGTGAGAGGATCTTTTATCGAAACAAAGTTGAAATGGCAAACTGATCGATAAATATCGATTAGTGTCGATAGGCAGGCGGAGTCTGAGAACCACACCGTGAATTCTGTTCGATCCATAGTTTCAGCCCAACTTTGCTTCCGAAAAACCAACCGAAGAAAACCAAACCAAAAAGCTAACAAAAATATGTAAAATTAATCTTAACTCGGAGAAAGCTAACCCGTAGAAGCTTATCGAATCGTCTATCGATACCAGCAGCAATAATCCTTTGCCAGCCTCTCTCTAAGCTAACACACACACTCAATACACACACTCATCTAGACACTCACACCCTCATCCACATTCATCTACACTCATCATTGGCATTAAATCATCAAACTAAAAAAATATATAAAAAAAATAAAAGATAAAAGAAAAGATAATTCTAGACACACACTACAAGCATATATTGTACTCCCCACATTTAGCACTTAACACATTCATACATAAATCACTCATGATATGCGTATTTGTCTCTATTTATAATAATAATAATAAAGTAATAATATACGGAATATGTAACATTTACTATGTACTACCTTATGAATCGATTACACTTCTAATTATATACCTAAATATATATATATATATTTTGTATAAGCGATCGGGTTGGATCGATCCAGCAGACTCTCAAAGAACACAAAGAATCTTTCAATAAAGCGCGACCATTGTCGCTTATAATCATCAAGAACCCAAAAACTTTGGACATTTGTATTTATTGGATGGGTGAATATGGTACTTTTGGGTTTACTTGCCGACGCTCTACCGCCACACTTACTGGTGTAAAATATTTTATGATCTAGAGCTTGGTAGTTCCGTAAACAGAGTAATACTTGTAATAGAAAAGAGTAAGTTGAGTTTGGATTGATGTGCGGCAAACGATAAGTGCCCCTCGGGGCAGAATCACTTTTGTTTTCTGTGTGGTGACCTGGGAAGGGGTCACCTCCCTTAGCTTAGCCGATAATCGCAGCTCAAGTCCAGCTGTGGCAGTTCAATTAGCGTCTTTGAAGCATCTACCGAGTACCTGCCCGGCTTTCTAATTAACTTTGCCGGGGGATGTGGTTGTGGTGGTTGGGGCGGGGATTTAGCCACATCTGTACGATGTTCGCTGAGTGGCAATATGGAATCCAATTTCAGCTCGGCAACAAAATTGCACTCGAAAGGAGTCTGGTTCACCCGTTCTCACTGCCACACACAATGTACAAATTCAATTGCAACTAATGCACTTCATGCGTCTTCTGAGTGAGGGGGTCCCCATATTCCCCACAAAATATCCCCGTACCACCCAATTTTCCACTTTCCCGCAGACGTGTCTGCGTGTGAAGTTTAAGCTGTTTGGTCGCGGGGCGGATTGGTGGGACGAAGGACTTCTGTTTCGCCCAAGGATATGTGTGCCCGGCGAGTCAAGGAGCTGAAAGCGGAAATCAAACACGAGGCGAGGATTGCTCGCTCTTAGCCCGCAGATGAGCGTCTTGGTTCTTGGGAGGGAAGTACTCCTTCGTCCGATTAGCAAGGAAGATACACTGAAGAAAAATAATTATTATAGGGATTGTATCTACTTAAGAATATAAAATATTAAGGATCTCTATACTGTTTTCATATTTTAATAAGAGAATTCTGTGATATTTTGCATAAGTTAAGAGGACACAAATGATTATTACATTTTTAGTATTTTTTTAAAATGATTCAAAAGTTATTCTATATTATCCTGGGGAAGAACATTAGCAAATACACTAACAGGTTTAAAAATGTAATCATACAAAATATTTGTAGTGCCATTTAAGTGGATTTCGCTGATTAGATCTATATATGATTAGATCTGTATATTAGGGTTTTAAAAATATTTGGAACCTTTACTTGCTATTATTTTTCCGACACTCAGGTCTCACAAACTCTCTCTAACATTTCTCCCAGTGCAGAAACGTTTCCTCCTCTCGAGTGCCCCGTGTCACACTGACTTTCGGAGATGGAAAAAGGGGGTTCGTGGTTCGGGTTCAGGTTCAGGTTCAGACCACTCCCTTTCAGCCCGAAGCTCTTGGCTGCAGCTGTGGCTCTGGCTTTGGCTCCGGGTCCTGGTCCTCGTCCTGGTCCTCGTCCTGGTCCTGACTGTAGGAAATGGTCCTAGGTGGTTTTGGTTTGGTTTGGCCAAAGGAGGGGAGGTAACGTGGCCGGCATGGCAAATATTTAACGCAAACAATGCGCTTAAATCAAAAGCGAGCCATGTCTGCGGCATAACTGCGCGTGGGGCAGACAGGCGAAAGGGGGCGAGTACCCCGCCCATGTCCTGGCGTCAAATCTATTTAACCTCACACGTTGCAGGTCCTTTTTTCATGTCCTGCTGCTGATGCTGCTCTTTAGTTTTAATGCTCGAGGTCCGAGGCTGCGGAGGAGCATGCAAATCAGCTTTTTATTCGACTGGCCTCCCAACTGACTCGCCACTCTGATCCCGATCCCTATCCCCATCCCAGGATGCCAACCTGGGTGCATAAGTTCGCCACGGAATGACCCTCTGGGAAAATTCGTAGTTGATACTGGTGGCCATTGAACTGTTCGGGGCCAAAAAGTCAGAGGGACAGGCAATAAACACAACAGTCGATAACCAAAGTTGCAGCACTGCCAAAAAGTTTTTATATGTATTCGGAAAACTAAAATCGAAAGTGGGGTTCCTTTTATAAAAATTGGAATTTTCAGTCTGCAATGTTCTTTTTTTTAAGATTTAAATAACTGACTGCAATAATAATATTAAACCTTTAAAAATATTTTTTGATATGATTTTAAACATGTTTATGTATGGTTTTTTAAATTATTTTTATTTATTTTATTCGTAGATGTTTTGGCCTTCCAAAAGTATTTTTTCAGTGCTGGGGACAGGACCTAATCTTCATCTTAGCCATGTCAAGCCAAAGTTTGTGGCCCAAAACTTTGGCAGTTCCCTCGTGGCAATGAAAGTGGTCAGTTAAAAAATGTCAACCCCCTGTTTGAAGATGCCCGACTGAGACAAAGGGGACCGAAGTATGGCGAAAGTAATATGTCTGGGCCATGCATAATTACCAAACTTTGCGGCCGGGACCCATAAGTCATACTCCTGCCAAATGACCAAATGGACAAGAGTCCTGTGTCAGGATTTATGTATGTAAATATCGGAGCGGGAGAAGGTGGGCTGCAAATTAAACACGACACTGCGTCGTTATCTTTATAAATCAAAGGGAATTACAAGCCCATATTCTCAACCCCCTCTCAAAAATCCAGCCCACATGTGAATGCCGCAAATTCTGGAAATTGTTGCAAACCCTTTCGGCAAACAGCTCAAAGGATTCAGAAGCCCCTCTTCTCCTAACCGCTTGTGGACATATTTTTAATGATTTATTTCCAATTTAAGCAAGATTTGGTACTTAAGATGCTCTGCCTAATGGCCGTTTGGCACCCACCACCCCCCGGGACACAAGGTCAGTGGTCACCCGGTCCTGCTCGCACAGGAATTCCCTGTCCCCAAGATAAAAGGGCGCAGCCTCTTCATTTCCCCCGGCTTCCTTTTCGGGTAGTGTGCTAATATGCAAATCCAATTTATTGCACTGCCCTCCCCAAACTCTACATTTTCTATCCTGCACTGAGAACAAATTTAATCATATTAAAGCTTTTTTTTTTGGATATATTTTAACATTAATATTTATGATGCGGTACCTTTCAAGAAAACATATGAAGTTTCAAGAAGTTTGTAGAATAAAAGTTGACTTCTAAAGATGTGTTCTAATATTTTGTTTTGTAAATATTTTTTCCTCTGTGCTCCCATTCTGGTTGTCCTTTGGCCGGGCGTGAGTTATACGAATCCTTTTTATCTCGACTGTCGCCTGGCGTGCGTCGGGCGCATAAATCTTGTATAAGTTCGCTCCTTGGCAAGGAGTCAATATGCTAAATCAGCAGAATCCTTTTCTCCCCTGCAAGGATTCAGCGGGAAGGATGTTTGGACAGCTGCTAAGACATTTCAATAAAGCTGGAAGCCGGTATATGCTGGTACACCCGAAGGCGACAATGCTTATGCTTCTTGGCTGGATGCTCCTCTCGCATTCTCCCGACCGATGTTTGTTGAATTTTAATCATTTGCGTGATGCAGCCTCAAGTGGGGAATGCTACCTACCTACAACTCTATCGAGAGCGAGAGTGGGAGAAAGTGAATAAAGAAACTCAGAAAGGTGGGTGGACTATGTTTGAATTTAAACCCAAAACTGCATTTATTGATTCCCTAGGTGATTGGATCCCGATTTAGAAGTGATTGAATTCTTAAATAATCTACATACAAATATTTTTTTTTAATCGAGGGTGCTACATTTAAGCCATTGGGAACCCAAAACTGTACTTCTAGATTCCATAACTTGTGTAATTTTAATACTATTTATAAGTGGGATACCTCTATGAGTTTGTGGTTGAATTCTCTAATCATCTGCATTAAAATATATCTTTAAAACGGTGGTCCCAATTTTAGTCCATTTTCATGTTCGATTTTTATCTAATTCCAATGGGTATCAAAATAGGTACCCAAAACTGCGCTTCGAAAGTCCATAGCTTGGGTAATTGGATCCCGATTTATAAGTGGGATACCTCTATGAGTTTGTAGTTGAATTCTCTAATAATCTGCATTCAAATATATCTTTAAAACGATGGTCCCAATTTTAGTCCATTTTCATGTTCGATTTTTATGTAATTTCAATGGGTAACAAAATAGGTACCCAAAACTGCGCTTCGAAAGTCTGTAACTTGGGTAATTGGATCCCGATTAATAAGTGGAATACCTCTATGAGTTTGTGGATGAATTTTATAATAATCTGCATTAAAATACATCTTTAAAACGGTGGTCCCAATTTTAGTCCATTTTCATGTTCGATTTTTATCTAATTCCAATGGGTATCAAAATAGGTACCCAAAACTGCGCTTCGAAAGTCCATAGCTTGGGTAATTGGATCCCGATTTATAAGTGGGATACCTCTATAAGTTTGTGGTTGAATTCTCTAATAATCTGCATTCAAATATATCTTTAAAACGATGGTCCCAATTTTAGTCAATTTTCATGTTCGATTTTTATGTAATTCCAATGAGTAACAAAATAGGTACCCAAAACTGCGCTTCGAAAGTCTATAACTTGGGTAATTGGATCCCGATTTATAAGTGGGATACCTCTATGAGTTTGTAGTTGAATTCTCTAATAATCTGCATTCAAATATATCTTTAAAACGATGGTCCCAATTTTAGTCCATTTTCATGTTCGATTTTTATGTAATTCCAATGGGTAACAAAATAGGTACCCAAAACTGCGCTTCGAAAGTCCATAACTTGGGTAATTGGATCCCGATTTATAAGTGGGATACCTCTATGAGTTTGTAGTTGAATTCTCTAATAATCTGCATTAAAATATATCTTTAAAACGATGGTCCCAAATTCAGTCCATTTTCATGTTCGATTTTTATGTAATTCCAATGGGTAACAAAATAGGTACCCAAAACTGCGCTTCGAAAGTCCATAACTTGGGTAATTGTATCCCGATTTATAAGTGGGATACCTCTATGAGTTTGTGGTTGAATTCTCTAATAATCTGCATTAAAATATATCTTTAAAACGATGGTCCCAAATTTAGCCCATTTTCATGTTCGATTTTTATCTAATTCCAATGGGTACCATAATAGGTACCCAAAACTGCGCTTCGAAAGTCCATAGCTTGGGTAATTGGTTCCCGATTTATAAGTGGGATACCTCTATGAGTTTGTAGTTGAATTCTCTAATAATCTGCATTAAAATATATCTTTAAAACGATGGTCCCAAATTCAGTCCATTTTCATGTTCGATTTTTATGTAATTCCAATGGGTAACAAAATAGGTACCCAAAACTGCGCTTCGAAAGTCTGTAACTTGGGTAATTGGATCCCGATTAATAAGTGGGATACCTCTATGAGTTTGTGGTTGAATTCTATAATAATCTGCATTAAAATATATCTTTAAAACGATGGTCCCAAATTCAGTCCATTTTCATGTTCGATTTTTATGTAATTCCAATGGGTAACAAAATAGGTACCCAAAACTGCGCTTCGAAAGTCCATAACTTGGGTAATTGTATCCCGATTTATAAGTGGGATACCTCAATGAGTTTGTGGTTGAATTCTCTAATAATCTGCATTAAAATATATCTTTAAAACGATGGTCCCAAATTTAGCCCATTTTCATGTTCGATTTTTATCTAATTCCAATGGGTATCAAAATAGGTACCCAAAACTGCGCTTCGAAAGTCCATAGCTGGGGTAATTGGATCCCGATTTATAAGTGGGATACCTCAATGAGTTTGTGGTTGAATTCTCTAATAATCTGCATTAAAATATATCTTTAAAACGATGGTTCCACTTTTAGTCCATTTTCATGTTCGATTTTTATGTAATTCCAATAGGTAACAAAATAGATACCCAAAACTGCGCTTCGAAAGTCTGTAACTTGGGTAATTGGATCTCGATTTATAAGTGGGATACCTCTATGAGTTTGTGGTTGAATTCTCTAATAATCTGCATTAAAATATATCTTTAAAACGATGGTCCCAATGTTTATCCATTTTCATGTTCGATTTTTATGTAATTCCAATGGGTAACAAAATAGATACCCAAAACTGCGCTTCGAAAGTCTGTAACTTGGGTAATTGGATCCCGATTTATAAGTGGGATACCTCTATGAGTTTCTGGTTGAATTCTCTAATAATCTGCATTAAAATATATCTTTAAAACGATGGTCCCAAATTCAGTCCATTTTCATGTTCGATTTTTATGTAATTTTAATGGGTAACAAAATAGATACCCAAAACTGCGCTTCGAAAGTCTGTAACTTGGGTAATTGGATCCCGATTTATAAGTGGGATACCTCTATGAGTTTGTGGTTGAATTCTCTAATAATCTGCATTAAAATATATCTTTAAAACGATGGTCCCAAATTCAGTCCATTTTCATGTTCGATTTTTATGTAATTTTAATGGGTAACAAAATAGATACCCAAAACTGCGCTTCGAAAGTCTGTAACTTGGGTAATTGGATCCCGATTTATAAGTGGGATACCTCTATGAGTTTGTGGTTGAATTCTCTAATAATCTGCATTAAAATATATCTTTAAAACGATGGTCCCAAATTCAGTCCATTTTCATGTTCGATTTTTATGTAATTTTAATGGGTAACAAAATAGGTACCCAAAACTGCGCTTCGAAAGTCTGTAACTTGGGTAATTGGATCCCGATTAATAAGTGGGATACCTCTATGAGTTTGTGGTTGAATTCTCTAATAATCTGCATTAAAATATATCTTTAAAACGATGGTCCCAAATTTAGTCCATTTTCATGTTCGATTTTTATGTAATTCCAATGGGTAACAAAATAGGTACCCAAAACTGCGCTTCGAAAGTCCATAACTTGGGTAATTGGATCCCGATTTATAAGTGGGATACCTCTATGAGTTTGTGGTTGAATTCTCTAATAATCTGCATTAAAATATATCTTTAAAACGATGGTCCCAAATTTAGCCCATTTTCATGTTCGATTTTTATCTAATTCCAATGGGTATCAAAATAGGTACCCAAACTGAGCTTCGAAAGTCCATAACTTGGGTAATTGGATCCCGATTTATAAGTGGGATACCTCTATGAGTTTGTGGTTGAATTCTCTAATAATCTGCATTAAAATATATCTTTAAAACGATGGTCCCAAATTTAGTCCATTTTCATGTTCGATTTTTCTGTAATTCCAATGGGTATCAAAATAGGTACCCAAAACTGCGCTTCGAAAGTCCATAAGTTGGGTAATTGGATCCCGATTTATAAGAGGGATACCTTTATGAGTTTGTGGTTGAATTCTCTAATAATCTGCATTAAAATATATCTTTAAAACGATGGTCCCAAATTTAGCCCATTTTCATGTTCGATTTTTATCTAATTCCAATGGGTATCAAAATAGGTACCCAAACTGCGCTTCGAAAGTCCATAACTTGGGTAATTGGATCCCGATTTATAAGTGGGATACCTCTATGAGTTTGTGGTTGAATTCTCTAATAATCTGCATTAAAATATATCTATAAAACGATGGTCTCAATTTTAGTCCATTTTCATGTTCGATTTTTATGTAATTCCAATGGGTATCAAAATAGGTACCCAAAACTGCGCTTCGAAAGTCTATAACTTGGTTAATTGGATCCCGATTAATAAGTGGGATACCTCTATGAGTTTGTGGTTGAATTCTCTAATAATCTGCATTAAAATATATCTTTAAAACGATGGTCCCAAATTTAGTCCATTTTCATGTTCGATTTTTCTGTAATTCCAATGGGTATCAAAATAGGTACCCAAAACTGCGCTTCGAAAGTCCATAAGTTGGGTAATTGGATCCCGATTTATAAGAGGGATACCTTTATGAGTTTGTGGTTGAATTCTCTAATAATCTGCATTAAAATATATCTATAAAACGATGGTCTCAATTTTAGTCCTTTTTCATGTTCGATTTTTATGTAATTCCAATGGGTATCAAAATAGGTACCCAAAACTGCGCTTCGAAAGTCTATAACTTGGGTAATTGGATCCCGATTAATAAGTGGGATACCTCTATGAGTTTGTGGTTGAATTCTCTAATAATCTGCATTAAAATATATCTTTAAAACGATGGTCCCAAATTTAGTCCATTTTCATGTTCGATTTTTCTGTAATTCCAATGGGTATCAAAATAGGTACCCAAAACTGCGCTTCGAAAGTCCATAAGTTGGGTAATTGGATCCCGATTTATAAGTGGGATACCTCTATGAGTTTGTGGTTGAATTCTCTATTAATCTGCATTAAAATATATTTTTAAAACGATGGTCCCATTTTTAGTACATTTTCATGTTCGATTTTTCTGTAATTCCAATGGGTGTCAGAATAAGTACCCAAAACTGTGATTCGAAAGTCCATTACTTGGGTAATTGGACCCCGATTTATAAGTGGGATATCTCTATGAGTTTGTGGTTGAACTCTCTAATAATCTTTATTATATTTTGATCTCAGTGAACAGGTAAGCAATTTTGTAGTTATCGTAGTAATCTTCCAATTTCACTTTCTCGTCTGACTTTTTCAACCGGTTTGGAAGGATTTCCCGGGGGCTATGCCTGTCACTTCTAAATGGGCGCCCAGAGATTTATGGTGAGAACAGCAAACAAGCGGAGAAAGTGGAAAATAATCGGAGTGCGAGGAGTGGCGTTCCGATGAGTGAAAGACAAAGGAACTATCCGGACATAAATCATCTCCCGGCGGCAGGCGGCGAATGTCCTGCGGCGCTGGCTGCTGCCACTTGAAGTCAGAACCGGTTTAGTTTTGTTCGGTTCGGTTCGGTTAGGTTCGATTTGATACAGGATCCTATAAGTAGAAAGGACACCACATCGTGGCATTCGTTTTCCAATTCTCATTTCCATTTCAAGCCCATTGTCCTGGCCGGCGTTGCAAATTTGTCAGCGAACGAGGAACAGGACAAATGTCAACGCGATAAGCGTGCAGGCACTTTTATCTGAAGGATATGCGCAGGATGAATCACTCGCACGTCTCTGCCCGGAATATTTCACTACCAAATTGGCTGGCTATCTAGCCTCACGCCCTAAACAAAATATGGAAAAAACTTAATAGTCATTTGATCCGAATTGAAAATACCCTATATTAACAACATAATCTACTTTTGTAGAATTACTAATGAAAATCAGATCGAAATTTCAATCTTATATTAAGGCCGAAATTCGAGAATAATTTGAAGTTTGTGCTGAGAGACAATATGCGTGCCCCGAAATGCGAGCTATGTTTTTAGATATATATAAAAAGGAGCATCCTGTTTTTGATTTTGCCAAGTGGATATTGTATTTTTATAAATTAAATTTGATTTATTTTCTGTATATAGCTAAACATAAGCTTTCTGTAATCCACAATTCGACCCTCTTTGAATATACACCATATTTAAAGGGTGCTCATCGCTGATAAAAAATAACATTCGCAAAAAATGCAATAAAAATCATTGGCAAATTGGTCGAGAGGCATGAACAAAAGTTTGCCTCCGTTAGCCAAGATTGATAGTGGGTCCAACTGTCATGGATGGACCATTTATATGCTGGACACACCACCCGAAGGACTCCGCCCCCTTTTTTGGTCAATCGAACGAATCGCGCTTAAATATTTGCGGCGCTTATCAAAAAATTTGCGGGCCTTTGTCGGAATCGAATTGATGCAGTTTTAAATCCTCAACGAACAAGGACATCTGCTCAAATATTAGCTTATGAAATTGTTTAAAATGCCAGGCACTAACCCATTCACTCTGGTCACGCTCCGAAAACGGAAAATCTGGTTGCGGGCGGAGGGCAGGAAAAGGAAACCCGAGCTCAGCCTTTTGACAGTTGCCACAATTTATCATAATTCAATGCATGGCATGTCCTGTCAATCACTCGAATCGACATGGACATGGACGTGGACATCGAAGGGGTGAGCCCGGCACACATTAGCCCAAGGGCGAGGGGGTGGATAAGGCCGATATGGTTGTGGACATTTTTACAAGTGACTTATGAATTATTCTTCGTACTTTCCCCTGTCCATCTGCGAATCCCACACAGGAAGTAAAACATAGAGGTATTAGGTTCTAGGATATTATGATCCGAATTATATTTCTAACGTTTATTCTAACATTTATGTTTATAAGGTATGTAATAACGTTGGAAATATTAAAGAAACGGTGGTATTTAATATAAAAAAATTAATTTTCATCTCAATTTTAATAAGATGTTTAAATAAATATGTAGCTTAATAGGTAAAGATATATATTTAGAGATTCAAACTTTTTCTATAGTACATAGAATGATATTCATTTTTTTGCGTGCACTCTTCGTCTCGCTTAACTCCCTTCTTATGGTTGGCTTTTTGTGTTTTCCAATCAGATTAGCCTGGGAAAGGGGTTAGTGGTACGGGGCTATCCTCGGTGGGAGGTGACTACATGAAAGGGTCAATAATGGGACTCGAGACGAAGATGCGACGTTTATCAAACGGAATATGCTATGCGAACAAACCATTAGGCACTGGCCACTGATGGACAGGCGAGACGTGATCCCAGATACGGCTCATCAAGTGCATTGTCATGGGACAATAAAGGGTTAATCGGCTAACAGAGGGATTGCCATGTTATCCTCTTACCAAGCGGATTTTATAGGGAGATCAAAAATTAGCAAAAGTATATCTGAGTAGTAATTGTGTATCCATTGAATGCGTATCAAATGATATGCACTTTACTGAATTCTCTAGGGACCTTTGTAATAAGTTAAGATTTACTTTAACTACAAAGACATATATCGAAGGTGATTATATACTTAAGATCTTGGTCCAAATGGAATATAAATGTGCCATTTGAAATAAATTCTCTTTAGAACCATGTAAGTCACATACGATACCCATCGCAAGAAACCCCCAATTAAATGATATCACTGCTGTGATCCACCTGAAAAACAAAACCCAATAAATTACGAACACCATTTTTATTTAGTTACATATATATTGTTTATTTATTTAAGAACTTGCTCGTCTAATTGACAGAAAAATATAAAGATATAGGATGTGCTGAATGGGTTGTGCTTGAGTGTCTTCCTATGCGGTTGATCGCTTCCACTTAAACCTAGGCGAAATCTCGGCGATTGCATAATGCTGAGCCCCCTCCCGAGGTGTACGGAAAATCACAACTCAAAGAACTTAAAAACTTAAGACATGCGCTGCTTTTTGATTTTCGATAAGAAAGAACAGACGTGGAATTTTGCTGTGCTGGCTTGAGGATCGCAGTCGAACGGATAATTTATTGGCCAGTCTTGGTTGACTTGGTTGATTGGATGATTTAATAGTGGACCCTCGGGGAAGGCTCTCTCGGCTAACAGATAACAACAGAACACTTTATGAAGTCGACTGGCTGATAATTTTGATGCGTGACTGGGCTGCTCCACTCGCTATCTCCGCCCACTTTACAGGGTCTTGTCGAACAGGAACTCGCCCAGTTCGCCGTTGGTGTCCATCATCTTCTTGAGGGTGGTCAGCTTGCCGGCGAGCTCGCGCTGTCCGTGGAGCTGCTCCTCCAGGTAGACACCGGTCAGATAGTCCACCAGATGGTAATGGTTGTAGGGCTTGCTCTCGCAGGTCTGGATCAGCTTGCGGATGGAGCGGGTGACCTTGATCTCCAGGTCGAGGGCATCGGACAAGGCGCTAGCGCCATCGGTCCACTCCTGCTTGGCAACAGTCTGCGGAGGATTCGCCGGGATTAGTTGGCTATTAAGGGGTTCCTCTAGGGTATTGAGACCTACCGGCACATTGATCAGATCGCTGACTCCCTCGGTCAACTGACCGCGCATCGAGAGGTACTCCACCAGCTTGGAGCCGTGCTCACGCTCCTCCTTGGCGGCCTTGAAGAAGTGCTCGGCGAATCCGGGGCGGTTGACGGTGTCGCGGGAGAAGTAGGCGCCCATGGCCAAGTACTGGTAGGAGGCGTTGATCTCCTCCTGGATCTGGTGGCGCATGCCCTTAATGCAGGCATCCTTCATGTCCACCCAATCCTTGGTGATCTCGGGAACAGCCAGGGAGCCTGCAATGGTATAGAGTTGTGTTTAGTATGGGGTTAAATCATAATCATGAAGGCTTTAGTCGAATTTATTCATCTTAAGGATAAATATATAGGTAATTTAGGACCCATTATAAAAGTTTTCTATTAAAACTTGAAATTTAATTTAATACATAAAACTCTAAAGTTACAAATAATATAAAAACAATATTATAAAAAAAATTAAAAACATTATTATTAAACATTAGAAAACTAGTTACACTAAATTCGACCTTGGTAAGCCCGACTTGGGTTTGTTCTTTAGTTATAGAAACCTTTGCACCCCTGATCTTGACCTTCGACATGGTTTGGGTTTTGTTTTTCATTTGCTTGTTGCTTTTGCCTTTCTCGCTCTTTCTGCAGCTCTCTCGCGAAACTCTTGCTTTCTTGCTTGGCTGAGGGGGGAGGGGGTGGTGGGTTATTGCATTTAAGAGGGCGGTATTGCATAAACCTTTGAAATTGCGCTTGGAATGCCGTTATTCTAGGGCAACAACAATCGTGTGCAAAACTGCAATGGCTCCCCTCTCTCGCTCTCTTTTTGTAACTGCATTGGTAACGTGTGCATTTCTCTCCGCCATAGTAACGGTTTTGTTTTGGTTTGGTGCCGTGTGCAAAAAGCATGCTTTTCATGCTAACTCTATCTCGCTCGCACAGCCCAAGCCGTGTGCAAAGAGAGCTTGGAATTGGAATGAACTTGGGAACTTAAAACTGATTTAGCTGTTTTATTCATGGAAATGAAAGTGAAATTCGCATATTTTAATTATGCAGATTAATTTAAAAAACAGGTTTAACATTTCCCCAAAACCGCAACGGAAGTATAAATATTTTAAAAATCAACTGGTTTGGTAACTTTACTTTTCTCCAGTGCTCCAAGAAAAAAGAGATTGAGAGAGCGCCGAAGAGAGTGCGCGCATGCTCCTAATGTTTTTTCCGCTCTCTGCTTATTGCGTCGAAATTTAGTGTTTTTCCTTTGTTTTGTTTGAAATTTCTAGTAAAAATTACTCAATATTCGTACTTACACTTGAAATCTCCATAGGCCTGGGCCACCACGGCCAAAAGGAGCAGGCTAGCGATTAATTTCACCATCTTTGATCGTCGTTGAAGTCTTTGTAACACAAAATCACAGAACCAAAATTTGTTTGTCACTTAGTTTGTTTTGCTTGAGATGCACAAATGAGAATGAGGCGACTCGACTTGGGCTAGAATGTTAAATAGCTCTTATTTAGCTAGCTGCCTTTACACACACTGGCGCAGAAGGCGACGCCTGCTTCAATTTGATGGGCTTTGATTGGGGATTACTTCTGATTTCCAGTACCTTCTGCCTTGACAGCGTAATCTGATTTTTCAGTGGAGCTAATGCCTGTGCTTTGTGTTTTTAGCGAACTCGAAAGCGAACTGTGTCTCCAAACGGCGCACAAAACACTTTTAAACGGAACTCGCTCTCGTGTTCTCCTATGTGTGCGTGAGAGTGGGAGAGTGTGCACTGTTATCTGCTCGTTTCCAACATGTCGCCTTTTCTTTGTCAACCGTTTAAATGGCCGATAATTGAATATTCCCGATGATAGACGCACTTAATTTCATACACACGTCCTCAATGTGGCTATACTTTGTATGGAAAGTCGGGTTTCCTACTCAGATAATCCGAGTACACACAGAAATTAACACTAATCATCAAATATGGCCGCTCTTTTGCTCTGTGTGTCAGCTGTTCTTTGTTTTTGTTTTGGCCCTGGGAGAGAGACACGTCATGGGTTGCCAGGCGGTTTAATTTTCGCCCGACAATTTAATTCTTATTTTGTCAAGTTGATTTGTCACGTTCGACGAGGGGATCAATCAGTAACTCTGATAGCTACTAAATATGGCGACGGCTTTTTTAGGTGCCGTTTGCAGAGCTTCCCTTGATAAGGGGGATAAATGCTGGGAAAACCATAAATTATGTAGTTACATCATGTTTTCTTGGATGGGGGAAACCCTATACTAAGTAAACTTATTTCGACAAATTGTTTAAAAGTAGCAAATGAATGTGAAACAACTTTTTGGAAAATCCTGGTTAAAATACATGCATTCCTATGATTTCACAACGAAAACATACTACTTTTTAATGCATACAAAAATAATTACTTCATTGAAAAGTAAATATTTTTGGTAACCATAGTTTCATGAAATATGATTGCTATTGTAATCGTGCCAAACATAATAAAATCCATCTAAGAATATTGACAGCATAAATGCATATAGTTAGTTCTTTATTTACTTTTTAATCAAAATTATTTTGTGGCTACTTAAGCATATGTGATTTTTTTCTGATTTTATTATAAGCTAACTTTTGTAAAAAAAACTTCAAATCTCCCGTCGCTTGTTGATAAAACTCTCGAGAAACCACTTGAAATCCAAAGTGCAGTGGCCATTTTTTGCACACGTTGACAACCCTGCCGTGAGTCACCTTCCAGGGGGCAACAACAGCAAGGCAGCAGAGCGGCCATGTTTGAATGACAGCGAAATCCCCGCACTGAGCGCAAAACACAAATGCCCATGCACTCTCTCCAGAGGCACACACACACACAGGGCTTATCGATCGCATACAAAGAGACGAGCGCGACGCTATAAACAGCAGTTGATTTTCAAAGTTTCAGCAAGCAGCACACGAAAGCAGCGTTCAAAAAGTTAATAAATCGCACTGCAAGTGAGTTCATTCAATTACTAACTTCAAAGTGTTTAGTAGCAAGAAACTGCAAAGAAGTTCCTGGAAAACAAAATGTAAACCACAAAAACACGGAAAAAACAAATTCCTTCGGTGGTGGTTTGGTTTTGTTGTGAAAAAACGAAAACAAAGAGCAGAGAAAATTCAAGAACACTCTACGACGCAAAAGGGCCATTTCCGCAGCAAACGAAAAGAAAAGTGGCTGATTTCCAATTGTCAACTATTGTGAAACTAATTTCCTTTGTTTTCGCATTCCAATTTCGATTTTAATTTACAGTAAACAGCCGTCAAGATGAAATTCTTCATTGCACTCGCTCTCTTCGCGTGCCTCGGCTCTCTTGCCTTGGCCAGCAACGAAGAGTACTGCCAGAATACCGTAATCACGGCCTGCTCTTCCTCGGCCTTCTCCGGTGAGTAAAAGAGCGCTTCTGGCGCGAAGAGAACCTAATCTGTGTCCCCTGTGTTGTTTTTTTTTTGTATCTTTGTGAAAATAATAATAATAAATAATAAAAACAAGCGCTCACGGGCTTTTTCACAGGCAAAAGTAAGTGAAAAGTAGAATGGATGTTTTAAAAAAATATTTTGTAAAATATCTGCACTTATCCACTTAGAGTTTGAAGAATTTTAAAACTATTAGTCTAATAATCAAAAAAAATATTTTATAATTTTAGCAACTTTTAATTTAAACATTTAAAATAAATTCAAAACAAAAGTAGAATCACCCTATCTGAAAATTTTACTTTTTTCTATGTTATAACATTCACTTTACTGCTTTCCGATTAGGAACCATTAAAATCACTTCTAAATCGACCTCTAAATTTGATTTCCTCCTAACACTTCCATAGATTATAATGTTTATTATTTGATTACCCCTTCCCCTAGGCAACTCCATTTGTAACGCCCGCTTCGCCGGCATTGACCATGTGGAGCCCGAGGTCCAGTCCTACATCAACGCCCAGCTGGCCAAGTCCTACGACTACCTGTTGTTGGCCACCCACTTCAACTCGTACCAGAAGAACCGCCCCGGCTTCCAGAAGCTGTACCAGGGCCTCTCGGACCGCTCCTTCGACGACAGCATTGCCCTGATCAAGCAGGTGACCCGCCGCGGAGGCATCGTGGACTTCAACACCCGTCACGAGTCCGCCGGCTCGGTGAGCACCAAGCGCGGCACCCTGGAGGTCGATGAACTGCACTCCCTGGCCCTGGCTCTGGATACCGAGAAGCAGCTGGCCACCGGAGCCACCCACGTCCACTCCCGTGCCACCCACGCCGCCGACGGAGACCGCGACCCCGAGCTGGCCCACTACCTCGAGGAGAACTTCCTGGGCAAGCAGGCCGAGAGCGTGCGCAAGCTGTCCGGCTATGCCAACGACCTCGCCAAGCTGATGAAGGTGCCGGACCCATCCCTGTCCGTCTACCTGTTCGACGAGTACCTGCAGAAGCAGTAAGGAGCGGTCCCCACCTACTCCGCCTCCCAAATCACACTTTTCCCTCAAAATTGCTCTCATAATTCCCTTATAAATTAATTTGTTTCCTTGGTTTGTTCATCAATAAATCGCAGTGTAGCAGCAGCATTATCAAATTGAATGATTTACACACCCTACCCAAGTTCACCTTGATTTACCAGCACACCAGATTGTGATGTTATCATAAATAAGTTAGCAACTTCGCCCCAGCAAATGTATCTTTAGCATGTACGTTACCGCTTGAACAAATAAAAACAACAAAGTTACTGAATATCAACTAGTAGAACAGCAGATTGTTTGTGCCTCTCTGATAAGGTTTGGGTTCTCAAAGTGGATCTGGTCCTCAATGTGGGGCGTCTGTTTGCGTTTTTCTTCTCCGAGTGCTGATAGCGCCGCTGGCTAGCTGGCAACGTACTTTGGATACCACATGGAACAATGGAATTACAAAATGGTGTAATGTTCCAGAATGTTGTCGTGTTTTTTTTTTAATTTTAGTGGGGGGTGATCGGAAACGTTCTTAAAGATATGTTTCCAAAAATAAATTGGAATTCCTTTCTGAGAAACAGCATCTTAAAGGGAACTCTTCTATTGTAATTGTATACAAACAAAACTATAGTTTTTCAAGTTAAGATTTCAATTATACTATGTTTATAATATCCCCTAATAAACAAGGTATACAAATTATCTGGATTACAATACATTGAAGTAACTGGGGTTACCTTAGATCATTAGGCTCCACATTTTAACTTAATTATCTAAACAATCTACAGCTTGTTATCATTTGACAAAATAAAACGACGGTGAAGACCGAGAAATCATACAGATTTCCCGAGGGATATCTTAGGCTTAAAGGAGCGCCACTATCTTATCAGCGACACACTCCTCCTCCGCCTGATAAAGAGGGGCCACGTTGTTCGAGAGATTCTCCCTTTCCAGCTTATCAGTATCTGGCCATGGTGCACACGGCTTTGCTGTTCCGTCCGGAGAAGTTCCGCCGGAATGGGGATTCGGGCGCCATCTTGACCGTCTGCTGACTAAGTTGGAACCTCCGTGATGACGTGGATGTCACAATATTACGAAAGGCGGTGTAATCTCGAATTTACACTGTCCCCTGAATTTGCATCGCAGTTTCCTTATCGTCTTCTTCTCGCTCCTCACTTCCCTGACCTACTATAATTCTGTAAATAACTGAGAAAAAAGTAGTTTGTAAACTTAAATCAGTGAAGTCAATAGATTAATATACAGGTGTACCCTCTTAAACCATCTATTTATATTATCGAGTCTACATTTTAATACGTTTTCCAGTGATACGAAATTTGTATGATGAGGTGCTTAAAGTTCCCTACTTGTTGTTTTTTATTATTTTAAGAAGAAAAATAATATCATCCTCACACTTTGTTAAATAAAGCATAAACTATTATGTAAAATCATAGAAATGCTCAAGTTTATCAAAGGTTTTCGTGTGAAATAATGTTTAAAGAAGTACATCTTTAAAACCTTTTGAGATTTTTTCCTAAGCACTTCCTGGAGCATTTGAGTACCTATTATACGAGTATGTCTATGGATCCCGACCACGCATCAGGGCAATTTATCAATTAGCGACGCCCATTCAATGAGGACTGTGCGCATATCGCCGAACATCCGGATACGGTCCACTAGCACGTGAAATGAACGTCAATTTGCCATTTTAATGGTGCTATAACTACTATGTATAGTAGGTTGGGCGGTCAGGGGTCAGAGGTCATCAAATCGCAGCATCCGTATCTGTGGCATTGGGCGAATCCGTGTAATAACTGCGTGCTCTCTTGTAATTAGAATATGGCAATCATAAGGGTAAACTTCATTCGGGATCATAACAGTTAGGACGGAATGAGATTGGAGTTGATGTGGTTATGATGGTGGTGGGGTGCTTCAATATGGTTCTTCAGTGACTCGGAGTGCGTGCAGTGGTCATTAAATAATAATCCACTTAATATTAATTGCCCGGATTTGCGGATGGATGCTGCCTCAATGATTTTCGCTATGCCCTCAAAGTACACAAAGAAAAAATGAGGATTAAAACCAAAATTATATATTCTTTTGTATACTAATGGGTACTTTCTTTAAAAATTTTGGGTTTGGTACTTAATTTATTTAAACAAGCTTTTATTTCACAAAAATATGATCAACTTTTAATTATAATGGTAATTTTGATGCTGAATCAAAAAAATCCTCGGATATATTAATAAATTTAAAAATATTCCCCATTTCCAATTTAAATACTACTTAAAATACCTTTAATTTTTCAAGTGTTTTGTAAAATTGAGGTCAAAGTTTTTCCTGAGTGCATATTGTTCTCTGTGTAAATACCCACCAAAACTATAGGAGGGTGGCTAATTGCGGTCATTTGTGGTGCATTTGGTGAGGATCTTAACTTCGTCATTTGTAATTGTTTGGCCGTAAGCCATCGCACAAATTGTGTGGCCCAAAACTGATTCCACACATGCCCCAAATGGCGGCCATAAAAAGGTGTCTTTGGCCCGAAAATAATTCTATTAATTTATGCATTTTAATAAGGGCGTCAGGCAATTACAAAGGGTTGAGGTCGAGGTTTCGATGAGGACAGGGGCTGGAAAACTATTTGGGAGGCCAGATGTTGTCAAAGGATTCGGGATATTTCGGTTATTGCTCGCCAGCCAGACAACTATGGATATGAAACCATATGGGGGTAACGTGTGCGTCCAGGACATGCGGGACACACATAATATGTATGCAAAATAGCAATTTAATTTCGTTTTATTGCAATGCCATTTGCAGCCAGTGAAAGGCAGCTGCGCCGCCAGCTTCCGCCGGGCACCCCATAAATAATCCTTGAACCATACCACCAAAACCACCTCATAAGCCCCCCCATTTTAACCCACTCCTGCACCTCCGCCTGTGTGCAATTTTAATGAAAAGTCTTGTCTCCTGGCCTTTTGTTTTTCACCATGTTTTCGCCGGCAAGGCAGACAGACAGGCCAAGAAGCGAAATTGTTTGCCATTTTTCATTAACAAATTTTTGCTCGGGGACGGGCGCACTGAATAAGCATCCTTATCACAATGTAAATATTTCAACAGGACCTCAACTGAAAATTTAAGGTTGTCGAATTTAAAAAATAGGGAAAAATGGCAATGACTTAATATCAAATATCAATTCAATCTCTTAAAAATTAAAATGCATTCCTTATTTGCTTTAATAAAATGATTTCTGAATCAATAACAATAGCTTTGAGTCAAACTTGTTCGTTTTATGGTCGGAGCCTAATTTCTGCGGTTACACATTTTATTTTGATTAGTTTGCTTTTAATAAATATAAAAGAATCGTTTTTTTAAGATATGTTTTAAATATTATAGTCATGTAAAAATATAAGTACTTGTAAAGTACTTTTAAATCAACCCAAACAATATCACATTGTTAAATGATTAGTTTATTTAAATCTTAGTCAAGAATGTTTTCTAATCTGTTTCTGTAGGTTAGGAAAATATTTAAAACATTTTTAGCTTATCTTTTTAGATAAAGCCAAAAGAGACCAATTTAATTGTGATTAAACATTAAAAAAATTACTTTGTTATTACTTTCGTCCACCTAAACATAAAACTTTGCCTGATTGTCATATTGTGTGATATTTTTTGAAATTGATAGCTCCTGAAGCAATTTGTTCAATCATCTTGAAAAGGGCAAAATTTCCTGGGGGACTTCGCGATTAGCCAGGCAATTGAGTGGTGAGGTAAGAGGTTTATAGGCAAGCAAATATGGCAAAAAGACAGGATTGACTAATGGATTTCCATGTGGAAATTCGCGATAAGCGAATCGCTGATAAGCGAGCGATTCCCGCCCTTTGTTGTTGTTTTCCCCTGTTGCTAAATAATGCAATTTTTCGCAATTTCGCTGAGGTTTCCAAAGGGGGTTGAGATGGCCAGGATATATGTGTTCTAGAGCAACCTGATCCGATCCACAGCCACCCCTTGGACTGTTTTTGTTGATTTTTCAGCTGCTCAATTTGCATGAATTCACTTTTCAAGGTCAGTGGGTAAAAACAAGTTGCAAAAAAGTTCGCAAGTCGCATAAGGCACCCCATCTGGAAGCTGGAATTTGCAAGAGCCACCCCGATTTAGTCACCAAGGGGTTGCTATTTTGTTATTTTAATACCCTCCACGTGGGTATTATGAATAGGTATTTTAAATATTTCTAAATTACCATTTAAATACTCTTTAACCTCATTCGGGATATTAAATAAGACTCACAATTCAATTGTAAACTACTAAAGTAAATGTTTATGAATTTTGTTTATACTTAAGGTTTTTTAATAGGCTGTTTGTAATGCCATAATATTGTTATATTTTAAAGGATATTGGTGTCATACCTTCTAATTTGGACACTCCTATGAAGAACGATTAAGTTTTATATTTTGAAATATCAACGTTAATTTCAAGATCTCTTTGGAATGATCATGCTTGATGGCATCGTTCAATATATAAGGGTATTTAAAACTTCGTTTCCGGAAGTTATTTATTCCCCCTATTGTTTCTATGCTCCTTTGGATTTACTGACTCGATTCCTCGAGTGGAAATGGTCAGAAATGACATGTGGCCGGTAATTTGCATACGCACACGCACATTTGCTAAATTCCTGGCCTAGCCCACACCCGAAAATAAAACAGAATACGACTCCGGGCAGCTGTATCCGTACCCCTCCTTTTCCGATTTACTGAATAATGCGTGAGTCAGGCACGCGCAGAGCTAAAAAGCTGGGGGGCGACTGTACTTTTCGGCGCCACCCTGAGGGTTGCAAAACACTCGAACGGCCCACAAACTTCGCAATGAGCGTAACTTCTGATTCAGTTTTTGGCTCCGGGCTGAGCTTCCTCAAATATTTATGGGAAATTTTCTGCCCTGGCACTAAATTAAAATTCAATAAATCATAATTTGCTCTGATTTGTCTGCTCAAATTGCACTTGGATCTCTATCTCTTTCGTCCGTTTCATTGTTGCACTGCAGCTTCGACCAAAAGTTTATCAAAATTTCATTAATGTCTGCGTTTTTGTTTAAGTTTTGGCTTTCCATTTTGGCAATTATTCCGCCCAAGAAAGAGGAGAAAAAGAGAGAGGCAAGAAAAAGTTTCCTCTGAAGAGGCGGACAAACTTTCAATGTGCAATTTTTCCGGTCGAAAGTTTTCACTACTTTGATTAGATTTCCCACCCAAACCTCGACTGACTTCAGTCCAGTCAGCACAATAATTTAACTTTGGTTTTTCCGATTTGGTTGTTGCACTTTGTGTGTGTTGAATGAAACCTAACCTCACTCTGAGCCCCTAGCTAACCTCACTTTTGGACTCAATCTAACCTGAAAAGGGAGCGCTTTCGCTCGCTAATTAATTTCGGCGTGTGGCCAACGACTTTGGCTTGCAGCTAATTGTTATTGTTTTAACTACCTTGAACGACGTCGTTCTGCTCCCCGAAATTTACCCCTCCGCCCACCAATTGGTGCGCCATTTTGCGGTTTTCAAAATTCAGTGAGCGTGTGTGCAGCAAGGCGAGAATTTGCGCTATAAACATAAAAATTAACGACTGACAAAAGGTTGTAAAAGACAAAGACGCCAGATGGGGGTGGGGCCCTGGAACTTTCGGAACTGCCCCATAGTTTGGGCTGCGCATTAAAATCAGTTTTTACGATCCCGCCACACCCACTTAGTGGAATTTTCGGGTGGAACGTGCTGGCAAGCAGTAAGCAGTTGATTAAAAATTAACAGAAATCAACAGGAAGATTGTTGAAGTAGATTTAGAGCGCAGTTTTTTCATAAAGTCAGAGGGCCCTACCTTGAAGTATTGGAACCCGCATTTACCTACTACAGACAATAGGACACAATTATTTGACAAAGGAAGGGCGAGACAATGAAGGCCTTTCCGTCAGGAGTCTCAAGTTTCATTTCTTGAAGATTTTTCAGTGGATTTGAGCCGACTAAGCCGCTTACTTCAAGTGCCCCAAACACTGGGCCACATATATACACAATTGCAATTGCGACAATTGCCGCGAGTTGGACAAACGAGCGACGGATGATGACAGCGCGATTAACTCGCTGTAAGCCATAAACGCTTCTCTGGACAGCTTCCTCCACTTGTACTTCACTGCGAATTTGGCTCCGTATCGCCACTAATTTCGTATGCATGAGCAGAAATGAAAAGCTGGGCGGAAAAAATGGAGAAAAATGGTAGCCGTAATCGGCTGGGCCGTGTTCATAATGCGCCGGAGAGGCACTTAAAAAATCAAGTTAACGCGCCAGCCACACAAGGATCCTATCATCCGCCCCGCCATTTTCCACTTTTCCTTCTGGCTTTTCCCCGGGCAACATTTTAATCCATATTTTCTTCTGTACCAGCACTCGCAAAAAAATTGCTACCAATGTTTTGGCAGTAAAGAAACTAGAAGGATTGTAGATATATTTATCTAAATTTAATTTCATAAAGGGCGAGCTTAGGAAACTTAAATAAATAACCTGGAAACATTATCGTTCTATAAAAAAGTATAAACAATAATAATAGAAATAGAGTTAATTTTACATATGTGTTCTGTAATCGTTGACATTGGTAGTCATCTTTCTTTAATCGTTAGATTTTTAAAAAGACTATGTAAGTTGTTTTGAGTGGATTTCTCCCTGTTGCTATTGCCGATGTTGCTGCCGTGCCTGATGTTGCTGCTGTGGCTTTTGGCCGTTGTTGCTGCTGTTGCTCCGCCGCCTGGCAGACAATTTAAAAAGATAATAGCATTTTTTTGCACTTCCTCCACAGCTGCCCGCTCTCTGGTTTTTTGCGGGCATTAATGGCAACGACAGCGAGGCGTACAACAAATGCAACAAGGATTACCGGGAGCCACAAAGTTGCCCGGATCCGTGGATCCCGGGGAATCCCCATGCTCGGAGCCATCTGGCAGCTGCAGACGAGCAGACCAACAGACGCGGAGACGAGTTATTGCAGCCACTGGCCCGCAACGGACTCCCAAAGAGGAGTTCTAGTCCTCAAAGTGGTGTCCTGATCCCGAAGCTGGTCCTGGTTCTCCTCCTCCTGCGACAAGAGCAATTCGCGCTTTGTGCGAGGACATGGCCAAAATTAGCATTTGACCATAAATTGGGCCATGCACTTGCACTTGGCCAGGAGCTGTAATGGGAGCAGTCCTTTAATCGGGATAGGGACAGTGTGGCGATGGAGGTCCTGCGCCAGATGCCTTTAAGAGCCCCAGTCAAGAGGAATGGCCTTCGATGGGTTGAATGGCTCCCAGCTAGTGTCGTTAAGAAAAGCGTAAAATAAACTTACGAATTAAAATAAAGGGTGTAAGGGCAATAAAACCAAGTCTGTGTGGAAAAGAAACTTGGAACCCTAGCTTAAAGAAAGCTATTGAAAAGTTTTATCAAAATATAATGAAAGCTCACCTTATTTATTAAATAATATGTGAAACAGATATAGTTGAACAGAAAACCCAACCTGAAATATCATTTTTTAGGGTAATGTTCCTTAGTCTTTAAACCAAAGGGCTTTTCAACCAGGATGAACTCGTCTCATTAAACTCTTAGTATTAATCTAAATATTTTACAAACCAATTTATCATTGATCAAATACACTTCAAAATGATTTAAACACACCACCACCAAAGCAAAGAACTCCAAGATGATATATATCGAAGCCGTCTTAGTCACACCCGTATCCATTGCAATTAACAACCTCTCCCTAAACTGATGCAATGTCAACAGACCATTATCAATTTCCCTCCTCCTGAGCAAACACACATGCAAATCCAACGTTGCACTCAAGCAGCAAAGGATTCGCCTGGCAAACAGGACATTACCAATGATTTCCAGCTGAAAGCAAGAATTTCAATTAAATTCCACTTGGCAACAGTGTGGATTCGGCACATGACTTCTATTTCAGAGACACTTGGATGATTGACAGCGACCTTTGCGATAGGGAGTCCGCATTTTGACCGGCCTAATGCCAACGTGTCAGACTTTGTCAACGTTATGACAAGTCTGCATTCCTCTTGGTTCCGAAAGGGGGCTCTGTAGATGGTGGCTTTCTTATAGATGGTGTGAGTGGTTGGGTGGTTGACTCTTTGAGTGGTTTAGTGGGTGGAACAAAGCAACTGGAGACCGCGACGCGACGGCGGCACGTAGAAGCGAAACTTTCCAGCAAGATAAGCAGATTTACTTAAAGTTTGCCGAAAGTCAAAGTCTAGAATTCCCGACGTGCCTCTGTCTTTGCCCTGTTTCCATTTCCAGTCCTCTTACTTTCCCAACCACTATCTCTTTTTAAGATTCCCACTCGCAGATAACCCTTCACAGGGGTCATGAGTTGGTTTCCTATATTACCCTGCTGAAATTCGCGATATGTGGACACCTCATTAAGATTCGAACCCCCTGAAGGTTCGATTGGTGCGAAAATCTAGGAACGTTTTGGGAATATGCGGTGGACTTAGGTGTGTTACTGAACAGTGAGCATGTTATCCTGCTTTTATGAAATCCTGTAAAATCCGAAAAGCTTTTTTTCGAAAAGAAGTAGCATTATAAAAAAGGATATGTGGTATTAAAATTTTTTTAAAATCTCTTGTTGTGTGAAAATAATATTTTTAAAAACCTTACAAATAACAATAAATGCATGGCTTTCCAAAATATAATCGACAAGGGTTAAATTTAAATAAAGCTTAATAAACCGAGAGCTAGTCTTCTCTTATTACATTAAAAGGATTTCCTCGTTTTGCTAGTTTAGAATTAGAGCCCCCTGATAATCCCATTTCCAAACCTCGTTACTCTCGAAACTCTCAACGCTGGAGTTTTGTAATTACAACTGCATCTGATTAGCTCGAAGTTTGCCACGTCTCGATGTTGCCAAAAATTTGGTGGCGTAAGATATGGAGGGGGGCTTCGAGATGGTTATAGGGATTTTTGGGGGACTTTGGGAGGGGGGTTGTTGCTTTTTGGGGAACATACAACATGGTGGGCAAACTGCGAGCTGCTTATCGATGGCTGCGTGTGGTTTGCCTCCATTCATTCGTATTAGTTGCAGACTTTAGTCTGTGCAGTGATTGTGGGTGGAAGAGGGGGTTTTCAAGAGGGTTTGTAGGGAGGTTTTCAAGGGGTTTTTTAGGGAGACGGGTGCACTAGGTGACAACACGTAAATGCAATCAGCCGGTACGCACGTAGCGATACGAGAGTATCTCAGCCGAGTCGCATTTTCATTTCGGCACAATAACTTTTTGCCGCCGTTCCACGTAGGTGACTGAAATCACGCCCTCGGATTCGACTGAATTTCGCCCTGTTTGAAGTGGATTAATCAGGGCATTTAGCGATTGACAAGCGAAGGTGAATGTCGCCAGTCGTCTCGATTCGCCCAATGTCACGTATCGGCTGGAAAACATTTTCCACGCGGTTTGCTCAGTGCGCGAATAAATAATTGCGAAAAGCCACAACAAGTTTGCCAATGACAGTAGATCAATAAAATAAATGCAGCTCCAGTTAAGTTGATATGACTGAAACTTGTGTTAAAAACTTTAAGAGTCACATTTTAGAGCCAATTTTAAGGGGATACATACAAAGTTAAAATATGGTTTATCCATCAATTTTACATTACACATTTAATAATAAAAACATTCATCTTGAAATTTTGAAATTCAAATTAATGATTAATATCTAATTCAGGACGAATACTTTAGATAAAAATCCTGTAAGACTGTACCATTTTCAGTTACATTTCCAACTCAAGCGCAACAAATCGAAATAATTGTCTAAAGATACAAACTCCCCATGGCATCTTATCGCATTGCGATTTTAATAACAATTTCAAAAAGATATTGCCCCGAGGGGGTGAGTAAAAAACCCTGTAAAGACCCTGTTTATCCAGCAGCGACATCATCAAACACACAACCAAAATCGGCGGACTTATCAACGCTCCACAGAGCAGCCGCAAAAACAATAAACCATTTGGCAATTGTCTTCCCCGAACCTCAAAACCCCCAGCCCCATCCAACATCCACATCCTGTTTGTTTTCCTGGTCGAAACTCACGTCGTTTGATGGGCATAAAGTGAAATAATAAAACATTTTAACTCGACATTTGATGGGTGCTTTTATTTTTATTTGTGTGGCACAGCGACCGGCAAATAAAAACACATCACGAAACCGAAACCGAATATCGGGATTGGAATTCTTCCTCTCCCAGGACAAACACCTTGAAGCGCTTTAATTTTTACGATCCTATCGTAAATGGTATATCTCTTTTCCAGCCAGGAGAACTCCGCGGTAACAAGGCAAAATTTATGCAATTAGAAATTAATATTATACAATTTGATCCATGGCCTTATGGCCGCGACACGCGTATCGAGTGTCATAAATGTGGGCTAAAACTGCATGTTTATGCCACAATTTGAATGGGGGCGTGACCCAGAGTTTCCTTAGAGGGATTTCCATAAAAAGAAAATTTTAATGCGCAGTTCAGCCAGAAATTAATATTGGATGCTTGGCATCTCTTTTGTTTGGCGACAAATTTGTCTCGCTTCCTTCCCATTTGGCGATAAGTTTTATTAATCATTTAATTCGGCAGTATAATCTGGGTGGGGTGGAGATCCCTGGTGGATGCCGATAAGCTGTAATCCTAAACCCAACGTGGGAATCCGCCAACTGGCCAGAATGTCCAGGAGCGGGATTACCATTTCCCCGAAAGAAACTCAGATAAACACCAGGTCCAAACGAAAAGATACTAAGTCATTACAACGCAGCGCATTCATAATTAAAAATGTTTACACAAATCAACTGCCTTGGGGGAAATTCCATCAAGTGCAATGGGCGTGAGGAAAGTCTAAGCTAATTAGTCAGGAGAGGAAAAGGTCTCTGGGATACCCTGGAACTATTTGGTATTAACATCATTAAATAATGGTTTTAATCTCACGGAAAAACAAATATTATATTTAATACTATACTGTCTTTATTAAATTGTGATTTCTTTCGTATGTTTCCGAATCCTTTACCTAACCCTATCCCTCCGAACTCACCAACTAATCAACAGCTGAATTAGGAAATCAACCTTTTGAACCCTACCATATTTTCTGAGCACTCTTTACCCTCTCCAATTTCAAAATCCACCCCATCCCCTTTGATTACCCCGTGGCTAATTACGAATTCAGGCAAAATGCGCGCTAAAAAAATACACCATGAATCAATGGATTCGAGGGGTTGGACCTTGCCGCACAGGAAGTTGCAGGGAAATCTAATAAATGGAACCAAAAATGTGCGTACATCAAGGAGCATTTCGGGTGGTAAAAGCAGCAATAACACTCTGCATAGCTAAGTGAATTTGTAGCTGCATAAATCGAACTTTCACTTTTCGGCCACATTTTCTTTCTGCTTTCTTTTTTCTTGGCTGCTTGGGAAAACAGGACACGTAACGGTAGGAAAGCTGGACAAAGTGCAGGAAAAGGAATAGGATGGGGAACAGGAAAAGGACCTTTGGAAGTCCGAGTCTGGGCGTTGCTTTTCCGTATGAAATTAGCATAATTCCCTCAACAGTTTTCATTATGTCTGAATTTTAAGTAATTTTTTCCCCGGTTCTGGCATACTTTGTTTTCTCCCGAAAGTCCTGGCCCATTGCAATTAAACGTGTAATTACTCGACTGCTTAAAAATTCGAAGAGGAGGTTTTCCCCCTTCCCCGACTTCTAATTGTTGTTTTCGTTTCATTTCTTCGCTTTTTCACGGAAGTTTTAACTTGTTTTTATTTGATTTTCTCATTTATTCTGGTCTGAGTTATTAGTGAGTTCAGGGTGGGGATTTTTCTGTTTACTTGTTGTGACACTTTCAAGTGGAGCTGGGGATCGCTTTTTTTGTTCGTTTATTATTTCTGGCTTAAACGAGTTTTGTTTCCTTTTTTCGTATCTGTGTTCTGTATCCTTCTTGGAGATGCCCTCGCCATTGGACACTAATCTCTGTAGTAGCTGCCATTCCCCCACATTTTTTGCTCAATTCCTGTGGAAAGTCAAGGCAGACTGCACTTAAGGACACTCAGAAATCAGACTTTCCGTCTGGCTGAAACAGAGACAAAAAGACAGAAGAGCCAAAGAGCCAAAGAGGAAGCAACAAAAGATTCGATACAACAGAAATGATTTCCTTGGACGGAAAGGCGAAATTGGCAAAAACGCGAAAAGGATCCTGGGAAGTCTATTAGCGGAGCACAAAGGACTCGCCGGGCGGATAGTTTTATGATTTTGATAGCATGTGACAACAGGATGCATGTCCTGGGGCCATCGACTATCATGTCCGCAATTTCCCTCAGATGATTTTCCCATCACCGTTTTTATGGCCCTCGATAATGCCTAATGGATGTAAGTCCAACTGCCAGGCAAATTAGATGTGAAAAGACAGCTTAACGTTCTTTAGATGGGTCAATTAGGCAGGACGATTTATGCCCATTCTTATCCGCATCCTTGGGAAAGAAGTCCAACTAAGCTGTAAATTACATGCCAATTGACTAGGGACTTACACGGTAATTGGCTTTAAAGTTCTTCGAAGATGAAAACTTTTTAAGGACATGTCGCGATACATTGCTTTCTTGTTCTCCATTTTGAAAAAATTCTGACTTTCCACTTCCTGGACTCACTTCATGCGTGCGCGATTTGCATTCCCCTCCTGTTATCCTGTTGCCTGATGGCGAATATCCTGTGTGTGAAGGACTCGTAAATCTCTCCCCTCTCTCCCCTCTCTCCCCCACCGCCTGTCTGTCCCATAAATCATATGCAGCCAAGTATCTGAAACAGAAAAATAAGACAAAAGCTACTTTTACGCTTCGACGGGAGAAAGCGTTTTGCTTTTCCATCTCAGTTTTTCCCCTGGGAGTCTTTAACTTGGCAATTGCTTAAGTTTAAAAATCAAGAGATGGAAAAGTTCATAGTTAAACCTAAGCTTACTATACTTTTTAAGTTAGTTTCAGATGGCCTATAAATACTTTAATTATTACTTAAATGCAAGGTAATAAAAAAATCAAGGAAGTAAAACTTTCTTTATTAAATGAAATCAACATTTTAACGCAGTATATATAAACTTAATGATTTGGTAAAACATGTTTTAGAGAAGCTAGGTTTGAGATACAACACTAGGATCTTTCTTAATGAAAGTATTTCTCAGCCATACTTTAATCAAAATTTTCTAAAAATAGGAACGTTTTGTACCTTTTTCTACCCAATCACTTTGGGAATTGATAAGTTCCTTACCATGACGATAATTTTCTTGGGCCAAGTCCTCTTTTAATTTGATTTTGCCGCCCAATACAATTTTCTGTTTACTTTTCATCTGCGCGGGGATTAAGTAGAGCCCCTTGGTGATGGAAAACTAAAACTACAACTAATCGCAACCCTTTCGGCGGGAAAAAGCAATCTCAGCTCTTGGCTGCAGGGAAAACTATCTGAAGTTTGAGGAGGGGATGTCAGAATGGAAGTGGCGCACCCAGGACATTCAGGATGCCCGGGAGACACTCTGCCAATTAACAGTTACATGTGCTTGAAGGAAATAATTGGGTTGCGTGACAGGCGGGACAATCTACTGGGAAAATGGAAAAAGGGAAAACAAGGCTAACCAGCTAAATAGTAAACAAATGGAGGAAGCAGCTCTATTAAAAGCAAACAAACGCACACGCGGATAAACTATGCAATTATAGTGATTGCTGATAGTGCGTCATCGCCGTCGAGGAACTGGAAAACTTAGGAACTCCTCCTCATTTCCATCCCATCCTCATCCACATGCTCGACATAATCATCTAGTCATCATCAAAGTCCGCCGCAGGACAAAGGCGTTGCTAAAGTTATTAACGCTTCGTGCGGCGTCAATCAAATTGGGGCTTCTCGAAGACCGATTTGCATGTGACTATACTGGGAGAAAAATTAAATAAAATATGAATACGAACAAACAACATAAACTTATCTTAAAAGTATTTAATACAAATATTTATCATAATCTATATATTAGAATCCAGGTATTACAAAATCTTTAGAACTTAAAATATGAGGTTTAATGATAATAGTTTAAATGTAATATATGAAATTCAGGTAATACCCAAGTATAATACTATTAATTTGGTTTACAGATGAATTTAAATAGATTCTTATTGATATTTTTTCAGTGCATTCAGGGGAGGATACCAGCACACACCCACCCCAAATCGAAAGACCAGGCCAACCCCTTCCTCAAGTCGAATTTTTGGGCCAAAAAGAGTGGAAAACGTGTGCTGGCTGGTCCCTAAGTTTATGGTAATTTAATTGCAACACCAACCGCATTAGAATAGTTCCACGTATCCTTGGAAAAGAGCGTCTATACATGTGGAAAGGGTTTCCTCCGGCGATTGATGTGTTTGCCTTTTGCGGCTGCTCTACTTGGTTGCCATTGACAAATTTCTTGGCAGGCGGCGTTCTTAATTAAGTTCCTTCGGCAAGGACTCTTAATTGCGTTAACTTGTTTGTTTGCCGAGGTGAGCGATGTGTTCCTTCATATAGGCATATCACCCATCGATAGTTCCACATTTGATATGCCATCAAGAGAGCTCACACATCAAAGACAGACTTTGCTGCAGGACGAGATTCGAAGGAGAGGTTGGGGTCCTGGGAAGGAGGCTGTCATTATTAAATTTAAATTACTCCTGGGGCAAATGATGAGGCTTAGGATAAGATTAATATCATAACGATTTAAGGCGACATTAAATGTTGGTTATTTACTAAAAAATAGGCATATAATACTTAGCAAAAGTTATAGGTCTAATATGCATGTTAGAAAAAAAGTATGAACCATTTTTTTATGTTCTTCCAGTTATGGTTTGTAAAAATATGTTCCTTGATAATGGGGACCCAGTTAACCACTTTATTTTGTAAAATAATTATTATATTATAATATGTATCTTTCGGCAAAAAATATACAGAGTCATTGTCTTTTTTATGCCATTACATTGATAGTGATCGTTTGTCAAAATCAATCCCTGGCAGAATGAGCCATCTCCTGTCTCCACTCCCCAAAACAATTTCGGTAAATGTTTATTTATGTGCAGCGCAGTTTGTATTTATGGCCGAATCATGATGACAAATGTCAGATGTGGCAAACACTTGAAATGGACACTGGACAGCCAGGACCCCTCCTTGGAAAAGTCACCCTCTTCGGGGCATCAAAACACTTGGTTCAGTGTTGTGGAAACATTTTGCAAATATTCCTTCGGCGATGCGAATCGGGAATAGGAAATATTTATGGCCCGCTCAGCACATTACACACCTAATTTCTATATTAGTTTTTCTTGTCCATTCCGGGAAAGTGCTGAGCCTGAATATTTATACAGCATGATTGGATTTTCGTCACGCCTCTGGACAAAGATCCCGCCCATTTGTCAGACCGAAAGTTCTGGCCATATTTTGATGGTTCCACTTTTGCTTTTATGGCTGCCTCATTAGGCTCCATTTTCCCATTGTGTTTGCAAAGGGTTTAAGCCCAACAAATGACTGCGATTTGCAACAAAGAAATAGTACCACTCCCCCAATTTTGTATCTATCGCTGATGATTTAATCGTGCGTAAGTAATAGTTATAAATTTCCCCAGTCCAATATTGGTTCCAGCATTCATCAAATGGCTGTTTAAAAGTTTCCATTCAGCGCAGCTTTCATTGAAAACTCATAATTTTGATTTACGAGGACAGCTGTTGGAATTTTAACAATGGTCCAAAGATACATCCCTCAGATACCTAAAGCCCACCCTCCCTTTTTATGCTCATCCTAATTTTCATCGCTAGTATCGCATTAACACATCATTTGGAAGCAGGGGAGGAAAAAAGAAACAAGTTGGACATGGATTAAATATGACAAAAAAAATCTTGAATTTTGAACAGTTGCCCTTCAAAGACAGTGTTTTTAAAGCTCTAAAAAACAGGGCACAATAAAAAAGCACATAAAATATTTTTTATAAATTTAAGGAGGCATTAGTATCATTTTAAACTACTAAAACATAATTATAGTACATTTATTTTATAAAAGGAAGAAATTATTAAAGAAATATTATTTTGTAAGGATTGTACTCATATTGTATTCATAAATTAAAACGAATTTCGTTGTTTAATTTTTTTATTTAATGTAAAGAAGTTGGGATAAAAGCTACAGTCCTGCATGTGATTTGCATTTTCCGCTGTCAGTAAACGCTTGATTTATGTGTGTAAAGTAGAAAACTGGAGCTCATGATCTGGCAGCATAAATTGAAGCTAACCAAATAATCGCCAGTTCCCAGGAGATATTCGTTTGCCCTCCCTAAAACCCAAGCTAAACAAACGCAATTGAAAGCCATGAATTGCAAATGAATTAATTTTCGGGAACAAAGGCGCACAAAAGTTGAAATTGAATTTGTTGCTCATTAAAAAGAGCGCCACTTTTCGTTGAGGGGATAGTGAATATATGGGGGTAGTGAGTGGGTGGTTCATGATTTTTAGATGGTGTTTTAGGCGACCTGGAAAACCACTTAACCACATGGCACATGGCTAACCACACACACACAACACGTTATGGCCGCAATTAAGGCCATCATTCCAGAGGCAAGACATATGCAAATGGGCCAAAACCCCTTCTGCTCGTATATCATCGCTTTGAGGGGGAGTTGGTATCACATTTTGGGAATATCAGGGAGTACCACCCCCCGAGAGGGGCTCAACATGAATTTTAATTACTGCGTTGATATTTCAATTTGAATTTCGCCAGCTCAGTTAATTTCATTAATAAATATTTATGGTGTTGTCCTGGCTAAGCGTCGCCATTTAAAATCTTCATTTTCCGAAAAGGGGTAGTTCCTACACACCGAAAGTAAATGGGTTAGGATGGTATCTATTCCAATGAGAAACGATTTTTTAAAGTTCCATTCCATTTTTTAAATGATATGGAAGGTTTGGTATGCGCCGCTTTGAAAGAACTTTAAAAACTTTTAAAATTATTGTTACTTATTGAAGTATAACATGTCTAGAATATACTTTCCAATTTTAAAGTCGATCGGATCAAGTTCTTACTAATCAACATTCATCTTACCAATATATTTAGAGCTGATTCTTACTTCTAATCAAAAATAAATTGCATTTTTAAGTAAAGAGTCTAATTTCGTAATTTTTTAACTTCTTGTACTTGAATCTCCCCATGTATAGTCTTCTCGATTCCTACACCCAATTATTGCCGAACCCAAACCCATTTTGAAACCCATCGTTCTTGGTCAACTGTCAATGATTGGAGTGAAGCGTTGCATGAGTTGAAAGCCCATCCTCGACAGAACGGGATTACGTGCTCTGGCTGGCTTCTTTTTTCTTTTGCCTTGTCCATTTACAAGAATACCCACAAGAACACACATGGCGACATGCAGGACCCACAAAACTCACAGGACATCGGGACATGGACATGCCACTCGTTAGCCATCCGGCCAATTGATTGATGGCCGCGCCAAGGAATTTCCCGCTCGGAATGCAGGGCCAAACAAAAAGCCCCCAGTCCTGTAGATCCTGGCGCGCATCGCATTGAAAAGCACTTATCACACCTCTTACCCTGCGACGGGTTAACTCCTTAACCCCCTGACAGTTGAAATTAAATCAGCGCTGATTTCAGTTGGGACTTTAAATGAGTCTGTCGCAGCGCAATTCCTCATCCCGCCTCCGAACTTAACCCGCAATCCTTTCGTGAAAACGAAAACCCACTCCAAATTCGGGGGAATTAAGTACAGTCTGTCCCGGCACTGTTAAGCCCGTTGGCAACTTGCAGATTAACTCAAATTTGTGGCGGCCCAATAAATTTCATGGCGCGGCATTAAAAATTAAGCGCAGCCACAAAAGAACTTGCAGTCGACTTTTTACCGCAGCCGTCAGCTAATTACACTGTGCTACCTGGAGATGAAATTCGGCTGTTATATTTCATTATCTAAATTTATGTATATTATTAAAAATATGCGAGGCTACCATGGAAATCAGTAGAGGGATGAAATCACCTTAAAAGTTGCCTACAAGTATGCAACAATTTACTTGTAACCCAGAAGTTAAAAGGATTGCGCTCAAAAGACGTATTTCTCTTTTCCACAGCATACTTTTAGACATCTTATAAGTGATTTGATTTCTTCAACAATGTTAATTGAATGAATTCTACAAAAAGATTTAATAATTATATTTCATTTATATTTCCTTTGAATTCCTTTCAATGACTTTTAAGAAAACACCACTTACCCAACCCTGCAGTTGAGTGTACCACGTTCGTGTTGGATTCTTTCGCTCCAATAAATTTTACCTGAGTCTCCGCAGTCACGCCTTTGCATATGTCTGACTCCCAGTCCATCCTCGAAGCCTCCCTAATTTATGTGATACCAGAAAGGATCTACGTATCTATGCATCTTTTCCTCGAAAACTTGCAGGTTGTCTCGTCCAATTTGTACAGTTGAGAATCAGGGGAAAATAAGGAACCAAAGTCGTAGACTTATCCCGCCGGAAAATGGGATTTCCCACGAATGAAAAATCCATTTACCCCGGGTTCAATTTCCCCATTCCCATTTGTTTTCGGGTAAATGTGGCAATTTTTTCCTCATATTTCAGAACAAAAAGGCACAAAATTACAAAACAAATTACAAAATACAAAATAAGAGGCATATTTCTCACTTTTATGATGTTTACTGGCCACGCCCCCTCGCCCCCTGTTTTATTTTTTCGTGACCTTTCACCCTTATTACAGCCAGCAGGACAGCGTTTTTTATACACCATTCTATATTTTTTTTAATTTTGAATTTCGAATGGAAATTTACATAATTTATGGGCAGCAACAAAAGTCACACACAGATACGGATCCGAAATCCGGGGTTCTATAAAAAAGGGGGTGGCGACCTGAAGCATATGCCGGAATGAAGTTTTTTTCATTAAAAATTTGTATATAATTTACGATTTTTTAAGTTGCGCAACCGAGCAAATGAGACGCAAATTATTTTTGGTGCTTTTTTGGTTCTTGATTTGGTCAGGCAGCCTCATTAAGAGCTCATTAAAAAGATTGCGCGAGCTGAATCTTGAGCATTTTAACACGTTTTTAATTTTAATGCATTTTATGGCCCCTTAACAAAGTCCCCCGTCACAGTTAAAATCATCATCATTGCGAGGGGGCATCATCATTGAATTTTACCGCGGGCTGACTTTCACTTGTTGACTGTGGACTCTCCACTCCTGAATGTCCTGAAATCCTCGTTCTCATCCTCATCCTCGTCAAAGTCACCGCACATCAGCACGTCAAACTTCATTAGGAAAGTCGGAAAGTGGTGAGGATGGTTTTTCCTAGAGGGTGAATTCCCGCTTTTCCTCTGCGTTGCCTTCATTGTTTTTATGGGCTGCGCTAATTAGTTACGAAGTCATAGAATTTTACAGGAATTGCTCTCGAGGATTGTCATGCTGTTGTCATCCCCTTTCCCTCGAATTGAACCTCACTTGATGCAGTCATCATTTGTGGTTTTCCCTCGGAGTGGGTTTCAATTCTCAGGAGAAATAAGTTTTGTCAGACTATTTAATTAAAATATCAACGGGTCTAAAAGAATTTAAAAACATGTAGTATACTTTTGTGCACCTACAAAATTGTTTTGAAAATCACTCTCGTTATTATTATTACTCTTTATTTTTTGCTCCTTTTTAATCCTATTTTTTGATGTCCTGTGATAGAAAAAATAGTAGTTGGGAAGGATCAGTAAAGACTACCCAGTAATTTGTGTAAAATTCCACCACAAATTAATCAGGATCCAAAAACCAGACTGACCACTTGACCACCATATAAGTCAGAGCAAAACAAATCCCAACTAAGTGGGAACCAAGACCGAAGCCAATTACAGGGAAGCCCATTTGACAAAGTGAAAGTCCAGGAGTCGCAGGAGTAAGACGTTGGCAGGTCCATAAATTTGCGGGCACACGGACATAATTATGCAGACAGGCGGTCTCAAAGGGTTAAGAGATTGGGTTTTGGTATGGGAGCTCGACGGGCTTGTAAATTAAAAATACCACGCCCCGCCGTGATAAATCAAAGTCAGTGGGCTTTGTATTGGATTTGCCGAAAGGAATTTGTAGACATTAAGAAAGTCCAAACTCGGAATTCTTCGCCAAGCCCTTCCTGTTGCTTCTCGGCATTTGAATAAAGTTGGACCTTGTTTTGGGGAAAGTGTCGTTGACATGTTAAGACTTTCCCCAGATTTATGGGCCCAGCGTAAAAAACCCCTTGGGGTGGTTACTTAGGCAGTAAGTAGAAAGTCCTGGGCCAATTTAAAAATTGAATTTTCAATCTTACCACTCCGATTCACAGCTAATCATGTTTCAAATTGGCCAACACACATGTGCCTGCAGTTCTTAGATCTCTTATCGATGCCAAAATTTTGACACATGCCACATCGCACTAGAATCCCCATTGTCTATGGGTTTTTCCTGAAAGGCCCTAATGCGATTATATATTGTGTGTTTTTGCCCCAATATTCGGTCAGGGAAGGCCATTTGCCAGCAGCTCTGATTAAATTGGGTTGCAGATGCTCATAACTGTCACACATGGCACAGGACCTCCTTTGACTCCTTATCTCTGGAGTGTCAACACCGAACCACCCAAAAAACAAGGAACAAAAAACCTAAAAACAAGCAAATAAAAGGGGAATAGAAAATTCCTGGGTTACTAGAAAGTTTTGAATACCCTTAAAAGTTGAGATCATACATACACTGTATAGGGGAGTTTCAGTTCTTGACGTTTAATGACCTTTCAATAAGCCAATATATTTTTCGCATTTATTTTCCATTGTTGTCTTCCAAATTCATCTCTAAACTACTATTCCCTTTCAAACAGTGTACAACAAAACAAATTCAGGACAATTTTTCAATAAACCCATCAAAAGGTACTAGTGCTGACGCTTTGAACCCTCGCCCATGTGCGTAACCCCGCCCAAATTCCACCGAGAATGCCCCCTGGCTAACTCATTGTAAACGCAATTTGATTTATGGACAATGTGGAAATTGAAAATTGTCGCATGGTCACTTTAATTTGAGAGTTATGCGACTTTAAACTGAATAACGGGGGATGTCCCTTGCTGATGATGCGGCAGGAAGTGAATTATGTCACGGCTCATTGTGAGGTTATGTAGCGATGACACACGAGTACAGTACCGCCCACTAGGACAAATGTGGTCGGCAGCGGAGGCAACTGTACTTGAGCCTTGGTGCGTGTGAAAACAAGATGCGGCACGCGTCGCTTGTTAACCGCTCACTGTTGCAAGTTAAAGAGCAATTTCGGATGGGACAGGGGTGACCAGTCACCCTCTTTGTCTTATTTTTTCCAGGGGTTGGGGACTTATATTTCATGTTTGTTACTCGGTGTTTACCGTTGGCTGCTGAAGTGCCTCAATGGTTTAGTGTCAGCTTATAGTTTTGACATTTGTCGCCGGTACATAAAGCTGATTGCAGATGAGTATCGGAAGTGGGTGCTGAAAAGGATGTGGATAAAAAGATGGATGTCCTGGGACTCACTGCAATCCACTGAAGTGTGAAATATGTCGACAAAATAGTAGTCTGTGAACTTTAAATTTTGAATACTTTTTTTACCTCTTTGGAATAGAAGCTTTCAAAACTTGATTGAATAACAAAATAGTATTTGTAGAAAAAATACAAACATTTAAAATACTATATTGGCTTATAAATGTTGTATTTTGTATAACTTTGTAATAACTGTTTTTAAATAGTTCGAAATTCTATTTTTTAAAGATACAGCTAACTAATCTCCTTGTCAATAAAGATTCAGATTATTTTAGGAAAGGATTCCTGTCACAGAAAGATGGATGTCCAGTTTATCCCCCTTAAATCGATGATGGGTAAAGTCCACCATCGAGTGTCCACTATCCCCACTCCATTGGAATTCCTCAGGGGCATGTTTTAATCCTTTGGTCAACCCCTCTGGGGCTGCTTGACAAAGTTTCACTTATTCGGCAATTATTGGAAATATTTTCGAGTTTTAATTGAAAAACTGGTGGCTCTGACCCGCCGTTCTGGGCCACTTTCATGCATGCCTGCACCTGCTGCTGTCCACAATTAAAACTGCCCCCAAAACACTCCATGCAAAAACTTTTCATGGCTATCACTCCGCTCTCCCTGTGGGGGATTTTATTTTTCATGGCTTTTCAATTTTAATTGAAATTTATGCGCCGGCTTTCAAAGGGTTCTGTTCACACTACCCCCTGCCCATTATTTGTGGCCACGTGTTTCGTTGGCCAAAAAAGAAAGAAAAAGTGTTGCAAATTGTTGAAAATTTCGAAATTTACATGGACAATTCGCCAGGAGCATAACGAAACTGAAAAGGGGTGATTCTGTGATTTACAACCCGCACTTTCGTAATTTATGAGCCGCAGCACTTGAAAAACAAAGCCAAAAACCGAACCGAACAAAACACGGAAAGTGCATGCAAAACATTTTGTGGCGCCATTTTATTGTGCTTTTCGACTTGTTCATGTGTAAAATTTGAAATTGTTGTAAATAATTACCCTAATGGCTGCCGTCCCCATTTTCTTACCCCGTCGCAGAAATCCTGGCAAGTCCTGGCAGTTAATTTGGGATCCCCGGGCATCGTCGCCATTTGTAATTAAGCCTAAACCGTTAATATTTCAGCCAGATAAGAGCAACTGCATCCCCAACTCCATCGACTCCATGCCAAAATGCCCATAAATTCACGGCCAAAAGTTGGTCCTTCCGCCAGGATCTCGGATCCAAATTGTTTGGGGAAACATTTTACGGTTCGGGTGTTAATTTCCAGGCAGATTTTTTCTTATCTCAGACCAGCGAAAGTGAAAATTTCTCGAACATCCTTGTTTTTCTTGCCTGCATTGGCAAGAATTTAATTAGCATACCGAATCGTTAACAAGATTGGAAAGCCAGTGAGTTATGCACAAGTTTCGCATTTAAATAATTGGGTGAGAGGGGTTAATCCCTTGGAAAAAAGCAATTTTGTAATCTAGACATAAGGTGAGTGGGTTGCAAATTAAGACGCAAGAAATCACAAAGCTAGATTTTGTAAGTAACCATATTTGAAATTCCATGTATATATTTTTGACATGCTTGGAACATTTCAAATAGATTAGATACTTCTTTATATAAACTTAAAAATTTTAATAAATATAGCTGTCAAATCTGTCTTATCACAAAGAATAATTAATGAACAAATATATATATGATGGTATGTTAGTTTAAGTAATAAGCACAATAATATTTTAAATATGTTTTGAGCATTTTTATTTTTTAAGCAACTGAATTAATATTTAGCGGAACACATGTCTACAGCTATGTACTTAACTCATACTAAGTTATTTAACAACGACTACACTAAAACGTATATTAATAAAGGCGTTGTTAGCCAATGTGAATATCTGAAAAGAATAAAATAGGTTTTAGTTTAATCTTGTAGGAAGAACTCTACATTTCATACTTACTATTATGGTGAATATTTATGTTGACATGTGGTAATTTTGGAAAAGAAAATCCTTTTCTTTTTCGTTTTGGAGCTGCCAAGGCGTTTTGTGAAGAGATGAAGAGTAGAACAACGATGAGAAGCCAACAGCTCTTGAAGTATTTCATTTTGATGATTATATAATCCGGCTGTATTGTTTTAATGCTGAGAGTTGAGCTAGGACTGAAGCTATAGCGGGGATGGCTCTTGATTAAATATTTAAGATTCTACCAAATACAACAAAATCCCGATGATTATGACATCATAGGATCTCTTATCAGCTTGGTTTTTACCGAAGGCGGGATCGTCGCTAAATCGAAAAGTGAACCCCCGGTAGCTCTACGAAAAACCCAAAACAGCTGAACCGGCGTTGCAATGATCATTCAGAGGTTTTTATTTACTTTGGGCCGTAATAAAGCTGTATTGAATTCGTAGAAAATATAAAATTGAAAAAGAATTACCGGGCGTACATAATATATCATTAAAACTTTCTGTTTTGTTGTTTGTATATGTTTATGTTTATTTCAAAAGGTTTTTTGGTAAGGCAGGCAAACTGAAAATATTATACAGTATTACATTTTTGTAGGTGTTGTTATGATATTTTGAGGTACCTGGAATTAATTAAATATGTAGTTGTAAAAATGTATGTTCAACTTACCTATGTCTGTACTGTTTTTTGGCAACGGGCGTGTTTTTGTCAATAGAATGGAATATAAAGAATAAAGAGCCCCTAACCCATTGTCACCCGAATAAAACCCCATAACTACTCGAACATAAACATGCATAAATTGCATTATAAGCGACCCAAACAAAGCATTATGAATCAGAACCCTCGGAACAGCAATAACTATTCATTATCGACACATAAACGACCCCTTGAGCACTCATCTCATAACTGGAAATTTTTATTAAATAAACAGAACAAAACGATGGCCGGAAAAATGTCACACACTATATGGTGAGGGGATGTGCCATATCCTTCTGACCCACTAAATTGGATCTGCGAGTCGCCAGAGAACCCTTTCCCATCCGGCGTAATTCAATATTTGACTAGATGAGATTTATGGCCACAGGGTGTAGCGACTTCCTGCGAGGAGGCATCCTCGTCCTCATCCTTTCGCTTTATTTGCGCAAAGTATAAATTTTGATTTAGTGCGATTTGTGTCAACTGGTTGTGTGTGCAGCCCAATAGTTTCGCAATATTCGGCAAAGTGAAAGTTTTCCCGCTTTTTGTTTGCCTTTCCAGCGGATATGAGACCGCATGCTGATTGTCAATCTGAAGTGAGGGAAGGGTGGTCCCAAGTCAACCCCCTTTCGAGGCGGAAACGGATGTTCTGCCAACGGAATTCGTATAAAACTTTACTATTATGCCGAATATTTTGGCGAAAATTGAATCGCGTGGCAGCCAGCAAATTGCTTTGTTCACTAAATCGCGAGGGAATCCGAGGACCTACGAGGGTGGCTCTGGCAGGTACAGGAATCAGGATTCAGGATGCCATAGATGATAAGGCTCAATGGCACCAGGCAATTTGCCGCCAGAATTTGCATAGTCGCGAGTCGCGAAAAAAGGGTTGATTCGCACGGCCGGAAAAGTGCGACAAGCGAATTTATTACAGGTTGCATTAGATTTAATTAGCGAACGGAGCGTGCTCGGAAAAGTAATATTCTGAACACCCAAGAGGGCTTCATAACCCTAACTCTTTTACAGATTTCAATGGCATATTTTTTCTCATCATCTTCTGATTTTTTGCTCTGCCTGAAAAATATAATGATATGCGAGGATGTGATTGCATAGGGATTAAAGGGAAGACATGATTATTTTGCATGATGCCATCCTAACAGAATTAGCTAGCACACTTTGGTTTAAAGCCAAAAGTTGTGATTAAATTCTATATTAACTTTGCTTTTCGATTCCTAAAAATCGTAATCTTTCCAGAGTTACCAGGTACTATATGGATGCTCATAGATATCTCTTTAGTGTAACCAACGTTACATATTTTTTGACTGAGTTCCCCCAGTATTACTTGATTTTTTTAGTGTAACCAGTGTTACTGTAATAAACTGTATCGGTTGCTGTAAGCAAAATCAATTGAAATGAGTGTTATTGGTTAAAAAAAATCCATTTTGTAGTTGGTGGAAGTGGGAATTGAAAGAGTCCTGTTTAAATGTCTACTCATTAAAAACTCTAAATACCTCTAACAACGAAATGTGCTAAATATCTCCCTGGAAAAACGTCGAGCTTAGGGAATTCCTGTAAATAAATCTTGTTAGTGGATGTAACTGGACAACAATGCAAAAAGGCATATGTTAACTTATCCAATTAAAAGCATGAAGTATTGACTTCTCCCTTGAAATGGCAACTTACTTGACTTGGCCTTAGTTTCTTTTTTGTAGAACCCGTTCCATCAGTTGCTTTCAGACAAAGGTTGATCATTAAACATTCTATCTCATCTATTCCAGGTGCCGGATCCAGACCAAAAGGGCGGTGGATAATTTGGATAATACCACGAATTTGGTTGTTGATTCCATTGATATACAGGATTATTGTAGGAATTCCACGGATTATCACAGAAATTTCCAGGACCAATGTTTCTCATAGCTTGATCTTCAGCAGCAGTCTGACTTGGAGCGGGTTTTTCAAAGGATTTTTCTACTGGTGATATATTTGATGCTAGGTTTTTGCCATCTAATGCCTTTTTCCTATCTGAAGCACTTTTCGAATACAGTTTTAAGCGACCGAATCGGTAGAAGATGAGCCCACCCATCTTAACCAGCTTCTTGTGAGACTCATTGTCTACGGCCATGACAAGATGTAAGAAATCACCATGGATCAATCGGTTCATAACCCTCCATTCTGCGGTTGAGACGGAGTTCTGGGCCTCTATGATTTGCAGGACCTTTTTACTGCTGGTGGATAGGCTGTCTGGAAAGTATCCAAGCACCACATTTTTCTTCGGGAGTTCTGACTCTTTCATTAACTTTAGTTTAATGTCTACTTTGGCCTGAATGTGGCAGAAATTTTGTTTAAACCACTCTGCGGTGGATAAGTTGGAACAGGTGATAAGAAGCCATCCTCTTCGAGGAACACATCCCTCAAACTGGGGCTTCTGGCTGCCAGAATTCTCCACGGTAACATCAACTATGGCCTCTTTGATCCTGGTTACTTCCTCGGCGGTCAGCAGAGTCCCAGCAGACTCCGGAGCCACACCGATTCTTACACATTTAACGAAAGTGGAGTAGGGATAGGGTGTGGTGGTCTGTATTCCATAAGGAGCAGGCAGGAGTCCCTTGGCTATGGGAACAGCTTGCGCCACTGCTAGAGCCTTTTCTCTGGTCAGTCCACCTTGAAGAGCCTTTCGCAGCAGCTTCTTTTGCTTGCTTTTCAGCCGCACGAAGCCAGGACCTGAATTCTGGATGGTTGATGCCTTTGGAGCGGCATCGGACTCATATATTTTTAGACTATTCATTTGGTTCCCACGAGTGCACGGGAAAGGAGGTCGCCCACAGCAGAGCCCGAGATGCCGCAGGAAGTCTGGATTGAAACTGCGGGTCGACAGGTGCGCAGAGTTCGCCGGCTCAGGACCGAGTTACCCCTCGGCCACTCATCCTTCGGCGCTGGCTGTTCCGCCTTGGATTGGGGTGATCTTCCAGAGTTGTCTTCTCTTCGCCCGACTACCATTTGCCAGCGTCCCTCGGCAGAGACATGACCTTGCCGAAGGACCTGTTTCCAGCCGCCCTCACGGGGAGAGTGTAGTCGCACTTCCGGGTGTACAGACAGTTACCGCACGACCATCTAATTTATGTTCAAGATGGTACAGACGGTACGTCCATCACCCAGCTGACGGCCATCAAAAATGTTTAACTAAGTTGCTTAGATAGACAGGCTGTCTACAGATTTGTTATAAGCTGTTGTTTCTTCCGTATGAATTTTACAAAATCTTGTAAGGTAACGTTTAACGTAGAGGTAGGGGTATAAATGTACCTATTCAACATATTACAAAATTAAATTCAAGTTATAATATAGAACCAAAGGTTTAGATCGATATATTGAATAACCAATTTAGTGAGGAATAAGTACTTGTTGAAAAGTCCATCATAATTTAAGTTTTATCGTCTAAGCAAAAGTGTCTCAATGTCTGTTGAACTCGTAAACTCTTTAAAAATCTATGTTTTCAAGTCTCATATACTCATGGTATACTTCAGTACTTGGTATTTTAGATATGTAAGTCTTTTTAAAAAATCATAGCTTAAAAAATACTTTACAAACGAATATGGTTGTGGAAAACAGTGTATTTTAATTAAAAATAAAGTAAACCTACTGTAAAAGTAAACATTTCGTTGTGCGCCCTATAGGTAAAACTTCTGTAGTGTAGCGCCTACACAAATCCCCATTACGTGTTCGATGGGTATAAACACGACCTTTTCAGGGGATGTCCCTTGTAACACTAAGATGTCCCGTGACTCACTTAACGGCGCTTCATCTCCTCGATCTGTTTCAAAAGGAGCTGCATGCGATCTTTCATCAAGGGCTGACCCTTTTGGGTCCTTTTGCTGATGGCCTTGGTTTTCTCCAAACGCTTCTTTTTATAGGCTTTTACTTGGGCATCCCGCTCCGCCCGAACTTTCTCCCTTTCCGCCGCCTCCTTGGCAGCCTTTTCCTGACGTTTCATATTCCGGATCTCGGGTTTATTGGGTTTATTGGGCTTGTCCTGGAAAATATTGGAAAAACATGTGTGTATACCTACTCCATTTGATTGATTTTCTCACTTACGTCTTTTCCCTTTTGTTTGTTTTTGTTCTTGAAGTAAGGCTTTTGACTGTGGGCCACCTTGACAGGACCTTTGTTGGGTTTTCCATGGGGTTTTCCTTGGAGTTTTCCTTGGGGTTTCTGGGATCTCGGTTTCATTTTTGTGTTTTTATAAATTTATAGGCAGCAAACTTATCGATATATCGATGGTTAAACACATGTTACAATCAGGCATTTACCAACACTGCTCAGGTGCTGTTGTGTTATCGTTCTATCGATACCGATAGCACGAGGTAAATATTGGTGAAAAAAAGTAAATATGCTTAAATTAGGTAAATTTCTAGCTGAAAAGGGTGAGTTAAAAATATGGAAAATATATAAATGCCTTACTAATTATGCTTTCTATAGCCACGGTGGTCAATCTGATGGGCAGGCAGCAATTGGGCGCCACCAGCCGCTTTTACTCAGCCTCCCCGGAATCCGCGGACTCGGATTTACCAATTGACATAACGAATCCCTATCAAAAGGACCCCCAGCAGTGCATCCTGTGCAAGCACAGCATCGAGCCGCACTACAAGAACGTAAAGTTGCTCTCCCAGTTCCAATCCCCGTACACGGGTCGCATTTACGGGCGGCACATCACCGGATTATGCAAGCGCCGGCAGGAGCAGGTGGAGCAGGCCATCCTGCGCGCCCAGCAGTGTCTGCTGATGCCGGGCTATCACAAGGACCTCGACTTCCTGCAGGACCCCAAGCTTTTCGATCCCGAGCGGCCCGTGCGCCCGCACAAGTACTAGTTTTTTGATAAGTTTGAGTGTTCTCCTTGTTGCAATGGGAATATACAGTTTCTTAATGTTAAATCTTATGGCAAACTATGTTTTTTTAAGGTTAATCCTCCTCCAGATAGCGCAGCATCTCGAGCGGAATGCCCAGCTGGGCGAGGAGGTCCTTCTTTGAGAGTCCTGGCTCCGCCATCGTCAGTAGATCGTCCACAGAGGCTATGAATGCCCGGCGCCAGATTTCTATATCACCCTGCAGCTCTGTGATTTTGCTGTGCTGGGGACTCTCTTCCAGCTGATTCTTCTGGGGATCCTGTTGCTTTTCATCGTCTGACTTATGGCAATTCTCTTCAGGATCACTCTTCTTTTTGGGAACCTTGGCCACCTGTTTTGGTGGCTTCTTCACAACCTCTGGCTCATCGTCCTTGTTTTCCTGAGCCACAGCAAACTCCAGCTTCTTTTTGGTCAATTCTGTCCGGTTTTTGGACAATCCTATCCTGCGAGCGCTGAGGGATAAGGCTAAAGCCTTTGGAGTCTCCTGGTTCCTATTTATTGGAGTGTTAACAGAGGTTTCCTCCCTCTGAAGTCTCATTAAAGGCGTGGATTGACAACCACGCCTGCCCAATCCGAGACGTGGTCTCCGGCCGGATTGAGGCGTTATATTGGTCTCCCCGGACATCGAAATTCCTGGCAAATTAAAATATTGGGCAAATTTTGAAATGCTTACAACAACAACACAGCTGAATGGACACAGCTGTTTTTATCGATAACGATATCGGAGAAATCAGAATTGTAGTTCCAGTAGTATGCAAACAGAAGGCGCCAAATTGGAATGTAGATAATTAAAAATTTACCTACATTTTTGTTTGTAAGATTTCAAAATATAAGACGCATTTTTTAGAACCCAAAGAAAACAATAAGGTAGCATTTTTTGTAATCTTTTTATTGAGAGCGAAGTAATGAAGTAAATCGTACATAATAAAATGTACATAAATGTAACTACAATTTTTGTGACGCAAAATAAACGATACACAATAAAAATAAATAGGTATTGAATTTTAATACTAACGAAAACTTTGTAGTCTTAAACACTATTTGAAATTTAAACTTTTTATAGACAATTTGAACTTATTGAAAATTGGTAGTAGTAACGTTTAAACAAATTTCAAAAGCAATTTTGATCAAATCGCAAAAGGTAACGCTGTCGCTCTCCTTTGATTACACAATCGACTTTAGTTTTATTGTACTTTATTCTAGGTATAGTTGGTATGAATATATAAACTCGCGCTGAACGATCCTGATCCTGTCTTTTGGGGACTGTATATAAAGTGTCTACAAAAACTAGGCGCGCACTCTCTATTGCTAATCGGTAATCCGTAATCTGTAATCTGTAATATGTAATCTGCTCTATGACTAAACGTGACCTGATACTGATACATACTGCCGACGAATCGGTAAAGACTCGCGCGTGTACACATTTGGCTTCTCTGCGAAATTGCGATTCTGCGACCAGAACCGAACCAGACCGACTCTGATATGACTATAAACTAACGTAGACGAGGCCTAGGGGCTAAAGCGATTGACTGGCTTACAAACTGAACCGAACGGGGGAGAACCAAACTTATTGCAACGGTCGACGGGGGAAGCTCTTAAGGATCCAGCTTGTGGTAGCGCTCCACATCGGCTCCGCGGAAGAATACCTTACAGACGCACTGCTGGTCGCGCGAGAGGAGCACCAGGCACTCCCGGCAGACCAGGTGGCGGCAGGTGCGGATCTCATAGCCAAACTGGGCGCTCCGGCAGTTTATGCAGCTGGCGGGAGGAGCACTTAATCCGGATCCGGCGCTAGAGTTCGAGGCCAACTGGCTGAAGCGTGTGACCTTCTGCAGCGCCTGCTGAATGGCCTGGTCGATGGAGGTTGTGGCCGAGGTAACGGTGGCACAGGCGCTGCTGCCATGGTGACTGTGCCTGGCCCTCTTGGCCGCCGGCGGCGAGTGCGGCGATCCTCCGGGGGAAGTCGCTGATGAGGAGGTGGCCGTGGCGGTGGCCCTGCTCTTCCGTTGCTGCTGCTTGTAGGCGTTGCTCAGTGCCGAATAGGTTCCGGCAGCTGGACTGATCTGTCCGGGTTGGCAGGTGCTGCTGGCGAACTGCGAGGCGTGGCGGCGACGTAGGCGAGAAGTTCCCAAGCTGCGCGGTACCGCCTTGAAGTGCTCCGAGTGCTCCATGAGGAACTTCTCAATGCGCGCTTTCAGGGCCAAATTAAGGATCGCCTTGCGCTGTGCATTGTACTCCAGGCCTGTGAAGGGATCCGAGGGCTGCCGGCCCCACTTGGCCTCCTCCTCGGCGTGCTTGTCGATGGTGGACTGGTCTACCACTTTTCCAGAGGGCAGCACGGTGGGGAAGATCTGAAGGGGAGATGTGAGCCATTATAATGTTAAAAAGAATTAGGAAATCAATAATATTATAAAGGAATATTTTGAATGTTCTAAGAAATCGTTGAACTTTTTTATCATATCCTAAGGTGAATAATCTTGCTTAATGATTCGAGAACTGATATTTCTTGGTTGAACGACTGACGATTTCGTTACTTCCTTGGTAGACATTGATAATGAAATGATTTGATTTCAACATTTCCTAGGAACGTTTTTAAAATCCACCAGGCAATGTTTTCGTTTTACTTTTGTACATGTGTGCACATGACCAGATTGAATTGACCTTGCAATGCATTTCTTGCGGAAGTGGAATCGACAAAATGGCCGCCGCTGATTCATGGCTATGTACTCAGTTGCAGAAGTGTAAGTGGGCACTCAAAGTGAGAGATAAGGAGGGAAATAGGTTCTGCCTGCCTGCAGGATGTGCAGGACACAAAGGACTCCTTACCATTAGCTCCCAGGTGATGGAGTCGAGGAACTCCTCGGGAATGGAGAGTGTGGACTGCTCCCGCAGCTCGGGAACATGTCGCGGTGGTGACCTCTGGCCCGTGGGCGTCTGGGCGGCATCCCGCTGGCCGTAGGGATCGCTTATCTCGCTCCATATAGTCTTGACCAGCTCCCGATCAGCTTTGTCCAGGGAACGGGCGGGCAGTCCCCACATCTGAACCTTGCGTAGCACCGGAGGACACCTCTCCGTGGCCCGGATGACCACCTTGACGCTATTCGTGCTGGCCAGGATCTTGTGGGCGGACTTGAAGAAGAACACCTTCTCGCTCTGTTCCGAGTTCGAGCTGCTGCGCGAGTTGTAGTCGCTCTGGTAGCAGAAGGTCACCGAGTCCACGCCACGTCCCAGGTCGCGAACAAAGGCCACCCGTTCCCAGATGCCATCGTGTCGTCCATGGAGCTCAAAGGCGGTGGATCTGAGTGCTCCGCAGGAGGGCCACAACTTGATGACCTTCATGTCCACCGCCTTGGGGAAGTCGAAGACGATCTCAATGGGCGGCTTGCAGACGGCGAAGCACATGAACCCCCGCTCCAGCTGCTCGATGTCGTCCGCCACCAGATTGGCCGCAGTGTACCCATCCTCGCACACGGCATCGCTCTCCACGGAGGGTTTCAGCTTGGGGTTGAGGAAGTTGATCAGGCTGCTCATCCTGGCTGCTCGGTGGCTGTTATGTGTCGCTTTATCGGGTGTATCTCCGCCGTGCCCCACCTGCTCTTTATTCGCACAGAAAATGGCGTCACTTCGGAGGCGTAGAGGGTCTTTTGTTGCGGCCCCTGCCTCGCAAACGCTGCTAGTCCTGCCTGGTAATCCGCCTGCTAATCCTCGCGAGGGTTCGCTCCTGTTCTCAGCCCGATCCTGAACACTCACAGGCTGTCCCGGACTTCGGCTGGCATCGCACAACGCTTAAAATGACAATTATCCCCCTGCTCTTCGAATATTTATAAATCTGGAAATTATACCAGGGGTGAACAATATATCAGAGTATCGATGCATCGATATTTTTGACTAAAAATAAATATCGAGATATTGCTTCACCTGATATATCGATATTTTCGAAAACATGTTTTTGAACCCAGCAAACAGCTTAAATGGAACACTGGGCGTATGCGCAAATGTTGCAATTGCTGTGCCGCTGACAGCAAATTTAGCTCCAGAAAAAACATATCAACCAATCAAAATATTTTAAATGAAAACTTTTTCCAGATTTAAAAAAAATTATAACTGCTTTTTAAATTAGAACGCGGGAAAAATATTGTACTAATTCCCGGGACACCAACCAGCGGTTCGAGTCTTCGCTATGAGTATCCACTTTTGGAGAATTGAATTTAGGACTCTAACCATGTTATCGATAGTTATCGAGGACTCTAACCATTTATCTAAAAAGCTAAAAGCCCGCGTAAATTTCAAAGTAAAAGAATGTATTAATTATTATTAGTAAAATATACAGAGAAAATAAATGAAGAATTAGTAAAATTTTAGTCTAATTTTATAGGTAACTCTAATCTTGTTTAATTGGTTTAGAAAAACTAATTTGTTACTTTGTACTAAAGACTTCCATTTTAAAAATGTGGGGATTTGATTTTATAAAAATAAGAATATTGTAAGAAAAATGCTATCAGTGGTCCAATTAAGGAGTTCGTTTCAAAGGTTTACCAGCTTATTATTAATGCCAAATTGTTGTGAATTGCCGAAATAGCCACTTTTATGATGTATAATTCAAAAATCTGCCCCACCGGAGGCCGATTATGGCCACTTCATGAGCCAAATATAAAAATATTAAAAAGCTCTACGATTATAGATTAGGCTAATCACCCGGCTAAATGGGTTTTCCGCTCTTGTCAATGGCTTGGCCAGCTGGCGCAGAGATAACCGAAGGCTATAAGTGGCACCATCGATGTCAGTCATGCTCCAGTTGCTCTGCGAACCATGAGGGGAATCGGAATCCTGTTGGCGATTGCCTTGACCTCCGGGTTCCTGGCGGTGTCCTCTGTGAACCTGCCCGGAGTGCCGGTGGACTTTGACGTGGACGACCACATCCTGTCCGCCATTGCCGACGACATATCCGAGCGCCTGGTCAAGGAGTACGTAACCTTCTTGAAGACCGGAGTCGAGACCCCCGAGTTCCTCAAGCTCACCAATCAGCTGGCCAAGTCGCACAGCCAGAAGGACATTTTCACCAGGAATATGCCCGATCTGGAGCCCAGAGATAGCTTCTTTGTGTGTGTGGCCTGTCGGTCGGTGATAAATGTCTTCATTCGCACCATTCGCGATGAGGACGGCGAACTCCACGGCGAGAATAGCTCCGTCCTGATGAAGGCCTTTGCCATGGACGCGTGCCGCCGGTTGAATCTGCAAACGGAGGAGGTCTGCGAGGGTCTGATCAACTCCAACCTGCCCACCATGGAGTATATTATGAGGAACTCCGAGATCGATTCCCAGAGCTTCTGCTCCCTGTTCATGGAGTACAACTTCTGCAACACCGTTTCCAACGAGGCCTACAACTGGACTCTGGCCGTGGATAGCACTGCGGAGCCCTTGAGCGGCCCCAAGTCCGATACCCCTACCTATAGCGAGTCTGACATCAGGATCTGCCAGATCACCGACATCCACCATGATCCCTTGTACACGCCTGGCAGTCTGGCTACCTGTGCGGAACCCATGTGTTGCCAGAGGAACAAGGAGACGACCGAGGGAACTAGTGAGGCGGCTGGTTACTGGGGTGACTACAGGGACTGCGATCTTCCCTGGCAGGCCTTTGAGTCCGCCCTGGATAGCGCGGTGCTCAACACGAAGTGCGACTATGTCTATCAGACTGGCGATATTGTGGACCACATGGTGTGGGCCACCTCCGTGGAGAAGAACAGCATGGTGCTGACCAAGGTCAGTGAGCGCATCAACCAGGCCTTCGGGGATGTTCCCGTCTATCCCTGCATCGGCAACCATGAACCCCATCCTCTGAACCTGTAAGTAATCTTAAATTCTGGAGAAACAACATTAATTTAAAACAGATCCTTGTGATGTAATTTATATAGGAACGACAGCTGTCTACTTATAAATTGCAAAAATAGTTAATCTTAATCTTAGATAACTTAAGAATTATAAGAGTACCATTAAATCCTTATCTTTGATTTCCTCTAGCACACCACTCAATAATTTATAATGTCTTTCAGCACTTTTACTACAAATGCTAATCTATCTCAATTATAAATTCCAGCTTCAGTCCCGAGGGCGTTCCAGATGAGCTCAGCACCAAGTGGCTGTATGAGCACCTGTACAACGACTGGTCGAGGTGGCTGCCCGAGGAAACCAAGGAAACGATCCTCAGGGGAGGTTATTACACAGTGGTCCCCAGGAAGGGATTCCGCATCATCGCTCTGAACAGCAACGATTGCTATACGGACAACTTCTGGTTGTACCACAGTGGAACCGATAAGATTCCCCAACTCCAGTGGTTCCATGATACCCTTTTGGAGGCCGAAAAAGCCGGGGAGTACGTCCATGTGCTCACCCACATCCCGTCGGGAGATGGAACCTGTTGGTCTGTGTGGGCTCGGGAACTCAACCGTTGCATCACCCGCTTCAGCTCCACAATCAGTGGTATTTTCACAGGACACTCGCACAAGGACGAGCTCTTTGTCTACTATTCGGAGGACGAGGGACATGCCACTGCGGTTGCCTGGAACGGCGGTGCTGTTACCACCTACTCCAACAAGAACCCGAACTACAGGGAGTACGCCGTGAGTCCCACAACCTTTGAAGTGACCAACCATTGGACCTGGATCTACAATCTGACTGAGGCCAATCTGACACCTGATGAGCAGCCCAAGTGGTTCCTGGAGTACGAGTTCATCAAGGAGTTCACCGAGGACACGAGTCCTGCTGGAATCGACAAGCTCCTCGACCAGTTCGCCGAGAACCCCGCCTTGATGAGGAAGGTGAGTTGAGATCCTTTCTTATAAGTAGATTTGGATAATATTGTATTTATCATGTTGGGAACTATAATATCAATGTACTTAATGTGTTAAAATTTTTAACATTTTTCATAAACTGAAATTATTTTTAATAGTTTCCAAAGTTTAGGGACATTAAGATCAATTGAAAATATGAAATATATTTGATATTTATTGGGATATAACTTTCACATTTAAAAAGCTTTCTTTGTTACGATAAGATAGAGGCACATCAAATGTAAAAAGCCTACCACTCTTTCATCCACACTATAACACCCCTTTCTCTTCCAGTACTGGCGCTTCCGTGTGACCTCTGCAGATCCCCAGGTGAATGCAGGTTGCGATCGCACCTGCTTGGCAGGATCTCTTTGCCGTGCTGCTGTGACCGTCAATTCCCAGCGAGGACGCTGCGAGGAACTGCTGGAAAAGCTGTATGCCTCTGTAAGTTTATATCTATAACTTAAAAGATACTTAAAACTAAACTATAAATCGCACCCTTCAGCTGGATAACGAGGGAAACACCTCATCTGGAACCAGTGAAGCCACCACTCCTGGACCCAGCAGCAGTACGACTCCCGATGATGACAACGGAGGCGGGGGATCCTCCACTTTGGGACTGCTCAGCATCAGCTCCCTGCTGGCCGTAGTCCTCTTCATCCGTCTTACCCTCTAGTAATCCTCACTTTTACCACCTAACCTAAGTTATATAATCCGAATGGACTCCATTATAAAAGTGTCCACTCTCAAGTGGCAAATAGAAGTATGCGCTTATCCCTATCGAAAGCTAAACCTATGGTGATTTTTGTTGGGGGACGGGACTTTGTTTTCCTGCCGATTGGCTTATCGACTGATGGCGATTTGCACAAATTAGCCAATTTAACCGTGTTGGCCATAAAGCAACAGTTGGCTACGTGTTTATGGCCAACACAATTTTGGCTGATTTTAAAGTCACGCATAAATGTAAGCACGTGCAAGAGAGCTTTATTTGGGAATGACTTGCGGCGGATCGATTAGGTAAAATCGTGATCGAAAGTTGTGGATCTGAATCACGCCACAAAAAAAGCAGTTGACGACAGGTTTATGGCCAAGGCAATTGCTGATCTTGAACTCACGCATTAATGTAAGCACGTGATAGAAATGGAATGGGAATGATTTACGATGGATCGATTAGGCAAAGAATGGTGATCAAAACTTAGGGATCATGGCGTAATCTTCATCACGCCATTAAACAAGCAGTTGGCTACAGGTTTATGGCCAAGGCAATAGGCGTTTTTCAGTCACGCATAAATGTATGCACGTGCAGAAGGGTTTTTCTGATAATGATTTAGGGCGGATCGAGTTGGCAACGCTATAATCTGAATAACTCAAAATTAATCAAAGAAAACGAATATATTGGATCTAAAATTTAAATATGCTGTTTTTTACTTGCGCAACAAATAAACTCACGACCCTTGAACTGACTGAAAACGTTACTTTAAAAAAAAAAGTTAACCATAAGTCGTAAATAGTGCTATAAATTAGCTTACTATATCTGATTTTGACAATTTTTGACTTGAGGACAGACATCCCAGAACCTCAATCATCTACATGCGAAATACCAACTTTCTAGGTTTTATAGTTTCCGAGATCTCAGCGTTCATACGGACGGATAAACAGACGGATATGGCTATACTTTATAGGGTCGGAATCCCTTCCATCCTTCTACTTTCCGATGAATCTAGTTTACCCCTTTACTCTACCAGTAAAGGGTATAAATTGGAACAATTTAGTTTATTGTTTAGTGATTAAATGTTTTCTCATAAATACAGATTAAATATTTTCACAATAAGAAGAAGAAAGTATATAGTATAAACCTTTACCGATTAGCAAAGTAATCTTCAATTAGTATGGGCTGATGACCGCTTCCATTTTGTTTATGCGATTTCGCCGCCTTTGATAAGCGGATAAGCTGATAGTGGGCTAATTAGGCTATAAGTAGGGGCTCGATTCCAATCCTTTGAACAGTTTCGCCATGAAGTTAATGTGGAGCACAGCTGTTTTGGGGATCGCTTTCCTCCTCGTCGGTTGTGGGGCCTTCAGCCTGCCGGATGTTCCCGATAACCTGACCAAAGAACAGCGTTCCGCGGCTATCGTCTCAGGTGGGTCTAAAATACTCTTTATGACAAGTTATAAATTCTTTTAAAAAGTTCTTGAACCAATAAAATAAAAGACCAACTCTAATATTTTTTGAGTTTTTTACTACTCTTTCGTATAAGTGATTTTAAAATAGGCATTTTAATAACCGATGTAATTAGACGATATTATTGTCATAAATAAAAATCCTTTGACGAAAGTGAATAAATTAAAATATTAAATGTAAAATAGTCAGATATGGATAAAGAAATTTCAAAGATCTTTAAATATTATTATCGCTGAATGAATTGAAATGCCTATCAATATATGAATGGTGTGGAACAGATGGTCACCCATTCAATGTTTTTTAGAGATCTCCAAAAGATAATTCGCAGTAGACAGCTTGAAGTACCTAATTTTTGACATTCGTGATTGGATTGTTTTGCAGCTAGCATAGCGGAAGAGATAAGCCGTGAGTACCTGAAGTATCACCGGACGGGAATCGAAACGCCGAGGCTTCAGGAGCTGGGAAAGGACCTGCGGAACAGCCACAGCAAAAAGGCGATTTTCACGGAGTCCATGGCTGATCTGAGCTCCACGGATCAGTATTTTGTTTGCACCTTGTGCAGATCCACCATAAATGTATTTGCCAGAACTTGGACCCAGTGGGAGTTGACTGGTCCGGAAAGAGATGCTGAGGCCAAGAAATATTTACTTGGACTCTGTGATTACTTTGACGTTATGACCCCAGAGGTTTGCTCCGGAATTTTCGATCTCAACTGGCCCATTCTTGACTTTATCCTGCATGAAACTGTGGCGAGCTCCCAGTCCTTCTGCAGTATGCTGCCCATTCCCATTTGCCAGGTGAATCAGGAGGAGTACAATCTTACTTTGAGTATTCAGGGTGATTCGCCCACCGAGTCCAATTCGAATTTACCCGCCAAGAGCTCTGAGGATATTCTAGTCCTCCACCTGACCGATATCCATTATGATCCTGAGTACGCCGAGGGTAGCAATGCAGCTTGCGATGAGCCCATGTGCTGCAGGAACTCTCTACCCGCAGGATCTGATTCCTCTGCAGCAGCTGGTTTTTGGTCCGATTACCGTGACTGTGACTGCCCCAAACGCCTTATTCTGAGTGCCTTCGATCACATCAGGGAGAACCACAAGATCGATTGGATATATCACACCGGAGATGTGCCGCCCCACAATGTGTGGTCCACCACCAAACAGGGAAATATGGACATGCTGACCGAAATCGATGGACTGCTGGCCGAGTACTTCCCAAACACGCCCATCTATCCCTGCCTCGGAAACCACGAACCCCATCCTACGAATGTGTGAGTACCCGTAATTTGCAGACCCTCAGTAGTATTAAGATAATGACCCAGATGCGACAAGTTCAAAGGAACGTGTCCGAAATTGGCTTAAATTGGCGCAAAATTTGGGGTTTGGGTAATTCTCGGTCATTTCGACACGAAAGGTACTCTTACTTGCGACCCAAAAAAAGTAAGGTTATACAACAACTAATTTTCTTATCCAATTATTCAATTGTACTGACCGACATTACTGACTTGTCATTAAAACCCTCATATAATATATGAGGACTTCTGTTTATTGTAACTTTTTCCCACAGTAGAGGTCTCTATTATAAAGTTCGATATAATAACAGTAATTAAGCCACTTTGAATAAAGGAACTACAAACTGCCGATACTAATCTTAATATGTGCTTAAAAATGCTAAATAGACTTTCATTGAAAGCTTCTGTATTTTCCGTCAAGATAAAGTTTATTGGAAGAATTTCCCACAATAGCTCCCCCACTGCAAGCTTATAAAGTATGATATGGTAGCCCGTAGTAAACATTTACAACCGCTAACTGGTGCAATTTTGAATGGAGGTAGTACCACCAACCGAAACTAATCTACTGATTATAAAAATGATCGTGTTTGAAACGACTGGTGGGCACTAATGCATTTATAGCTCCTGGGCACCTAATGATATAATAATAAAATTCAAGTGGTAGCTAGTTTTTCCAGAATTAGTAATTCAATCAATTAATAATAATATTAATATTTGTTAAATATTTTATAGTTTCGCCAACGATGAGGTACCCGAAGAGCTGAAAGTGGATTGGCTTTATCAGCACGTTTGGAGTCTGTGGTCCAAGTGGCTGCCCGCTGAGGCGAAGGACACCGTCCTTCGGGGAGGATATTACACCGTCTCCCCAAGCCAAGGTCACCGCATTGTGACTCTGAACAGCATGGATTGCTACCTGTACAACTGGTGGTTGTACTACAACGCCTCCTTGATCCAAGAACAGCTCCAGTGGTTCCACGATACTCTACTATCGGCTGAGGAGGCGGGCGAATCGGTCCACATCCTCACCCACATTCCCGCTGGCGATGGCGATTGCTGGAGCAATTGGGCATACGAGTACAACAGGGTTCTCACGCGATTCAATGGCATAATAACTGGAGCTTTCAGTGGGCACACCCACAAGGACGAGATGAACCTGCACTACTCCGATGAGGGTTATGCCACCGTGGTGAATTGGAATGGAGGTAGTCTGACCTCCTACTCAAATAAGAATCCCAACTACCGGCTGTACGAACTCAGTCCGGGAAACTGGCAGGTTCTGGATCACCAGACCTTCACATTCAATCTGACCGAGGCCAATTTGAGCCCCAGCGAACAGCCCAAGTGGTACTTGGAGTACCAGTTCGCCAAGGAGTACACCGAGGATACCAGTCCTGCGGGAATCGATCGATTATTGCAGGAAATGGCTGAGAAACCCGCTCTGCTTAGGAAGTTCTGGCGGAACAAGTTCACCAATTCGGATCCCAAGTTGGCAGAGGGCTGCGATGACACTTGTCTCAGTCAGACAATCTGTAGAATTGCCACCAGTAACTATCAGGAGCGAACTCGCTGCAAGGAACTGCAGGCAATCCTGGCAGAGAGTGTGAGTAACTTATGGTAATCCCTAATAAACTTACCTTTAACATATAATTTTCTATAACCCTAGCTGGAGAAAGAGACAGATACCGATGATAATGGCGGTGGAGGTGCTGCGGGCCTGACTGCCCTCAGTTTGGCTTCTCTACTGGCACTTTTAGCTGCATCCAAAGTTCTTGGCTGAGACTTATCAGTGCCACCCGTCTATTCTTAAACCATATCATCATAAGCCATAATCGAACCCCATAAAGAGGGGCCGTAAAACTACTACTAAAAGGCCCGAAACCCCTGCAGATAAAGGGAAACCAATAAAACACACGTTTCTTATAGTCAACACTCAGAATGTTCGATATACATATATATATTACCTAAGATGCCTCTCGGGTAGCGAATACTTTGCGAATTAGCTGGATTAAGTTAAGAGTTAAGTTTAAGCACTACGATGGAATTCCGGGGAGGTGTTGTCCGCTGATCAGGATACATTTTCCACATTCTTATTTTTACAAACATGTACATTTTTGTTTTGGACAGGAGGGTCCTAGCTCGCCTATCCAGCTTAGAGCGCACAGATGAGCGTGGCGATGTCCATGTCCTGCACATCGGCCTTTCGCAGGACAATGGCCGCCTGGTTCTGGAAGCGACCGGAAGACACCAATCTCACGGTGCTCACCCCGCAGAAGAGGGCCTGTTCGGGACCCAAGTCACTGGAGGCTCCACACACGGCACTCGCCTGCTCCATTCCGATGGGGTCCAGTCCCGAGGATCCTCCGATCTCTAACCGATCACTGGGCAATTGACACTGGGTTGGGGGTAGGTGTATATATATTAGCCGGGGAAATGGAATACTGCAGGATTATAATTACATCATAGTTGACCTTGGGCTGGGCCCTCACACTCTTGCCGCCTATACGCAAACTGGCCAGGGAAACCACGGCCGGAAAGAGCGCCGAGATGGTGCAGTTGCGAGCCTGGCCAAAGTTGGTCATCTTGTACATGGCAGCCGTGTCCTGGACCAAGACATTGCAAGCTAAAATATTTTAAGAAAATATATTTTGAAAACGTAATTTAATAAGTTAAAAATATGATAAAATTATGTTTTGAACAATACCCATAGAAAGTAAAGATGCCACTTAACTTATCACTCTGAATAAAGGTGCCTTAAAGTATGCTCCAACAAATTTTATTACAAGATTTCAAGCAGACAAATGGAGTTCGTTTCCCATTGCATACTTTTGGGCAACCTTTAGAACTTAGTTATTTCCTTATTAAATTGTACTATATTTATTAATGAAGTTGCAAAAGTATTATACTTACGTTGCGTGATCTTGTGGAATCGCACGTTGGCCACAAAGGAGCCTCGAACGGGAATGCGGTACTGGAGCAAAGCGGCGTTCTGACTCGAACGGAAGAACTTCTTATTGCTAACTCGCGGCCTAAAGAGTTATGGGGGATTAGGCATTACAATGATAGTAATACAATCTTATTCTGCAATTACCATTGCCTGTAATTGTTGCAGAACTCGTAAACACGCTCCTCCAGCGGTCGGTGGTGATCTTTAATCCCCGGGAAGTACTCGCCATTCAGCTCCCAGCCGTCAACAAACTATTGTAATCCCGAAGGAAAGTGGGTCACACTTGGGCATAATTTAGTGACACTTTGGAGCACTTACCGCCATTAGGGCTCCTGTCTCGCAGTTCGCGTCGTAGTGCTTCATTGTAATCTCCACAATCGTGTCTGGCTCCCCAATCACATAAAGCCCACAGACCTCGGGCTGCAGTTCCTGGACATCTGCTCCTGCCGCTGTTCCTGTTCCCACTCCTGCCGCTCCTCCTCCTCCTGCTCCTTCCCCCGGAACCACGCCCACTCCTGCTGCTGCTGCTCCAGCCGCCTCCAGTTCGAGCAGAGCTGCCTCCCGATTCAGGGCCGAACTCAGGGGGTTGAGTTTCTTGAAGATGTAGTCACCTGCCTCGGAGGCCACATGCATGCAATCTGGGGAAGGGGTGAAAGCACAAGGGTGGGATTTAATGGCATTACACGGGGAAAAATGGGAAGAGAAGGTCTTGGGAGAAATACCATTCCTAAGTACTTATGATTGTATATCGAGATGATATATTCTAACCAAAAATACTGTCTATTTCATTTAGATAATGGTTGTAATGGAATTTTTAAAAACCTTTTATCTCATACTTTAAATTTAAAACTTCAAACTTCATTTAAACTTCCAATTTATTAAAAGCCCTTTTCTTTTCCTTATTTACAGGATGGTGTTTTATGATAAAGTATTTTTATTAGTAGTTTTTTTCCTGGTGCACCGAATGCACTTGATGCCCTGGAGCACTAAAGTAATGGCAGCTCAAGCCCGAACCCGCAAACCGAATCCGAAACCAATTTGTCTTGGCAAATTTCCACGATATCCTGGGAAGTTCAGGGATTAGGGGTGGGCAATTGAAATCCCCTTTGATTGTTTCCAGCTTGGCTCCTGGGCAACAATTAATTTATCATGCGCATCCACTTAATGCCGGCCATCGTTGGCTGATTTATGGCCGGCATTATTAGCCGGGTGGCCCACTCATACTCATATGCGATGTGCGATATGTGGGCTGCTTTTTATGACCTTTCGCTCTCTGGGACCTCCGTACCTCCCAAAGGCAGGCCGAAAACAATTAAACCACTATTTGACTTATTTTTTGGCCCACTCTTGACATGCATGTCACATACTCGGAATGAACTTATGTGGGATGTAATCGTACGTGAATCCCTTGATGGGGAATTGGGTCCTGGGGAAGGATGGGAAGACTGTCACTTGGCGCCAATTTGTTTACGACACTCCCTAATTGCTTTCCAGTGGCTTTCTGGGCTTTTTTACACTTCTGTTTATTGCAACAGACAATTAAAACATCTCTATTCATAATTGATTAGGCATTATGGTTTAATAATCATAGCCAAAGTGGCTGGTAGTTTATGAGTAATCATTAAATATTCATTTATTTAATTTGACTCGTAAAGAGTAATAAACTCATTTTTGCAATATTACTTTGATTTAACTTATAACCAAAAATGGGCTTTAATCCATGGACATTTTTCCTTTAATCTGAGTTAAAGAGCTTTACGATCCATCCTATCTAAACTTTTTTAGAACTGTAACTTCTTCCATAACTGCAAAATATTGTTGAGACCTGAGCTCCTTTTTCTTTATCCCCTGGATTAGAGTGGTTTTCCATTTGTCCTTTCAAATGGTATTTCTATTTCTGGAAGTGACGTCACTAAGCTGACCCTTCCTCTATTGAAAACTTCCTCCCTTTGCCCCTGACTATAAATAAAAGCAATTATAAATCGGCACAGCCACAGATTTGTTGATGTTTCCACCTGATTCAGAGACTGTGAGACTGATGCAACTTTACAATTTCTGTGACCTGTGACATGCGGTTGCTTTGACGATGGTTGTCCCCTGGGAAAAAGGGAAATGGAAGGAAAGTCTGGTGGGAGGGATTAAGTCAATTGAGGTTGGCACGAGCTGCTGGCAATCCATTGAAATTTATTAAGTTTTCTTTCGCAGGAATCACAATATTCCGGGTCTATGGCCATCGAGTGACCACAAGTTTGAAATGTCCATCAAGCATTTCCAACTGGACAGTTTGGGTCACTTTCGCTGGGCAGAGAGGGGATACTCGAGTGCACTTTGATTTGAATTTTAATGGGCAATAAATTCGAGCGTTGCCTGGTTGTACAAATTGCTCATACGCCCTGGGTTACCAGCTGTAGAGGGATATTACAAGAAGCGCTCACAACTTATGCAGAAATCAATTTGAGAGACAAGTAAACAAGGTTTAGAAAGCGCTTTAAACTTGTCGCTGCCGCCAAAGTGCATTTCCCATTTTCCTTTCTCCGCCGAGGGCACTTGACTGCAAAAGTTTCCCCACCCTTCTCGGTTCTCGTATATGAATATGGTATATGGGGATCTTAACTTACCTGAGACCGTGTGCACATTGTGCGGCACCGCAGGGTTGGGGAAAAGCTCAAAGGACCGCTTTACACTGGGCCAGGCCTGAAACACAAATTACGCAGAATGTGAGGCAGTGCACTGGGAGAAAAGTCAGCTTAATTGGTATAAGTAAACTGAACATTTTTAAGAAAACAGTAAAAAATCATAAATTTAATGTAGGTAAAATAATCTTGCAGTTAAAAAGAAATTGCATAATATTTATTCCAATCTCTAATAATAAAAAACTGTTTCGGAACTGAGATTGATAATAATAAAAGGATGTCCTATATTATAAAAATGTTTTCAGTTCAGTCTTTTTCCTTTGATCATTAGAATAATTAGAAAATTTACTTATTGTTTCTAAATGTACTTAATCAACACTTTTTAAAACGAAATATAATTTGATTTAGTTTCTAGCTATATTTTTTTAAAAATAATATAATCCAAAAACTCTTAATTCTTAACACAATTATAATAACCTTGAAGATATTGGAGAATTTCTGAATTAGTAGATAAGAACTCACAAATATCATCAAAGAAAGTACATTTCCACTGACACAACTTTTTTCCAACTTCCAGTATTGCCATATTTAATGAAACTTTAATGTATTTAATGAAATGTAATGCTTTTTGCGGAAAGCTCCCCTCCTCGAGGCTGAGTCAGATCAGGAGCAGTCAGCCAGTGCCTCTGCACCATATTACCCGTACACAAAAGACAGACATCCAGACGAGAGGGCAGGGGAATTCCGCGATGGGGCATGTCCTGGCCCAAGGATCTGCGGGAGGTCCTCGCCGGATAATGTCCGCCGACTTCTGCAGTTGTATCCAAAGAAAGGAATCATCGCGGGGGACGGCTAATGCGGCACTTAGCGTCCAGCCCACAAGTGCAACTGCAGAGGACTCGAAATGGGGGACAAGAGGTCATCCGGACTCAGGACAAAAGCCGGTTTTAATTAAACTACCACACACGATTCTCCAATAAACAAGAATCGCGCAGATGACGCTCAGAACGTGCTCGGTACATATTCGTATATATATATCCAAGAGGTCAGAGAAATTTTAAGTGTGACAAATCGGGGGCAAAAGTTAAAACTTTTTATTAAGAAAGGCGGAGAAGCCATTTTTTGCTCCATTTATTTTTCCACTTTTTATGATTGATTAGTGGTAACTTTTTTTTAGATTTTCCTGTTAATTGAAATCGCACCCAGGCCGCTGGGAAATTGATAAATGGTGACGCGTTGGCCGCGGGCTCAAATAAGTGTGTTGAGGCCAAAAAGTTTTGGCTTTCGTTATTCGGCTTTCGGGACATTTGTTTGCGCAACACTCGAGCTTTGGCTTTAACGAGTCGTCGGGGCGTTATGGAACTGTCAATTAGTGGCGGTTTGGGCCGCAGCAACTTTAATCCCTAAAGATACCCCTAAAAATATAAACCTAAAAAACCTAAAAATCAAGGATTGCCGGCTGACGTCACAAGTGCTTGGTCGCGAATCGGAGGATTCGACGAGAGTCTGGATAAACTGTCAACAGGCAGTAAATAAATAATAAACATGATCCCTTTGAAAACACACTTGGCAGCGGGCTCATTTGCATAATCACAATGCCATCGGGTTGGGGCTATTTCCAAGGGGTGAACTGTGGGCGAGAATCACAATCGCTGGCCCCTTTTGTCAAACTAAGCGAATCGCAGGATGCGCCAGCTGCTCCTTGAAAAGGTTCCATTGGGACCTGGATTGCTATCCGAAAGTTGCCACGGAGATCCGAGGATTCTGGCCCTTTCAAAGTAGCTGAAAACTTTGTGGGCGGCGGGGGCAGCGCAAAAAATAGAACATTTCTATCGGCATTGTGACAATCCCTCGCAGAATCCCGGCAAGTTAACAAACTTTCCCTTTCACCTCCATTGAACTTGCATTTCTGCATTTATTGGCTTTTGAATGGTCGGCTTTTATTAGCTTTTTACTTGAAGTCATATGCCATTGGAAAAAATCGTTATTAAGCAGATGAACCCGGTTTTTATTTAAGTTTTAACTTACAATGGAATTTTCGAATAATAAGTTCCCGTTTTTATTTAAGCTTTATAATGGAATTTTCGAATAATAAATTCCTCGGAAAAAAACTTTTCACAAAAAGGTAGAAACATGTTAAAGCTTAATTGAATAATTTTGTGAAAAATGTTTTATCATAAAATATAAAAGTCTCTACCAGATAGGCCAAAAAAATATTTTATAAAAAAAATTTATTTTTGAACATTTTTCCCAAGTTTAAATTGGTTTATGTTAATTTCTCAATTTATTTTCCTTTAAATGATTCCTGAATTTAAAATAAATTAAAACTTCCTTTGTAATTTTGGGAGCCTGGCTTGAATTCTTAATGAATTGAGTTATAGAATGCTCTCATTGAAAAACTGGAATATTCAATTAGTTGCTTCTACTCTGGCCTGTTCTATTTTAAAATGTTCATTCATATTTTGTCAGCTCGGCGGTCGCGAGAATTGATTAATGAGCCTGTTGTTCTGCGAGTAAATCAATTCCAGCATTTTTCGGAATTGTTCAGGATAATGGAAATGGCAGGGATCAACCCTCAAGGTCGTCGTGGGCGGCAGTTTCCTTTGTTTCCGTCACTCCAGAAGCCCCGAAAACCCGCTAATTAGCCAAGGATATGCGAATCAGGTCCTCACATGGCAGAAATATTTTTGTGACTTGATTAAAAGTTCGCTTAGCGGATGAAGGCGACACTTTCGGTGGCGGAAGCAGGCACCTGGCGAAATTCAAATCCTTTTTCAGGGGGTTCAGGTAAATATTGACTTTCGCCATCTCGCGGAAGGAGATTCGGTGGTAATCCTTCGGCTAAGGCAAACACTTGCAATCGAATGGGGGAATATTGGGTGGCGGTTCGGAATGACTAAGTTATGAGACAGCTTCAAAGGATATTCAGCCCTAAGAAAGGTTTTGCCTGTCCATGAATAAGTGATATCACTCGCCAAAGTCCAGAGAAGCAACAGGCTGCCATTGGACCATCAAATATTTAGACGTCTTTATGGGCGCCGTAAATTTCACTCAGGGAATCGTCCTGAAAGGATTCGTCTAACTGAGTGATGATGGTTCAAATATGCGCATAATGCCGGATGCTGAGGAAGTTAAGTCGAATGAATGGTCGCGAAATAAGCAGGGAACGGAAGGATTTTTTGGGAAAAATAGTTCCCACGAGACCTTAGAAGCACTAAGAATATCCCCACCAAAAAGGCATTTAATTTTCAACCCACTCCTTACAGATTTCTAATTTTTCACAAGATGACTTCATTTGCGTCAGCAGCTCATTCAACTTTGCGATTAAAAGTTAAACTCGGCATTTGTCGCAGCTAATACTCATCAAGTGAAAATCCAAGGATTAACGAGGAAAGCCGCAAATGAACTCGATTACGCATACGCACTGTTGGGCAAACCCACAGAATCACCGAGAGTTATTGGCTTTAATCATTCAATTAACTTTGCGCAACCGCAAATGAACTGTTAAATGCAATTTGGCCAACAAGTTATTTTGGTAGCCGCCTTTGACGTCACGTTTTTGGGTTAATTCTAAGCTGCAGTGGCATAAAAAGATGGCGGGATGTGTGCTGCCACGACGGAAATTAGTTCTCCTCCCCGATTTTTATCGAACATATTGCATTCGAGATTTATGCAAGAGTTCTGCCAGAACGAAATTGAATAGCCGGCATAAATTTCGCGCAACTGCTGCTACATGATGGAGGAAATTTATGGAAATTAGTGGGATCCCAGAACCATATTTTGGTGATGCCAGCAAGATATTCTAGCATAAGATATGAGGTTAAATTGGCTTGTAGGGCAGAATCTATTACAACCCACAAAGAGAAGAACATAAAGTTACCACACATTGAAATTAAAAGACATATATACCGAAAACCCGAGGATAGATAAAAGTGTCTAGAAGTATGCAACAATATATTTCAAAACAGGAACCTATGGAGTTATTTTTTTACTGTACACTTTTAGGCACCTTAATACTATGAATATTTCTTTTTCTATGAGAGTACACATGATGAACCATAAAAGCCTCTACAAAGGCTCCATTTTAAGTGCATATTCTCTAGATTGGCAATGAAATACGCATATAAATTAGAGGGAATTTAGCGGTTAATCCCACCCAGATTCACCTGATCCCCCGTTTGTGGGTGCTGCAATTAGAGGTCACCTCTGAATGTTAAAGCTTATCTTTCATGTCTTTTCCGCTCCACAACTCGATTTCCCCACCCCTTTGCACCCGTTGACATTCGTGGTTTAATTGTTGTCGCTCTCACATGTTGCCAGAGTGAAAAACGGCGGGGAAATTGAGGAAAAGCAGGAAAATGCGGACGGAAATGGGACAGCAGGGGTGTGGCTGTCATGTCCTGGCTTAAATGGCTGTAAAGTGCCAAAGCGTCGGTGTCAACATTAAGCGCACATCAAGTGCAGGACTCTCTGGCAATCGAGCAGGAAGTGGGATTTGTGGGGCAGGAAAAGCGGTCGGAAAATGTAGGAAAATCTCGTCCATGTCCAGAGTGAGTGACCACCACCCCCACCAGCGCACAAGAAATGAGTCAGTTGCAGATGCAGTTTCATTGCCTTCGAATCGCTGGGTTTTCCCTGCCTTCGAATGTTTGGTTTTTGCCACCGCCCACGGCTCCATTGCAGGTGGCAAATTTACATTTATCCTTGGCCATTGGAGTGGATTCCCAACATCCTGGCCTCCTGACTTGGCCCACAATGTTGCCATTAAGCAAACAGATCGGTGGATCTGCCGGTGATGGATGGCAGGAGCTAAGAAATGGGAAATAGAACCCTAATCGGCCAACACCTCGAATATTTTCATAGCCAGGTGAAATGGTTTCTGTCTTCAGCAGGCCAACATGACAAATGGTTCTTATTATTTTAATATTTAAATATACCTTTTGCAGGGTTAATATTGCAAAATGGTTCTACTTTCCATTTCTTATTCAAAGAAACCTTAATAAATGACTGAAGTACCCACTCAAAGGTAACTAATCGAAAATAAATAAAATTCCTTTTTTATAGCTTACTTTAGAAAACCATACACTTTTTTCGTAGTTTCATGAAATTCCCAAGGGGGTTTCCCTCGCCATTTCTTTTCAACCCTTTTTCCCAGGGTGGATGAGTCTCAATCATAATTAGCTGATTTGTCCGCACGAGTTCTATTTTTGTTTCGGCTGCAGCCAAATGTCACGCGAAACTTTTTCCCCGATTGGGCCATTACCAAATCGAATTAAGTATTCATTTGCGCCGGGCAGCAAACTTTGACCCGCTGACCCGCTTGGACTTCCATAAATTGATTACCAACTCAGTGGGCAGCGTGAGCCTAATGAAGGTAATCTGTTCTGGCCCAAGCCAAAGGCTAAAAAGGCTGCCGAAAGTTTGGCAATAACGCAGATAGCTAGAACCAATCAATCTGGAGAAAAATCTCGGCCAAATGAAATTAGATCAAGTCATTAGCACAACGGGGAAACAAAAGTTGGCCCAACTTGTTGATCGAATTACAAGGAACTACACGGGTGACTTTGTCACTTATTGATGCACAGAGGGAAATTAGAGGGATCTGTTCTTAAACTTTTGAACTGATATTCACAGGAGACCACTTTTGAAAATATAATTTAAGGATCACTTAAAAATAAATGGGGTTTCACAAATTTTGTGGACTTTGTTTTGCCTAACAGATTTTAAAGAAAACACTTCTGATTAATAAACAATATTAAAAATAATATAAACAAACCATTTGGGTATCAAAAAATAATATATTTTACTATAGTACTGCGATTTGAAAAAATTTTTCTTGCTAAAAATAACAGAAATATTAAAATTGCAAGGTACAATATAATACTAATTATACAAGTCTTAAGCCGACACTCACCTGAACGCCCAGCACAATCATGGATAAATAGAGATACACGACCAACTTCATCGCGACTTCCGATTTTCGAAACCTCGGCGTAAAAAGGCCAATCCCCGCGGGGAGATTGAGTTTATGTTTTTCAAGTATGAGGTTTTCAATTAACCCTCAAGTTCCGGAGTGCCTTCTTTTGATCCTTCTTCCGATGGCCTGACCAGAGATTAGAGCAGGAATCACGCACCCAATAACTTCATTAGAGCGTGGAATTAGCGACGGGGCACGCGGTGCTACTGGGCACACGTTGCGTATACTTGATGCGGGTTTGAAACTGCGCCGGGGAAACCGTACTTTTCTTTATTTTAACAGGGACAAAGAAACCGAGAAACCGTTGCAGGACGAAAAAAAGGACGATGCGTCAACGCTGCCGCCCGACGACCGAGTGTTGGTCCTTATCAGCGCCGCATTTCCTTTTATAGCCAGCCAGCCAGTCGGTTTTTTTCAGTTCTTATTTTTCCTGACACTTTTCCGAGGGGTTTTCTTTCAGGGCTTACAAAAGTCGTTTCTTTATGATATCTTATTATATTTTAAAGATTTTTTAAAACTTTTCAGTATAAACATTCTGTTACTTTTTGTATTATTAATATTACGCCTCGGTTTTCATTGCACTTTTTTGAAATACTTGCCGCTGTTTAGTTTTTCACCATTATTAGCTTTTCTGGTGACTTATCTTGGGGCATTGCCAACAAGCAGACCTGAGGAAAAGCTTAGTTGGAAAGCTCTTTCAAAAGGAAACCGGGTGTTATTTATGTAAACTTAAACGCAGACTTTTTCCTATATATTTTATGGAACTTCAATTGTGCTCTCTTTGCATCTCAACAATAAACATATTATTCTTAAATATAAGTAACGTTTAAGGTTTTGGTTGGAATTTTCTGAGTTTCCAAACGAATTCGAATTTATATATTTTGGGTAAAGGAATTTTAACAGATCTAACTTTAAAATGTCTTCACTCTAATCATCCGAAGTTATTCTACACTAATCCCATATCCAAAGTAGGAGCCACAGCCACGGGAATGGGCACATTTCTAGGGTGGCTGACATCCCCTCTGTCATAGTAACCTCCTAAGTGCTCTCCTGGTACATGGTACAGACCATAGTGTAATCCATTGTTGGCAACCTGTGGGTAAATATGGGAAATTTTAAGAAAATAGTTATTACTATACCCTTTACCCACTCACCCTCTTTAATCCATTAATGGAGGCCAAAAGCAGGGCCATTTTGGCTAGTAGCAGAGCTTTTCCACTCACTATAGACAGCATTTGGAAACCCATGGGCACTAGAATAGCACCCAAAGCAGTTACTCCAAACATCATGGTGATAATCATATTATAACGATGCCGCCTCAATCGGGCACTTCCCACAGGATCCGTAGAAGAACTCTCTAGGAAAAGAGATGTTAAATCAATAAAGAAAGATATAGGAGTCAGGCAATACCCACCACTACTTAGATATCGCTCTGTTAGTTTTCCCAAGTTCACTTGCAGAGTGTGGGTGGTTAGACCCTTGGCCAAACTCACGGCCAACTGATCGAACCAGGTTAGATGCTTCAGATCCTTCCGTTCGTCTTGGGGTCTCGATGTATTTGCAGTGATATTCGGAGCGATCACCAGACGCACTCCATCGTATATGGAAATCTCGGGAGACGACATAATGCCCTCGAACATGTGTAAGCTTCTTGAGCGGAAACAGGACCACAGACTTTGCGATACTCCCGATTGATAGCAGTCTCGAAGCTCGCTGCGCAACTTCCTCAGCTGGGATATCCATGATTTATCAGCCTGATCCTCGCCAGCCGCAAAACGATCACTTAGGATTACTCCAAGCAGGATTATAATCAGACCCGATGGACAACGCATTGTTCACCCGGCGAACACAAAAATGAAACTGCATCAAAAGCGACTCCATCGATGAGGTTTTTATAACCCATCGCTGATCAGTGATCGGCGACCGATCTCGTCCAGTGCACCCGGTCATTGGGGCAGATTTGTGAAGACCCTCTTCTCGGGTCGGATCCCTAACGGTTTCTTTTAGCGGTCATGGTCGGCGGACAGTGGCTGTTGACTTCGAAACCGAGTCTGGGCAACCCAGAAAGCCAAATGGGCAGTGCCTAAAATTAACTTGTCAACATCGATTTGCAAATGCCCACCATCGCACAGTTCTAATCAGATGCGTTTCGACCCTGTTTAGTGGCAGTGGCCATGAATTAGACGCTCGATTGAGTTGGCAAGCAGCTTTCAAAGGGCGGTACCTCTACTCTATGGGTCACTTTAAATGGGAGTAGTGACTTCGTTTTTTAAATCCTTTTTAAAATTCAAAATGAATTATTAAAATAGTTAGGGGGTTTATATATTGATACTTTCTGCTATTAAAAATTGTTAGATATTTTATTTAAGGTATATTAACCCGATGTTAAACCCAATCCCTTATTTTAGGATAGACAACACTCCTTCCGAAATTCGATTGTTTTCAACATTGAGTTTTATTTATTTATTCTTTATTAGCTAAGAGGTCATTCATTGCATTTCCTTTGCTTGATAATTGTTTTGAACAAATTCGTACTAAGATTAAAAGGTTTTTCTCGCTTTAATAGTTACATTGAGTGCAAAAGTTGACGTTCAGTGATTGGTTGTTGCTCTAGACTTTAAACTAGTTAACAAAGTTTACAAAAAAACATTTCTACACTATATGTATATATATGCACCATTGCCAAAATCGATACTCTATATTCTTTTTGAATCGGGCTTTACATTTCTCTTGGGTTTGGGTGTGTGGTAAAAACAGTTGCTCAGAGCCGGGTGCCCAGGGTTCGGGACTCGAACCCCGCTCTTCAGATACAATAGTACTATAGATACGGCGATGCTCCTCCCTGATCCTAGTTAGAAATATCCTCAGTGCTTCCGTGTGTGTGTGTATTTTGTGTAAACGCGTCCTAGCAAAAAATATATACCATATCTCGTGTCCGCCGGAGCCCCCAATCCTGCCAATCCCTTCAGTCCCATTTGCATCTCCTCGACTACGTGGCGCTCGGCAGGCGGTGGCGCCAGTACAATCAGGATCCCGTGGCCGTCGAGGGCGTGGCAGCGGCTACTCCGCGTGCGAATCGCGGCAGGTACAGTCCGAACTTGGACTCCACTCCGGCCAGGAGGGGCACGGCCGCCCGGTAGCCGCCGATGTGGTCCAGGTTCTCGGTGCTCACCGTCGCCGCCGCCTTCTCCAGCGGAGTGGTGATCTTGTGCGCCTCGGATCCCTTGGGCTGGGTGCCTCCAAAGTCCACGTAGAATAGGCGCTGCAGCAACTCGTAGGTCACCAGGGTCACGCCGAACTGCGGCGAGGAGCGGAACACTCGGGCTGTGGGAGAAGGTAATAGGTATTATTATAAAATCATTTTTGGAATAACCGCGAATTCTTTAGATCTTCTAAGAAAACCATTTTCCGACTTACCAGCAGTGCCCTTCCAGAAGGCTCTTGGACCCTCCTCGGCCATGATCTTCTTGGTGGCATCCCAGACGCCGGTGTAGGTGGTCTGTCCGGAACGGGCCACCACCTGGAGGCGGGTCTTGATGACGTCGGCGGGCGTGACGAGGGAGGCGGCCGGGACACCGGCGATGGCACCGGCGGCCAGCAAAGTGAGTGGGTGGTTGTAGCCGTCCTTGTCGGCCATCATGGCCTTGGTGTGGGCGTAGGTCGGGAAGTAGATGGCCGAGAAGGGCACATCGCGCAGCAGACAGGCCCTGGCGCCCTTATAGAGGCCAAAGAGTCCCAGCTCCCGCACCACCGACCAGGCACGGATCTTCTCCCCACTAGCGATTTCTCCAGCCACCTGAAGACGGATCTTGACAATCTCCAGCGGATTGGTGAACACCACCTGCGAGGCACCTGCACAACCGCCAGCCAGAACCTCTGCCCAGGTGGGAATGTTGCCCTTCTTGTCCGTGAGCTTGTCCCTCACCAAATCGTTGACCGTCAGCTTGATGGCCTTCTCGGGAGCCACGCCCATCAGCTGGGGCAGCAGACCTCTATAGAGACCCATGAAGCCCTCGTGACGAACAACCTGTGAGTAATGAATCGTTAGAACTAGATATGTTTCACGAAATTTAGCGGGTCTCTAACCTTCTTGAAACAATCAAAAGAGTTCCGGTAGGCCACTTCACCGATATAGGAGCCTGCACGCTGGTTCTGCATTCGAGTCTTGACTAGATCGATGGGGTAGACCACAGTGGCGCCCACAGCTATGGTTGAATGATACATAAATAAATAATATTATAACCAGAAAAGATCATATAACAGATCCTAACTTACCGCCTGCAAAGGAACCCAGGGTAAAACGGTAGGAGCTCTCCAGGACCATAATGAAGGCAGATCGGTCGGCGGGACTCTCCACCGCCTTGATCTCAGCCAGACGATGCGTCATCATATGCTTTGTATAATGCTCGGGGGCGATGTTGCTCAGGTCACTATAGTCGATACGGCTGAAGAATCGGAATAATTGATCAAAATTAGTTGTTATTTCCATACTTATATTATTTTAAAATGGGGAACTAAGAGACACCAACTGGGTTAGGTTTTTGGGGTAAGGGACTTTTTGGATTGGAATCATAAACGAATAAATAAGCAAAAATCAGGCCAAGGAAGGACGAGATCACTTGCCTACACGGAGTTATCTTTCTCCTGCGCTTCCACCAGCTTTAAGAACATGAGAATTGCGAGTGCAGCGCAGAGAAATGGAGAAATAAAGAGAAAACACAGAGAGAAAAAGATACAAACAAGCAGCAGTTAGCACAAATCAATTGACACTTTTTTCGGGATTCCCCTGGGATACTCATGCACTTTTAAGAATTCATAAATTTATAAGAAGCGATCGGACAGACAAAACATTAATAACAGTTTTTATAAACCTATGAAAAAGTAACACCTTTTAAACATCGTATTTATAGAATTACTTTCCCCCTTAGGCCTGAACAATGCTTGATATAGTTAGTATATACAGTTTCTGGGAAAATTACTGGATAATTAAGTCAAAATTTAATGCATTCCATGTTTAAAATATTAACGATGACAAAACTGACAATTATATCACATTTGATCATCGGTAATTGGGGCTTCTGTACAATAATTTTTTTGATACTATTTCGCAAGTCATTCACATTACAGCTTTGAAATGAAAGGTGTGTAAAATGGGGTATTTATGTGAACTTCTACTCTTCAAAAGACTATAAAATGTATGTTATAAAAGACAGCAAAAAAGATTTATAAATAATTATTGAACTGTTTTATTACTATTCATCTAATGTCTATACTAACATAATAAACTTCTAAATTACTAAATCATTATAAACACGAGTATGTATATCAAATATTTAGTTCAGCAAATTAATATACCTTTTCCAAGGCTATATAAGGTAAATAAAAATGTAAGTTTCGCTAATTGAAATCTATAGTTGGCAACACAGAACCCTAGCCATCTTTAGATGTAAACTCACCCTGCTTGATGGACGGCACCTGCCAGATGGTAGAGGATGTCTATCTCCAGCGGCGTGATCTGGCTCATCGTCTGGGCGGCGTAGAGGATCTGATCCTTGGTGATCATATCCGTGCGACTACCTTCGGTGGCGTGCAGGTAGACTTGTTTGATCAGTTCCATGTTGTTCAGCAGCGAGGTAAATGCGATGAAATACGGGAAGCTCACTTTGTGACCCTCAGTGACCTTGTCGATTTTGAAAACCGTTATCAAAAGGATATTCATATCAAGAGACATCTTAGATAGCTACCGAGACGAGATTGTCCTTGACGCCGGGGGTCAGTAAATGCCGCTTAACATTAACTATGATGTCCTGGAAGTCCAAGGGGGAGATGAACCCAGTGCCAGCTGGATCCTTGCTGCGGAAGGCCTCCATCGCGTGCTCCTCGTGGAAGTCGTGCAGCAGTTGCGTAAACTCAGCATAGTTGATAAGGCGTTGCTTCTTCTACAAATCGGAAAAAATAAAGAGATTGTGAATTAACATTAAAATATACTAGACTGCATTGCACTTACATCACCAAAGTAGCGCTTGATAAAGGGGCCGTCTAAGCTAAAAGGTATCTTTGAGTGCAGTTCAGTTTTTTGTACGACATCAGCAAAGTCAGCTAGAATGGCATGAGATATGTTATGGATTAATATTTTAAGGGCATATATTTATAGGATTTTTCTTACCATAGGAAACAGTGCCATTGCCCTTGCGATCGAACAGCTGGAAGGCGGTCCTGTAGAGGGCATCTGGAGTGCAGAGCAGACCCTCGAAAGCCTGGAACTCCGAGAAGGAGATGAGTCCATCCTTGCTAGTGTCCGCAATGTTTGCCAGCAGGCGCACCGATTCCTGTTTAGAAAATAAAAAAAAATTTATTAGAATCTTATAGTGGCTGTTTATTTTTAGAGATTTCAATAAGATTAGTTTGCGGCCTTACAATTTTTTTAAGCTCCTATATTATTTATAAAAAGATTTTTAAAAGTGATTACATCTTAATGACTAAAATGTTGATAAGAGATCAATAACAAAGAACTTTAAAAACACTCCTTACAGATCGGCTTTAAACTATTTTTAAAATCAGTAAATGATATTTTTTGCAGTGCCAGGTTAATCTCTGTTAATTGGACATTAGACCGGCAGTGCCTCCCTAATGGGGAGATAAACGGGGGCCGTAAAAGAAACTGCCACACAGACTTCGGCACCTGAGGATTGAATCAGTTCCAATTTGCGGGGGCACCTACATACGATCTGCGATCAGGTTCAGTTCGGTTCTCAGACCATAAAGCTGATAAGGGGACCCATTAAAATAGAATCTGTGACGTTGGCGGCTAGACACGAGGCGTCCAAGTGATAGCCGGGTTATTTTAGTGGTTTACTACTTGTTTGCGGGTGGGTCAAGGTCAACCGGTGAATCAGAGAGTGGGCTAGTTATGGTTCTGATTTATGTTTATAGGTAACTATGTGCTACCGCTCACGAGGGGAGTTATCTACCGATAAGATATGGCCGGCCTTATCGGCCAGACTATGCAAAATAACCTTGCAATGACCCGCGAATGCAGGCAAATACTGAGTACTTACGTCATTAAATGCAGATTCCGAAAAGAGTCCTAGGAACTTGCGCACGAAATCCTCACTGGTCATATAATGCTCGCCATTCTTCTGGATGGAGGCGTACTTCAAGAACACCTCTCGCAACTTTTCCGTGCCGGCGCGCTTCAAAAGCGACGGAGACTGAAAGAAGAATTGAAAAGAGAAGAATTAGTCATAGACCAGAGTTATAGAGGGAGTTTGGCTAGTTTTCTGTTTATCATTCTGTATGTTAGTATATCTGTTTCACTTCTTTATAGACAGTTCCCAAAACAACCCTTCTAGACCCGCCACTGTCTCTCTCTCTTTTCGCACTCTCCCGCTTGGAGCCGAACTGCAAAATCAACACGTGTCAGTCGCCTAAGAACCCCAGCCGTAACTCACATTTGGCAAACCCTTGGTCAGTGGCATTCCTGTTTTTTAGCTGCTTTACTTCTGGTTCAATGTTGTTTCCGCGAACAATTGCCGCATCTAATTAGCTCATCAATGCAAACCGATCTAATCCCAACCGCTCGAGTCGAAACCACTGCGTCTCCGTTCCGCGATTAACTGCGAGTGGAGCGGACTGGCGAGCGAAGAACCACCAGAATCACCACCAAACCACTGGGAGCGAGTCTGGGAGAGAGTCTGGGAGAATGCCGCGAAGAGAGATCGAGAGCAGAACTTTTACCTTGGCCGCCACGCCACTCTTACTTCCGTCGCTATCTACCAATGTCAATAAGCTCTCTTATAACGACTCTCTTTATAATCGGTAGTTCGCGATAGGGTATTAAATAATATTTGTTTTTCTATAGGTATATAATGATTATTTGGTGCCAAATAATGGTGTCATAATATTTATTTCACTTTTATGGAACTTTTAATCAAATAAGGAAAATATTTTGCATTTTGTTTTAAGATACCTTAGGGCTAGGATTTTTCTAAGTGTAGTTTATGGCGACAATCGTTAACAGCTAATTACAAAAGGCTTGTCATTTTTATAGAATGATTTACCATCAGTTTACTACCTAATGCAATCTGAGTGTATTTCATTTTAAGAGTGATTATGACAGTTTATAAGCTTTAAGTAATTATTTTGAGTTATATTTGTAAACCAATTGTATCAATTGATAAGGTTGTGATTAGAAATTGTAGTGCAATAAAATACTTATTGTCGGTTTAACTTTCACCAGTCTATTGCATGTACCTGGTAACCAAAACTCAAGTATCTAATACCCTATATCGTATCTCTGCCTCTTGTTTACTCGCTCTCTCAATCGGTCGAACAATCACCTAGAGGTCAGCAGCTCCGACAACAAGTTCAACTTCGATGACAATACGTCCGATTCCGATTCGATTCCCTATTTATCAATTGCCTTATTGACGTAATACGATTAGCACGCGATGAAATTGTAATTCCCCCGTCTCTTTTTCTTTACTGGGGGTCCCTCGCATTCCCAGATGCGCTTGTTTGTGCCAGAAAATTGCAAAAACAATAGTAGATTTCATTATAAAGTCAGCGAAAACACGAAAACATTGATGGACACCCCAGCCATGAAATCCCTGAAGCATAATTAAGTCAAAATCAAGACTGGCTAGGTGATTGAAGTTAAATACCCTTGGGAAAAGGATGGATTGATGTGTAATCAATTTCAGATGTCTTGTGAATAAAATTGATTACAATGTGGATTAAAAGAAGAAGCGGAAGGGAATAAAGGGAATCCCCAATGACTTTTTCGAGTTCATTCAAAAGTTATTCTATAAAATCTTAAAGCACAGCCTACCGTCGGTCCATAATAAAATAGTAAGTCACATAACCTTTAATGATTTCCATCAAGTGACCTCCTGTATGCTTTACTGTTTTTGCGGTTTAGTATAGATGAAATTGGATTTATTGGATGGTGGTTTTATCCCTTCTTTTAGTTGTAGTTGTCTGTGGTATCCGTCAAAATGTCGTATTGACCTTTCCCAATCGATTGGCAGTGGGAATAAATGAATTCGTACGCCGGCAATTTGCTGCACAATTTGCGATGCCATCAAGTATTCATTGGGCAGCAGCGAAAATACGAAAATTGAATTGTTCACTCGAAGAGGATATAAAATTCATATTGAAGCTGGGACGTGTATATGAACTTTCATTTCAACAGAAAGTAATTAAATGGCAATGTTTGTAATGGGGCTTTTAATTAATGTGTATTGTTTATTTATTACTTTTGCTGGCACTCGAATTAACTCTGATATGATTGGAAGCTTGTAGCTTAAAGTCAAATAAATCGAAATATTAATTTTTAAATTTACATAACAACTCTTCTCTTTTCTCTTCTATTTACCCTTTATGAAATTGACTTTTGGCGGATTCACTGGGCATGAAATAATCCAATCCGAATATAATCAAAGGAAGTTCCGCTTTAACCCCGATTCAATTTGCTGGCATTGCAGGCTGAACTTGTAAACCCCCAATGTGCTTGTGTGCTGTTTTATATATTCATGCCCAGTAAAAACTGTTTTCTTTTTTCACTTTTTATTTGGGCAGCGCCAACGAGCGGAAAATGTTACACATACGACCCGTGTGACGGCAGACAGCAGCGATTTGTTTGTTTGTTTGCTCGGGTTTCGTGTCCCTCCCCCTGTTTGTCTGTTTGTCCACCCCTCGGCTTGACTTCTGCTTTGTTGCATTTGCATAATGAGTTCTTCTTGGCCATGGTCTTCAAAGGTTGCAGGCCCAGGTCGCTTTTCCCCTGGTTTTCCCCGATTTCCCCGCTTTCCATGCGGCTCAGCTGCCTGCAGCGAGTGGCACGTGCTTGTCACTGTTACTATATCTTTCTGTCTGTATCGGTGGATACACAGAAAAAACTGATAAATACTCATGACTGATTTACACACTGAAACTTATATTTTGGGAATAAGTTCTGGACAAATAATATTCTTTTTAATAAACTTATAAAAAAGAATACATTTAATTAGACAGCTGTGTTTTAACTTTATATAATACAAATAGTTGTTATCCATTTCTATTGGTACTATGCTACCTTACATTTTAATAGTTAAAAATATTAATCCTTGAAGTTAAATACAAATACGATAATTTCCCGCAATCACAAAACCCCAATTAAAAGCTTGTTTATGTTTTTCTCTCTGCAGGTTCCATGGAAATTTGTTGCGCGAGCCGCAAAGTTTTGTTTTTGTTTGCAATTTCCATCAAGGTCAAACCGGCTGTTCATTATCGCCGTGGTTGTCGTTGTTTCGGGCTTTTTGGATGGGGTAATTTCACCCACCCCACCAACTGAAGTCACAAGTGAACAACTGGGAGCTCGAGAAAATCCACCCAGGGTAATCAGATTTTTCATAATGTGTATATTAAAGCCATTCAGTGATTTAACTTCTTTACTAAATGACAGAAATTTAACAATTTTCACAAGGAGGGTGTTATAAGGGAAATTCAGCGACAGCTGCACCACTGGCCCATTACGTATACGCAGGGTGAGCCATGGGACCACAGTCAGCTGGCTAATTGACGACAGCAAATGAACCAGAGAGAATCCAAAAGCGAGAGCGGTATGCATATAGAAAGAGATCATATAGAACATTGGCTGGAACGATCTGTAAACTGAGAATCCGAGAATCTCGGCCTGAGATAGCGGTGACTTTTCCAAAGTCGTGAGCAGAGAAAGCTGGCCACAAATCCATGGGATTGAAGGTGATTCGCTGGATGCTCAAAAAGCTCTCTAATGATATTGTTTTATTTCCTTATATAATTGCTTAGCCTGCCAGCTTTCCGAGATATCCAGTATTTATCTTTCGACTATGTCGTAATGTATCTTTATCGTTCCATCCGATCTTATTGATATTAATTAGTCTGGGTCGGCGAACTTCCTCAATCGGTCAGTTATCAGATCAATAGTTAATTAGTTTCCTGAACGGAACGTTACCTCATCCTTATCTGGCATATTCACTTATAGGTATGAACACAGTCGAAAGTCTTTTGGATCTTGGCGAACTTCAGGCACGTTCGCTTTATCTTTTTAAATAGGTGCTTATCTTCACTTAACCGTTGGTTTAACTTTTAATTTAACCACCAGTTACTTAGGTAAATACTGTAAATCCTGGATTTTTGATTGTCACTCGCGAGTTTTTGTGTTTTTTATTGAATACTTCGAAGGTTTCTGAGTTATTCCACTGGGCTTATCCAAAGAACAAATAATAATTTCCTATGCCCGAACCGGATATATTTATAGAGAATTCGACTCGTGATTTTTATCGGGGAACGCGCGCGATTTTCTCGGTCTGTCATCCGCTGGCGTCGCGCTGCTTTTCCATTCTGAACTGTCGGAATTATAGAATCGAGAGCTTTTCCCGCATTCAGTAACTTTTCATACCCAGAGAGAGACCCGCAAAAAATAATAAATAAAAAGAGAACCCTCGGGGATTGCATTTCAGATTCATATTAATTTTGATTCTCATTTCGGTTTGTTATTGTTTTTGCCCGGGACGTGCTCTTTTTTCCTGGCACTGCCATCCCACAATAAACAATTGCTGCAACCATCTACTGCAGACTTTAAGAGGGTGGTGTGATGTGGGCGAAAAGGGGCGTATTCCTGAGCCCGTAAACAAAAACTTTGTTGATAATAGAAAACTGCAGTGCGAGTCATGGGTGCAATGTGTTCACGGAAGTAATTTCATTCTAAGTGGCCTCAAGGTGTTTCTCCCTATCGCACTTCTTACAGCTGCCGTTAGGTAATTAGGAACTAGATAAAATATAAAATGCTAAATTTGCATTCGAAATTTGGGGATTTAGGTATATATACCTCCCAAATTGAAGTGTTAGGATTATAATTTTAGTATTATTCCTAAATGATTACTCCTGAAACCTTTATGATTATTAAATTGTTGGTGCTCGAAAGATGTTTTAGTATTAGAAGGGCAATGCAAGATAGATCTGATCACATTAAAGAGAAGTGTATTAATAAATTAATATCAATAAAATTTAATTATTATTTTTCCTTAATTGCTTCTATTCAACTGACGCCCACTGTCAATTCACATGCATGGCTGGCAAGGTCGCAATTTTCGAGCGTGCCAAGTGGTTGACGATTTCGCGTTGTGAAAATGTTCTTAAATTCAGTTGCATTCATTCACAGCTGCTCGGGTTTCTCTGTTTACAATGTAAACACGTGCTGTGGGAAATTACACGCTAAAAAGAGCGAAAGAGAGGGCTTTCCAAAAGAGAGAAAGAAAAAGACGAAAGATAGCGGCAGAGACATTGCGTATACGCATCGTTGGCCATCTGCGGAGGGCACGTGAATAAAGCGTGTTTTGGGCGGGTATAAAAATAGCTGAGCCAGCGAGAAAATATTATTTCATTAACGTCAGCCTGAGGAATATCCGCCCCTCCTAAAGAATTTTAACAAGGCCGAACCATCCTTCAAATTCTTGGGAGGGGACTGGAGTTTGTTAAATAAAATGAACAATTACGAGCACCAATCATGAGCACAGAAAGCTGCACGAACCGACAGCCTTTTTGTTATGAAGGTTAGCCAAATGTCAGTTCAGTTTCCCTTCTCCTCGAACGGGCTGTCCTTTTTGTGGCACGACAGGCACAGCTGGGGGATTCACCAACACAGGCGCCGCAAAAGGACCTCCACTTCCGTAATGTCACATACAAATAGCTCACCACTTTAACAGCTCTACTATAGTTTTCGGTTTAACAATGATGGATGATAGCTCCGCAAAACACTGTTATCAATTTATATCTATCCATCGCAGCTCTTTTCAATCAAGAACCCTTCATTCTGCCCTTATTTCTCAATGGATTTGCTTTTAAATCCTTGAGAAGGGTAATCTGTTTGCGTTGAAGGGAAATAACTTTCCATAAAATAAAGTTTATGGTTTTTGGCAATAAAGAATTGATTTGGGGTAAGCAGATCTATCTACTTGTTGGTTTGTTGAAAACTTGAATGCTTTTACTTTCATTGGGAAACTTATGCTCAAATCACATTCTTGAACGAGTTTTAAATCACTCTTTCTTTAATGAAATAACATACCATTTTTGTATTGCCATCACATTTTATATAATTTTGATATATTCTTGATATCTTCAAAAGATAAATAAAATTTTTTTTATATAATAAGCTTGTACTTAAAAAACTTAAAAAAAATCTTTGCTACTTTTTTAAGACACATCTTTATAAAGGGTATTTTATAATTTCCCTATTAAGCTTGTTTATACTTTTCCGCCCGTCGGCACTTTTGCTCTTTTCATTCCTTTTCAGCCGCACTTATTTTTAGATCCGAGCACCTAATCCGCCGCCTCTGGGTGGCAAGTGGGCGGGGGTGTCACCCATTCAAGGGGGTGGCTCTGGTAATTAAAGCGCAAGCTGGCGCCCACTTGATGAGGCCGGGGATTGGGATTCCACGCAAGACAAAGGCTAAGCTCGGTGGATCCAAGTGCACTTACTTCTTGGCATCGGGCGACTGGCAGAGTGGGGATCCAATTAAACGGAAACGGGATGTGCATTGGCATTATCAGCGGCTCTGCGGGTGGCTAACACTGCTCTGACTTTTGAACCCGGAAAATCCAGCAGGGTTGGGGGTAGGGAGTTTCCACCTGACCCCAGGTGGCCGATTCACAAGGAACTGCTCCTTTATCGATTTTTACGCACTTAATTCCGCTGGTATTGCGGTAATTCGATTCGAGTCGGCTTAACACTTGGATTTAACTCGATACAGGTTCCTGTTCCTCAAATGCACCCAGATGGTTGTGGGCGACAGCTGCTGCACTGGGAACACCTCGGAAAACAGGACCGTGCCGGACGAGAAAACGCGCTAAACTGGATGACAACATGGAAAACACTGGTTAACAGGGCTCCAAAAGGTGGTTGCGGCGGGAAATGTTAGGACTCGAGGGAAATGTTAACATTCCCACCCTTAAGGCCTGTAAGAATTTTAGCCAAATATTGTTAGCTGGTGAAAATAATATTTATTAGATGAGCTTATCTAAATTAAATATGTTTATCATTACATTTATATTATATTTAACCAATATTCTTTAAAAGAACTACAGCTGTTCATCTGCAGGGAAAAATGTAAGTAATTGGCTTAGGGAAATTTTCCAGCTGACAGCTGGCGCCATCTTTCGGCAAGAGTTTCCATTTTTAAACCGGAAATATCAATGGAACCATTTTTAATTTTTTGGACCATAGTATGTGATTTAGAATTATTTGGAAACTTGCGAATGGAATGTTAGGATCCCGTGGCATTAGAGCTTCGTAATTTTAAATTCCGAAAACAATTCCAAGGCAATACCACATTTGACATTTTTAGCTTCCGACTTTAAATTTACCTTCCCAACAACACTACCAACATGGCAAATCCGATTTTATGTTAGCAATAACCATTAAGACGTAAAAGTATGGGCAACCATAAACCAGTAGTCATAAATATTTATTCAGTTTAGTACAATAGTAAGCATGCACAGTTTTATAATAGCATTTCATGATGATTCGTCTTTGAACAACAGGTTATCGCAAGTAGTAAGCCATAGAAGGACGCAACTCCTTTTCGGAGCGCCCCGAATAGTTTGCACTGTAAGCTGTGTGTGAGAGTGCCGGGGGTTCCCCCTCCGACAACTGCCTAACATATAAATATAGGTATATAATAGATAGTAACGAACGCAGGGGTAAGCCACAATTGAAAATCACATTGGGGTTCTTAAGTGAAAGAATGCAACGAACGGAAAGGCCGGAACGCAATAAACAACAACAAATGCCGCCGAGTGCTTAAAGTGATGTATAGATGATCCTCGGGATCAACAGCTTGCAAAAATACATATCTCTCTGTTTGCCGAAAATAGTTAGTCTGTCTCTATCTGCCTAATTCTCTGTAATTTCCATGGTTAATCACTGTTTGACACCCGAAACTGGAGCTATAGCTGGATCTGCTGAATTTGGCTTTCGAGTGACTATCTCCGCAGATCGATGACCTTTATCTTGGCCTGGTTGTCCATACGGATGTGCTGCGCCTCCATGAACAGCGGCGGGTCATTGGGATGCGGATGAAATCCCGATTGACGACACTGGGCAATGTAGTCGAGTCCGTAATGGGGCGTTAGTATAAAGAAACCAGTGCTGCAAACGGAAGATATGGGTTCAAGATAAGCGGGTCTATCCCAAGTGACTCATTCAATGACTCACGTAGTGTACTTTGGGGCGCACACAATAGCCAAGGCTTCGGGCATCATGATCTGATAAGAGCAGTGCGTATGCAGGTCAACGGAGGACAAAAATGCAGTCTGAGTGGGATGGGTCTGCAAAAGGAGAGCATTTTATAGTTAAAAAGGTAATAACAACGACATACAAGACACCCACATGAATCCATCCCAGCGTAATCAGCTGCATCTGATCCTGCACATCGAATATCTGCTCCTCGTGCATAGTATTGCAGCTATCCGGAGTTCCTTGCTGCTGCGGCGTGATGATGTGCGTGATGTTCAGCTGGTTCTGGGACAGATGACCAGCCAATACTCCGCAAGTCTCGATGTTTTTCGAGGTGTTGCCATGGGCCAGTTTCAGGAACACCTCCATCGTGTCCCCGGGCACGTTTACTATGCGCAGAGAGCCCGCCAGAAGAGAATCAGTGCGGTTGTACGACGGCTTCTGGTTGCGATCGAAACTAGGTTTAGAGCTGGAAAATACGATTTCTGTATCTTAATTCAGAGGAATACTTTATAATGAATCAGAGTTTACTTTTTATTTATGGAAAAACACAATCAATCTAATCGCGAAAAACTTTACAGTCGTATAGATTATTCCGTCTAACTGTTTGACGGAACTATCAGTTTAATGGGACTATCAGTTTTCTTATCAAGTTTAATCAAAAAGGGATCGTTTATAGCTGACGATCGTTCGATAAGCAAGCCTAGGCCTTATGTTTGTTTGGGGTGTCCCATTTCAAACCTCGATTGAGCGGAATGCAGTAGTGGAAGGGCAAAAGATATGCTGACTATATAGAATCGCACCCGTACTGTGCGGTGACATGTTTACAGAAATTCTTGGGGTTTCATTATTCATAATGCTCGACTGTTAGCTTTGTTTATAGTAAGGGAAGATGACTGTATACGTATGACTAGACGGATCAGTGTTATGGGAATGTTTACTACGAAACTTAAGCTTAGGAACCCTTCCTGGAAACTCACTTGGCTGTCTTATCGGCGGCTGCTTCGCTGGCGGCGGGCAGCAGGAGTCCCGATCCCGGCAGGCTGCGATTGGCGCCTGTGGGAAAGTCATTGGGGTAGACCACCTGGTCGAGCAGGCCCAAATCTGGCGCCGATGGCTGGTTTCCTTCGTCGATGAGCACGTGCAGGTTGGCCGGGATGAGGGATGGGATGCCACTTGAGCCGGCCTTCTCCCTTTCCTTCTGCCTCTGACGTTCCCTTTCCCGCTCCCGTTCGCGCTCCAGTTCCTTGACCCGTTCGGCCTCCTTGCTGGCCAGGAACTGCTCGTACTCCCTTTGGTAGTGGGTTAGCAGCTTGGCCCGCAGCTTCTCCGTCGTGGGCATGATCTCGTCCTTGATCTTCCTGTTGATATCCCGCACCTCGGCCTTGACACTGCCGTAATCCGGGTGCTGGCGGATCTTCTCGATGAAGAGGGTCATGTAGCGCAAGTAGAGGATGAAGGCGTTCTCGTGGTTGCCCTCCCGCAGGTAAACATTGGCCATGCGCAGCATCTCGGTGCCCGAGCGATAGTACCTGCAAGGACATTTGGCGGGTGAGCGAGTGTGTGGACCTGAGAACCCCAAAGTCCTTGGGTGGCCAAGGTCGCTTCCTTGGGGGCCGATTGGCCATGGAATCGAAGGTCTACCCACCGTGTGACTGGCATGTTCTTGTCCACTTCGATGAGGTTGCCGCAGTGCGACAGGTGCTTCATCCGTTCCTGCGGCTCCACGACGCCCATGCTCATGTTGTTCACAGCCTTCGACATGGTTTCACTTGCTCCTGCTCCTGCTGCAGTTCCTTGTCCGGGTTCCACTGTCTGCTGTCCCGGGGTCCTTGGGCTATTGTCTTGGGTTGTTGCTCGCGCGGATTGGACGCACTCTTGGCTGCCAGTTCAATGCTGTTCTGCAATCTTCGTGCGTGGAGAATTACTCATAATTACGCAGGTGGCGTCCTCTGAAAAAGCAGAGAACAGCTGTTCTCCCAGCTGTGCGCGATGCCACGGTAATCGATGCCTTATCGATACTTATCGAGTGAAGCATCGACTACAGAGTTACCCACTGCGAAGCATACGTTACTATTTGAATTTAAATTTTTGTGTACTATTCGAATATCTTCTGGTGTTCAATCTTTTTTGATTGCTTTGTCTTTGTATACAATACAACTGAAGTCTTAAGATGCAATTTTCTGTGATATATCCATTTAAGTTGTGCCCTACGTTGATCTTAATTAATTTAAATATTTGAGTATGCCCCCGTTTGAAGGTCAATCAATTAATCATTGGAGGCGCCTTTGATTAAAGCCTTCTTATAGTACGTTGCCAATTTGTATTTCTAGAAACCGTACATTTCCCTTCTAATTGCACGTACTTAATCCGTATCGCCGCAAATAAAACAAGGCTAATCTGGGCAATATACTCGAAGTTAAGCGATAGTTGAACCTTATCAAATGGCTATTTTAAAGACCCCTCGGCTGGAACGATTGTGGATATTATTTTGGGATCTCATTCAGTAGCAGCGCGTGGCTCGATCCCGAAAGAAGTCGATAGGAAACTTATTTCGCGGGTAAGTTAAATAATACTACATTCCAACCAATTATCCGTACAAATATCGGGGACTTAGGTACAAAAATATCTTGTTTGCAGGAGTCAAAGTGCGCACTTGTTTACCCACGCGTATTACCTATAAGTGTGGCCCAATCTAAGTCCTCTGATCTACGGAAACTAACGAGGCGATATGATAAGCTATCTGTGGATTATTTAAAGCATGCAGATCGGGCAAAACCAACAGTGCAGGTGGGAAAATTGGGCAGGCTCAAGGTAGATGTTTTCAAAAGATAAACACTACTTAAAAAAATTTGTTAATGATTGTCGAAGTGTAGGACCTATCAAATATGGTACAAACATTGTATGAACGAAAAGAGATTGAGAGGTAGTCAGCTTGATTGACCACTTGGACGACTGTCCAACTGAGAGATTGATGGGGAGTACGCCCACAAAGCGCCCAAAAAATCATACAACCGAAGAGCCGAAAACCCATTCACAGATGCAAACGCCGAGAGCCGAAGTCCCCGATTCAGGTTCGGTTTGAAATTGAGTCTGGCTTGGCTGGAAGTGGAATGGTTGGCTCGATCCGATCAGTCGAGTGCCAACTTGGGCGCAAAACGGGCGACAATCCCACGGATCTCTCGTTTTTCGGTTTCATTTCGAGATAGTTTCGTTTTTTCGAGGGGCGGGGACGAAAAGTAAAAAATAAACTGTCGCGTTCGTGGAAAGATAAATAAATCGAAAAAAGTGGGGCCCAGCGTGTTTTGAAATCGGTTTTTGGCATCGACAAGCGCCGAACTGCAACTGCAAATGCTGCACACTATCCAATAATTAGGCAGATAAAGAGCGTGTGATAAGCGCAAAATAAATATATAATCACTATAATTGCAGTCCAGCCAAGTTTAAACCATAACTGTGAGTGGCAAGGCTAACCAGCCAGTTCAAAAAAAGGAGTTCACATTGCATAACCCTCAAAAAACAAGTCCAAGCATCCCTAAATCAGTGCAAGTAACCTCAGCAACAGACTCGTATATATACCTACTCATCTTATAAAAGACTCATCAAACGAAATCTTCTGTAATTTGCTCAATTGGCGCGTTTGTCCGGCGATCAGCGTTTGGCGGCCCGTATCCAAGAGATACTTTTGCATTTCCATATATTTTGATTGCTCTCTTTTTTACTTTTGGTGTGCGTTACATTTTCGAGCCTCCGGGGGATTGCAAAAGTATCCGAAATCGAAATCAGCTCAAAAGATACGTGTATGCCGGCCCATTTGTATCTCGTATCTTTGTATCTTGTGCGATGGCCCTGCAGCTGATAGTTTATTCCGCTGTTTATAGCCGAGCATATTTATTTAATTTTCGTTCGTAATTTTCAATGTCAGACCCGTGGCGTGTAAATTATGCAAAGTGTACGACAAATAATGGGGATCGGATCGGGGTGGATCGGTCAGGTGTTTTGGGCTCTGGCTCTGCTTTACATGCACGGCTATTACCCACTCGATTTCCTACTTAACGCCTTTTGCGGGAACCCGAAAAAAAAACAAAGGAACAGAGTGTTCTATGTGGAACCCAGCTCGCATACAAAAGAAGTCGATTCATCATTAAGTTCGAAACAAAAGCAGGCTGAAAAATAGAAATAAATAGGAGGGGTGCTGATGCGCGGGAGTGGAAAACCCCAACTACTTTTGGTTTCAAGATATACTACAGCGGCTAGCATAAAAGTATCTATCATACCACATGTGCTCAATGTGTTTATCAGTTTGAAAAGCAATGCACAAAACAGAAGAACCATTTTACACAGAGAAAAATTGTGGCATCTTCATTGACATAATATAAAAATAAATAAAATAAAAACTGACAACACATGAGGACTTACAAATCTGCTTACAACTTTTAAAAATGATTAAAAAATTATCAAAGTATTTTTGTTAATAAATATTTAAATAGAAAATGAAAATGAAATGAAGATCAAAATAGTAATTAAGAAAACATCTAATCTTTAAGATCGATGTATTATATAGTATGTGCAACATTATTATTAATCTAAAAAATTCCGTAATATTTTGTTTGTGGATCTATTATCTTGGCCACAGCTGTATAGCCATTGAGCCCCTGAAGAAGCCGCTTGGGTTTCGCAACTGATAAAAACCGGTTCCCAAAACCGACTTCAGATACTGATAAGAGATCCCCCGCCTGTCATCTTGCAACTGCGGGTCTGTTGTTTGCTTTGTTATTATTATTATTGTTATTGCTACTCGGATTGTTATTGTTATTGTTATTGTTAGTGCCATTGTGGATGGGTCTGCTGGAGGTCACACCCGAAGTGCGATTGCCAATGTCCGAGGGGGAATTTGCATTTGTGCGCTTTATCTATAACCGATTGATAGATGAGGGCCGGATCGGTTCAAATACAGCTGTCCAACTGTCAAGCGAATAACCATTTCATAACCACCGCGATTTGTTGCAGATATTTGCAATATACCATTGCAAAATGCAAAACGGGGGTCTCTTTATTTCTGCGTTTTCCATTTGGTTAAATATAGATTGTAGAGAGTAATAAATGGAAAACATTCTCTGATCAGAAGTGAAAGAAAGTGGAAGAGTGCAACAGGACATTCCTTAAAGCAAATAATAAACGGGCAATGTATATCAAAATATATGTCACATTTACAAATTTACAGCCAATTAATTTTCGGCTAAATTGGCTTCATAATTTGATTATCGAGCGGTTGTTATTTATTCAAACACATTAAAAAGTCATAAGTGCCCATGACTAGGATTTGTACCCATTATTTATTAATTGCTGAAAATGTGGTTAGGCATTGGGTCTTGTTTTTAATAATTGCTTCAGAGTTAGAGATAAATTTTGAGCAGTAATTAAAAGTATATTGCTTTTAATCATGATGGTAAACATTGTTTGTAATTTTTAATACTATTAATTGCTCAATATTTATGTCAGAGATAAGGCGCTCTAATTGCTCAAAGGAAATTATATTAAACACGAAAGGCTAGCTTTAGATGTAGTGATATTATATAGTGATATTTATACGGAAATGTGTTATTTTCAGATTTAAGTTAAGAGCCCCAAAGTCAGAGATGGCCATTAGCAAGTTAGCCTTCTTGGCTCTTTTGGCCCTGAGTTCCCTGTGTGGATGGGCCAATGCAACCTATAAAGTGGGCGTGGGCCGGGCGGATATCACAGGACCGCCAGTGGAGATTAATTTTGTGAGTAACTCTGTGCCTCCCTTTAACTTTATATGATCTAATTCGTAAATCTCCTATGACAGATGGGCTATGCCAACATCAAGCAGGTGGGTCGTGGCATCCACACCCGAGTCTTTGCCCGTGCCTTCGTGGTGGAGGACGAGAAGGGCAATCGAGTGGCCTTCGTGAGTGCGGATGCGGGAATGATGGGTTACGGGTTGAAGAGGGAGGTGATAAAGCGCCTGCAGGCGCGCTACGGAAACCTCTACCACAATGACAATGTGGCCATCAGTGGCACCCACACCCACGGAGCTCCTGGAGGCTTCCTGATGCACCTGCTCTACGACATTTCCATCCTTGGCTTTGTGCCTCAGACCTTCGAGGTGATGGCTCAGGGTCTGTACCTGGTGGGTATTATACCTTTCTGTAACCTTATATTAAATTAATTTTTTTGATTGTTTCAGTGCATTAAAAGGGCCACGGACAACCTGGTAGATGGTCGCATCTTCCTGTCCAAAACCACAGTGCTAAATGTCAATATTAACCGCTCACCCTCTTCCTACTTGAGAAACCCCGCCGAGGAGCGTGCTCAATACGAACACGATACGGATAAGACCCTGACCCAGTTGAGATTCGTGGACCTGGAGAACAACCTGCTGGGTGCCTTCAACTGGTATGCTGTTCATGCCACCTCAATGAATAACACCAACCAACTGGTGACCAGCGATAATGTGGGCTATGCTGCCCTGCTCCTGGAAAAGGAATACAATCCCAATAAGATGCCCGGAAAGGGTAAATTCGTGGGAGCCTTCTGCTCCTCCAATCTTGGAGATGTGTCCCCCAACATAATGGGTCCCAAGTGTTCGATTTCTGGCAACGAATGTGATCTGCTGACCTCGCGTTGTCCCTCCGGCGAAGGAGATTGCTTTGCCTCGGGTCCCGGAAAGGATATGTTCGAGAGCACCCAGATTTTGGGTCAACGACTGGCGGATGCTGCCCTGGGATTGCTCAACGAACAGAGCCAGGAGTCCACGGCTCGGGAGGTCACCGGAGATGTGAGGTTCATCCACCAGTTCGTGGACATGCCCAACTATAATGGCAGCACCTACAACCCGCTGAGCAGGAAGATCGACAAGGTCAGAGGTTGTCAACCTGCCATGGGCTATAGTTTTGCCGCAGGAACCACAGACGGACCTGGGGCCTTCAGTTTCGAGCAGGGAACCACCACGGATAACCCCATGTGGAACTTCGTCCGCGATTTTATTGCTGCTCCCACGCAGGAGGACATCAAGTGCCACGAACCAAAGCCCATTTTGTTGGCCACTGGAAGGGTGAGTAAATCTGTGATCTTTATAACCTGGATTATTAATTTTAAGACAATTTCTTATCATGCCTAGAAGTATGCCACATAATAGTTTAGACAGTTAGATATATTTATATACTTTTTGATCTTGATCCCTTGAACAAAATGTATGCCAAAAGTAATACGTTTCTCATCTTTATGATGTCGTTAGCACATTTAATAGACAATACCCGTTCAACTTTGTTTTTAAACTGAGGTAATTAAACCTAAACGAAACGTAGAGCATTGGTTACACTACAATAACAAAGATTTCGAGGCTAAAAGGTTAATTTCCTGTACAGGTCTTAAATAAAACAATAACAACATTTGAAACCCATTTATCACTTACTTTATCCCGATTTTAGGCCACCTTCCCTTATGAATGGCAGCCCAAGATAGTCTCAGATCAGCTCATAAAGATCGGTGATGTGATCCTAGCCGCCGTGCCCTGTGAATTCACCACGATGGCCGGTCGACGTCTTCGTAACCAGATCCGAGCAGCTGCCTCCGCCGCCGGAGGTCTGGACACCGAGGTGATCATCGCCGGACTGTCGAATATATACACCAGTTACACGGTGACCCCGGAGGAGTACCAGGCGCAGCGTTACGAGGCTGCCTCCACGATCTTTGGGCCCCACACCCACTCCATATATATGGACGTCTTCGAGCACTTGACCAAGGCAATGATGCGGAATGAGACCGTGGATGCGGGTCCAAGTCCGCCCTATATGAATGACGTGATGTTGTCCCTGAATACCGGAGTTCTATTCGACGGACACCCCATAAACACGGACTTTGGCTATGTGAAAACGCAGCCCAACAAGGAGTACGGCATCAATGAGACCGTGAAGGTCACCTATATATCTGGAAACCCAAGGAACAACCTCTTCACAGAGAAGACCTACTTCACCATAGAGCGAAAGATCAACGAGGATCGCTGGAAAGTGGCCTACACGGACGCCAGTTGGGAGACCAAGTGAGCAATACCTCCTGATAATAATACAACAATTTTTTAACCTGATATACTTACCTTCAGAATGATCTGGCACCGCACCAATACGATCCTGGGCTTCAGCGAAATGGAGATCTACTGGAACATCAGTCCACAGACCCTTCCCGGGGAATATCGCATCCGGCATTCCGGGGAGTACAAGTACATCCTGGGCGGAAAGTATCCCTACGAGGGCCTCACGCACTCCTTTACCGTTAAGGAGGACTAGGACTAGACATCCCAATAGAGTGATCCTATAAATATTCCTGGCCAGACACTTGTCGGGCCCATGAAAAACAAAAACCAACACTGAATCCATGTATTTATTTACCATTTGTAAGTGACGAAGGAAAAGCTTTATTTTTGCTAATGCGAATAAAAAAGATGCCAAATTTTGTTGAAACTAAGCAGGGCTTTTATTTTATGTAAAATGGGTGTTGTAACTTTCATTTAATTTACAAACTTGAATTTCCCGCCAATGTTTTTATAATCCACAATCAGCTGATTGAATGAAATCCACAACTGAGAGAGCTGTACTCACCGTGGAATGTATCTGTATCTTTTACTCTCTTTTCCCGAGTGTAGGTGTGTGGTTACTCTCTTCATCTCTAAAGTTTCCAGTTCATATGGAGCTGAGTACCAAACAGAAACCAGAAATGCGCTCTTTCTGGAAGTCGGTATTTATCTACATTCGAGGCGGTAACAAAACAAAATCAGTTCCATTCGGTATTTCTCAGCGCGCGGACGCGAATTGAAGAGAAACCTTACGCAAATTATAATAAAAAGTTCAGGAAAAAGAGGGACCTGCTCTTCGCGACAACAGAACTCATTCCTGAAATCGGTTCTTAAAGAAAATATCCCAAAGATACGTGAATTCGAGTGATCGGACTGTTCCCAGTTGAAGTGTAGAATATGTATCTATAAGATATAAGATAAAGCGGGGGTGGGCAATGCAATCGAGGTGTTCTCGAGGAATTGTAAACAAAGAAGGCGGCGCAATTCATTGACATCCATATCCACCGAGGTCCAGCAACAAGTTCGAGGAAAAACCCTGGGTAAGTGAAAGATTCTTCAGAGATACATTTTCTAGAACTTCTGACGTGTTCCTCCTGTCAATTTCCGTCGTGCACTGATAACAATATTGGGTCTTTATGAATAGAATGTGGGCCAGCTAAACTAAATATTCGATTTTGATTAGAGAGAAATGCTCTGCTGTGACAAAAACTGAACTGATTTCGTATGCTCGCACATATTTACATGAGAACATATACTATATGCACTTGTTGTCACCACATGGCGTTTCAATTGACCGCTTTTGCCCCCACATATTCCCCATTTCCTACAAATGATTGATGCCTTTCCCTTCTCCGCTGGCGATAAGCCTCTAAATATCTGGACTCGAAAAAGTCTGTGCGGTCATAGGCATATATATTTTTAACGTCCGTCTGGGTGGGTTTATATAATGGGGGACTTGGGGGAGAAAAAAGGAGGAAGTGCCGCGGTCACGTAGTCAATTGTCGGCATTTGTTTTGGTTGCGTTTCTTGTGCACTTCATCTAAAGTTTCATCTCTTTGCTCTCTGTTGTGGTGCTCCTTTTCGCTGGAAGGCGATTGAAATCAACCCCTAGGTGGGAATGGAACCTGTCCTGGAAGCGGTCCTGGAACTAGTTCCCCTTATGCGTTGCCAACCATGCGAAAAAGATGGGGTTTCTTTAAGATATAATAAAAAATAAATTATATTTAAACTAATTTTGTTCTATTTTTATGTTATCAAAGGGTATTTTTGGCTAAATTAAAATTCATATTAAAATAGAGAAGGTCTCAGGGATTTGAATTAGGTTTGTGAAAAGGATAGTTTTCTTCTGTGGGGAAATTTAAAACTATGTTTAAGAAAACGAGACCGCTTTCAGAAATGCTTTATACATTTTCGAAGAATTTGTTTATTGTAATCTCAACTATTGATGCCTAAGAAATATATTTTTTAAATTTTAAAGTATGATGAATATCCCTCTCAAAGTCAAAGGATAAAATCCCAGTTGCATTTACCCCTATTTACCCCGGACACAAACCTTGTTTAGCTACTCCCATTAGCTGATATTGCTTATCTTATTAGAAACAATTCTCCAATTAGAGCCTGGTTAGGATGATTAATGCGTATGCGTATTTTTCAAAACACAATCGGTTCCAAAAGCCTAAATTAACTAGCGTGTTAGGTGTGTTAATTTATGAAATATATAATTTAGCCACGATCTCGTTCGTTGGCTTTTGGGCTGAAAACCCATTCGATCAGTATTTGTTTGCTAATTAGTCCGGCAATGACAACCGGTTGGCAATAATAGAGATGGATGCGAAATCGAAAGTGGCAGCCAGACCAAATGAAATCCCCATCCAAGACCAAATCCAGGTGGGGAATGCAACGAAAGTGATGACAAGGAGCCTGCCATTTGGCCCACTTCCTTGTCTGGTTTTTTTTTATTCTCCACCTTTTTTCCCAGCTCATCTTTCATAGACTTTGAACCGGTTTGATATTGCGATTTTCATCGGGGGACGCCGTTTATGCTTGCTTTTCAAGGTGAATTGTAAAATTTATGTGTGCACACGCTCCATGACGGCATCTGTCTGGTATGAATCCAGTGCCATGGGTTAATGCTGGGGGCCAACGGGTGTTAAGGGGGCTGGGGACGAGCTGCGAACATTTGTCATTCATTACTAATTAGCAAACTCGCTGAATGCACTTGAATTACTCCCGCCGAGTCCTTCCTTCCTGCCTACTGAATATTTAATATGCATGTCATTTTTCCAGCACAGAGAGAAAACATTCGTAAGAAAAATATAATAGGGTTTTTTATAAACATCTAATAGTTTCTAGATGTTTATTCATTCTGTTCACAGTTTTTTTTTAGAAGAGATTTCTGGTAGTTCAATTTTTTTGCCAGTGCCGAGTGCTTTCTTTAAGGTTTGCGGGGTTAGACAAAGTTGCGGCAATCAAATTATCGCTTATGGAATTGAAAAGTTTACGCCCTGTGAGAAGAACTTTTGCTAGCAGACAAATCACATTAGCCCGAGCCCAAGTTCGACCCCAAGTTCTTGGGGGCAACTGCAACATGTGGCAGGAACAGTGGAACACTCTTGGCCCGGCCAACTCAATTACACTTAACCAAATTGTTTGCATAATTTGCACAAACTAGGCAGCCCGAGACCATGATTTTGCCACTCAGAACTCTTTTTTGTCCGTCTTTTTCCTCGTATGAGACCTCATTCGGTGGTTGGGGCAAAGTTTGTGCCAATGATGATGATATTAAAGCCCATAATGATGATAAAGTGGTTATGGCGAGGCGCGTCTAACGAGGTCCATTAAGTCGGTGAATTAAAGAAAAACTCGGAATCAAATTACAGTGCCAGCGAAGAAATCGACGAGTAGATGCGATGCGATTTTAATTATGCATTCGATCGATGAGCAGAGCCACGCAAATTGGCCAAATTTAGCGGGGAAGGGGTCGAGAAGAAGGGGTTTTTTCGCGGAGGAAGCCGTACCCTCGCTGAATTCCATTACGAATGGGCAAATGTCACAGCAGACATGGGAAATAAAGAGGAGGTCTTAGGAGGTTTGGGGAAGGTCAGTGCGAGGGGCTGGAGCCTGACATTTAGCAGATGGAAGACTTCGGTGGCAGCAGTTTGGCGACTTCGTGCCACATTAACAGCAACTGGCCAAAAGAGACAATGTGGCCAACGGAGCTCCACAATTTCCACGAGCTTGCTTAAAGTTGCCAAATGCCAGGGCTCAAAGAGCAGGTGCAGAGAAAGAAATACTTACTAGGTATCAAAATAGTAGACATATCTTTAATATCTGCCGGGGCTCTGCGTAAATACAAAACAACGGTTGTCGTACTTGTAGATTCCCTTACTTTAATATAAATATTCCCAATATTAGTAAATTAACTGGCATAACTCTTAATTATTTAAAAACATCTCTTCATTATTTCTTTAATAAAAAAATCATACTATTAATTCGCATTTAATTAGCCTTAACAATCAAGACACAATCGATTTAAAACCGAAAAAGCTCCACCCAGAAATCCATTCAAGTTTGGCTTTGGCGTCATTAATTCAAGAAAACGTGTTTTTAAAAGGGAATCTGAAAAGAGCTAGAAAAGTCTAAATACAATGCCAATTTCTGATAAATGTTTAGATTAAATATTTTCAAATTAGACAAATTTATACTTGGGTTTTTAACGTTAAACGTTAATTTCATGCACTGCTAAATGATAAATTAATGACCCCCAAAACAAAAGAAGTGATCCAATGAAACATATAACATTCATAATATTTGCTCAAGTCTTCCCCCACAAAACGATAAATATTTATAGTTTTTAAAATGCTTTAGCTAAGATTAAGTCGAACGTCATTTTGGAAACTTGTTTTAAGATAATGTCTTATTTAAATAACAACAATTCGCAATATTACTTTTAAATGCGGATTTGATGATATTTAGCTTGAAATACTCAATCATTACTTAATTTTCTTGAGTGTAGTGGATAGCTTAGTTTTAGTTCCAAATTGGCTGCGGATGCACAGTTTTGAGTCCGCTTTCGGTGGCTCATAAATGTCAGTGGAGCTACTGGGCTGCTGGTGTCTGAGTTATGGTTTTAGCCCAGTTTATTTCGGAGTCGCTTCGGCAGCTTCCTCGCCTTCACCGGTCATAAAATTGATGGACGACATTGTGGGGGTCACGATAGACCAACAAACCAGCAGACCCACTATCCACCTGCCAATCGGCCTTGCAAACGCTTCACACCCACCAACCACCCACTCAAGGGGGGTGCCGCCCATAGCATTTGCACCTGAATAATGATGTCGTGTCTGCTCAAATTGTCCCCTTGCATTTTATAGAATCGGTGCCGTTTGCTGACAGTTCCATTTGAGCAAAAGTGTCGCACTTCGGCGGGAAAAACGAAGAACAGCTTCCCAGGAAACAGGTGAATATGCTGCTCTCGATAGGCGAGCTTCCATTGTGTGGGACAGGTGGCTCAGTGAAGTCTCCGCAAAGTGGACAAATGCTGTGACAACGGGGTGATTACTTAGTGATGAGAAGGGCACTGGTTTTGTACCTAGAAATATAACTATAATGTGAACCTTTATCTATTTTCGGGTACGAATGTTACAAAATCCTTTCTTAGTAAGCCACCACGTATTATTCCCAAATTTCGGTTTTAGATTTTAGATTTCTAAGTCAAACCGAATTCGGTTGGTCCTGATCTTTTTCAAAAAATGGGAACTACTTTATATGTATGCTAAAGTTAAGTACGTAAGCTTTCTTCTAAACTAAGTACAGCATTTCTGGTTCCATCCTAAAAACTATGTACCTATCTACACCCATCCTTACATCACTGTCTTGAGCCAATACTATATAGCCAACCAGGTCAACATTTGAAACTTTTTCTATGTGGCAGCGAGGACACTTTTTTGCCAGGTAGGAAACATTTGCTGACTGGCCAGATGCGATGCGAGTAATGCCAGTTCGCCGTCACCCGGCACAAATGTATCTGCGTATCTGTATCCGTGGAGCAGCCAACCATCTCCATTTTCATTTTCATTTCCATTTCCATCGCTGTCGTTACTTTTCGCAGTCAGTCAGTGGGTCGAACTTTGAGCTTAGTCAGCGTTTTGCACACAAAATATTTCATAACTTAATTGCAGCTGGGCGCAAGATAACAAAATTGTCGAACAAAAGCCGGCAGCAAATTCATTTTCATTTCACGCCGCGCTTTTCTTCATCGGGAAAGCGCAGTAAAATCATGAAAAAAAGAAGAGGTTGCATAAGGCACAGAATACACGCAAGCCAAAAAAGTAGAAAAATTTGCTGAGCTAGCTCTACTGTTGGTTGGTTTTACTCGATGGGCGGACTGTGAAATAGAGGCGTGGCCGGTGTGGAAAATGCAATCCGATGACGAAAGCCCATTCGATTGCAACACAATTCGCACCGCAAGAAGTGCACAAAGTGGTGGTGATGATGAGGCGTGAATCGAACTTGATTGGGAGATTAGTTTGCCCAACTGGCCAGAAGAAGATGTGATGAAAGTGGGGGAAAAGCCTCGTCTTGACTGGGCTGAAATCGAATTTTCCTCGGCCATGCATTAATTTCCGTAACCATATCAACTTTCTGCTCGTTTCCACTCGGTTGGAGTTTGTAATTTGCTGCCAATTAGTTTAACGTAAAATCCAATTTCGGCTTTTATTCGGGGAGCATCCTCTGGCGAATTTCTGGTTACTTCGCGACTTCAACCGCAGTCTATGGTAATTAGAGCTGCCTGACATTTGGCAATCATTTATTCCAGCTTTCTGATAATTTTGTGTTTTGCATATTTCGAATATGCCTTCATTTGTATTCCACTCTGGCTTTATGGGGCCCATCAGTTTGATCGACCAGCAATGTGAATAATCCCGTGCTGGAGGTTCAGACAACTTGGCAGGTGCCTCTGCATAAAAAGTGTATATAAATATATTATCAATATTCACATAGCTTTATTACCGTTTTTTGGGGTGCTAACTGTAGTACATAAGCTTGATCGAAACTCGTAAATTATGGCTTTTATTGAATTGGAATGGAATTTAATTTAACGACCCACACTGATTTAATTTTTTAACACTGCCATAAAGATGTTTCATTTAATACGTCGGAATTATCGCTAATACCCTGACAGTTATAGTTGAGATTACTTTAAAAGCCGACACAATGTGACAACCATCTTAATCCAGATTATCGTCACACTTTTTGTTAGAAGTATTATATTGGTTTTAAGTGGTTGTATTAAATGTCTTAAATTGCTAGTTTAGTATATATTTTTGTTATACCGCACCGTGTTTAAAAAATTTTGGTTGGGTGGTTGCTTCTTCCGGCTGTTTTAAATTCTTTGGCTTAAATTGTGCAACTCAATGCAAAAAACATGCGCCTTTGCTGCACTGGAACTTTGCACATTAAAGCAAATAATTTGGTTCACACTTTATGGAGAGCATAAAACGATCGCCGGGAGTTCGGTGAACTTGTCGAAGTCAAAAATTCCTTATTCTCCGCGAACTGCAGATGAAATAATATTTGCATTTCAATAAATCTGATTGTGTAACGCTGTTTGGCTTGGGAGAACCGTTAAAGGTTTGGTCATCATCACTCACAATAAAAGGTTTTTTTGTTTCTATGGCTCTCCGCTGCAGCGACGCGTATCTGTGAGATACATTTGCATAAATAACGGAGTTCTTTGAACCCAAATTAATTTCCCGTGGAGATGCAGGGCTAGAAATTAGCCCGAATACCCTATCTAAAATCAGGAACATCGGTCCGAAACAGGAAAGTTAAATGGAATTGAACGACCGAGCCGTAAATTTTATAGCCGCTGCCCTCGTTCTGATCACAGATTCGAAACCTCCCAACTAGAAATGGAAATGGAAATAGAAATAGATCTGGGTTTTGGCAGGGGGACCACATAACCGGTCTGGGCGAGATTATTTAATATTTGCTGACAACCGCGTTGGCTCTTAACACATGTTAGCTGACATAAATCGACTTTGCCGTCGCAGCATCCATAACTCCAACCAGAAGTGTTGGCCAAAATGCGGCATATTAATAACAGATCTTATCTTCTGAGTGACTGATTAATGTGAGCAATTACCTGCTCAAGTTCGAGTCTGTCCTCTGACTTGGCCGAATTAATTACTGCTGATTAATTATTCAACGCCCTCTTGGAGGAGCATGCATCACCCTTAATTCGTCCTTGTGGTTTTTCGGAGCACTTTTTCGGCCCACCCACCCACTGAACCACCGCAGACGAATATGCCATCCTCTTCAATATGCAAATTGAGTGCGCGTTTATCTTAAAGATGCGAATTAACAGCGCGCTGCTAATTAATATCAATTAAAATTTATTGGCACGCTAACTGAGCCGCAATCTCTGCGGTCCCGCCTCAAAAACGGAACTGGAAACAAACTTGAATTCGCTGTTCCTGTCAGCTGAAAACTGATTGAGGTACATTGGCTTGAAACGAATTGGGGGTATGGCAATATATATGAAACTTGATACATCATGAGATACAAAGGCCACAGAGCGGTTGGCAAGGTGAATTTGCATGTGCATGTGTGAACTGTTCAATGGGGTTTCCATTTCTAAATTATTATGAAGTAATATTTGATATTGCATACACTTTACAGAGGAAAAACTGTTAGAACACAAGTTACAATAAGCTTAAATTGCAAATAGTCTGTTACATTAAATAAGGAATTGTAATGACCCACTTTCTCCATTGAGTGATATAAATCAAAAGACATGTTTAATGTAGCAAATTCAAAGCTGCTCGAATAATTTGAGATGCAAAGTGACGTAAAGTAGGTATTTAAAATTGAAGATTCTTGTACCACTTTTGACTGTGACAAATTGTAGCACATTGCCAATGGAAATATTCCACAGGCAATAAGGGAAATACATATGAATTGCAAATAGCTTCTGGCAAGGGAAATACTGGCACTTAAAGATAATTTCTCAGTTCAGTAGAGTGTCATCGAATGTTTTTGGACCCGTTTTATTATTGTCGTCAGCGTGCAGGGAGCGCAGTAAAGTAAACGCCATAAAACAATCCGCTGGATGGCAGGTCAAATTAAAAAACGCTCATTAAAATAAATTGCCAAATGCCCGAAACTCAGGCAGCAGCTGCCCCTTGATAAAAAAACATTCTGCTTTTTAGCTAGCTCGGTAGCGAAATTAATCAATATAAAAGTCGATGTTGATTTCGAGTTCAGTGAGCTTAGGGGTTTCTTCTTACACATGGGTGGAGATTTAAGTCCAAAATCGAATGCTGAGCTATATTTTTGTAACAATTTTAAAGGCAATTTAAACTCACAGATATCCCTCTTTTTGCAGATTTTAAAATGGCAGGTGACTGGCGATTGATGTTCCTGCTGGGAGTCCTGATTTTTGTGGGTGGACCTGTAAACGGGGAGGTTTACACCGCCCTGGCTGAGATGGAGGAACTACTTGAGACTGAATCCGTATTGATTACCAACCTGGAGGGCTACATACGCGTGCAGGAGAACAAGCTGAACTTCCTCAAGAAGTGAGTACCCCCTGTCCGAATTCACTGCAACTAATTGGGCTTAAGTAACCCAGAAATTAATTGGGAAACCATGCGTTTTATGGGTTGAAAGTTGCATAGTTGGATATCACGATATGCTTTCTAATAAACTTTGTTCGGCCAATGCTTGTGAAGTCCCACATTCTAAAACCTAATTAAATTTGAAAATGAAAATGTGCATTTATTTACAATGTTTTGTAATTAACCCATCGAGAGCGGTTAATATTATTTTACATTTGCCCATAACTAAAGCGTAAATTCAATCACTAATTACATGCTTTGTTTACAAATAAACAGAAAAAACCATTCTCTTTTCATTTAATTATCTCTAATGAATTTGGCCTTTTAGCTTGCAACGCATTGTTGCAGCTTTGCTTGAATGGAGGCTTTAATATTCGATTTTATAATATTCAAAGCAAAAATTGTAATAATTGTGAAGCAGTTTAGCAGGGGGAGTCCAATTAAACTTATGATTACTGTCATGGTTTTTATAATGTTTTTTCGTAAATGGGTTTATGAGATTTAGGAAATGAGATTACTCACATCGTTGCATTTTCTATATGGTACTTCTAGATACGTTTATATTTCATTACATTTTTTTTTGAATTGTGTATTTTAAAAACGGAGGGAGAGATAAAAAGATGCAGAGGTGTTAAAATAATGTTTACTCTTACATATACTTTGAAATTAAATGAAAATAAAAGAGTGTGCTTTAACGTATTTAATGTCAAAGGATTGAGTTATTTGAACGTTGCAATCAGTGAATGGAAAGTTTTATTTTTTAGTAGATTTATGGTCTACATCTTCGGCGGACTTTAAAAAGACTGCCTCTATAAGGCCAGCTCCAAGCAGACCCCTATGCTGTTTAGCATAAATACTTCTTATGCAAATGGTGGCAAGATGTTGCTAGATCGTAAATGGGGGACTAAAAAAGAAGTTCAGGTAGTCGCCTGCATTCTGGTAATTACTTTTGCCACGTGCGAGGGGCAGCTGTTGCACGCACCTAGTTCTACTTTATATACAGATATGTATCTGTATCTGAGAGGCGCCCCTTGCACACATGACTGCAGATACATATCTTCTGCTTATGTGGCAAGGGGATCTATGTGGCATACATATGTATATAAGAACTGTCGGCGGAAATAATATGGGGGAGAGAGAGCAGGGTGCAGGATGCGGTGAGGCAACTCCCCTAATCAAATAATGCCAGTCGCACTCAGGACACTCGGATACTCAGGATCTATCTTCTGCGGCTGTTTCTGCTGTGTCCTGTTTCTGTTCCTGTTTCTGTTGCTGCATTTGTACCTTGGCTTTGTCACAACAAAGGACGAGACAGGATCCTCACAAATAGCAAACAGCTGACAGCTGTTATCCTTGTGCGCTGTCATTGCCCCCTGCCTTTGCGTATCTGTATCTGAGTATCTGCGTATCTGAGTATCTCGGTATACTTCGGATGCAGAGTCCCATGTCGCGTGCCGTCTGCCGGCGCTCAAAATTTAATGCCTCTTAAATTCTGCCACTGGCCAGCTGTTGGTGCCTCCAGTTTCTGGCTAATCCGCTTGACAGTCGCCCTGTGGCGGCGCTGATTTGCTTTTGGCCAGAGGGCAATTAAATTGGCCACCACAAAGGCCAACACTGCGCTCTTGCAGTCAAATATGCACAGCTCAAAGGCATATATGCAATATGTGGGAGGTGAGATCCGGATGAAGTTGGCCCCGAAACATAACGTACTCCTCCGTTTTCCTCTGGCAACCAAAAATGTAACGGTCGCTTGGGCATTCGAAAATCAGGGGAGTGGCTGCCTTTAGGGAAGGTTTTCGGTATGCACAAACATCAGAGCTAAACAAGTATTTATTTTGGGGGGAAGATACGTACCTTGAAATACCCCGCATTTCGATTAATCTGTTCCTACATGTCTTAGATGAATTAATTGCATCATTATCTTTCTAAAGTGGTATTTTTTTACAATTTATTGGTTCTCCATTGTCATTCTTGTTATTTAAATACCTTTTGATGAAAGAAATTGTGCAGGCAAATTATAATGGAAATAGTAAAACTTGAAATGCGAATGGAAGCTCTAGTTTATGACTGGACACATTTATGGCAGAAATATGTGCATATTAAACTAAACTGTTCTCTGAAAACATGCGTTTAAAGTTTATTTTGTCATTTGACAAAGACGACTAGAACAAAAACTTGATGTGCTTTTAAAAATATTAAACTTTTTAATAAATTTCGGCGAAGAGAAAGGAAAACAAATAAAAACTATTTAAGCACATAGAAGAGCAACTAGTTCTTATGATAAAACTCCAAAATGAAAACATTCATACATACATGGTAAATGGTGTCATATTGTCGGTGGTGACAGTGTGCTGATAATCTGGTTATGTATAATATTATCTGGATTTAAAACACATACATCATACCCTTCGATTTTCTTCCAAGCGGTATCAAAACTGAATTAAAGCCGCGAGGGAACGCATATGAGTTGGTAAATAAGAATTAAAAACGCTGATAAACGCCGGCTGGTCCTGCAATTCGCCAGGGGTTTTAGTTCTGTAGTTGAAATGTCTCAGTTGGAAGTGAAATAATGTGAACTGGTAATGGGTTTCAACCCCCATATCGCTGAGCAGGAGCAGATGTTTCTGGCTTTTCGGTTCCTTCTGGCCTAATGGAACGCGCCAAACACAGTCGGTCATTGTACGGGTGTCTTATGTACAAGCAAACGGTGGTGTTTTATAGGGAGTGGGGGTACGGTTTCGGGGACGGGGACTTAGGGCACGATCCACTCGACTGCGCGCCGGCGCAGGAAGTGGAGGAAGTTGAGGAGCTGCCGGCTGGAACGGCTCTCTAGATCAGTCGAGTCGCAGTTGCCGAGGCGAACAGATCGTGAAGAAAGAGTGCTACGAACTAGAAACTAGAAGAACACCCCTGAAGGCTGTGGAATAACCACCAGTACAGTGCCAACATGTCGCAGCATAACTATACAAACCCGGCCTTTTGCCAGAACAGCGAGTTCTACCCAGTGCGCAGTGGTAATAGCTCCTCGCGCGGAGTGGAGTCTATCTACAATAGGAGTCTCCAGATAAACTTTGGGGCAGCTCCGCCGCGTACTCCTCGAGATCCCCGCGAGGGTCCCCTGCGAATGCAACGTAGCATGTCCACGCGATCGGTGACGCGGAAACAACACCAGCAGCAGCAGCAGCATGTGCAGCAGCAACATCTGCAGCAGCAACATCAGCAGCAGCAACATCAGCCACACCAGCTCAATCAACCCATCCAAAAGCCGTCTTCTAGTGGCCGCTATGCCTTGGTTCCTCTGGAGGAACTGAACAGCAGTAGGGCCAGTAGATACGCCATAGTTCCCGGTCAGGCCGCACAGAGATTGGCTCGATCGCAGGATGACCTGGACCGCTATAGCTCCAGACATGGATTGCAGGAGGAGGAGGAGCCACACTCCTTCCACGAAGAACCACACCAGGAGACGCAGTTCGCCAGCCTGCCACCCGTGCTGAATTTGCCACCCAAGCCCAGGAACATTAGCAGCAATCCCAATCAAACCCAGATAAAGCATGCTTTCAGCAGCGATTTTGGCAGCAAGACCTTTTTGATAGTGGACAAGAACAGCAACCAGAGATACCAGATGGTACCGACTGCCGAGGACGAGGAGTTGGTGGACGAAAACCAAGAGATCATACAGATGCACAATGGCCGTGCCCATAGGTATGCAGTGGTGCCCACGGATGCGGATGACGATGAGGATTTGCAGGAGGAGCAGGAGCAGCAGGAAACCTGTTTGAGCAACATGGAACTGAGTCAACAGTATGCGGCCAGGACCTCGACTCCGCAGCAGAGGAATGCAGCGGCGGCCACAAGGGCGCTCCACGAGCTCCTGACCACGCCAAGGAAGATGCAGCCGCCACCGAGATTGGCCCACTCCACACCCCGGAATGCTGCCCACCATGAGCAACTGCAGCTGGAAAGGCGGCTGGAGATCTATAAGAGCCAGCAGATCTACCAGAGCCAACAGGTTGCAGCATTAGGAGTGGGAGCTCCTCCCAGCCTGCCCCTCCGGCAGAGCAGACTCTCCCCCCAGCGACTCCACTACGAGACGGTGAAGCCACTGCCCATGCAGATGACCGACCGTTCCATGGCAGTGATCAGCCCCAGGGTCCAGGAGCAGGACCAAGAGCGGGAGCAGGACCTCAGCAGCATCCAGGGAAAGGGAAAGAACAACAACTCGTATCCCCAGAAGATGGCCAATGCCACCATCACTCTGGCCGTCGTCTCCCTGATGCTCGTCCTGGGCAGCACCATGAACGCGGGACTTATCATCTACATGATTGGCCACGTAAGTAGTCGAAAAACCTTATTTAGCCTCAATAAAAACCTGAAAGTTATCGAAACTCGAAACTTCTTTACAATTTAAAAGAAGAAGAAAAAGATATACAGATAGGATAATTTTCAGGAGTTGAAAAAGGTTTTTATCAACACTTTAACAACTTGAATTTCATCCCCGGCAGCTTGGAAAGTCCTTCTACCTGCAGTTCGGCCTGGTGGCCTCCTTTTCCGGAATGGGATTGGGCTTCCTGGGATTCAAATCGCGTCACTGCGAGTGGCTGCCGAACAGGAGCTACAGTTCCGGATACATCCTGGTCACCGTGTTCTGCCTCTTCAAGTCCTGCGGATTGCTCGTGATTCTGGTGGTGGACCCCTTCCCAGGCTTTCCCGTCCACGATGTGACCACTGGCGTTATCCTGGGACTGTCCATGTTCACCATGTTCTTCATCGCACTGGGAGTCCTGGGAAGTCTGTGGTGCCACCGACCACCGCCAGACAACCGCGTCAATGTGGTCTAATCCCTAGAGACTAGATCTACCCGCCCTTAGTTTTTAGTTTAATTGTAAGCCATCCACTTCGACTTCAAGAACTTGACACACCGAACGGCTAAAAGACCAAAAACAAAGTATTAGATTTGTAATCAGAGGAAGATCACCATCCCCCAAAACGACTGTATATAACAAGTGGGTTGTACTTACTGCTAGATCATAGTATGTTTAACTTATTGTTCACCTTTTTGTAGTTTTGGTATAAGAATAAAATAAAAGCACTTGAAAACCAGTAAATATGAACTTTATTTAAAAGAAAGTGGTTAATGAAAACTAACAAAAATAGGTCAGTTAGTTAAACCCGGTTTCAGCATAAATTGATAATGTTCGATGACTAAGTGTTACATTTTTCTGATGCTATAGGCAATTTAAATAAAGTGGGGCACTAGATACACAAGGCAATGCATTTTTAAGTGAGTAAGTAGGTAAAACACTGCCATGTTCCCTACTTAAATCCATTGTTTTTGCATTTGCTTATTGGTAAACAAGAAGTTACGCCATTTACTTTGAGCCGTAGCTTACTTTTGCCGCAGGACTTGTGCTTTTCTTTCTGGCCAAGTTCAAACTTTGGCTTTGAAATGCAATTTGCCTGCCCGTGAAAAGCACTTAGTGAACTGTCTGCTAAGTTTTTCCCTTTCTCCTTTGAACCTTTCCAGTAAAATGGACGAGTACCAGAGGGAGCACGCCGACGCCTCCAGCGACATAACCGCCTATGTATCCAACCCGATCAATGCCTATCTGCTGACCAAGCGGCTGACCACCGACTGGCGCCAGGTGGAGAACCTCATGGAGCACGACGTGGGAACGGAGTTCGTGCAGAACATCACCCAGTACCGGAATGTGCTCAAGTTCCCCTCCGACGAGGATCTCAACGGGGCGGCGGTGGCCCTGCTCCGCCTGCAGGACACCTACCAGCTGGACACATCGAGTGTGGCGCGGGGCAAGCTGAATGGCATTCAGTACAGGTGGGACTAGAATTCGATTTTCGGTGGCTTACCCAGGAGCATAGACCACTTGAAAATTGGAAAACCAACCTGACCACATTTATTATCCCGCAGCACGGAAATGTCCTCGGACGACTGCTTCGAGCTGGGGAGACAGTCGTATGTGAACCACGACTATTACCACACGGTCCTCTGGATGAACGAGGCCATGGCCAGGATGCTGGAGGAGCCCACCAACCACACCCAGAGCTTCACCAAGGCCGACATCCTCGAGTACCTGGCCTTCTCCACCTACAAGGAGGGTGAGTCCAAGTCAGAGTCCAGTTTCGGGCTCCTTTTTATCTGTTCCCAAAGTGCTTGGGTGCACTAAAAAAAAACTATTGCCTTAACAATGTAGTTTCTTGGAATTCCCTTAAAAAATATATATATTTCAAGAAATTGATGGAGAGGATAATGCCCAACTAGGTCTACATGTTTCTTATTTCATATTTCGATCCTTAAAAACCCTATAGCAACCTCACAATGTCCATCTTTGCAACCTCCTAAAACTAGAATTACTCCTTGAATTGCGGTAATTAAATTCCCTGAGTGTGTTTGCCGTCCCATTTCGTTGTTGTCATTGCTCGTTTGCATGGCACTTTCGAGGTCCATTTGGCTGCAGGAAATTGCACTCTGTCCCCGAACCACTTGCCTCCTGTAGTTCTGCCCCTGCAGCACTTCCCACAGCATCCACACTCTCCACACTTTTCACCTGGAGCCGCTCTTAGGGTCCTCGTGCCCCATTAAGTGCGGAAAAGTGTTGGCCATCTGCAGTCAGTGCGACAATGTTGCCGCTAGAGGAGGAGCTATCACGTATAGCTGGCCAGGATCGGCACGTCCTTCTGCCAGGCAGCTGTGTGCTTTATTAACGTCTTATTACCCCGGTTAGAGTCCCCTATCCGTTCATCAAAGAGCAGGCACACGTCTCTGTGTCTTTAGTGGGTGCTTGTTGGTGCTAGATGATTCTGCACAGAAAGAAATACGATTGAAAAAGCATGGGGATATCATTATAAAAAGGTAAAGGTATCGAAAAGATCTTTAAGTGATACCCCTCCATTTCTAATATTTCTGCTAACAGGTTCTGTTCTTTAGTGACTTTTTATATTAATAATAATAATATATCATAATACATACTACATACTTCTAAAGATCTATCTAAATGATATCACACCCTAGTGACTTCTTATATTATAATATTAACATGATATCATAATACTAAGTTTAGTACCATGTTTTTCTTCAGATACCATGACTATCTACTTGACATCCAGCTTTATTTTCTGTGCAGAGTGTCTTGCTCAACGCACAACTCATGGGCGTGGCTGGGGGCGGGGCGGAAGTGCCGCCATATTGTGTTGAGGAACGACACGAAAAAACAACACAAATGGGTCCGCCCTCGAGGCAAGTGACAGGCTTTCTGTCACCCAACCACTCAGATCCTGATCCTGGCCCCCTTCTCCTCCCGGCGCCTCTGGGTGGCACACATGTGTCGGGAGATGCAAATTTAAATTCCTGTCGCCGACAGGGTTTCAAAAGTTGAGGTCGTGCTGGAGGTGGGGGTTAAAGCCGGATTTCTCTGGGAACCACTATGTACGACAGCCAGAACTTATTAGTTTGGGTCGGGGCAGGGATAACTGACTGCCTGGACCTGGACGCAAATGAATAAATAAGTGCGCAGCTTTGGTAACTTTTGAAACAATCCAATCGACTTGATGGCCCCAGCAGTTTAAGTTGAAGTCCCAGGAGGAGCGGGAAGTTCGAGGTCAGCCGCTGAAACTTTCCAAGAAACTGTGGCATACTTTCGGGCCGAGCCTGTTTTACTTAGTGGGGCATCAGTATCGCACTCAAGACCCCTTTTTTAACCCCTGATGAATTAATTGGGCGGGCCGGTCAAGTGGGAATCGAAACTCTTGACTTTAAATAAGTGTTTCACTAACCCGCTGTTTGTTTATTCATGTTATCATAGGCCCTTTTAGTGAGAGGACCCACTTTGATGTTCTTTAGTTAAGGGCTGTGGGCGATATATTAAAGTATTCAGAGTTAGGGAATTATTAGGGGTAGTATAAATTGTATAAATTATTATATTTTATCGGTTTAAAGTACGAAACCTTTAATTGCTTAATTTGCGAGTATGTTTAAATGTGACTTTTGTAATTAATCCCAATTCTTTTTGACATTTTTAGGGAACATAGAGAGCGCCCTGACCATGACCAATGAGCTGCTCCAACTTCTCCCTCACCACGAGCGGGCCAATGGGAACAAGCGGTTCTACGAGAAGGAGATTGCCAACCAGCTGAACCTGAAGAAGATGAAGGGCGACGATGGCACCGACGAGATGCCCAAGTCCGACTTGGTAACATATATATATTTTTGTAAAATAATGAAATATATCACCTAAAGACCCCCTTCCTTAAACCCAGCCTGTGGCCAAAAGTGATCCGGCCATTTTCGATCTGACAGAGCGCAGGGCCTACGAGATGTTGTGCCGGGGAGAACTGAAGCCATCTCCCTCGGATCTCAGGCCCCTGCGATGTCGGTATGTGACCAACAATGTGCCCTTCCTGCGACTGGGTCCCCTGAAACTGGAGGAGGCCCACATGGAGCCGTACATAGTGATCTATCACGATGCCATGTACGATGGCGAAATGGACGTAATCAAGCGGATGGCTCGACCCCGGTTCCGCAGGGCTACGGTCCAAAATTCCGTGACCGGAGCACTGGAGACCGCGAACTACAGGATCAGCAAGTCGGCCTGGCTAAAGACCCACGAGGATCGGGTGATCGAGACCGTGGTCCAGCGCACGGCAGATATGACCGGTCTGGACATGGACTCCGCCGAGGAACTGCAGGTGGTCAACTACGGCATTGGAGGACACTACGAACCGCACTTTGACTTTGCCAGGGTGGGTACTTCCCCGGGAACCAATTATTTTTATCCAGCTAAAACGGAAATCATTTTCAGAAAGAGGAACAGCGAGCCTTTGAGGGTCTTAATCTGGGCAACCGCATTGCCACCGTTTTGTTCTACGTAAGTTGTTTTCATGTTATGTACCTACCCCTTTTTATTTTAATAAAATAATCCGATACACATGCAAGTTATTTTCCCGCACGCGCACATCCTACTCAACTGTTAAAATATAATTCCGTGAATTTTTTGCTTTATTTGCGCAAGCCAACAGAATCATTAGTAGGGCTTATTTATAAATAGAGATGCGTGGGTTGCAATGCGACTGAATAGAACGCCATGGCAAAAGGAACGCACAATGACAGAAAAATAGATACAAAACATAAAGCAGCCTTGCAAATGTGGTTTTCTGGTATCTGTGGGGTGCTTTTTATTGTTGGTCAATGGTCAATAGAGGGCTTGCAAAATAATTGGTCTTACAAAATAGTATATTTTATTTAGTGCAATATGTAATATGTATCCTTAATATTTCTCTTTGACCTCCAACCTTTAGATGAGTGACGTGGAGCAGGGAGGAGCCACGGTTTTCACATCCCTCCACACCGCTCTGTTTCCCAAGAGGGGCACGGCTGCCTTCTGGATGAATCTCCATAGGGATGGAGAGGGCGATGTGAGGACCCGTCATGCCGCCTGTCCCGTACTTACGGGCACCAAGTGGGGTAGGTCCTCTGCCATTAATAAGATATCATACCATACTATATATTTCGATTCTTACAACCCAGTGTCCAACAAGTGGATCCACGAACGGGGCCAGGAGTTCCGCAGACCCTGCGCCTTGGACGAGGATCACGGCGAGTTCGCCATCTAAGCCGGAGTCTAGTTAGCGAATGCAACGAATCTCAAGAGCGGAGTGTTATCCTTCGCCCTCGGCCACCGACTTCCTATTGTACATAAAGCATTCAGCCCGAAGAAGGTCGCATCTGTTCTACTTACCGGTTCTGCTTTTGGAACCCACTTCTACTTCTACCTAGCCGTATCTTAGACTCGTATGGAATTTATCTACTTTTGTATATTTTCCTAGATTAAGTAGTGAAAAAATTGCAATAAAATCGAAATTCAAAGCAAGTAAATGGCATTTTTGGGAGGATTGTACATATTATATTATATGATATGGTGTTGGGGAATGAATGACATGACTTATTTGTTTGCTAGATTACAAAATAGGAATATGAAAGCTTAGCTATAATAGAGAGTAGGTAAGATAAAAGCAAAAATGATTGTATTGATTTTTGTAGTTTTTTAAAGGCCAAACAACACATACTTACTTTTACCCATGATAATGAAGGTATACAATTTTGTTTCTAGGTTAAACTGTAGGTATCCAACTAAATAAATATACCTACATTTTTTTGTTTCTATCTTGATAAAGTGGTATTAAATCCAACGAAATTTAAGTACCACTTACCCATTTTAAATTGCGAGAAAGTGGCGGGGAAATGTGAAATTTAAAGGCCACCCTGATCCGGGTCTGATGTTCGATTAGTGGGTGGCGATTCATCACCGGAGGACTCATCCGTCAAGTGCGGTAAGTGGAGCTCCGATACGAGGGCGTGTCTGTATGGGTGAGAGGATACAAATCGGCTTATCCTTGCAGCATCTGCCGCATTGCGTTGCATACTTTGCGGCACTCCGGGAAATTCAATCGAATTTGGTCTGAAATGCGAAAAGTGCAAGCCAGGTGAAAAATCGCCAGCATTATTTCAGTGGCCAGAATCAAAGAGCAGGACTTGGAAAAATTCGATAACAACGTAATTTAATTAAAGAAGGAGTAATATTAATATTACATTTTAACCATTCAAAGGATCTCGCCACATCTTTAGTAGCAACAATATATTACTGGAAAAATCTTGATAGCTGGAGTGCCGCTACTTTAATATATGGTATAAGAAATGGTCGGGCAACATTCCGATTTTTTGCCTGCGCGTAATAGTAAAAACTTTCCCAAGTAATGCTGAATGAGGAACGAAAGTATTGAATGAAAAGTGTTATCAGCTCAATATGTCCCACGGTTGTTCTGATTTCTGGTATAGATTCCTTATCACCACAAATAATAGGTAATTTATAACAGTTCTTAGCCGATTCGTAGGGTACATCACCATAAAGCCTAGGAGTGTTTTTGTAGTCAAAATTAAATTGATTAGGGATTTAATCGTCATGGTGATAAATATCTGGTGCAATTTCAATTAAAGATTTTAGCAGATTTATATTTTATCGAATTGAACAGTTGATAACGATTCTTTCGACGATTAAAATACAGCAATTTTTGGAAAAGAGAAGAAATTATCAGAAAACTAAAGGTCTAACGATTACAAAATATAGATACGCTTTCCTTGAACTGAAAAGTAATTACAAACTTGACGGCGCCTAAGTACATGCCATAATTTCAGAAAAGACCCACTTCCTCCACACTAATCAGCCGGCCAATCTTGTCATGCCAAAACTGGCCACAATATACGGCCCCTGACAGAAGTTCTTGGGGCCGATAAGGCAGTGCCTTCGGTTTCCGTATAAAAGGGCAGTCAGACTCTGGGAAAACCATCAGTGGTAAGACCTATCCAAAATGAAACTGTTCGTATTCCTGGCTCTGGCCGTGGCTGCAGCCACCGCCCTGCCTGCTCCGGAGCAGAAACTGACCCCCGTGCCCGTGAAGGACGCCAAGATCCAGGGAAGGATCACCAACGGCTACCCCGCCTACGAGGGCAAGGTGCCCTACATCGTGGGCCTGCTGTTCAGCGGCAACGGCAACTGGTGGTGCGGAGGCTCCATCATCGGCAACACCTGGGTCCTGACCGCAGCCCACTGCACCAACGGCGCCAACGGAGTGACCATCAACTACGGAGCCAGCATCCGCACCCAGCCGCAGTACACCCACTGGGTGGGCAGTGGCGACATCATCCAGCACCACCACTACAACAGCGGCAACCTGCACAACGACATCTCCCTGATCCGCACTCCCCACGTGGACTTCTGGAGCCTGGTCAACAAGGTGGAGCTGCCCAGCCTCAACGACCGCTACCAGGACTACGCCAGCTGGTGGGCTGTGGCCTCCGGATGGGGTGGCACCTACGATGGAAGCCCATTGCCTGACTGGCTCCAAGCTGTCGACGTCCAGATCATGTCCCAGAGCGACTGCAGCCGATTCTGGTCGCTGCACGACTACATGATCTGCATCAACACCGACGGAGGAAGGTCCACCTGCGGAGGCGACTCCGGTGGCCCCCTGGTCACCCACGAGGGCAACCGCCTGGTGGGAGTGACCTCCTTCGTCTCGGGAGCCGGCTGCCAGGCCGGTCACCCCGCCGTCTTCACCCGCGTCACCGGATACCTCGACTGGATCCGCGACAACACCGGCATCTCCTACTAAGTGCTTGAACACTAGACAAGTTTTTAATAAAATTGCAAAGCGAACTTTACAAGCTGTATTTAAAAGATCTTGGACTTAGTCAGACTCACTAACATGGAAGATTAGTTCAATTTATCATAACCATATACCATATTACCCTCGAACAGCAAACGATTTTTTTTTGTTTTAAGTTTTATTTTGGTTTGTTGGCTTTTAACAAACTATCATCAAATATTCCATAATATAACTTCTTATAAAAGAAATTTTAGATTCAAGAGATAGAGCGAGGGATTTGTGGAGCGAACTTGTTGTTTATTTAGCATCACTTGTGTCTTTGTTTGCACAGCGTTTTTGTCTGGATACGTGACACTTTCCAAATGGAATACGGTTCTATTTGGTTCAGCCCGCAATTTTATACCAAGATATCTCAGGTCGAGGCAGTCTTTATAAGTCCGTCTTGGATCTCAGTTCTGTGCTCACAATGTCGCATCCACACGGCTCGTTTTTGGGAATTTTCCTACTTCTAATCTGGAGTGGAGCTGTGAAAGGGGAGTTTTACTCATCGGTGGATAGTATGCAGGATCTGGCACAAGTGGAACAAGAGCTCATAAATGCCACGCGTTCGTACTTGGAGGCACAGCAAAACCAGCTCAACTTTTACCGCAGGTAAGACCATATACTACCATATTATATAATCATGGTAAAAATTCCAATGCTTGATAGATATATGGAGCAAATAAAACGGGAACATGAGTGGGCCGTGGGGCAGTTAAAACTGGATGAGTACCTGGGACACCCTTTGCACGCCTTTAGATTGATTAAGCGATTGGTTCTGGATTGGGATGAGCTGATCTTTGAAACTATAATCGAAAACAAACCAAGAGAAGGTGGGTATAATAGTTTTCTAAGTATCGCATTAAAATTAAATTCCTTTTCCCAGATTTCCGTTCATTTGTGGACGCTTTAACCAAAGATTTGGGTTATCCCGATCAATCGGAGCTCCAGGGAGCCATCAAAGGTTTGGCCCGGCTTCAGAGGGTCTATAATCTTACGACCTCCGATTTGGCCGATGGCGTTATCAACGGCTATCACTATGACTCGGAGTTACAATGGCGCGAGTCTTATGAAATAGGGGTACAACTCTTCGATCTTGGGGAGTACAAGAGATCCCTCGAGTGGCTCCAGGTGGCCTTTGTCCTTCTGCGAAATAGTCCTTTAGAGAAGGATGAGAATGGGTACTTATCAGATATTAGGGAGTATGCAGCCATGGCCAACTTTGAGTTGGGTAATCCCGAGAGAGCCGACAGACTTTTGAAACAGATCCTTACACCTGAACCGATACATTCTGCCCAACAAACGCGAAAGTATCTGGAGAGCAGAGTGACAGGAAAGAATGTCGAGGAGAAGAATCCCTCCTGGTTTGCCAACTATACGAGGCTGTGCCAGGGCAGAAGATTACCAGAGAAGGGGAGTGGTAACCCGCTAAAATGTTATCTAGATGGAAAACGCCACGCCTACTTCACCTTGGCTCCCCTGCAAGTGGAACCGGTTCACCTGGATCCGGACATCAATGTCTATCACGGAATGCTGAACTCCAAACAGATCTTGTCCATCTTCGTGGAGGTGGACAAGGAGGAGATGGTTCGATCCGCCGTCGCTGGAGAAGGTGGGAAGCGCACCGTGAGGGATCTCCGCGTCAGTCAGCAAACCTGGCTGAACTATACGGCCCCGGTGATGCAGTCCATTAGCAGGATAGTCCAGTTCGTGTCCGGATTCGATATGGCCGGAGCAGAGTCCATGCAGGTGGCCAACTACGGAGTCGGGGGCCAGTACGAGCCGCATCCGGATTACTTCGAGGTCAATCTGCCAAAGGAATTCGAAGGGGATCGCATCTCCACCAGCATGTTCTATGTGGGTTCCTGACTCATGTCTTCTCTCAAATATTTCTAATGATACCTCCCGCACTTCAGCTCTCTAATGTGGAACAGGGCGGCTATACTGTCTTCACCAAGCTGAATCTCTTCCTGCCTCCTGTCAAAGGAGCCCTGGTCATGTGGCACAATCTGCATCGATCCCTGGATGTCGATGTGCGCACCTTTCACGCCGGCTGTCCAGTTATCGTGGGTTCCAAAAGGAGTAAGTACAAAGGGTTCCTAAATTATTAAATATATTTTATATTTTTTCTATCTTCTTTATCAGTTGGAAACATCTGGATGCACTCGGGCTTCCAGGAATTTCGTCGACCCTGCAATCTCACCTCAGATAGCTACAAATCCGTTGCCTATCGGAACTAAGAGTAACTCATATATTTAATAAATAAATATCTAACTTTAATGAGAGGTTTTCTTTTACAAGTCGAAATCAGTCAAAGTCCCTGTAACGCAATGAGATTTCCTGGTTCCTCTGAAGATCGCAGGGCCTTACTTTATCCTGATGGCGTTCTCGAACCCAGACATTGGCAACTGGGGATATGATATTAGTTATAAATAGTTTTCTAGCATAAGGCTCTACTTACTCCACTTGCTGCCCTGAAGAACGGGACAAGCGGCGTGCTTGGTTCGAAAGTCCTGGTCTCCAGAAGGATGAAGATTGTACCAGAAGAGCAGGCTGCCCAACTCCGGGGTCACCAGCAGGGGCAGAAAGGGAAAGGCGGTTCCTCCACCGGCTTCCACGTCGGAGAGCTGGAAAAATATAGCATTATATAGGTAGTCCCCAGAGGAGGAGAGAGGAACTCACGTAATATATGCCCGTGGCGATGCGGTTGCCATGCCAGTCGCCCTCCTGGTAAACGTGATTTTCGGGGAAGCTGTCCCAGTGGGGCTCGTAGTGACCACCGATGCCATAGTTGGCCACCTGCAGATCCTCGGCGTAGTCCATATCCAGGCCGGAAAAGTCGGCCATGTGCTGGCTTAGAAGTTTGGTCACTGCATTCCGGGAGTAGTTGAAGGAGGCACCTTGACTGGTGCGAAAGGCGGCTGCCGTGGATCCTCCACTTCCCCCCAGGGAGTACACAGTGGATCTTTTTATCCTGGGCCGGGCAGTCCTCTGCAGGAACTCCGCATCCCTAGGGCTAACCACCTGGTGCAGCTGCACCACCAGGGGATCCAGGTGCAGCTCCTCCAACTTGAAGGGGGCGTATCCCAACCGACTTTTCCTCAGGCGACACCTGAGCTCCCGCTGCTGCGATGGAGGTGGAGTTAGCTCCCCACGACACACCTGCTCGTACATCCGGAACTCCCGGGACTCATGGTAGTCCCCCGGCCTCCGGGCTGTCATGTGGAGCAGCCCGTTCTTGTCCCCATCCGTGATCAACTCCTCCAGGTGCTGGCGAGCCTCCAGCAGGTGACTCCTCTGCTCCGGCTCGACGGACAGCACGTGGTTCACCAGGCTCAAGGCACTCTCGTGGGCACCCATCTCCCGGTGGTACTCCACCACCGCCTCCATGAAGTCCAGGGAGGCGGACTCCGAGCCGTAGGACTGCTCCACGAGCAGCTGCATCGACTGCTGCAGCCACGGAACCGTGTGGTTGTAGTCCCTCAGGGCGTACAGGTGCTGGCCGAGCACGAAGCAATCCTGCCAGGACATGGCCGTGCTGAAAGACAATTTGTAATAAATGTTACTCGTTTTAACGAAAAGGGATGGTCCTAAAATTTTCGAGAATCTAAAAAAATTTTTTTCGAAATCATATTCGATAAAAACGCAATTCGTTCTTACTTACAATCTTTTAGTAGCCATCTTGTATTAATAAAAAAATTTATTCATTTTTTTTTGTATTAATAAAAAACTTAATCATTTTTAAATTTTACTTTCGTATACGGATAACCTAAGTGATTTTCACAAAATCACAAGAATAAATTATATCAGCCATGGAATAGCAAACCACTGAAAACTTTTTAGGTCACTTCCTTTCCCACTTTTGTAGCTTGGCCAACCTTTCGCAATCTTAACTTCACATCATTAAATGGCACCCGGAATAGGAAAATATAATTACCGCCATGCTATAATGCTAACCCAAGTCAAATGCACATAAACTTGGAGATTTTGTTGAGTTAACTATTATTAAATACTGTGTTAGCAATAAAGCTCTACAAGATGTGTTAATTATAATACTGAATATAATTATATCAAGAACATCAACACTTTTGGTATTTTTAATTTAAAATTTTTAATACTCATGGCTCACCCATATTTAACGCCATTTAATATTCCACTGGCCAATTCGGCCACATCGAGTTGATAAGTCTGCTGAAGACGAGTAAGAGCTATTGCCGAACCCACGAAATCGTCCTGCGAAGGAAAGCTCAGATTCTCCTTGTGCCTGGCCATCATCTCGAGAAAGTCTTTAATATTCGCAGTTTATATATTACGTTTAACTTCAAAATGAATTTAATAACCTACTTGAGCGACTCGAATCCGCCGAAACACTGCCCTCAAAGGTCTCCCAATCGCTGTGAAGGCGTTTAATCAGCCGGAATGCGTTCACCGGATTGTTGAGGTAGTCATCGATTCCATCGGCGGCATTCAGGTGTTCCAAGCGGATTGCGTCGATCTCACTGGGATCATAAAAAAGTAGTCATTAATCACACTCATAACTGAGAGAATTTGCATAACTTAAGTTATTTTGGATGAACAAACTATACCTTAAAATTGTCTGGTTATTATACACTGGTCAAATGGAACACCAGCTTGAAAGTAAAATTGATTGGTTATTTTAAGCAGACAAATTTAAGCTGTTATTATAGGCAACACTAAAAAATAAATGGGAGGTACCGAACATATTTATAGTTAATAAGATAAAAACCAGGTTAGAGAGCCATTTGCACTGGTAAAAATCATTGTTTGCTCTCATTTTAATACCTTTGACAATATTGTGTTAAATCTTTAATTAAAATACATTTGTTACCTGTCTTTCAGTAAACATTCTTAAATAGAACAAATCTCCTAGATAATGTCTTTTCAACAGTGGTAATGGATCTAAACACCTGCTGATTGAAACCATTTTTCAGAATTAAAAATGATTTAAAAATATACAGCAATACCCAGTTATTTATACGAAAAGAGCGTTATCGGTGGGTTACCTGTTTTGTATAATTAACGCATTTATTTTCACGCCTGTCACCTGCATTGGGGCTCATTTAGAAGTCATTAAGTTGGGAGCGGAACCATTAACCCTATCCAGAATCTAGTTCTTTTGTTCAAAGCTTTATGGTAGGAATGATAAAGTGGCGGCACTTGTTCTCAATAAATCTATTTTATTTCTTGTCAAAAGCGGACGCCATCCACAGTGACTTACCGAAAAAAATTCAATTGTTTCTTACACGGTTCGAAAGTATAAAAAATACCAGTTTTCTCCGACGGCTGACTCAGAGTGGTATAAATATTAAACTTTACAATTTGTTAACGGTTTCTTATTAGATAGCCGGGAATCCGGTTTGCAAAATGCGCATGATAAACAAAATAATTCTGTATATTATGCATATCTGAAGCGATGATTGCACCATATCTCATGATCCGCAAACTGCCAAATCGATGACACTTATTTCTGAACAGCAAAATAAACTTGCGGCAATTGTATCTTAGATCCGCCGGATCGAATCGATCGACATGGATAATGGTAGCGATACAGCCATCGATTTTGTCGCACAGTTAATGAAATGCAAGGTTCCGAAAGTTGTTGGCCTGCGATTTGTGCTTTATATGAGCCATTAATTAGTATAATAACCGGCGCAAATAAATCAAGCCAAGAAATAGGAGAAATTAGCAGACCATAAAATAAATAGCACCCGGCGCATCTAAACAAATGGCATCGGTTAGGGAGTTAACTAATCTCCAATCGGCGACAAATCGCTGGGTTGCCATTCACTTTTATGGCAACCGGTCGGTTGTTGGGACTCAAATCTGCATACTTGTAATAAAATCAACTGCAGCCAACTAGAATTTAATATCTGGATGTGCCATCTCTCCCACACCCGACCTCAATTAGCCAAAAACCAACCAACCAGCAGCTGAAATTCTGCCCACCCGAGTTCGAGATATTAATTTTCAATTTATTTACGTGGGAGCGGTCATCCACGCATTCAAAATGAAAAATTCATAATCGAATTCCCGCTGACATCTGTCAATTGTTTTCATGTTATTGAATCGTAGATTTTCTGACAATTGTGTAAATATATGACTGGGAAATTAATGTAGTTTGCAAATTAAAATTGGCTTGTGCGCGAAATAACCATCTCATTTGCATCTGATTAAAACTTACCACCTGGACAGAAGGCAAAAACCAGCATGGATTAGTAGGCTCAGCAAGAACCTGAAAAACTTTCCATTTTTATCTGGGTTCTTAAAACATTCTCACTGGCCACTAATCTCCAAATTCTTTTTAATTGAGTTCATTCCACTCTCATAAAATTTACATATTTACTTAAGTGGAATTTAAATAAGAACTTTTGAAGTCTGCTTATATTTTTTACCTAAGGTTTTTTTGTTGACAACGTCATTAGGTTACGGAAAACACTCTTTTAAAATTGTTGTTCAATTTTTGTTTGAGTTAGATATAGATTCAACTTAATTAGAGGTGTTTCACAACATAACTTCCTTTTTAATAATGGGTTTGAAATTCTAAAATTGTTTACCTCTGTAGTGCCTCAGCATGTTGGTTAATTTCATTTACATAATTTTGCAGTTCTGCCAGGAGTACGACCTCCGTTTCGAATAACTTTTCCAGACCCGAGGTGGAACTGTAATACTCGGCGTGGCAGGATAGCACCTGCAGCACAGAAAAAAGGATCAACTTTGCCAGAAACATATCACTTAACCGATAAAATGACACCGGCTTTCGAACTGCGGATCGTGGTTTTTGCTTGCTACTCGGGCCGCGATTCGTTAGAAACTGATTTCGGTCGCGATGATCTTTCAAAGATCTGATGAGAAAAAGCTCGGGGCGTTTGTGATGAAGCGTTTTAGAGCTGCGGGTGCGGATCGAGCAGTTTCAGCTTTCGAATCGAATGGAACGGAATCTCAGAACCTCTGGTCAAAGAACTGCCCGCGGGGGCCAAGTTCTGCTTGAATGGACCCCACAAAGTACTGTAAAGTGGGCACTCAGCAGGTTCAATAAACTGAATCGCGCTGGGAGTACGTTTACAGAGCCCAGAAGTTCTGGCAATTATTCCAGGAATCATAACTTAACCGTCGGAAACATATCCCACTGACTTTCCCAGACGGAATTTCCCTTGCTAATTACTTTCACTTTGCTGCTCGCAGCAGTTGTCACTTCACAAGCCCACAAAATATTCAAATCGCCAACGAAACTTTGCCCGTGAACTTGTTTATGCAAATGAAGCCGGCAAATGAATACGCAACTGGCTTTTTTCGGCTCGTCTCGAAGACAACTTTTGAGTTTGTTTTGAGTGGGTTCGGAAACCACTCAGACCCCTTAACCCACTGAGCTGGTTCAGGCCAAAAATGAGACACGGTGGGGTTAACTCGACTATCACAGCCACAATCTTTATTTGATTATCTCGTACTCCAGCGAAACCTCGTGATCCCGGAAAACGTCGCAGGGTCGGGCAAAGGTCTGCGTGACCTCGTGAATCCAAACGTTGCCAACTGCAAAGATCAAGCCGAAAGTAATTACATTAATGGCGGGGGTCAACGCGAGAGCCACTTCAGAGGGCCGGTGCGCTTTACGCGCATTTAATTAAATTAACAATCGAGTTCGTACCTGCTGAGTTTTATAAAGAATGGCAGAGCTTGAGCTTTAAGTGGGCTGGTACTTAACTTTAACTAAAGAACTTACGAGCTGGTAGATATATCAAGTGCGCTCTATCAATATGCATTATTCCATTGACACAAACTAATCTTTAGAAAAAGCTGAGCCAACTATAAAAGCGGTAGCTACAGGGTAATCCCCTTCAGGATAACTTTATACGTCCTAGGTGTTTAAATTTCCCTACAAAATCCTCAGATTATTAAAATATTTACATATATCCCAAAATGTCTGAGCTAAAACTTAGTAACAAACATAGTTGCAATATATATGTAGGAATACAGGCACCAAATGACATACTAAAAAATCGATGCTATAATTGATAAGTTGAATCCCCACTAGGAGAACTTACTCCACTTGCTGCCCTTGAGCACTGGACAGCCGGCGTGTTTGGTGCGGTAGTCCATGTCCAGGGAACGGTGCAGGTTGTACCAGAAGAGGACGTTGCCCATCTCCGGCTTAACGGCGATGTCCAGGAAGGGGAAGGCGGTGGCCCCGCCCTGCTCCACATCCGATAGCTGAGAGGGAAAGTAATTGCTCTTACTAAATCATACAAGGGATTAGCCAGATGTCACAACTCACATAAAATATGGCAGTGGCAATGCGGTTGCCCTCCTCCGCAGGATAATGGCTGGGGTCCCGGAAGAAGTCCCAGTGCGGTTCGTAATGGCCACCCACGCCGTAGTTGGCCACTTGGAGCTGCTCGCAGAAGGTGGTGTCCAGTCCCGTGGCGTCCTTCAGGTCCCGGAGCATCCCCACCATGGTCGCATGCGATTCGTACTCCAGCCAGGCATTTTTGCTCACCCGGAACGAGGACTTCTTGTGCTGTCCCCCTGGAAGAGGGTTCACTGTAGAGCGACGCATGCGCGGAACGGCCATTTCCCGGAGCTGTGAGATCTTCCGGCCACTCAGCATGTCGTGGAAGGTCACCACATAGGGATCCAGGCTGTGTTCCTCCAGCTTGAGGGGCGCCAAAAGGCGGTATGGATGGTGACCCCGGCTATAACGACAGCGCAGTTCCTTGCGAGGAACAGGATTGACCTCTCCGCGGCACACCTTCTCGTACTGGGCGAACTCCTGGGACAGCTGTGGATTGAGTTTGGTTAGTTAGTTGTCCAAAATGCTTTTTAGAAATAATTGTTTCTAAGACACTAAAGTTCGGATGCTCAGAAATGTATATACCCTTTTTATGACAAGATGTCACCACCCTTTAAGTGATGAGATTAAAAACATAAAAACTATCCATTTCTAATCGAAAAACTACCTTTTCTTTTCTTAAAACTTACGTTGTAGGTATCCGAGTGCTTGGGAAGGTAGACATCATCGATTTCCTCTTGGTGAGTCGTTCCTTTGTCTCCGAGATGCCAGTTCCTTATTCGCTTGGGGTCGAACTGGAGGACCCGTTGGCTCAGTTCGTAAGCCGTATCGAAGTCGCCTAAAAATCGTATGAATGACTATCCTCCACACCTAGCCAATACCTCCAACCACCCATTGCTCACCCATTTGGAACAAACTCTTGGCCGTCGCCTCCATTTTGTTGAGGGTAACGGCATCCGGTCCGCTGGTGGGCGTCGAGTGGGTGTGGGCGTGGCTGCTGTGACGTCGCAAGCGCTCCATCGATTCCCGCAGCCAGACCTTGGTGTTGTTGTAGTCCTCCATTTCAAAGAGTTGTTGACCCAGCTCGAAGCAATCCTGCCAGCTCATGTCCGAGCTAAAAATAAGGACTGAAAGCGTTGTAATGGATTTTTTCAACTACCATATGCATATGCCCTTTAAAAAGTAACTAAGCTTATTTTTTGTCTGCACATTAATCAAAATTTATGTTGGTATAATAGGGGATTTGGCATGACGCATGGAGAGCCGTATGTTTGAAATGATATAAGACAGGAATTATAAATTTAAAATTTCAAATTTAAATGTTTTGTAAACAATTTGGATTAGGGGCAACTCCTTTTTATTTATTCTTTATCTACATGGTTCTATTCTTAAAATGTTCCCCATAACATAAGCACCCTAACAGTCAGTATACCCCTGAAAGCACGATTATAACGATTTCGATTGGGCTCAAGTAGGAAGGGGAGCTCCTCGATTGAACTGGGATTAGTTGGGATAGCTCTGTATTTTAAGCCTGGCTGGTTATTGCTTATTCGCCTCTGAGGTCTCACCCGTATTTGACGCCATTCAGGATTCCGGCAGCCACCTGGGCCACGTCCAACTTGTAAGTGCTCTGCAGGCGAACGAGGGCCAGAGCAGCCCCCTCCACGTCCTCCTGGCTGGGAAAACTCAGTCCGTACTCGCGGGTTGCATTGAAGTCTGGGTAAATGGATGGTTATAAGCATCATCTCTTCCTTGAAGAAGACCCCTGCAACTCACTCATTTCCTCGGCCATCAGCTGAACTCGTCCCTCCATCAAGAACCAGTCCGTGTGGAGTCGCTTCATCAGGCGGTACACATTCACTGGGTTGGTCAGATAGTTCTCCGTATCCCCGGCAGCCATGGTGTGCTCCTTTTCGATGGAGGACAGCTCGCTGCGGATTAAACGAGTTTCGGTTCTCGGGTTAGCCTACCTACCAGTTTGGCCGATTTATGAGTCTTGTGTCGTCATAGGAGCTCACATACTCGTATTTCGGCTTAATTAATTCTAATTTATGTGTGATTCTATATTCATAATAGTTTTTATGATCGCTGCGATAAGAAACAACTGAGCGAAATCAAATAAAACGAAAGCGAAATGCCAAAAACAAAGGCGAAACCTGATAGCCAATACTCGCGGATCTGATCCACTGTCAATGATGATCCAATATCGTTGGCTAATACTCTCGAGATAAGACTAACTACTCTAGATTTGCTGGCAGGTGGACATGCGCGATAACGCCAATTTAAGATCACTGGCGTGACAATCTTCGCACATATAAAGCAGACACAAAGTCTGGCACCTCGTGTTTCGGCGACTCTGTAAACTAGTTCTCGAAAGGGCAATAAAAGATTAATGGATTTGCTAACGACAATGGCCTGTAATTAAATTAGCATTGTTTCAAATATCGTGATCTAGCTAAAACTATTCTTGTATCTCTAGAGTTAAGGTCCGACCATTGAATATCCTGTAGTTGAGGAGATTATCTAAAAAGATTTCAGACTACAACCCTTTTTTGTTGATGGCTTGTCCCAAAAAACGAAAGTGTCATGCAGCTATTATTGTTAACATGTTTGTTAACTGGTTAATTGGTCCTATTCATCTGGAAGCGTGACTTGACAACGCTTATACGGGTTAAGTTCGGTTTCAGGTTAGCTTTTGTATTTAGGTTTGATATTTTTAATAATTTTCAGGTTCCTACCTCATATCATAATATACCTAAGTAAGTCTTTAACTAAAGTTTCGATTGGAACTCTTGCTTTTCCATCCCTATACTTCTTCTGTATCCTTTAAAACCTAATTATACTCACCCCTCTAATTGTTCCAGTAAAGTCCTGATGCCATTGACCTTTGACCTCAGTTCCTTTGTGAGATACTCCTCCGTATGCAAAAGTTCCTCCAGACCCGTAATGGATGAAAAGTAATCCGAGGCCAGAGATCCCTGAACCAGTAGGGACATCAGTCCCACCAGCAATAGAACTATCCTCATTGTATGTTTCGCGGTAATATCCTTGCTATATACGATAATACTATAGCAAAAATCCTTGCGTTATCCGGTATTCCCTTGCAGATCTTTAAGTCCGCCGCCTTTCGCGTCTCGTGGCGAACTGATCTTTTTGGGGATCTTTGAGAGATCTCGATTTTGAGGTATACCATCCCCAAAGATGCGGAGAGAAAAACCGGCGGCGAGAATAAATTTCGCATGTGCGAGATGTCGATGTCGAAAACTAGTTGCGGTAGCCTATGATTTGAAGAAAACTGTTTTATTAGCCAGTTCTGTGCATGTTTCGATCCGGAGAAGTTGGTTTGTTTTGCGGCCCGTCGTGTTTTATGGCTTGTTTTGCGCTGATTTACTGATACTTATCGGCCGAGCTCGTTTTGAATACTAAATTCTAAATTCGACTCGGACTCGGATCGGATCCGATCGGCTTGGCTATTGTCTTTAGCTCGAGATTAGACCAGACCGGCATATTAATACGGGCTAATTGGTCGTTAGCTGTTTGATATTTAAGACTGCAGTTTGACCATTTAGCAGCTTTTTGGCTAGGCCCGATTAACAATTCGCATCCGACTGGGGCGACATTTCATATTGGTTTATGGATCGGATCTGCCAATTTCGAGCAATGATTTGTTGGTAAGCCGATCACCATAACTCGCACTGTTTTGATCCGCAATCTCTGCTGATTTACCGACTTCAGAGGCGGCGTTTTAACACACTTGTTTTATGGCCCACTGTTTGTTTGTCGCCGGTTTCCTCTTAACAACAAACAAACAATTATGGATCGCATTGAAGCCACCCATTGCAGCCATTGTTTGCCCGGCCCATTCACACCAAATGGCCGAGTGGCCACTCCCAGTGGGAAACAACGCAGTAAAAGGCAGATTTTTAATCAAATGCCAAGGTCAACTTTATTTGATTCCCCCGCTGGCAATTAATGCATATGTAGCACATGGATCGGAAAACCAGGGAAAACCATGGAAACGCATCCAGCCACGTCAATTGAGTCCTGTCCACGCCGCTGCATGCGAAATTGAGATGAATAAAAATGGAAATTAGCAAAGGGGAGGTATAGGTCGACTAGGAGGTACCCTAAAAACATCTTAAATGGACAACATTACTCTAGATTAAATTTTAAAAAATTCAAAATTTATAGAAAGAACAGGAAGTGATTGCATAATTATTATTTTTAATGAATTGAAAACTAATAGATCCCTTCTGCAGGGTAGCTCGCATCACGTTATGCTGACATTCGATGACAAGGATGTTGGGATGTGGTAAAATTGAATCCCGGCACGCTCCACGTCACCTCCTCCTCCTCCACCCACTCCACACCCCACAACTTACACAACTGGATGCCCAGGAGCACGGGACACACAGCCTGGCCACTGCGGTAGTCCCAGTCGGATGAGGAGCCTCCGGCGGATCGTGTGTGCCAGTGGAGCAGCGAGCCACGTGGGACATTAACGCCGAGCTCCAGCTGCGGAAAAACCACGGCCCCTCCCATTCCGGCTGCCTGCAACTATAGCGGAATTTAATTAGTGACACATTAGTCAATTAATTAGGCTTTGTTGGTTAACCACGTACGTTCAGCATGACACGTGCCACATTCCCGAGCTGCGAGCCATCCTCCAACTTTGTGGTGTGCTCGTGACCATGGCGACGTCCTGTCCAGGGACCCAGATCTCCAGTCTTGAGGCCTAGGAGATGTCTAATCCTCCTCAGCTTCTTTTGCGCCAGTTTGGACAGCTTTAGCGGTTGATAGCCCCCAACTCCTTTGGTGTCATCCTCATCTATGAGTTCCAGTAGTTGAGCGCTTTCACTTGGGGTCAGAACATCATGGTGCAGCATGATATACGGGTCTGAACTGAGGGGTTCCAATTTGGAAGGCTGAAGAAGCAACCAGGGCGTATTTCCTTTCAACTCACAGTGCCCAAAACGACTTCCTGTGGTGGATTCCTGGGTGGCCCCGCGGCAAAGCTCCTCTATAAGAAGCTGCTCTGCAGATTTGGTTTTCTGGGAAGGATAAGACAAAGTTTCAGGTGGGCATGCATATCATTCTCATCTCTTATAATAATATTCCTTTTGGCATTCGAGAATTTCGAATTTAATTCCCTAGTTCTCATGTTTTTTATAGCTTTTTGCCAACTGAGTTTTACTTACTTTTGTCTTCGACTTCGAACGAATGCCCTTGGGCAGTTCCTTCTTGGCCATGGCCTTTTCAATCTTTTTCTTGGCCTTTTGAATGTTTTTGTTCATCGGCAGCAGCACCAGGAGCTCCTCGGCAGTGGCCAAAGCTCGGGCGAGTTCCCCTAAAAAAATAACAGAGAACGGAAATTTGGAATTCTGGCGGGTATGTTGCACTTAATCCCAGGTCAACCCACCAGCGCGGTATTCAATGTTGAGAGCTGCCTCCAGGATGTGCACACGACCACTTTCCCGCTCCCTCTGCGATTCTGTGGAGTTTTCCGACGTGGAGGGCAGCTTTTCCAAAGCCGATTCTAGCCAAAACCTAGCCACGGAAAAGTCCGACTTTCGAGCCATTTCCAGGCAGTCGCCCCAGGACATGGCGGAGCTAAAATTATGCAAACAATTTTTGATTGCTTTTCCATTTTCCTTGTGATTTTCTTTTAGTTCTGCTCACCCCAGCTTCAAACCATTGACCAGGCCCAGGGAGAGGCTGTTGGGGTCCAATTCGTAGACAGATTGGAGGTGAAGCAGGTGGCTAAGGGACTGCTCGTAGTCCTCCTCGCTGGGAAGGGTAAGGGTGAAGTCCTTATCAGGGGAAGTCTCTTCTAGGCTGATGAGAAGGGTTTTATTTGCCTGCTGCTCCAATCTTGGCCACACACTCTCGAATCTCTTGAGAATACCGAGGACATTCAGGGGATTGCCCATGTACTGCTCCGCATTATCCACCTGACTGTGAATCTCCGCGATGGCAGAGGTCTCCCTTTGGATTTCCCCCAGCTGAAACTCCAATCGTTCTATGTAATCACGCAACTCGTCGATGAGCTGAGTTTCGGTGGCCAAAAGAGCCTCCAGTTGCTCCTCTCCCCTCGCAAAATCAGCTCCAACAACTGTTTCCGTCAGCAGAAACAGCAGAATTAGCCACAAAACACTGAAAGCCATAGGCATTTGCATAATTAGATGTCTGAGATGCTTTTTTCAGTCTTTTCGTTATTCTTTTTGCTCTTGGCCCTCGGGTCAATGACTAGAGATTTTTTCTATATTGTATCGAGGTTCGATACGAGCGCAGAACGTTCGACTGACCGGCTTGAATCGCGTAGCTGAACTGAGGCCAAGACCCTATTTTCCATTTATCTTAAGAAAGTGGTGAGTCTACTTTTTTATCTGTACGATTGAACTTTGTTACTTAACCTCTATGGTGAATTTAAAAGATCTAGGTATGTATCTCTTGGATTTATAAAGAAGATGATGTATTTATTTCGAAATGATAAGAATGTGATGTTAATTTTATTATTTGTAGGCCTCATTTTTCCTCCAAATCTAGGAACTTTCCTTCATCGCTGTTGAGTCCACAGGGCCGGCGAAATTCCTGTGCACCCACATGGAACCACTCATTGCATACTGAAACAAATAATGTTTAAAAGAAAATATGTATTATTTATATTGATTTAGGTTATCATGTTAAACTTACCCCACTTGGATCCCTTGAGAACGGGACAACCCGCATGCTTTGTTCGAAAGTCCTTGTGCGTGGATCTATGCAGATTGTACCAGATCAGAAGACTGCCCTTCACAGGAGGAACAGCTAAGCGGAGAAAGGGAAAAGCAGTGGCACCTCCAAGAGAAACATCATTGATCTAAGCAAATTAAATACAATTAACCAAGAAAATTAATTTTAAATAACCAGAAAATAACTTTTTTTTTTGAAAATAGTCTTAAAAATCAGATTCTTTGCCAGTGGGACTTCAGGATCAGGTTTTTTGGCAAAAATAAACCGTTTTTAAGTTATAACTTGAAGAAAATAAAACTTACAGCCAAATGATGAACTGTTTTGGACAGCTGATTACCTAAACTAACTATTCCAGTCATTTGCCGGCTGATTTTAGACATTAATGATTTCGGTCAAATTTTCACTTTTTCATAAGGGGTAGCATTTTTTTGCAAAAATGGTTCAAAAATAAATTTTTTTTAACTTTAATGCCAATCGATAGGGAATGTTTTTACGAGTTCAACAAGGTATAACAATCCACATTTGGACAATTATTTCCCATTATTTTGGGTAAAAAAGACCATTTTTTTGAACATTTTTTGTTATACCATTGAGCCAAAGGCACATAAAACTTACATAGAAGAGAGCAGTTAAAAGGCGATTACCCTTCCAGCCAAAGACAGCATGACCATCGTCCTGCGAGAAAAAGAACATTTCTATAAGCTCTTCATCGGAATTACTGGATAAACTCACGTCCATAAAGTCAAAGTGCGGCTCATATTGTCCACCGATTCCATAGTTGACCAACTGCAGTGGCTCCGCACTTTCCGTACTCAAACCGGTGATATCCTCCAGTCGCTGTTTGATCTTTGAAAGCCAGGGATTAGACTCATACCAAAGCCAGGTGTTTTGGCTTGTGCGGATCTCGGTTGTGGTGGAATTCACCGATTGACCCACTTTCGAGCGCTCCATGTGGCCCTTGCCATGGTCCATGATCATTTCCATTTCACTATCCATCAAAACTTCATGAACATAGGCCACATAGGGATCCAGACTTAGTTGCTCTATCTTAAAGGGTGAAATTGTGTAGTAGGGAACTTCTTGGTGGCTTCGCCAGCACTTTAGATTCCGCTGCTCTCGAGGAGATTGATGGAGTTCTCCTTGGCAAACACGTTTATATAGCTGGAAGCTTTCCTTTTGTTCCTGATAACAGAGGTTTTTATACAGTTTGAGTTAGCGAAACAATTACTTACTTTTTCTGTCATCTGGTTAACATCCACTGGCTTTGTAGGACCTAGGATTCGGTCTTTTGCCAGTTTACTTTCAAAAAATATCTTGTTTTTCAGAGCCTCTTCATGATTAGGCTCCCAATCCAGTATTTCATTATTGAGTTTGTGTGCCAGCTTAAGGTTGCCCAAGCCGTTAAAAGCAGGTGATAGCTGCTCCAAAATCTCGACATCACTCACATTGGGTGAAATAAAATCCAGAGGTTCCCCATGCAATCTTTTCGTGGCCTCCAGTAACCATTCGGAACCATAGGAGTACTCCTTATTCTGACAGAGATTCTTTCCCAACTCAAAACAGTCACTGGCGCTCAAAGAGGTATTCAGATGATTTTTCTCCCCGGGAAGAACTCCTTTGGCCAACTGATCCGTGGGCAGTTGGTAAATTTTCTGCAGTCGTAAAAGTCCACGAGTGGCGCCTTGCAGATCCTCCTGTGTAGGTCCCTTGAACTTGATCTTCTGCAGAGAATCGCTTAGAGAACTCTTGTAGGTCTCGAAGTTACTAGTTTGAAAGACAGGATCAAAAACATTGAATTTCCAATCGTGGACGAGGCGTCTTATGGTGATAAAGGAGTTGAGGGGATTGCCAAAGTATTCTTCCAAATCCCCTCGATCATTTTGCAGTTCATCTATGTGTGCCAAAAATCTGTTATACAAAATTAGGTATTATATAAAATAAACTTGACATGTTTTTAGTTAAGCTACACCTTTTGATACTATCCTGTTCTTGCTGAGCCCTTTCAAGATATTCATCAAACTTTTCTACTATGAAAGCCTCCACGTCAAGCAGTTTCTCGAGTTCACTTATAGCCGAGTAGTAATCCCCACTGACGGAGGTAAAGAAGAGCACCGAAAAAATAATACTGAGCCGAAACATTCTCACTGTTCGGAGTTCCATTTCTTTCTGTTCTAGGTTTCGTACGAAACGATTCGGAGACTGCCTGTCTGCCATGAGTGCAGCTAAACAAATATTGACACAATTGTTTTTTTGGAATTTCTAATGGAAAGTGTGGCTACAAAAAAAAGTAGGTGGGTCTAAACATCGAGTAAGAAAGTTCGGATTGGGCATACACGTCCACTCTAGCGCCCAAAAACGTAAATAACGCCAGGAACTGCCAGACAACACATTTATTACGACTATGTAAAATTGTGAATATATGTCATTAGTTATGATGAATTTCAATATTCTCAGTATGTATCTCTTGAATTTCTTAAGAATCATATAAGGTGTTTATTTCAAAAATGATTATGTTATGATTACTTTATTCTTTGTAGGCCTCATATGTCTATCAAGTCGTCAAACTTTCCCACATCGCTGTTGAGTCCACAGGGTCTCCTGAATTCCTGACCACCCACATGGAACTGCTCAATACATACTGAAGGAAATAATTTTGGTGAAGAGAACATTTAATTTTTGTGAAGTTTAACGACAACTTACTCCACTTGGATCCCTTGAGAACGGGACAACCCGCGTGCCTTGTTCGGTAGTCCTTGTACGTGGATCTATGTAGATTGTACCAGATTAGAAGGCTGCCCTTCACAGGGGGAACAACCAATTTGAGAAAGGGAAATGCAGTGCCACTTCCCAGAGCAACATCATTCAGCTGGAAAAATAAAAAAAAGATATATTAACCATGAGGGACGAACCCTGAGGAACCAGAATATCCCATCATATTTGGAAAAACTGCAAATTAAAACTCACATAGAAAATAGCAGTCAAGATGCGATTACCCCTCCAGCCATAGACACTATAACCATCGTCCTGTAAGAATTAAGAATTACTATAAACTGTCTTTTGGAAAAACTAGTTTAACTCACATGTGTAAAGTCATAATGCGGTTCATATTGTCCACCGATTCCGTAGTTAATAAGCTGCAGTGGCTCGGCACTTTCAGAACTCAAGCCTGTGAAATCCTCCAATCGCCTTATGATATTGGAAAGCCAGGGATTCTCTGCATGCCACAGCCAGGTGTTTTGGCTCGTGCGGATCTCGGTTGTGGTGGAGTTCACACCTTGACCTATTTTTGATCGCTCCATCCGACCCTTGGCATGGTCCTTGAACATTTGCATTTCACTTTCTGTCAAAATTTCATGAACATAGGCCACATAGGGATCAAGATTCAGTTGTTCCATTTTAAAAGGGGAAATAATATGGTAAGGAGATTCTTGGTGGCTTAGCCAGCACTTGAGATTCCTCAGCTCTCGAGGAGATTGTCGGAGTTCTCCTTGGCAAACGCGTTTATAAAGCTGGAAGCTTTCCCTTTGTTCCTGATAACACAGATTTTTATACGATTTTAGTTAGAAATTCAAAGATTATACTTACTCTTTCTGTCAACTGGTTAACATCCACTGGCTTTTTGGGACCAAGGATTCGCTCTTTTGCCAACTGACTTTCATACAATATCTGGTTTTCCAGAGCCTCTTCATGATCAGGCTCCCAATCCAGTATTTCATTATTGAGTTTGTGTGCCAGCTTAAGGTTGCCCAAGCCGTTAAAAGCAGGTGATAGCTGCTCCAAAATCTCGATGTCAGTCACATTGGGTGAGATAAAATCCAGAGGTTCCCCATGCAATCTTTTCGTGGCCTCCAGTAACCATTCGGAACCATAGGAGTACTCCTTAATCTGGCAGAGATTCTTACCCAGCTCAAAACAGTCACTGGCACTCAAAGAGGTATTCAGTTGATATTTCTCCCCGGGAAGAATTCCTTTGGCCAACTGATCCGTGGGTAGTTCGTAGGCTTTCTGCAGTCGAAGAAGTGCGCGAGTGGCACCTTGTAGATCCTCCTGACTGGGTCCCTTGTATTGCTTGATCTTCTCCAGAGAATCGCTAAGAGAGCTCTTGTAGGTATCGTAGTTACTAGTTTCGAAGACTGGATCAAAAACATTGAATTTCCAGTCGTGGACGAGGCGTCTTATGGTGATAAAGGAGTTGAGGGGATTGGCGAAGTATTCCTCGAGATCCCCACGATCGTTTTGCAGTTCGTCTATCTGATTCAAAAATCTGTTATAAAGAACGAAGTCCTTGAAAATATATTTTAAATATTTGTAATAAAGCTAAACCTTTGGATATTAGCCTGTTCTTCCTGAGCCCTTTTTAGGTAAGCATCAAATTTTTCTATTATTAAAGTCTCCACGTCAAGCAGTTTTTCGAGTTCACTGATAGCCGAGAAGTAATCCCCATTGACTGAGATAAGGCAGAGCACCGAAAAAATAATACAACGCCGAAACATTCTCACAGCTCTGGGTTCCATTTTTAACTGATTTGGCTTTCATTAATAATAGTTTAGGGACCGTCTGTATTTTAAATTCAGCATTGCAGACATTGACACAGTTGGTTTTTCTAAAAGAAAGTGAGTCTGTCAAAAAAGTAGGTGGGTCTGAAAAGTTTCCGCTAAGAAAACCAGAGCTCAACACGCTTATTGTGTTAAGATAAACAAATATAACTGAATTTAAGTATTGTAATTGTAGGTGTGGTGATTTTTTTTCGTCTGCACTGTATAATAAAATGAAATTAAAGCATGAAAAGTTAATTTTGAATGGTACAACCCATATTTTAGCTATGTTCCGGGATCTCTAGGTCAGTTTGTCTCGAGATGGCTAATGTAAATAGTTTACTTATCCTATTTTGCTCAATAGTTCTAGTTTCCCTAGGTGAAACTAAATTAGTAGAGAATAACTATGCGGCCTCTATATTCGATATGGGAGATCTAATTTCCTATGAGCATTACCTGCTGAATATATTACAGAACTTTACTAATGATCTGCAAAAGAGAGTGGATACAATAGAGTAGTAAGTACGGAAACGTATTTCAAGAGCGACTTTTTAATATATAATTCTTAAAGCTATTTGGAAATGGTGGGGTACGATGAGGAAGAGGAGCTTCCAACCGATCCGATAGAATCTTTTCGGATCATTCGTCGTCTGTACTCGGACTATTCAAATTGGGTATGGTATTTGGAACAGCAGCCATGGGAAAGTAAGGGACCCGTCAGACCTAAAAAGATGTTCTAATACAATCTTTTCATTAGCTTCTGTGGAGCATATAATTGCTATTGCTCCGCAAATGCCAACAGAAAAGGACATTGGAGAGGCCAACAGGGGCTTGAAACTCATTCAGTTGGTCTACTCCCTGCCAACTCGTCACATGGCCGAGGGAGTTCTTCAAAACATCCATCATAAGTAAGCAATATCTATTTTCATAATTCCATATTTATGTATTTTTTCCAAGCACCTCGCTTAATGCAATGGAGTGTTATACCATAGCCAAGGATATGGCCAAGAATAATGAACTTAAGTTTGCCGTGGAATGGTTAAATGTGGGTGTGGAAAAGTATATGGAGGACCGGGAAAATGAGGATTTGTATACCCAACTGGGAGTGCCCCTAGTCAGTTTCTATGAACTTCTTGCGGAAATTGAAAATGCACTAGGTGGGATTTGGTAGATATCTATATTTTTTTTACTTATACAATGTTTATATCTTACAGGTTCTAGAAATTTGGCCATGAATGAACTGCAAGCTGCCCTAAAGGAGTGGCCGGAAAAGGTCAGTCTCTCAAGAGCGCAATCTCGTTTGCAAATGGACATTCGCATCGGCAAGGAGCCAAAGAAAAAAGTGAGTACTGGAACTCTTCAGTCTCGAATTCCTTAAAAAATTTTCTACAAATTAGAAAGATTTCATAACTGGTGTCTATCAACAATGCTGCACTTGGGAGTGTCGTCCCAATAAAAAACTCTATTGCTTGTACATAACCTCATATTTCCTGCGATATGCTCCTCTGAAGATGGAAGTTTTATCCCTTGATCCCTATATGGTGATCTACCACGATGTGGTCTCCGAAAGGGATATAATCAGTATTAAAAACCTGTCAAAGCATGGTCTTAGCCGAGCCAAAACATATGGCGCTGATGGAGCCCTTAAAGAAGACCCGGATCGCACCACCAAGGGCTCCTGGTTAAATGATGAGCACGAGGTGATACGGAAAATGACCCAACTGACTCAGGCCATGACCAATTTCGCCCTCGACAAATCGGAGGACTTTCAGGTTATGAACTACGGAATAGGCGGGTACTACGGCATCCACTTCGACTTTTTGGGATACTCGAAGGTAAGAATGATACCTAAACCTGGCCACTCTCCTTATATTATTATTGTAATGCTGATTGTAATGCAGAAGGACAAAGAGAGGTTACCGGACCGCATGGCCACAGCCATATTTTATGTAAGTAATTCTAATTTAAAAAAAAATCTTTGTTCATTCTCGAAATATTCATCCAAAGTTAAGCAATGTGCCTCAAGGTGGAGCCACTGTATTTCCGAGTCTTAACGTTTCGATTTTCCCCAAGAAGGGCTCTGCACTTATTTGGTATAATCTTGATCACAAGGGTGACGGCGATAGGAGGACAGGCCACTCAGCTTGCCCCACCATAGTGGGTTCCAGATGGGGTAAGAACTTAAAACGTATTACCTAACATACCATCTTAAATCCATTTTCGTAGTTATGACCAAGTGGATAAGCGAAGAGGAGGAAGTTTTAGGAGGCCATGTTTGAAAAGCATTTAGCTCAATTGTTTCGAACATCGGTTTAGCTCTTAATCAGTCAAATATAATATTTAGGTTTATGTATACAAAATTAATTTATTTTGTAGACCCTGCAATAAAAAATCTTGTTTGTCACGCTACTTTTTTACAAGCTTTTCTACTCTCAAGATAAGTATTGTTTCAGTATCGTTTCAGCCATGAGGTTAGTTGTTAGATTTTTTACTGTTTTGGTGGCAATAATTTTTCCGAATTGGGTCTGCACTACGAAGATGGACAATTATTTCGACCTCGATTGGCAACTCATGACAGAATTGAAAAGCTATTCTGAGGACCTGCAAAACCATATAAGTGTGTTAAATCGGTAAGTAATTATTATTAATTCATGTTTTATAAATAGATATAACTACTTCATTGTATAGCTATATAGATGATAGAAAATCTGAACTAGCTAAAGTGGGAAACGATCGTGAAAAATATTTGGGCAACCCTATTAACAGCTACTCTTTATTGCACCACTTGCACTTTGATTGGCCAATTTGGAGAAAACTAATGGTGAGGCCTTTGGCTACAGGTAAAATACAACAAGAAGTTCTATAAATTATAGTATTAAACCAACCCTCCTATAAAAATTCCAAGAGCAAGTCGGTGAGATGCGAGAGTTGCTTTCCAAGATTCCAACGAAAGATGAATACATGGATTCGATCGAGGAAGCTATAGATTTTCAAAAACAGGAAGACGGATATGTGAATTCTCACGAAGGAATTTTAGGACAGGAAAGTGAAGTTTTAGAAGAAGGTGCACTGTTTAGGTAAGAAAATGCCAAATATTCTGAAACAACTAATACTAATTTGTGTACTCAAATAGTCCAATGGAATCCCTGGAAATCGCTCAGTATGCGTACGACCAGGAAAACTATGACCAGGCAGAAGACTGGCTTAATACTACTCTCAATGGTTATAAAAATCTCGATCATGAGGAAAGGGAAGTTTATAAAGTTATAATCCCTGTCAGCGAGAGTCAGGTGCAGGACCTTTACGAAAAGGTGAAGGAAATTAATAGTAGTCTACGTTGAAATCGTACGTGTAACTAAAAAGTGAAGTAAATGATGTCTACAAAAATAAAAGAAAAACTTCATTAAATTTATTTATTTATTTTAGTCATGGCTTAAGTATGACGACTTTTTTTAGCGATGATAACAACTGTGTCCATCAGTCTTCAGTTGAGATCGTAAATATGAAGATTGTCCTGGTTTTATCAGTCGGCTTTGTCTTCGCTTACATATCCCTTACTAAGTCCGAGACTCGTCCTGCTTTAACCATTCTTAAGTTAATAAATTATCTACAGATTAATGTAGATTTGGTGGAGCACTTAGATAAATACATAGAAGTGTTGGATACGAAATTGAGAGTAATCAACGAGTAGGTTATTAATTAACTTACATGACTGGCACTCTAGTCATTCCTTTCCAGAGCTCTTGTCGACTTGGCGACATATCACATTCAGTTTGAGAACGACAAATTGGGTATTATATCTAGTCCAGTGGGCAGTTACTCCTTGATACATCATATGCAATCGGACTGGAATCACTGGCAGTTTTTCCTGCAGGAGGATCCAGGAAAAGGTAGGGGAGTGTCTATACTATAAGTCTTTAACTACTCTGGAATCACAGATGAAATGAAATCCCTCATATCCAAAACAAAGTATCTACCCGTGGAAGAGGATATATCAGAAGTCTGTCAGGCCATTTCCAGTATTATGAACGCTAATGATTTGCTTCCCAGAGACATTGCAAGAGGTTTTTTCTTAGGAAATCAATACAAGTATGTTATCGACTTCCTTTTAATTTAAAAAACATTATGATTATCTAGGAATATTTTTATTAGATACTCGTTGTCTCCTCTCGATTGCCTTCGGATGGCAGACTACAGTACAGATATTAAAGACTTTGAGAAGTCCAAGCAGTGGCTTCAGATTGCTATATCCATACTAGAAAATCCTAACCATACAAAACCTCTTTTTCCACTTCCGCACTTGAATACGCCTGACTTATACCTGAAACTAGCAGAAGCTTATGTGAGACAACGTAAGTTATACCATTACAAAAAATGTTTTGGTATTATTATATTATCTTATTCCTTAGGAAACTGGCATACAGCTCTTGAGACTGTGGAAATTGCTCTGAAGTTAAATCCTCGAAATGCAAATCTGCTTAGAATGCAAGAGCACTTAGGCTTTCAGATTCTGCTTGATCCGCCCTCTTCTACGGATTTCAATAATGGAAATAACAAACAAGGGTTTCAAAGAAGCAAAAGCCTTTATTGTTTTTATCACGCTAGGAACGGATCTGCAAACCCTTTTCTCGCCCCGAACAAAGCAGAAATTATCTTCATTGATCCATTGTCTGTAATTTACCACGATTAATGGTCATCAATAGTCTAAAATTTTATTTTTGGTTTCCGATTCAGGCAACGAAATCAACGAATAATACGTAAATCTAGAATATTAGTTTCTCAATGGATAGAAACTCTTCAGTGTTTGATTTTGAATCCATGCATGGCCTTCTAAACTCTTGTCCATTGTCCTTAATAAACTTGCTTACAACTGCAAAGGATTAAGAAACAAGTTAGGTTAAAACAAGGAGAGGCGCTACAGTCGAGTTCCTCGACTATCAGATACCCGTTACTCAGCTAAAGGGACCAAAGAGAGATGGAGACTAATACATTTCAGGTAATAGTTTTTTTAAGTTAAACGGACAGACGGACATGGCTAAATCGACTCAGCTAGTGATCCTGATCAAGAATATATATACTTTTTGGGGTCGGAAACGCTTCCTTCTACCTGTTACATACTTTCCGACGAATCTAGTATCCCCTGTTACTCTACGAGTAACGGGTATAAAAACCTAAATTGCATAATAACAAACCCCATTTGGAACCCACGATGACGGGGCAGCCAGTATGCATGGTTTCTATTTGGTGATTACCCTTGTGGTCCAAATTAAACCAGAAGAGAGCCGATCCGGGCTTTGGAAAAACCGTGATGTTAAGATTTGGGAAGAAGGTAGCCCCACCTTGAGTGACATTACTCAACTGTGGGAAAGAAATTTGATAAGAAAACTTATGGCTAAGCATATTATACTTGCATAAAAGATTGCTGTAGCTATTCGATCAGCGTTTCCTTGGAATCTGACCTTGTTGGAAAGCTTCAAGTCCATATGCGTCTCAAAGAAGCCACCTAACCCATAGTTGATGACCTGGAAGAACTCCGTGTGGTTCATATCTAGACCAGTTGCATCTCCCAAGCGTTCAGTTATTTTCAAGGTCGCCTTGCTATAACTATTTTTATACCAAACAGATTTTGAAAAGCGCGAAGAGCCCACTACAAGGGCCTGCACTTCGCCATCGTAATAGTTGGATGGCAAAATATGTTCCTTGCTAGAAGATCGAATTAAATCACTTTCCTTTGGGGAGATCATGTCATGAAGGAGAGATATGAAAGGATCAATTGAGAGTATCTCCGTTTTGATGGGTGCCAGTCGCAGGAATGGGGAAGTTACACAATTGTATAAGCAATATAGTTTTCTAAGTTTTGCGGGCACTTCACAGCGACCACTGCAGCAGTTTGGTAACTGTTCCCGAACATAAGCTTCGTCTTCCTCATCTTTTTTAAATGTATCTGGTCTTTTTTCAGGAGACGTAAGAAGTCCTTTTTCATTTGCATGGTATTCCTGGTAAATTTCCAGGTCGTGGGGCGATTCTTTCAGGGCCATCTGATACGCTTCAAAGGCACCATCATGATTTTCTAAAAGGAAATAAGGAATGTCAAAAACTCTGCTGCCTCCAATTTATACTAACCCAGTTCAGCCCGCACTTGTCCCAGTATATTATAAAGATCCGCCCTTTTAGGTCCTCTTAGCAACTGCATTTCCATCTGAGAACCTGGTCGATCATAGGCCTCAATGCCTGCCAGAATCCATTGCTCCGCTGATGGTAAGTAATTTTGATGTATCATATCGCGACCCAATTCCAGACAATCAATGGCTGCCAGTGAGGAGCTAATAGTCGGTTAAAGCTTTCACCTTAACAAAAAATGCTATACACACTTGTACTGCACTCTATCCAGCAATCCATTGGCTATATCACTCGCCAAAAGTTGGTAAGTCCCCTGCATTCTGGTAACTCCATCAGCGGCATCCATAAAGTCATGTTCCCGTGGCATCGACAGATTTCGGGACTGCATAAAAATAAGTTGTTCTGAAAAAGAGGATTTTATGAACTGAACTGAAACTTTAGGGAAATTACGAACCCAAGCCCACAGGCTTCTTCAGATACTCTTGCCACATCAACCAATCAGCCTGCATATGACGAATGAGGGAGTATGTGATGAAAGGGTTGTTCCAAAAAGACTTTCTTTTCCGTAGCATTTCCTTCATCTGGTGAATTCCCCTTCAAGGCTTACATAAGTTGTGGATTAAAATGTTAGTCTCTCGCACGCACCACCTTATGGTTTCGGCTCTATGGGATAGCTGTTCCTTATATTTTTCCAAGTTGCCAGCCAGATCGTCTTCCACTTTCAGTAACTCATCCATATTGACCACAGATCTTGAATGTCGCTGTTCAGTACTCTCTTCCAACACCTGAGAAAGACTTAGCCCCCTAGAAAGAATACCCACTAAGAGCAGTCTATAGATCAGCATTTTCGGTTTCCGTAAACTGAACTAATATTGGAAGGTAAAATTCCCAGAACGTTAACTAAGATTATAATTTCATTTGTACACACATCAGCTTTACTTGAAGAACATTTTCCATAGCTAATTAATTATGGACTCTTATTAAGAGGAGTAAATATTAGGACTATATTTCAATACAATTATAAGCATTGTTTTTTTTATTATATAGTCATTTATCTTAATATATACATACAAATTAAATTAAAAGTTTTTTAGCAGAGTTCAAGTATTTAACGTTTGAAATCGATTCAATGCAGGGCCTTTTGAGCTCTTGTCCCATATCTGATATCCACTTACTGATAACTGCAAAGAATAAACCAACCTTATATATAAAAAAAATTTCGAATTCTATGTATACTAACCCCATTTTGAGCCCACTATGACTGGGCATCCTGTGTGCAGGGTATTCATGACGTCATTCCCCTTGAAGTCCAAGTTGTACCAGAAGAGAACCGATCCTGCCTTGGGAAATACCGTGAGGTTTAGTTTTGGGAAGTGGGTGCCACCTCCTTGGGGGACATCATTTAACTACAAAAACGTTTGATAATAAATATGATGATAGAGTTCTTAAAAATTCCAAAAATACCAACATAGAAGAGTGCGGTAGCTATACGATCTCGGGTTCCGTTGAATCTGGTTTCGTTTGAGAGCAGCGTATCTATATGTGTCTCGAAGAAGCCGCCCAGTCCATAGTTCGTGATCTGGAAATACTCCGTATGAAACATATCCAGACCAGTTGCTTCTTCCAAGCGCTCAGATATCTTCAGGGTGGCGTTGTTGAAGTCGTTTGGAAACGAAACAGACTTGGAGGTACGAGAGCTGGCGACCTGGTATTCTTCTTTAGGTGCATCGACCGAAGCTATGGCGGACGGCAACAAGTGCTTTTTGCTGGAAGATCGTATTAGAGCACCCTCTTTTTTGGAGACCATATCATGTAGGATCACCACGAAGGGTTCAATCGAGAGAATCTCCGTTTTGATGGGTGCCAGTCGCAGGAATGGGGAAGTTACACGGTTGTATAAGCAATATAGTTTTCTAAGTTTTTGGGGCACTTCACAGCGACCACTGCAGCAGTTTGGTAACTGTTCCCGAACGTAAGCTTCGTCTTCCTCATCTTGTTTAAATGTATCTGGTCTTTTTTCAGGAGACGTAAGAAGTCCTTTTTCAAATGCCTGATATTCCTGGTAAATTTTCAGGTCGTGGGGCGACTCTTTCAGGGCCATCTGATAGGCCTGAAAGGCACCCACATAATTCTCTAAAAAGAAATAAGGAATGTCAAAAACTCTGCTGCCTCCAATTTATACTAACCAAGTTCAGCCCGCACTTGTCCCAGTATATTATAAAGATCCGCCTTTTTAGGTCCTCTTAGCAACTGCATTTCCATCTGAGGAACTGGTCGATCATAGGCCTCAATGCCTGCCAGAATCCACTGCTCCGCTGATGGCAAGTAATTTTGTTGTATCATATCGCGACCCAATTCCAGACAATCAATGGCTGCCAGTGAGGAGCTAATAGTCGGTTAAAGCTTTCACCTTAACAAAAAATGCTATACACACTTGTACTGCACTCTATCCAGCAATCCATTGGCTATATCACTCGCCAAAAGTTGGTAAGTCCCCTGCATTCTGGTAACTCCATCAGCGGCATCCATAAAGTCATGTTCCCGTGGCATCGACAGATTTCGGGACTGCATAAAAATAAGTTGTTCTGAAAAAGAGGATTTTATGAACTGAACTGAAACTTTAGGGAAATTACGAACCCAAGCCCACAGGCTTCTTCAGATACTCTTGCCACATCAACCAATCAGCCTGCATATGACGAATGAGGGAGTATGTGATGAAAGGGTTGTTCCAAAAAGACTTTCTTTTCCGTAGCATTTCCTTCATCTGGTGAATTCCCCTTCAAGGCTTACATAAGTTGTGGATTAAAATGTTAGTCTCTCGCACGCACCACCTTATGGTTTCGGCTCTATGGGATAGCTGTTCCTTATATTTTTCCAAGTTGCCAGCCAGATCGTCTTCCACTTTCAGTAACTCATCCATATTGACCACAGATCTTGAATGTCGCTGTTCAGTACTCTCTTCCAACACCTGAGAAAGACTTAGCCCCCTAGAAAGAATACCCACTAAGAGCAGTCTATAGATCAGCATTTTCGGTTTCCGTAAACTGAACTAATATTGGAAGGTAAAATTCCCAGAACGTTAACTAAGATTATAATTTCATTTGTACACACATCAGCTTTACTTGAAGAACATTTTCCATAGCTAATTAATTATGGACTCTTATTAAGAGGAGTAAATATTAGGACTATATTTCAATACAATTATAAGCATTGTTTTTTTTATTATATAGTCATTTATCTAAATATATACATACAAATTAAATTAAAAGTTTTTCAGCAGAGTTCAAGTATTTAACGTTTGAAATCGATTCAATGCAGGGCCTTTTGAGCTCTTGTCCCATATCTGATATCCACTTACTGATAACTGCAAAGAATAAACCAACCTTATATATAAAAAAAATTTCGAATTCTATGTATACTAACCCCATTTTGAGCCCACTATGACTGGGCATCCTGTGTGCAGGGTATTCATGACGTCATTCCCCTTGAAGTCCAAGTTGTACCAGAAGAGAACCGATCCTGCCTTGGGAAATACCGTGAGGTTTAGTTTTGGGAAGTGGGTGCCACCTCCTTGGGGGACATCATTTAACTACAAAAACGTTTGATAATAAATATGATGATAGAGTTCTTAAAAATTCCAAAAATACCAACATAGAAGAGTGCGGTAGCTATACGATCTCGGGTTCCGTTGAATCTGGTTTCGTTTGAGAGCAGCGTATCTATATGTGTCTCGAAGAAGCCGCCCAGTCCATAGTTCGTGATCTGGAAATACTCCGTATGAAACATATCCAGACCAGTTGCTTCTTCCAAGCGCTCAGATATCTTCAGGGTGGCGTTGTTGAAGTCGTTTGGAAACGAAACAGACTTGGAGGTACGAGAGCTGGCGACCTGGTATTCTTCTTTAGGTGCATCGACCGAAGCTATGGCGGACGGCAACAAGTGCTTTTTGCTGGAAGATCGTATTAGAGCACCCTCTTTTTTGGAGACCATATCATGTAGGATCACCACGAAGGGTTCAATCGAGAGAATCTCCGTTTTGATGGGTGCCAGTCGCAGGAATGGGGAAGTTACACGGTTGTATAAGCAATATAGTTTTCTAAGTTTTTGGGGCACTTCACAGCGACCACTGCAGCAGTTTGGTAACTGTTCCCGAACGTAAGCTTCGTCTTCCTCATCTTGTTTAAATGTATCTGGTCTTTTTTCAGGAGACGTAAGAAGTCCTTTTTCAAATGCCTGATATTCCTGGTAAATTTTCAGGTCGTGGGGCGACTCTTTCAGGGCCATCTGATAGGCCTGAAAGGCACCCACATAATTCTCTAAAAAGAAATAAGGAATGTCAAAAACTCTGCTGCCTCCAATTTATACTAACCAAGTTCAGCCCGCACTTGTCCCAGTATATTATAAAGATCCGCCTTTTTAGGTCCTCTTAGCAACTGCATTTCCATCTGAGGAACTGGTCGATCATAGGCCTCAATGCCTGCCAGAATCCACTGCTCCGCTGATGGCAAGTAATTTTGTTGTATCATATCGCGACCCAATTCCAGACAATCAATGGCTGCCAGTGAGGAGCTAATAGTCGGTTAAAGCTTTCACCTTAACAAAAAATGCTATACACACTTGTACTGCACTCTATCCAGCAATCCATTGGCTATATCACTCGCCAAAAGTTGGTAAGTCCCCTGCATTCTGGTAACTCCATCAGCGGCATCCATAAAGTCATGTTCCCGTGGCATCGACAGATTTCGGGACTGCATAAAAATAAGTTGTTCTGAAAAAGAGGATTTTATGAACTGAACTGAAACTTTAGGGAAATTACGAACCCAAGCCCACAGGCTTCTTCAGATACTCTTGCCACATCAACCAATCAGCCTGCATATGACGAATGAGGGAGTATGTGATGAAAGGGTTGTTCCAAAAAGACTTTCTTTTCCGTAGCATTTCCTTCATCTGGTGAATTCCCCTTCAAGGCTTACATAAGTTGTGGATTAAAATGTTAGTCTCTCGCACGCACCACCTTATGGTTTCGGCTCTATGGGATAGCTGTTCCTTATATTTTTCCAAGTTGCCAGCCAGATCGTCTTCCACTTTCAGTAACTCATCCATATTGACCACAGATCTTGAATGTCGCTGTTCAGTACTCTCTTCCAACACCTGAGAAAGACTTAGCCCCCTAGAAAGAATACCCACTAAGAGCAGTCTATAGATCAGCATTTTCGGTTTCCGTAAACTGAACTAATATTGGAAGGTAAAATTCCCAGAACGTTAACTAAGATTATAATTTCATTTGTACACACATCAGCTTTACTTGAAGAACATTTTCCATAGCTAATTAATTATGGACTCTTATTAAGAGGAGTAAATATTAGGACTATATTTCAATACAATTATAAGCATTGTTTTTTTTATTATATAGTCATTTATCTAAATATATACATACAAATTAAATTAAAAGTTTTTCAGCAGAGTTCAAGTATTTAACGTTTGAAATCGATTCAATGCAGGGCCTTTTGAGCTCTTGTCCCATATCTGATATCCACTTACTGATAACTGCAAAGAATAAACCAACCTTATATATAAAAAAAATTTCGAATTCTATGTATACTAACCCCATTTTGAGCCCACTATGACTGGGCATCCTGTGTGCAGGGTATTCATGACGTCATTCCCCTTGAAGTCCAAGTTGTACCAGAAGAGAACCGATCCTGCCTTGGGAAATACCGTGAGGTTTAGTTTTGGGAAGTGGGTGCCACCTCCTTGGGGGACATCATTTAACTACAAAAACGTTTGATAATAAATATGATGATAGAGTTCTTAAAAAATCCAAAAATACCAACATAGAAGAGTGTGGTAGCTATACGATCTCGGGTTCCGTTGAATCTGGTTTCGTTTGAGAGCAGCGTATCTATATGTGTCTCGAAGTAGCCGCCCAGTCCATAGTTCATGATCTGGAAATACTCCGTATGAAACATATCCAGACCAGTTGCTTCTTCCAAGCGCTCCGATATCTTCAGGGTCGCGTTGTTGAAGTCGTTGGGAAACCAAACAGACTTAGAGGTACGAGAGCTGGCGACCTGGTATTCGTCTTTAGGTGCATCAACCGAAGCTATGGCGGACGGGAACAAGTGCATTTTGCTGGAAGATCGTATTAGAGCACCCTCTTTTTTGGAGACCATATCATGTAGGATCACCACGAAGGGTTCAATCGAGAGAATCTCCGTTTTGATGGGGGATAGCCGCAGGAATGGGGCAGTCACATGGTTGTACACGCAATAAAGCCTCCTGAGTTGTCGGACAACCTCGCAGCGACCACTACAACAGGCCGGTAAAAATTGAATGTCGTCAACCTCCTCCTCTTCCTCTTCTGGTTCGATTCCTGATAACGTTAGAACTCTTCGTTCCAGGTTTCGATACTCCATAAATATTTCTGAGTCATGGGGCGAGTGTTGAAGAGCAGTCTGATAGGCTTGCAGGGCACCCTTGTGATTTTCTATAATGAATGAAGCTGTCTTCCTTTTCTGAATCCCTTTGAGCTTAAAATTTTTACTCACCCTGATCCTTTTGCACCTTTCCCTGGGTTCTGTAGAGTTCTGCTTTTAGTGGACCCCTCAGCCCCTGCATCTCTGTTTGGTAACCCGCCCGATCGTGAGCTTCAATACCTGCAAGAATCCATCCCTCGGCTTCTGGCAACCACCATTCATTCAACAAATGTTTAGCCATGGCAAGACAATCAATTGATGCCAAGGAAGAGCTAAGAAGTCGACAGAAATAATGAACTACCTTTATAGGGAAAACAACACTTACTTGTATTGCACTCCATCTAGCAAGCCCTTGGCTACGTCATTAGTTGCCATCATGTATGTCGCTTGCAGTTTTCTTAACCCTTCAGCTGCATCGAAAAAGTCATGGTCCTGTGGCAACTTAGACTTTATTGACTCTATGTAAGCCAGTTGGTCTGAAAAAGATATTCTCAAGAAGGATACCTACCTAGAATAGAATTACCAACCTTGACCAACTGGCTTTTCGAGGAACAATTGCCACATTAACCAATCCGATTGCATGTGACGAATTAGGGAATAACTACCAAACGGATTGAACACATGTTTTCTGTAAGCCAGGTGCCTTTTCTTCATCTGGTAGATTCCCCTTTGGAGCTTACAACGTCTTAAATGCCTTGATTGTTGGTATAGACGGGTTTACTTACCATCGTATGGTTTTAGCCTTCCGGGAAAGCCACTCAGCGAAGTTTCCCAGATTGCTAGTCAAATAATCGTCCAGTACCAACAACTCGTCCATAGTCACCACAGATCTTGAATAGCGCTGTTTTTTATCTTCCTCGAGCACCGGTGCGGAACTTAGGGTCTGGGAAATTATTCCCAGAAGTACTAAACTGCCGATCAGCATTCTGAAGCCAACTTATCGCAAGGAAAGGAAATAAAACTATCAGAGCTCGTAGTTTGTTTTTTCATAATTAAATTTATTCGGGTATTAGTTTCACCTTACACTACAATATTTTTTGTTGTGCTTTTTAAAAAAACGTTAACGTAAACCTTTTATAGTCACGTATATTAAGAACATTAAAATAATAATAAGTTAACTTAGCATAATAGGCTAGATAATAAGCCTTTCCATGGATGACACAAATCTTGTGTTTGACCTTTCTTTGACACAGGGCCTTCTGAACTCTTGTCCTTTGTCGTCTATCCACTTGCTGACGACTAAAAAGTATAAAATGAGCTCACGAGGAATAAAAAGATCTCAATTGTTTTTTACAAACCCCATTTCGAGCCTACGATGACAGGACAGCCGGTGTGCATTGTTCGGATTTGCTGATTTCCCTTCGTGTCCAAATTGTACCAGAAAAGAACCGTTCCAAACTTCGGAAAAACAGTGATGTTTAGTCCTGGGAAATACGTGCCACCACCTTGCGGAACATCATTTAGCTGGAGGTTAGAATTGAATCAAATATTAAAACAAGAAACGAAAGTGTTCGACAATTTTACCTTTTACTCTGCGAGTAACATTTGCAACAAAAATCTAAGTTTAAATTACTTACGTAGAAAAGAGTGGTAGCCATTCGATCAACGTATCCCTCTTGGAATCGATTTTCATCCGAAAGAAATAAGTCATAATGCGATTCGAAGAAGCCTCCTATACCATAGTTCATAACCTGTAAAGCCTCCGAATGGTTCATATCCAGACCAGTTGCATCCTCCAAGCGTTGGGTGAGCTTTAAAGTCACCTCATTGGCATCGCCATCGAACCAAACCGCCTTTGAAGTGCGGAATTTCCCGACAACAAAGTTGTCTGGATCGGCGGCGTTGACTGTTGCGGATGGCATTAGGAGCTTTTTACTGGAAGATCGTATAAAAGCACTCTCCTTTGGGGACACCATGTCATGGAGGAGCACCACAAAGGGATCAAGCGAGAGGATCTCCGTTTTGATGGGGGAAAGTACCAGGATCGGAGCGGTAACATGATTATACACACAATATAGTCTTTTAAGTTTACTGGGCACCTCACAGTGACCACGGCAACAGGGCGGCAACTGCATTTCTTCAATATCATCATCTGGTTCCTTTCTAATCGGGTCGGTTAGTCATAATGTAAAAGCTCTACTTCTTAAGTTCTGATATTCCTGGAATATTTCCACATTATGGGGTGAAAGATCCAGGGCAGCCTGATAAGCTTCCAAGGCTTCTTCTAGTTTACCTACCCGAGATTTTCATTGTGAATATTATGATTTCGTATTTTTTACTCACCCTGCTCTATTTGCACTTTTCCCAGGCTTCTATAGAGTTCAGCCTTCGTTGGTCCCGTCAGTAACTGCATTTCCGTTTTAGAACCTTGCTGATCCTGGGCTTCAATACCTGCCAGAATCCACTGATTTGCAATCGACCAGCGTGATTGCTTCATTAAGTGATGAGCCATTGCGAGGCAATCAATAGATGCCAGTGAAGCGCTAATAATTATTTCGGCTTACAAACATTTACCTTTAAAAGGTGCTTGAAACATACTTGTATTGCACTCCATTTAACAAGCCCTTGGCTATGTCTTTGGATAACATCACGTAGGTTCTTTGCAATCTTCTAATTGCATCAGCAGCATCCTCAAAGTCATAGTCCTGCGGCAAGATATACTTTGTTGCATTTACATAATCCAATTGCTCTGGAAGAAGGGACACTCAACAACTGAAAACCAGCTTTAAGGGAATCACACGAACTCATTGCCTCAGGATTTTCTAGATATTCCAGCCACATCAACCAGTCAGCCTGCATGTGACGAATGAGGGAGTATGTGATAAAAGGACGGTTCCATAATATCTTTCTCTTCCTGTGCAGTTCCTGCATCTGATGGATTCCCCTTTAAGGATTAAATAAGTTCTGCTATAGAGTTATGACCTTTCTAACTCACCACCTAATGATTCTTGCTTTCTGTAAGAGCACAGCTGTGTACTTTTCTACATTTTGGACCAGATCATCTTCTGTTTTCAATAGGTCGTCCATATTCACCACAGATCTTGCATAGCGCTGCTGAGAGGCGTCATTGGGACCCGTGCTCAGAATAAAAGAAAGAAGGCCTAGCAGCATCGAAAACCTCATTCTGCTCCTACAACATTAATGTTTCTCGAAAATGTAAAACTTGCAAATTGCATTTTCTTGGTTGTTAGTTACACTTTAATTTATAATTTTGCATGCTTTGTTGGGACCAGACCCCTTGGCTTGTAATACAAAAAAATATAATAATAAAATAAAACTTAAGTTTTATATAATAAAATCGGATTATCTTTTAAAATAGAATATATTTTTTACTAATAATCAAGCTATCATCTTCTGCGTGTTTACAATTTTCATATATGTAAGACACACATTAGTTATTATGTAAGCGGAACCAGTTTCGGCTCAACGAACCCGGCACTTTCTTTGGTTGCGTGTGACAACAGGTTTCCTATAGGTCTTCTTGACTTCTTATAGCTTATGTCATATTCTAAGGGGTCAAATGCCGGAATCAGTAGGCATCGAAGAGCTTTCGAGAGCGGATCTCAGTCAGAATGACATTCCCGGTGCTTTCGGTTCTTTTCTTGGTGATCCACCAACAATTTTGCTCCGTTTCTGGAGCGGAATTCTATTCCTCCATACACGAGATGACCAAAGTCTTTGGCTACGAACAGAAAATGCTCCAGCATATGCAGAAGTTTGTAGCTGAAAATCAGGGAAAGCTGGATTTCCTAAAAGCGTAAGAAGAATCATGTCTAATTATCGGAATTTATCTAATCAATATATTTTCTAGGCGACTGCGAGAGTATGAGAGTGAGCGAAATGAGGCCCGTGAATGGGGTCCAGCATATTTCGACAGTCCTCTTAACCAATATTTGTTAAATAAACGATTGACTGTAGATTGGCAGAGAGTGGAAAACCTCATGGAGACTTCAACAGGCGAAAGTGGGTTGCAAATTTATAGACTTAAAGTCCTTACAATGATTTTCTACCCCTAGAATCCTTAAATCGCCTGAGGAAGCTACGAAATCGTGAGACAATGCCCGATAAAAGCGAACTAGAGGGAGCTATAGATGGCTTACTAAGATTACAGTATGTTTATAGACTAAAGGCCAAGGACTTGGTCAAGGGAATTTTAGATGGTGTGGACTATGGGTGATTATCTATAACTACTTGTCATATCTTTACGGAACTTGAAAGAGCCATTTCTTTTACCCAGCACCCAATTGAACTCGGAGCACTGTGTGGACATAGCTAGATTGGCTCTTAGAGACCAGCATCCTAGATTGGCTCATTCCTGGCTCCTAGAAGCTAAAAATCTTTTGACTGGAGGTAAAAAGGAAAAAGAACTCAAGCCCCAGATCCTGGCTCTTCTGGTGCAGGCCAAGAAGGAACTGGAGGACTTTCGGGGACTTAATGAAACCTACCATGAGTTAATACAAGTTCAACCAGCCAGTGAGGAGCATGCCCAGAACTACGACAGTTTTTTGGGGTCTCTAGGTGAGAAGGCTTTCCCTAACGAATCCAAGCCTATCCTGGAACATGCTGTAAGTGATCTTTCTTCAGAGATTTGAAATCCCATCTTATTTTGTATTATACCCCCAGCCCATTCCGGAGGAGAATGAGCTGGTCAGTGAGTTCCAGGCCTACAGCCTCACCTGCAGTGGCCACTGGAAACTTACTCCCAAGGATGAACGCCATCTTCGCTGTGGCTATATGACCGAGACGCATCCTTTCCTGTGGATAGCTCCTCTCAAGGCGGAGGAACTTTCCCAGGACCCCCTGCTCGTGCTTTACCACGATGTCATATACCAAAGCGAAATCGATGTTATAAGGCAGTTAACCAATAACAGGCTGATTAGGGCCACCATAACGGGCAACAACAGTGCGGTGGTGTCCAATGTGAGAACCAGCCAGTTCACCTTCATTCCAGCCTCAGCCCACAAGGTTCTAGCCACCATTGATCAAAGGGTGGCGGATATGACCAACATGAACATGAAGTACGCGGAGGATCACCAGTTTGCCAACTACGGAATTGGAGGTCACTACGGCCAACACATGGACTGGTTCTACCCGACTGCTGTAAGTTGGGGAACTCTTGTTGCAATATGTGATATCATCATATATATTTCTTACTTATCAGTTTGAGAATGAATTGGTCTCCTCTCCCGAAATGGGCAATCGCATTGCCACCGTTCTCTTTTATGTGAGTAAACTGAATTTAGGAATTAGGTATACATGGTATACCCACATTATTCCTCTTAGTAATGTGTTAAAGAACCAATACTATATAGTAACCTATTATCTGTTCACAGCTATCGGATGTAGAACAAGGTGGAGGCACTGCGTTTCCCCAGTTAAGGCAACATTTGAAGCCCAAGAAATACGCAGGTTTATTCTAAATAATCGTATTAATATTCCCTAAATTAATAATTAACTAATAAATTTTTCCAGCTGCCTTTTGGCACAATCTTCATGCCTCTGGAGTGGGCGACGTTCGTACGCAACATGGCGCATGTCCCATCATCGCTGGTTCAAAGTGGGGTATGCTCTTAAAAATATATTTGATTTATAGAATCTCTTTATTCCTATGATTTTATTTTATAGTTCAAAACCGCTGGATCCGTGAGAATGATCAATCTGACCGTCGACCTTGTGAACTTTGGGACGATTCCTTGGCCACACTCGCTCAGATTATGGAACTAAGTAAACGCAATAAGGCGCAGGCAGCTTCTACTTAAGTTAGGAATAGCTTTACAAAATAAAATCAAGCTTTAAGTGAACAAAGTTTAAGTTTAAATATAAAACAAATTATATATACTCACCAATACCTACTTTCTTATGCAGCAGTTCCCACAACCTCCCCCAATAAATACACACAATTGAGTACCTGAGGTTCCGCCAGGAGTGGGAACCCCTTTCAAAAAGTTGATTTATTTGTGATCTGTTCGCTCGCTGCTCGTAACACTTCGCCAGCTTAGCCAGGACCAACACTAATTAATTGCGTACTTGCTAGTACTAGCTGGTGCCCCGCCCCGCCGCCCCTTCTAAGAGGTCGGGGGTCACGGGGTCACATTTGCCTTTGGCCTGCAGCTGTTCCTATCTGTTCCGATCTGATCATGGGTCTGGTCTGCTCTATCCGCAATATGTGTGTATTTGAATAAATTCAATAGCGTATGTCTTAAAACAAACATCCATATGTAGTTGTATAAGTAATGCATTAAATCCAGCAACAACATTTATGTAGTAATTAATTCTCTGCTCTGCGCATAATAGTACAATATAATAATGACAATAATTCTCTGCTATATGTATAAGTTTGAAAAGTTCACCGCTCTATCCATCAAAACATTTATATAAATTTCTGATCTTTTTTTTGATTTTTCTTTGATATTTTGTCGCTTTTTTTGTAGATTTTCTGGGAAAATAGTTCAGTTTGGAGGTTTTTTCGCAATGTTGCGTTTAAAAAGGACACCGAGTGAGAGTTTTTGACTATGCAAATGTGTCGTGTGTATAAGGTTTAAATTCGCTTTAATATGTCATTCAATATTTCTTTCTTTTTCGGTTTGTGGTGGGTGATTTGCTAGACTGTCACTAGTTTAGTTAGAGTTTAGTTTCAGTTACAGCTTTAGCTTAGTTTTGTTTGTTGCCAAGGGATTGTCTTGGGGGTACATTCATGGTACTTTGAAACATCGATATACAAATACACTGATTACATAAATATATATGGTATATAGTATATGGTGTGTATATATTCATAATGCATGACTGCGTTAAAATTTGACTAAGTTACATCAACTTAAAATTCTTGCCGCTCCGCCTGGGGTTTTTCGTCGGGGGAGTTTATTGAAATTACAGTTTCTTTCTCTTAAATATACGTTAGTTAATTACCATTTTTCTAGATATATTTTTTGTACACCTATAAACATCTATATACGAGTATCTGTGCTCTGTAGTTCGCAACGCTTAAGTTACACATCGATAATAACTTTCTGTTTCCCTTTCAGAATATTTTGATATAATTGCATAACTTGCTCCTCTTCTTCGGTTCGACTTGGTATATGCTTGTGTAAATGTTTTTTTTTTGTTTATCTTTTAAATTGAAACTTCTTTTAACCGACCATCTGACCAAGTTTGCACTTAGATCTCGTAGTTGCGGAACTTGTTGGCCACATCGGTGTTCTCGCCGCCCCACTCGCCCTTGCGACTGCCGTAGTAGAGGGCTGCCCCGCCCTCCGAGGCCCGCCGGTGGGCGGGGTTGGGCGAGGCTGCGGTCAGGCCTCCGCTGCTGCATCCTGCCCCGGATCCTGCCCCGGGTGCCTGGGCAGCTGCTCCTCCGGCCTCCGGCAGCATGCGATCCTTGGTCTTGGGGGTCACCCAGTGCATGGACTTTGATTGGAGGCCACAGAAAGAGTGGGACACAAAGGCATTTAATTAGATAAAGTTCCCGCGGTTGTGGTCGAGGACCAAGGCACCTTCATTACGCGAAACCGGTGCATTGGTCCTCCTTTATTTCGCATGCAAAAACACACACGGGTACACATAGAGTTGGATGAAGAGGCACATTCAAGATAGGTTTGCATTCGGTGGAGTTCGTCGGGCACTCAGGAGCGGGCTTATAGAGAGGCACAGAGAAATAGGAGGAGCAAGGGGTTCCATGGGGGATTTTAGATATCTAAACTACATGTTTGAATGAACACTGAGAAGTGAGGTTTAAAGAAACTACTCGTATCGAAGGAAAAATGTAACATTTCAAAACAATAATTAAAGTACCTAAAAGTATGCAATAAACCCGTAATGCTCTCACTAAAATTACAACTACCAGATAAAGTATTCCCTGCTTTAGTTTTTCTAAAGTTTAATTATAATTATTTGGAGTTCGGAGAAGATATTACAACAGTCTTAACAAAGGAAACCGAGCCCTTCCTTAATCTCTTTAAAATTACAAGACAGTCTCGATGACAGGTTGTAATTACAAAACAAAAGTGAAAGCTTTTCCTTTTCATAATGAAATACCTTGAAAGAAACTTCTATTGTTTGCTGTCGCCCCTTGTTTATTGATTTCGAGGGACTTTTTCCGAGTCTGGGAGTCTTTTCACTGTGAAGTTTTTAGCTAGGTGTCCGAGCTGTAAATTAGAAATGCAAATGCGGATTCGGGCCCGTAATCCCCGCCCCTCTAGGGCTGGACAATGTCAGCCAGTGATGGATGGCGACAATTTCCGCTTCGCCCGACAGCGGAAATTACCATGGAGCTCTTGACGGGCAGGACAAATGGGTGGTTTTCGGCTGGGTAATGAATAATCGCGTTAATTGTGCTACGGCAAAAATGAACTCCGGCTTGGCTTACAAATTTCATTAGGAGCGTGGCAAACAAACCAGTGAAAGGAACTAAAAACAGGGCCAAGTGGTGACGCAGTGCAGCGGGTGGAAAAGGATAATAACAAAGGATCGGAGCTGAGTTCCCTTGTGCCAGAGAGAGAGTGAGTGGGGTCCAGACAGAGTGGAGGAGACGGGTCAGGGACGAAGACTACTTCTCTGGATCGCTGAGTTCCGTGGCCCATAACGCATACCTCTTTATCCACTTTCTCGGCAATCGTGTATCTTCTCACCTGACCGACATGCTCCTTCATGCCCAGCCACTGTTTGTAGCTCATCGAGATGCCGCTGTTGCGCCACTTGTCGTACACGGCCCTCTTTTCGGGGTCGCAGAGGGTCTCCTTGGCCTCCTGTAAATAAATATTATGTCAAAGGTTAATTAATCATAGAATTTCAACACCGTACGTGTTGCGGCAGAGATCGCAGAGAGCTATTCTCTTTGCCCGGTTAATAGTAGGCTGCCAAACGCTGCTCTAAAATTTAAATGCTTTTATTTCTGGTATACTTTCTTTAAATTTTCTATAATTTGGCGGCCCTTCTTTCCCGTTTCTTTAGAAGAACGTTATTACAATTCAAATTACATTTTCTCAGTTACTATAAATGTGGTATAACTATATTTCTTCTTATATTTTTATACTAAGCAGAATCTAAAAAAAGTCACGTCCTTGGGTGATTAAAAACCAAATAAGAAGTTTCGTATTTCTAAAGATTACAATGCAAGGAATTTGTTTATTTAAGGCAAAGGCAAATATTTCAAGGCAATGCACGCGTCTCAGTTTTCCTGTCCCTTGGTATTTCAATGAAATTGTTGTATAAAAAAATTTATGTTCCTTGGCATGAATAATCTGTGGTACAGATTGACTGGAATTTCTCAGTTTTCAGCAGAAAATGTGTAACGAGCAATCGGCTTTAATCAATTTTTCTCTGAAATGAAACTGAAGCATAAAGGGGTATCCACACGCCCCCTTCCCAAAGCTGATCAGCCCCATGAATGTCAGGATTCGGATTTGCTCAAGTGCAAAATAAACAGCTGCACAGGTTTCGGATGCCAGCCCATCCCAAGTTCAGATTTCTTCTGCCTTGGTCGGGCCTCCATGTTAATCAATTTCATATGCCTTGCTATAGCACACTTATTGGAATGCGCACACACACACACAGCCTTGTAAGGGGAATACCCGCACTCATACACACTCATATCCGGAGAGGCTCTCACATATTTGCACGCTCAAGTGATTTTGATAGCCTCGGCTGGGGTTTGATATATATCTTGACTACTTTTACGGCCAGACCCAACATACAAATATAGCCACAGCGGTAGACACCGACACGCTTCGAGGGTGTTTAATACACACAAAGCGACACACTGTGAAAAACATTAGGGATTTTGGAATTATTTTCAATTAAATTTCCCACAGAAAAGTGTCTGAAAGTATGCAGTGAAAAATATAACTAAGTATTTTGTATAAGACTTTCGGACTAACAATATATTGTAGCATACTTTTCGACATCTTCATAATTCATTTCACAAGAAAAACAATTTTTTTATGTATAACCAATATTTCTTTTTAATACCAGCACAACAAAAATATACTGAGATTTGAAAACCTTTATAAGGTGCCTAAATGTATGCTATAATAATCTGCTTTTTCGACATTTATCCTAAGGACTTCAACACATGTTAGCATTGTAGCATACTTGTAGGCAGATTTTCAAGTGCTTTAAGACATTCTCATATACTTTTTCCAGTGCAGATACCCAGATAGACAGACACCCACTTACACACATGCTCGATTGAGGTTCTGAGATTTCATCGTCGGCCTGCTGTTTTATTGTTCCGGCCGCTTTTCGGGCCCTGTTTACATGATAATCAATTATTTCACTACCCACTGATTATGTGGGTCAGCAAACAAGGCTCAAACCTGGCGAGATACCGATGGAACAGGATAACCCAAAGACCTGGCGGTTTGTTTGTCTTCAATTAGGGCAATCTTTTAGTGGCTTTTTATGGAAATAAAATTCGAGGTCCTTGGAGAGCGGCAATTAACAGTTCGGAAGAGGTTCATCTGCACCTGACAAGAATCAAATCGCAATTTCGTATTCCGATCCTGTCCCTTAATCCCTGCCAGCTTGTTTATCCTTTGGTTATTATAGCATCCCCTCTGTATTTTTTGACGGCCCGGGGGACTTAAAGGGACAGCTTGACAACTGGAAATTGTGTTGTAAGTTGTTAGTCGAATGCCTGATGATGAAGTCCCGGCTCATTTGCATATTCCTCGGGGGGAATGCGGGCTGTGGCATTTCCTAGGAATGCCGGCCTTTGAGAATCTCAACGTTTCATTTTAAACGCTTCATGGGCTCACACACACGCTTTTTGTTTTGTGGGCCGGCCATAAAGGTAAGTCCTCCAGCATATCCTGGCATATTTACGAGCTCCGCACACATGCAATTTTACGAGCCGTAAATTGTACGGCGCATTCCTGCTCCGGCGGACAGTCATAAGTATGATTACGACTCGGCAGGGAAATTGCCCCAGTCCAGGACAACCGAGTACCGAAGACCAAGGACCCAGGACCCTCATGCATTTTGCAGGCCGGGGGCTTCGTGTTTCGCCTTAATTTGGCCCTTTGTTATTCCAGTGTGTGAAAACTTCATGTTCGACGTGGAATGGCACAACATAATACATCAACAACCTGTAGGGAACTACAATAAACTGAATTGCTGGGCTTAACCCACTGTTGAGTTCCCTGAAAGCAACTTAATGCTCATTGAAATGCGTTTTCTGGAAAAGCTAATTGGAGTGCAGACCTCTCGATGCAAATTCCATTTTGTTATAAACAAGCATTGTGTACATTTTTCAATATTATCCTGGAAAATCTATCTTAAAAGGATTTGTCACTACAAAGTTGAGTTCTTGAGAAGTCTTATGAATCGAAAATATAGCTTTCTGGTTGATTTTTTTGTTTTGCAATGACTAGCTAACAAACATTTTATAAATAAATTTAAATGTATTATTAAATATTCATCTGTCCCATACCACTTTTAGGCATTTAACATTTTTTTGGCCGAGCTCACAATGAACGCTTTTTGCTCCGCTTAAATTAATAACAATTCACTTACATTACCTGTCAAACTCTAATTTTATTTTTACATTTTCCCCACCCTTTAAAGCGAATCAACCCCCATTTTCACCTTCGGCATCCAGCACTTTCCCCACATCAATTTGATTTTGTTTTTAGCCACACATTAATGAGTTGTCAGGTTCCGACACGCCTTTTTTCCACCCCCCGAACGCCTTTTTTTCGCTTTGATGGGAAAAATCAATAAAGGTTTTCAAAAAATATATTTCGTATGGGTAATTTATTTTATCTCATCGTTGCCGCCTTGTTTTTCTTTTGTAGCTCGGAAAATTCAATTTGAGGCCGGGGTGTTAGTGTGTGTGTGTGTGTGGGACACTGAATAGTGTGTCTGTGTAAGTGGGTTAAGTGCGTGAGTGTGTGTGCGTGTGCAAAGGGCAGCCATTGTTTAATGCAGCTTAAAACTTTCCCCAACTGACAGACTCGATTTTGAATAGATGCGTTCGGTTGACTGGGGCGCCAGCTAATTACGGAAACTAACAAGGGGAATATGAGGGATTTTCAAGGAAAACGCTATCCGTTTTCTCAAGCAACTTATCAAGATGCGAACCAGAAAGTTTTCAACTGAACTCGAGCCATTTGTGTGGCTGTAAAAGTCCACCAACTTCCGCAGAACTCAACTTTTCACTACGTTCTCCATTTCTACTCATATCTGCCTTTTTGAAACTTCTTTAGATTTTACCATTTCCGTAAACTTGGCTGTTTTATAAGTTCAATAAAAAGCAGACATTAATCTAACTATTTGAAAATCATATCAAAAAGTATTTTGAAAGGACTTGATTCAGTGTAACTTGTTAATTTATTATTATATTATTATCTTATACTTCGGCAAGAGAAAGTTTGTTTTTAAAACAATTTATGTATTTTTCATTTCCCTGATATAAATAATAATTTTTTTAAGTGATTTTGTTGTCTTTTAATTATCCAATGTATGCTTCTCAGAGGTGAATGCACGGATATGTTCCACGCAAAAAATTTATTCACGTTCAAAGTTTTTGCTACCCCCGATAGCATGTTTAAACGGAATAAATATCAGGTTTAAACATCTTTTAATTTTAAGCTCGCTCCGGCAGCTTTCATCTCGAACATATGGCCCCACAGGCTGTCAAATTTACAATCCACCCAGACCTCGCACTCCAAAAAAAAACCGCCACACCCCTGGAAACTTCATTAAATATGTAAAATGCCGAAACGCTTGCCTTTTCTTTATTTCAGGCGCTTGTCCCTTGGATCTTTTGGGTGTTTTTGGTGTTTTTGGGTTCTCTTTTGCCTACCTTAAGCTGTTGGAACTTGGCCTCCGCCTCCTTGTCGCCGGAGTTCTTGTCGGGATGGTATTGGAGGGCCAGGACCTTGTACTCGGCCTGGATCTGCTCGGGCTGGAAGGGAAAAAGCCAAATTAGTTCACCAAGCTAAGTGAATTGCGATGATGAATTCTCTTTGCCAGCAAATTAACCAAGTATTTTGTGGCATAAATATTTAAAACGCCCTTTCAGGGTAAACATATTATACATATTACACAATACATAAAGGGGGCAAACAAGGACACAGGTGATATGCGAGTGTCTCCTGCGGCATGCTGATTTCCAAGGAGACCGCAGCTCAGGTAAAGCTGTCACTTGCAGACGAAACCCGAACCCCCCTGAAAGTATGGTATCAAAACCCCCTATTCAAATCCCTAAACATCCAACCACCGAATAACGAAATAACAATAAGCAAACATTAAAACTTGACGAGCAAAAACGTTCGTGCGCAGTTGAGCACCACTTAAAGTAATAGAAAAGCTGTCGCTTTCTGCCATTATTGCGGCGGGGTAGGAAAAACTACTTCTGTTTGTATCGGGGAAAAGAGAAAAGCTTGCGGGGAAAGCGGAAAAACTTGAGGGTTTAAAATGCTGTTGCCAAATTAATTCTCTCGTCAGTGTCCTTGACTCGGGCAAAAAGGCTTTTGACACTTGGCAAACAATTGATATTAATTAAGCCTGAGTGTCTTTCGGCCAAAAGCAACAAGTTGACAGCCACCAACGATGATCTGATACCGACTTTCCCCGGGACCAGAAATAAAAACAAGGAAGAACGCTATAGTCGAGTACCTCGACTATCAGATACCCGTTACTCAGCTAAATGGAGATATGCAAGCAGCAAAGCGAGATTAAAATGCGCCACCTACCGGCGGTATACAGATTTAAGCGTTATGGGCGTTAGAGTGGGCGTGGATTTTGGATCAATCGATAGGTATCGACGAGACCAATACATTTCAGTTACAATTTTTTATCTAGCATAAAAATTGTGGGCGTCACAGGTTTTTGCGGTTTGTGGGCGTTAAAGTGGGCGTGGCAAACTTTTTTTTGAGTCAATCGATAGGTAATGACGAGACGAATACATTTCAGTTAAAATTTTTTATCTAGCATAAAAATTGTGGGCGTCACAGGTTTTCGCGGTTTGTGGGCGTTAAAGTGGGCGTGGCAAACTTTTTTTTAGGTCAATCGATAGGTATTGATGAGAACATTACATTTCAGTTAAAATTTTTATTCTAGCATCAAAACTGTAGGAGCCACAGTTTTGGGCGGTTTGTGGGCGTTAGAGTGGGCGTGGCACTCTACTGAAACAAACTTGCGCTGCGCAGGAATCTCAGGAATCTGCGTGCCTAATCCCAGTATTGTAACTCTCATAGTTTCCGAGATCTCAGCGTTCATACGGACAGACGGACAGACGGACAGACGGACAGACGGACAGACGGACAGACGGACAGACGGACAGACGGACATGGCTAGATCGACTCGGCTAGTGATCCTGATCAAGAATATATATACTTTATGGGGTCGGAAACGCTTCCTTCTGCCTGTTACATACTTTCCGACGAATCTAGTATACCCTTTTACTCTACGAGTAACGGGTATAATAACGACGGCGATGATGCTGACAGGGCATACTGGGAAAAATACAGTCATTTTTAGCGTTCTATGGAAAATATTTGATTGGTAAACACTCTCATATATAAGCTTATTTAGTTTAATATAGTTATCATAAATATGATTTGTTCTGTTTGCTTTCATAAAAGCATTTTTTTAAAGAATTTTTAAAGTATGCAGCGGATCTTTCGGGATCTATGGTTTCTTCGAACTCGAAATATTTTATTGCATACTTTTAACGCCTTTATAAATTAGTTCAAGTCGCTGTTTTTTGTCGTTTTATCTTTGTCTCTTATTTTTATGTACCCATAGCAACGTTTTCCCAAAAATCCCCAGTTTCGCCCAGTGTTCTCCGCACAAAGCTGCTTGTTTATTGTCTTGTAAATGGAAATGGCTTTTCGCGCACCATCGGTCGGCGCACAAAGGACCAAGGCAGCCGCACAGAAGCGAGATGGGAATGACCAGCATGGGTCCCTTTTATTCCATTCGGTTTCGAGTCTTTTGTTCGCGGGGGAAACGTCAAAAAGCAGCTGCCATAGAGCAAACATATTTAGGTCACCATGGTATTTGGAAAATATACATATGAGAATTCCTCTATGATGTTGACAGAATTGATGGTTCGCCGTTCATTCCCCGTGGATGTTTCTCCTCCAGCTGCAGAAATCAGAAGGTGGATTACTTGCATGCCACGCGTCGAGCTCCATTTGCTGGGCCAACCGCACTGCAACGGTGCGTATAATTAATTTCAGCGCAATTAATATTGCTCATACGCCAGCGTGTACGTGGCCAAAGCAGCCGCAGCCTCGGGGTTTCTATAATTAGACGAGTGGAATCTGTTCCACAGACTTTCGAGCTCCTGTTTTGTGGACTGTGATTCGATGCCCAGGGGAAACTACTGTCCATCTGCACTTCACCCACTTGCATTACACAATCGAATGCCCTCAATTAATAGGAATAAATTTGCACCACAGTCAACCGGACCAATTGCAATTTTCACTTGATTAATTCCCCCATCAGATAGCACCCGGCCAATTAAAATGGCCAGAATCGTTGGCAGATCTCCTCTGCAAATTAGCCCCGAAAACATTTGAAGTTTGTGCAGCTCTGGTTGGTGGATTGTTTGGCTTGCGTATGCAAATTCCCGCAAACTAATCTGCATGAGAATGGAATGGCTGCATTCTCAAGTGGGGAATGGATGCCGAGTTGAGATAATTGCCGGGGCCATAGAGATAGACTATAGGTTCGTGGTGGGGCAAACAAAGGGGGTCAGTAGCTGGATCTACGTGATAAAGGGCCGACCATAATGCTTAGTCCCCTCCACTTACCCTGAGTTTCCTCAGGCTCCCTGCAAATATTTGATTTTGTTTACATGCCCAGCAAAATCGATGCCGGGACTTCGAGACTTCGGGTCCTGGAGCTCTTGCATAATTCAATAGATTCCCCACTCAGCCTGATGCAATCGACAGCTCGCAAAATTGTGTGTTAGGGCAGCCTAACCTGCGTATTTCCCGGGCCAATACATTTGATTACAACCGTCTCTCCCACGAAGTGAACCCGAAAATGTGACAACTCAAGATGAATGTCAGGAGCTCAGGAGTCGAGTCTGCTGATGGGTAAATGCCATTAAGCCGCCCGAGATTGCCTGCCAAGACCGAGCTCGTTAATTCTGCTCAGACAGGCGTTGGTTTAGCCAGCAATCGGTTGGCTTAGATGGGCACTCAGCTCTTGGTTAGCAGGGTAAACCCATGGATCTCTGGACCTCTGACTCAAGCTGCACTCGATGCTCGATGCTGCAAGTGCAGCTGCGGCGGATCAACGCCAATTCTGCCAATCTACGATGGCTGACTGAGTAATTGAAACTAATTCTCAAAGCAAACCTCTCGCCTTCGAAACATACTGAGAGAAAATAAAATTGAAATATATATCAGCAATCTAGCAATCTTCTAAAAAAATAGTAGAACTATCATGTATTCAGATGAGTCTTTGAGTTGTCTTTTTAATAATTTCTTTAACTGAAAATGGCGCGAAAATGTAGAAACTACATTTGTAATACGCAATTAGGCTTAGACCCTTTTTAAGGTCTAACATTAATGTCTATCACTTCACTATCACTAACATTTAGTACAAATTGAACTTAAGTTGTTATTAAATCAACTTGTGTAACTATCTCCGTACAAATAATACTTTTTTCGATCCTCAGATTTTTCAAACCCTTTTCTTTCAGTGCCGAGTCGCCACATGAACTGTATCTGATTTCAAAGATGATTTCATGCGAAGGTTTATATTGCCTGCACGAATATTTAATAAACACTTCTACTTTAAGGCTTATAAAAGCTATCAATTTGAGCCACCGCCTCTCAGAACTGTTTCAACCTGAAAGCCCCAATTCGATTAGTCGCACTTTTGAAAACCGCAATTCGATTAGTCCCTAATTAAATTCGGACTAAAGTTTGATGGGCCAAGTGAGTTTGGCAGCAAGAGTTAGGGCGAGAATTTCAAGGAAAGGTAAAACAGAGGGGTAGTAAAGGATGGTTGTTAGATATATATGAAATGGTTGGAGATCGGAAGGTCAACTTACCGATGAGTTCTCATCGCAATGGAGCAGCCCGTAGAAGTCCTCGTTGGGACTGCGCTTGTAATTGATTATGGCATCAACGGCGCTCATTGCGTCAATTTTTCCTGGGATCGGTCGGGAATATATATGTATATTTTTCTATATTGGAGAAAATTGGCACAAGTTCAAGGGTGGCGATTAATTAAAATGATAGTTGATTTGGTAATTGTTGAGTAAAAGAAGAATGATATGTCTTTTGGCCAACAAAAATATTATCGGAAAGAGTTAAGTAAGGCACTTCTTAGATTTTTTTCTAACAGAATATAAACTGATAACAGATGTGAAAACAGTTTTCAGAACAAATATTCTTTTTTAGTACTTTCACTTTCTTTTGGATTGTTTTTTTTACCGGAAGATCAACAATAGTTCAGTGAATTTAACTAAAAATTGAATCAAAATCAAGGCAAGCGAAGGGAGTTGCGTGACCTTCGATTTGGAACAATTAGCAGCTAAAAATAAGTTAATCACAAATGCACAAAAACGAAATCGCTTAGTAATCAGCTGAAAGATCTGGTTTTGTTTTGGTTTTCGGTTTGGGTTTTTCGTTTGTTTTGCTGCGGTTGGTAGAAGCACTTTCACTTGTTGTTTTTCCAGAGCTTTAACTTTTTGTTAATGGTGGGAAAAACTTTGTTTATATATTGCAGCCCGCTCGAAATCAAATGTACTAAACATAAGCTTGTCTTCCACTAGAACACTCTCAATGTTTTTTTTCAGATTCTCTGACTCCCACTCTCTGGGAATAGCAGTCTATATAATATATATTTCCTTGGATATGTACTTTGGGTTAAGCGGTGCTCACGATGTTTCTGGCAGCGCGTCAAAAGTCGAACTGATGGTATCGCCGCCTCGTGAAACCCGCTTCGGCTTGTTTTTCCACTTCGGATTGGTTTGGAAGAGCTTGGAGATGGGAGAAAGTTCTCTCTCGAAAAGCCCCGCAGCCTCCCAGTCCCAAATAGAGCTTTTAAGCTGCTCAGAGCGGGGGCTTTAAAACTTCTTTCTTTTCTCGGAACCATGGGGGGTTTTAAGACCCAGTTTGAAAGACTGACTCATCTTTGGACTTGGGTATAGGGAAATCCCCGTAAATAAAAGATTAACAATAAAGGAAGAAGGCTTTTAAACATGCAATATTCTGAATGACTTTTAATTTAGATAGCTTAAAAAATATATTTTCCTATAAATTATCTTATATATTATTAAATAAAAAATTAAATTTATTAAATAACTATATTCCAATAGCTAATAAGCTGTTATTAACTTAAAGCTCTAAAGCTGTAAAGATTGGTTGTTGTCCTCAAAAGTGCATCCAATCCAAAAGCCTTTTAAAAAGCTTCAGCTATAAAACATTTCCTATAAACTACCATGATACCATCATTTAGCTACCCATGCCCACTTGTTGATCTTCCCTAACAAACCATAAGCACATCTCTCCCTCTCCAAAACAAAGTTTACAGATTTGTTAAAGGGAAATTAATGCTCCACCCGAAAAAGAAAACTCATCAATCTGCGGCCAGCTGCTCGGCCCAAACTTTTTCCCTAAATGAAGTCAAATCGAACAGCGGACGAATGCCAATCCGAACTGGAAATAACCGAACCAGAGGAGCATTGGTTTTCAAATTAAAAGAGCCAGCCGAGTGTGAAGAGAAAGTTTGCAGCAAACGGAAACGAAATTGAAAACTGTTGCATACTTTGGGGCGGAATAGGTCCTCGAAATGGAGGCCTAGACCAGGGACACCCCCTTGTACCACCCAGAAAAGGCGCACTGGGCGAAAAATGATTTCCGTTCATAAATCATCATAATGGCGAAGCAGGACCCGGCATATGTATGTCTGGCCAGAAAAACGGGACCAGAACCAAATGAAGATGAAACCATTTGACCAGCTAACGATGGTGGGTTTTCCAGGGGCGGGGTGGTCAGAATGGGGTGGTATAGAAGGGGAACCTCCTGCGGAAAAGTGCGCCCGTGCGTTTGTCCGTCACGCACACAGAGAAGGAGGGAAGAAGGGAACCAGTAGATCGATGAGGGACAAGCTATCGACTAAATTATATCTAGTTCTTAAGGGTTCCTCGCCCCTTAGTTATGTAACTTAGAAGTATAGAACTTTCAGTCTTTTATATTGATCTTGAAAAATTATTTTAAAAGTGCGATTTTAACTTATTTTAAAATCTTCAGGTTCTTACTAAACTTTCACTAAGACTATAGAAGGGATTATGAAAGAAATAAAAATATGTAATAAAGGGTAATAAGATCTTCCAATCCTGACAACCAATATACCCTTGTACCCTCCTTATATCGGGTGCTCACACACACACGTGCGCTGTGCGTGTGACGTCAACAAATGGAGCTGGAACGAAATGAAACGTTTTAATTAGACAAAAGAGCAAGGCAACTATTTATTTCCATTTCTGCTTCGACTGTTTACTGTCCACAGCCCGCAGCCAAGCTGCAGATACAGATACCAAGAGTACGGCTACTGGCACAGATACAAATACGGAATACTTAGCAACTATTCCGGTACAACCCACTCTTTTAGCTTGCGGCCTGCAGCTGATGATAAACCTCCTTGGCCAGCACAGTTGCAATTCGCCCCCTTTTCCATTCTTTTTGGCGAATCCCCTCTAAGCTTTTCCTGAACAGGGAGAAATTATAGTAAAGATTCCTTGTAAGAAATTTGATATATATTTTAATATTTTATTTTACAAGTAATAAGATAAATTAAATAATAATATTATTCTTGTGACAACATGGTATTAGGTATACGTACTTTATTTTAACCAAAATATCATGCTATAAACATCATTTGTTTTTAAGACTTTTGTCTGTAAATTCAAAACTAATGACTTAAAAACTTGGTAACCATGAAAATAAATTGCAAAATAATTTAAAATCAACTTCTGTTTTTCCACAGTGCACTTCTGCGGTGAGTGTTGAGACCCACTTGGATTCCGATAAGCGAACATTTTCCGCAGCATGCTTGCGAGGGCAAACATTGGCAATGGCCAAAGAATTGCTGGGAAATTGCTCATTCGCCGGGTGTGCGGGGCGGACAGTCCCGAGATCCAAAGATTCTTCGCCAGTGCAGATTTATGCATACCAGTAGCAGTAGTTGGCCACCAGATTAGAGACATTCCATTGCTCCCTTCTGTGATGCACCTAAAAGTATGCTGTGCTGTGCGAATCCCTCGTATTTGCAGCTTCCGTTTTAGTTTTCCCCCAGAATTGCATTCCTCCTGCAACCACCCACTTGGGTGTTTGTCTTTTTCTTCATTTTCCGGCTGCTGCTAACTGCATTTCGCTTGAGTTAAAAGGAAAATCGCAAGTCAAACATGTCGAGTGGCAGTGTGTGTGAGTGTGCGACTGTGTTCGAGTGTGCAGCCAGCAATCTGAACTTTCAATGGTCGATTGCCAGCTGGTTTCCCCAGATTTTCCCCATTTTCCCAGCCTCGCCTCCGACAGCTCAATTAATGGACGGCAGGCAATGAAAATTCTCCAGAAGTTGACAGAAATCGTTTTCGGGCCTTCCGCTTTTGCATGGGGACGGGGAAATCGAGGCTAAAGAGAAACTTTTCTTCATTTCCCAGAATCATCTACACATGTATCTTGGCAAGGCATTTCCCATGGTTTTATTTTCCCTCTAGGTCAGCGAGAGTCAACGACACTTGGCAAACGACGCGCATTCAAAGAAAACTCGAGCTAGAGGATCGCGGGAACGGAGGAGTACACAAAGAACAAAATATTAAGAATCGCCAATCAATTCAATATTTATTTATACAAAGTAAACAAAGAGGCATAATGGAAGATCTTGTTTTCTTTTAAATATAAAGTGATGTGGTATTGATTTTAAAATTAATTTTGGAAAGGTCAGCAATTAAATGTTTTTCATTTATTTGTTATAATATTTCAAATGAAATTGATAATGATAATTTAATAATTTAAATTTACATTACAATTTTTGTAATCTATAAATCTATATTATTTATTAGAAATTAGGTACTCAAGAAACTGTTATATTTCGCAACAAAAAAAATCTTAAGCTTGAGAATTAAATGAATTAAATTTTTCTCTATATGTTTTTAGAAATAACACATAATTTAATGTAATGGTGGTAATCCCCTTTTCTCGCTGTGTTAAATACAGACGACGTTAGCTTGTTGGCTTATAATAAAAAGTACTTCATTTACTTTGTGCAATTTACAACTGTGAAATAAACAGGGAAGCGCCAAGGCCAAGGAGCTCTGAAAAGTGGCTGGGAGAAGGGAAGGTGCGGGAATCTGTGGATGTGGAAAAGTACCTCTATATAAGTCCGGAAAAAAGGAAGTGCGGTCACGCCTCGACTGCACATGTCACCCCTTTGTATCTTGTATCTTTGTATCTGCGCTGTCGCCGCTTTGTTTTATTACCAGCTCGCCTCCTTTCAGAGCAGTTCATCTCCAGCCAGTTTGTTTTTCCTTGCCTCTGTTTGCCCTATAATTTATTTATGCATGTATTTTATTAAAGATTTCCATGGCGTCGTTCTCGTTTTCGTTCCCATCTCGTCGTCGTTGTCGTTATCGCCGCTGTCGTCATACCAGGCCATCCCCAGCCAGTTGTTGACAAAGAAATTACTTATTAATCATATTTGAGCGCTGATTTCTCGACGCCAAAAGGATCACGGGCAGCTGTGATGGGAAGTACGTATTCGTGCAGCAACAGATGGCGCCACAAACATAGCACTGCTAATATATAACGCTTAAACATATGCTTATAGAATGAGTTCTTATAATACTACATTTCGTCTCAATAGTTAAGAAACTAAGTATATTATATTAAAAAGAATTAGATCACAAAAATAGTATATCAAATATATTAAGATATGTATTTTCAGAAGAAAACAATTTGACAAATAACTTATATTTAACTTATTAGAATCTTTTATTTATTAAAATTGGTTACATATTTAAGATACCATAACATATAGCTTTTTTATCTAAGATTACTATCACAGGCAGTTATTTAAAGCATAGAAATTTTAAAGAAAGTCCCTAACTTTTATAAAATATAATAAAATACACACCTTTATTCAAATTTTCCTCACCCCATTTCCCTTACCTCTGCTGTATGAGTGTGGGTGTTTGAGTGGCTTTGAATGTGTGTTATCTCATGTTATCCTTTGGTTTCTCTGCTGTGGCTTGTCTGTCATCAGTGTGGTTTTCCACATGCAGACACACACATGCACAGCAGGTCCACCGCGAGGGGAATACGAAAGAAGTCTCTATTCATTACCCTGCATCCGACCAACTCCACTCCACCCTATCCCAACCCATCCCATCCCAATTCCACATAATTGCATTTGCTCATCAGAGACACGTCCATTGGATGTATCTATATACAGGCATTTGTCCCGCATCATGTCGCTGCGTTTGCCGAGCTGAAAAGACATTTTCGAGAATTAATTTTAGAATATTTCGTCTTGCGTGTGCTTGGCGCTTTGTTTACACGGCGCTTTTGGGGGCAAAATCGGGGGATTCGTTCGTTTGAAACACTTGTCTTTCATATATCTTGTGCAGTCCCCGATGCGATACAGGAAGTCCGCACATCGCTGTCAAAACTAAAGCCCCGAAATGCCAGCAATTGAAAGCGTTCGCTAATCAAAAAATCTAAATCGGAATCAGCGCAAAAAAATCAGACATTAGAAATCAGAAATCGGACAGAAACAGAAGGCAGAAGGTGAAATCACTTGAGATGGGCATCTTCCGACAGATGCCCCTGCCACAGGGCACCCTGTACAGGCCCCGTTGGCTGTGATGCACTGCCTCCACTCAGCTGTCGAACGCCGGCCAAGCCAAAGGAAAACTCTGAAAAAAGAAAATGGAAAGGAAACGGGAAAAAAGAAAAGGAAAGCGCATGAAAAAGGAAAAGACAGCGCCAAATGCCGCCCGGCCAAATGGCCAGCCGGATCGGCCCAATATATTCCGCCCGATTCAGAGTTGCTTGCGCACACGGGGTATCCATGGGAAGACAGGGTTTATTGGACAACAGGGTGGGAAAAAATATCTATTTACATCTAACCTTACACTTTGCGTTATCATTAAAAAAAAGTGATATGTAGGATATCACTTAAACTATAGGTACTTTTCAAATTTTTAATATGTTTATAGTACCAAGTCGAATACTAAATACTTTCAATGCTTTTCCATCTATATCATAAGATCACTGTCTCAACTTTTCCTGGGTACCCTTAAGTCCATACTTTTTTATAACACTCATCATCATCAGTCTCTTTTTTCTGGCTATTGTTAAATCTACCGAAAATAGCTCCACGCACATTGACAAGGAGAGTGCGTGGGTCTTTGGTGGGGAGTACGAGAAGTATGGGGAGTACGGAGTATATGAGACAGCGAATGAGGGGTGGTGGCAGTGCGTCGGCAGAGCTTCACTTTTTGACGGGCCTCAGACGTCCGGCAGCCGCACTAATTGCACTCGCTTGGCCTAACGGAGAAATTGCAACAGGCGGACAATTAGCGAGCGAACTCATTCGCATTCATATTTCACATTCTCTCAAAGAAAGAACAACGACAAGAAACCAGTTCACGGAGAAAAAATATGCTATAAAAGTTCCCCTTAAATGTAAATGTGCACCTAAGATCTTATACCAAATGCATTTATATATTTTAAAGAGGTGTATCTAAGACATCCAATATTTTAACTGATAATAAAAAACTAAGAATTAATAGTGAAAGGTTGGATCATATCACCGAAACCTCCTTATCTCAATATTATATTCCATTTATGACATTTATATCCAAAGAACCCAGAATTTATGTCCTTTTTAGGTAATATTTGTTCTCTGTGTAGAGATAGACAGATTCGAAAAAAACGGAAAGCAACAAAAGTTTTGAAACGAGACGAAGATCAACATTCAAAATTGAGCAGACGTCAGCGGCGGCAAAAGATCGGCAGCGAAGAGCGAGTGAGAGTGTGGAGAATTGCTCCCGCTCCCAAGAGAGACAATGGGGTCTCTGCCTGTCCCACTCACACTTGCTGCCAGCCCATTTGGGGCCTCTGCCCCACTCGACCCTCCGGGACTCAGCCCATCTCGCTCTGCTCTCCGGCGTCGGTTCCGGTGGCAGTCAGAAGATTCTAACTAGAAGAATTAGAAGAAGCTAAGACACAGGCAGCAAGTAGAAGACCCGTGATCGTGTAATTCGCCTCGTGTGCGTTCCGTTTTTCCGTAATTATTCCGGATTTGTTTGCGAAACAGGCTGAAGTGATGTTTCTTTAATAGCAACATTATTCAATTTGTTTCGCTTTCTCAGCGTTTTGTCATCACGGCTCTACGTTGTTCCGTTGTCCCATTGTTCCGTTCTTCCGTAGACCCCATTGTTCCGTAATTCCCGTTCTCCGTTGTTGTCGCGCCTTTCGTCGCCGCTGGTCGACGTTCCGCTTTTACAGTTCGAAAATCAAGCACTTCCCGAGAGGATCGAAGGCTCTAGCCCCCGTACAACCCAAAGGATCTATAAGACCGCATAACAGTAGCGTTATCAAGTCAAAAACAAGTTTTTTAAAAAGCCAGCGCGCCGTGAAATTTCACTTGTTTATATAATAATCTGCGGCTGCCAAGAGCCCAGCGGAATATACAAAAAATATTCATTTTTCTAGCTCTGGTCGTTTATATTTTTTCAGGCAAAGAGAAAAACCAAGCATTTCTGCGTGTTATGTGTTATTGTTGTGATCAGTGATCAGTGGAACAAAACCAAGTGAAAGTGAACACAAGAACGAAAGAGAAATCAAAGTGAAGCAACTTGAGTCCTATCGAGAAAGGGATACAAATCAGAGATAATGTCGGACATTGAGGATGTTTTCGGTGGCTCCGCCGAGGAGACCAAGCCCGAACCCGATGCCCAAAGCAAAAGCAGCGTGGTCACCGAGCAAACCGAGGAGGTGATTCCCGGCGAGACCGAGAAGATGGTCACAGAGACCATCGATGAGGACGGTGATGTCGTGGAGGAAACCACCGAAGTTACCCGCAAAACGGTGAAGCGCACTATGAAGATCACTGAGGTAAGTGAACTGTGATCTATTGATCTATTTAAGGCTTAAAGTTATCCAGTAACTTACTGTGCACTTTGGAAAAATTTATAAGAATACTTTTTATAAATTTTGAAGTTCGGTATGCTTTAACAAATATGATATAATGATGTAAATAAAAATACCGTTAATCATTTCACAGTTCTCTATATGAATTTCACAAAAAATTTTTTTTACAATAATAATTTCTTTTGGGATTTTATATTAAAAGAATTGAGTTCGTTTTTCTCCATAGCTTTCTTTCAATTTAATTGAAAATTAGATTTCGATCAGCTATAAAAACACTTGGAAAATTCCTAATGGGAACTATTTCTAAAAGTCTGAAAGTTAAGTGGATATTCACAATCATTTTAAAGAATATTTCATCAAAGTTTATTGAAGAACATGGAAATTTTTATAAGATTGTTTTCGTTTCGAGTGTTGTTTACGCTGTTTTTCTATGAGAATAAGCCGCAAAACAATAAATTTAAGTATATAGATAATACATACATTTCTTTCCGATAACGATTCCATTCATGAAAAACACTTCATATTTGTGAGGGACTTAAAAATAGTTTAGAAGGCCTTCTTCATTTATGTTCTATATGGCTAAAATACGATTTCCTCAAAAATTCGCCACCCTTGAAGCGTTTTGCTTATGAAACACCATTAATCATTATTCACGATTTCTGAAGGGATCTTCGGCCATACTGATCTCTTGGCTTGTGAAATTGGCCAAAAACTTGGCGAACTCTGGCTATATTATTTATACCAAATGCCATTTCTCTATGTGCGTCTTAACAAATTGTTTATACGGTCTCACGAATATTATAAATCTTCCCGTACATTATACATCACACACACTGCGACACAGATATGGGCGGACATATAGGCGGTTATATATAATATATGTGTTGTATATATCACTCTGGTGCGGCCACACTTTCTATAGGCGACGTTGTCGAAGAAAAGCCAACAAAAAATAGGGGAAAACAGATTTTGCAGCTGTTTGATTTCGGCGCAAATTATCACAAAAGATTTCAAACAGCAGGCGTATAAAAAGCAAAAAATAAAAATTAAATTATTATTAAGCAGAAATCACTTAAATACTCGATGCCGAACGATGCCAAAAAATCCCCAAAGCCCCAAAAAAGTGGGAAAAAATTAAATGCAATAAATTCTGTGCCGCCAACAAATGCAGAAGGCAAAAAACAAATATCAGAAAAAACCCGAAACGAGAAAATCGCAACAAAAAATAAATATTGAGGTTTCCGTGTCTTGCGGTCTGGCGCGCACTGAGGAAAATTGCGTGGTGCAAGTGGTGGGGCAGCAATTAATTGCCACAAATCGTTGCACAAAATTACAAATTGCATTTCCGGCTTGGCGGGGCAGCCACGCATTTCCACCCGTTTTCCCCCACCTCGGAAAATCTTCGATTTTTCCCGCTGCTGTTTTACGACTGTCTGGCCTCCTACCCAAACAAAAACGGAAAAGGAACACCCCACCCGCTTTTCTTCAGTTGAGTTTTATGGCAGCCAAATTAAATTTGCATTGCAATTTGCTTCTTTTTTTGGGTCGGTCTTCTGGCCTTTTCTCGTTTTTCTCGTTTTTATGGGCCCGAAATGGAAATGAAAACGCATGAGCTGTGTAAGCCAGAGTCCTGTGGATAAGGATGGGGATAAGGATGTGCCGTTTCCCGGGCATATGTCCGTATACTACGCACATATGTGTACCTATAGGTATATATGGTATCCGCCTGGAGCAGCTTACCGAACTAATTGCACTGGGTCCCCGGCTAAAACCCGTGAACTGCTGAGCCTGCCACTCTCACTTTCCCACATCGACTTTCCACCGCCGGCTTTTCCTGGGCAGAAACCCGGCTAATGAGTCACGTAGCGCCTTTGTCATTTTTATGCGCTTAACAGGTCAAAGTTCCAGCCGCGGGGATACGTGACCGGAGTCGAGTTCGAATTGAAAATGCAAAATTAGTTAAATAAAGTCAGAGATATGCTGGGTACTTTCCCACCTCTCACCGCCCCCTTTTTTTATCCGTAATTTAAGTTAGCCGGAAAACTGTCATAAATTTCACAGTTGATTTCACCGCGGTCCGTTTGTTTGCCGATTTGATTCGCTCATTACACGGCTGTTATTTGCGCGATACAGGGTATGATTTATTATTCAGGGGGTATTCGTAAAATATATTAAATAATAGAGGATTAAATAACAACTCGGGGTTATAAATAATCATATTTGTGACTTATTGATTACCAGGATTGATTAAATATGCTATCATAACATATTTATATGAATTTAGCACTGATTAGATTCTGATATATAATCCAATACAGCTCACAACATTTAGTATCAAATACATATGGATTACATTCAATGCAAACATGATATATATGGTATTTATTTAACCCTCAAAAACGGGTAGTTTGTGGTCGTTCAGTTTACCCATATCATCTTCGGAATGTATTTAACCAAATCTTTGCTTCGCCGTCCGGATCAAATGGGGCATGCTAATTTGTGCATCAAGCCGTAAACTCACATAACCAGGCACAAACTCACATTGCACACAAGTCCGTAAACGGACATTCGAGGGACACACAGGATAATGGAATTTCCTGTGGCTTCCGAGTCGCATTGTCCTGCTGTCCCGTCCAGGATTCCCTTGATTAGACATCATAATATTGGACCGAGATTAATTGGAAATCCATGAGGGGGCCAGCTCAGCTCCGGAGGGATTTAGCTGGTTCGGGCGGAGATCTTTCAGGGGAAGCCATTCAGAGTTTTCCGAGCGATTAGCCGGGCCACGAATCGGTATCGTAGACCACAGCGATTTCCCCGATGAATTCATTCTGCTCTCTGGCATATTAAATTGTTTTCGAATTTGCCAGCGCATTCTGCAAACTGCGGAAAGCCGCAGCGCTAATCAGAGCAGGGACAGCTGTGCACCACCCACTGAAGCACCCCCTGCACCACCCACCACCCACGCCCACCATGAGGTCCCTTCGCCCTTCACCCCCTTTTCATTGACAGCTGTCAACGCCGTGGCGCCTCTTGAAGTCCAAACAAATATTTCACTGGCAGCCATTGAAACGTGGTTGCAAGTGTGTCTGTTAGTGCGGTATGTGACTGCACTGAAAGAAATTTGAAATTAAAATAGTATGTATAACTATCTTAAGACAAGAAAAACATATTACCTTTTACTGATGACAAAACGTACAAAAACAGTCTTAGCCAACTTTTAATTTTCATTTTTGGACATTTTAAAGACCATTCAGAACACATTAGGTTGCCAGGTAGTTATTTTCAATGTACGTAAACTATTATAAAAGATTTTATAGAAATATAATTAGGTGATGATGATGATGAAATGGTTACATCTTCGTTTTTAAAGGATAATAATGAAGATTAGTAAACGACAAAAACTAAAAATAAAATAATAAGTCACTGAAAATTCATTAAAAGTCTCTCACTCTCCACCTGACTTTCGAAAAATATCATTTTCAATTTATTTAAAATTTTCCCCAGTGTATTTGCAAGAGTGCGTTGGTTCTTTGAAAAGCGTGACACAACAAGTCAGACATTTCAATGTCAGGCGTCTCTTGGCCTTTGACGCTCGCTTAGCTTCCATTCACTTGTTGCAGTTCCCAAGGAGACTTCCCCAGATCACCTACCCTCCCATTCCACCCATCCACCCTTAAAAATCGAGAAGAAAAACCCACGTCTATTCCAAATTTCGAGTACATTTGGTCAGTTATTTATGCGCTTCGCTTTCATTTCATTTTGGTTCGTTTCGCCTCGTTCTGGGTTCTGTGTTTTATTTATTTGTGCCTTTGGCTGCTCAAACAATTTATAATTTTAATGCACACACTGGCCCCCGCCACCGAGCTCACTGAATACAATCGAAATATGTTTATATAATTGAAAAGCAAACGTTTTGCGTGAAAACATAAGGCGAATATGTGTGGGAAAGCGTACCATGTAGTAGCATTCATGCTGGGGTATATAAATAAATCTGCCAAACTGTGTACACGGGGCGTATGATGAACGTGCCATTTATTCCGCCGAGCGGTTTACCATCTCTATCTCCCTCTGGCGAAAATCCGCCTTATGACTGGCATATATTTCACTCAATTTTCAAACACTGCCTTATTTATTTGTCCAGATCAAATCGAAAATCGCTCCTTCGAATCAAATTGTTTGACCTGCCGCAACGGAAATTTAGCGTTGCTCAGTGTCTTGAAATAAAAGCCCCTGGATTCTAGATTTCGGATTTTACAGAGCGTTACAAACAAATAATTTCATTGCCTGCCATCAGCTTCCGCCAACTTTTCGGGCGGATATTCCCATTGAGAATTTATTTCAATTACATTTGAGCGCGCCGCAAAAATCTCAACAAATAAAATTCAATTTACAAAATGTTTTGCGTAGTTTTCTGCGTGCCGGGCCAAGAAAATAAGGGGGTTGGGGGGCTAAACAACATTGTTTTCTGTTGGCGATTGGATGGGGAAAATTTGCAGATTTTCAAGAGCCTTTGTAAAGGCTTTCAAAGCCCCGAATGCAAATGAAAACAAGGCAATTACCTGAAATTGGCTGAAACTAGGGGATCAGTCTGATTAAGTAGACGGAGTCACCTCGGGTTATTAGCATTTCCCTTCAATTAATACGCAGAACTTGCAAACTTACAAACGCAATTTGCAAATTAGTTCAGCTGAACAAACGTTTGCGTAACCCAATTCAACAATAAATTAGCAACACAGCTCGACGACTGCAAACTGACATTTGCTTGTTTACACAGAATCATCTTGCGGCTTCTATTTTCCACTTTTCCCCCTCGTAAAAGCATGCAAATAAATAATCCCCATAAAATGTTATTTCCATTCGGATGATGACCAAAGCGACTGACCCCTAAATCCGGTCTATAATTCCACAGACCGAAAATTGACATTCGGCCATGCCCTCAATTGACTTTGTTTTTCGTTGGTGCAGTGCAGAAAAACTATTTATTCAAATCTTATTTGAGTAGTTCGCCCTTTGGCTACTTAAACCCCACTGAAATCGATTTCCATAAAAGTAAAATATTTTAAAAGATTATAATGCGACTACAAATAGGTAGACTAAAAGCTGAAATTGATGGCAGCGTAGCTAAAATGAAATAAATGGACCAAATAATTTAAATTTAGAGCTGATTTGTGTAACTAAAGCTTTGCATTTCATTTTCAATTTCAATTTTAAATTTTAATTTTAAAATATTACATTAAAACCAATTAAGTATTTAGGTTTTCGTAGCATTTCTCAATGCGAATCGCGCGGCTCGCATAATTTATTCAGATATCGTATTTCTTGTTTTTCATTACGGCCTATATTTTTTCGCGAGCTGCAAATTAACGAATATAATTATTGCAGTCTGGCTGCAATTTGCGGTTAATGGGCCCATTAATATTCAAACGAAAGCGGCTTTAATTGCGACCAAGTGGCCATAAGTCCGAATTAAGGGGTCTCTTGAAGAATCGACCACTTGGCCCTGACAATGAAAGCCATTTCCGCCTTTCGTCGGGTGAAATAATAAAAAAAGAATGTGCAAAGACCGCGGGGAATATTATATTAGCGAGAATGCCAGGAATTTGTCAACGGCGAGAAATCGAAAGTAAACCCACATCGCCGTATAAACCGATATACAGAGAGCAACAGTACAGAAACAGCAAATACTCGACGTCAATTGGCACTTTGATTGCATTTCGATGCAGTTTCCGACTTGAATTTGCATTCGCATTCAGTAGTTGCATCGCAAAAGCCCCAAAACAAAGCACCGCGCATCGCGCACCAATCGAACCGAAACTATTGATTTATATAGATACAGATAGAACCAGCTGGAATGGATTGAAATGGATTGACCCGTCCAGTCAGTCAGTCGGCCAAATAAATAGATTAGTTTCGGATTCCTCCCCCGATTTTAGTGACGTGCGATCTTCCTGTGTAGCCGTGTGTGTGTGATTGTGTGTGCCAGTGAGATCCAAAAAATATATATAGAATATACACCATTCATCGCAGAACTAGGAAATTTCAATTGAGTTTCTGCGCAATAGCCAAGATTGCCCCATTCAAGTTAATTTCGATTTTGGCAAAAGCGGATTAGACCCCCAGGTTATCCCCACCACCAATCCCTGCACCCCCTATAGGAATCAATAGAGAACCACCCAGGAAACCACCCAAGTCCACCAGGAAGCCAAGCGGTCATCATGGCCATCACTGACGATAAGGTAAGTCGCCCAGCGGGGGGTTCAGAACCGGACCTCGAGAGGTTGGCCATTGTTCTCAGGGATTTATTTGCATATACTCATCCGAGCAGTTTTCATTGGAAATTAAAGGCTCTTAAGGTACACCCACTGCTCTGGGGGATTTATCTTGATCTCGGTGATGTTTTCATTAAATATTAAGAACCAAAGGTCACATAAGATAGTTTTAGCTACTTTTATCTTATGGATTTTTCTTTATGTCCATTGAGTTTTTATTAAAGAAGCCTATTTTAAAAGCAGACACAATAAATATATTTTAATTTTTAAAAACCGACTGAAAATATATTATTTAACATATAAGTTATGTCTTATATTTTATAGAGATTTATAAAAAATATTTTTGATATATGGCTTAAATATACCTTTAAATTTATCAGTTTATCCTTACCTCTTTTAAAAAATTTCATTTTAAAAGGTAGCCTACTCAATCATTCTAGCCAGATTTGTTTGGAAAACGAATTAATCTAATAAATTACCTCTCTCAGTAACTTAGTTTCCTAGTTTTCCCCACAGCAATTTACTAGATTTTATGCCATACTCTTAAAGTTTTCCCACTCAACCATTCGATCAAATTGTGCCACATTTTCAATGGTCAGTTCTCCTCATTTTTCCTCTGGCCTCCGCCACTCAACAAATTAAAACCGCCCGGGGTGAGAAAATCTATCGACTTAGCTAACTGAGCCACACGAACAATGCCCCAAACAATTTCCTTCAACAAATTTTCCAAAAAATAACCTAACGAGGGGGGTTTTCGGTTTTCCGGGGGATAAGGCTCCCCCAAAACAACTGAAAACTTTTCCCTGTTGTTGTTGCTGCTTTTGTGTGTTTTCCTGCGCTTGCCACTTAGGTGTGAAAATCACTTGTCAATCTTTTATGTAAAGAAGTCGCCGTCGTCGGTGCTTTTGTCACCTGCACTCCCTGCCACGCCCCCTGTTCATCGCCGCCTCTTCGTTTCGGCTGCTTGGCTCGTAAAATTTTGTCGTCTGCTTCCGTTTTCTTTGCACTTAATTGTGTCTGATATGCACTGGGGGAAATGAAGTTACATTTTCAACAAATTTAATAAGCACAAACATACTCTAGAGACAATGAAGATACAATATTTAGAAGTTCGTAGCTTATAATATTTTGATTTTCATTAATCTGATATCATTTTAAAACACAACAAATTATACTTTACTAAAAAAACCTTGTTCTTTTAATATGATTTAAAACAGTTTTCTAAAATATTAAATGGTTTATATATTACTTGATTTTTTACGAAAGATAAAAACATTTGTTTTTCCCTTTTTTGTGGTTCTTAAAATATTTAAAATATTGATTATGGGTAGAGATGATCAACTGATGATATTTCAAAAGCTTTATGATTGCCAATTCACTACGTCTCACTGTATTCTATATTAAAGAAGGGCTGTTTAGCGGGGCATTCTAAAAACCATAAAAATATTTTAATACATTAAATATATTTCTTTGTGTTCCCCTAACACAAACTCTTTATAAAAGTGTAAATTTGGCGAGCGTTGTGCGTGCGATGTTGAACGGTGTCGTGTTGTTTCTGGCGTTGTTGTGGTTCAAGGTGAGTCGACATCGAAAACGACAGCAACAACGACGCTTCGACGCATCTTTCAATCAGATATCCTCCGATTTGGCCCGCCCCCTTTTGCCGGCCGCCCTCCCCGGGGGAAAACCCGTTGAGTTCGGTTCTTGCGAACGCTTTTCCACTGCCAAGGACTTCGCTTCGGTCTCCCGCTTTTCTTTCCCTCTTTTTTTTGCTTTTTGCCTTGGCTTTGGTCTGTTTATTTTGGCTGCGGGTTATTTTCTGCCTTCGTATTTTTCACTTAATAAAATTGTTTTCATTCGGTTCGACCGATGCCTTAACTTAACCGCTTCTTCTTGCCTTTTCAATATGTTTAAAAATAAACGTTGCCCGCCTGCTCTTCGCTCGCCTAATCGCTTTCCCGCTCGGAGTTTTCCTTTATTACTTGTACTCTGAGCTGCTATCGACACACTTTTTATCTGCCTCTGCCTTTGTTGCTTTTCCCGCTTTTCCTCTGCCCCTCGCCCTTTGCCCTCCCCGGTTCCCTTTTTGTGCTTTGTGTTGGTTTATTAGCAATTTTGCTAAGCAGTTTGCGGTCTCCTTCGCAGTGTATCGCTTAAGCAACTCACAGTTGCACTGAAAATAATACTTAAAGCTAATGAGAGGGATGAAAATAATATTTGGGGAAAACAGGACTTTATTTGGCTATTTTAAAATTTATAACTGACCTCTTACTCCGCTTTTTAGGTAGGGAAAACCTCTTTTCACCATCTATAACATTTTTATATTCTATTTTTTCGTATCTAATATTAACACAACTAATACAATATCGTTAAAAAATATTTGTTCAAGAATATGTTTAATTTTTTTAAACGGCTTTTCAATCAGATCAGACTACTGCTACTATTCCTACTTATTCTACTACTACTACTACTACAACTTTTACTACCTTTTCTACTACTTATTACTACTACTACTACTTTTACTACTATACTTTTAAAAAAATATTTTAAAATATTTTTAATTTATCCATTTAATCCATTTTTCTCAGTGACTTACTAAATCGGTGGACTTCCTTCATCTTTCAATTTTGCTGATGAAGAGGATGGCAAATATTTATATCTAGCCTTGCACTTTTTGCGATTTTTCCTGCTCTTCCGCTTCTTTTGAATTGTTTTAGTTTCAATGCTCATTCTTGTATCTTGTCTTTAATCAAGAAATGTCTATACATTGTTCAAATTACTCTTGAGCCACTGCCCATTTTCTCATTGTGAGCAGTTTTTACCTTCGGCTTTGTTTTTATTTAATTAGTGCGCCCCATGAGCGATTGGGATTTTGAGGTGTTAATTTGATGAGTGCTCCCCAATGACTTGGGGTGTTTTTGGGGGCGTTCGGGGACCGAATGCACTAGATTGATTAAATGCAGACTGCGGTCACTGCAGTTTCCCACGCATTGGCCATTGGATTTTCACACAGAGCAGCCAACTTTCCGCCCACAGCTGCAGCTGTCATGAATATTTTCCCCGACTCCCCATGATTTGAACATTTCGAAAAATCATTTCCCAGCGCCATTTCCCCATTGTCTTGTTCAGCTTGCAGCGTTCGCGCAATCAATCAAAATGCGCCATGCAAATGGGAGGAAGAATAGAAAACAGACATATGAACCTGTTTATAGACAATAAAACGAAGATTTTATGCTCTTGGTAAACATAAAACGGAATTAAACATTGGGGGATTATAACAATATGTTGAAATATTTAATATGGCTTTCTGTTTGGTTGCCAAATATTTGCCACATAATTATACGAACACCTATTGTACGTCATTGTAATTAATATTCTTGCAATGTGTTAATCCATTCTGCTCTCTGCTTGATTCAATGCTTTAATTCATTTGAATAAATTACGTTTTTTATATTTATACTATTTCCGTAATGAATTTTATTACGCATTTTAACAAATTGCTGCTTTTGATTTAACAGCACTGATTTAATTTAATTACATTTTCTCCACAAAGGAAGCTAATTAATTCGGTGCGAATAATCCATTAACTGATGGTTAACTTTATTAATTTTGATGCCACTATGATGGTCACTAATGTGATAAGTGATCCTGAAAGTATGCAATGAAGGGGCTCTCGAATTATGAAATTCCATGGCAGTGCATTTTCGAATCCTTGTGATGGCTTGGGAATTTTCTTAGCCCCCTGTCTGTTTTCCCTCCTATTTTCCCAGCTTTCCAAGTAGAGCAAACAAAGCAAAGTCAGCGAAAACGGCGGATATGCATAGGAATCGGAGGAAACGACAAACGGGCAAGGCAAAAAGCAAACAAGCACCCACATATGTACTGCAAACAAAGATGGCTGACAGCTGAAAACGCTCGCAATCTATCACAACATACAAAATATGTTCCAAAAGATTTTCAATTTATTTTCACTAAAACGATTTTCCCTGTTTTCCCTCGCCCGCCATGGCAATGCATTCGGCGATATTGCTGATGCTTTTGCAATAGAAAACACAAAGAGACCAGTGAACAGAAATCGATGAAATGAAATAGAATTGAAAAGCGCGACCAACTGCAAGTCCCCAATGAGAAGTCGATCGCCACATGTGCCTCTCTAATTAGTTGCCTGCCCCAAAAAGGGGAAAAGGAGGGAAATCGTGGGCTGGGGAGGTGGAAAACCCGCAGAGAGAAGGAAAAACTGATCCCGGAAGTGGGCGACGACATTTAAGCACTGCGACATGCGAGCAACTGCAATTTGATTGCTAAATCGGTTCGACTCGGCTATTCTAAGCATCTTCTCAAAACATATATCTCCAATTTCGAATGCGTTTAACAGGGCGTATGATTGATAATCTAAACACAACAGCTTTCAAAATTTTGAAAAAGTGTAAATAATTTTCAAACATTTGTAATAAATCAAAAGAGAATTCAGTTTTAAATTTAATTTCTTAGAAATTACTTTTAAAAATATTTTAATTTTAATACGCGCTGTATGATTGATATTCGACACACCAGTTCCTGCAAAACTTTCATAAGGGGAGTGTTAATATCTTTAAAACATTTCTTACATTAAATCTAAAGAGCATTCATTTAAATTTTAATATCTTTAAGCTTAAGCATAAACTTTTAGGAATTTCAAAAATGCCAACATATATTTCCAAGTTTGCGATAATTTAACAGGGCGTATGATTGATATACAATCCACTGGGCTGAGAACTATTAGCCACATTCACAAATGCATATAACCAGGGGACAAAAAAACATCCATAAAAATGTCAGATGGCTTTAGGTCTCGCGTCCATAAATCAACTGCCCATTAGCAGGGTCCAAATAAAATGGGAAAAATTATTAATTTACACGAGTCCAACATGCAGAAGCAGCAAATGCAGGGAAAACCACTCGAACAGCTCGTTAAATGCAAATTGAATATCAAAAGTCCAAGCTGAATCTCACTTTCTCCCTCCATTTCTTTATTTCTGTCTCGTTTTTATGGCTGCCATCGTTTGATGATCATTTTATGGGTACATTTCTAATGGACTCTATAGATAAACCGTTGGCTGATGGATATTTTTCAGCAGGGGCCTATAAAAGCGATTGGATTTTATTTATAGGTATGCTGCACAATGCACAAAATTTACTGATACGTTTTCAGATGTCTTAAAAATGGTAATATTTTAAACGGGCTTACGGTTCATTGAACTGTATTTAACTGTACTTTATTTTTGTATTTTCTTGACTAGAACTCGGAAAAAAGAGTGAATTATGTTGACCATATAAGTATAAAAAGATATTTTACAACATTCTATTCTAGTCGATACACACAGCTGGAAAATTGTATCCGAAAATAAATCTTGATCATATCTCAGCTGTAGAAACATTTAAATTTAGTCCGGAGCATTACTCATTACAAAAATTGATTCATTGATAGACTTTGGTGGGCCCAAGCCCATAATCCCTGAACTTGTTATTTGGTCACCCATCTTCTTTATAGCGAGACCCATCAACACACTTTGACAATAACAAAATCTATAAATATTCCGCCTAACACTCGGTTCTCTCCGCTTTTCTCTTCTATACGTACTCGTGTTTTCTTTTTTGGGAGGGCGACCCCAGACGAGGTGAAATTCTTCAGCAACATTTCTGCCTTCCATTTGATGTTTCGCCCGCTCTCTGCGTTGTTCTTTGTGTTTGATTATTTAAATTATAACCTACATAATTTTAATGGCTCGGAAAGAAACATATATAAAATTAAATAATATTTATGGGGCGTAGACAGGCACATGGTCAGGCGAGCCAAGCATTCCTCTGCAGAAGCGGTTAACGAGGGGATTTTCGGTGGGCGGGGAGTCCTGGGATTTGCTTTATATCTCTGTATTATAACCATTATGTGTGCTTAAGAACAGGCGAACTTTTCGACTTGGATTTCCAGTGGGCGTTCTCTGAATGTTTAGCGTTACTGCCTTGAGGTTAATTTATTCATTAAACAGGACTTGTCCTTAAAAATGAACGTTTATTTTTCGGCTTTGAAAAGTTTGTTTACAAAATGTAACAATAAAGTCAACATAAAAGAGGTAAGTGTTTCTTAAAACAACAAGCTGTGAAAAAGACATTCTCCAAAAATCTCCTGTAATCTTCGTTTTCCAAAGAAAGCACACATCTAAATGCAATCCAATTCTCTTCTTTCCAATTTCAACTTTCAAACTCACCTCAGTGTTGAACTCACCTTAATGTTTAAAGTGGTAATGAGTATTACTTTCAAAAACAGATTAATAAGAGACATTCTCCCAAGATCTTCTGAAATATTCGTTTTCCAAAGACAGCAAAAAATCTGAAAAATTCCCATTCTCTTTTTTCCTATTTCAACTTCAAAACTCACCTCGCCGGCGCTGAACTCACCTTCTCCACGCTGAAATTGGAAATGATTTACCTTGAAAGCGGTTCGGTCACTCAGCTGAAACTGTGAATCAGGTGGTGAGCACTCACACACACAAGAGAGCCAAAAAAATATAAATGAAAATGGGAAAAATAAAAGAAAAGGCCGCGGGAGAAGAAGAAGCAACAGTTTGCTCACCTCAAGCTCTTTAATTATTTTATTTTCATTTTTTGGCAGGAGCAGCAGGTGTGTGCGTGCCAAAAAGAGCTAATTATCGAAGAGAAAGTTGCTCTTAGCACACCTGCAACTCTTTGGCTGTGTGAGTTTTCCTGTGCGGCTGTGTGTGTGGGAGAGTTTTCCTTGGCAGCTGTGTGCGTGTGCATGCGACAATGTCAATGATCACTTTTGACACGAAGCAGTGGGCGGAAAATCGAGGGGGGAAACTCACCTTGACTCACCTCGCCAGTGCTTCTCAAACTGCAAGTGAATTTTCCTTGCCACCGCGCATTTTCCTACATTTTCCGCCTCGCGGGGTTAAAGCCCTTTAACGCCTGACACGCCCTTCCCCCGCCGATGATTTATTTCCCCCCTTCGCTGTTTGTAAACATCGATAGGAAAATGCCAGACTGCAGTTGTTTTCCCCCATTAAGGCTTTCCATTTATCTAGCCCGATTTTTACCTTGCAGTTTGTGTATTTCTCCCACTTTTTCCCCTTTTTGCGCTGCATTTGCATCTGTGATTTTTACATCAACATGCTGCAAATCCAGCTGCGAATTGGAAATTCAAAAATCATTTCGCTGCATATTGATATAGGTGCGCATACACACAGACGCCTTGGGCTATAAATAATATTTTATTTTCTCGCTTTTTTGGGTGGAAATATCCGAGCGATTTATTTTTAGCAGGCGCTGTGCCTACGAATCGTTTGTTGTTGTTTATTTATATGGACCAGCTGGAGGGGGTTTTCAGTACAACTTTGTGGGTCGAAAAGAAAGAAAAACTTTTGGCCCCCGGAGTGGGGGGAAAAGTAAAAGGCGCAGCAATTAATTACACGGCCAAAGGGACAGCTGGGGATTTGGGATAAAGGCTTTTATACGGCCTTTATACGCGAAAACCCAATCAATGCTATTCAAATTAAATGAAAATTTCGGTTTAATTAAAAGCAAACAGCTCATTAGCCGAGATTTCCGTCGTTTTCAGAGTGATTGCGAGATAAATCCGGGGAAAACTACGAGATCTTCCTGGTACACTGCAGCGCAATTTGTCCACCAGCATCTAAAAATACTCTTAGGAAAAACGCAATAAGCACGCGACAAGGATGATGGAAAATCGTCAGTGGAAAGGGGGAAAATCCGGGGGGTTGACTGATTAACACCCGGGAAAGCATCAAAACAAAGGTGAGACAAAGGCCAACAAGGCAGGCAAAGTAACATTCGATTGGGAGTGTGATCCGCAGTTCAGTTGGCCACCAAAGGCAGTCGCATCTACACACCGAGATCGAGGCAGCCAAAAATCAAAATTGAGATTCGAAAATCACACTTTCGAGTGTGCAAATATATTTCGGAATTTCGGAATTTCACTTAATTTGTTTTTCGTGTTCGAAAGTCGTGTGTTCACCTGTTTTGGCAAGTTCGCGAACAGCAAAGAGAGAAATTACGCATACGAACCGTTGACAAGAGCCGCAAAGGGTGGAAAATAATGTGAAAAATATGATAAAAAGTGAGGGAAATGTGGCAGCATTTTCCCGCACACACACACGCATGAAACAAACAATAAAAAATATAAAAAATAAAGTGTATAACATAAGAGAGCAGGCTGGCTTTTCATTTTGAAGATGATGAGCGAATTGCGGAATTTTTCAGCTCCCCGCGGCCACATTAAGTGCTGATTGTGTGCGCCGCTCTATTAGCCAGCTCTCTTTTCTTCGGGGGAAACGGCTCCCCGCCTTTCGCCGCATTTTCCACACATTTTCCGACGGCCAGCCGCGCTGGCAAGGAAAATTCGGGCCCACTCAGTTCGTTCGACGCGCGTCTCAGTGGCTGAGGCTGAAAAACCGTGCCCGACAAATGTTGTTCCTCCTAGAATAATGCCAATAATGCCATAATACACCCATATAACACACCTCTGGCGAACCCAGGGAACCCGAAACCACGCGCTATCAATGCAAATCGAAGCCGAAACAAAAACAGGCACTAAAAACACCACACACGTATACAAACAACACCCAAACGGACCCAAAAAAGTGCAACACGCCACAGAAACAGAAACATGCAACCCAAATCAAACAAATAATAATCCAACAACACCACACACGCAAAAAACAACATCAACAACAGTGATACTAGAACAATTCAATGCAAACAAATGATTCAGCGCCATAAAAGTGCATTAAAATGGAAATGCTTTTGATATAAAACACTTTTCGCCACAAAAACTGACACGAATTTAAGCCCCGCCGACACACAATCCGCACAATAAAACACCAAAAACTACAGCAGAATAAACAAAGACCATACAGATTTTTAAAAATTTCAATTCATGAACTTTTTGCACTCACCGGAAATATTTTTCCTACCCAAAGTTTCTTTTCACTTTGCATTTAGTGTGGATTTTAAGCCCTCAATTTTATTACACAATTCCTGGTTAACCCCAAAAAGGACATTTTCCTGCACAAAACAAAATTCAACCACACAGCTTGTTTCCTTGGAAAATATAATTTATAAAATATTTGTCAAGAGAATAGAAAATATGTCCCCTTGAAAGTTCATATATTTTTTTGGGCAAGTTTTTAGCCATCTTACACAATTTGAAATTGAAAATATTTTAAATCGTTACAAATATTATTTAAGATATTTTCTGTGTGCAAATGGGTTTCTAAACTGTGATTTCTTTATGAATCACAGCTGCTGAGTTCCCCAACCGAACATTTCTTTTAATTGCGATTTGGCTTATGAAAATTTCTTTCTAAAATTGAGGAAGTAATTCGCTTAATTATAGACAAAGTTCTCACTTAAGAACCCACAAATGCGGTTCCCAGAAAAAGGATGGACATAATGGTATGGGGGCAAAGGGGTTGGCTCTCCATAATTCATGAATGTCAAATCCTTATTTAATTTATGGATAAATTCCCACGCCTTTGGCGGATTTATAAGTTCATAAATCTGCGTCCATTGCCGTTTATTTACAAATAATTACAGAATTTAATTGCCGGCCAAGTTCGGCGTACAAATTGCACTCGAAATTGTTGTTGATGTTGTTGGTAAACGCGTTTAATTAATTACGGCCAAGAATTTCACTTTTCGGGGCAGCTGCAGCCATAAATTCGCACCGGAGAAAGCGGCAGATTCTGGCAAAATAATAACAAAATCAGCGTTCGAATCAAATAAATAAATAATATTTTATTCAAATTCAGGAGCAGATATCAAAATAAAAATCGAATGTGTTTCCAGTGAAAATGAGCGAGAAAAGATGTTCGTGAGTCACACACTCAAGGCGAAAAAGAAAGAATTCAGGAAAATTATACGATAATATTTGTGAGTGAGAAGAAAGCATTTATGCGAAGAATTCGGGGCTAGAAAGGATTACAGCACTCTCGAAAACACACACTCAGCATGGCAGACTCTGCCAAAGACAAGGACGTCATCGAGGAGGAGGACCTGGGGGAGGAGGAGGAGGAGCAGGAGACCACCACCACCACCACCACCAAGAAAACCTCCCAGTGGCGCAAGACCCGCACCACCAAGGTACGAAGGCGGGAAAGCGGGTGGAAAACCACCCCGCCCCCTGAAAACTGTCAAACTGACAAATGCCCGACGGATTGAAAGTTCCACTCGTCGTTGATTTTTCCGAGAGAACGTCAGTGTGTCTTTAAAAATTCTTTATGTTTTTCTAGTCGTTTGGGAAGGAAAATGTCTGGGGAAAGGAATAGACTAAAATTCTGTTTTTATTGGGTTTTTTTGTGAATTTCTTGAGGAAATAGTCAGGAAAACTCTGGGAAGGAACTGTTCGACCACTAAAAGGGTTCCAAACTTGAAAAGGGAAGCAAGATGAAGCATTTCCAGGTCGCTGGGCTTGAGTTTCAGGAGGAGGAATAGGGGGAGTTCTGGAAAAACTGGGCGGATAATCTTGGGGGCGGAGAATGGCCATTGCCATTTTGATTGTACTCAGCCACATGGGATCCAATCTGGTGGTTTCGCTTGCTTTCCTTTGGGGGGAAAAGCCTGGACGCATAAATTACTGGGGCGTACTTATGTAGATATATATATATGGTGGGTAATTCGGGACCACCACTTAGTTGTTAGAGATTCTGGCCCACCTGTCGCCGCCGGAATTCAAAATGCTGAAGAGCAATCAATCAAGCTGTAAAGTATTTATTAAACGATATTATGGGGTTTACCTGGCTCTCGGATAAAATGCTGAAAATTGCGAAGGTCTCAGGAAAATCTACCCACTTTGCACGGCACACATATAGAAAACTGAGGAGCTTACATATTTTTTTAATAGCTTCATTGTTTCGCTTAACAGGATTTCATTTCACTTAATGTACCAACACTTGGGTGTCCTCGGCATCACACCGCCCCCTTTTACCACACCCCCACACTTTTTGTTTGCCGCCTGGCGTGTTTTCCTTTGCCCGACGGCATTTTGGCACTGCCTTTCTCAAATCAGCAAAAAAAAATATGGGAAAATAGGGAAAGGTACAGGAAAGCAGAGGAAAAATAAAAAAGCAGGATGAAAGGAAAATAACATTCTCCGACTGACTCCAGCTGGCACGGCGCAGTCCTACATATGAGCATTCCTACCGACTAGCATTTATAAGCACACCTGGAGAAATCCTTACATTCTTGACCAGTAAACATGTTTCTAGGGTACCTTTATCTACCTTTTAATGAACCTGAATTTTACATAAAACCAAAAACATATAATTTGATATTACAAATATCTTTCGAATGTCTTTTCCCACTTGTCCTTAAATTAAATAATACTGGCTTCTCAAAAGGGTAGCTAAACATAAAGTACAAAAAAGTTTAAAAGAATTTAAATAAGTTCTGCTCAAAATACCAAATATAATTTATTTACATTCCACTCATTTTTTCACGTGTACGGCCCGAATAGTTGACTTTTTATCCGCAGGTTTTCATGGCAGCAATCAAGGCGCAACAATAACAACAGCTACGCAATCCACACACACACTTCCGCTCTGTCGCTCCCTGACTTTTCCTTTCTCCCCATTTCCCCATTTCACCTTTCCCCGACTTTCGTCTCTGGGTTTTCCTTTGGAAAACACCGGGCAGAGTTTATCAGGGAAGTGGGAGCGAAGCAGTCAATGCAGTCTGCGGATCGATTCAGGAGTTTAAGCCATTAAAAAATGCAGTAAACAGGAAATCGCAAAAAGGAGAGTAGAAGTGAAATCCTGGATGAGCAGGATAGTGATACAAATATCCGTTAAGCAAAGCCATCAAAGGTCTTTTGATGGGATTTTTAAAGTGCAGGTAGCTTGCTTATTTTTTATAACAAGTGTCTGTAAAAGAATTCATTGAATAAGGGAGATTTTCTTTGGAATAGTAATACCATTTAAAAGGTTCTTGAAGTAAATAATGTTTAAAATGTTTCCAAGTCACGTTTATTTTATTTTAATTAAATCTATAACCATTTGAAATTTAGTCATAATTCAGTAAATATATTATATATTAAATAACACTTACCAAAATATTTTCCCATGGACTTATAACTTAATTTAAACCTCTTTGTTAGGCCCATTTAAACTTGCCACTTTTACACTTGGCAAATTGTAATTTGATCCCTCGAATGCACTTCTCTTCAGGTTGAATTTGATGATGATTTACATATTTCATTGAATTAAATTTTAATTGACTTGACAGAGCGCTTTAAGCTCGCATTTCCCGCACTTTCCCACCCACTTTTCCCACTAGCAGTTTTCCATCTGGCCCTTTATGTTTTCCCCTCGTCCTGCGGCTCAGATGCCACTTTAGCTGTGTTAATTTCTTTAACAGTTTCTCGTTCTTCGTTTTATGCGTTTTGACGCGTCACCTCCAAAGGCGCATTTTCCCCGACCATTTTCCCTGAACCCGAGCCACCTCGTAAACCGTTGGACAGGGAATTTTTATCTTTTAATTAAAAGTGATGCCACTCCGCCGCCCTTTTCCTGTCGCATTTTCCCGGGAAACCCGACTCCCAAACAGGACTGCCCCACTTTTGCACCTTCTCGCATGTAGGTGGGCATTAATTAAGCACTTTACGATTGTTTCCCATCTGCAAAGGCGGCCGGGGAGTGAAAATCCGAACAGGACCATAATGTGGAGCCTCCTCAGCCATTTTGTTTTATTCGCCGACTCTAATATATAAATGTTATATGTGCAGTAAAATAAATTATATGTTCTTCAAGTGGCTCGGCGCCTGGCGGCAGCTGGTTTTCACTCATTTTGTGCAATTAACTTGGTCAGAAGGGGGAACAAAGGGGCTTCCCGGGATCATTAGGGTTCACTCAAGAGGCTAATTGACTTTGAGCTGCTTTTGGCCTTTTGTGGCTGCGTACTTTCGATGGGCGAAATAACCAGATAATAAAGCGATTCATTAGCAAACATTATATACTTCAAATTTATTTTTTGCCATATTTGCTATATCTATTATGCGCCAACTCATTTGGCAAATTTATTATTTTTTGGCATTACTCACATGGTCAGCTTTGTTTATTGTTTTCTTTTCCAGCTTCCATTTTGCATATAAATTGCTTCAATTTGAATAAAACATGTCGCACTATTAAGCCACATTCAATTATGGGTAATATGTCAGGATTTGCTTGAATTTGTAATCATCCAAACTTGTTCTTTAATGAAAATCGATCGGCAACTTTATTTTTTGTGTCAAATATATCAAAATGTTTTATATTTAAACTATTGGTACATACTTAACAAATTAATTTCTTAAATATCATTTGGTGAATTCCCTAATGCACCTATATTTCATTACATATTTATCTTCCATTTGCCCATAAATTTGTCTAGACAAATTAAACGTGCCAGTTTTATTTGTGCTAAAAATAGTTTACAAGCTTTTTATCTTGAAATATTTATACTTAATTTAAATTTATATATTTGCTTTTATTTCATTATTTAAAATCTTTTTTTCTCCATATTTCTCTTTTAAAGGCCTAATCGGTTCCATCAGGAATTTTAATTATGGTTAAAAATACTTTAATAGCTATATATCAGTTTAATTATTTGTTTATTAGCGCAGTCGTTCATCTGTGAAATATGTATATCTATCTGTATCGTAAATAGTCAACTAATTTGCCTCTTTCCTTTGCATTCTCTTTGCAGGTAAGCAATCCCCATCTTCTGACTTCATCCACGCCCAAATTGTAGTATTCCCGAGTAAGTTTGGTATTCATTCATCTAAACAATGCATTCATTCACACACTCGCTCCTTGGAAAATGCTACTCCAACTCGATCCCACGATCGGATGGAAATAATTCGAACTATCTTATACACATTCCTGCTGGCCAAGTTAACACAGCTGAGCAGAAAGAGCCAAAGAGCGATTCGTTTCGAAAATAAGACACAGATACAGATACATATCGTGTATAGATATTTGTGATTGTGCATGAACAAGCGGTTATAAATAATTCTGGCAAAAAATCAGCAACTTTTTCCGTTGATCTCCAAGTATAGAGCGTTGGCTCGCTGCCAAGGCGAATTGCGCATACGTCGTGTGGTCCATTCCTATTTTTCTGGCAGTGTGTTTGTGTCGATATTAGTTTGTATTAGTTGATAGATGTGTGTGGCTACTCTCCCCCAATTTTTCTCTCTGGAGAAACATTTCTTTTTCTAAAATTTCTAAATTCTAAGGGAGCTTCTATGAAGACTTCTCTTTTGTTTGACGGTTTATTTTGATAGTCCACCAGATTTCCTTCGTTCAGCTTAAAGGTCAGGGAAATGGGTGGTCCAGGGGTGTGGGGGTGGGAAAACCCCTCCCCTTTGGCTGTCCACGCTGCCAAATTGTTTGTCAGCTTCTCACATTTTCACATCGCATTTTCATCACATTTGTTTTTCTTCTCATCTGCGCCTGCTGATTTTCTCGGTGATTCTGTTGTGGCATGGCTCATTAATTTGCGTCTAATTAGTTTTGATTTTCGTTTGTCAATTGGGTGGAACAAGGACCCATTTTCCTGTTTCCCTGCCCCGCCCCTCCACTTCATCGCCTCATTTTCCTCAGCTGACTTGACTTTGGCAAAGAACTTGTCGCTGCTCAGATCAAAGTGGGCAGGCGAATGACACAAAATAAATATTAAATAAATATTAAATAAGTACTGTGGCTTGTGTTGTCCACTTTCCCCATGTAGTCGATCTGATTTTCCCGCTTTTCCCACTCTCTTGGTTGCCTTCCCAACCTTCGACAGCTGTCGGCCAATGCCAAGTGAAAAATTGACTGTCGGCTGGTTTAAGCGTTTTTCGATGGGAGATCTCGCGATAAGTCCAACTCATATTTCTGTTGTGCTTTCCAGATTTTAAATATCTGACATTGTGACATTTTATTTGGTATTTAAATTTTATTCATGACTTTGCCAGACAAGATTTAAATAACATTTTTGATTTTATCATTTCGTTTAAAAGTTGTGATTAAATGGTCTAACGTTTTATGTAAAAATTGTTCGTAACTATTAGTTGAATAATTACAGTACTATAAAATGTTAATAACTTTAAACAGATAAAACAAATAGTAGTTTATAATCAAAAAACCATCGTACTTGATTTTCTTATTTATAGAAAAATTACAAAACTGTTTGGAAATGTATTTCGAATATGTTTTTTCCACTGTTACTTTTTTCGCATCAATTTCCCATTCATTTCGTTTCATTTGTTGACCAAATTTGGTCAAGGCGCAGTTCATTGTAATGCAATAAAATTCAGCAAACGAGACCAGCGACAATAATAATAACAAAAATCCATTTCGGTGGCATTTCGGCCTGCCAACCCCTCTGCCGCCCCTGCAACCCCCCTGCCCAACGCCTCTGGTCTTTGTTTTTGCTGCTCGTCATGTCCGTTGGTCTTTTGAAAGCTCAGACATCTTGGCATGCAATAAAAACAAACCCCAGTAGGAAAAGGGAAAAGCAGCAAAAATGCAGTGGCCCCAGGAAAATTCATGGGAGGGGGTTTTTGGGTGGAGGAGACTTCACAAGCTTGTTGCATACAAGGCAAATAAACCAGATGGGAAAACTGAGGAAGGGAAAATGCCTGGCCGGCAGCTTTTCTTTCTGCATTCTGGACGAGAGCCAAAACTTTTGTCCGAGGACCCAGTGACATGACAAGCGGTTTTCCACCGCTTTTCCCGCTCCTTGCAGCTAAATGGCTGAAATAATGTATTCATTTCTCCTCATGCCAATTGCCCAATGCCATTTAACACTTCCTCAAGGGGCTACAAAGTGAAAATGGGAACGTTAATGGACTGGTCACTCAATTCGCCAAAGCGGACGAGCCCAGGGGGTCAAGAAGGCCAGGCGGGCCCAAGTGGGGTTAACCTCGATTTTTGATGCTGAAAAAGAATCCCAGATGATCCTGTGGGATGACTGCATTGCAAATTAGATGCAGAGTTTCCCAAGTTTATTATGCATTTCAGCTATTTAAATATTTTATGGAAGCCTCAAAAGGATTGCTTAGGGGCAGCTGGTAATGTCATGTTTTGTGAACAATTTAATTTAATTTTTCACTTTAACATAACCAATTACTTGGATTTATCCTTTATTCCTTTCAATCCTTCCCCCAAAAAAACTCCACATGCTCACTTCTTTTCACCAAAGAACATTTATTCGCTTTATTTAATTTATTTCGATTTTCGCTTCGATTTTTTCGATTTCATTGTTCAGATCTAGCTACATGTTCGATACAATTTAGGGTGTAATAATTGTTTAATGCTTAGCACTTATCGACCGACGACTAAGACTATTATTGTTCGAATGTATATATCATATATCTAAGTATGTATAGTAGAGTATATAACCGTACTCGTAAAATGTTCCATTATAATAGATTTGCATTTAAGTGTAAACTTTATAATTTTCGATTAATACATTTTGATTCTCCTTCGATATGGGTGTGTTGGTGTGTGTGTTGGTTTTCCAGCCTGAATTTAAATTTAAATTTCCAGAGTGGCCCCTCGAAAAACTCTTGGCAAACTTGGCCCACATCCGCTTAGAGGGCTCTGAGCGTTTGATGAAACTTTAATTTCCATTTGGACACACTGACAGCAATCAAGTTAAACCGCCCTGGCAAGAGTTAAATGCCCGGCCACGCCCCCTGCTCCGCCCCCTTTCCGGACCCATTGTAAAGTTTCAATGCTCGGCGCTTTCAAACGGGGTCAAGTGTGTGTATGCCCCTCGAGGACTCAAGTGCTCAGGCTCAAAAGAAAACAATAAAACGCGCTGCGGCGTGCCAAAAAGAAAAACATCCGAAAAATATGAAAGCGCTACAAAAAATGTAGAAAGTAAAACAGCCATTGAACAAAAAGCAACCCAAAAAGGCTGAAACACAGCCTAGAAATCGATATGAAAAAAAGTTCCAACCGTTTTCAATTGTCGGGGAATTAAAGCCACCCAGAAAGTAGGCAATGAAAATTTAAAATGAAATTTTCTCGGTGTCGCATTCAATCAATTACTTTAACAACAGAATGTGAATTAATTTTATATACTGTTGGACCGGAGAAAAAAGAGTGTAATGAAAAACAAACAAAGGGTTGGCAACAAAAGTGTTCGATAAAAAATGCAAAAAATTATGAAATTAATTTGTGCTTTTTGCCCGCTTTCTTTAACGGTGGAAACGCCACTGAATTCTTTAGCTTCTGCTGCTGGGGATTTTTCAGTGGTTTTTCCTTGCCATTTCCCGTGGCGACCTGTCGCTGCGGAAAACTTTCTTTGTGTATGCAGAGAAAAAAACCATAGCAATATCACTTTCACAATTACAAAAAACATTAAGCCATAAAAACAAGTGTCTAAAAGTATGCAAAGCTATTTAAAGACCGGAAACCATGGGATTCGCTTTCCGTTGCATACTTTTAAGCGTCTTTTAAAGAAACTGATTCCTTTTAAATGAAATAAAAATCATTTAACGGGTCAAATATATATTTTCCCTCAGTGTATGCATGTGTTTCAGTGGCTTTCGTTTGTAGTGGTGTGTGGTGCGTATTGTGCACTCCCAAGACTACCGTTACTAATTAGCGAGCAACCTAGTTTAACAGTTCTTCGAGGGTTTATCTTCCTCCTGCGGTGATCCCCCCTCTGATCTCTCTTTGCCGCCATTTTCCGCAGGATTTCCCCCCTCATCCCCTGCGCTTTTTCCCACTTTTCTCGCTCAACTGAGAGTTGAACCTAGTTGAGTTGCCTTTCTTATTAAAAGGAAACCACCGCGGCTTGACTTGTAGCCTTTGCTTCTGTAGCATCTTCATTTTGCAACCTCCTTTTTTTATCCCCTCAAGGGTGCACCGGAAAAAGGATCTATTATCGTAGTTTTGATTATGTATATGACTATTGTTCGATAGAATTTTAAAACTAGGGGTGGTTATATGCGAAACGTAAACCTTACCTTATTATAAAGGCTTTCTTAACTGTTAGATACTTTTTGTTATAAAATAAAACTTGTCTGATACAGTCTCCTTTCTAAACCAATGCATTTTGTTGGGTATATATTCGCTATTATATATTACTAAATACTTTCTATTTCCGACTAATATTTCGACTTTTAGCTTGAATCCCTTTTTTAAGTTGTTGAAACATTATTTCCTGTGTGTTTTTGGGTGGTTTGTGGGTGCTGCTTGGCTCCCTTCTAGACAAATATAATTTCATTGCGCTCCGCTTTGTGGGGCGACGGCTGGCGCTGGAACGCGTAAACGTTGACGATTAACTGCGCCATGAAAATGAAGCAAAATAAAACGATTAGAACTAAATACAGAAAGATATCGCGCAGCATCGCTGGGATCGGGCTTTTCGGTTCACTCGGGCAGAGGCCAAAGCTCCAGACTCCGGCAGACTCCAGATGTCATGGTTCCTCCTCGGCTGAATTTCCCGCCGTAGATTTTCCGGCTGCCCCGCGTCTCATTGCCTCATTACAGCCGTGTAAATGGGAAATGGGGGTGGGCAGCGGAGGCGGAGGCGGAGGTGGATTAAATGGGGACCAGCTGCAATGAAAAGCAGAACGGGGAATCGTGAGTGAAGAGCAGATGGAAATAACGCGCAGATTATTCATATCCCTCCATCACGCACGTCTGTGAAAAAAACGGAACCGGATCCAGAAAAAGAAACCCAGCAAGATGGAAACGTATCCATGAATGAGTGACAGTTGGAGAAGGAAAGCCCCAGATACTCTTGCCCAGCTCTTAATTATTCATACAATTTGTTAAGCTACTTTTCATATGAAAATTAGGTGCCTAAAAGTATGCTGTGAAAAAACCAAAGGATTACCGAACCTAAAATAAACTGTTGCATATTTTAAGACACCTTCAGGAAGAGGTTTCAAACCTCTATACATTACTGTGGCATCATCTAGCATTCAAAAATTTATAGCTTTCTTAAATGTAACTCCATTCAATATATATTATGGATTTCTTTTAATATTTGTACAGTACGAAGGAAACTCTTCAGCTCTGGGGAGCTGTCACAAAATATACACATAAATAGGAAAGGCAGGCGCCTAAAAGTATGCTGCGAAAAATAACCTTAGGATTCCTAACCAACAATATATCGGTGCATACTTTTAAACACCTTTTGGAAGAGTTTTTAAACCTCTACAAATTTTGGGGGCTTAGATATAACTTTTTTCAACATTATTTAATATTTCTACAGAAGGAAACTTTTCAGCTCTCAGAAGCTGTCACAAAAACACAATATTAATAAAAGGCAGTCCAAGAAATATATATTTAATGTAGCGTATTCAGTACAGTGATTTATCAAAATTATGGCCACAAGGTTACGGAAAAAATCCTGAGAGGAAAATAAAGGAGGAGCGGTGGACAAAGGATTATCTCTGGCCGTCGAGGAATCCGTTGCCTGGTTTCTGTGCTTCCTTCTCCCTGGTGAATTACATGCTGGTCTCAATCTTTCTCCCAATCTTTTTCCCAGTTGCCTGCTGGCAACACGAAAAGTTCTCGCCCGACGTTTTCCCACCCGCGACTTCTGCTACACAGGGAACAGAGCAGAAATTACGCATACGCCGCGTGGGCCGTGGGAAAAGGATGGAACTGAAAGATGCAGCTGCCAAGGATTCAAGGATGTGTTGCACAATTGCGTTTCTTGTTGCCAGATGCCACTGGTGTTTTTTGCCCCCTTTGTTGCACATTTCTGCTCGGCATGTTGCCCAATATGTTGGCTTGAAAAAGGAAAAGAAAAAGGACTCCAAATGGTATGTACGTGTTAAGCAAATTAAACAAATGAAATTTAAGCTGGGTCGCCACAAAGGGAATTAGATTCCCAGATTTAAATGGGAAAAGGAAGGCAGAGCTTTCCGCATGAGCAACATGTGTGCTCGGAATGCATATGCCACTCGACCCGACTCTTTGACCCCCGCCCTCGAAATTCCCCATTTTGAAAAGCCTTTCGCCTGCATTCTCAACTTCCACTCGAATCCACTCGAAGCGCTCTCAATTAGTGGGGGAATAATTTAAACCAAATTGCATCCCAGTTGGAAGAAAAAACCAGCCGAATTTACGAGTAAAACTCAACAAAAAACACCCACAAACACCTGAAATAATTGAAGTGTTTGCTATGGATTAAAGGTGTTTTTCGAATGGTTTAATTGGCCGATTCCGAAAATAATTCAAAATTAATTAGTCGATATGTCAGAAGTGATAGCTCTTAAAATTAAAATAAATGCGGAATAACACTGGAATTCACTTTCAGTTTATCCAAATAATTATAATAATACATCATGTAAAAAACTGCATAATACGTAGAAGATATTAAAGTACTCTTTAAAATTGTTAATATTCAAATATAATTATTTATAATTTTTTGTGACTGTTTGCAATATTTGTTAAGTCTGTTGGCCTTGCGTTTTTGTATGAACACGACTTTTTCTCGGGTGTAGGCACTCCAGCTTTTTTAAAAAGGGTTTGCGGTCGTGAGTTTTTGAGCTGCATCCGTGGATTAAAATGCAAAATGCAGAATGCCAACTGCAATCATCAAGCATCCGGCGACCTGGAACGGACATCGCAGTTGGAATCCGAATCCGAATCCTTTTGCCGCCCCAAAAATCCCGGGTCGCTTTCAATTAAACGCTTATCGCATTCGTGGCACTCGCTGAATAAGTTTTAGCCCTCGACCCCTAGAACTTTCTGCCCCATGTCCCATGTCCTATGACCTGCCTCTTCCCCCACCCCCAAAAAAGAAGAAAAACAATTTTCAAAAGGACCCTGCCACATTCCATGGCTCGCACATCATTAGGCCGACTTTCGAAACAGGGGCGGGAATTTGAAACAAAGCGAAGCGCATCAAAGATTATGAAACTCATTAAAAAAGTTTCGGCGGGGGCAACAAATCTAACAAGCTGAGGAATGCGACGCAGCTGCCACGCCCCCTCTTTTCCAACATAACTTAAGGTCAATGGGAAAGTAAAAAAAGGAAGGAAGAAAGGGGCAGGAGGTGAAAGTAATGGGGAGTTGGTAGCAAATGGCCAGTGGGATTTCCTTTTTTGCTAAAGCTCTTTATTTTTAGCTTCCCGTCTAGAAAAACATTGAGAGTAATAACAAAATAAAGAGCGTACATTAAGTTGAAACAAAATAAAGCAAAATAAATTTAACAGCTGAAAATTCAACTATAGTGCGAAAAACAAGTGTCAAGGAATCACTAAATTAAATTTAAACTATTTAAATGTAACATTTGCACTACATATTTAAAGTAGATAAATAAAAAAAGTCAAAAATATTTAAATTTTCATAATTATTAATAGTTAAAATGTTATTAAAAATAAATATATGTATTAACATCTGTCCACTGTAATCAAAAGAACATATTACCATTAAAGAAAGTGTGCAATTATTTAGTAGAATATATTTCATTGCAAAGAGAAGCATTTGTCTTTAATACATAATTAAAAAATTTACTAAATATACTTTTTGTATTTATTAAATTGACAGCATTCAGGGGACACTTTTAAATCATGCAGTCGCTTAAATTCTTTATCCAAACTTTAATCCTTTAATTCATTTCAATTTCCCTGGGAAGCAAAATCATCAGCATAACTTGTTTTATTGCTCCACGGCCACTCGCTATTAAACTTGTTTAACAGCACTATTATTTCGACCCCCGCCGCCCAACATAATAGAAGTGAATAAAACCGAACGACTACGTGATACCCCCTAATAAACGGGTCCCCAGAGAAAATAAAAGAAAACTTGTTGCTTGGAGCGGAAATGTGTGCCTCCTTTTGGATTTTCGAGCGCTTCATAAATTAGATGTCAAAGCCGGGGGATCAGACAGCCATGGCAACTTGGCCACACGTGTGTGCGGGTGTGCGTGTGTGCAAAAGGGTCAAAGGTTGTCAAAGGAGTGGGCCGGAATTTGCTGCCTTGGGCGAAAGTTTGCGGCGCCTGCCTGGCAAACTTATTAAAGAGTTCGAAGCCAAACAAATTGGCAAGGCGAAAAGGGGAAGATGGGAAAACTTGCCGAGGCATTGCGGCCATTAATTTTCACTGGCGGCGCACACGAAATGCAAATGAAACTTTTGCCGTGAAATGTTGACAGTCAGTCAGTCGGGGAGTCAGGGGTCAAAAGGGCCCACAAAAGTCAATGAAGTGTTAAATGTCCTGCGGTGTTTCGGGCTTATCCCCGCACACACGTGTCCAATTTCCTGCGGCTTTCCATTTGCATTTCTGCGTGCCTTGCCACCATAAATGCCCCAAGTTTCCGCAGTCATATAATTAAAGCAACAATGCTGGAAAAACTCGCGGCATAAATCACTCGGAGCATCTCAGCCCAGCTTCATTCATGACTTTTCTCGCCGGGATTCCATTCATGGGCAAATACGCTGTGCTCACGCACTTTTATGAGAAAAATCCCACACTCCCCAAAAACAAAAAGGGATATACACGTTACCAATTTATGCCGAGCCGCTCGTAAACTGCCCAAAAAGGCTACAAAAATTCCACTAACGAGCTTTCTCCCTTTTTTTCTTTGTATCACTTCACTTGCAATTCTTTTCGGTTCAACGCGGCGTATGCGTGATATTCCGCTGTTTGGTATCGTAGGCTTTTTGTATGGTTTTTCCGGCCAAGTCGCGTTGTTTTCAGTTCGACGTTGCTGACGCGACTCCGGTTTTTGTTCAATGGATGCGGCTTCTTATAGCGCTCGTGGCCCCAGCTTCGTCCTTTATCCTTCGTCCTGAATCGTCCTGAGCCGAGTCCTCACCAGTTGAGCCTCGGCTTCTGGGTTCGTCCCTTCGTGCCGGAAATTGTTGTTCAACAAATGCAAAGAGCTTCCCAGTTCCCAGTCAACAGGCAGGAAAAACAAGCAGCAATAGCCAGGCATTGCACATCCTGACACATCCTTGAGGAATCGCTGGAATCGCTGGAATTCGCTGAATGGTGATCTTATCAAAATTGCAGCGCCAAATTGCTGGCTTAGAAGGTGTATTCTTAGGGAATTCTTGCAAAAAGGTTTAAAAACTTCTGTATTTTTTTGAATATTACAAGCATTAAATGTAGATACTTGTTAAGGGAGGTCCTATAATATTTTTTTGTAATTTTCCCTAGGTCTAGTTGGTTATTTATTACAATTTGTATACAGCTCAAAATCTATTAAAATTCTCGACACAAGGAATTTGATAAAGTTTTTAACAAATAACAAAAATAAAGGGGTAATAGAAAATTGTATATATAATTCCTACATTTAAACGTTTTATAATGTTTCTTATAACCCTTCTTCCCTCTTCCTAAATCAAAAATCTGTAAATCCGTTTCTAAAACCCCCTTCCCATGTATTCATATAATCGTTTGTATCATATCGATCTGACAGTTTGCAAAAAGCCTGCCCCAACTTTTCCCCTAAATATACTACACTCAACCCCCTCAAATATTTCTTGTTTGCCCCGCCTTCCGCCTGTCATGTTTATATTTCCAGCCGCATCATAAGGCAAACATTTTAATTTGCCATAGCCTGTGGTGCCACGCCCCCCAGAGCCACAGAGCCACCGCCCACGTCGAGGAGGTGTACAAATATTGACACTCCACTAAGCCGGCAGGCAAACGCTGACCAAAATCAACGTTGACACCCCCTATACCTTTCTGCAGATCCTTCGCTGATGACGCCAATCATGTTCTTGGGGAAGACATGGGCGTGGGAAGGGGGTTTCCCGGCCGTCAGTTGGCGTGACAAGCAAGTCTTTAGACTCACAGGATGTGGGGGAAAGCCGGGGGAAAGCGGGGAAAGCAGGCTGAGCAGACATCGGCACAGTTTGTTATTATTTAAATCAGGAAGTCGACGAAATTTCCTGTGCCAGTGGGGCATGGCCAACAAATTGGCAGCTGACTTCCGCAGTCGAGTCAATTAAATTTTCCCTTTAAGTGATTTCTGTCGCCATCAAATGTCGCAGCTTCCCTTGGTCTCCCCTTTTCCAGGTTTTCCCCGGGTTTTCCCCGGGTTTCCTTCTGCCCTTGCCCCCTCTAATGAGAAATCGATGTGTTGTAATTTGTTCAAATCCAATTTCGGAGCACGGCCGGGGCTGTAACCATAGTCCGGAGTCCAAAGTCCGGACAAAACACCTGGCCCCCAATCGTCACGGGATCCGGAGGGTGCACTGTGAAAAAATTGGATACACAAGTTTAAAAATTAAATGGACTGGAATCGCATCCTTTAAGACACTACCTAATGTTCTAGGTCTCCTGTTTATAATTTTCTAAAACTATTAACCGTTTTCCAAAACATTCAGAATTTTTGTCAAAAATTCGACATTTTTTTTCGGTCAGAATTTTTGTCAAAAATTCGACATTTTTTTTCGGTTTTTCCATCGTAATTCAGCCAAATCAAGGCGTACAGCAAAAAGACCGACTGTTTTGAGCAGCTTTCTAAATATGCAAACGATCCTTATCACTTTTAGGAAAATTTATTTTTTGACCAATTTTCTCAATTTTTGTAGGGGTGACATCACTTTTTTGTTAAAAGTGGCAAAAATTTAACATTTTCAGGTTAGAGTGCCAATCGATTGGAAATTAAACAACGAGCTCAACGGGGTATGACATTCCTCATTCTGACTTATATTTTTGTTATGGCAGCCAAAAAACTGAATTTTTATGGCGAAAAAAGGGTTAAAATTTTTGTCAAAAATACAAAATTCTGATTTTTGTCAAAAATTCGACATTTTTTTACGCTTTTTCCATCGTAGTTAAGCCAAATTAAGGCGTACAGCTAAAAGACCGACTGTTTTGAACAGCTTGCTAAATATGCTAACGATCCTCATCACTTTTAGGAAAATTTATTTTTTGACCAATTTTCTCAATTTTTGTAGGGGTTACATCACTTTTTTTTCGAAAAATGCCAAAAATTAAATATTTTCAGGTTGAAATGCCAATCGATTGGAAATTAAACAACGAGCTCAACGAGGTATGACATTCCTCATTCTGACCTATATTTTTGTTATGGCAGCCAAAAATCTGAACTTTTTGCCGAAAAAAGGGTTAAAATTTTTGTCAAAATATAAAATTCAGATTTTTGTCAAAAATGCGGCATTTTTTTTCGGTATTTCCATCGTAGTTGAGCCAAATCAAGGCGTACAGCTAAAATACCGACTGTTTTGAACAGCTTGCTAAATATGCTAACGATCCTCATCACTTTTAGGAAAATTTATTTTTTGACCAATTTTCTCAATTTTTGTAGGGGTTACATCACTTTTTTGCGTGAAATGGCAAAAATTAAACATTTTTAGGTTAGAATGCCAATCGATTGGAAATTAAACAACCAGCTCAACGAGGTATGACACTCCTCATTCTGACTTATATTTTTGTTATGGCAGCCAAAAAACTGAATTTTTATGTTGAAAAATGGGTTAAAATTTTTGTCAAAAATACAAAATTCTGGTTTTTGTCAAAAATTCGACATTTGATCCGGTTTTTCCATCGTAGTTCAGCCAAACCAAGGCGTACAGCTAAAAGACCGACTGTTTTGAACAGCTTGCTAAATATGCTAACGATCCTCATCACTTTTTGGAAAATGTAGTTTTTGACCAATTTTCTCATTTTACTTTTTAAATTTTCAGTTGTAATCTGAAAAATTTTATAAAACATTCAAAATATAAACTTATTTAACAAGATTCTCCAACATTTTCAATAATATTAAAATTCCAATTAATTAATATTTTAATCCATTGAGTAGCTCCACATTCTCTCAGTGCATGTTGAGGGCTCATTTTAATGAGTTTTTATTGCGCTTCAGGTGCTTTGATTGCTGCGATTTTTAACTTGATTTACGCGAGTTTAGTGAGCGGGAGTGTTTGAGAGGGGGTGGCACACTATTGATTTTTCAATTAAGCCGGGCCCCCCTTGGTGAACCCCCTCCCCGCCCATGTGCTTCCCAATGCATTTTGCATGTTTTTCGCGTGTTGGCAACATTTGTTTTGTGAGAAAGCCGCCAAGGAAGGACTGTCTTTTGTAGCAAGTTTTATGCGCCGCATCCTGTGCACAAAAAGCAAAGGGGTGGGGGCTGTAATTTAAGGGGGGTTCCCCAGTGGGTGGGGCTGCACTGTGCGGAAGGGGGGTGTATGCCAGCGCAATTTATGCGGTAATTGCTTTTTTAAGCGCTTCGCATTTATCTTTTCGACACAAGTGAAATGAGTTTCTGCCTCCTTCGCGTGCCTTTTGTCGATTTGCCACACCAACAGGGGTAGCAACAACAACAACAACGGCAATCAGGATAACAGCCTGCAAGGATATCAGCAACAACAACTAGCGAAAACCTCCTGTCACAGCGCCAACAAAAGCCAAAAAAACAGAAAGCTCAACTACTTACAATGGCATTTTTATGACGTCTTCTATTTGTCTGCTCATCACGTTTTGGCCTCGCTGCCACGCCCCCTGAACCAGCCTACACTGCAGAAAAATTGTTTTAATATGTGTTGAAAAATATTTTCGGGTTTTTCCTTTGATACTCCATATGATTTCACGTCGTAGGAGTATTCAATTTTATTATAAAAATTTGAACTCAAAATATATACAAATTCACTTGGGATTATATACGCAATACATTTTATTAATATTTTTATTTTAAAAACTTTTTTATTTTCCACGTGTAGTTAACCCACTACCGCCCTATGCAGCATCTTCTGTTATTGTTGTTTATGGAAATACCGCGAAAGTTTTTCCTTCGCCCTTTGAGCCCTCTTTGGACCCACTTTCCCCACCACCCTAATTAATTTAACGCAATTCGCTCAAAAATTACCCAAGAAAAGTTGATAAAATGAAACGAGAATGAAAATGATATGCAGGGCGGAAAAAGCCGCATCTGTATTCTTGTGACCGTCCGCTTGATTTATAGCGTGCATTCTGGTTAATTTTAATTTTATGTTGGGCCCATAAAAATTACCCGTACGGAAAATTTGTTATTTTATGTCGGTTTAACTGAAATTGGGTATGCTTCTGGAGCAGGTAATGGTCTTTTTTGCGGCCTAGATTTTACTCAAGTCTATAAAGTGTAATTATTATTTTCATTAATTGGCAAAAAACATCCAAAAAATCGATGTTTGTGTCTTTTAATTTTTATAAAAGTATACCTACTTTTATAAAAGCAGTGTATTTCTATAAGAAAAAACAGAACTTGATTAATAAATTAAGTAAATATTAATATTTTTAATTTGTCGGCTTAGGAAATTATTTAAGAACTACTAGTAGCTGAAAATGATAGTTCCCAAAAAATGAAGTGGCTCTCAAACTGTAAATTCCAAATTTTAATTTATCTTCTCTCTTTTGAAAGGAAGAGCCCAGACCTTAAAATCTAAACAACAAATTGTTTTTCACCATGTAATGTTTAAGTTTTAGGTAAACTAAACATTTCTTATAGTTAAATTATAATTCTAATAATTCTTATTTTGAAATAATGAGCCGGATTTGAAATCTGCGGTCACACTGCTGAGCGCGGTTTGAAGTATGACCGTACAGCGATAACGGTGGAATGCCACCCCGCACCTTCCGACTGTTATTTTGCCGCTATTCGCAACGGTCACTTTTAAAAATACACCCAAAATAAAATAAAGTTGCTCCGCGCACTTCACTATTAACTTGTAACAATTAAACAATTGCGCTGGCTGCAAATTGTTGCTGCGATCCGTGAGATAAGAAAAGTCAGAAAAACACGCGGGTTTCTGTCAGTAAAGGTGGTTTTCTAACGGTTTTCCGTGTGTCACGCCCAAAAGAAAAATCAAAGGCAACAAAAATTCTAGTGCGTGTCAAAAACCAAAAAACAGTGCAATAACAACAACAAAGGCAGCTAACGGTGAACAAAACGCTCAAACAAAAGCCACAAAAACAACAACAATGGAGGTTAGTAGTGTAGCAATTGTTGTTGCGCTCAAGTGTTTAAATTGTTTTTCATTGATGTTTTTTTCTTCTGGGGTTGTTTGCCTTGAATGATTTCATTTCATTAATTTATTTTTGTTTGCTTCGAGTTTTGCCCTCTCTTTCTCTCCGCCGAACGATTACGTCAGTTTTATCTCTCCCTCTCTCTTGAGTTCTGGAGTTTGCGCTCTCTTAAGAGAGAGAAACTCTTCGTCATCAAATATTTATATGTTTTCACATTAAACTTCCACCCCTTTTCGCCCTAAGCCCCCCTTAATTATTGATTCCCCTCCCTTTAATTAATTCACAAATTTAATAGCTCCTATTATGTCATCGCTTTCTTTTCCTGCCTTTTGTTTTGTGTCTCAATTTTGGCATGTTTTGCCTTTTTATATAATATCGGACTAAATTCCTTATCGCGCTGAAACAGCTGTTTATATTCGTTTACCGCTATGTCGAGACCTTATCGCCCATATCGAGTTACTCATTCCCTCGCAATGACGTTATAGATATCGACCATCCGCCTTTCCAGATTTTAGTTCCCTCGGTTAGTTGTTGGGAAAGATTAACCTTCCATAAGGTCAGGTATTACATTTCTATAGCCCAATCATTATGTTCTGAATACTCTTTGCTTTAAAGAATGATTCAACAACTCCATTATAATAATAAATTATGATAATAACATCAGAAACTGTTTTCTAAAATATTTTACCGAACCGTGGATGGTTTCTATTTAGGTATCAGGTACCAAAACGTACAATATTGTACAAATCTAAAGGAATAATTGTAATAATTATATTATATTATATTATATTGTTATTTTCCGAAAGGTTCCTTTCTGACAACATAATGTCTTATAAGTATTACATCTTTAACCACTTAAAAATCTCCCCAACTAACACAAAGCTGCTACTTAAGCCATCTTTTACTTAAACCACAAGTTAAACTGAAGCTTAATTTGCCCAATGTGGATTATAATCCAAGGAATTACGTGAGAAGGTAGGGTTAATTTTGCGTGGTCGGCTTGTAAATTCGTGATTTTCCTAATTAAGTTCTCCTTCTGAACGCCGGCCCCTTACCTAAACACTTGGGATAATCCCAGCTCTTATATGCCCCCAATTAAACCGAGCTGCCTCTTCGGAACCCTTCTACCTTCTTCCGTTTACCATACCATGCTATATATAGAACCGGAAGAAAATGCGCGGGGGCGTCAAAAGCGCATTTAACATCGCTGAGCTGAGTAATTAATCGCCTTTCCTCCGCTTTGGCGTTTACTTTTCGTGGACGGATGGACAGCCATCAAAGCAGACATGAAAAGCTTTTCCCATCCACGGAATAGGGGCACGAGTACAAAAAGTACTGAAAAAACCAAACAGCAAAGTCGGCCAACATAAAATTGCTCATTTCCGTCGTTTAATTGACGACGAAAAAAAAAAGACGAAGCCATCAGTAGCCGCAAAAGCGCAAAAAAGATTAAACTTGTTTGCCCACCGAGAATCCACAACAAAGTCCTTATCCACAGTGCAAGTCAGCAGTGTAAGAGGGGTACTGGGATTGGGGAAATATGGAAAATGGAATGAATATTTGTTCTTATAATTGCTAATCAATATTAGGCCTTTTACCCTTAATGTAAATTCTGATATTCAGATCATCCTCTTCTAACCATTTACCGATTGCAAAACATTTATAATTTATTTCTTAGTAAATACTTTACGTTGTAGGTTTCCAAAAAAAGATCCTTGAAAAAAATATATTACAAATTCGTAGTATGAGTCTCATTCAGAAACACAAAAATGTCAGATAATTATAATAAAGTCTGAATAAATAAATTAAATACTCGAAGTTTTATAGAGCCACATACAATGAAGGATTTCGAGTCAACAATAATGACACACTTATTCACAAAACAAAAATAATATCAGTTTATTCAAGTATCGACAATAAATGTCCACCTGATAAACTTTCCCTTTGTTTACTTATATCGATACAATGGGCAGCCGCTGTTATGCTAAACCGCTTATCAAACAATAATTTATATTTTCAATGGGCTTGCCAATAAAGAGACTTACTGTATGCTTATAAATAGAAGGCTGAAAGATGACACATAAAACACATGACATGATTGGATTTTAGAGCATAGAAAATAAGTGCTTTGCTAATATTGGGGTTTATTGCAAATAAACCAAGCGGAATCGACCTGCTTTGTTCAATTAGCACACCATCGTTCCTATATCTGTATAGATATATATTATATATGGAAGTGGTGAGCGCCAAAGTTGATAATATCATCGCCTAATGCCGTGACACGATTAAAGCTTTTAAAAATTCCCAGCCCAGCCCCGCAAAGTGTCAGACAAAGTTTTGGAAAAGTTGTTGGCCACTTAGATTTTGGTTGTTAACAGGGGAAAAACAAGCTTGTGGGTTTTCCGGCGACTTAAAACTTCTGCGAGTTCCGTGGAAGTGGAAGTGCAGCTGCCAGAAGACCGAGGACCACCGGCCCACAGTTATTACCCCGGCATTCGCATTCGCATTTTCATAAATTTCCACTTACTCATCTGAGACAGGATGTCTGGAGTGTGAAGTGTGGAGTCGGGAGTCTGGGACCAGAATCTCCTAAATCTCCGGCCTTATAACACGCTCCGTTAACCGTTTCTGGCTTGGATGGGCATTACCTCATCATTCCGCCTGGAACTTTGCATAATTTTCATTTATTACCGCAACCGCTTTTTTATATTTTATGCGCCCTTGTTGTGCGAGTATCGCTCCAGTCCCCGATCTCCCATCAAAGTATGTGTATTATGATTCCCTGGGAAGTGACTGACACAACTGACAAGCCGACGACCTGCCCTCCACTCCAATTTATCTTACAAATTTAATCTCTTCACATAATTTTCTCTGCGTGGCTTTCATGTAATTACCTCTGCCGCTCTCCTCGATTTTTGTCCTGTATTGTTACACGTCTGCTGGGAAAGTTTTCAGCTGCCATTTTATCTCGCTCACAATATACATAAATCTGACATTGCCTTCTTTATTTACGACCAAAGTTTTCCCCTTTCACTTAATAATGCATTTTGTTCTCCTCGCTTTTTAATTGCAGGTGAGTTCGATTCGGAAGGTGGATGACCATCTGAAGGATGGCCTTCATGTGGGAGCTTAAGGGCCTTAAAAAGTGTGGTAATGTATGTGGGGAACTTTGAAGAGGAGTAATGAAAAGACTTGTTTGAAAAGACTTGAAAGAATTTCATCAGGAAATCCACATATGCTCTCAAAATATCCATGAGTCCAGGAAATACCTCTTCTCAGCCTCTGCCGGCACGTTTACAGTGTACAGCTTCCCCGTGAAAATTGCTAACACAAATAAAAGACTAAATGTCATTGTGTTGCGTGCCTACCGCTGGTTTAAAACCTACTTTTAATTTAACATAAATGAGACAACAGCCCTAATCCACAAGTAAAATAATCTTGGTAAATCATTTTTAATTTCCATTTTAGCCATGAAAACTCAACTCAAATTATTTTCTCATGACTACCAAGCATAAAATAAATCTCGACATATATTAAGATGTATTGCACTACTTAACCTGGTAAATTACAATCAAATGCCGCTCATAACTGACTTATGAATAGTTAAAGTCTGCCATGTGTGGGAATTTCGTGGCTTACGTAAGGCTATAAATTTCATCAGCAATTTTAATTTGGCACTGCTTACTACACGCTGACTAACTGACTTGGTTTTTCATTTATAAATACTGTTGCATGCCACGCCCACTGAAAAGTCGAAATTTATGGCGGTGGCGTTTTTAATCGCCCTGAAATCGCGTGCTCTCTGGCGACAAAGATCGCATGCGATTGTTGCCACACTTTGCGGTTTGTTTTTCTAATCCGGAAAATTACCTCATGGTGGAAATTCTGATTCAGGGTTCAGCGAACTCGCTGCACTTGCAACCGATTGTTTAAACAATTCCCAGGGAGCGTGTAAACAAATGGTGATTACGGTTAGGTATATACACAAAGTCAAAGACCCCAGAAAGAGTGGGAAAAAGGGGAAAATTTACATGAATTTTTAATTAATTTGCATCTAAATTTGTCTACCACTTAACTTTCACTGGCACTCTGACACCATGACAGTTTTCACATCACCCCGCCCCAAAATTTCCCTATTACTTACAACATTCCTGGGCACAAAAACATTTGCCGAAACGTGACCCAGAGCAAAGGCACTTTTGAAATGCAAAGTCAAATGTAAACTACATAAATTGGCGTACTCTTCAGGGGGACTTTCGAGAAGACTGAAGACCATAATTTATTATGATTCTCTGGCTGGCTTATTTGGGCATCTTATTGATGATTGGGGCTCAGTCTCCAACTGAGAATGCGACGCACGTTTCTCATTTTGTCTAAATGCGTCTGCTGCTCAAATTTCACTTTTGCCCGGCCCCTTCCCCATGCAACTTTTAGCGACATCTGTGCATTATGTGCGGATTCAATTCAGATCGGGAAAGTTGCCTCTGCACTGCAGCCAAGTTTTCTGGGTTTCTACGTTTTCCATGGTCATGCCAACTGTCAGTTTCTGCCAGCACCCCAGTGATTCCTTACTTTACTGCCCCCTAACCGCTTTGATATCGGAGATTTCTGGTTGCAACGAAGCGGCAGAGGTCTACACCCTGTCTATAGGAAGGAACGGGGTATGCTCGGCTATGGTAAAATAGTAATGATAGTACAGGTGAATTTTGAAATGAAGTCAATCATTAGAATATTTTAATCACTTACAGAATTTAGTTAAGTTAAATTTGTAGACTACCATGTTTAAAGAAGGTATATTTTTATGGGATATCTGCCTAGATATCTCTATACAAAACATAAAACAGACCCTTTAGAACGTTATGTTATGTTAAGTTATAAACTTTTTAAATACTTATGTATTCCATAGTATAAAACATTCGATTATCTTGAATGTTCCAAAGTTCACTTGCTTTAAATGCGAATGCATTGAGACGGAACTATCGACGTCTCAGTTTTCAGCAGTTGAAACGCCTGACTGAAGGCAGAACCAGAATATATATGTATGTAGCTAAAGCTCGACCAGAAGCGGATTCCCTTTCGCCAGCTGACCAACTGGGGTCTCAACTTTCAGGGGGTCGACCTCCTGGCACCTCCACCTTTTTCCTCCTCGTAAGCTGCCTGCTGTTGGCATGCAAATTGCATAAAATATTGCCATATAAAAAGCATATTCGTGTTCACTGAATATGCAATTGACTGGCACTGGGAATTGGCTTAGGAGCACAAAAACTTCTTTTCCATCTTACCAGGCTGCCGAAGTGCCCGGGCATATTTCACATTTATGCAGGCACTTTGGGGAGTTCCAGGAAAATGCAATAAAACATGTTTCACCCCACAGAGGAATAAAACGTATGGGTAGAAGGTGATGTGGTTTACAAAGCTGGCAATCTATCAATGGCTGCGAAAATTGCATTGTACCTCGATTGACACAGGGGAAAACAGGATCAAGCGGTGTATTTTAGAGTTATATCATGCATAAATGTTATGAAAAATAATTTAATATTTTGGTTGGATTGAAAAACCCAACAACGTTTTAATGGCCATAATTTAACAGATACCATTGAGATAAGAAAATGCAACTGCTTTACTGTTTTCCCCTGCTGCAACAGGTAATTTCCCCAGATACGCATTTTCACTGGACACTCAACGCACCGCTCATTTTCATCGGACGCATCTTTTCACCTTCGGTTTCTGGTTTTCCACGCGACTAATTGTCGGATTCGGATGGCCATAAAAGCGAGCCGGCCTGGTCGCAAGTGTAATTAATGTTTCTTGCTCGAAATTTCCTGCTACGGTTTCCTCCAAACTCGCGAACTGCAATTTCCCTGGCCGTTTCCCTCGCTTCCTACGCGAATTTCCACAGCGTTTCTCGTTGTTGGTCATTAGCCGGGTCCATTTTCATTTTCCTACCTGCTTTGGAGGGACGTGGCGACGTGTGCGAGACCAACTTTTCATGCACTTCTGTTTGATTTTCCACAGTTTTTCCGCTCCGCGGGCAATGTGAAATTGTTCGCTGTAAACGTGACCATTGCCGTTTGTCGCTGCTGGAAAATGTGCTGTTGTGTTGTTTGCCGCTTAATTAAATCGCCTAAGCACCTTGACCGATTTCGCATTCGGCGACTGCCGCCCATTCGTCAGATGCGAGATACGAGATACCTACTCCCAGATACAAGATACATATGTGCAAATCACCGAAAACCATGTTTCACATCGCCCCGTTGCTCAGGGGCTCTCTTTTGTGGGTCACACATGGCCAGGAGGATTTGTTCACTGGCCTTAAGCTGGATTTATTCCTGTTTCGGTCTGGGTTTAAGCGGTATCTTATTGTTAGTGTAGAGTTCTTCATTTATTTTTACCTAACCATTAAGTGGGTAGCCTGTAATTAAGTATCAAGGGGCTTAAAGCGCATTTCACAAATTCTGAAAAATATGCTTTAATAAATAAGTAATTTTAAGCTGGTAATTTGCATATTGTTACTATTTTTAAAGCTTAACGTTATCCCATATAAAATAAATTACATAAATTTCCTTATTCAGAAATGTGAATTTTAGCTAATCTTTTTTGGAAGATTAAATCTTAAAATAATGGCAACAAGACATGAACATCGTGAAGTGTCAATAATTCATCTTCGATTTTATGGCAACAACATTCTCTTAATTCTCTTGGGGTTGATGTGTTATTGATTTTCTAAATGACTCACTTTGTATCGGTTCAAATTTTAAACTGGCATACAAAATGCATTTAATAAGAAACCATTCTTTAAGATTGTCTATCTGTATATTTCTTATGTTATTTTTTGCCATGTTAATCATAGTTATTAAAAGAAGCTTAAATTTTGCAAACATTGCACATGGTTTTCTTAATTAAAATGAGCGTAATCACATTAAAGCGACTTACCTATGTCTATTTGATTTAATGAAAAACTCGTTGTGCTGCAACAAATGCTTTTAGAATGCTCAAGTGTATCTGAAGCTGTTTTTGACGGAACCTTCAGACCGTTTTCATGCAAAGCAGCTGCTTCCCATTAAATGAGGCCTTTCATTCAACCTTTACTCTTGAAAAGTACTTGCTTTGTAATTGCATAAAACGAGATGACAGAAGGCTGCAGGCTGTGGGCGGAGAATCTTCTGAGTTGAGCTCTCCCAGTGAGTTGGTTTATTTCGAACTACCGTTGCAAAGGCCCGTTGCAATTAATGAGCCTGTCACTCCATTTAGCTGGGATCTCGACTTCTAATTGGCTCCCCGAACCCAAAACACTGACAGATGCACGCCAGTTAACAGTTTTTAATGTTTAATGTGTTGACGACGAGTATCTGACAGATACATTTCGGTTCCCGTCTTGTTTACCGCACGGTGTGGATTTGCATGGTGGGCTGCGTTTTGGTATCCAAGAACAGGTATCATTTGAGGTACTCTTTTTGAGAAGGAGAATATTAGATCACAGATAAAGTTATTATTTTTATACGGGAAGGAAAAGTCGCTTCTAAAAAATATTTTATAATAATCCGACTTATAAGAATACGTATTAACATTCCTCTTCTACAGTCTCAAAATTCAGAGGATTTTGTTCTTGAATACCAATATGACAAGTGTCTTAGAAAAGATTTACTCGTTTTTATAAGTTTTCCCTTGAACAAATACCTTGAAATATTTACAAAACTACCTATAATTCATAAACTCACAATAATTTATAAATATTGCTTGACTAGATAATAAATTCTAGCATGGGTACTCGCAGCTTCGACTAGCGAAATATCCACTAAAATTCTTGTTTTGGCTAGAATTTATTTGCTTGGCTCTCTAGCGTTTCGAAGTGTCTCCGGAGTGCCGTGAACTCAATTATTTTTGCAATTACTTTTTATGATTCCACAGTTTACAGTTGCTCCACCTCCGGAGGCCTTCCTTCTCGATTGGATTGGATTCGAATCGAGCTGCGTGGAGTTTCTACACTGTGCTGTGTCATTGAGGGAGTTTTTTCTGCGCTGTTCCCAATTGAAATGTCAACAATCGACTCCAACTTGAGGCGTTAGAAGCTGACATAATCGCCCCCACCAAAAAATAAAAACGAGGAGCTCCACTCGGAAGTGGGTCAGTGGCTGGCATTTAGCATTTAGCTGTATCCATCAGATACACGTATAATATCTGGGAGCGTCATCTTGGCCATTTGTGGGTTTGTTTTGCTAGTACTTGCTGGTCGAGATGGTATAGTATGGTAGCTTAGCTGTACCTATTGTGGCCGAAACCGGTTCCCTGCTAAAAGCACTAAGTAAACGGCCGGCCAAAGAGGAGTTTAAGCCCCGGTTTTATGGCCATTGTAGTGTCCGTCGCGGTTCCTTGGCACTCTTTTGCCCTCGGGGGAAACCAGTTTTCAATCGGCTCTTGACTCTGGATTTGCCTGCACTAAATACTATATACTAAATGCCCCTTTTTTCGGTCACGCTCAGCTAGAACATATATTCCGCCCTCCAAGTTTCTCGGTTTCTTACAATTGTCTTATGCAAATCACTAGCTGATTTCCCTCCATGTCTAATGTCGATTTCGTGGCTTTTCGACGACTTCCGCTCGGCTTGTTTATGGGCCACAATTTGTTGACTTATTTATTTGAAATCTGGCAGAGTTGCACAACAATTTCCCAGCGAGAAGTCGTTTAAGTGCAGACACCACCGCGGAGAAGTCATGCCACAGTTGAGTGCCCCTGTCCCCCGCCTTCTGCACTGAGAAATAAATTTGATAGGATTCAGAGACAACAAATAACTATGCGTTTATTGATTTAAAGTCATTTTAAAGAGATTATCAATTTGTTAAGTGCGACTTCATAAAAGATTTTTCAAACTTGCTTAATCGAGCCGAAGAATTCGCGGCGTCATAACAATGAAACTACAGTTGGAGAATTCTTATCTATAAAATCTTTCAAAAAGGAAGTTGAGCTAGTTTTAGCTAAAACAATACATTAGAAATAATCGTCGTTACATTTTGATTCCTAAAGAATTCGCGCATTTTCTTGTATCTTACATCCTAAAGAATTCGTGTATGCAAAGAAGTAAAGTAGAGTTAAATTCCGCCCCAGTTTTTCTTTGTGTGCCTAATTTACATTGGCAACTCTTCGGGCCAACTGGCTGGGTGACTCGATTTAACTTGGCTCGAACTGAACGCCTGACTCACTGACTAACTGACTGAGTGACTGGATGGCTGACTGGCTGACTGGCTGAGCGATTGCAGCCTGTCTTTTGGCTTTGGGTTGGCTCGAAGCAAATGTTGCACGACTCTCGCTTTGCTTTCGATGTGGTTGCCGTTGTCTCGCCTTAATTCGGTGGTCTGGTGGTGCGGTGGTCTGGTCTTTCGGCGGGCCTCTCTTGCCAGTCAGTCGGTGGTGGAACGCAGACCCAGTCCCAAGTCGCCAGAGTCTCCGGCTCTTCAAGCTGAAAGCTGCAAGTCGCCTCGGTGCATTCATAATTGGATTTGCCATATTGCGCGCTTCATATTTCGTATTCCTAATATCCGTATCGATTGGCACCTCCGAACTGTGAAGACAGATAGAATTCTAGAATGGAGAGTGCCCTGCCGGTGGCCGAGTTCCAGCAGATCAAGCTGCGTCCGGTGCCAAAGGTCAAACGCCGCGCTCCCCAGCCGCCAGTGAGCCTCCGTCTCAAGCATAAAAATGTGCGAAAAGTAGCTTTAAGTACCTAAAAACCCCATTTTTTTGTAGACCTCGTAAACCCCTGTAAAGCATAAGTGAACTTTCGCTCTCATCGGAAAAGCGGGAAACTGAAAAGTGAGCTGTGCAAAAGTGAAAACAATGCATTTTACCCAATGGAAAAGAAGAGCAAAAGCGTGGGAAGATTGCCCTGCGATTAAGGTGCAATCTTAACTGATCCTCACATTTGTCTTGGGAAAACCAGACTATAATGCACCTCATTGTGATCTCTAAGCTTGTCATTAATACATAAAAAGTGCAATTATACTTCAGGAAGATACATGTAAATTATCTATAATTAATTAATTAAAGATAGAGCACTCGAAGATTTAGACAAGAAAGATAGTACCAAATAACAAATTTAGTTTTTAAAAGTATTTTAGATGTCTTGAAATATTTAGAAAATATGCCTCGACTGACAGTCCTAAAATATTAAAATGGGATAATTAATCATATTTCATAAATTTATCTAAAACAAATTAAAAGTTTTACAAAAGTAAAGTTATCTTGTTGAAAAAAAAAGGATTCTAAAATAATCCTTACAATTCCTGAAATGCTAAATGCAAATTCCCATTTTTCTTTGTAGACTTCAGCCACCACAAAGACAACCACGCTCACCACCCCGGCCAAACTTTATGGCAAGGATCTGAGTGAGTACGATGATGTGGATGTGGAGAGCCTGCTGGCCCAGCTCTCGCCCGAGGAGATAACCATACTGGCCAAAGAAGTGGATCCCGATGTGAGTGACCTTCGAAAAACAAAAAGATACCAGTTATTCTAACCACTTCCTTTTTTCTTCAGGACAACTTCCTGCCGCCAGACCAGCGCAACAGCTATGAGTGCACCAAGGAAGCCACCGGTCCTCTGAACCGCAAGCAGCTGATCGAGCACATCAACAAGCAGGCCATCGAGACGCCCGACCAGCCGGAATTCGAGCCCTATGTGCAGGGCAAGGTGCGCGGAAAGAAGTGGGTCCCTCCACCGAGGGATTCCCGCGATATCGAGGCCGAGGAACAGATCGCCATCGACATGGGCGAGGAGTACGAGCACGCCCTCAACGATGCCACGCAGGAGGAGATCATCGATCTGGCCGCCATCCTGGGCTTCCACTCGATGATGAACCAGGACCAGTACCACGCCTCCTTGCTCAACAAGGGACAGCCCGTGGGAATGGGCTGGGATGGCATCACGAAGTCCACCCAGCAGAAGCTCTTCCCCATGGATCCGCCCAACAGCACAGATGTGGAGGAGTCCATCAAGAGGGTCAAGGACGATGACTCCAAGCTGATTGACCTCAACTTGAACAACATTAAGGTTTTGCCTTTGATTTCATTCACCATCCTGTATCCTTACTAAATTGATTACTTCGTTTTCACAGAACATCTCGGACGAGAAGCTCGAGCAACTGTTTGCCGCACTGCCTCAGAACGAACATCTGGAAGTCCTCTCGCTGACAAATGTCGGCCTCACCGACAAGACAGCCCTCCTTTTAGCCGAGGCCATCGAGAAGAGCAAAACCCTGAGAGTATTAAATGTCGAGACCAACTTTATCAGTCCGCCCGTGATCGTTAAGCTGGTGCAAGCCCTGCTCAAGTGCCACACCATCGAGGAGTTCAGGGCCTCCAATCAGGTGAGTGCTCTATTTTAGCTGGAGTGTGACCATAATGTGTGATCATTATCTCATATCACCCTATCAATTACCCCACTAAACTCCTTGATTTCTCTCCTCAGCGATCTGCGGTGCTGGGCAACAAGATCGAGATGGAGATCACCGACCTGGTGGAGAAGAACTCCTCGCTTTTGCGCCTCGGCTTGCACCTGGAGTTCAACGACGCCCGCCACCGAGTGGCCGCTCACCTGCAGCGCAACATCGACAGAAGTAAGTTGACCCTTGGGATTGACAGTTGACCCCGCGACGGCGGTTACTCCACTCCCAGCGATCTGCAGGCGATCAGCGTTGGTTCCGCGTTCTAGTTCCACTGCTCCTTTTCCCCTCGATAGGACTAGGTATATTTCTTATTGACTGAGTTGCCTCACTCGCGCGTTTAGGTGAATTGCAACAAGGTATGTTAGCCAGCGGAATCACCACCATCGCTTCGCCACCATCATCCAGCAATCAATCGCCAAACCAAATCCATAATGACCATTCAGACTCCAAGGCGGCCAAGGAAATCTCACCCACCAGGTTGAAGACCCTGGCTGCCTTCGAGCAGTTCATCAAGGCGCGCACCTGGACCGATACCCCAGATAGTGTAACCCATAACTTGCCACCTGCAGGGCGTCTAGTGCGCAATCTCCAGGCGGAGGCATCCGCCTCCTCGTCCGGAACTGGAGCTGAGAAGAAGATTTGATGAGCGACCCCAGTTGGTAACCGAGCTCCACGTTCTTGTTGCGTCCTCCCCAGCCCCACTCTTCACTCTATCGTTTCTATATTTATCTATTGTGTCTGGTAACCAGGTAATCCGTTCTCGGCCTCCATCAGCCTCATCGTCACTCCAGATCTCCAGACTTAACCCCATCGTTCTACATTCTCACATCGTCTCACCAGCCTTCGTTGCGTTATCGTTATCGTTCACGTTTCGTTATCACGTTATCGTTCGTTTTCACCTGTCGTTATCGTTCTGGGCTGGGCATCTCATAAGATATACTTGTAGATCGTGTTAAGATGGTTTACTTACAGGTAATAGCACTGAAGAATTCGCGGTTATGCCAATTTGTTAAATTTAATATATTACAGTGCTATTACTTTATTATTATATTTTACATACATTATTTATGGTAAGCGGGCTGCGTACGTATATCATTCTTCCATATCCACTCGATGCTAACCCATGTGTTACCCCTATAGACTAGAGCCAGGATCTCGCCAGGTTGAGATCGATCCTCCTTTGTAATATTTTGTGCCTCCCCTCGATTCTCTCTCGCCTCCCGTTTCTTGTAATTACCATAGACTGTAAAAGTGACTTGCGCCAAGAAGAACATTAACCAATTATCCACTTGTCTGTTGTAAATTCTGCAACGCTACTCTCAAACTCAAAACACCCAAAAAATCGACAACACCCCGACAGTCTTCCGCGTTCAGAAACTCAAGCCCAATCTGCCGAAGTTGATCCTGCCGGGCAACATGGAGATTGAGCGGGATCTGGTTGGGTATAACCCATCGGCCACGCCCTCACCGTCGCCCTCGCCGCAGCCCCCGGCGGACTACGAAGTGGAGGAGGATCCGGACAATATGGTCATCCGGGGCGGCGGCGATGCCTTCGACCCGGAGTTCGATCCCGACAACATGGTGGTGCCGGGCAGTCGGTCCGTGACGCCGAACTACGACGATGAGGGCGTCTACCAAGCGCACACGTGAGTGAGAAGTCGGGCAGACACTGCAGCCGCACCACCGGAGCCACTGAATGCCACAGAACACGACCAGAAAACCACAGAAATCCACTGAAACCACAGCAACCACAAGTTCGAGCCATGTACAGACAGTCATTCGATCCACTCGCGCCTTTCCCTTTTCTGTCTCATTGGTTATGTAACCCTCGATGTTGTCGTTGTCGTTGCCCAACAAAATATACACCCCACCACTCTGGACTCTGGATGCAGTCCATCGATCTTGCTGACCAAGAACTTGTACATACCCACAAAGAAATCCAGGCGTAGAAAACTATCTCTTCTAGATTACCATCGGTTCTCTTTGTTATATCAAAATAGTCGGAATCATATCAATCAAAGGGATTTACATTTTATAAAGAACTTATCCAAACTTAAATAATTTAAAACACTTTATATCACTTTATATCAAATATGGAACTTGTAAATCCCTTTGTATCGGCTGTTTAGATATGAAAAGATCCGAATCGATGGTGAATTCTAGAGATATTTGTGTACTGTGCAGAAACCGGAAAGTGATTCCAGCACAATCCCTCTTGTTAATATCTGTTCTCCATGTCGTCGTTGTCAGCCGCTTTTTCCATCCGAAATCGATCCGTGTAAATAATCCAGCCACGATATCCTATATCATTCAGATCAGACGCGTGCTATTAACCCACACCCAGGCACACCCGCATACACACTCATCGCAGCACTCTGTGTTTTGTATCTATGTGTCTTTCTATCTCCCAAAAAACAGACGAACTCAGAGATATCAGCCAAAAACGATTCAGAATTTCCGTTCTCGAGACAGTCAAAGACTCATGATTATTATTTCTTCCCCTCTTTTGTGACCTGTCTTTATCACCTTTTGTTTATGTGTTCTATTCTCTCTCTCCCCTCTTTCTGTTTCTCGTTTTCAGTAAGAAAAGATCTTGAGTTGCGACTGCAATTCAGATTTTTCAATAATATGCATAGAAAGTCTACAAGAATTCAATAAGCAGACCAGAAAGCAAGCAACTAAACCATTTTTAAAGCGTTTTGTAATCTAAACCCAAAGAACCGAAGAAAAACAGAAGCACATAACAACGAAAGAACGTGTATAATATAATATATATAAAGATGAAGGAAGCAGGAGCAGAAGTTTAAGCTAAAGATAAAGCAGCCCCGAGCTTGCCAAAAAATATCTATATACTCTAGAGACTTTAACTAAGCAAAGCACACTGAAACCAAAACGAAGTGAAATATCAACTAAATACATAATCCATATATTATCGATAAAGATCGCAGATCGAATAGGCTCATGGTATATGGGCACTGCATAGTACCCGTGTGCCATGAGTTGTGTTCCAAGTCGAGGCCTCTATAACCCAGCAGAAATCGTTTAGGCGTCACGTGTATAATTTTCTCTAACGCTTAACACAGGTATCTATGAACACGGATTGTCCTTTCACTTCTTCAATTTCTTCTGCTAACTCGCAAGAATTGCCAAGTAACCAAAACCCCCAAAGAGCAACCAGCATTCTGCTATATATAGCTTCGATATATATGGCTTATAACGAGCTTTCGCAGATTTTCGATTAGAGAGAGTCCTCAAAGTGCGTTTGGCTGACTGTTTGCATAAATATATGGCAGTATCGACTGTAAACTAAACCAAGATCTTTTAATACTCTTGCAAATAATATTTTTAAGAAGTACAGAAATATTTTATTGTCCGTTTACTTATGATTTTTATGAATTTACAAAGAACTCCCTAAGTATTAGAACACCTGTAAATTTTTAAAAGGGAAAACAGTTATGTTGAATTATTTATTTTTATTTAATTGTTCCAAATTTATTTATAAATAATATGTAATATCTGCAAGGGTATCAGAAGCTTCGGTTCTTCGAAGATAGACCTTCCCCATTTTGTTTGTGTAATACCCACTGATCAGTCATGTACACTAGCATCCAAGCATATTTAATTACGTTTATGTTGTTTCTCATTATGTAAATTATATTATTTATTGTGTAAGTCTAACCATCCACTGCATGTTTTTTCTTTTACCCACCGTTTTGCACTTATCTCCCCAGCCAAACCATTTGCATGCTATGTGTAATCACATCAGAACACTATCCACACTTCTGACAACTCTGTGCAGTGAGCTTATAAAGCGGCTCTAATAAAGTTCTCTTCGTATAGGAATTAACTGCGATGTATGATCTAAGTGAGTCCCCAGATCCGAGTCAAAGTAAAGCGATAGTAGCAGAAACCCATAACAAAACTAGATTTGAGACACTTTTATGATTCAATCAGAGCCACCAACTAACAGCAGAAAACTAAAGCAGCACCACCGACAGAGAAGAGCCATGATAAACCTACAAAAATATTAAATTCGATGCAGAGTATCCCAAAAAGATGAAAAGTTGGTACCCTTCTGTCTAAGTAATTGTTGTGTTGATCTGCGGCCGAAAAGAAAAAACTCCAATTAACCCCGATTATTAACCCGAAAGCTTCCAGCTAATTGAAAGTTAGTGTTTAAGGACCTTTGCCCGATATGAAACCCAAAACACTTGGGCCGACTTGAATGTTGTACCTGCTACTTGATTGTTTTATTGAATGATTAAAGTTCGAAACTAACCCGAAAACTAAACTGTTGAACCCTTCTCTATAATGCCATATGCTATATTCTCTATAATGACTAATGCCAATGTATTTGTTTCTTCTCTTCCGCCCCGCCCACGCACCAACACACTCTCGTTATCCTGTATCTGTGTTTCCAGTACGTGTGAAACGCCTCAACCAGCGTAAATAAAAAGACAAATTACGAAATATATAGCAGCAACCAACCAACAACAACATGCCACCACCCAAGAACAACAATCAAGCAGAAAGCCATCTTTATGTGTGTGTGTTTTGTTTGTCCAACTCTTGATTTGACTGCCGAATAACTACCGAATTAACAAGCCAAGACCCAGCAAGAAAATCAAAATCAAAACCAAACCAACAAAGAACACCACCAGCAAACAAGAACAACTACAACAACATGAGCAACCACGGCAACAAGAACAACAGATTTATGTCTATCCACAATTCCCCAAACCAACCGACCTTCTATGTACTCCTCCCGAAACCAATCCACCAAATGAATCCAACCAACCAGCTGTGAACTAACACCGAAGAATGATGTGCTACATGAAGTACGTAAAGTATCTTATGGATAATAGTTATAACTGATAATATCTATAATTTAAGTTTGAATTTTACAATCTAAGGTAACTTAACTATAAAGTAATGTTGAATTCTGTTCGGTTTTGTACTATTTATTTGAGATGTAAAATAGTTTAGAGTATTTAATTCTTCAACATTTTTTCTGCTCTTGCACAACATTTAAAAAGTTATAGTGACATCATTTGATATACAACTGGAAAAGTGTGATTTTTGATTTCACCATTTCAAGTGAAGCATCATAAGTTAGCACCTAAGATCTCCTGGTGACCCCGTCAACAGAAAAGCGTCAATTTTAGCGCTGCCAGCGGAGACTGGCCCGAAAATAGACCCTAAATGGGTTGGTAAATATGTACGGAAGAGGAAACCTGATTAGCAACTCTATTAGCTTAGCCTTAAGCCAACAAGGGCAGCTTTTTCTGTAAACACTGTACTATACCTATTCAACTGTTGTGCGTCATGCTTCGTTCTGAACCAGTCTTGTTAAATGCTAATTTAAAATATTACTAATTCTGATTTTTCGAATATTTTCCAGTTGGACGTCAGCGTCGCATGGGACATCTGAGCAGGAACTACACCATTGGCGTCTGGCAGTAGGATTCGTCCAAATTGGATACATGGAGTCTACATTTGGCTACACCGAAAAGAAAACTGCAACAGCCCACACATATTGTTGTCATATACTTGTTGTTGTTCTCACGCGAAGAATTGTTCTATATTGTTTTGTTAAGTGTTTGTTGCGTTCTTCAGATTCAGATGATTTCGGTTCGAGTTTGTGTTCGGTTCACCATATAAGCATAATCATTTGTTTGTTACGAGTTAGGCGAATGTTCATTGTCACACACGCAGATCAAGGATTAACTTTCCATCTGGCAGCTCTTAAATAATTCTTCCTTAAGCAAAATCTTCACATTTACGCTGCAGCTATACACACGTTTACTTTATTTTACTTACCTTCCATTCTGTCCTTCGATTTTTTTGAAGCCCCTAGACGGGGTGATATTTCACAATTTTTAGTTTTAGTCGTGTTTATATCCACACATGCACACACACATGATACAAACACATAACATACATAATACTTATACACACTATATATATATGATACATATATAGCCATGGTCTCTGAAAACAATTTACTGCTATTGAATTATGAAAATGCATAAACATAAATTTAACTTATGGTTAAACACACAAATCAAATGAAAAACAAACAATTGTATAATGTAATGATATATCTTACTTTATATGACATAATGCAATGCTTTTAAAATACAATTTTTAAAAATCATGTAAAAACTTTAAAATTAAATAAAAAAAACTACAAAAGATATTTCACGATTACTGTTGATGATTTATTGGGTTGAAAGACCTTTGGGGGTATTTTTAAAAGGTTACTTGGTGTACCACACGTTTTATTCGCATTATGCTTTCGTCAGCAAGTATGATATCAGCTAAAAATAGTAAGACTTTCCTTCCTCCCTATAATCTTTACTGTCTCAATGAGATAAGGAGATTATACAGTAGCAACCTGATGTTAGATAATATTAGCCATCTTAAAAACATTGTATCTCAGCACTTTCGATTATAAAACGATCTTTCAACCCGAAGAGGTGTCCGATCACAGCTGGATTCCGATGGATGGAATACTGTGAAGATCAATATTTACGCGGTGAACGAGTAGTGCACACCTGATTAACGATTCTCCACAGATCGCTCTTGATTAATGGAAAAATTCAGATTATCAATCGGGGACACTTGTGCCAGTTGGCTGGCCGACAATATCCAAGATAAACATAGAAAAGGCGGGCGGTTGCAGGGGGCTTTGGTCATTGTCAAGAGGGTTTTGGCGTGTTTATGGAACCGCTGTGGATATAACTGAAAGATACAACCTGTATCCCGCTCCCACACACGACACGCGTCGAGATCTGGGCAAACAGCCTCCGGAGATAAGAGCGCGTGACGCAGCCCCTGGAGCATCAGGTTCCGGCGGCGTGTCGTCCGACCCATCAGTTCACACAGAGATCTCGGCCAGAATGTCCACGCTGGAGAACGAGGTTACCTTCCGCAAACAGGCGGAGGTCAGTCAGAGTCTGGAGGCGCAGTTCGACAGCTCCTCCACGGACTTCATTCTGATCACCGATCATCGCACCTCGAAGAGCAAGAGCTTGGAGCAGCTGGAGGCCTCCAAGGAGTCGGAGAATGCCGAGTCCTGCTGCTCCCGATATGCCCGGAATATCTTCCGGAAGAAGACCCTCCTGAGGCGACTGCCCTTCCTCACCTGGCTGCCGCACTACAACTCCAGAGACTGTATCGGAGATTTGATAGCCGGATTCACTGTGGGTCTCACCGTGATCCCACAGGGCTTGGCCTATTCGGGCGTGGTCGGTCTGCCACCAGAGGTGAGTATCCATGCATGCACACAAATTTTATTAGTCTCGGAAGATCAAGAAATTTTGTTGCGTGTATTACTTTTGATTGGTTAATCAAGATATCATCATGTTTTTCCAGCTTATTAGCAAGTTGAGCACAGTGGAAAAGCACCTAGTTAAGTGTGAGGTGACATCTTGATCACTTATCACAAGTACGTCTCAGGGAAAGCATGTCTTCGCAGATATTTCCGATACAAAATCGTAATCCTTAAATACAGTGGGTTCTTCAAAGCATTATAAGCTGTGAAAGTGTTTAAAGATCTTGATCCTCCGATCTCCTCTAAAAGACGTGGGTTTCATTTACAAAAAAAAACAAAATTGTATAGTGTGAAGTATACGAAGAGACTCCTTTATTAATACAACACCATATCTAAAATACACGCGAATATTTCTAAGTAGCACATCCTTAGTAAACCTTTGTTAAAATACGTTCCAAAACCAATTATCTTTAGTGCGTGCCTTATTTCTTATGACGGGATTACCCTTATGATCATAAGAGATTCTTCCGCTGAAAATCATTCTTTTAACACGATTTCTCTCCGGCATTAGTTCCTGTTAATACAAATCATAAATTAGTTTTATTAGACAAATGAAAGATTTAAAAGACATGAGTAATATGAATGAGGAAAGTTGACGATGGGAAATAGAATTTACAAACCTTGAAGAGTGCAATGGGAATTTTGGCGGCATAGATTGTCTGTTAAAAAATAATAATAATTAGTTGGTATTGATCGTTCTTTAAAGAAACTATCAACCATTTTACCTTCTGGCTATTATCTATATGTGTGAGTCCAAAGTCTGATTTAGTATTTATACTTCGTTCGTTTTTATTTCCACTGATGAGTAGAAATTCGTTCGTGATGAAGAGTATCAGACAGAAGGAGCACTTTATCATTCTGTCCGTCGTATTTGAGTTCCAGTTTCGGAATGATGGGACTGGTGTTAGGTTTAAGTCATGTCTCATTTTTCTCAGATATCTGGAATGCGGTTAGTGGGCTTTCCTATATTTAGAGCGTCAATGCATTTTGTATAGTATGGGTTATTACCATTTGTAACCATTACATTTTTCTTGAGGAAGTAGGAAGGAAATCTCTTGACTAATTTAGTTTAGCATCATCAAATGAGTCAGGGTTTCTGAATGACTTCAATTTGATTTTCTAAAGTTTATAGCTAAGACCTGCCTTCTATATTTTCTCCGTAGTATGGGCTTTATGGATCCTTCATGGGCTGCTTCGTCTATGTCCTTTTGGGCACCTGCAAGGACAGCACGATTGGCAGCACGGCGGTGGCCTCACTCATGACCTTTCAGTTCGCCCAAGGTTCCTGGCAGAGATCCGTGCTCCTCACCTTCCTTACCGGCATTATTGAGATCCTGATGGCCATCTTTAAGCTGGGATGTCTGGTGGAGTTCGTATCTGGACCTGTGAGTGCGGGCTTCACGAGTGCCGTGGCCCTGATTGTGTCCACATCCCAGATGCGTTCGATGCTGGGTGTGAAGAGTGATGGGGGATCCTTTTTGGCCACCTGGATCAGCATGTTTCGGGACATCGAACATGTCCGGGTAGCCGACACCTGCTTGGGTTTCGGGTGCGTTTTCCTGCTTCTGTCAATGCGGAGTTTTGGAAAGTTTACCATTGGTCCGAAGGATGAGGCCAGGAGAAATGGTTTCCAACGTGTGGTTAACCACGTGATCAAGTTCCTGTCCACCTCGAGAAATGCCTCCGTGGTGATTGTGTTTACCGCCATCACCATGTACCTTGATGCCAATGGAACCAATCCTTTTAGACTGACTGGAAATATACCCAAAGGAATGCCCACCCCATCACTTCCTCCATTTTCCATTAAAGCCCAGCCTGGGAACGAGACTGCTGGGATTCCCCCGGTGGAGGGACAGAATTTCCTTGAGATGGTTCAGAGTCTGGGATACGGACTCGTGATCGTTCCCCTAATGGCTCTACTGGAAACCATGTCGGTTTGCAAGGCCTTCGCCAAGGGAAGGCAGATAGATATCACCCAGGAAATGATTGCCTGTGGGGTGGGCAACATTGCCACTTCTATTTTCTCTGGATATCGATGCAATGGCGGATTGGCCCGATCGGCGGTGAATAATGCCAGTGGCTGTCGCACCAATATGTCCAACCTGTACATCGGCATTATCGTAGTGCTGGCCCTGAACTTCCTCACCGACTACTTTGCCTTCATTCCCAAGGCGGTGCTGGCCGCGATTATCATATCGGCTGTGATCTTCCAGGTCCAGTACCAGGTGGTAACGCCCATGTGGCGCAGCAAACGTGAGTTGGGATCTAGTTAGTAGTATACATTCCTAAATAATCCTAATCCTTCCAGGTTCCGATCTAGTGCCTGGAATCCTGGCCTTTGTCACCTGTTTGGTGCTGCCCCTGGAGATCGGTATTATGGTGGCCATTGGAGTGAATCTCCTCTTTATCCTGTACTATGCAGCCAGGCCAAAGGTCACCCTGGAGCAGCTGGAAACGCAGCAGGGCATCCGTTTCGTGAAGATCACTCCCGATCGATGTCTGATCTTCCCCTCTGTAGAATTTGTGAGGAACATGGTTCTCAAGCTGGGCAGCAAGTCCACCCTGCCAGTGGTCATCGATTGCACCTATATCTTTGCAGCGGACTACACGGCCGCCAAAGTTATATCCTCCATTGTGGACGACTTCCGTCGGCGTCAGCAGAAGATTATATTCTTTAACTTAAAGCCCAGTGTAGTCAGCGTCTTTGAGGGACTGAACACGAGGCTAGTGCTCTGTTATAATACCCACGCCCTCAACCAGGAACTTCGGCCCGATGAGGTGGATCTTTCAAGATCCGTGGACTCCCTCGATCACGCCGAATCGGGAAATGGAGCTAGCGAGTGCGTCAGCATGGCCAGCACTCTTTCTCTGGCTAGGAGTTAGTCTTACTAAGATCTAAATAAAGCTAAGTAATCTATCGTTTATCAAGAAAAGGGTTTATTTTTAAATTTTTTTTGTCTTGTGATTCAAAAGGTCTTAACTACAAACAGAAACCTATTATATAGGGAGACCATTTTATATATTTCTCAATTTATTTTCCAGAGATTACTTTAACTATCTTAACTCGTAAAATATATAAGAAAGCTACTTCCAGAACTTTCTTATAGACATGTTCTTCTCGGAGTCCTTCATCATGACCTTGGACACGGCCATTTCAAAGTCCTCCTGGGTGACATGGACGCGTCTCTCCCTCAACGCATACATCCCGGCCTCGGTGCAAACACCCTTGACCTCAGCTCCCGAAGCCCCGGGCATCAGTTCCGCAATTCTGCGCAGGTTTATGCCCCTGGTGAGGTTCATCTTGCGGGAATGTATCTTCAGGATATCCAATCTGGCCTCCTCATTCGGTGGCGGGAACTCTATCTTGCGATCAATGCGACCGGGACGCAGTAGAGCCTGATCCAAAACATCGATTCGATTGGTGGCCATGATTACCTTGATATTTTTAGTGGCCTCGAAGCCATCCAGTTGGTTCAACAACTCCAGCATGGTACGTTGAACCTCCGAGTCGCCAGTTCCGGTTTCCAGCCGCGCGGATCCAATCGAATCAATCTCATCCATGAATATTATGGAGGGAGCATGCTCCCGGGCCATCACGAAAAGCTCCCTCACCATCCTTGATCCCTCGCCAATGAACTTCTGCACCAGTTCCGAACCGGAAACCCGGATGAAGGTGCACTCCGTGTGGTGAGCCACAGCTCGGGCCAGAAGGGTTTTCCCGGTGCCAGGAGGTCCGTAGAGGAGAACTCCCTTCGGCTGGGCAATGCCCAGGGCATCGAATAACTCCGGGTGCTTTACGGGCAGCTCAATCACCTCCTTGATCTCCTGGATTTGCTTGTCCAAGCCACCGACCATTTCGTAGGTGGAATCGGGAACCTTTTCCACCAGCATCAGGGATACCAATGGGTCCACCTTGTTGGGCAAAATCTTATGAAGGGTATAGCTCTCATTTCGCAGGGCCACTCGGCAGTTGGGCGTCACATCCTTGATATTGATGGACTTGTCCACATCAACCACGTATTTTCCCTCGGGATGGACCTTCACAAGGACCTTATTCTTGTCCATTGGCTTCACCACCTCGGCAATATAGCTGCCTTGTTCCTGGAGAAGCTGTAGCTCTTCACGCAGCAAGCGAACTTTTGGTTAAAGAAGATGATCTTCAGAAAGGATATTTTAGTTTATTCATTTTATGACATACCCTTCGAGTTGAGTTCATTCCGTTGAGCCTGCAAACGGAGCAAGTTTTTCTGTCGCTCGATCACGGTGAATTGGAGCTCTGATATTTTCTGCGTAAAATACGGATGGAAACCGGGGCCTTGTCCATCCTCAGGGATTCCAATATCTATGTTCATCTGGCACAATTTAAATAATAAATATCTAGAAATTTTAAAAGCTAGTGCTTTACCTTATACAACTCCAAAATGGTTTTATTTTTCTAATTTCACGCTCTTAAGTAATCCCTGAATTCTTGATATAATTTTGTTTATTTTCTTAAACGAACTGAAGCGGGCGATGAGACAACAGTTTTTACAGTGCTGGAAAATGTTTGACAAACAAGGGATGGAAACTTGATTCCACAGTTAAGAGGAAAGGTTCCTGACCAGGCTAACTACTTAGAGATAAAAGTTCAACATTTAAAGAAACTTGAAAAATGAACGTTAAAAATCACATTTTCATGACGGCAAACATTCATAAGAATTTAAAAATAGTTTAGCTAATGTATTTTGTATGCTTAATTGTTTAACTGAGCCTAACTTTTTAGATTTTTGGTCAACCAATCTTATCTTTTGTTGCGATCCGATTATTAATGATGCATTCGAGCCAAAAGATTTACTGCCCACATGAAGCGCCAAACTAAATCACCACACGTCTTAGGTTTGAAGGTGGCCTCAAATTTTGGCAAAAATTGATTAGATATTTAATCTAGCTGAATGGGTAATCAGGGATTCGAAAAATAGCCATACCATAATTTTTCAAACCCCCGAGATAAAAGGCGGTAAATGCACTAAAACTTTATTGATTTGTTAATAAAACCATTGTGATGAAATAGGTGTAAGAAATAAATAAATGCGAAACTATGTGTCGTATATTCCCTTGCCAAACCATAGAAAATTCACTTGGTTTTTAATATTTACTTGATTTATTTAAGTACTTATGCTAACACTCTTCGTTCGCTATTCGCAAATAATACTATAATACCAGCGGCAAAATCGCGGGTGGGAGGAACTCTGGCTCGGGATGTTTCGCTCAGCGAAATTCACAGCGACTCGCCAGAGGCCGAATAAATATAAATATTGTGCAGACATCTGCGGAAAGTGGAATGTTGCCGCAACTTAAATGCTAATTAAGGTGAGCTAGCCCATGGAATGGTAATGGTGGTACCTTCAACTTAGGCGATGAGCGTGGGCAGTCCACATTTTGTCTTAGTCGCTGGCCTCGGCGGGCAAGACTAGGCTAGTACTAGTGCTAAGACAGAGACTAGGCCAACACATGGACCTAGAGTGGGATTGGACTAAGACTATCGCGTGACGAGGTTGCAGCGTTGATCTCCCTCGGACTTCTTTGGATCCCTCCTCAGGCGGGAGGAGACTTCTCGGCCAGCTTGGCGTGCAGCGTGGTGATGTCGTATATGACCACCAGGTCCTTGTTGAGCCCCTCGAACACCTGCGCCACCCGTGGCTGCAGGTTGTAGAAGAACAGCGGCTGCTCCCTCAGCTTGAAGTCCATCACCATGGTGGATATCACCTTGGCGGCCGTGAAGTCCGCTCCATAGATGTGCGTGCAGTCGATGACCACTGGCAGCGTGGACTTCTGGCCCTGCTTGTTGATCACCTTGCGCACGAACTCCATCGAGGGGAAGATCAGGCAGCGGTCGGGGGTGAGCATCAGGTACTTCAGGCCGGTAGTAGTCTGTAAAGGAAATGGATTAATGAATTTCACATCATATAATATAATGTTATATTTAATATTTTAATATTTTATATCTTTTAAATAAATACTAAAATGCTTAAAATAAAAAATTTTAAAAATAGTTTGTTAGATCTTTAAGAGGATCTTAAGTGGTTTTAGAACCACTTAATAACAGAAAATAAGTCAAATGGAAAATAACTTCTGGCATTCAGAACTCATCCGTTTCTTAGCATACTTTTAGCCACTGAAGTTATTCTCATGATGCTATAGTAAGATTCCAAAGACCACCTTATCTTAAGTTTAGATGACTCACCGCCAGCGTTTCGATGCGCAGCTTTGGCCTGGCCGCCTGATAGAGAATGAAGACCACGTTTATGCCGATGCCCACGAGGATGCCCAGCTGCAGAGGCAGAACCAAACAGGCGAAAAAGGCTCCCAAACCGGGTATGAGATCGGTTTCTGTTGGCAACAAAATCACATACATTTAGCAACCAACTTCTTTTTATATATCATCTATTTTTAACTCACTTTTACTGTGCCACATGGGCTTGATCACTCGGTACTGGACCATGAAGATCACCGCCGCAATAATAATGGAGGCCAGTGCCGCCTTAGGAATGTAGTAAAAGCAGGGCGTGAGATAGAGCAGGGCGATGATCACGATCACACTGGTGTACAGATTGGACAGCTGGGTCCTCACTCCACTGGCGTTGAGGATGGCTCCGCGGGCGATTCCTCCGTTGCTCCGAAGACCCTGGACAAATGAGTTGGCCACGTTGCAAACCCCAGAGGCTATCAACTCCTGAGTGGCGTCTGTGGGCTTGCCATCAGCTAAAGGGGAAAAACACACAAAGGGGAAAGTTATAATCCACTCGAAGAAAATATATAAAATACCTGTTCCTCCCCAAAGAATAAAGGAACCAAGGAATGACTCAAATTCAAATGACGAAACACCCAATTCCAAATTTTTTTATCAATTATGATCTGTTTCAATTAAAAAAGTGTGACTGCCGTCACGTATTATTAGTTTGTATTAATTCGTTTGGTGTAGGTTTCAATCCATATAACAAAATTATATATTTTCGATAAGGATATTCAGGAATATCAGAGATAATCAAAGACAATTTAAATATTATCGGAAAATACACTAATTTAATATCCTATCCCACCATAATAATATTTAGAAAATTATAAGATTTCTAGAGAATGTCGCTCAAATTTATTAGTTTTTAATTATTTAACAACCCACCCATTTCGAGGTCAATTCAGAATACTTTAAAAAAATGCACACGTGCCGTTAAAGCGTTGACACTAAACTACAGGCTCTGAGAGTTTAAACTAAAAAAACACGTTGCTTTCGTCATTCCGATTTAAAAACAAGCTTTTGATGAAAACTAATTAAGGATGAATCATTTCCTACTTGAATTTTTAAGATTCTTGAACTTGTTGGGGAAGAACGAGATCAAAATCGCAATCTTATGATATGCGTAGCTAATAAACCACAAAATAGAGATGCATAACTCACCAAAAGCTTGAACAACGGCCATTGTTTCCAGAAGAGCGATAAGGGGAACCACAATTAATCCTGATCCCAGGGTACTGACCATATCCCAGAAGCTCTGGGCCTCCTGGAGGACCTCTCCTGTGGTTTCGTTGATAACAGCATCCATGTGGAATGGCGGTGGCTGGAAGGAGGGCAACCCCTTGGGCACAAAGCCCACGGTCCTCACGAGGTTCTCCTTTCCATTGATAAACAGCCAGTAGCCAAGTCCTGCGGTTCCACAAACCAACAGGGCATTTCGGGCAGTTCCAATGGTCCAGAAAATTCCAGTAAGCAGTTTTTGGGTGGTGGTCTTTCCCTCTTTGGGACCCAAAGTGCAACTGGCCAGGGCTCTAAGACTCAGCAAAAGAGTAATACAGATAAGTCCCAGGATGAAGTCCGGCCAGCTGATGTTGTGTATATCATTCACAATGCTAATCCAGACTTGCAGGAAGGTATTGCCACTGGTTTTGATGCCCAAAAAGTCCTTCATCTGGGAGCTAAAGATGATGAGGGATACGGCACTGGTGAAACCTGCTCCCACAGGTCCGGAAACGAAGTCAATAAGGAATCCCAGTCGGAAGACACCCATCAGGATCTCGATGAGTCCTGTGAGAAAGGTCAGCAGCGTGGCCACTTGCCAACTGCCTCCGGCGATTTGAAAGGACAACAGAGCTGATATGGCCGTAGGTCCTATGGGCACATCCTTACTGGATCCAATGAAGATGTATATAAAGCAGCCCAGGAAGCAGGCATACAGTCCATACTGCAGATCCAATCCCGCAATACCAGCGTAGGCCAAGGCCTGGGGAATCACAGTCAGGGCCACGGAAATGCCCGCCACTATATCACCGAAAATATAATCCTTTTTGTACTGGGGCAGCCAGACTAAGATGGGAAATCGCTTGTACAGGGTTTTCTTCCTGAAGATATTGGACCACAGATTTGAGCAGCAGCTCTGAGTTCCCTCCAGGCAGCTCTCATTGGGACCCTGCTCCTCCTGAACTATACAGTCCCTCGAAGTGTGGTACAGGGTGTTGGTGGGTATATCCAAGGATACCTCGGAACCGCCATTGAAGCCACTGTTCGTGTGACCGTTGTTACCCCTTTGACTCATTTTCAGCGGATTACTTAAACGGTTTTTGTGGTTTTTTGTATTTAACTGTAGGATTTCCTTAGTTTCTAAGGCTTCATGGCACTCTCACTCGAACACTGGATCTCCGGAAAACCGATACTCTGATCTCTGATACGAATAACCAAGACGAAACGAACCGATCGCGTGGCCATCCACTGCGGGAATGATTTGAAGCCGCAGAAAGAGCAGCACTACTAACAACCGCCCGCCTGCTGGGAACCGATTATATAGTAAATAGGCATCGGTCGCGAAACGCTGGCAGCGCATTCGAGACTATCCGCCGGCTTTCGTTATGTTATCTCCACCTCTCGCGCTCCGAACCGATCCGAGAAATCTTCGCAGCGCGGCCAATTCTCCACCTCTCTCCTCGCGCGAGGCTACAAAAATCTTCCAGCTCCCGCTCTCGGTAGAAACCGGCTCTCCAGCGATCTCGGGGGCTTTTCATCTTGGCGGGACTTGGCAAGTCGTGTAACCGCCCGAAGAAATGGAAATGACGCAGCCCGTCGGTTGGCCACCGAGTGGGAGGAACTTGGGACAGGCCCAGCAGGTAAGACAACACCTTGTGGGAGGTTTATGGGTGCAGATGAAATTGCGACTCCGTTTATTGGGAGTTGGCTTAGGGCAGATACATATGATTATTCAGGCAGCGCAAATCATATGCTGATTATAATTAATCTTTGTGTGTTTCACAACTTTATGGGGAACTTCGCATTATGGGAATCCACCCAAGAAACTTATTCTCAAAGTATAATCTTAATAACCTAACTATGCTGAGATAGGAATTCACTTGAAATCATACTTAAATAAAATATTATATATTCATATTAATATCAATACTAAAAAAAATTCGAGATCAAACTTTTCTGAATTTAATTAGGAAATTTTAAACTATAGGAATCCACCAATGTACACTTATTTCTCACTATAATCTCAATATCAACAATACCTATTAGGCTCCCTAAGCAATTGGCTTTTATTGTATGTATTTACAGGGTATTTTATGGTTTAATTAATTTATACTTGATATGACTTATTTTCAGATGGTTAGACTCCAATGAAAGCAAGTTAAATTAGGCCGTTCATCAATACTTTTAATGGCTGTTATGCAGCTTGGAAGTAATCCTTCCATAAAAGATATTGGAAACAGCATTTGCAAAATAAATCAGAGTGTCAATGTAATCATGTCAATGATCACTTCCTCTTTTCTTTGTAATATCGTTTAAATAATGTATTAATAAAGTACAGGGTATTGCCAAGTCATTTTCACTTTTCAGTAACTTGTTTGCTTTGGAAAATCAACAAACTTTGTTGTGATTTTCCGCACGTGCTGGCACCGAACATGGGAACCACAGTCGAATGCAATATTACGAATCCAGAAAATTATTTTATTGCATGCTAATTGAACGGATTTTCACACCCTGGATTTCTTGTTAACCGATGGAGGTCAGCCTTAAAAGGTTTCTTGCTCTGTTTTGATATTCCCATAGAATTTGCAAGTTTCTCAGGCTTTTTAGCACTTGCAATAAACAAATCAACAAATCGAATGAATATTAATACAAATGGTAATGCATCATTCGTCGTGGATGAGTTACTGTCAAAGTAATTTATGTTCTTTGTCTTAGAAGTAGCAATTTCTCCGCTCTACCGGAATTTCCCACAGAAATGGCCCAAATTTTGAACCCCTGTATCTTTATGGGCCGTGACAATCTCGCGTGCTACTGACGTCTATCGTTTGTCGACACGGGAAATCAATCAGCCGTAGGAACACTGCGCATATAAATCAGTTGGAAGAGTGAGCTCCATAAATAAAGTATACGGCCGAGATAATGGCCGGAATTTACCGGACTCGAGAGTTCCACTCCGCCCTGTGTAGTTGAGATGTTGACTTTTTGGCATCACTTCGAACCGGTTAGGCTGTCAATCTGTCCATCAGCTGTTGGTGGAATAAATCATCTGGCAATTGCATACGTCCGTACTTCTGAAAGTTGGAAGCCCCTTAAAAGAGCCTTATTTACGGACAGGTTTTATCAGACAGACTCTTCTGGTTTTGGACCGCATTCGATCGACATCGATTTGCATGCAAAATGCTTTTTGCAGAATTCGAAACTGGGGGAATCCGAAGTTGGGGACTTTTTCTCGGGATTTTCCTTGACGACACGCTCTGGCGGAATGCCATCTGCTGTCTGCCTGGGTCAGTCTGGAAGCCCTCAAAAATTGTGGCTTTAAGTCTGGCTGGTTATTAATCATCTAAGTAGTCATTTCCAAGCACAGTCTTTTCCCCAAATGGCAAACACGCGTCGAACGGCTGATCGATGGCGCAGAATCAAATATGAATAAGTTACGAACTACGATCCAAATGGACCGATGAAAATCAAACAACTTTTACCCGAATGTCGAAGACTGGATGCCCTTCTCTTGGGATTTTCACAGGGAAATGCTTCTTAACCTTCTCTTTTCAGAGTGACAACTATCAAGTTCCCTTCTCCTTTTAATACCCATTATACGATTCAGGTTAAAATAATAGTACTGCATGTATAGTACAGAATATTAAAAAGAGGTCAGATATTAATTATAGTAGCTCAAATAGCAAACTATATACTAATTAAAGATCTATTTCTATAAGAATATGTTTAGTCATTTCCCTAATGATTCCTATAGACATACAGTCTCGCTTAATAAAAACTATTACATAATAGCTATATCAATAAAGATGAGGTAATAAGTAATGGTAAATTGCCTACTTAGGTTGAATGAAATAAATCATTTTAAACGGGGGTTAAAAATATGCATACATATTTTTAGTGTTTAATTGAAAGGCACTACATTTAAGTGGAAATATTAAGAAATATTAAGAAAGCGCACTTAACGAGTTACTAGATTAAATGACACAGATATTTAAGAGATATTGACCACAATTGTACATTGATCTCCGTAACAATTGATCTCTGCCCGTTCGACATTACTGGGATACTTTCGCGGCACTTGTTATGAATATTTATAGGTCGCTGACTTGTTTAGGTGATTTGTCGACCGATCGGCGATTATGTGTCGCCGTTGGATATGTAACACTTGTGCGGTCAATTTGCATTACTCATACGCAGCGTAAACCCCCAAGGGGGAACGGTGGGCAAGCACATTAGACAACAATTAAATGTACGTAGCCAGCCCGCCAGCGAGTCAATTATAATTTTGAGTAAATTTAATTTGCTTTTAATTTCGCTGGCGTGCGGATAATTGCCTGTTTATCGTTGGGCTGTCTCCTCGATGTTTTCTCTTCTATCATCTCGAAAAACAAGTAGATTTCGGAGATGGGGTCTTTGGACAGCACAAATCTTCTGTGCGCGTGGGCGGCCTACTTAAGGTGGGATTATTCAGATATATGTGTATATTTTGGCGGCCCTTGAGCATGGCCAGATTTCGGCAGCTATCTGGCCGGAGAAATCTCAAGGTGCGAGGCTATTTTGATAAGGGGAACTCATCTCTCCTTGAGGGTCACATGCCGGAAAGGCTTGCCCATTGGTATGCACTGCTGGTGCCCCACAATCAAGCATGGGCCGCACGTAGAATAACTGTATTCGTACACAGAGAAAAATCTTTAAAGTATGCCTTTTTATGTTGTCTAGTGTTGGATATTCACCTGGTTTAGGATAAAGTAAAACAAACGAAATATATTTTCCAAACATTTTCTACATTTCTAAGGTTTTCTTTATCTGGTTCCAAATGGTAACCATTATTAAACAAAGAATCCAAGTATTTCCATAACCCTAAAATAAGTATATTATGAAAATAAAATCTGATTCTGCATAAAAAAGGTTTATAATGTAAATATTGTATACTTTGTATAAAAACGGCTTGAATAAGATAAACATTTTTAAAGCTCGCTGACTTGTTTAGGTGATTTTTAAATTGAGATCTGATACTTATTAAAAAAAGTTCGTAAATGCTGGATTTACATTAGACATTATTATACATTGTTTGTATACAAAATGAACGTGTCTCGAATTTTTCCGATATTTTTATAGGTTGCTGACTTGTTTAGGTGATTGGTCCTATGAGTCAGTTAAATAAATCCAACATTTTTATAGCTATTTCTCGCGGTGCATCGCTATCTTTGTATCTGAAACTGCATTGACGGGCGGGTAAACAAAGTTAAAGTTAAGCTCAAACAATTGCAATGAATGACAATCGGCGCTCAAATAAAACTGTTAATTGTGCATTCAGTTAATTGTATAAGATCCCAAACATTACGCAAGCCGATCAGCCGCCTCCCACTGCCTGCCCCGCCCACTGAACCCCTGGAAAACCCCCTTTCCCCGCCTGTGCAGCGGACTGCATTGAGGCGTGTAAAGTACCCGACGTAAGGCTTCACGTGACTCAAACCCGTCGATCAGGTATCCAAATTCATGATCTCTCTGAATTTACGATGCCGTCTGAGGTCAGCCTGTGCGGCTTTTGGATGACTTCGGCTTAAGGAAGCTGGCGAAAAGCGTGTCAGGGACCAAGTTCAATGGCTACCAAAGATCGGAGCTCTCCTGGAATCCCCGCCATGATGACATATCCATTCCAAAGTTGTTCCATCTTCTCACGTGAACCGATCCGCTTTGATCCGGTGAGAAGATTGGGGGAGTGGAAAGAAGAGGCGTAGCCTGTTTTTTTATCACGGCATTATTCGCAGTGGCAACGATACTGAATTAATTTGGTCACATGACCGAGCCAGAAGAAAACAAAATGTAGATATATACCTACACAAAAAACAAAAACACATGAGCATCTGGCATTCGTATATTTTTATCCATAACACACACTCATCAGGGGTACTCAAAAGTATGGCGAAAGTTGATCGACTGTTGCTTGAAAAAGGAGGGAAAACACATAACTGGGAATTCAAATGTTGTCAATAAACCAATAAGAGTATTCGCCAATAATGTTGCTCTGAGAATTGTCTACTTGTTGATAAGGAATGTTTGATTACCATATATTTGCACAGCCCAAAGGCAGAATCAGGCATCAAGTAATAAAAATAATATTTTTATAAAATAATGGCACTGAAATTCTTAGAAACTTAAGCCATAAATCCTATAATTGTAATCTGCATACTTTTTCCACTTAAATACAGCGAGCTGAGCTTTGTTAAAAACCCAGAGAATATAAAGAACCGAATAGAGTAACCCTAACGGCGCTTATTTAAATGTAAAGCATATTCAAAATCATTAAAGTGGTAAATTCGAAATGGCCAACTGGTCGTGTGACTTGTTTGTTGTTGCGGCTCTGTTCAGAGAGGTTCGTTCTGCCAGACAAAACGCAAATCATCGGAATATTTGGAGATATCATTCGCCCAGCGGGCAGCTAATAATCATTGTGGCCAGTCCACCCACTCGGGAGCACGGGAGCGGGCAATCCCATCCAGATTACGGCCCATTATACTTTAGACAATTGAGAGGTGCTAACCGCTGGCGTTCGGGCCAATCAGTTTATGGACCCAAAGTGTCGTGCTAATGACTTGCCAACAAGCCGGGCAAATTAACAAATCAATTTCGGAGTGATAAACAAAAAGCCAAACAAGAGAAACAAAAGGCGGAAACAACAAAGATATGGGACCCAAACAATTGGCATTGCAGTAGGAATGCCATGGGAATGATAAAATAAACTAGCCGACAGGCTCCATTAAATGTAAAATGTGATGGACTGTTAATAGGTGGTGGCATAGGAATAAACCCCTGACGGAAGTCGGTTCAATGCACGCGAAAGCAAAGCCAGCAGGGCTAACATGGCGTATGCGCAATGCGGCTGCTTCACGTGACTCGTCGCTGGTGTCTGGGAATTCAAATGGCAACGAGATACCCCTTCGATCTCGGCTAGGGCTTGATTTGCATTTTTTACGCCACTGTATTCAATTCAAATCCAGCAGGTGCCCGAGTTCCGAGATTTGTGGGATTATCTTCAGCTTTACGATGTTTTTGTTTGCGATAAAAAAGCAGCAAGTGTCACGCTGAAGACCGGAGCACAATTTCTGTTTGATTTTCTGGCAGGCAAACAGCGCGAGTTTATCGCACTTGGCCTAGGCAGAGACCTCGCAAATATACGCCATTGGGCCGGCCCAAATATTGGGTGTATGAATCCAGTCCCAGTCCATTCCATCCGATCTCGTCACTGCTGGAACCGCATTCTGCGGCCATCCCTCTGGCATTTAGCAATGCAAATTTACCGACTTCGAGGGGCTAGAAGATAAGGTACTGACATACCTGATGCTTGATTAATGGACCATGATTTATGTATGAGCCACCTGCCCGGCGGGATTCTCCGGTTCTCTTGTCACGAGAAGCTGCTCGGAGATGGGAACTTGCTATCTTATCTGCGCTGCACTCGTTTCCGCAACGGTGTTTGTCAAATAGGAGCGATGCGAGACATCTGTCGGGTGCTTTATTTGTTGATCAGGCTAAGACAGAATGCAAAACGGCCTGCAATCGCCCATGTTGATTTACGACCTGCCCAATCAAGAAGTGGCCATAAATTTAGGCGGGCCTCAAGTACCCCAAATTGGCAGCTTTATGAGGGCCCAAACTTTCCAGAGTTGAGTACAATCAGCTTTTATTTGGACAAAGTTGTGGGATCTTAAGAACTAGAAGAACGTGGTTAGCCTTCGATGAACGCGCAACGTGTAGTACAGTGTGGAGTATATGTGGGGCCTAAAAGTGTGCTACAGTTAGGTTGGATCATTCATTTTTATTTGAGCAAACTTTGCTATGATGTCTAAAAGCGAAAAACAAACATAGACCGGCCCAAAACGAGCCGGCTGCAACACTATTTTGTGACTTGTGAGTGGTTGTGTGAGTGGTATGGTCCCTAATCCTCCAGCGTTACGTTGCGGAACAGATAGGACATAGACTCCTTGTTGTGGATGCGCCGAATGGCCTCAGCGATCAGAATGGAGATGTCGATCGTTTTGATCTTGTGGCACTGCAGCTTCTGGATCTCGTGTGGAATGGTATTGGTGACAACGATCTGTTTGTTGATGGAAGCATGGAAAATAATCATCACTTTACAAAGGTAAGAGAGGGGTATTGGACTTCAAGACCCACCTCATCGATGGGTGACTCATCCAGCTGACGCGGTGCATCTGAGCTGAGCAGACCATGCGTGGCCAGCACGTAGATCTTGCAGGCTCCGTGCTCCTTCAGCATCTCAGCGGCTGCCACAAAGGCCTGGACATCGTCGATCAGGTCATCCTGGGACAGATAAGGTATGAGAAATGATCGAGGAACTGCAGAAGGAAACCAATACTCACCACCATGATGGCGATACGACCGCTGACATCGCCCACAATGGTCAGTGGGGGCTTGACCTTGACAATGTGCTCCGGAACACCCACCGAAACCGAGGTGGTCCGCTGGCGGGTGCTGCTGGTTGGGGCGTGTTGTGGAGTAGAGTTTCTAGTGGTTAGTGTGGGGCAGTTCACGTGGATTGCGGTTCGAGTGGTGCAATGTGGTGCATTGTGGTACATTGTGGGTTGGTTTTTGTCGAGGTGGTGGTGCGTTTAATTGGTTGGTCGGATCGTAATCGAAACCAAAAAAGAAAAGAATCGTGTGGGTGGGTTGGAAAGTTGGTGGAGTGGCGGCGTGGGTGGTGGGAAAAAGTACAAATGGTAGTTGATTAAAAATTATAATTTAACTGAATGGAAACAATAGTTAAAAATACGAACCTAGGCGTCGCTGGTAAGCACATTTCAACTGAATTTCCTAATAAATTGCTATACGCACTGCATAACACAAATAAAGAGAAATTTCGATTGTTTTTCTGTTTTCTGGATTTTAAATTTTGACAAGAGAACGGCTCCAAGTGCCGACAAAAAAGTGTCGAGGTTTTAGAGACACGTGCGGAGCGTAAAAACAAAATAGCAACATTGCCAAAACGCAAAGTATAAAAACACTTCAAAAGTGAACAAAGCAGTCATACAGGATATTGAAAATATATCTAGAAAATCTACGTAAAAAAGTGTCTGCCTAGGCTGTGAAGTACAAACAAAAGCCACTGACAGAAGCTGTAATAATAATAGCGATAGTGATATTATGGATACGTGCAATTTAAAGTCAGGAAAAAGGTTACGTACAGAACTTGAACTTGAAATTCTATTCAAGTATTATAAAACAGTGTATACAGCTAGGATAGCTTATCAAAATTAGTCATTAGCAATGCTTATGCGATTTTGAAGATCTTAAAGATTATTTTAATCAACCAAAATTGAGTTAATCTTATATTGGGCAAGGATTAAATTAGATTAGATAAAATGTTGTTCTGTCTTATTTATATTTTAAAAATTTGAAAAAAAATTTTATTATAGAGGATTTGTCATAGATTGATTATAACATTTGCTTGATGGATGATCGACATTCTAGTGCTTTTTAATCAACAAAACAGAGACTAGTGAAAGTGCAAATTACTCGATGTGAAGTGCATCCAGCTTCAGTCATAGGAGAAAGCTAAGGTAAACAGAAACTAACCAGCAAAGCTAACAGCAAAATCAGAATAAATCAGCTAACAAATCAAACGGAAACCTTTCAACTAAAAAACTTAGCCTAGGGATCAGCGAGGCCCACTTTTGGGACTGAGGATGTGCAACTCACCTGGTCGGTGGAGGGGAGTACCGACCGTCGACCTCGTCGGCATCGGTCTCCTTCTGTTCGCCGTGGATGACGGCCAGGCCAAGACGCAATCGCTCGGCATAGGAGTTGGCCTTCTTGGCCACTCCAGGATTACGGGCCACAATCACCGAGTTGCGATAGTCGGGAATCTACGGGGAGTATCACACTTATTTACATTCTTAGTTTAAACAGCCTTTAGTTAAACCCACGCTCTCCTGAATGTATTGGAGCAGAAAGGGCGACGCCCTCAGATTGTCCACGGGTATGTCGAAGAAGCCCTGGATCTCCTTCTGGTGCAGATCCATGGTGATGATGTGGGTCAGGCCCGAGGTGCACATCATCTTGGCCAGCAGCTTGGACACAATGCAGCCGCGCTTGCGCATCTTGCACTGCTTGGAATACGGCAAGTATGGAATCACTCCCACGATCGAGCGGGCCGAGGAAGTCTTGCAGGCGTAGGCCATGATCAGCAGCTCCATGATGTTGTTGTTGGCATCCCTTTTGTGGTAGAGAAAGGCAATTAAAATACGTTTCAGGATCAGGAGTATCAACTCACTTGGTGCCCGTTTGGATGATGTAGATGTCCTTGCCTCTTACGGAATCACTGATTTCCACAATAGTCTCCCTGTTGGACTTGTGGAACACGGAGCAGCCGCCGTTCTTGATGCCCATCCGCTCGGCCACCATGTTGGCCAGATCCGGATGAGAGTTGCCATTGATGATGACAATGTCCGAGGTGGAGGTGTTATCCATGTCGCTCCTGCAACGCTTTGGTGGCCGTACGCTGCCTAACCTGCAAGGGATTAAAGGGGTTAATACGGGTCATTATAGACGAAAAGCAAAGCAAAACCATAACCAGACATTAACTTGGGCTAAGTTAAGTGCTACCTTCGTTTGGACATGCTGTCTTGGGGTTTTTCTGGGGTTAAGGGTTACGAGTTAAGCCAATGGGGTGTCGTCGGGTTCATTCACTGGCATAATCGTGAAAGTAACACACACGCAGTCGTTACGGTTCCCACGTTGCGATGTGCGACCGTATCGATTAGCCCCAGTGAACCAAATAGCCTCGGCTCTTTTTGGGTGAACGCAATTAGTCCTGCCTCTTCTCTCGGTTGCCCAGTTCTGGAAACTGCTCTCTGGCTGCGGAGGAGCCCAAAACCACAGGCGCACCAGAGGCCCTTAGCCGGAAACTACTGCGAATTATCGACCAAACAGCGGAAGGCGACACACGTGAGTGGCGTGGCAACGTCAAAGTGCCAACATGCGAATCACAGTTCCGGAATCCGCAGGCCGAATTCCGGATTCCAAGGCAGTCGTCTGATGTGCGGTGCGGAGGAAGCGGCGAGGAGCGACCAGGAGCTGCCCAGGATTAGCAGATAGAGATCGACCTCCAGCGCCAAGACTTCGCACGCGACTTCCTTGGGACTTGGGCGCCCACTTCAGCCGGGAAAAGTGAAAGGCCAGGAGGCGTTGGCTAATTGAATTTCTATTTTCGATCCTGCCCCAAGAAAAGCAGCCTCAAAGCAAAGAGAAGTCAGAAGCGGAATGGGCGACTCAGGTGAGTGAAATGGCCATAAATGTGAGCCAGCGATAAGGATGTTAAGGGAAATACCCCAGCGCAACGAAAGCTGAATACACTTATGCTAATACAAACGTGATCAGGAAAATATTTTCAATAAATAGAGGCATAGCTAATTGGAGCGCAAATACTATTATAAAATATAAGTGTAAAGTAACAGTCCATTTGGTGCTTTGGTGAATATAACTTATTTTTTTGTCTTTGGATGCTTGGATTGTTAAAAGTAACATCAAACAAGCCGTAATGGAAGTGATATTATAGTACAATGTTTTAAAGTATGTGGTAATATTAGTAAGGCTATACTTCATACCAATCAAAAATTTAACAACCCCAAGTTAGAGTATAAATGAAGCTTTTTCAAGACCTTTCAAGCCTCGAGACATTCACCTCCGGTTTTCAACTCAGGATTGGGTTGGGATTGGGTTTGGGTTTGGGTTTGGGTTTGGGGGCCGACGCAACCGCGAGGCGACTATTCAATTTTAGACATTTGACGTCTTGAGTTGCTCGAGGCCCAGCCAAAAGGCGTTGGCAGGTGCAGCGATTGCAATGGAAACTTGCGGCACGCATATGTGGCACAAGGAAAGAAAAGGCGGGATGAGGATGTCTGGGTTTAAAGATAGCAGCTCGGTGGGATTAGGTGGAGAAGGAGCCCCAGGCCAGGAAAGTTATGACAGGCCGGGCTGAGGCAAAAACCTCGAAGGATTAGGGCCACTCCACTCGGCTCAGTTGCATTAGAAGAACCTAGATTTTTGCCAGAGAAAGACGCATTAGCGGAAAAGAGTCATCATGTTGGGGATAGCCTGCGATCCGCTCCAGCATACGAGCATGTACGAACGCGGCTCAGATGGTACTAAGACTGATCTACTACACACACAGATTAAAAACTGAGTGACAATTATTTAAGATTGCAAAGGCTAAGATCACGAACACATTTTTGGAAATATACTATCAGCTAAGCTCTTAATTCTTATCAGTATATTGTATTGTATAATAGAAAGTTGAAGACTTTTGTTCATAGATTATCCCTTTCTTATGGTAAATCTCTACAGATAGCGAAGACAGCGATGGAGAAGGCGGTCTGGGCAACGTCTCCCGGGTTATCATCCGCCCGCCGGGTCAAAGTGGCAAGGCCAAGAGAGGCCACCTCTGCTTTGACGCGGCTTTCGAGACGGGAAATCTGGGAAAAGCGGAGCTGGTGGGCGAGTTCGAGTACGACTTGTTCCTAAGACCGGATACTTGCAATCCGCGCTTTCGCTTCTGGTTCAACTTCACCGTGGATAACGTGAAACAGGATCAGCGAGTGCTCTTCCACATTGTGAACATCAGCAAGAGCAGGAATCTTTTCTCCTCGGGGCTGACTCCTTTGGTGAAGAGTTCCAGTCGACCCAAGTGGCAGAGATTGTCTAAGCGCCAGGTGTTCTTTTACCGATCGGCGATGCACCAGGGGCATTATGTGCTCAGTTTCGCCTTCATTTTCGACAAGGAGGAGGACGTCTATCAGTTCGCCTTGGCCTGGCCATACAGCTATTCCCGTTTGCAGTCGTATTTGAATGTGATTGATGCCCGACAGGGAGCGGATAAGCGGTTCACACGATGCGTGCTCATCAAATCGTTGGTGAGTCTTACGATTATCCAGGTTAAAGGGCTATCCAAGAATTTGTTTCCCTCCAATTCAGCAAAATCGCAATGTGGACCTGCTGACCATCGACCATGTGACCGCCAAACAGCGCTCCACGAACCGCCTGGATCGGAGCTTCATCCGGGTGATTGTGATCCTCTGCAGGACGCACTCCAGCGAAGCTCCAGCCTCTCACGTGTGCCAGGGTCTGATCGAGTTCCTGGTGGGCAATCATCCCATCGCCGGCGTTCTAAGGGATAACTTTGTCTTCAAGATTGTGCCCATGGTGAATCCGGATGGCGTCTTCCTGGGCAACAACCGCTGCAATCTGATGGGCCAGGACATGAATCGCAACTGGCACATTGGCTCGGAGTTCACGCAGCCGGAATTGCATGCGGTAAAGGGCATGCTGAAGGAGTTGGATAATTCAGATGTGAGTAGAAAGATTAAGGGGAGTTTTTTCATATAATCTAGTGATACTGGATTGTTCTTATATCCCTAATCGTTCTCGCTTAATCTTAGTTAGAAGCTTAAGAATAGTAGTAACATAAAAGGGAGGGTACTTCAGTTTAAAGTTATAAAGTTATAAGAAAAGATAGATGTATATTAATATATTTCAATATACACCATTTTCTTTTTTAACATAAACTATAAAAAACAGTTTTTATCTTTCAGTCCAGTATCACATGGCTATCATTGTACTCACTTAATCCTTAACCTCTCTATCTGAAACATCCCATCCAGACCTATCAGATTGACTTTGTGATAGATCTTCACGCCAATAGCAGCATGCACGGTTGTTTTATCTACGGGAACACCTACGAGGATGTCTATAGATACGAGAGGCACCTGGTTTTCCCCCGACTCTTCGCCAGCAATGCTCCGGACTATGTGGCGGATCACACGATGTTCAATGCAGACGAACGAAAGGCGGGCAGCATGCGGAGATTCAGCTGCGAGAGACTCAGTGACACGGTGAATGCCTACACTCTGGAGGTCTCCATGGCGGGTCACTACCTCAAGGATGGCAAGACCATCTCCCTATACAACGAAGACGGCTGTGAGTGCATCTTAGGGGACTTTGTTTTTTTTTGGTGTTACTAACAGACTCCCTTTGACCTCCAGATTACCGGGTGGGCAGGAATCTGGCCAGGACCCTGCTGCAATACTATCGCTTCATCAACATCCTGCCCATGCCGATTGTGACCGAGGTTCGGGGCAAAAGGCGGGGGCGAAACCGCCATGCCCACCACTCTCGATCCCGCTCGAAAACCCGCTACGAGGTGAAGCCCCGACCCAAAACTCCTCGGTGCCACGCCCCCATTGCCTACACCAACCTGAGTATATGCTATGACTCGGGGGGAGGAGGCGGATCCTCGGACGAGGGTGGATTCTCACCCACTCGACCCTTGGCCCCCGGAAGCAGTTGCTTCAGCGGATACCGGAATTACCGGAGGGCTGCCACCGCCAGTTGCTCCCAGCACCCCGGACACGATCAGTATTCCCCCTTCGCGCTGGGAGCCCTGAAAACGGGCAGCGATCATGGCGGTGGTATTGGCGGCTCCAAGGGCAAGAGATCAGCAGCGGTCACCATCGAAGTTCCGCTGCCCGTGAATGTGCCCCCGAAACCATATCTGTCCATCATCGATTTGAACCAACTGACGAGGGGAAGCCTGAAACTGAAGTCCAATAGCTTCGATGCCGCAGACAGGAGATAGGACCAGTGATATGATATGCAAAAGGGTTAGTGATCACCGTTAAGGATCCGAGCAGAATGATGGGTTGTTTTAGGTATAATCAAGTCTTTTCTACGCTTCCTGCTTGTTTTTCTAAATAAAAAGTTAACTATTAATCCTAAATATTGATCGAATTTATGGTTGCTAGTATTTTAATCCAAACTCAGATGATATGTAGATACTTTTTGTATTTTTAGCACCCTTTGAAAAACTCCACACTCAGCAAAGCGTATTTAAATTACAAGCTCAGAAGAAGGTAAACAACATTTTGATTGTTTACTAAGAGGTCGGCCTTATCAAAGAGCCATGAATAGAATAAGTCAAACAAGTTATTTGATTCTTTGCACTACAATCAATACAGAATTCCCAGTGGTATGGATTTTGCTTATAAATAAATACCTCCTCCTTATAAATTCGGTGTTGTAGATTCTTTGGGTTCTTGAATTGATTCAGATTGTTCAGTTAAAGGTGCTGAGTGTAGCCATAATAACATAAGACTAATTGGATTTTTTTACATTTTTTTTTAGCAATTTACTTGATTTTCCTCTATACGTTTTAGGATTTTTGAGAAAGTTTGAAGAGAGCAATGGGTTTTATTTTCGACTCTGCTGATAAGAAAAATGGATTTTTTCAATTCCGTGTTTTAAAGGTAAAAATGGCCTCAACCTCAAGATCCCTGTTTTGAAATCCATTAGGTTTTTCACCCCCCTCTCCTTTGTGTCCTTCTTCTAAACAAACAGTTATGCGAGCACTTTTCACTCCGAAAAACGAAGGGCAACAAGTCGGGCGATTGAGTAATTTTTTTGAGTGATTTGGCTTATCTACGCCCGCATTGTTGTTGTTTTTCAGCTCTTAATTTGGCTCGCAACCAGAAAATAAAAAAGAACAAATTGCGCTCAATTGGCGACATGTGAGTTTTTATCACACTATTTAGATGCGGTTATTTACAGTTATTCACAGCGAACAAAGAGTCGTAAGTGCGATGAGTGACCCTAAATTTCCTCGCAGCGCACGTGAGTGTGAGTGAAAGTTCCTTGGTGACAATCACTCATCACTAATTGGATGGATTAGCTGGCACTTTTATCTTATCTTTTATCAAACACTACATCAGTATAACCTCCTTGGAATATGGAAATGCTGTACACATACAGTCTACACCCACACCCACTCACGCAGTAAAAACACGCGCGAAAGTGTTGATAACAGCACAACCCGAGTGCGACTGAACAAAAAACGAGCTTCTCGACTGATTAACGCTTTCAATTAACACGAAATCGGATCCGGAATCGGAATGGAATCAATAAAAAACTCACTTCTTTTTCTTATAAATAAAAGCGAATGACTGTGGACAAAGTGGAGCGAAAAAGCGAGGGCTGCGCGGCGTTGCCAGATCGCTGGAGTGAGGTGGTGGTGGTGGGAAACAGCTGTTGCGGTTTTGAGTGAAACTGGCAAGTAACTGTACAAATGGACAGGCAATTTAAGATATTTTCAACTCATACATAGTTAGTTTAGTTTTAATGAAAGTTTTTAACAATTAGCTTCTTTTGTTAGTAACGTCTTTTTTGCCTTAGAACATGCAGAACACAACAAAGTGCATCTTTCTCTTTAAGCTTTACGTGTACATATTTGTGAGAGTTTGAAATGTGCACTGAAAAAAATGTACAATAAAAAACATTTTAAAAATAACTTATAGTAAAATAAGTACACTTTCAATGTCACACAAAAAATTAACTGGTGTTCCAAAACACTGTATAATAAATACAAAGTACAGTACATTTTTCTTCGCTGTACAGTGTACACACTCTCTTATTGAGCGCAATGCAGAAAGGGAGGGCTGCCACAGAAAGTGAAGAGCAAAACAAAGAGGAAATAGAGAGGCAGGCGAACGCCGATGAAGTAACCAAAACGAGAACGGCAAAAACAACAACAAAAGCGAGGCTAAAAATAAAAGCAAACACAAATTCCAGTACAAAACAAGGAAAAGGGGGGAGGTGTTCGCTCTTGTTAGCACGCAATTGATAAAAAATTGGTAGACAAACAGAACAAGTAATTGAAATCCATCAAAACCTGGCTATACATAATCTCCGCGGGCACTGGAAACAGACAGGGAAAACGGAAAAGAACGGGTTATACACAAAATTAGAGAGAAAATGGGGAAAATGTGAGGAAAAGGAGGCAAAAACACACGCAAACAGCGGGACACTAATTAAATTATACATGAACAACACACAGAAATGATATAAAAAAGCGAGAAAGTAGCCGCTTTAAAGTTTTACTTGTTCCTCTGCAGCAGCATGTTGTAGTTTTTAGGTAGATTTCACTGTATTTCTCTGTCGCTTATTGATTTGTATTTAAGTTTACTCTTATTATGCCTATGTATATCCTGTTTTTAACTGTTCTTAACCGGCAGAAAAAAGTGGAAAATTGTTATAGGATAGGCACAATCACACACTCGCTATTAATATGCACTATGAATAGTTGGTAATTAGTAATTACTCTTTTTCGCACGACACTGCTATATTTATTTTCACTTCTCCGAAAACTTGGAGAAAAAACTGGTAAAAATCCTCGCAACTTATTCGAACAGCTGTTGAATCGATGTTTTTATATATATCGATTGTTTTCGCTTAGTGGTGGCCTCACGACCACCGCGATAGTATCGACGCTGTGACCCTATTTCATTAAAAAGCCATGGAAACTCTGTTACGTTTTAAAATTAAATAAATTTACACTACCATATATGGTCTTTAAAAAATTGGGTGTCCTTATAAATAAATTCAATTTACTATAGGTAATCATCTTATAATATGATTAACCTATAAATGTAAGATCTGTACTTAATACCGATTGAAATCCAAAATATGATTTTTTTTTACTATTCCTAATGTATGTTGTATTTGATTTATTATAGCAGAACCTATAAATGTAAGATCTGTACTTAATACCGATTGAAATCCAAAATATGATTTTTTTTTACTATTCCTTATGTATGTTTTATTTGATTTATTATAGCAGAACCTATAAATGTAAGATCTGTACTTAATACCGATTGAAATCCAAAATATGATTTTTTTTACTATTCCTAATGTATGTTTTATTTGATATATTATAGCAGAACATAGAAATAGAAATAAATAGAAAATGAAATAATTCTATAAACGTAGACGTACATAATCACGGATTAACTGTTTTCGTCAGGAAAAGTGTGTCAAGTGTTAGTTAGCTTAATTACAGGGAAACATACATGCAGTCTTGGTGTGGTTTCTTAAAATCTAGTTAAGTGTGGACTGTGTTTAGGTGCCGCTTAAGACTACAAAGCTGATTAAAACTAGATGAGCAACGGGAACACTTGTAGGGTCGTTCTCCCGTGTGGGTAAGTAGATGCCGCTTGAGACTTGTCGGTTGGGAAAAGCATTTGGAGCAGGTGGTGCACTGGAATGGTTTCTCGCCAGTGTGCATTCGCAAGTGGGACTGAAGTTGAAGCTTTTGAAAGAAAGACTTTGGGCATTGGGTACACTTGAAGGGTTTTACACCCCTCACTCGCCGCAAGTGCGACTGAAGGTTTGCGTTCTGGATATAGGACCTCGAGCAGTGGTCGCATTTGTACGGCTTTACTCCTGCGTGGGTTCTCAGGTGATGGTTGAGATTCGAAGAGCAATGAAAACTCTTCGGGCACAGATAGCACTTGTAGGGTCGTTCGTTCGTGTGAATTCGCCGGTGTCTCTGCAAGCCATTAGCCTTGGGGAAGGACTTGGGACAATAGGGGCACTTGTGACGGTTTTCCTTGGTGCCGTTCTGGTTAGTACCCTTGTCAGAAGCAGGTAGTGCCTCTTTGTCAGCAGGCACTGCCTCTTTATTAGCAGGTACTGGAGTTACATTAGCAGGTACTGTATTTTCACCACCTTCAGGGTCCTCATCCGATGGCAAGTAGTCTGAATCATTATCAGCATCATCCTCTAGTTCGTTTTCATTGTCGCTCAAATCCTTTTCTTCGGGTAAAAACATTCCCTGCAAATCCTCCTCCATTTCACTGTAGAACTTAGAGCTTCTTTCGTAGGTTTTCTTTATATCGAAAGCATTTTGCACTTCCTGCAGGCAAATGGCACAAATGGTTTGGGGAAACAGGTCTCCTTTCTCAACTGTATAGCCCGTACACTCAGCAATCATGCTACCAATGGAGACACCGAGTTCAAGTTCTTCAAATATGTTGACCATATTTTTGGAGTAGCCCAAGCAAACTCGGCATAAAGATGACTCCATCATTCTGAAATTGAACTAAACTTTATGTGGTCCTTATTGCAAATGAATTCGCTTTATTTCGGTAATGGTACAGCCAGAAAATAGAGATCAGGTCGGGGTTGTTTATAACTGGGTATTAGAGATGACAAAAACTCAGTGATACTATCAACGCTGAAAATAAGGTATTTTTTAGGTACTGGCGGGACGTCTGAGTACACTGCTTGGGATGATAACTCCGCTAAAGAAGAAGGCGCCAATCCTGAGTGGGTTCGTGTATTCTCTAATTGCACTGTGGACAGATAATATCTAGACCTTCTATTTAAACTTTGATACTAACAGTATTTAATACTAAAAATTAAGAGCGTTTGTGGGAAGTTTTTTTATTTTGAAATTTTATAGGTTTCTTAATTTTTTTTTTGGCCCGTTTGAATTCATGTCCCAACCCAATTGAATTATTTAGGCTCCACACACCTAATTGCTGAACTCAAATACACTTTGTTAATACAATTCCTCTTTAAATTAGGCTGCATTGTATGCTGTTTTTCAACATTACATCAACCCGCTTCATTTAATAAGCTTTTATCATAACAGGATGTTTTTAAGAGCTTTTGGAGGTTGATGGGGATAGTATTTCGTATGTTTTTTGGGTACAATATATGGTTTTAAAAAAATTGGGTGCCCTTATAAATAAATGCATTTTACTCTAGGTAATCATCTTAAAATATGATTAACCTATAATTGTAAGATCTGTACTTAATACCAAATTATGATTTTTTTTCACTATTCCTAATGTATATTTTATTTGACATATTATAGCAGAACAAGGAAATAATTCTATAAACGTAGACGTACATAATCACGGATTAACTGTTTTCGTCAGGAAGATTGTGTCAAGTGTTAGTTAGCTTAATTACAGGGGAACATACATGCAGTCTTGGTGTGGTTTCTTAAAATTTAGTTAAGTGTGGACTGTGTTTAGGTGCCGCTTAAGACTACAAAGCTGATTAAAACTCGATGAGCAACGGGAACACTTGTGGGGTCGTTCTCCCGTGTGGGTCAGTTGATGCCGTTTGAGACTTGTCGGTTGGGAAAAGCATTTGGAGCAGGTGGTGCACTGGAATGGTTGCTCGCCAGTGTGTATTCGCAAGTGGGACTGAAGTTTATGCTTTTGAAAGAAAGACTTTGGGCATTGGGTACACTTGAAGGGTTTTTCACCCCTTACTCGCCGCAAGTGCGTCTGAAGGTTTGCGTTCTGGGTGAAGAACTTCGAGCAGTGGTCACATTTAAAAGGCTGTACTCCTGCGTGGGTTCTCAGGTGTTGGTTGAGATTCGAAGAGCAATGGAAACTCTTCGGGCACAGATAGCACTTGTAGGGTCGTTCGTCCGTGTGAATTCGCCGGTGTCTCTGCAAGCCACAAGCCTTGGGGAAGGACTTGGGACAATAGGGGCACTTGTGACGGTTTTCCTTGGTGCCGTTCTGGTTAGTACCCTTGTCAGAGGCAGGTAGTGCCTTTTTATCAGCAGGTACTGGAGTTACATTAACAGGTACTGTATTTTCACCACCTTCAGGGTCCTCATCCGATGGGAAGTAGTCTGAATCATTATCAGCATCATCCTCTAGTTCGTTTTCCTTGTCGCTCAAATCCTTTTCCTCTGGTAAAAACATTCCCTGCAAATCCTCCTCCATTTCACTGTACAACTGAGAGCTCCTTTCGTAGGTTTTCTTTATATCGAAAGCATTTTGCACTTCCTGCAGGCAAATGGCACAAATGGTTTGGGGAAACAGGTCTCCTTTCTCAACTGTATAGCCCGTACACTCAGCAATCATGCTACCAATGGAGACACCGAGTTCAAGTTCTTCAAATATGTTGACCATATTTTTGGAGTAGGCCAAGCAAACTCGGCATAAAGATGATTCCATCATTCTGAAATTGAACTAAACTTTATTTGGTCCTTATTGCAACTGAATTCGCTTTCTTACGGTAATGTTATAGCCAGAAAATAGAGATCAGGTCGGGCAAACTGGTTTGTTTATAACTGGGTATTAGAGATGACAAAAAGTTAGTGATACTATCAATACTGAAAATAAGGTTTTTTTTGTACTGGCGGGACGTCTGCGTACACTGCTTGGGATGATAACTCCGCTAAAGAAGAAGGTGACAATTCTGAGTGGGTTCGTGTATTCTCTAATTGCACTGTGGGACAGATTAAATACATTTAAATAGCTATTCTTAATAGTTCCTACAGTCCTACACCTTCTATTTAAACTTTAATGCTAACGGTTTTTAAAACTGAAAATTAAGAGCGTTTGTGTGAATTTTTTTTTTTTTTAATTTTTATAGGTTTCTTAATTTTATTTTTTGGTTGGTTTAAATTCATGTCCCAACCCAATTGAATTCTTTAGGCTCCACACCCCTAATTGCTGAACTCAAATACAATTAATACAATTCCACTTTAAATTAGGCTGCATTGTATGCTGTTTTTAAACATTATTTTAACCCGCTCTATTTAATATGCTTTTATCGTAACAGGATGTTTTTTGGGAGCTATTGGAGGATGATGGGGATAGTATTTCGCATGTTTTTTGGGTACTAAGGAAAGAAGATTGGACGATACTGTGTACAGATAAGATTTTTGTTTGTTGACTTGCCAAAAACGAAATCACATTTATTGTGATTTGACCTATCACACTTTGTTATCTGGGGAAATGCCGAGCTCGGCTGAATTCGTCATAAATATAGACTCTCCTTCCAGCTATAATTCAGTGTAATTAAAAGTCGCCAGTAGCACAGATCGAGTGCTGATCGAAATGAATTACGGGTGTTTAACGATTTCTCTGTCGATTTTGGCCTTGGTCGTGTTATCCCACGGTGTCAATTTGCCGTCCAACAAAATTCTTGAACCCAAAACTCTTGAATATTGTTTTCCGGTTATCGAGCCCATCCTCGAACACTTTATAGAGCTTACGTCTGCGGTCGATGCCACCAAGGAACTAAACAAACAAATAAGTTCCTTGTCGGGTACTATTAAGGATTTGGAGAGCAAGCTGGCCATTGCTGAGGTGCAACTTAAATCCAAGGATGAGGCAATTAACGCAAAAAACGATTTGATTAAAATAAAAGATGAACTGCAGTCCGAAATAGCGGTTGCTAATTGTCAAATCAAGTTAAATTCAAAAGACAACGAAATACTCATAAAAAGTGAACAGTTCAAAAATAAAGACAACCTAATAAAGTTAAAGGATGAACAAATCGCGGAACTGAAAGCCAATAATAACAACTTGAAAAGGCAGTTGCTAAGTGCTGAGGATCAAGTCAAAACCAAAGAAGATGTTTTAAAAGCTAAATCTATGGAATTGGATGAGAAAACTGAGAAACTCGAACGTAGAGATGACCTAATAATACAAAATCAATATGAAATCAGCCATCTAATCGAAGCGATGAAAAACAAAACTGATGAAATTAATGAGCTACGTACTCAACTTTCGGCTAAAGACACCGAAGTCGAGGCTTTGAGCAATCAAGTGAAATCGGATTTGGAAACAGTAACTGAAAAAGAAAATCAACTTTTATTGTGCACTGCAACAGACAGTTGTCTAGCTGGCCGCCCAAATGATATTTATAAAATAAAGTTACCCGAAATGGATTTATTCGAAGCTCCCTGCAATTCAAGTGGTTGGATGACTATCCAAAGGCGTAAGGATGGCTCGGTGGACTTTGATCTGGATTTTAAGGAATATAAGCGTGGTTTTGGCGTTTTAGTTGGAGAATTTTTCTTGGGACTAGAGAAACTGCACCGGTTGACCAAAGATAGACCTCACGAGCTCTTTATCAAGCTAGGCAAGTCTGATGAATCCACGAGCTATGCTCATTACGACAGCTTTGAAATTGCCGGGGAGGAAGATAATTACAAGCTGGTATCGGTGGGCGATTATTCCGGTTCAGCCGGAGACGCCTTAGATGATCTGGTGGATTCAGAGTTCAGCGCCGTTGATCGACCTAATCCAGCAGATTGTTCTACAACTAACACTGGTGGTTGGTGGTATAACAAATGCTCGTACATAAGGTAGGTTTCCAAAATCTATTTAAAATATATGTACTAAACAATTCATATTGCAGTGCGCTTAATGGAAAATACCATGCGGATGGGGTGTGCCCAGAATTTGCCGGAATTCGTTGGAACACTTGGGAAGAAGATGATGCGGCTTCTCTTACCTTTACTGAAATGCTGATAAGGCCCAAATCCCTGTAAGCTTTAAATGTAAAGGAAAAAATAGGATTTCTTTTGCAAACAATTATAAGAAACTTACTGATTTTTTGTAATTTCATTAAGTCTTGTCTATGAAATAAAGCAAATACCTACTAAACTATTTTTTTATTGGGACCCCATTCGTTTTTGGCATAAATAATTTTGTAAAGGTGCTTTAGTTGCCCCTTTTGGCCTTTAATTTTAATATTCAGCGATTCCAGTGATTGTCTTTGACGCAATAATGTCTACAGATAACCTATTGGTCCATTTTGATTGTTTGTACTAATTAATGATAATGCCCAAAAGGCTATTAAATCTTTTGCAAAACGGATGATTCATTAGAATTAATTGTAATTTTATCTAAACTTGTCATAAAAATTAAGGTGTCACCAAACTCTTGTACACCTCAAAGAAAATTCATACTTTTCTTTAATGGAAAAATACTACTTAGTCACAGTTATTAGGCCAGGGCGAATTCATTAGGTTCCAGTCCAGGTGTTCTTCTTCCTGAAGATCAGTTTACCTCGAAACACATCCACGTCATGGCTGTGTCACCTTGGTCGCTGATTCTACTGCTGATCCTGGGCTGTCCCAGCTACAAGGCCCTCGATGAGAAGCGGATTCGGGGAGTGCTGAACCTGGAACGCGATCTCCTACAGAACCTCCGCGAATATGCCGAGAAGCTGGAGGAGAAGATCAGTCTTATAAACAAGTGAGCTCGTAAAGGTGTAAGGGTGATTAAGGTGTAAGCTTCCCTTCCTTGCAGTTCTTTGGATGAGTACATCGACGAGATAGACGAGGCCAAGAAGGATCCGGAGGAGTACCTCTCCAATCCGCTGAATGCCTTCCGACTGATCAGGCACATGCACCAGGATTGGGTCGGCTGGCAGGTGTACATGGAGGAGCAGGTGGGCCCTGAACAGGTGGCCAAGATGGAGCGCCTACTGCCAAAGCTCCCTCAAAAGGGGGCCTTCAAGAAGGCGGCCAAGGATGTGCATAATCTGACCCGATTCTACGGCTACGAACCCGCTGATCTGGTGGCTAAAAATGAGCTAAAGAGGTTGGACATATGTGATATATGCGAAAATCAATACATTTTAAATATTTCCTTTTCACTTAGCCACCTCCATCTTTCCCCTCTGGACTGCTATCACCTGGGAATGGAGCTCTACGAGGAGCACGATTACCTGGGAGCAGCCAAGTGGTTGCAAGTAGCTGCCCATAACTACACCCGCTCGAGATACAGTGATCTTTTCCATCTTTTGGGGGCACCACGCTGGCAGGTCTTTCGAGATCTGGGCAGAACCCTATTTAAGCTGAGTAAGCTCTGGATCCTCCCGGAAGTTCATTAATAATGCATATATATCTCACAGATCGGGAGTCCGCCTATGCTGCCTACGATTCGGCACTTCGGTTAAATTCCCAGAACGTCCACCTCATGCAGGAGATTGGTCAGATGGAGCTGTTCAGCCTGAGGGACCCTATGGAACCCATAGTTGATCCTGAACCAAATCCCACCCTTCTGGAAAGCCACTGTCGTGGCAATATTACTCCAAAAAAGGGTAGTCTGCAGTGCGAGATCAACACCTGGGTCCACTTATTCCTGGAATTCGCTCCCTTAAAGTTTGAGGAGCTCAACAAAGATCCTTACACCGTCCTTTATCCGGGAAGCGTCTACGAGGAGGAGATAAGGCACATCGAGGACGCCTACGAACGATGTCCGCCGAGCGCCCAGTTCGAGCTGAAAAAGGGCATCAACGGGTGTTCGGTCTCCGATGGATATAGCCCAGTGCTGAAGACCATCAACGAGAGGATCTTGGACATGACGGGAGTGGAGGAGACGTTTGGTACTTTCTATATAGTCGAATACTCCCAGCTGACGACCTTTGATCCCTTCAAACTTTTTAGGAACTCTAGTAAGGTAAGGGATTGCGTTTTTTTGTTACTAGTGTTGAATTTTAATATCCCTCCCCTCTTTCAGTTCCGAAAGCTCAACGCCAAAAATTTGGATAATGTCGATGCCACTGTAATAATATTTGTGAGTTTGCAACAGATATATTCTTTGTCAGATCTTATTACTTTAATAACCATGTATTTTAGCTGAAGGACTTGGCCTTGGGCGGGGCTGTTACCATTCCAAATGATGGTATTTTTGTGCAACCCAAGAAGGGCAATGTGCTGATCACCTTCCAAAATAAGGAACTCCCCACTACGGTTTGCCCAAACATCGCGGGTAGCGGATTAGGTAAATTCAATCGTTTTGTAGTAATATGTAGTTCGTATTGTTAATTTTTCTTCGTTCCAGTCATGATCAAGTTTATTTTCAAGAAAGAGGAGTAATCATTAATGAACAATTTATTGTTATAATAAAAGGTGTAGTTGCAAGTTATTGTAATAAAAAACTCACTTTCCTCACACGCTTATTTATTTATCCACGGAAAATTGAAAATTAGACACACGGTGATTGCTTCTTATTTAACTGCACCATGCAATTTCATCAGTCTTAAAATGTTGCTGTTCCAAAGTGTCCACATTTTTATGTTTTTGCTTTTAATTTGTAATTCCAAAATCACGGTAAATGGGATAAATCGCAAAGAGCTCCTTATAAGTGAGTCAGCAAAAATGGATTTAATGCAGTTGGACATGGAACTGATCGGCAATCTAGAGAGATATGCTGAGCAAGTTGAGGACAAGGTGGCGAAACTACAGAGGTTAGTTTGAGATATTTGATATGTAAATAGTTTTCCAAATTTCTCTGTACCAGAATTGTTCAGGAGCTAAGACAGCCTCTGGAGGCTGCAAAGGGCAAAGAAGAGGAGTACCTGGGCAACCCCCTACACAGTTTTCCACTCATTCGGCACATGTACCAGGATTGGCGGTATATAGAGGAGTTTATGAATAAGACAGTGGGAGAAGGTGAGGCAGGAATCCCATTTAGGAGTACCTACAATTTTAATCAATTCGATTCCAGAACAAATTGATTTTCTAAGAAAGAAACTACCAGAACTGCCCTGGCAGGCGGATACCGAGGAAGCCACCGTGGACATGATCCGAATGGCGGAGACCTATGGAGCGAAGCCCTGGGAGATGGCTCAAGGTCTCATCGACAACGTGGCCTTCAAGTAGGTCTTTAATAATCTGGCTATACATTTCTAATTCCGTTCATTAGCACCACACTTTCAGCTCTGGACTGCTTTGAAATCGCAAAGATGTACTTCAAGTGGGGTTACTTTGTGGAGGCCCATCATTGGTTGGTCAACACTAAGTCTCTACTGTACACGGAGTACTCAGCATCTTATGAGGTGCTGGGATTGAATGAAAAGGATGTGGCATTGCTGCAGGCCCGCTGTTTAATGGAATTGGGTAGGCATTTTTAGATATTTATTTTTAGATATTTACAATTGTAATATTTTAGATCTAAAGAAAGAAGCTAAAGATGTTCTGTTGGCCCATCCCGAACTTGCGGAGAATTCGACTAACTTACTTAACCAATTCGAGGCCATTCCTTACAGGGCAGTAGATTCATCGCTCTTTTTGACTGAAGACTACAAAAGGCTGTGCCGTTCTTCGTTCTCTCCGAAACCTTCCAGGCTCCACTGTCGCTACAACTCCACCACCTCGCCCTTTCTGATCTTGGCTCCCCTCAAGATGGAGGAGATCTCTCTGGAACCCTATATAGTTGTATACCATGACATCCTACCAGATAAGGACATTATGCAGTTGATAATCCTGGCGGAGCCACAACTTAAGGAAACCAAAGTATTTAAGAAACATGGTGCCACAAGAGCTAGCGAACACACCTCCTTGGGAACCTTTCTACCCTTCAAGGACATGGACCCATCTGGGGAACCCCTGTTGGATCGACTGACCCAGAGAATGCGCGATATCACCGGCATAAAACTGTCTGACAGATATAACTTTATTAAGTACGGATTCGGGGCTCACTACAGTTCACACTATGATTATTTCAACGCGTCGAACTCGGATACCGAAGGTCGTGGTGATCGGATTGCCACCGTTATCTTCTATGTGAGTTTCAAAGCTCAATCAAACTCAAAACCCTTTACCTTTTTAAATATTTCAGTTAAATGATGCACCTTTCGGTGGAGCCACTGTTTTTCCACGCCTAAATATTAAAATACCTGCGGAACGAGGCAAAGTTCTGTTCTGGTATAATATGAATGGAGAAACACACCATGTGGATCCCAACACATTACACGCCGCTTGCCCCGTCATTTATGGCTCCAAATTGGGTAAGAAATTGAAATATGAAATAAAATACAAGTAATAATATAAATATTTTCCAGCCATGGCAGCCTGGATCCACGAGTGGGAAGATGTTCATCCAACCCATATACCGAGAAAAATAAATAAATAATTAATGAATAAATATTCAAATTTTAAATGTAACAAAACATTTGTCCCAACTTTTAAAATTGTGTTTAATTCACATTTCCATTTTAAACTTTTTCTACTCCCTAACTAACCGTGAAACAGATCGAATCGGATGTCTAGTGGCTTAGAATTTATTTTAACAGTCTAGACAACAACCAGACATTATGAGTTTTATAATATTTCTAATAATACCAATTCTTCTATATCCCAACTGGATAGCTGAAGGTTATATTGGCCGTAAAAACTACGTAACCTCAGCGGAGGAGAAAATGAACTTGCTGGAAAAAGATAGAGAACTCATTATCCTACTCAATAGTTATGCAGTGGAACTGCAAGACAAGATCGACGTGCTGCGAGGGTGATTAATGAAATATTTGGAATATCTTGTACTAATTAATATATACATTAGGGTAGCTAAAGAATTCAAAAAGAATTTGGAAGAAGCCCGTGGTAGAGAAGAGGAGTATTTGTCGAATCCAATAAACAGGTTGACTCTCCTCCGTCAAATGCACGAGGATTGGGAGCCGGTGGAGAAACTCATGCAGCAGCCAGTGGGTCAAGGTTGGATCTCATATATCAACATATTATATTACTAATTCTCTTAAAAATAAGCCCAAATAGAGTCGATTATGAGTATCCATAAAGAACTTCCAACGCAAAATGACTTGAATGAAGCTAACCATGCCATGTTTCGCATAATCCAAGCTTATGGCTTGGAACCCAAGGATGTGGCCAGAGGATTGGTGGATGGCGTGCAATACAGGTAAGGTCACTTTAAAGATATCTTATAATACCGTGAAAAATTTATTTTATCTCATATAGAGGTAACCTATCTGCTAGTAATTGCTATGCCATGGGGAAGTTCGCCTTCAAAGCTGGTAATTACCAAATGGCTTCCAAATGGCTTAGCGTGGCAAAGGACTTGTTGATGGAACAGCCACGTAAATACCATGAGTTGATCGGGGTCACCATCATGGATATTACCTTGCTACTTGCTCGCTCTTTAATAGCGAATGGTGTGTATTCGCTATCAAGAAGGAATGACATTTCTGGTCTATAAACTAGTCTTTGGCAGGAAATATATACATCGCACGTGATATGCTGATGAACGATTCCATTCTCAGTGAAACGGGTAATGTGCTCTCCTTGCAATTTATAAGGAATTCACCCAGACCAACCATTAACGTGGAGCCCTGGGAATCCGCTTTAACCTTCAATGATCTCTGTCGTTCTGCGAGCAGAAGACAGTCAAATAAAAACAAGCCCACGAGGCTTCACTGTCGCTATAATACCACAACGTCGCCTTTTCTTAAACTAGCCCCCTTTCGAATGGAGGAACTCTCGCTGGACCCTTATATAATGCTCTATCACAATGTTCTGAGCGACCTCGAGATCGAAAAGCTGGAGCAGATGAGTGGACCGTTTCTGGAGCGAACCAAGGTCTTTCTTGCGGAAAACGGAACCGAACAGATTGCCCCCAGTCGTTCCGCCGATGGGGTGTGGCTTCCTCATCTGCAAACTATACCCGAAGATCTGGAAATTCTTAGCCAAATTGAACGGAGAATTGGAGACATTACGGGTCTAAATATGCGCACTGGAGGAAAAATGCAGTTCCTGAAGTACGGTTTCGGGGGTCACTTTGTCCCACACCACGACTATTTTGACTCCAAAACCAGTTTCTTGGAGATGGCTGGCGATCGTATTGCCACTGTTCTGTTTTATGTAATAGAACATTTATTAAAAAACGTCTTTTTCTGATATGTTTACTTTATAGCTTAATAATGTGGAACATGGTGGAGCAACTGCTTTTCCAAAAATAAATTTGGCTGTGCCAACCCAAAAAGGATCGGCATTGTTTTGGCACAACCTTGATGGAGAGTCCTACGACTATGATAAACGCACCTTTCATGGCGCCTGTCCCCTGATATCTGGAAATAAGTTGGGTAAGCTATAAAGTATAATACTTCTAATAAATAGTTGTATGATTTCTCCTAGTAATGACTCGTTGGATTTACGAGTTGGATCAGATGTTCCTTTTGCCCACTATGCATCCTCCTCGCAGTCGTAACTTTAGCAGATCTCTTCGTAATCAAGTGTAAAAAGTTGTTTTACTTAATCAAAATTTTTTAGCTTAAATACAAAGTAAAATGAATCATAAAGCTAAACAAGTTTTGAAAAGGGATGGTATTAATTTAAATTAGATAATTGAATTTACTAGATGATTCAGATATGATATTTAATGAACAAACTTTCCTCTTTGCAATACGTAATTAATGCGGAAGCTTGCTTACTTATCTTTATTTATTGGTACTTTTCCTCCCAACTCTGAATAGTTTTCCTCCCAATTTCCACTCCGTACCTTGAACTTCGATTCGCTTTTCTTGCCAGGCATTGGTCATCAGCTCATTGCACCATTAAGTGGGCAATTAAATTCAATTAGCCGCAGTTCTCCGCCTCTTGCCGAAGAACTTCCCTGTGGTTCTGGTTCTGGCCATTTATCACGCCTGGCTGAAAATCCCCCCTTTCCCATCCCCAAATCTTCGCCCATTCCCTTCAAGAGTTCTCTGCAAGTTTGCACTTCGATTTCGATTGGCGCTGCTAATAATTTTCCAGATTTATTGTTTGTTGGGGCGGTGCGGCTTGATCGGTGAAATAGTTGAAGCCCCAATATCGAGTGGTACGCATAAAAATACGCGGGTACTTTTGGGTTTTTACGCGACGTGCGTAGGTGTTTATTAGTACACTTTGAAACATGAACTGCTTAAGCCTAACTTAGCTTAAGCGCTCCAGAGCAGAGCGGAGACTTAGGGGAGAGATGGAGAGGGAGAGCGGACGGCAGTGCGAGCGCGCGAGATATAGAAATCTGGATAAAACTGCCGCTCGACACTGCCTCCTGAAATTAAACGCCCTTTTGGCGTGAACATTCTCCCCCCCCTTGCGAGGACACCCGTAGCAAGAACCTCAGGATAGTAGGCTCAGGAATATGTTGGAAGTGTAGATCGGTCGTCCGTATGTAGGAGAGTGTGGTGGGCCTTTCCACACTTGTGGCAGTGATGACCACTGCGGCAGGAGTCCTTGGAATGATTGTGAGCCAAGCAATTGGAGCAGTACTTCTGGATATGTACTTCCTGAAGCCGATTCTGGGGGCTTAGCCGTAGAAAGTGGTGGCACTTCCGTAGAGGATGGATCTTTTGGCAGACTCGGCATTGGTAGGATTTAATACCTCGAGTACGTCTGCCATCCAAGGCGGGGTATGGAACCCAATATTCGGATGGAGTGTTCTTAGGAGGAACTTTTTGTACGGAAACTTGCGTTGAATAGGACGAAATGATGTGTGGAACTGAGGCGGATACTGGCCTTGGAAGGTCGGATGGAATCGTCGGAGTAGTAGGACCGCTGTTTCGATGAAGCAATGTGTGATGCCGATCTTGGCAAGTGAGACAGTTGTGAGCGCTTGTGCAATCCCGGAATTGATGGCTACTTGCAAAGCAATTGGAGCACAACTGCTTTCTTTGGATATAGGCTAAGCGATCTTCTACCGTCATCTGTAGGAAGCGTGGACATATACGCACGGGGTGGTTCTTCTTCGAACACAGATCGCAGCCTTTGGTTATCGGAACTAACCTTGTGTTGAAGGAATTTATTTTTGGAAATTCTGCCTCTCGATTTGTGTCTTTGGACTGGACGTGGTGGAAATTGGAAGATCGGAAGCTATCGACGGCCTCAAGAGTTAGATGGCGCTCCGTCAAATATGCATCAAGCTCAAGCCACGTAGGAATTTCGGCTTTATTTTGGATGGATTGCTCCCATAATGAGAGAGTGAGCTTTGGAAGTTTTGTCGAGCACATATAAACCAGGATAGGGTCCCAATTGTCAATATTAACACCGGAAAATTTTAAGGAAGTTAAGCAACCTTGAAAAGTGCGTTGAAGTTCCTTTAAGGCTGCTCCCGACTCCTGTGCTATGGATTGCACATTGAAAAGTGTTTTCAGGTGACTGTTCACCTGCAATCGCTTATTTTCGAAACGCTCAGCTAGGTTATTCCAGGCTGAGCGAAAGCCATCATTGGTGAGTGGGGATCTTGAAACTATGGAATGAGCTTCGCCACTTGTTTTTGAATTTAAATGGAATAATTTTTCAACGGGCGTTAGACTAGGATTGTCTATGTATATTGCCGTGAAAAGGTCCCGGAAAGTCGGCCAGCGAAGATAATCGCCAGAGAAAACCTCTGTGTCGATAGGAGGGAGCCGACAGCCATAAGACGTGGAATTTTGGGACGGAGTTACTGGAGCTTGAGGTATTTGGGAGGAGCCCTTTTGGATTTGTTCCATCAGCTGCGCGGCAAATATTTCGTAAGTGGAGTACGTTTGGTAATACTTGGACTTTAGTATGGATTTTGTGTCTGCGGCGCTCTCGCCTGCAGCTATAATGCAGTCGGAGCATATGTCGTATGCTGCCTTTACCGATTGCCACAAGGAATTGAGGTGATCGCGACGGATTTTATAGGCGGATAACGTTGGTGTAGGAGCACCTGGAGCGTTCACAGTGGCCTCAAAGTGGATCAGACAGTCAGCTGTCACCATAAATCGGGTTAAAGCGGATTTTACTGATGTTGCCATGACGTTAAATAATTTAGAATTTTACTTCAGATGTAAGGAAACGGATTGGAATCAAATTGGAATTTAGGAACCAATTAAGATTGTAAATATATACGGTCACACTGTCGGATAGGCAATAAATATTTATTATATCGAATGGTCGGACATATGTAAGGAATTACGGACTTTAATATTGTTTGTTTGAAAGGAACACTTTTTGTGAGCTCTTGACCCACTGTGCACTGGTGATATACGGTATACGTATGTATGTACACTGTACGTATGTATATATGTGGGGTGCGAATAGCAGAATAACGTTGCGGGAATGGGAAAGACTTCGCTTATGTTTGTATGTCGGTGCGTTTGTTTGTCACCTGCACAACTAAATTGCAAACGATTTGCTGGAGTAAATTTGTGGATATTGTCACTTTGTTTTTAATTTGAGAAATAGTTTAGCCGTATTTATAGGTCGAGAAAAGTAGTTGGAGTGGACTGTATTAGATTGTTTTTGTAAATATACACATGCAGCTGGAACACAGTAAAAAATAAAGAGTGCAAATCTTAAGTACAATCTTTATGATCGGGAATTTTTTACTGTGGCTGAGTTATATTTTACACACGATTGGAATTGAAAATATATTTGACAAATATTTTCGTTGAATAGTAGCACTGAAATATTTACTGGAATTGTTTCAAGTGTGCAACTGTGGGCAAAGGAAACTGGAATATTGTCGGGCACAAGTAACGGAATTTAAATACATATATTAAATGCCGTTGCGTCGGATTAATCTCTTTTGGATTTAGACAATATATCATACAGAAAGTTAGTCGAAATAGGGTTCGAAAAACTGGCTGTATGACCGGCAATTATAGTAAGCGGAACTTATCTGGAGTGTTTCAAGCCTGCTGGGACAAAATCAAAGGAAACTCCAGGAGAGGAAAGTCCAAAGATCTTGAAATCCGGCTCGAAGTGGACCAAAATGTTGGGGCGGTGCGGCTTGATCGGTGAAATAGTTGAAGCCCCAATATCGAGTGGTACGCATAAAAATACGCGGGTACTTTTGGGTTTTTACGCGACGTGCGTAGGTGTTTATTAGTACACTTTGAAACATGAACTGCTTAAGCCTAACTTAGCTTAAGCGCTCCAGAGCAGAGCGGAGACTTAGGGGAGAGATGGAGAGGGAGAGCGGACGGCAGTGCGAGCGCGCGAGATATAGAAATCTGGATAAAACTGCCGCTCGACACTGCCTCCTGAAATTAAACGCCCTTTTGGCGTGAACATTGTTTGTTCGCTTCCTGTTTGCTCGACTCTCCAAAGGAAAGTTTTCCAATTCCGACTTGGATTTCAATTAAGATTGATGGCCTGCACTTTTCTCCTGGAGGAGTGCGGTGCATTTGTCTTGATTTCACCTTGCCGGATTGAGTCCTTTCATCTGCCAGACAACATATGTACGCAGGTTTATCCTCCCCCAAAGGTAAGGCCTGCAATTTATCAAAATTTGCGCACACCCTGCGGATGAGTGATGTGTTGAGGGGCAGGAAGTTGGCTACAATTGGCATGCGTGGCTTCCTGTTTGCATTTATCTATGTGTTTCCTGGTAATAGTGGTGGCTAAGGTACTTTTGTTTCGCACTATTTTTGGTAGAATTTATTTGGACAAAAGAAGTACTTCTGCAACCCGCTAACATCGCTTGATATAATCATAAACTTACCTAAACGGTTTTTAGCTTTTAATGAATAAATCCATTAGTTAAAAAGTACATACTTAATAAATAAAAAGAAACATAAGAATCCTACAAAAAAATAATGATCCTTAGATGGAGTTAACAAATAATCGTCAGATCGAAGAATGGCATGCCTCTTTGTGCTCGTTGTTTGGTTTCCAATCCAATGGCGTTGAAACCTAAAATTTTTTTTCTTTTGACATTTTTCGCAAAAAAACACATGTACCCCCTATTAAAAATGCGAAAATGGGTCAAAAAATTTAGTTTTGTGGCTGCTATAACAAAAATAATCGTCAGATCGAAGAATGGCATGCCTCTTTGTGCTCGTTGTTTGGTTTCCAATCCAATGGCGTTTAAACCTAAAATTTTTTATCTTTTGACATTTTTCGCAAAAAAACACGATGCACCCCCTATAAAAAATGCGAAAATAGGTCAAAAAATAAATTTTCCTTAAAATGATTGGAATCGTTAGCATGGCTAGCAAGCTGTTCAAAACAGTTAGTCTTTTTGCTGTATGCCTTAAATTGGCTAAACTACGTCTGAAAAACGGGAAAGAAAAATCGCATTTTTGACTAAAATGTGAATCTCTTAATTTTGACCAAAACCTGAATCCCATTTTTTTGCCATACAAATTTAGTTTTTTGGCTGCTATAACAAAAATAATCGTCAGATCGAAGAATGGCATACCTCGTCGAGCTCGTCGTTTGATTTCCAATCCAATAACGTTCAAACCTAAAATTTTGTATCTTTTGACATTTTTCGCAAAAAAACACGATGCACCCCCTATAAAAAATGCGAAAATGGGCCAAAAAATAAATTTCTTTAAAATAATTGGAATCGTTAGCATGGCTAGCAAGCTGCTCTAAACAGTCGGTCTTTTTGCTGTATACCTTAAATTGGTTAAACTACGACTGAAAAACGGGGAAAAAAAGAATTTTTGACTAAAATGTGAATCTCGTAATTTTGACCAAAATCTGAATCCCATTTTTTTTGCCATAAAAATTTAATTGACGCCCAAAACTGCAAGCTTATAGTTCTTAAGAATATTTTCGAAATAAATCCTTTTAAAAGTTAAAAAAATAATAAAACTTAGTGTTTTGATAAACAAGATGTATAATGGTCAAATACTGTAACACAAATCGCAATCCTTTGGAATTCAAGTTTAATTTTTTTAATTGTGCCCAAATAGGCTTCAATGTACTCTTAAGTATTTAAGGACCTTTCACAACTGATTTGTACCTACCTACCTAGAGATGGCATCCTCAACCGCTCTCTCCCAGTCTGTTCCTGACTTAAATTGCTTTTTTCAATGCCAACGGCTGCTCCTGCAAGGACCTCCTGCCCTCGAGATCCTGCTCCTGCACATCCTGTCACATGCGGAGCCAAATGTCATTTCAGCAAAATCCCTCAAGTCGTTCGTCTGCCCTTTTCGGTCCTGTGTGCGTAGGAAAACATTGTGCAAAATATGTTGGCAACATTTTTCTGCGGCTGCTTAAATTGCATTGGGAAATAGGTTGGGGAGCTGAATAAAAGACAATGAGCTGTGTGTTTCCCTGCTGAAAGGTGCATTTGTTACATCCTGGGAATTTGTGCATGTGATTTTGGGTATCACGAATATTCGGGCGTTATTTTAAAGTATGCTAAGAAAGATTTTTACTTTCATAAGTGATGAAAGGAGTTTATGCTTAAATTCTGGGTAATAGGTTATTTATTTAGATGTCTTAGGCCTATTATATAAAACCTGTGATCTGCTTCTCCTTAAGTGTTTCGTATTTTTATCTGAGAGATAGATCTACAACCCGAAATCCCTTGAGGGGATTTTCTTTTATCCCTCGCTTGTTGCTCCTGTTCTAATAAAATTAAAATGCCAACCATTTGCACTCGACTCGGTGACTCCCCTGAAATGCGATATTCCTAGCTTAAGTCTCCGGAACTTCGTCTCCGTTGACTGTTAAAAAATTAGCAACAATTTTTCGGCATCGCATCAAAACGCGCGCTACTGTCAACCGCATCCCGGGATGAATCCACCCCTTGAGATCCCAATGCCAATCCCAATCCCATTCCCACTTGCCAAGCTGACTTACTTCCAGCTACACCTTGTTACATCCCCTTCCCCCCGGAAAACCACGCACTTTGTCATCTGGCAGCATCTCCGCTTCTGCCATCCGAGGGGTAATTTGATATGCTGTGGCTTACATTTTTTATCCACCATTACCACAAAACGATTTACTTCCGCGTAGCAATTTGCTTTAAATTTTTATTTAAACAACAATTTGCTCGAGCGCAGATTGAGATTTCCGCTGAAAGATTTGTTTGTGCAAGAGGGGGGATTGGATTTGGGTTGGCAGGAGGGAAATGGGAAATCGCTTTCCACATTGTCAACTCATTGATGCACCTTCAGCGCGGTGTCCTTCGCCTCAAGGATCCCTGGCTGCAACGGACACTCGACAAATTAATTTGCTCTAGACTGTTCAGACAACTGGGCGTGGTCATGTCCTTGCTCCTTGATGAGTGTCCTTCGTGGTGTCTAAGTTTCTGGGTACCCCTCTGTATACTCTTTCGGAGATTTTATACATTTTATTCTAATTTTCTAAAAATGAGCTAAATAAACTTTTTACTGCATTATTTAATCAAGCTCTTATAAATAAATATTTGATTTTTTTGGACAATTTGTAAGCGTATTTAGTTTGGATATATTTTAATCTGATTTTCAAAGACTTTCCTTTTTTGTTTTCTTCATCTTAAATTGGTTTTATGTTCGCTGGTGTTTTTGCCTTTTTCTTTCGCATCTTTTTGTGTGGAGAGTGGCTTCCTAAAAATATATTTAATCTTCAAGGTGATTTCACACCCTCAGAATCGTGTTTCTTTTTTCATGTTTTTCCGCGGTTTTTAATTTGATTTCTTGCACCTTGGCTAATTGGCAATCGGATGCGCTGATGTTGCTGACAGTTTCCACTCAAGCATTTTCACCGCCCCGAATTTAAGCGCTTTAAATTATCCCCAAGGATGTGCGAGGCTGTGGGCGGCGGAAAAGGGGGAGTGGCTGCCGGTCCAAACTCCTGGCGTTAATGGCTCTTTTATGGCCGCCACTGTGCGGTCCCCGCTCTTGTGGCAGCTGCAAATATTCGCCACTGCACGGGGATCGTATCGGGGATTCCCCGGATTGGTGGCCAGGCGTAGGAGGAGGGCGTGGCATCCAGCTGAAATCTAATCTATGCAAGTCCCGTACATATCCCTCGGATACCGCTCTCCATCCATCGAGAGAACTATTTTTTTCGCTTGATTTTGCACTTTTTTGATGCTTTTTTCCTGCTTGGCAGCTTAACAGTTAATTGCCCCTTGAAGAATACCGCTCCGGAGCTCCAGAGCCCCACTGCTCTGTTCCGGAGTGGACTACAATGGGACTACCTATGTGCACAGGAAAGGACACGGCCGGACAATAGAGCTGGGACTCTGACTACGCTCTTTGTGTACCCTGTATTCGCTTGTAGGGTTTGATGTACTCATAAGATAAAAATACTTAAAAATACTAACAGTAAGATTATGTCCTACATATCATTCCATGGGGTTTATATTTACAATAGTATAATAAGGTATTAAAATCTCCTCATTTATTGTTTGACTTTTTTACGAGCTTGATTCACATTCTTAGGAACAGTTCGAACTGTTTTGAATATATCTTTAATAATCATCAGGATGGCTTACATTTCTTACATAATATTATTATGACCTGAATCGATTTACTAGTATTCATTTAGTTGAGTGTTTATTGATACTACTTAAATGTATTGCAGAATTTAGCTTTCAATAAACCTAAATCGTTTTGTTAGAGGTATCTCTTGGTCCAAACCCCTTCTTTAGCAACTTGTCTGTCTCTAACCCCGTGCGTGTGTTTTAATCGGTTTGACTTTGTTGCCTGACCTGCGTGGGGTCAATTGGAGGGGGAAATGGCAGTGGAAGTGCATGGGTACATACAGCCATATAAAAGGATGGGTCGGGGGTAACAACAACAAGGACAAACAACGTAGCCAGTGTTGCCCGCAGCAGCAGATTGAATCCTAATCGAGGTTTTGACTTTGGTTACGTTGCGTAAACACGCAACAACCGGCACACACGGCCCCTCACATCCTCCCGTGGAACATCCTTGCTGGAAACAGTGCAGTGTGGCTCAAGGATATTAAATGGGTGGATCTCTTCGGGGCAGTAGCTCTGTAGTAGGCCTTACTGTACGTCCTGCAGTGCAGTTTATTGTAGCATGCTTGCAGGCAGCTGTTGTTTGCTTGTCCTTGGGGCTTTTGGATGGAAAATGGAAATGGTGGTGGCAGGTGGAGGTGATTAGGGAAGGTTTGGCCTTTTCGATCTTGAATTTCATCGTGTGCTTAAAAAACATTAAAATTTAAGGAGTAAAAACTAGCTTAAATCCAAATATGTATAATGTGCTCCCCTTTTTGCAGAATTTAACCCTGATCTCCCCCATTTTCCAGCTTTAAATGCACTTTTAATCGCCGAGTGGTTGGCCAGAAAGTTGAATCAATATTGAACCGCGTCCTCCGTTTTTGAGGAGCAGCTGTTGACAGGCGGCCAAATGTGGATGCCTCACGTAGAGACAGAGAGGGGTAGAAAACCCCAGAAAGAGATGGGTTTAGAAGGCGGGAAAGAGATGGCTAAACTTTTGACAGTTTTAAGTTTGACTGGGGAACTCTTTCTGGAGTCGGGAAATATGTGTTGGCAACTTGTGACACAAAGGCGCCGTCTCCATCTTCCAACTTCACTGCCTTTTCTTCCCCGTAGTTTTCCCTCTTTTCCTCACATGTGCAACAATGCGCTGACTTGACTTGTCCAACTCCTTCTAGCTTTTTTCCTCCCCAACCTCCCTACGACCTTCACACAAAACTTGAACATCACGTAAGCATTTTCCAACCCCCTGAAAAGAGTTTTCCCTGCCTTTCACAACTGACCCCCCACATTTGTACATACATCAAAAATTTTGTTATGTCTTTGTACGATTTTTGCTTAAATTCTGCTTTTACTTTTCGTCGACTTCTTCTGCTGAAAAGGTCAGACATTGTCAGTTAAGTGTCCATGTCCAAGTCGGAAAAGTGTTGTCCAAGATTTCGAGTGCTTTTCACAATTTTTTAGAGCTCCTTCCATTTTTTGTTGGCCCTGCCTTGTCTTTTGGCTCTTATTGAACGCCTTTCGGTTAGGTGTCAATGTGCAAAGCAGAATTATGGCAAATGGTATTGGAAAACTTTGCCAGCTTTCGCAGTAAATGGATATTACAATTTAGGAGGATAGGAGAGGAAAATTGGGAAAACTTAGGATTTAGGTATGAATAAAGTAGTGAAGTGAGTAAGACTTTGCTATTTTTTTAGAATTTAAAGTAATAAGCAGTTACAAGTATAATATAATTATGTATCCCTTTTGTAGGGTGCCTAAAAGTATGCAGAGAAAAGGTTCGTTAGCCTTCGGAAATTAATTCTTGCATACTTTTGTGCACCTTTTTCAAGCATATTTTGGAAGAACTCGACTTTTTCCCGATTTTTTCAGCAGGGGGTCATTTTAAGAATAAACTCTCCCATTGGTCCATTAACTTTCCCTCTTCGGCGTTATCAAAAATCCAAAAAAACCACCGTGACATAAATCACAAAATCAACAACTAGCGCAAAATGGTATAAAAATCGAGTTATGGGGGCCAGCAATACAGATTTTGATTTATTGGCTGCTGGCGTGACTCTCTATCTGAACAACCAAACCACTAAGGTGGGGGCATACACATATATATGGAGGAAGCCCCCTAGCCAAACCTCCTAAGTAGACAGCTCAAAGGCCTAAACGAAGCGAAGCCAACAAGAAGAACATGCGAAAACAAAAACATACCGAGTGGAACCAAAAAGCAAAAGCCAAACAATGGCGAGCATTTTGATTTGTGACTTGCGACTTTTCACGTAGCAGCCTCACACACACACGCACCGGGGAAATCTCCATAAAAAATATGAAAATAAAAATCACGCAACAGGATATTGAAACGTCACACATATGCCACAAGTGCGAGAATGTGGGGGGTGGCTGGGTGGGGAAAGGACTTCATTCGGCATTAAAACTGTCAGTGGCGCAGATTGCCTGCGGTGGCTAAGGACACCTTCGCACATGATTTATTTGCAGCTGCATTTATTCGGGAAAACGTGTGGGCGACTGTGTTTGCGTAGGAAAGTGAAATGGTGCACAAAACTGCGCAAATTTCCCGTAAACAGTTGCAGTTTTCTTCGCCTTATTTCGATCCCCCAGCTCGAGCACGTGCCTCTGCGGAGTGGGCGAGTGCCCCGAGTCCCTGGCACCCCGAATGTCCTGGATGCCCTGGTGTCCTGGCCAATTGTCAGCCAGACGGCAAAAGGCGGGACTGATTGGAACTTTGAGCCTGCAGCTTCTGGCTGAACGGACGTGCAGCGAAAGTTTAAATAAACACGACCAGCAATGCGAATCGGTGGGGGATTTTCCGAAAGCGAGTGGGAAAACAAATTAAAGTGGCTCGAAAAGTCAGGCAATCGCTTCAAGAGCAAACGCAACTTGAGCTTGAAAGGATGGGCGGCAAATTGGGAATCGATATGGTGGAGTTTTAAAAGGACATTTTTTTAACACGAATGCTTGTTTTAAAGTTCCAAAATCTAAATAGAAACCATTCCCCAATATCTTTAATACATATAATATATAGGCATCTAAAAATATGCAACATAAAATGCATCTCTATAACATCTGTATTTAAAATAGTTTCTTGCATACTTTTGGATACCTTTTGAAGACGTTTTAAAAACATCCATCGATCATCAACTTACCAACAAAATGATTTCAACGGCATAAGAAAATTTGAATTTAAATTTAAATATGTCTTTCCAGCTTATAAGGTAGCTTTGAGTCATAAAGTCGAAGAGTTCTATCTTTTACAATACCGCACTTCTTTAAGAATCTACCACAGCTTACATGTGCTGTGGGTAAACAAAACAATGTATTTCCCCCAATTTAGTTCCACCTCCTCAGAGCCCAGAACTCAGGGCCCAGATCTCATCGTGTGTGTGCCTAGCCTGAAAGCATATCCATTTCACGCCCAAGTGCCGTGGCTTTCTTGGAACCGTGTGTCAAATCCATTAACCTTCTGTTTACTTTTCTACGTCCAGTGGCCGCAGCAGGGAAAAAATCAGAAGGCGATGCCGTGGTGAAAGTGTTTTGTGGGAGAAATTTGATACTTTCGCCAAATTGCGTTGCACACTTGAGGTCCTTGGAGTTCCGAAATGACTACTGTGCCCCCCACTCCCCATAAATCTTACCTAGGCGTGCGAGAAATGGAGCGGGAAATTCGAAGCACATATCCTTGGAGCGGTCGGAAAAACTCTTGCTCAGAAATGAGTATTAAGTTGACGTAAATTGCGGTCCATTACATTAACCAGAAGGAGGGTCTCTGGAATTGGGCACTGAAGGTCGGGGGCTGCCAATTAACCCCGTGTCCCTGTTAATTGCTTTTGTAGTTTCGCTTACAATTGAACAAATATCGATGGTTTTGTTTAGGGGGGAAATTGGTAAGGAAAAATTATACGCCAAAGCAATATGAAGGTTTTCCTAGCACTTAAGAAAGTTTTTACGTCTATCATATCTGGACTTAATGCTGATTATGTTATAATGTTTTGGTGAAATAAATGTTAGGCAAATTAAATATTTTTGTTCTATTCGAAATACAATTTCCTAAAAATTAGTTTAAAAAGTTCTAGATATAAACAAATTATTGAATATTTAATCATTTGAAAAGTGATTATTAACTCATTTGAATACTTTTCTATTGAAATTTCAATCTTCCAAAACAATTCATTTAATACCTTTACAGATCGTTAAGCTTCCCTTTAATTTTTTCCGTTTTTTATATTTACCTTACCTTTTCTTACGCAGATGAATATCTTATTCTTAGCCCCAGGAAAATACGGTCTAATGGAATTAAAAAACATAAATCCGGATCTGAATCTGGCGATAAAATAAAAACTCAACGAAGGCATTAAGCAAATGGAAACCGCATCGCGGGAAAAACAAAGGAAAAGGCAAGGAAAACGTAAATGATTTAAGAACTTTATCGGACATCAGCGAGCAGCAGGAAAAAGTGGTCAAAACACGGAAAACGAGGAGCTCGGAGGACGGAGTGGAAAGGACACTTGCCAGGAGCTTAAATAGAACGCTTGTAGGTGATTATGCAGCACATAATTTATGCAGGCAACCAGGACTCAGGACAACAGAACAATGACCAACCTGCGAAGGCGGGGAAAACGGGGAGCTGGGCGAAACTGATTTAATTAAGCAGGTGATTAAAGTTGATGCCGGTTATTTGTAGCAGCCAAAAGAGCAGCAAGGATGGTCCACTCCGCATCCTGTTGCTCCTTGCTCCCATCTCCGGTCCCAAAAAGAAGCGTGAAAAGTGCGAGCAAAGTTTCCCGACAGCGGAACTGTTCATTTGGCCTCCTCCCCAAAAAAGGACAACAATGCAAATTTCGTTGGCTTGTTGCGGGCCAACATGGCGTATGCACAACTTTTTTGTTTGCAGAGCGCAGAAAGGTCAAAAATTGCAATCAATGGAAATTAAAATTCAATTAGAGCTGAATTAAAGGGGGGTTATACTATAAGTTTTATGTTAGGGAAAGTGTTTGCGCTTAAAAACTTTTTAAAATGCCTAAAAGTATGCTATGAAAAGTGTTTCGAAACTTGAAATATCTTGTAGTATGCTTTTAGACAACTTTTGAAGAGGTTTTAAATCCTCTGTGATTTCTGAGGGAGATCCAATAAAGTGAATTAAGATTTGAAGAACATATGTAAATAAAAGTGAGTTTATCCAACTGCAAAAGTACTTAACAGTGGTCTTAATACCCACATCTTTTGCGCATCTCAAACATTGTCTACTTATTAGCGCTCAGAATGAGTGTCCTTTGCAGCCATCTTGACCCTTTGGCTCACCAAGATCCCTGACATGTGCTTTATCATCAGTTTCGGCCCTTAAATTTTACACAAAATCGATTCGGCTCTGAGGACAAGGCCAGAACGCACTCGACAATAAAACGCAAGAATCAACAATTATGTTAATTTCCTTTGTGGGTCAATGTCTCTCGGCTTGTATTTTATGGTCATATCTTGGGCCAACTGTCAGGCGAAGACAGCTGCAGTGGCTAAAATAAATTAACATTATTTATGAATTTTCTTTTGTAGACCTTACAGACGATATGTGGCCATGTTATGGCACCCCTGAATTTCCCCTGCTGTTAAGTTAACAGTGAAAGTGGAGAGAGAGCTTCGAGAAACTGCGCATGTCCTTTGCTCACACCTCAGAGAAAATACCTAGACACGTGCTTCAAGTCTGGCTGAGATATATATAATGTACCTTACGCATCCACCAATCTACCTGCGTCAGAAGCCCCCCTCCCCCATCTATATATCTGTAGATATATATGTGGGTCCTGTATATGTATACCTGTTTTAGGTGTTGGCCCATCGTCTTCGTTTCGTCGTCGTTTGGCCAGAAGAGTGCGGCATGCTGAGATGTAGGTGCCAGCTGCGCTGCCACCTCTCTCTCTTACCTGTGGGAACCCCCTCCCCCGGATTTTCCACCCCTCCCCCTGAATTTCCCCCCTTTTTCGGTTACCCAGCTGCAACCTCAACCGCAAGTAACAGTTGTTATTCGTCGTGCGTTTTTCGTTCGTTGGCTTCGCTCTCACAGATACATTCGCACACACACAGATACGTCCTGGCCAACACACACACACACAGTCGCAGCCAGGTTGTTGCCTGTCCTGCTGTCTCGCTCGCTCTTATTGGCCTTTATGGCAGTGCTACCTACGCTTTTTAAGGTGAGCACGAAAATGTTGGCAGCCAACCAAAGTTGAGCACCTTCGAGGGGTTTTCACGAGAACGGGGGTGGGGCTCTATGTGTTTTCCCGACGGCCAAAGGAAAGTCTCCAGCTAATGGAAAATGTTATAGTTTGTGGTTTGTTCATATATATATCTATTTGAAACCAAGAATCAATGCCCTTCTATTGTACCTATAGAATTAAACCCTTTAGCTCGATTTCTTTTGTAAATAAAAAAGCAATAACCTTTAATTTTATGATTTTTTTCAGATTTTATTATTATATTTTCCTTACTTTCCCCCATTTTGTACTTATTTAGCCATATTTTCCTACAATTTTCCTTTACTATCCCCGCTTTTCCCTACCCTTTCCTCTGCTGCTTTATTTTCCCCATCAACGTCATCGTCATTTTCCTCGTCGTGTGCTCGTCAACGTCGTCTGTTCTCATCTGTTGGCTCGGCTTTCACCTTTTCCACCGCCTTTCCTCCCCCGCAGTTTTCCCTTTTCCCGCTGACCGCTTTCCCCCGTTTCCCAGTGTGCGTGAGTGTTTGTGAGGTGCTCTCAGCTCGTCTGGAGTTTTTGTGTAGCGCAGGTTTAGGTGCGCAGCTTTCGCTCGTTAGGTACTCGGTTTTTTGCCAGCTTTTCTTTTTTCCCATTTCCACTTTTCCACTGTGCTGTCTTAGGTAAATACAAATGAGAAGGCGAGTGAGTGAGCGAAAGAGAGCGAGGAAAGCTGAGAGAGAGGAGCAGGTGCGCCGGGAAACTCGAGCTAACTAAAACCCAGCCCCTGCTCCTGAAGGTGTGTCTCTCCGAGTGCGTTAGGTGCTCCGCTCGTCAGGAGGAAAATGCGAGGGAAATGCGAGGAAAATGCAGGACGGCGGGGGCCACTGTGATTTATGCCAGCCAATGGTTGAGCTCCTGGCTACGTGTGGTAGGTAAGTAGGTGTGACACCAGGCTTGCTCCGTCTCCGTCGCTCATACGCCACGTGGGCTAAAAAATGGCGACTCGGCTGCTCGCACCTATGAGCGTTCAGCTACTCGTCCAAATGGAAAGGGGAAAACTTCTCTAATTAGCCAGTGGCCAAGGGAAAAGGGGAGGGGGTGCTGCAATAGTAGGAGCCGGGGAAAACTTTTCATTTCGGCCCTCCGCAGACGCGCCTCTTTATGGATTTTCCGACTGCCCGCTGCTTTATTTTTCCCTTGTTTCTTTTCTTTGCCTCGCCTATCCCTACCCCCCTACATTTTCCCCCATTTTCCTGCCATTTTCTCGGCGGTGTCAGTGTCCTCGTTAGGATGCTGGAGCATTTTCTTGTGCGCAGCGATTTTCCTTCTCCCATTGTTGCAGATAAAATCGATAGCTCTTTATGGCAATTTAATATGACCTTCGTGGCTTACTTATACACATAAATTCTGTACTTTTGCTAGGCTCTTTACGGCCCTCCTCCCTTTTCCTTTCTTGTAGGCTGTTTTTGTTTATAATGCTGCGTTTTTATTCGCTTCTCTCTGGGGCTTTTTGCAACTGCGACTTTCGGCTGTTTCAACAGGTCGTATGCGCAATCTGTTGCCACCCATTTTTCGGCCATCCTCTTCCAGAGGTCAGCTATTTGACATTGAACTCGAATCATATTCGCTTCGGCAGCTATTGAACTCTTTCTTTGTGGTTTCAAGTCGACGCGACCATCATAAACAGATATCTCAAGCTATCATCAATGTTTTGGAATAGATCAAGGATTAGAGCGGGGTTCGTTTCAATGGGTTTTTCGTTCCTCTTACTAGCTTTTCAGCTGAGTCAAAATATTTGTTAAACTAACCATTTATAAAAAAAAATGTTACTAAGTATAGCAAACACTACGTTTCTATCTTTATTTTCTGAAAAGTAAAAGAAATCTGAAGTCAATAATGCTCTTATTATTCATTTTTACATTTTTATTTAAGTTATTAGAAATTGTTTTTGAAGAAAAGTGATTAAAATCAGGTTTTGAGGTCATAACTGCAACGTTTACTTTTGGTAACAGTTTTAATGTTTAACTTCTTATAATCCGTTTTAAAATTGTTTTAACCTACTTTTAAAAACATTTATAAAATAAAATGTAATTTATTGGTAGATTAAGTTCAGTGATTTTATTTAATAATATTGAATACTCTTTGACGGCGACGGTGCAACATTCCATGATCATCCTATAACAAATATCACCCCATAAAATACTCGCCCTGGTTAAGGCGGTTAAAATCTTTATCTAGAGATTCCCAGTCCAGAATCCACTTTGAGGTTTGTCAGTTGGCACGAGAACATGTGCTGCATTCCCCCATTCCAATCCTTCTCCAAGTTCAACAATAAGTCAGGGCATTAGTCGCTTGAGAAATTGTCTGTTTACCTTGTTGGCCAGTCGCCTTTTGCCGTTTCCAGTTTTGCAGTTTGCCAAATGGCACTCAAAGCGGTGAAATATGAAAAATGAGACGCAGGAAGCGAAATTACAAGCCATGGCCAGGAGTATCCTGCCAGCCGGCCATCCTGGTATCCTGCAGCACCTCCAGACTCCGGGAAAACCGCGTCGAGTGGCGAGACCCAAATGAAAAGTTGAAGTAATAATTGTGCGGCGGAGGCGACGACGACGACTTCGCCAAGGGGCATCCTTACACATTTTCATTTGGTCATGTCCGGTGGTGTCCGACGATGGGTAATGTTTGTCCAGACGACCCCAAGTAGCCCAACACACGTCCCCACGACCACTGACTCACCCAGCTGCTGCTCCTTGATTTTTATGCTGCCTTGTCGAGGGGTATATTGGGATATACTCACTTTTATAGGGTGTTTGGGGGGAAAATAAATGTAAGGTATATTACCTTTAAAAGTGCTGTATAATAGTATGCTACGATATATGTTTACTGAAGGCCTTGAGGATAACTTTTTAAAATAGAATTCAACATTTTGGGGATTTTTCCTTAGTTAAAGTCCTTAAACCAATCCCAAAGTAAGCAGTTATATTTCCTCATTGAGATGTTAGTACCAGGTAATCTTATAGTCGAGATCCTCAATTATGGAGTGGTTCCTTTTTTCCACTCACCGCTTTCCATCTTCGTGTTCCTGCACTCTGTCAACGGCAAATGTTGCCAAGCCCTGCTGACCACTGTCCATGCGAAGAGGAGCAGGGAAATGGAAAACGAGCAGGAAAAGCCAAAGGGAAACTGGGGAGGAGCAGGAGGCGAGGAGGGGCACAAGGAGCAGGGACACCTCTAAGTGGGCTTCATCAGTTGCGCTTCGCTGGGCGCCGCCAGCGTCATAATCGTCCTGTCCTGCTCATCATCTTCTCGCCGATTTTCCTCGTCGTCTTTGGTTTGTTTGCTGCCTTTTGCGGTTTTGTCGTTTTGCCGTTTTTGGGGTCAAAGTTCAGGCTTCCCCCTCTGAAAAGTCCTCCGGTCTTTATTTATCTTTAAGATTTTCAACTGAGTGCACAGGTTTTTTGTCCACACGCTGACTTATGACCACAACAATGCGTCAGTCTGGCTGCTTGACTGGCCTTAAATGTGCACTGCGAGAAATGGAAGGGGAAAAATTCGCAGGAAAATGGGTTATGTAAAAAAATCCGTGTACTACTTCTTTTTCAAAAGGATGTCTACAGACTCTGTTGAGAGACTTGAAACATTAAACCATTAACATAACTGTCTAACAGTATGCTTTAAAAGTAGATCAACAACATTCGGCTTAGTCCATTGGTTTTTCGGTTCGGAAATAAGTCATTGCATACTTTTAGACAGCTTCTTTGAATGGTTTCACTTCTAGGCACTTGTACCTTTCTCAAAAGAATGATTACAATTTTCTCAGTGCACAATGCCTGGGGTTTTTGTCACTGTCCACTCACAGCTGCCATTCGCAGTGTATCCTCGCAGGATGTGTGAGAGTGTGTGGCTGGACTTGGACCTCCGCTAAGTGGAAACTGTAGTTTTTCTTACTTATGTCCTGGCAGGAGAGCGCGGCTCATAAAGATTTGTGTCTGCGCTCTAATGTCATAAGTCAAGTGCCGGTCGCAGTTCAAGAACTCACGTGTTCGAAGGAGTAAGACCACCTCCGTGACCCCATAACTCAGTCCATATCCTTTTCCCCTACGAGTAGTCCCCTGCCTGGAAGGCAAACTCTTTCTAGAGTTTAATTGAGAGAGGGCATTAAGCAATTACGGCGACCTACCTCGAGTGGACTTTTGGCTTTAATTTAATTTGTCACACTTTGCGAGTGCAGACAACTTTACACCCTGGCCACAGGAAAGTAGAGCAGCTGGCAGGATCCCCAGGGAGGGAGAAAATGGGGATTGTGGTCTGGCACAGCCATTTTCAATTTGACTATGCCGGAAGTTACCTGCTGGTGCCAACATCTTACCCACACACATAGAGAAGGTCCGGCACTGAAGTCATTTCCTGTGCCCGGGACACCCTCCTCCTCGCCCTGAGGTCCTGAGTCCCGTCCAGAGTGGTTTTACGAGCAAGTGTCCCATGTGGCCAGCAGGGACTAGATTAAATTGGCATCTTTTGTTGTGTAGTGACTTTGTTCTCGCAAATGAGAATGTGAGCAAATTAAAAGTTGGCCAACTAGGGAGTAGGTAAAGCACTACAGCGCCTTCCTCGGCGCTTCTCACTTAGTCGAGGAGGTCAGCAGCCATCCATCAAGTGAAGGACTCTTATTAATGCCTCGCATTTGCAGACTTTTCCGGCAATTAATGAAATATTTACAAGCTCAATTGGGCAGGCAATGAATGCTAATTAATTCGCTGCCTGGCTTTCTTATCTTCACGGTTGAGGAGACCTTCAAAATTGATTGAACTGAATGCTTGAGTGCCCGAATTTAACCCTTTTGTGGGCCTGAGAAATCACCGAGTATAATTGAAAAAGTTTGTAGCCCAAAAATAGTTGTCAAAAAAGAGATTTGAAACAATTCGATACTTGCAAGTCTCTGTTGCATTTGTACTTTTCAAGAGGCGGTTTATTGTCGAGCTAAAAACTTTCTTACGAGCTGAAGTTTCCTGCGGCTTGTAGGCCTTGGATAATGCAATTTGGGGTCTGGCTGTATCTGATTTCGGTCGGTGGTGGGTCAGCAATTTATGATACGCACATTTTCAATTTCCCTTTCGATTCTTCTGGCCACTCTAATTGCCCGATACGCTTGGCATACTATATAAATCGAGAGTCCAGAGTCGAGACTGAACAAAACAAGTTAATTAAACGCTTCCGTTTTCCTTTCGCTTTTTGCAGCTTATCAATGTCCTGGCATCACTGGGTCCTTTAATTACGGAGATTTGTATGCCGTTGCGGACTTTCACTGCTCTGCATGTCTCGGCTTACGTCTCACATGCTTTTTGGGGACGTTTTTATATGTAAATTTATTATTTATTAACATTAATTATGGTGGTCAGTCGTGTAATTGAAGAAGCCCTTTCCCTCTGGGGGGCAATTCAGGGTTGTCATCGGGTTTCTGCTGCTGATGTCAGCGGCCTAATTAACTGGCCATTTGTGTGCCGCACACTCTCTTGTTTTTGAAAGGGGAAGAAACTGGGGAACTATTTATCCGTTCTTAGTAGGCATTCGCATTGATATGCAGAACATAACTGGAGCTTCATTTGAATGCCTTCAGCATGGTGGATTAACAACTGTGATTTATTTCCAGCTTGTCCTGATTTAGTCATCTTAATTTATATCTCAGATTGATAACCCCATTTTATAAAAATTTCCTTTAAAGATAATATATGATCCCATTAAAAGTGTAGATATAATTAAGTATTATAACATCTTAATAAGTCTTAAAAACTTAAAAGAATCTCCTTATAAAAGAAAGATAATTAAAAGATCCCTTAACTCAATCCTAGAGTGCCGCTGAAAAGTAGGCAACGTTTTAGTGCTCTAAATTTGCTCACGCATTAAACGGTTTAACACGCAATTAACACGTACAGCGCGCACATATGTGTTGGTGAGTGTAAGTTTGCATACGCACTTGTTGTCGTACGTGTTAATAAAACTAATTTGATTAGCTAACTAGTGTAAGTAGCGGTTTCCACTTGTCTGTTTGCCTACGCCAGCCACTAAAACTCGAAACCCCTTTCCAATTTGAGCCCCTCCGCCGTAAATCCTGTGTGTTTTGCGATACCTAAAACAACAAGAGAGCTGTGTTTTTGGTGGGCTTTCTGGGGTTAAACATGGTGTGTGGGTGTGGGTATCGCACACGTTTGGCATTAATTTAATCCTTCCGCAGAATAAAGTGATATCGCCACTAACAAGGCAAACACATTAAATATTTATGCAGACATCAGCAGACACTCACACATGTGCGGGAATATGTAAAATTAGTCCTTTAAGGCTCGCAGTGTGTGTGTGTGTGTCTGTGAGCCTTTTAATTGCTGTCGTCAAAGGCTGAGGTAAGAATAATTGCAAGATTGGGAATAATGTGTCAAGTTGGGCGATGTGAGGCGGTGGCTGATTACATCAAAGAGCGGCGCACAGCTCAGATACGCACACAGATACTCACTCAGACAGTCGCACTTTGAAGTGTCAACAGGCAAAGGACGAAGCCGAAAGGAGGCGACAAAAACAACAACACACACGTTATCCATCATGGGATCTTTCACTTTTGTCAGCGAAATAACAATGGCCTCTTAATTACACCAGTGTGTGCCGCTGTCTTTGAATGTGTGGGTTTTTTTTCGTGAGTGTGGGTATAGGATATTAAACACTGGAAAAAATAATAATTAAGGATATAATAAATGAGAAAATCAACCAACAATTTAGTTCTAGGTTTTAAAAGCAATGATTTTATAGCTAGGGATTCAAATAAGCTATATACAGTAGATACTCCAACAGCTTCTTAAAAACGGTGTATAAAAGTATGCAACGAAACCTAAAAGACTATCATAATTTTGGTTTATTAACCATAGGGTTATATATAGCTTTGGTAAAGTAGAAGAGGGAGTGGTTTTTAAGAAAGTCAAGAAACAGCAGGCTAATTTAAGGGACTTAAAGACTTCGTTTTGAAATCTTCTGAAGTACTAGGTATCCTTTTTTCAGTGCAACATGCAGGCAAGTACTAGTGTTTGTTTAGTCAGATGTTTGCTCGACACTTTCCTTTGGCTTTTCCTTTGCTTGGCGGCTCTTGCTTTTGGCCAGCACTTGTTGGCAAGTTTTCTTTTGGCCTTTTTTGTCGTCGCCTGCCGTTTCCTTTGCATTCCTTTGACTGTGACTATGACTTCGCCTGGTTTGGCATAATGAGCACACACATCTCGAAGGAGAGTCCGCATGTGAGGATCCTCCGACAGGATGTTAATTTCAATTTAAATGCCGGCCAGCTCCTTGAGAGCTCACTATGTCCTTCGGCGCCCCAGGCGAATGTCGTCTCAAGCAACTTTGTCCAGCTTGGGTCAACTTCCTTGGCTCACTTTTGACTGCCACTTTTGACCTCCCTGCAATTGCATTGACCAAAAGTCAAGAGGGCCTGCGGCCTTGGCCTGTGAACTTTAATTGGATTCTTTGCGAGGAAGAACTTATTCCTGCTCCTAGTCGAAATGAATTCATTTTGGGCGTGTGTTGACTCAATTTGGCTTCCTGGAAATAACCCCATTGCTGATCTTTCGCCACTCATTTGGCTAATTAAAATGGCATGAACAAACAGAAGCTCATCCATTTACATTTATGAATTATCAGTTCGAATATAGCACACCGTCATGCCACGCCCCCCGCTCCCGCCGCTCGCCCCTTCTGACAGCCCATAATTCACACATCGAACTTTGGGGTTACGGGCTAAATCTTGGAACAGCCGCGGAAATCACGTACAGCCAGGGCGAAAGTTGCCGGATCCTTGGCATTATTGTCTTTTAAGCTAACCCAGTTCCCCGCCTTCGCCCTTTCCCCATCGACCACAACAGCTAATTAACGTTAATTTATTAAATCAGTGAGCAAGTAAAGGCATCCGAGCAACTTTCCTGCAAAAACTGGGATGGGAAATGGGGCATGGGGCAAAGACAGCGCCAAGAGCTGGCAGAGATAAAAGTTGCACACGACTCTGCTCGGTTCTGAAGCTCAGGCTTAAGCACTTTGGGTTTTTTCAATACCCAGCAGTTGGGCAAATCATGGGTATATTGGGCTCCTAACCCTTTATAGATAAAGCACATACTGTGTGTGTGTCGGCAGACAAAAATCCTATATCCACGGGATAGGTACGTGGTGAACTTAACGGAATTCCTCAATACCTTTTTCTCAAAAAAAATATTTATTCTATGTATTCTTAGATAGAGAAGGCATATTAAATGGTATTTTCTTTATATATGTTGTTGAATTTTCGAATTATTATTTCCAGGGTATCCCGTACTTCATATAACCCCATTAGAAATCCCTCGCATTCTTACTTGTCTTAGCTGGAAAAGCATGAAAACCACACGCAGCAATTATTAATTCAATTATTTTAGCGCAAACAGCCACCTCAGACTAGGAGCGAGAATCCAAGAATCCTTGAAACCGAGAATCCGAGAATCCTGCAGGACCAAGACGCAGAAAGCTGTGTGGCATAAATGAGTTCTCTTTTCAGAGCGAGTGGATGAAATAGAGTAGCACAAACACAATTAAGACAGCAGGGGATGGGAATGGGATTGGGGGTAGGAAAAAGAAAGAAAGGCGAGCAAATAAAGTGGCAAATTTAATTAGGAATCAGCAGAGAAGACAAAAGTGCAGCTCTTTGAGTGCGGGGAATACCTGATGATAACCCACATCAGTCCGCCGGACATGTGAATTAATAACAGCATCCGTTTCCGGTGGAAAAATGGAAGGCGGTGGCCGAATTCCGGGGCACTGGAATTATAATATTAATATTAACAATGAGTGGCCAAAAAAGCAGACGGCGGACAGCGTGTCCGTAACAACTTCCGGAATTAAGTTGGCCGTTTTATTGTCACAGGAAAAGTTTCCCCAGAGGGCAGCAGAATAAAGCGATGCCGAATGTAGGTAAATTGTAAAATGCAAAAGTTTCCCAAGTTGAAGTCACCTGCTCGGGTTCCCAAACTAGCAGAGTAAAGAGAAGGGGAAGGAGCAATCGAAACAAAGTCCCTTTTGTTTCAATTCACGTCCAGGACAATTGGCCAGGATCCAGGATCCAACAGGAAAACCGAAGCTCATCAGGCATCAAGGTATAATTTGGCCGGGGACTATTTCATTTTACGGCCAAAGTGGCGCATTTGCATAAAGTTTTATTTTCTTTGACCCGCACTTGGGGATTTCTTTGACTTGCGTCCTCGTCCTTTTTCCCCGGCTGATTTCCATTTCGTCTACTTTGTCGCCAGGAAGTGATTTTCTGCAGCTGCAGCTATTGAAATTCAATATCTTTTCGCCACTGAGGGGGCGGTGAAAAGTCCCAGGGGGAGTATTGGTGTTCCTTAAAGCCATGGATCAGCTTTAACAAGTGTTTGCACCACACATCACGGCGTCACATCGTCACCAAAATCACACATCCGTCAGCCACCCAACATCCTTGGAAGGTAATTTGAAAATCAAACAAGCAGCGAGCGACTCCCTCGCAAATCCTTTCAATTGCTGCAATTTACTGGATAAATAGGATCAAAATCGAATTTAAATGGCAAACAAATTTTTCCTGATTTCGATTTTGTTGACAGAACTTTTCACTTATGTCGCTGAATAAGCAGATTATGCCAACAGGGGTTGTCTACTGGCTATAAATCGCACACCTTCAGTCCACAAGGGGTAAAGATATACACTCACTGTTTTCCAAATATATGGGGTTTGAAATCACTAATAAAGGTGTCTAAAAGTATGCAATAAAAAAGGCAATTTCATCTAAAATGTTTTATTGCCTACTTTTAGGCGTTTTTAAAGATGACTTTAAGCCTTTAGTGTTTTCTCAGAAACCAACGAATATGGAAATGTTGCGTTTCAAACGCCTCAGAAATATTTTAATTAAATTTCGCATTTGCACTTGAACGGTTATCCCTGTGGCAGGCAAAACTATTTACGTGCCTGGAACAAAAGTGAAATCATTCGATTTTATTTATTTTCACTCGAAACTGAAAACTTTTGCCCACTTTTCCCTTGCCGAATCCCCCGAAAAGAAAACTTGCGCAAAAAGGCAACCGAAAACTTTCAGAGAAAACTTTCTTGCTGCTCTCCTCTTCCACAAACATAAACAAGATTAATTTCACATGTTTTCCAGGGGGTAGCGAGGACTTTTCCGAGGGAGGGGGAAAGAGCTGCTCGAGTTATTACTTTGATTATGTTTATTCTAGTCATGAAATCCAAATGCCCGTTTCATGTGCACTTCATTTAATAAACCCATGCCGCCAAGTGAAAGCGCGAAATGATTTCCATGGCATTTTTGTCTGCTCGTGCAAGTTTTCCTCACTTTGTGTGATTAGCCAAGTGAAAAAACAAGAGATTAGGCAACTATTTACAACTTCATTTGCCTATGGATAATTCGGTGGTGTGGGACTTATCATACCTCATTACTTATTCATTTTCAGATTTTATGAGGTGAGGTACAATTTACTATTTGGCTTAATTTATGGATAATACAATAGAAAAATCACCACAGTTTGTGAATTGCTTATAAAGGTGTCTAAAAGTATGCAGTAAAAAAAGAATGTGAATAAATCCGGGTGATTGGAAATATATTGTTGCTTACTTTTCGACAATTATTTACAGTGTTTTCTCGGGATAGCTCAAAATTCAATTTGCTTTCATATTTGAAGGGCAGGAAAGGACGGCCAAGACAAAGCTCTTTAATATAGCCACTAATCTCGACACTGTCTGTGATCTTTCCACTATCTGCCAATTGCTCGGCGAATTTGGCCATCATCCAATGTGTTCTTCGCCATTCTGCCTTCACTCATCTTATAGACCACATCTATATCTCAGTCGGTGCGATCTGTGGCGACTCTTAAGTGCTTTTAATTATGTCCACTTAAGTCTCAATATCGTCAGCTTCCGAAGCGCGCAAATCACAGAAAGCCACACGCAGTGCCGTTGCGATGGGACAGGAAACTGGGAAACTGGGGAGTCGGAGGAACTGCTCGGCGCACTCTAAATAAAGCATAACAATTTATGAAATTTTAATTTTTACACTTAATAACACGCCGAGTTATGGGCGCGCCAAGTGAAACGGGCCAAGCGAATTCGCCAGGGAAGTGGGAGAAATGGGAGTGGGAAAAAGGGAGCTCAGGGGACTTTCTTATAGAGACATCAATGTGAGACGCACGGGCAGGTGGCCAAATCTCCGGGAGTGGGACAAATTGCGGTGCAACTTGTGTGGCACAACCGCAGACGTTGAGCGCAATTAGAGACGCCCGATATATATACTCGGTATATTTGGCCCCGACCGACTCGTGGATTATGCCATAAAGTCGAGTGGTCTCAGAAAATTTCGAACTGGAACAGGCAATTTATAGTAATTTTTATAATTTAGCTATCAATTAAAAATGAAACCCACACACAAGAGCAGTCCAATTTGTGTATAATCAAAACAGATTTTAAGACCCACCTGAAAATATGACTTTCTAATATAATAGATCCCAAAATGACTATACCTTTGCCAAATAAAACAAACATTCATATTTCTTACAAAAATCTTATTAAAGATACAAGACCTTTAGGGGGGACAATCAATAATCTACTTGATATATACAGAATTCTATAATACCGCTCAATTAGACACATCCCAACGAAAAAACATACGCATTTCCTGCCCGAACTGGCATTTCCATCTGCTTTCAGTTTGAAATGCTCCAATCAAGAATTTTCAATTTCAATAAACGAGCAAGGTAAATTGAAAATTCTCGACAGAGGATAGTGTGACATGTTCTCCCCGTCTGTTTCTGTTCCTCAGTAGTTTCTCCTCAGTTCGTTCCCGGGTGAACGTAAAGAATTTTGACATTGTATCAGGCGAAATGTTAACCACCGGAGATCTCTGACTTTGGTTAGTTAGTTCTGGCTGGGATCGCTGGAGGTGTCCCGCTCCAAGGCCCTGTCCGAGGGGTAGATGGGATTGGAGATCTCTACGGCGTGGTTGAGTTCATTGATCATCGAGGTGATGAGACCCTGGTGCTGTTCCTGCATTTTGGCCTGCAGACGCTGGTTCTCCTCGGCCTGTCGAAGGACCAAGGACTGGAACAGGTTCTTCTGCAGCTGCAGCTCGTTCTCCACATATCCTGGTCTTTTGTGAGCCGGCACTGGTGTCCTGATGCTCTTCGGCTCATTCAAATGGGCGGTTTTGGATGGAGCGTTCGGTTTGGCAGGAGAAACTGGGTTCTTAGCCTGATTTGTACGTTTTGTGGCTACTTTGGCCTCACAGTTGCGTCGCGTTTGGTTGGCAGTCTGGGTTTTGGGGACGTTAGGAATCCTGCTCACCTGGCTGGCAATCGGCTTAGGAATGCGGCTGGGATTCCTGGCTAGCGATGTTTTAGTAGGCTTTCCAATCTCTGGATCACTTTTGACGGCCAAGGTAAGCTGCGGCATGGGAATATGATCCGGATTTCTTTGCTGGTGCAGCTTGAAGAGATCAGGACTGGTGTTGCATCGCTTCGGGGGCTCCAAGGTCTTTTCTTTGGGCTGGAAGTTCTCAGGCCTCGGTGGGTCTGGTTTGGTTACCCAAGCACTCACAGACGCACCCATTTGAATGGGTGTTACCTGGAGAACAGCTCGTTGGGGCTTAGCTGGAGAAGCATCCTCGATCACCAGCTTAGAAGTCATCAGAATTGGCGTATTCAAGGGTGCAGAGATCTGCATGACCAAATTGGCGGTGTGATCATAGATAATGGTCTCAGATTGCTCCAGTTTTTGACGTAGGCGACCCATCACCACCAAAGGTCCGACTCCGTGGAATATTTTGGTGTTGGTGGAAGCACTCTTTAGCTCGCGATTGGTCAACTGGTTTCTCTTGAGGATTGCTTCCTTGGTCAGAGCGCACAAACGCAGGCGCATCATCTCCAGTCTTTTCCAGTCAGTCATCTAGCCAGTTTTAGTAATTATTGTAGTAATACCTACTATCCTGAAAGCTGACAACTTACCATAGGTGGCAGAATGGGTTTACCATTCAGGCTATATCCCGACTCAAACTCGCCACCTCCATTATTTTCCAGTTCCATGTGGAATACTAGTTGTTCTGTCTCATTGGCCATTTGCAGCAAATTTCTTGTAGATATTTCAGGTATCGAAAAGTTAGTGTTTTCTACAGGGGAATATTTTCAAGAATTTATTTGTTGTGTGATGTGTAGAGTAAAGGAATGGAATGGAATAGGAAAGGAATGTGAGTTGAGCCAACAACGGTTGACAGTTGTGGAATGAGTTTGTTTGCCAGGACTACTAGTCCGCACACCGATGTTGGTGGAGTACATACGGAAAAATATTGGTATCGATACAACATAACAAAAGTGTTGGAAAATCAGTTATTATAATTGCTTAACAGGGATGTAAATATTTTTCAAATTTATTTGAATCTACCATATGTTAATTATTATTTTAATACTTAAATTGAATATTTAAATAACTGAATATGCTATTATCTAAAGCTTAAGAAATATTAGTAATGAAAAAGGTTGATAAATTATCATAACGACATTACATATTTTCATAAGTTGAAGTCTTTAAAATTCGAAGTTCCAGAGATGGTTTGAGTTAAGGAAATGTTTGACATATCTTTTCTTTTCAACCAATACCAAACCTTTCTGGACATTATTTTCTTTCGAGTGCAACCCACATGCAATCCCCGTCCGTATTTTTCCCCAATCCGAAGAGAAAGTCTGACAAATGCGTCGCTCGTCGCCGGAGCGTGCCGCAAAAGGTATATGTGCCTCGTAAGGGCAGTTGGAAGTCGGCAGTCGAGCGTGGAACTGGCAAACAAGGAGCCCAAATAAAGTCCACTCCATTACCGGCAGGACACTCGTCCTTCCTTCGTTTTTTTATATATGTAGGTGGACCGTCTGGAAATTTGTCTTGGGCGCTTGTAGGTGTGATTTGTTTTTTAAATTTTGGGCCCGAGTTCCAGAAGCTGGCCAATTTGTCTCCCCCAGTTGGTTGACTTTTTATTTGCAACGAAGTCACGTAGCATTTTCACTTGCATACTTGCGACATGCGCCAATTTTCCACTAAATTTGCCATGTCAAACATATTTTGGAGCAACCTGCTTGCTCCCTGCCTCATAAAGAATTCAAATTAATACATTAACAACTTGAGATAATCGACCTTGGGGGTGAATTCCGGGTGGTACTTCTAGTTGTTCCAACGACAGGTAATAAACGCCGAGTTGTTCGTGCCAAAGTCTCGAAAGTTTTGCTCCAAGGCAATTTGCCTCAAGTGGCAATTCGGGAGCGTGCCAAGTGCCTTGGTAACGGTAACAGCCCACGGATTACGGATCACGGACTACAAAAACCCAAGTGGGTTAAGGCGGTTGGGAGGGGGCACTCTACGGTTAACCGCCAGCACCACAAAAGGTATTTATCTCATTGTGCGCAGATTAAGAGCTGCTCTCAAATTAGGTGAGTGTCGTCACGTGACACAAGATGAGATCTAGATAGCGATGAAAGGATGATGAAATAACGGAAAGGTAGGTGTGATAGAGGAGCTTTAAGGAGGAGGATTGAATAGGATGAATACCATGCTAAAAATGTACTTCTATCCTAAGTTCCACCAGCGTTAAACACACACTTAGGCATCATTTTTAAATGTATCATGTGTTCCTAGATTTTCAGGGAAATCAAATAAAATGTCTTTTACTTTTTAAACTTGGCTCAATTAATACTTTTAATAATGGGTAATATCATGCATTTCTGCAAAAATGGTACAGCACTTTAAGTCGACGAATAGATATGCAAAAACCTATGGCACTTCGATGAGTTAAGCCACTCTCAGCAGGAAGTCTATATCCACCTCTGGTTATGCAAAGCTTAACCCCTTAAAGACCCCTTCCTTTCCGATTCCAAACCGCGTTTTGTGCAAAAAGCCAGACAGACTCCGCTCCTGTTACACTTCATAAATTCAAAGAATTATGAGCCGTGACCCAGACGGAAGCGCAATGCAATCCAAGTGGCCGAGTGGCCAGTACACAATGAGTCCGAAGGGTGGAGGTCAACAGGTAATAACGGTTGCACGATTGGTTGGCCCCGACAATTTCCGCTGAATTTACAACCAGGGGTAGATGTCGGTGTGGATTACAACCATGCTTTTTATTTTATTACCCCCTGTTTTATGGTCGCGACAATCGATGAAAGCTGGGCATTGATTTTCGCTGATTCCAAGGAAAGTTCAAGAGTTGAAGTTCAAAGCTTCCGCATTCACTTTAATTGAGTTGCCCGGGTCTCATGCATATGCAGGGCTCAATTAAAAGTGCGCCAAGAAAAACCGAGAAAGACAAACACTGGCGCGAAGGAAAACTCCTTGGAGGGGTGGAAAATGTCTGCAAGTGACTCAACTCAAGGAGTCTCCTGTCTGTTGACATTTCGCGGTATGGAAAAAATTAAATTAAAATGCAAATTAGGCATTCCTACCGAGGAGTCTGGCCTGCAGTCTGCGATTCCCCCTTTTGCGTCTCGGGCAAAAGTGACAAATTGTTGTAAACACTGCACAAGTTACGTATTCGCCTCGTGGGACCTCGACTGTCACCTACGAAAAGCGGGGGATCAGGAATGGCATACCTATTGTATACATATTTTAGCACAGCCAAGAGGTCCCGACTTTTTAGCCAAGATGAATGTTTTTATTTCTGCGCCTTTCGCCTGCGTCCTTCCTTCTTTTCTGCGGTGAATTATGCAAAGTAGTTGCGTAATGCTCTTGTTACAATAATTTAATCTTGTAATCTGTTTCTGTTCGACTCCGCAGCAAGTGCCATAAATAATTCAGCTGGCCCGCTGCTGCAAAAGCGGATTTCTCCTTGGAAGGAATCTTTGCATTTTTAATTTCAAGGTAAACAAGCGCAGATAACTTCGCCGCCAGAAACGGAATCCTAATGAGCCTCTCCTCAAGGTGACTTCACTTTGGTTCTTCGGATTGACATTTCAGCGGGAGGCTGAGCAAGTTAATTCAATTTCCGCAAGCTGAAACAAAAATAAAAGAAGAAGGCACAAAGTTTATCCAGGCAACCCCTTTCTTGGTTCTGTATGCTTAAGAAGGGGGCTCTAACGAACCCCATTTGCGGCTGGCTAATTATGCCATACACAGCCTTTGAAGAGCTCTTTAATAGCACAGGTTAATCTTATCGTAAGTTGGGGAAATATTTTTTAAATACATCAAGGGTGCTGCTAAAGTGATAGACTCACTTATGTTATAACGTGCTTAAAAGTATGCAACAAAATATGAACTGAATTCATTCCGAAGAAGTTCTTTTTATAGCATACTTTTAAACACATTTGCTAAAAATTTTCGAGACAATAAATATAATTGGTAATGAGATATTCCTTACTTTAGCTTAATGCATAGGATATTAACCATTTTTCAGCTAATTAGCCGTACTCATCGCTAGATAAGCTCTTAAAGGATTCCACGTCAAGGCAGGGCCATAAATCAGATGTCACAAAATGTAAATCCACCGGCAAAAAGAAAATCGCAGACAATATAAAATTTCAATAACATTCCCGGCGTGTCTTGTCCTTTGGCACAAGGTGCACATGGAGCATCCACATGGTCCCACCCATTTTCAAAGCAATAAGGATACGTTTTTCTGTTATTTTTGGGAGGAAGGAGCCGGTAAACAGGATCCGAGCGGAAGCAATACACGTTGACACGTCGCAGGGATACAAAATGTGGCGCTGTTAGTTCCGCAGTTTCGCCGGAGACAAAGGACAGCGGCGTAATGTAACGGAAACTCTATTGAATTGCGATAAAAATCGCGTTTGCCAGCGAGCACCCTTTGAACCGCCCCGCCCCTTCGTCCTTTTCGTCCTCGGGCTGCAGGAGACACGGGTTTAGCCGTTTTAAAGCATACTTTGCGGCTTGTCAACAGGCGGCAAAATTTATTGCAAATGTACGCCAAAAGAGTTGCACGAAGTTGGAGACGTTTGTGGATCTAGTCGGGTGGTTTTCCTATATAAAAGGTCTTGAAAAGAAACACGACAGACTTTATCTTTACTTAAAGGAGTAATAAATTTATAACAATATCGCATATTAATATATTTTTTAATAAAGGTGTCTAATACATACATTCTAGATGTTTTCATTTTGAGAGAAGTCTCTTGTTTGTTGCATACTTTTAGATACCTTTGTTAAACATTTTAAAATCCAAGGAATTCGGTATTGCACTGACTAATCTATTAATATACGCATGTTGCACAACTTTTTTTTGGATTGTTTTTTGAAATAAACTTAAAACCTAGTAGAAGTGTAAATAAAATTCGTACTTTTCTAGTAATTTTCTTCCTCATTTTGGAATGCTGTTCCTGCTGACAATGTTATCGTTACGGTTATTGATTGAAATTTTTTACACTTTGCTTGTTGCCACGTTTCCTGCCCCTTAACCCACTGTCACACCAAGGGTAGTGACATTCGGTGACGGCGACCAAGGGTTAAGGAAAACGACAGCTGTTGTTCTGGTTTTCAACTCCTTAGGTTTTTGTTCTGATATACGAAAAGAGTGAAAGCCCTAGGCAGGCAGTCATCATCTGGGGCAGGTATTCTTAGACCATTTCCTTTTGGCATCCTTATGGCTGCGTTCTGGCTTACACGCACATCCTGTCAGTTGCAGGACCTTTCAGGACCGAAGGACCATCCACATCACCTACACAATGCGAGCGGAGACGCACAATGGCCACATCAATTGTGCATTTCATTTAACTTGCCACGCCCGTGTGACTTTTAAGTGTTGCCTTCTATGGTACATACCCCTGGAAAACCCCCTGAAAATCCCCCTCTTAACCCCCCTTTGCCGGCTTTCCACGAGTGCTGGACATGACAGCTTCTGCATGAGCAACTCGCTCTCCAAAAGCTGCCCCTATGGCAAACATGTTGCTGCCAAAAGGCCGAAAGCCAAGGCCCGTTGTCTGTAGGTTTTTAGGTGTGTTTAGGTATTATCTTGTACGGGGTGTGATGCGGGGGATGGGGATGGAAGGGTAAAGGGGTGGTGCTGGTGGTGAGCATGTGGCATGTGGAAGGCCCCACCCACAGCCCAACTAAACACCGCCCACAGCAAACTTTGTGTGCGTTTGTGTCATTGTTAAATTTTGCGCTCGAACGATCTGCAACGGATGACATCCGTATGGCAGGCAAGTTACTTTTTGATTTACAGTATGCTACTTTTTACACCCCTTACTTAGGGAGAGTGAGGGTATATTGCTTCTAAAGAGATTTAGAAATTATTAGATTAACAATGAGTTATAAAAACTCATTTAAGGCAGGGATTTCTATACATTGAGCTTGGAATTTCCTTAGAAAATATATTAATAACAGTTACTTGTTGTAAATTGTTTTAATAATGCAAAAAATTATCATAGGAAAAGAAAGAAATCTGTATAATTTTTTAATCAACTATAAAGATGTGTAAAGTTATGCCATAAAAACTGAAAATATTTTGTTGCATACTTTTAGGCTCATATATGAATGAAATAAAAGCACAATGAATTTTCGGGGCCTCCTTATTAATAGATCTTTCTATTTTTTAAAGTTTGGAATAGTTGCGGTGCTCTATCGATTCCCTTCTAAAATCAAACTAACTCTCTAATGGGTATCTCAGTTGTCGCAGAGTTTTCTAAACATCTCTAGCTCGTTGTTCATCAAACGCCTGGCTGCCCCGCCTGACCTCTGACCCCGGACCAGCTTCCTGACCCCGCTGGCCAAGTCACGAATGCCGAACCCCGAAATTTCGTCCTGTCCAAGGTGCAGCAAAGGTTGTCACAAGTCGCCCGCCTGTCGTTTGCTGGTTGTTGGTTGTCGGTTGTTGGCTGTCGTTAGCATTTGGTTTAAATTGCGCAAAATGCGTGTAATTGCTGGAACTGACGATTGAATGAGCCCGTGTATTAGGAGGAGATGCAGACCGAGATGGCAGATGGAAGCCAGTCCGGCGAAGATTTAAAGTTTCTGATTTGATTTGAGGCCAAGCTCTGTCTTCATCTGTATCCCGAGTCCCGAGTCCTGAATCCAGAAACCCCTTCCCCGATCAACCGACTGACTGTAGTAATTATGAGCGCATTGTTGTGCGAAAAATTGAGTTTCAGTTTCAGAGTTCTCGAGTTTGTTTAGCTCTAAACTTGTGCCGCACTACTTGGGATCGAGATTTGTATGGAGATGGGGCTGGTCTGGACCTGGAAGTGGACTCTGGCAGATGTTTCCGTTTCCGCTTTGGGCTGGCAACAAAGTGAAAGTGTCCGGAAGGCCAGAGAAAGCAGAGAGGGGCTAGTGAAACTTAAGCAAATTGATAAACGTATTAAAATGGGTTGCCAGATAAAGAGATGACTCATAACTGGGTGGCTTTCAGAATTTAAGAATTTTTAAATGAAGAGAAAATCTACAAAGATTTATTTTTAAGAAGGACCTAATAATTAGTTTTATCTCCCAATAAAAAATATAATTTAAAACTCATTTTATAAACATATGGCTTGGATCGAAATGTATTTTTTTCTTGTCTTAAGTTTATTTATTTATTTAAAAATTTTTTTTTATTTTTTTCAGAATGGTGTCATACATTTTCCTCTCAATTGTTAACCTTTACCCTGTCACCTTTTCCCCATTTTCATTTTTGTTTCACGCTCAAGTAGGCGCAATTAAAAAACTCCTTTCCCTGCTGCACTTTCCATTTTCGCGTTTCCATTTGCATTTGCAATGCCTGTTATTATGGCTGTTGATAAAAGATTGCACAATGTTTACTCGCACCACCCACAACACCCCCACCCCCTTTAACCCCCCGCATGGCAACATTTTTCGCAATGGGCAATGCAAATTTGCGGCCGATGCGGTAATTGCCGCTCATTATGGTCAGGCAAATGTGGCCATCGCCATCGCCATTTGCCAGTTGGCCGGGAAAACCGGGAATATGGCCCGAACCGGACTGATAAGACAAATGCAGTCCCACCTGCCACGCCCACTTGGCACCATTCCGCCCCCATTGCACTCGCTTTTAATGCAATTTTTACATTTCGCCCTCGCAAAAGAGGAGCTGGACCATAAGTCACTTTAATGGGCTTTCAATGAGGTGTGCCTGTGCCTGTGCCGCGGGAAATGCAAATGCATTAATGGCATTTTAATGTTGAGGTATTTGGGCCTACACGACCCCCAGCCCCCAGGTAAGGGTTAAATTCAGGGCTGGCATTTCGGCAATTTAACCGAAAAACTTTAAATGACCATAAAACAGAGTTTTGGCACAAACTTTAAGCCACAAAAAGGTAGTTGTCGCCCCCGGGAAAATGATAAATTATTTTGAGCAAATGCCGCAGGAATTTTGTGCTTGCCAAGGAGGGAAAAGTTAAGAAGCCAAAAAGTGTGTGTAGAAAATGTTGGGAATCGTTTCCCAAGAGATTTATTGGGGACTCCTTTGGTTAACCGAGGTTCCATGGGAATTTATGCGACTGCGTTTGTCATCTCGCCAGCGAAAGGAATTCCAAGGATTCACACCTCCGAAAAATATGCATATGCCTTGAAAAATTCCAGAACCCCTTGCCTCCGACCCAAACCACATGTCCGATTTAATTTGTTGGAAAATTTAAACAATGGGGCGGCATAGGAATTAATTCCCAGCCACGGAATGAACTTTGACACCTCGTCCAGCAATTTTGCGGTGGACAAACCTTTTTGGGACTTGGCAACTTTTATGCGAATCCCATTTGGTTTTTATTTTTTGTTTTTCGGGTTTAATGAGCCCGGACCGATGTCGACAGCAACATTATTATTCCAAATAAAAGCGCATTATGCTGGATTATCAACTCCGGTCCGGAGTGGAAATAGAGCGGGTCCCATATGGCGAGAAAGGTAGGAAAGGCGAAAACTTAATTTCCAGCTGGCACGCCATGTATGGGCATCCGCATTCCACTGTCCGCAGGATAAAGGATAAAGGACACGGGCCCAGGACACTTGACCATCCAGATACTCCCCCTTTCCCTCGGTGGGTTGGCCCTAATGAATGTGCCGAGTCGTCGTCCTTTTCGTTCCCCCCGCTTTGCAATTAAATGTGAAAATGTTGAAAATAATTTGCATTGCGTCCCTGGCTTATCGCCTCTGCAATTAAGGTAGTTTCTGGCAGGGTTCTATTTACTCTTTTTTGGGGAATTTAATTACTGCAAGGATTTAATTATGTCATCCCCGAAGGAGCTTAGTGCCACACGTCGTCCAAGGGGGATAAAATTAAAAATACAAAAACGGTTCAGAATCTGGCGAATTGTTCAATGAGTCGTGGAGTACTTTTTACTGACGTCAAATTTGCTGGACAAAGCCCAGAAAATCCACACTCAATTTACCTGCATTGTCCTCTGGATGCACTGGGCCTTATCCCCCGATTTTATTGGCCGCGATTTTTGCACTTGAGATGCTTTTTCATATATTTTAAAACAGTAAATGCAAAAAATCGCACGCTGACAATGAGCGGAAATGAATTATGTTTGAGGCTCGACACCTCTTTCCCCGGAATTTTGGGGACCATTTTTGCATTTTCGAACCACCGCTGAGGTGCCCTTACATCCATTGTGCAGCATTGTGCGAGTGCATTTCGCGTTTTCGCGCTGCACAGTCACAGTTTATTGTTGCCACGCGGAGGCAGACAAATAAATCAATGACAGCGCGACTTTATTGTTTCGCTCACAGAAATATTGCCTTTATAATATAAAACAGCGGCCGTGGAGCTCTCCACTCGATCGTGCCCGCCTGATAAATAATAAAATACCTATAGGGAGTATCCCCACGGGAGTGGGGGATCCCATACCATCGCGGGCTCCCTTTATATATATTAAATGGGCTGCGGTCTGGCCATCTATTGACAAATTTTGAATGATGTACGGCAATAAAAATCCATTAATTGTGGCGCGAATGGAGCGGACTGAACCTGATTTACTCATGGGGCTGGAAAAGCTTCAAAAATATTATATAAGCAATAAAAAAGGGTTTAACAAATAAACAGCTTTCCATATCATATCACCTTCATTTGCTACTATACCTCCTTTTAAATTGGTTTATCACTTTAGCAAGAGTTTTCCTTAAACTTTGCTCTACTCCCCAAAATAAAACCAAACCTCAAGCAGCTCTCGTCCTTAATCAAACTAATACGACTCAATTTAAACACCGCTAAATCAACAACTGCCACTCAGGAGAAGTCGGGGAAAATGCGGAGAAAGTGCCGGGAAAACCCTCTGCAAATTCGAGCTCCGAAGATTGAATAAACTGTGAGTAAAATTAAAAGTGCCACAAGGAGGCGGAGGGGGGAACTTTCCTCCGAAGGACCCAGCTCGTACACCTACAGGACCTTCTCCCCTCCCAACATTTCGAACAAGTTCCGTCAGAGTGCGCAACATTTTTACGCTTTTTTGGTTCATTTTCAATGCATTTAACTTGAGTGACTCTTTAATCCTTGTAAGTATCTTAGCGGGCAGAAGAGCCCCTTTTAGGACCCCCTTCTCCCTTCTCCCGCCGCCCCTGGCATCTTTAGCTACAATATTTATTTACCTTGCGCCTTTTGTGCCCACGTGCAGTTTCTTGGTCTCGTCTTCCGTTTTTCCTTCATCTATATTGCCCCAAAACCCCGACTTCCTTTCCCAATTTCGCTGTCGTCGCTCTGCAGCTACGTGTCCTGTGTCCTGAGTCCTTTAGGGGCGTAGAGGAAAGGGGGCGGGGCTGTCTGCCACTTGGCATATTTTAAATACATTTCATGCGCTCCTGAGCTCGCTTTTCTTCTGCTGCTGCTACTGCTGCTTTTCCTTTTCCCGCTCGAGGATATTTACTTCTTGAAAATATGTTTACTCGTGTTGTGCATATTTTAATCGTTTACTTTGCCACAGACTTTTTCGGCACTGCCTTCTTCCCTTTTCCCTGGCCTCTTTTATATGTGTTTTTCCTGTTTGAGTTACGTTTAAGTTAAATAAGCCATGCGAGTCCTTTTCCTGCTCCCACTGACGACTAATTTTAGCCGGAATTTAAGCTTGTGATGGAAATAGAGGAGTTTAATTGTTGGAACTGTGTCTTTTCAAGTTTATATTTAGAAGAACAGTTGATTTTCAAGAACTGAAAAGTCTTAAAAATATAGGAGCAACCTCTATTTACATTACAAATCTGTATCTGCTTTATTATTTATAGTTTATTAAGTATTTCAAATAAATCCCAAATGACTACTCACTTTTTCCTTATAAAAATAAGAGCATTAAAAATAAAACTCCCAACAGGTGTTTATTATTTATCTGTGTGCATTTCCCCCAGTTTTATGGGGTTTTCCTTTTCTGTGGCCTTCTGTGGAAATTTATAATGAATTCTAATGAGCTGCAGAAGATACTCGTATAGTTCTCTTATCCCAGGAGCCTCGAGCCATTCGTTAGCTCACGAGATGCGCTTCGACGCGTTTTACTTAGGTGGAAGGAAGGTATGCTGTTTAGATGGAGAGGAGGTACTTCCTTTAAAGCGGGCAAAGTTTGGCACACAAATAGCCAAAGGCTCCAAGGAGTTGTCTGCCAAAGTTTGCCCTTAAATATGTGGAAAGCAATGAAACGGGGAACAAGATTTAAACAGATCTGAAGGAGGAATTTACATGTGCTGTGCTCCACTGATGTTTATCGAATATTAAAGGTAATTCCCATACTCATATAGCCAAAAGTCTTCACCCCTTTGGCGATTCCCTTTGATTGCTCAGTTTGTCGTGAAACTTTGGGCTCTTCTTCCACTTCAACCCCCTTTACAGCTTTGATTCCCGGGGAACGCCTGCTGAAATTATTTCAATTAAGTTTCTTACAAACCAACCTCTCCTTTCCCAGGGAAATCCCCCGAAAACCCCTCTGAAAACCTTCCGGACGGACTTTCTTTCATTAGTTGCGCTTGTTTTTGTTTCGCCCCGAAAATTTATTGTCAGGTTCGATGGCTGGCAAAGTTTTTATTGCACGCGCCCGGAGTTTTGGCTCTTGTTTGTTGGCTTTTGATTATTCAAATTAAGCTTAATTGTTAAGGTGGCCGGGTTTTATTGAGGGCCGATGGGCCATAAAAGTATTCGGCTATTATGCTCGTTATTGGGCCAGCACTTTGGCTTAGTTTTCGATGGCGAATTGATTCAGAAACTAAGTTTGAGCTCCACTCGCGATTCTGTTTGCAGTTGGAAGCCCCAAAGAGCGGAAGCGTTTCCAGTGCCAAATATTTTTTTGCTTTTGCTTCCAGCATTTTGTGGTGTACCTTTTTGTGACACTCCCCTTTCCGGAGGCCACTCTCAAATAAAGGGGAAAAAACACTATTATTGGTGGGTTTTGAGGACAAAAGGATACCCTTTACTATGCACTTTTTATGGTAGTCCTTGCAGTACCAAAAATCTGTGAAGCGTCGGTCTATACATTTGAGTTCTAATTGCCAGATGATTGCGAATTTTATTACGAGTTTAATAGCATCTGATATTTAATAAATCAAAATCAAAATTAGAATACTAAAGAATTTTTAAGATTTAAGGCAATTGAAAGCAAAAACGATTTCCAAGGCCAGATAATCCAGACATTTATACAAATCTCTTGTTGTTTTCAAATTATTTTGTATACCTTTTTTAAAAAAAAGATATGTTCTCCCTTACCCAAAAATTAAAGGGTATTCCAAAATGCATTCCAAAAACACACACACTGGCTTTCAAAGCTGACCAGCGGGAATGGCGCGAAATTCGTGCATTAAATGGAGTGGACTTCCGGTTGGTGAAAGCTGTGGCATCGAGTGCTGGATCCCCTCCTCCATCGGGGAAATTCCGGGGGGATAGAGATAGAGGGGGAGTCAACTGCAACTGAATTTATGCCCACTGGCCAATAATCCATTTTTAGGGCCATCAACCAAACCGAAATATTGGCTCATCCATTGTTTCCGTGCTAATTGTTTGGGACTACTATTGCCGGCAATTTGCCCGGGAAAATCCCTGTTTTTCCACTCTCCCAGTGCCGCCCACTTTTCTTTTTTCCCTCTTTTTTTTGGGAAACGGGGGGCGGTGGGAAGGTGGATGGATTTGCGGGCACAGCTGCTGCGAAGGCTTGCAATTATTTTGCAAACAATGAAATTGTTGCTGCGTGTGCAAACATAAAATCAAATTGTGTGTAGGTGTGTGCAGCTGTTGCGGCTCGGATACGGATAGAAATGCCGAAAACAGACGGAGACTCAGATACAAAGATACTTGCGAGGTGTCGCATCTGCGGGCGAACATTTGCCTTGATTTGATTTTACCTATTCGGGGGAGTCCGTATCCGCAGTCCATGGATATGCAAATTACTTGTCGGCGGGATGGCAGGTGATGGCTCCATAAAAAGCGTAATCAATATGTCGGACGAGAAGGGAAAAAAGAAGGGAGACGGGGACGGGTGCCACTTACTTGGCAGTTTGGGTAAATGAATTTAAATAAGCCCAGGCAGGCCGGGATTCGCTAACAAAGTGCAAATCGAGCCAAATAAATCACGGCCCGCGACACGGAGCCACAAACTCCGCGATCTGGCTAAATTAATCACGTTGCCATACATCAAAACAAACAGATCATGACAAATGCAGAGCCTAAATCGAGCAGGGACTTTCTTTTCCACTTTCCCCATCCCACTTTCCCGCCCCCCGATCGCAACTGCTTTTTATTCTTCGCCGGCGAAGACACCTCGTTCATTGTCCGCCAGCGAAACTCTTTCGTTTTGATACTCTATGGTGGGAAAGGGACTTTTAGACTTCCTAGGAAAGTCTCACTAATTTTTCTACATTTTTATGTGTATAAAAAACTATCCTTGAAATTGCAGGAGTAGATACTGAACTCAAACCACAAATATTAAAGAGGTCAAATATTTACCTAATTGTTTTTACTGATGTGTATGTTGGTGCTAAGAAACTGGCTCTGTCCTGAGGAAACTAAATCATCGTAAAAAAACGCAGGTCTTAAAAGTCACATTGTCAATATATAATATAAGAGTGTTCCTTTAAATATTGTTAGATCTGCAACAAAAATATATTTTATAATAAAAGTAAATTAAGAATTCAAAAATTAATATCAAGGGACCTAGAAAATTAATTTTTAGAAGATTAAATTAGATTAGAAGATTAATGTAAGCTTAAATTCAATATTTTGATACTTAAGGGCACTTGATATTCGACTTTCCTTCAACATTATCCCTTTTTCTGCTGCTGCTTTAATTAAAATAATTTTTACGTTTGCTGGCTGCGCTTTTCCACGTGAAATTCCACCGCAGAACAAAGAGGGCCCAGACGACATAGCCGCTGTCATGTTCGCTTGTCTAGCAATGTGTTCGCTGGCCAGGTTGTGCATCCAAGAGCAACTCCATTACCATCTCAGCAGCTCACTGTCCCACAATACCATTCCCATTTATTTTCCGAGTCTCCGGCCAATGCCAGCGCATAAATTATGCTTCGTTGTCGTCCGAAGAAGAAGTAGAAGTCGGATCGTCTGAGGTGACAAAAGGTACCCAAGAAACGGGAGACTTGCTGCGGGAAATTTCTTGGCAGGCAGAAAATAGATTTTCCCGACTAACTGACTGACTGCCTGGCTGGTTGGCTTCATTGTCCTAGGCGCAATGGAGTTTTAATTGTCCAACGGGGCGACATAAATTTTGGCTGCGCGATTTAAGATTTTCTAAAACATTTGAAGTCAATCTATCGCAGCCCCTTAATGGTCAGCCAGGTGCCAAAAGAAGGGGCCTCCCAGACAACACCGCAGAACACAAAACACAATTTGTGGACTTGCAGGGGCAAAAAGGCAGAAACCGAAACAGAACTTCTGGCCGAGAGCCAGCAGACAGGAGAACTCTTAAAGTGTAACCAAATCGCTCGGAGAGGGAAATGTTTTGCATTTCAAATTGCATTTTAATCGCATTTCAACCTGAAATGCCATTAGACATAATTCGTTTAGCTGCATTTGTCATTGGCTGTCTGGTTCTATGTGGGCCCTGGCCAAATCATTTCGATATGGGGATTTTCGGTGCTGTTTCGCCTCGTCGGAGGACAATTGACGAACGTCCGCACACGTAAATCAACTTTGGCATTGATTTCCACTGGCTGACTGGACGGCACTGGATGTCCCCGGCTGATTGCGATTGCCATTGCGATTTGAATGCAACTGTCCGGCAGATTATGCAATCACTCCACTCCACTTCGCCCATGTCAAATTCAAATTCGTCCTGCCGTAATTGATTGTGAGCCGTCGCCCCTCCACTGGCATTTAATCAATTTATGCCCGGTGCCCGAATTGGCAGTCGACATTGCGCCGAGTGAGTACTTCTAGTATCGAGTAGATCGATGCCGGTGCACTGCACCCGATGCTCTGCCTTGGCACCTGTCACCACCTCCAATCGGATGATCAGTCTGCACTACCCAAAAAAAAATGTCAATTATAGGGGTGGGAGAAAGAAATACCATGTTGAAGACACAGGGATAACTCGTAGAGATCTTAAAAAATATATTACAGTTGGGGGAGTTAAATATTTAAATCTCTTCATGTTTTGCACATCAATATAAATTTGTTCCTCTTAATAAAATATTACGAAAATTTGGTAAAGCATATATCAAAAGATAGTTAGGGTAAAAATTTAAAGAAATATTTCTATGTTTGAAAGGATTTATTTAAGCCTACATCAAAATTTTTTTTTGATCTTTGAACATTGTCTTAAGATTTTTTACAATACGCTTGGAGATTTATTTGGTATCTGATTAGATATCATTAATTTGCTGTGATAGTATCATATTTTTACTAAGTCCTTTCATATCGTTAATAGTTTTATTTTTATTTTTACAATTAAAGCATACCTTTTTCCCCACAGTGAAGAGCGGGGGCAACGTCTTGTTTTTCGGTGACTTGTTCAGGTATAAATAGACAGCTCACCTTGCCGATGAAGGTGTTGAAAGGCGGGTCCATCGATTGATCGGCCGATCGGTGGCATATCTAGATTTAAATTTAAATCAGCCCGACGCAACTTATCGATTTGCCCGAGCTGACCCTGAGTGAGGCATTTCTTTCTCTAGCGATACATATATTTTTCTAGCTCGAAAAACTCAATTTCCTGCGCGAAGACTGGGGAACCCATCAAATGCTTTACGACGGCAGACCGCAACTTGAAATTTAACACACGTTGCTCGGCCCTGACCCCTTTGGTCCGTCTGTCTGGGCTGTGTTCTGCTACTTTTTCATTTTTCGCATGTAATGTGTGTAATCAAAGTAACAAAATCCAAATCATATTTCCTTCATTGACCACAAAATGTGGGCGGCCAACCCTTTTTCCGCCTGCACAACCCACACATTCATCTTCGGTGCGCATATAAAACATTTTACTAGATTTATACAATCAATGCTCTCTGCCTCGGAACATTTCTTAACCTTGTTAGATGCGATTTTTTACTCTTTTGGCTGTGGGCAAAATTATTGGTCTGCGCATATGTAATCATCTCTGTGGCAAAGAGGAGGTTGTTGGGCCGAGGACACACCATAAAGTGCACACAATCAAATCGAAATTCGTTTTAGGTACAACTCCTTTGAGGCTGTGCGGGATATGTGCGACTGTCTTGGGTTCGGGGCTTGATCCTTTATCATCCTTGATTTCCTGTACAGGACACTGGGACTTCTGGCAGGCTGGATGGGTCTGCGTTTGGCCACTTGATAGTCAGCAGGACTTTTTCGCATATGTCGGCAATTCTTATTTATTGACATTGCGCTTTATTAAAAGGTGTTGGACGGCCAGGCAGAGCAACCCCCTCATAAGATTTTATTAAAGATATTGGGGGTATCTCCAGCAATTTTGTTGTATTTTCTCAATATTAAACCTTAATTTATATAGTAACTAACTTACATGCAAATAACTCAAACAAAAGGTGTGTTTTGGAGTGGGTTACGTGGGTGTAACTAACAAAACTGCCGAGTCAGCTAGGTTGGGGAGCCTGGGGGCCAAAGGTCTGACACCAACACGTCGCTTGGTGGTGGGCGAGAGTTCATTATTAAAAGTTTTTAAAAGCAGATAAGTGCACAGACTGATAGAGATACTCGTATCCCAGCTAGGCAAACACACCCAAGTACACATGCAAAAATAAAGTAACACTTGAAAAAATTATCTAAATTCAAATTGTTAATTAAATAATTTGTTATGGTACTAATAAAACGATTAAATTTGTTTCAATTTGCTGGATTTTTTATTTTATTTACAGGAGAACTACAATTTTACAGCTCATTTATTCCACGAAAAGATAAAGGACCCTTTTCGGCCACCACTAAAGCTCACCATTAAGTTAACGGTTATATACTAAGACAAATGCCTTAAAGTTTATACCTAGTTAATGGCATATTTAACTAATTATAAAATAATAAGTCTCGTTAGCAGTTTCTCGCAGTGCAGTGAAGCGATAACGATGGCCCCTGCTCGGGCGCCACTTCACCTCTAATTGAAACATTAAGTTGCACATCACGTACGCGGTGTCAGACACTAGACGCCAACAACAGAATCCAGGAATCAGGATCGGAATTGGGGAAGGAGCTTCCCTAGGAGTATGCTAAAATGCGGCTGCGGTGGCCTTTGGTTTTACCTTGGTCCTGGAGCAGATGCCCCTCCTTCCTTGCCCCCCTGTTCGACTTTCAGGGACTATCAACCACTCAGCACTTTATTTTTTCCGTGTTGGCATTTTAAAAAGGCATTTAAGCTGAGCTGCGAGGGTTTTTTGTTAAGTGTGCAGAGTGATTATGCCGGAAACTTGTTTGTCTATGATTTTGGAGAGGTTCCCTTGGAGCTGGGCAGGCAGGGTCTGATAAAGATCTGCCGCCGTTCGCGTATCCACTCGGTCATCACTGTTTGGGTGAAAGTTTGGGGTTGAGGGGATTTAATTTAAGGTTAATCACTGGCTCGGTGCTCACCCCATTTAGAGCCCACAATCACGGGACAGGCGGCATGTTTGGTGAGGGGATCCCCATTCCCATCTGAATTCAAGTTATACCAGAAGATGGCAGTTCCAGCCCGGGGATATATGGAATATCCTACGTTTACAAAGACTGTGGCTCCACCCTGTTCAACGTCAGTCAGCTGAAAGGGATGGAAAAATTATAATTTCTATACATCTTCCAAAATCGACTCACATAGAATAGCACTGTGGCAATACGATCTCCCAAAGCGGCACCCTGGCGAGTTTGTTTTCTTGTGTAATTACCAGATGCAAAGTTAAAGTAATCCGAGTGTGTAAGATAGTGCCCACCTATGCCGTAGTTGATCACCTGTAATATAAAAATATAATATTTAATATTTAAAGATATTCCTGATCTTATTACAGGTATACGCTTCACCTGGAGTTCTTCCGAGTCGGTCAAGTCAAAACCAGTCATATCTTGAATCCTCCTAGTAATACGCCTTGTTAGCTTATTATTCTCCTTATTAAACCAATAGGCCTTGGCTGTCCTCCCCCTATTTTTTTTGGTAGGGTAAACAGTGTAGGTTGTGGCGATTTTCATATTTCGAGCTGCCTTGTTAATTAACATTGATATTTCCCGAGCGGAGAGAACTTCGTGGTAGAGCACTACATAAGGATTTAATCCAATTTGCTCTGTTTTTAAAGGTGCTAACCGAAGAAACGCAGTGGTGGTGAAATTGTAGAAGCAGTGCAGTTTAGATGGTTTCTTAATCATGCCCCCGCAACTTAATTTATAAATATCTCTGACTGGAACTTCCTTTTTCTTTGTTTTTTCAGGTATAGGTACTGGTTGCTTTTTTAAAAGGTTCTTTGTTTTCCTTCGAAGTCGCAGAAAAGTAGAATCCTGCGGTTTAATCTTTAGGCCGTTATCCAGCAGAACCAAGGCTTTTGTATAGTGTTCTGAGTAACTGTTTAGATTTTGAATAAATTATATAAAAACAACAACTAACCTTCTTTCAAGTGGGTCTCGGCGAGTAACTTTAGAACCTCGACTTCCTCGACAGTCAGATGCTTTGGGACCACCAAAAATTCCTCCTGGAGACGATTAGGGATCTCCTGAAGCCATTGAACAGCTTCCGCTGATCTATTTTCCTTTGCAAGATGATGGCCCACTGCAAAAATGTCGCCACAACTCATGCTAGAACTTAAATGAGTGTTAGAAAAATTTTGTAATAAAATATTAGTAGTGCTACACACTTATACTGCTTGCCATTGATTTTCCCTTTGATAAAATCGCTGAGGTCAAGGTTGTAGGTTCTTTGAATGCGGACTACTCCAGTGCATGCCTCCCATAGATCCATTTTCGTGGGAAGTTCTTCCAGCCAAGTGTCTATATTTCGCATTTGGGAGACTCCCACAGGTTGTTCCATGAACTTGCGCCATTGAAACCAATCCTGGTGCAGTCGTCGGATGAGTGAAAAACTATTCAGAGGATTGGACAGATAGGATATGGCATCCAGCTTTCCCTTTTCGTTTTCAGAACGCATAAGTGGAATTTGACTAAGAACAGGGGTTTTACAGAAAGTAAATTTTTTTCAGGATAGCCGAAATTCACCTGCGTACAGTCTGTAGCTTCTCCTCTAGGGCCTTCGCATGGTTAACGAGGTTATCAATCAGTTTTCTTTCTAGCTCCAGAAGTGGCACCATTGTCACCAGTGACAGGGAGTGACTCTTCTCTACCGGACTCTTTCCAAGAACCACAGTGCTAAGAATCAGCGTAGCCAAGAGGTATCCTGGTAAACGCCCCCATTCTTTACTCTTTGATGCCATGTATTATCGTTATCACACAAGTATTAGTTTGTAAATTGACATTTATTCTGGCCTACTTCAGATTCAATAAGAACTTAATATGAAATTTTTTTAAAATCTTTTTATTTATTGTTCAAATGATGGTTTTAAGCAGGGCTTAACAAACAACTGGCCCAGTTCGCGAATCCACTCGGTCATAACTGGCAGAAAAGTTGATATTAATATTAAAGTTACCTGAGGATAAGGAAATGAAATAAATTTTACCCCATTTGGAGCCCACAATTACAGGGCAGGCGGCATGTAAAGTCGAAGGATCACCCATTCCATCCGTATGAAGGTTGTACCAGAAGAGGGCGGTGCCAGCTCGAGGATAAATGGTGTATCCTGACTTGGGAAAGACAGTGGCTCCACCCTGTTCAACATCGGATAGCTAAGGATAAGAAAGAATATGACGTTTTTCCTAAAATCTACAATTTCAAACCATTCTCACATAGAACAGAACAGTGCCAATGCGGTCTCCTAGTTTATCGATCGTGCTTTTCTTGGTATAATTGATATTTGTAAGGTTAAAGTAGTCCTTGTGCATGTTATAGTGGCCACCTATGCCATAGTTGATGATCTGTAACTAAATTAGTTTAGTTTCAAAATAGTTTTTACATTTTTTCAAAATCCTACCTGAAACATTTCTGAAGATGTTAAATCCAGACCCGTCATGTCACGTATTCGCCGTGTAATTCGTCTGGTCATATCGTTCGTTTCCTTCCTTACCCAACGAGCTTTAACAGTCCTCATCCGCTTGAAGGCTAATCCTTGGACTTGGAAGACACCACTGACCTTTAATCTAGAAAGAGCCAGTTCCATTAGCTCTTCCGATTCCATTCGGGTAAGCACATCGTGGTAGAGAACCACATAAGGATGCAATCCGACTTCCTCAACCTTGAGTGGAGCAAGTCGAAGAAATTGAGTGTTGTTAAAGTTGTAGAAACAGTGGAGTCTAGTGGAGCCCTCCGTCAAGCCCCTGCAAGCCAGTGTAAATGCCTTTATCATGGGATCTTCAAGCTTTTTGACTTCAACAAGTGTGTTATTCTGGTAGATCTCAATCAGTTTCTTAGTTTTACTCCGGAGTCGCTGGAGATCATCATTGTACGGCTCGTACTTCAGTCCACTTTCCAGCAAAGCCAGTGCTTTTGTATAGTACTCTAGGCGGTATTGATTAGATTTCGTATGGTAGACAAAGAAACCACTAACTTTGTTTTACATGGCATTCCGCAAGTAATTTTATGGCCCTTACATCCTGGGTTGCCTCCTGCAACCATGGAACAGCTTCTGCTTCGGCTTTTCCCTTGGCAAGATAATGACCAATGGCAAAAATATCCGCAGAACTCATGCTTGAACTGAGAAAGTTCGTGAAAAGTATAAATTTTATGAGACATAAAAATCGCATCCTTTAAAATGCTCACTTGTATTGTCTGCCATCGAGTTTACCCTTGATAATATCTTCAACTTTGAGATCATAAGTGATCTGTATGCGGACAATGGCCGCGCAGGCATCTGAAAGGTCTGCTTTTTTGGGAAGATCTTTTCGCCAACCATCAAAGTTTCTCATTTGGACAGTGCCAACTAGCTGATCCATATATCCTCGCCACTTGAACCAATCCTGATGCAATCTTCGGATGAGAGAGAGGCCATTCACGGGGTTCGACAGATAAGACATAGCATCCAGTCGTCCCTTCTCATTCTCTGTCCGCATAACTGGTATGTAACTAAGGATCAAAGCATTGAAGAATACTACATACGATACTTGGAGGAACCCTCACCTACGAAAGACCTGCAACTTCTGCTCCAGTTCATTTGCATAGTCTTCAAGGTTGTCTATTAACTTCGTCTCTAGATCTAGGAGTAGAGGCATAGATGCCACCGATAAGGCGTGGTTTGTTTGTTGTAGACTACTTCCATGAACTAAAGCAAAAGTTCCCAGCAGGGTCAGGATACATCCTAATAATTTCTTCGATTTGCATTCCATTTGGAGCCCTGACTTTTTTATTAAATACAAATGTGTTCAATATATCAAAATTTATTTGTATCAAGATTGTCATTTCTAGATCTACTCAGATGAAACAAATAAAACGTGAATAGAAGTTTTTACTTCTAAAATGATAACCTTGCTTTTCAGTTCCAGAAGGAGAGCCACCGATACCAGCGATAAGGAGTACCCCCTTTGTACCTTGGTCTCGCCATAGACCAGTGAGAGTATAATCATCATAATGAGCTTCCATTTGTTGCTCATTTCAGCACTATTCACCTACACACAAATATGCGAACTTATAAACAAACAAGCTATATTCTTAATATAGTTGTAGAGCCTCTTTTGAATTGAATTGTATTGTCATAAAATTTAAAACTTCTACATTTTATAGGTTGAAGAAAATTTGGGAGTTCAAAAAGAAGGTATACATTATTGAAATCGTCTTAGTTTTTATCACAGATGTTTAACCCTTCAAGAAGTCTTAAAATACCGCAATTTTTGAAGAGCCGAATTCGTTATCTTATAATTATAATGCAAACAAAGTGTCAAATTAGGGCTGATTGAAATGCGATATGTGGCAGGTATTTCCACTAGTTGATTATGATGAATGGTTTTGGGTGAAAACACCTCTAATCATTCCGACTAGGAATGTTGAGAGACTTGACTGCAAATTGTTCTTATCGCTGGAAAATTGGGTATTATTGACAGCATGATCGATTTTGACTTGACTTTATTGAGTTTCATAGTGGTCGTAAGCTATCACTTCTTTAAAAATAGAACTTGAGAATCACAATCGCTTTTTGAGACAAGGTCTGCGGAATAGCTGTTCGCGCTCTCGAATCCATTTGTTGCACACTGAGATAGAATATATATTTTAACATCGAATTATTTAAAAATGTAAGAATAGTTACCCCATTTGGATCCTACTATAACGGGACAGGCGGCATGAAGAGTTTGAGTGTTGGGTACACCATCGTCCTTGAGATTGTACCACATTATAACCGATCCGCGTTGGGGGAAGATGGCCTTTTGAATGTTTGGAAACACGGTGGCTCCACCCTGTTCCACATCCGTTAGCTTGGAAGGCAAAATAAACAATTTTAGTATATGTTTTTCATAATAAAATAATGGTTAATCACAATCAGAGCAGAATAAATTTATTATAAGATCTATGTAATACTTGAGGTTGAGGATTTTAAAAATAATTTAAAAGTAAGAAGTACTTAAAATTACTCACATAAAAAAGTACTGTGGCAATCCGATCGCCACTCATGGCGGTCATATTTGAGTTCTGTGAACGAAAATAAAACAAAGGATGAATAAGATTTTTTCAAGACCATCTAAAGTTACTTACAGTCTGGTTGAAGAAGTCGTAGTGCTTGTCGTAGTGGCCACCCAACCCGTAGTTCATCAACTGCAGCATCTCGGAGCCGTGGAGATTAAACCCGGTCATATCGGTGATCCGGGCGTTAAGTCTAAGCGTGAGGGGGCTAAAGGAGTCGGGGAACCAGGCCACCTTGGAGGTCCTGGTCTTTACCACCTCATTGCGACCGGAGGAGGCCTGGAAGACAGTGGCCCTCTTCAGGCCCGGAGTGGCCATTCCCTGAAGTTCCTCTATTTCTTTGGAGGAGAGCACGTCGTGGTAAAGAACCATATAGGGATCCAGACCCACCAGTTCCATTTTAAGGGGGGCTAGGATCAGGAAGGGCGAGGTGGTGCTGTTATAGCGACAGTGAAGCCTGCCATCCGTCGATGCTGGGAACTGACCTCGGCAGCCCATCTGGTAGGCAGTTGGAGCCTCCGTTCCCTGAACCTGCAATGTTTTCTATTCCCATTTCGGTTATTTTGGCACTATCTCAGTGGTGGACCTTATCGGCCTGCCGACAACTACCTACCTTCAGCAGGGGCGCACTTTTGGTTCCCGTCCTTATCAACGTTTCGATTTCCGACTTCTTCATCAAAAGTTTAATGTCATGTGGCCTATCAGTCAGTGCAATATTGACAACTTTCAGGGCATCCGCGTTCTGGTCTATTTGGAATTGATTATTGTTATTGATACTTATATTGGGATCATAACTTACTCAGTTTTAACAGAGTTTCAGCATAGACCATTTGCACTTCGTTCTTGGAAAGCTCCAGAGGAGCAGGCAGTTTATAAACCTCCATCAAAACAATCGACTGATAGAGCCAGCTAGCTGCTGCAAGGTAGTTTTCCTGGTCGAAGAGAATTTGACCCATGGCATAGGTGTCCAATGCTGTGAAACTCACACTGTATAATGGGTATAGTTTGATTATTTTATTAATCAATATATTAATAACTCTTACGTACTTGTACTGTTTTCCATTGAGAAGTCCATGGGCAATATGTGATACTTTGAGGCCATAGGTATTTTGAATACGATCCAGGGCGGTGACAGCCTCCTCCACATCCGTATTGGTGGGCATGTGTTCCCTCAGTTCTTGAATCTTTTCCACCTGTGGAAGACCGATGGGATCCTCCATATAGAGCTGCCATATCATCCAGTCGCGATTCATGCGACGTATAAGGGAAAATGAATTAAGGGGGTTGGATAGATACTCCTCCGTGGAACTGCGGGCTTTATCATTTTCCAAACGTAGGCTGGTTATGCTTCTAAAAAAGAAAAAAAACAGTATTTTGTTAGAACTTTTAGGTTTAAATTTTTAGTGAGAATTGGAGTTTAGTCCTAATAATCCCACCTTCTCACCGTCTCCAGCTTTTTCTCGAGCTCGACGGCATAGTCCTCCAGGTTATCGATGAGCTGGGCCTCCAGATCGAGCAGCTTCACCATTCCGGCCACCGAGGTGCAGTGGCTCTCTTCGCCTCTCACCTGCCGGATTAGGAGTAGGAGGAGCACCTGGCAGGTGAGCAGCATCACCAGCGAAAGCGGCCACTTGGAGGAGCGCATCGTGGGTTACCTGTCTGGTCGGGGTTCTACTTGGGTCTACGTGCCGGAGCCAACTGTTGAAAGCCAAAAAGCCAAAAGAGTCGAAGTTGGCAAGTTGACATCGGGCCGAGATAAATATTCCCCTTTTTTCGTCTATAGCGATTCTTTCGGGGGCTGATAAGCAGCGCATTGATAGCGGCACGCAGCGATTTAATTAACCCGAGAGTACCGGAACCATAATATCGCGTGGCGCTGCGTGCTCGTGAACTGGAAAGAGCTGCGTCACCAGAAGAACGTGCTCGCAGCTTGCCTAGAGCACTGACCACCGGCAAGAATTGCGAGGTGTCTATGAGGTGTGTAATGGTCAGCGAGGGAATCACCCACTCTTACCCGAAAAATTTTGATAGTGCAAAAAGCTCTGCAAAAGCTCAGTTGAACTACTTTGATATCGTTATCTTTTATGGACAACTATATATTTATATAGATTGGAAATATAATTTATGAGCATTTTGGTATCTGAGTCGACAAGCTTAGTAACATATGCTATTATTATATATAATATTATATTTATATGAGCATCTACTTTATTTTTGAAGACTTAAACTTCATTGACTGACATCTTTAGTGTCAGATACTTGGTTTCGAAAAAAGTACACACAAAAATTAATGTTTCCAATCGGCATGAGTACCAGAGGGACTTATCAAGGACGTCCGCTGTCCTCCCAAAGCACCGACTTTCTGTTTTACCTGCCAGGAGCTCTGCGTCCCGTGCTGTTCCTGTTCTACACCCTGGAAACAGTGTTCAACATGTTTTGCATGGGCTACCACATCTCGGGCTTCCAGGCCGTCAACCTACTTGACCTTGGCCCGGATGGACAGACTATCCACTACTTGTACCTGGTCGTCTTCTACGGTTTCATGGTGCTGACTCCTTTCCAGAGCGTCGCGATCTGCACGGGTCACACGCCCAATGTTCTGTTGGAGATCTACAAGGCCTCGGCGGGCGCGGTGGCCTTCATCCTGATATCCCTGACCACGATGTGGGATGCGGAGCGGCAGTCCTACTTGTTCTTCGCCACGATTGTGGCCCATGACCATGACGAGCATGCCTACTCTGAGTTCCGTGAGGACCTTCCAAATCACCCATTCTTCCAATTCATGAGGGGCCAGTCCATCTCCTCGTTGGCCTGTGGACTTATCTACATGCTCCATGCGGCTATACTGATCGACGTCAAGTTGACCTCGAGGTTCAACGACCACGGTAGGCACGCTCCCATCCCACTTTTTGTCTTGGGACGAGCTTTTCATCAGAAGCTTAATAGCTACCAATGGTTCCGGGAGTTCTGCGAGAGCAACACTATAGATATTTGAAGTTCCACAAATGCAGAGAAAGTGGGCAATAATACAAAGTCTTATTTTTAAATTTTTTATAATGCACTTCGTAAAAAATTTAAAAATAAGATTTTAACAATAAATCGATATATAAAGCTCAAATATATGCATATGTTTTTCATTTGATAACCAAGATGAGCCTTGCGGAAGAATGTAGGCTATCAGCCTTATAGAAGTGATTAAAAAATAATTATAAAACAAGGTTATTTTATCGTCGAGTAATGTTAACTTGATAATGGAAAATGGAATTTTGCCGTATACATATTTCACTTTTGGTTAAATGTCACAGGAAAAAACTTAACATTCGTTTGTTTTTAGTTGGATTACTTCGAAATGTCTGTAAGATCCCTTTTTACATGGGTCCATGCCACTGGCGTCCTAACGGCAGACAGTGTGGTTGGGAACTACCAACCCGAGGCTCTGCGACCCGTTCTGTTCGTATTCTACACCTTGGAAACGGTCTTCAACATGTTCTGCATGGGCTACCACATCTCGGGCTTCATGACCATCGCACTGGACCCGTACACCTGGGACGTGCGGGCGTTCCACTACTTCTACCTGGTGACCTTCTACGTGTTCATGGTGCTGACCCTCTTCCAGAGCGTCAACATCTGCACGGGTCATACGCCCACCGTTTGCATGGAGATCTGGAAGGCCTCGTCGGCGGCCTTCGTCTTCACCCTGATATCCTTGACCTCGATGTGGGATGCGGAGCGGCAGTTCCACATGTTCATCACCCAGAAGGATCCGCATATTCACCATAAAGATGACTATGCCGATCTCGCGGAGGACCCGCCGGTGCACCCGGTCTTCCACTTCCTCCAAGGCCAGTCCATCTCCTCGCTGGCCTGCGGAATGCTCTACCTGCTCCATGCCACCATCATGATCGACGTCAAACTGACCACCGACCTGAACAGGGGTAAGGTGAAGGGCGACTACATGCCCATCCCACTCTTCGTCCTGGGACGGGTCGTCCACGCCAGGCTGAACACCTACCAATGGTTTCGGGACTTTTGCGAGAACGAAACAATATTCCTATAGGTGGATCTTTGGAAACCATTGCCTAAGGAGCCAAACAAATGGCTTACCAAATTCTAGTGTCAGATTTTTTCAGACCCATGAGTTGCGTTCCAAATTTTGTACGTATTTTTACACAGTCTTAATAATGCAAATATGTATCGGTTACGTACTTGTACATAACCTTGTTAATGGAAATATATATTTAAAATAGAGGTCTATTGAGTTTAACACTTGCTGTTGCATACTTTTAAGCACCCTTTTAAATGGTTTCAAAACCCCCCTCTCTCGGGACCTAATTAATTTCGATCTTAAAGAGTACCGTAATGTAAATGGCAATCGGATATCTGGCAGCCGGAGCACTCGACCGTGCATTCTTATGGGTTAATGCTCGCATTGCTGAACAATTGCTATCTGCTTTCCGCCATGAGTGAATCCATTGAAAGGGTTTTTGCGGAAAACCTAAATACCGTTTTGTTTCGGGGAGGGCCCACTTGTTGTGTGCGCCAAGGTAGGGCAAAAAAGGCTTTAAATTTTACACTTTTATGGGCGGCACTGCGGACGGGGTCGGGTCATATGTCCTGCCGTTGATATCGGCTTAACTTTGCCATAAAACTGTCAGCGTCATGCCTTTTGCGGGGTCGGGCTGTTGGACAAATGAAATAAATTTTACAGCCAAATGGACAGGGCAGCCAAACAAAAAGACCGAATGCACGGAGGCCAGAGATTTGTGTGCGTGTAGTTGATATCGTACGGAGTTCGGAAGGCAAATCTAATGCGGACAACAAAAGCACCTGTGACCTGGAAAATGTCCGGTTTGCGTCCGTGACCGTAGACTCCGGTATTCGGGGATTTCGGGCTGGCTTTACGGGTCCGCTGTCAACAGCTGGACGGGCCTTTAAGCCGCTTTTGGGCCACTTTAAGCCAGACATGGCAAATATTTACCCAAGGCATTGCCCCGAGGGTTTCCCCCGGAGAAGGCGGTGGGATGTTCATCAATTAAGTGTCATCAATCATTGGTGGATGGATCAAAATCAGCGACTACAGCGACGGGCAAACATGTCACGGTACAAAATATCGTTTAACCTAAAATGCCAGGAACACAAAACCTATTTACTTCAGTTGGATAAGTAATGTGAAGTTGCGTTCTCGGAAAATCAGAACTTCAAATCATCCCCGACGAACACCTAAACACACAAAAGTTCATTTAATAGGGGGTGTACTCCGAACCACCTTGAAGGGCATATCAATTACAATTGGTGACCCAGTGAAATCCATCGCGTGAATAAAACTCAAAACGCTAGAAACTTGAACAACTTTGGTCCTGCTTTATGGCACTGAGCTCAAATCATGCGGAAATTCAAACACTCGGGTCTTCAGAACGACTTGTGAAACAATGCTCCATTAATGGCGCCCTACGGTCGAGCAATGCCGCCCGCCAATCTTCTCTGAAATCGAAATCAATGTCGGGCGGTTGCAGTTATGATTATTGCAGTTGTCAAAAGTTTTCGGGGGACTGGAGTGGAGGATTGGTGTGGAGGATTGGTGGTCTGGAGGATAATGGGCTGGGCAAACAGAAGGGAAAGGTTTATGCAAATGCCGGCAGGGCTTTTATACACTGGCAAACAGACAGCGATGGCTCGCTAAAAAATGCTTATGACTTGTGTAAACAATTTGGCCAAAGTCCTTGGTCCTTTTGATAGCCTTATACGTGTAGGTATGCCCCGTCCCCTGCGACCCCATTCGCAAAACTCTGCTTACTCCAGTTAGACGACCGAAGGAGTATCTCCAGATCCAGATCTGGTGTGTAAAAATATTTTATGGACTTTGGCATTTTGCTGGGGAAAAGTTACTTTGCCCGATAAGCGAGCATGTGTGTGACTTCCGTTTGTCCTTGCATGTCCTTTCTTCCTCGGCGAGCATCACACACACTCGCATTCGCACACATTTTTATGCATTTTCTTAGCGGCCATTTTTATGCCCGCACACGTTTTCCATTAGACATCAACAGGACTGTCATTTCCCTATTTTCCTCGGCGATTCCTTGTTTGAACTCGGCATGGGTGAAAATCCCAGGGGGTCGGGGTGATTTTGGACAAGCTAACTTGAAACCTGTCACTCCCGGCCTCTAATTGAAAACTGGGTCAATTGCCGGGTAGCACATTAATCAAATTCGGAAGCCCCGCTTCGTTTTGCATTCGTCATTAAAGCAATTATCATGTTGGGACAATTACTCTTTGTTAGGATGGAACTGAACTGCTGGCTTTTCACTGGCAACTTCAAGCTGGGAAACTTCAAACTGCGAATCGGCTGGCTGAAAATTGCGCCAAGGTGGCATTAATCTTCATAAGCGTGACAAGTTCATTAGAATAGCAAACACGGCATTCGTTTCCTACTTACTGTTGCCCCATCCCCGGAAAATGCTACCCCTTGATGGGCTGCTAATTGGGAACGTAAGTCAACTTAAGCTTATGCTGGGCTGACAATTTATCGATAGGTTAATATTGAAAAACTTACTTTAAAAACTCACTTAAATCTAATTTTAGAGGTATCAAAAAAATTCTTAGTGGCTGATTACCCTATACTGCATGGCCCCGTCTTTTATTCAGGTTGTTAAACATTTAAGGAGTATGTAAAAATAAGCCCCTATCCCGTTTGCCTCCCACTAAAACCCCTTATTTTCCTCATTTTCCACCGTGGTTCGCATAATTCCGCGGATATAATTTTTTAGCGAGGCGCTGGAGCGCGACGCGTATAATGCGCATAATTTCTATGCCACGTTGGTCACCCGAAAAGTAAATGTAGACACAGCAAAGTCGTCCGTCCGGAGACGGGGAACCACCGAGGTCGACCTTTGTGCCAGCACCACCCAACCACTGCCCCAACTAAAACAACAACAGCGGAGGATTTTGGCAATGGTTTTCCCGGAACGGTGGGGAAAGTGGCGAGGGGGACTTTGAACTGGGAGCTGTGCCCATGAACAAAAGAGGTACATGCGAAAAATAAAACCTATTACCGGAATCATAATTATCTTTTATGGCCGCGTCTGTCATGACGACATTATGGCGTGGTCTGCTCCTGGTTCCCCATCCTTTCGGCTCATCCCATCACCCTCTCATTCCCTGTACAGAGAAAGAAATATTTGCTAAATATAATGCATGATTTATTAATTAGATCACTAAGCAATGGTTTTCAATAAAAAATATATTCTTATAATGATATATCTGAAGGGGACATCACTGGGGTCTTAAAACCTTTTCTTAAAATACCTAAAAGTATGCTATAAAGATAATGTCGTACTTCATGATTACAAAAATATTGTTGCCTACTTTCAGGCACCTTTGTGAGTGATTTAAAAACCACAGTTATTTCTATGGTACCCTCTCTATATGGTAAAGTAATCTCCAGATATGATTTTCCAGTGCATTGTACTGTATCTTTTTCGCTGCCTCTCTCTCCGCACGTAGCAATAAAAAACCGCGAAATGCGGCCAAGTAGCGGCAGAAAAAAGTAACATAAATTACGAACAAACCCCCAAAGCCCATGGTGGGGTTAAGGGCGCAGGGGGAGGTGTGCGTGTTCGGGGGTCCCACAAATTATGTAGCCGGAATAATATTTTCATTACGGCCAGGAAATAAGTTTCGATTCCCCCTCGCAGACATCTGTCGCCACGTTTGCCTTTGGCCGGCTAAAAACAGGTGTTTCCTAATTTATTGGCTTGGCCTGCAGACATTCATTCCCCATCCCACTGTAATTGCCATCCCACCACTCCGGATTTTACTTGTACCTCCTGCAAAATTATTATTAAAACCGGGAGGGGATGGGCAGAAAACATTGTCTGCGGCTGGCAGACAAATCAAAGTGCCAACATTGCTTGTCATGTGTTTTTTAATTTCTAATATTTCACGCGTCACACGCCCACCCATCGGAAAGTACACCCCATCCAGATCTTCACCACCCAGAGCAATGCTAATGCTCCTGACAGAGGGCTCTGCCATTGTTGTGCACTTTGCTGCAAATTATGCGAGACACGTCGCCCCAGCCGCATTATTCGCATCTGAACAGATCGAAAAAGGGCAGCGCTCTGGAGGTCTGGAGGTGTGCCTGAGGTGCATTTCTCTAAAGGGAGAGGGATAGGGAAAAGAAAAGGGAGCCGGACTCTCCCCCAGGCCAACTGAACTGGACAGCTCTACGTGTGATAATCCTAGCACCGCTAAAGTTTTTTTAGCTAAAGGAATCTCTTTTGAAGAAAACAAAATACCCCTTATAAGAGATTTTATAATAAAAGATCGGAACCTTAACTGTTGAAATTAAGAAAGATTTTGTAGACTACTTTTTTGCTTGTTAGCGGCTTGTATTAATATTTAGGCAGGGTCTATAAAGGTGGACATCAGTAAATTGTTCAACATTGCGTAAATAAAGAGGTATATATATTTAAAAAAAAATTTTAATGTTTACAATGGCTTGAAAATCACATATAGAAGTGTCTAAAAGTATGCTGTAAAATATTACTCTTTCGAAAAGAATCCAATGGACTTTCCAACTTAAAATATTTTGTTGCATACTTTTCGGCATCCTTATAAGTGATTTCAAAATCAAAATTTCTAAAAACAAACTCTATAAAGAGTATTTCCTTATGCCCAACAACCTTTGCTACCCTGCTTATTAAGCATTGAAAATGGAGGTCTGCTGCGGTGGCTGTTCATTTCGCCCAAGGCCAAGTGTGTGGCATTCCCCTTGTTAAAAAGCGCAAAATGCACGTGCTGCCTTTGTGCGAATTGTGCTGTTGTTGTAGTTGTAATTGCTAGCCGCCTGTTGACAGGATACTTCAACTATTGTTTGCCAGGACCCCCGCCTCCTGTTTAATTCAGCATGAAATTGGTTTGTATTATGATTTTGCAGTCGCTCCTCGCCTGTGGCGCTACTTCTGCAGAAACACCTCAGCAAGTGTCGGCGGTGTCTTAAAGCTTTAACAAACACCCGCGAAGCGAATCCAGATCCATAAAAAATATGATTTTCCTATATGGGTATTTACTGGCGGAAAAAGTTCGCTTTGATGCTGCTTTAATTAAAAACTGCGCGCTTCGCGTAACTAGCACTTGATTAATTTTTGGTTGCACGCAAAAGTAAAGCGAAAAAATGCAAAGCAAAACAGAGACACAACCGCAAAAAGCAGCAGGAAAAAAGGATTCAAATTAATTATGTCCATGCTGTGCTCCGGGATGTTCCCGTCCTGGGTTCCTTTCATTCCGGCTTTTTGGAACGGACTCTACGTTATCGTGAGCGTGCTCTGCATACGAGGTGCAGGACATGGATAGCGGTCGAAGGACGGAGGACGCAGGACGAGAGGAACCGAACCCAGGACCCAAATTCAGGATGAGGACATTGCATGCTGTTCGCCGGGAACTGACCGCCATTCATCTGGGTGAACTTTGCAGCTTAGTGGGCGGTTGGCTTTGATATTGAATTTCCGCGAAATGAAATACGGATACTGACCACGGGCAGTACGGCTGTTATAGGGCAGAAATGGGCGTGATCACCGTTTCAGTGTGATTTACGGGGCAGGAGGATTCCATAAACCAAATGGTCAGAGGAGGAGGAACTGAAATCTGATTGAAAGTTGATGAACGATCGAACAAGTTCTGTAAAAAGAGTTAGAGAGATAGTTGTAGATTTAAGTGGTATACAATAACAGTAAATTATGATATCAATCTTTAGGTTAATGGTTCAAGCAGCCAAAATATATATACCCTGTTGTAAAAATATACAACATTTTAACAACAGTAAATTAAGATATAAGCTTCGAGGTTAAAGGTGCAAAAGTCGTTTCCCTCAAGGTTTATCACCTTATCCCTAAGCAAACACGCTTTCAACGTTTGGCACTTAATAAAGTCGCAACATGGGTGAAAATCCTTTCAGATTCCTACTGTTTTCTGCGACCACGTAGTCCTTAAACCTGAGCACACGCACTCGCAGATACCCACTCCCCCTGATAAAAGAGACGCAGATACAAATTCACATACAGATGCAGACTCTTCATTTGGCTTCGTAGACAAAGGACACACAGCTCGTCCCTGCTGCTCAGATATTAAATACAATATTAATAATCTCACATGTGCGGTGGGTGGTGGATTCACTTCGGGAGGTTTTTCGGGTGGGTGTGTCGACAGCAGCCGCCAAGAGCCATCAGTCATCCACTCAGCCACACACACTCGATTTTTACCTTACTCGGGGAGCAAATACTTCTAGACTTTGAGCCGCAGACTGGCGCCAGGCCAAAACAAAGAGCCATCAACAAAAGCGAGATACATATTACCCCCAGTCCTTATAAAATAAAATACCCCATTCTCATTCCATTCCCCCGAAATCCAACCAACAATCGCTAATGTAAATGTTTGTCTGCTATTTGAATTTTAATTACTTTTCGCCGCGCTGGCAGAAACTATTTGATATCCCCGCCGAGCAGAGCCAAAACCGAACTCACCTAAACGTAAACTTTTTAATGGAATTCCTGGCCAGAAGACCAGAAAAACTTTCCACTCCCCAGTCGCTTGTCTCCATTCGGCGGCACTCGAAGGCCAATCGCTGGACCAGGCCCAAAGTCAAAAAGCCAAGATCGTAATGCGCCTTAATTGAAATAAGTCCCCGACCAATTGTTAGACGCGCAGCCACTTAAGTCTGTCCAAGAAAGGTGGAACTTGCACTGGGAAAAATAAAATATAGAAAACAAGAACTATCTATCATGAGAAAATATTTAAAAATTAAATGAAATCTAACCCTCTTCAAGTCTGGAAGGTCAATATCATGTCATATCATATCATGTCATATGATATGACATGATATGTCATATCATGTCATAGATATCATATCATATAATACATAGCTATTTAAATCGTAATGGCCATATAAAATATAAAAGGTCTTAGAACAACTTAAGTAGAACCTTCTGTTAAAAAATTTTATTATCTTTTAAGCAATATCTTAAAGATACTATTGTTCTATTCTTAAGATTCATATCACAGTGTACTGGCTTCCACACTCCCAATTGCACAATCAAGAGTCAGCCTCCGTCTCCTTTTGGGTGGCATAAATTTTGGAATTGTTAGCCTGGGCCACTTGAACGGAAACGACTAATTCCCGTTGCCCAGATTGAGAGGGAGCTATCTCACTCCATCTTGGCCAGATCCTTTGAGACCTCTAGACTGGTCCTGGTGTCTGGCATCTGTTCCACAGACAGGGCCCAGAATCGCGGGATTCCTTGGGCGGCACAAAAATATTCGGCTGGCTCCCGTGACTTGGAAATGCTTTTTATCGGATTGAGACGTGCGGTGTTTCTTTCCACTGCGGTGGAAACTTTGAAGGAAATTCAATCAAAGGTACAAGTTAATCCCGCGTGAGTTCATAAAGTTCACAAGGCAATTTATTTGCCAGGCACCGCAAGTTTTTTGGGCCAGCCGGAAGTTGTACCTTTAAAAAACCAAACAAAGGTATAGAAAAGTTTTCGGAATGCTTGTCAATTTGTTTGGCAGCTTTTAAAGATTTTATTTAGTTAAAAAATATGACTTAAACTTTATGTTTACCGTCTGTTTTCTAAGACGCACTTGAGTCGATCCCAGCATATTGAACTGATTTATCGAAAAGCACGCAAAGGATTTCTTTTTTCTGTGATCTGACTCAAAGCAACGCGGCATAAATCACGCGCCTTTGAGTCTTTTGAAGTCTCTAGATTTTTGGCTGCTGAAAGACAAAAGAGTTAAGGGGATTCTGGAGTGTGCCTCGATTGTGTCTTCAATTAGTGTTAAGAGCTTGTCAAACAAGCAGCCAGATTAAAGGAAAGTCGAGTTTCCCCACCATCCTTAGATTTTCCTCTGCTAACATGCAACTAACCATGGCGAACACGTTTCGATTGTGGGCGTATCAAAAGGGATGGGGTATCCCCAAAATAAAGGACTCTATTCCAATCGATGGCCAATAGCCGTGAGCTCAATTCACCTCCGAAAGGAAAACAAAAACCGGGAGACGAGGGCAAACATCTAATTGCCTGGACAGAGCAAATAGAACAGGGCACTGGGGACTACTTAGGACTTCTCGGGACGGCGATAAAGATGTGAAGGATTAATAGCAAATAAATTGATGTTGAAATGGCGATTACCCAAGAAGGACCAAGGATAAACATTTCATTTTCCAGCTGGCCAATAAATCACTGCGAAAATTTACCTATGAAAAGGACACTGTCAGCTGGAAAAAAATGTATATGCACAAAACAAATTCCCATTCAGACATTATCATATGAATTTCCTTTCTTCAGGATGTCTACCCCCCAAAAAAAAATAAACAACAAAAGCCAAATGTTGCATAAATTCGGCTGCCACTTGATGTGTGTATTACAACAAAAGGTGAGCCAAAACGGGGGATGAGATCCCGAGGGTGGACCAATATTTTGGGGGTGACCAATGCCGGACAATGCAAATCTTGACCGAGGAGCTGAAAGCATTGCTTGCATAAATTTTCATAAATTTCAGGCTTTGATTTATATGGTTTTTTTTGTGACTACCGAGGGAGGACCTGGCTATTGATCTTTGGCAGAGTTTTTTCCAAAGAACCTTTAATCAAAGTTTTCCCCAAAAATCGCTCACTTTTCACATTCGTTTCGGTGAGAGTGCCCAGGCCGAAGCAAAAAGCAGGAATTGTTTGCATGTCCAACAGAAACAATCAAATCGCAATTTACTGGCTCATGGAAAACCGATTTATCGTTGGCGAAGTTAGTCGGTCATAAAACATCCATTAACTTCATGTCAATGTTGCATACGCACACCATATACCCATGCCCCTCCATATATCCTCTGGAATACCGATTCCGATTCCGATTCCTGCCGGACAAGCGTTCATTTGTGGTATTTTCCAGGGGGCGGGGCTTTTCACTTGGGGGCGTTGCAGGCCGCGTTGCCTGGTGCAAATTACTGGGACTCGGAATCGAAATCGGACGAAACTCAACTGTGGCCTCTGCCACTTGTCAGCGTTTTATTGTGGGGAAAGCTTACAGGGTAGCAGCCGTCCTTCAGGCCCCAACCAATTTCTCAAAAATTATAAAATGAAAATAAATCATATTTAAAATCAAGAATCGGAGTATATATAAACTCAACTATATAACATTTAATTAAAATCTCAAAGCTAATTAATATCATACCAAATTTAATTTCATAGAGGTCGAGTTAAGTATTAAAAACTAAGTAATGGTTTCTTTAGATCTGTTAAATATGGTAAACGACCTCATTAAAAGAATATTACATTGATTTAGTCATATGTTCAAAAATTATAAACAAAAGTTATGCTCAACTGTCATTGTTTTTCCATTTACTGTCTCTATTATGCAGGGTACTGGTTAGTCGTATCCCGGATGCTGAGTATATTTTTTCCCGCTCCATCGGGCTCTTGCCCAATGACACGTGATAAGAAATGTCGGACGGTTAGACTTTCAGGGAGGTGTATGTTGTAATTGAGGGCCGAAGGGCCAAAAAACTGTTGCAAAAAACAATTGCACACGTAGGCAAAAGCAATTTGCCAATTGCCGCAAAGGAAATGTCGCCAAATGTATCTTGCACTTTTTTTGGGGCTGTAGAATGGGTTTGGAATTTCTAAGCTTGGCCTGCTGAAAGCCCCATCCATTTCGCCCAAAGAGAGTTAATTGCTGGCGTCTGAAGTGAATACTTCTCGCTGTCATTTGCCATATATAAGGGGCGGAAAACTGGACGGGGGGAGTGGCACTTAATGTGAGCCGCCTTGGCAGAAACTTTTGAATTACCTCAGTTACCCAGGAGTTTCGAAATGGGTTCCAGCGGATGGGGAGTCCTTGGACTGGGGAATTGCTACGGTTACAACATTCGAGCCTTGGCGCCGTTTTCATTTATGCCGTTTCAAGTTGCTCAGCCAAGCATCCGAGTTTTCCGGGGGGTAGGAAAATGTTTGTCTTTCATTTGGCCCGTTCTCCGAATTTTCCCGGCTGGCGGTGTCTGCTTAACAAATTCTCTACGATTATTACCTGCTGTTAAAAATTTCATAATCTCGCAGATAATAATTTAATGCGTCGTTTTAGTGGCCAACATTAAAAAGTTTGCCAAGAAATTCTCCCGCAGATAGGGAAAATTGAAAGGGAGTGGATGGGTGGATATGGTTGGGGTGGCGATGAGGTGACGGAAGAACCTTGTCTGGCTTTTAATATTGTTGTAAGCAGGTAATTCCGTTTCCCCTCTGCGGTTTCTGGCCGATAAGCAGCTGGCCCTGGACTGGCTCCAATTTAAGCTGCAATTCATAAGCCAGGCAATGGTGGGTTAACCTGCCAGGGGGCTAACTAAGTGATCAGCTTAATACCCTTCCCCTTGAGGGAGTTACGTTTGTACAAAATAAGCAGTGTTATATAGTTCTTATAATACCTATGTTAAATAATACACCCCATCTATGTTGGAAATATTTTCTATGAATAACTCATTTATATGTATTTATTGATAGGACATAACAATATTTGTGCATACTAATATTGTAAGTATTATAGCTATTATAAAGTACTTCAAAAGTAAGAAAGTTATAATTTTTTCGAATAGTGCGTAACATTATTAGCTTTCAGATTTTTAAATACACCAGAATGTTAGGTAACTATACCTCAAAGTTTAATAGATTTTGCATATACCTAATTACCATTATTTTTCAATCTATTTAAAGTGAAAAGTACCCTTTTTAAAATCTATTTAGCCAGATCCCACGAAGAGTAACTGAACTTGGCAGAGTTCCCCCAGCCTCCTGGTCTCTTGGTCCCAAATGTGCGAACATTAGCACGGCACATCGAAGTTTATCTATGACCAGGAGGACATCCACCTCCACAGCCACTCCAGCAATCCTTTTTGCCAGGAAGGTATGTGTCCTTGCGCCTGTCTGCCCAGCATGTGAACTTTTCAAAGTTATGCGCATTTCTGCTGACCATTGGCATTTTGCAGCTTTTGTTTTTGCCAGGGAGCAGGGAACAGGAGTTTTCCAGGAGTAGGAAAACCGGGGAAGGGGAGTCCCCGGACAAAGACAAAGGTCGAGGGCGGCAGCTGTTGCCCAACCGTTTTGTCTGCCGGCGCATCCCGGCATCGGTTTTGGGATTAATGCCTCGCCCGCTCCTTTTCCCAGGTCCTTTCCAGGTCCTCTGGCCAGTTTATTGAAAAGGTGACGTTGCAGCAGGAGCAAAACTTTTGCCAAACTTTCCCCGGGTTCGGCTCCTTTTTTTCGCCTGCTGCTGCTGCCGTCGATAATATCGATGCGGAACATATGTGAACATGTCGTTTGACACATTTGTCAGTTGGCTTAAAGTTTGTGGAGCAGATGGGAAATCCAGGGGGCAAAAACCATTCGAGTTAAGCTGCAATTGGTTGGGCATCGGAAGTGGACAAATGTGCGGCGCTTGAAGACTATTATTGGAGCGATTTTGAGGAAAGCAAACAGGTGTACTTGTATGCTAATATTAGTTATGATAGGTGTATCATTACGAAACCCTTTTATATCTATTATAACTATTTTTGGTGGAATTAAAGGATTAGTAATATATTTTTTTGGGATTTTCCTAATGGTTCCTTTACATTATAAAGTCATTTTAAAATGTAGTCTAAATAAATTTTAGTTAAATAATTTTATTCCTTACCATTTTTAATAGTTTATTTTTGAAGCAAGTCCCAAGTTGTTAAGGGTTCCATAGAAAAATTTCATGCTTTGGCTATATAGGTGTCTAAAAGTATGCAGTGAAAAAATATTGTTGCATACTTAGAGACACCTTTGTAAATAATTTGATAGCATAAGTAATTTTTGTTGCATCCTGGATGAAATGCGTTCTTCTTAAAGACTTGCTTTAACCTCAACTATTAACTAAGAGCTGCACACAGCCGACACCAAATTTGCATCCGAGCATTCTCGCATCCTCGCACCCACACTCCGGCGATTCAAGGCCGAATTTTAAGCCACTTCACAGCAAATTAGATGCTTTCAACAGCCTCTCGCAGGCAAGGGGGCGGGAAAGATACAGGAGGGGGCGGGGCCGGCTGTCTGTGTGCTCGCATCTGTTGACAAATGACTGGCAATGTTCAACGGTGTTTGGCAGCACTTGTGCGCCTCATTATGTGGCATTTGGGCTAACCGCTTTAATTAGCCCAGGCCACGCACACACTGAAGGCCGATCACACACAGATACTCACACACATGCACACAGGATGCAGGATGCATTGTCCTGTTCGCCGGCTGACCAACAAAGCCACTTGAGAGGCCTTCGCAGTGGAAATCCTGTTGAGAGCTCCAAACCGTGCACCTCTAATTGAGTCACAAATCAACCAAAATATATTATGCACCGCAAATTGTGCGGTAATTACACGCACACACACACTGCCGGGGGAGGGGTGGTGTAAAAGGGGTGGCGGAACGGAGACAGTCGCTAATTTATGGCGCGCAGTGTAGCATACTTTCCAGCACCTGCACAAGACATCGACTCCAGTGCGACAATGGCGGCGTTAATTTGCCTGCTAATGAGCCACAAAAACAAGCACAGCCAACCGGCTTAATTATGTTAATTTACCCGCGCTGTCATCGGGGCACTGAGAAAAAATATAGGTATTTTTAAAATTGAATGTGTGGGGCTAGATACCGAAAAAAACTTAAGAACCCCGTCTAAAAGTATGCAATTAAAATCAATACATTTTGAATTTAGATTCTAAGGTTATATAAATCTTATAAAATAGCAAAAATTAGGATTATACAATCCATTTCCCAATTAATTACCTATTGAAATTTTCCTCGCTTGGCGGGACAACGCTGCGTATGTGTAATTTGGCTGCCATCAAGTTTTAGTGCTGCACTTTTCCGAATTTTCCCGCTCTCAATCGCCAATTCGTATCAAACGCAATTTTCGCACTGGCGCCAGTCGCAGTCAGGAATTTTCTTTAAAGCACAAATTACTTGGCGAGGGTTGGAAAATGTGGGGAAATGTGGAAAATGGGGTGGAGTACTCGTAGTACTGTGTCAGTTTGTCGCTTCCTATGCTTTCATATTTTGAATACAAATTGCTTTATTTGCGCTGCTGCGCCAATTTCAAAGTAGAGCTCCTTCTTTTCCCCATTTTTAACCACCAACCTCCCTCTGACTTGTCAGATTTGCTCTGCTGGAGTTATAAACAAGTGAGTTTGCCATTTCGTACCTTTTCCACTCTCCACTACTTTTGCAGACTGGTTTTGAATTTTACAGCACGCCGCAGGGAGGTTTTTTATTTTAATATAGGTGTGCTTTGAGTTTTTGGGGACAAAAAACAAATTGCTCCCCAGCGAGCGTTTGTCCTGACAAAGTTATTTGCATGCCATTGTATCTGGTTTTTCCTCACTCCCCCATAATAATTGAATAATATTTGATACTTGACAAATCGCCTGATTCTAATTTGACATGCTGACAGCCATGAGTGAGTGAATCAAGGTAATAGGACACAACATTGTCGGCAAATGAATCCTATTGCTGGCAGAGTTTTATGCGCGGATTAATGTCATCTGACTTTACGATCCCCACCCCCAGTGCAAGCCCCTTCTCTAAGACAACTTTGTTGTGTTCTGGCCATAAAAAACGATGTGGAAATGGGGAAAAGCGACGGCAAACCGCAACCAAATTAGCCCTGGTTTATGGCTTCACATGCAGATCCGCTGCCGTGGAAGTTATGCATTGGAAATTCGCTTTTAATTAGCTGCTGACAAATGCGAGAATCGCAATTCGCATAGGAATATGGGTTAACCGAGACTTTGTAGCTCTGAAACATCCGCCTGGCCTTTATATTTAGCCATCAAATCTTAGGAGATTTGATAAGTTCTGCTTGCTTCTTCTTCTCTTGCTTTCGAAATTAAATATCCTCTAAATACCAAAAAAGTTTAACAATATTTGGATTTAGAAATTCATTTCACCATGACCATACTATTTATGGTATATTACTGTATGCTATTATAGTATTTAAAATATGTTAAAATCCTTTAGTTTCTAACCATTTGAATATTCCTTTGGAATATTGTTTAAGGCTATAAAAAATGTATATGACAATCTTTTTCCGATTTCAATTCAGGTGGCATCCATCCACTTTGAGGAATCCCGAAACAACTTGAACCCATATTGATAAACACTTTTATATATTTTTTGGGTGCGCAAAAAACGAAAACATTTTTATGAGCCGCCGTCTCCGCGGCTGTAGGGGTTGTATAATTTTATGACAAATTAATACAATGGCCCAATGGCCAAAACGTATGCTATATGGTATATATGGTACATATCGAAGGGGAGGGGGCAATTTATGCGGTTATTTATCATTTGCGGCTAATATCGAACGAAACATATTATTATTATTATTATATTTTGCACATTGCGCCTCATAAATGTGTGGAAAATGTTTACGCGGGGCGAAAATGATTCATACAATTACCGAGCGAATGTTAATGTTGTTTTTGGCCGCATAAATATCTAATATCGAATGGAAAACCGAACCCGAGCGGGCCAAAGGTTAACAACATTAAATGGGCCAGGCCGTAAATAAATAAATGATTTAGGGCCAATAACTCATGGCGCAGAGGACCATAAAAAGTGGATCCAAATTATAGTTGGGACATATGTATGAAGGTTAATAGATAGTCCAAAAGCGATGGTCGATGATTCAGTGGAATAACTTAAGAAAATGGCTTCTTACGTTGTTTTGGCCCAATATCGTAAGGGGAAGTGCTGTTCCCATAACAGATTCTGTTTCATCTCTGTTACAAGTTCTCTTGACTGATTCGCCGGATGAGGCCAACAATTTTCTCAGGGCTTTCAGTCGCCAGGCGGCCGTCGAAGCAACCACAGGTTTTTCTATATATATACCGTGCACACGCCGATTTCGAATGGGAATGACACAAAGTATCTGAGTATCTCCGTCATTTGTCGCCACATCGATGGGGAAAGTTTCGCTATTAAATGCTGCCAATTGCTGTGATTCATATGCTGTCAGGGCAACTTTTTATGACAAACGGAAGACACTTGAGCAAAGTTTTGGCCCATAAAAAGTACAACAACTCGACCTGTCTCAGCTGCTGTCTTTGGTTAATGGCAGAGCCTTTGAACTATTGATGAGCCATTTGATACAATTAGCCACCCCCATGTGGAGACAAGTGCTTCCTCTGCTACTTTAATGCCTGAAAGTACCCACCACCACATTTTCTGGTCATTATTTATGTGCTTATTGCGTTGGGTAATACTTGAAAAATAGCCACATTTCGCGCACCTTTTCGCTCTTTTTCCCGTAATGAGTTTTACTCCTTTTTCCCTGCTCGACACTCGATTTTCCCATTCCCGGCACGTTGCCGCATCCATCGACTTGACAGCCGGCCGAATGATTGAACGCGTGTCCATCAAAAAGTGCGTCTAATTGCTTTTTCCCTCTCCCAAAAAAAAACACGGGAAAAAGGAGAAAAAACGGGGTTACATTTCTGGGCAAAGGTAATTTTTTTGGACTGCCATTTGGCTAGCTGTCCTATTTTGTGGATTTTTCGAAATTTCGAACGGGTTCCTATTTTGATTTGTTTGGGGAGGCATTGCCAGTGGGGTAACTTTAAAGGGTTAAGGATGCTTTACAAATTAAGCTTTAATTTAATGAAAAATTGCCAGAGTTTTATAAACATAAATTATGAATTAGGAGAAAGCGGACCATCACTTGGGGTTAAAAAAAAGAATTTGGGTACATGGTAAACTTCAACTCCTTTTTCTTATTATTTCCAAATGTATACTTATCGTGTTATACTTTTTTAATAGCTAGCACTTTTTATTCAAGAATAAAGGTTGTATAAATTTAACTTTGAGGAAAATGTAGAAGGAAACTATTAGAAAAACCTCTTCTGAATTTCTTAAAGGAGAACGATAAAGTAAATATACTTCAAAAAGTAATAGGCTATGTAATAAAGCAGGCAAAATGGCCAATGGTCCCAGCAGCTGCGTTTCATAGGCTCCTTTTCCCTGAGATCCTTCGTCCATTCGCTCCATTTCTTGGGCCTCGTGTGTTAATGTTATGTAAGTAATTTACCTCAACTACAATCTCTGTTTTGTGCGTGTGCAGGGCTTAATTTACTGCCTTTCCCCCCTCAAATTTCCCTCTCGGTGCTAAACACATTTACGTGTTATTCAATTTTGCAAACTAAACGTAAAAATATCGTGTTTCGCCCACTCCGAACCCGAAAAACAAGCCAGAAAAACAACAACAGGAAATAGGCCTGGTGGAAAACTGCGGGGGTGAAGGGGAAAAACACTTTCACTGCGGCAGAAAGTGTGTGTGTGCGTGTGGAAAAGTAAATATCAGGTTAATGGATTTGACGCCGCAGTTTCACTTTCACTTTTCCTGCTGCTCGAGCTCCTTCTACTTTTCCCTTGCAGCATTTTCCACTCAATAAATTTGCTCGGCGGCTGCGGCAACATTTTCCTGCCGATAAGCAATTTTCCCAGCAGCTTGCTTCATTTGTTTCTGCTTAGCACAGCCAGGAAAACACCTTGGATGCCATTGTCTTAAACGCCGAAAATTGCTTAATGTGCCAGGAGAAATGGTTCTGCGCAGGCAGATGGAGGAGGTCATCGATATTAGTTATGGAAATAAAGATAAATGGGGAAAACAGCTTTAAAGTTGGAAAAACTCAATTTAAAAAGGTTTTTACGCACTGCTTTGACTATAACCAGAAGGGTTACTTTTTTACAGCATACTTTTAGGCACCTGAACCAGAGATCTTAAAGCAAATGTGTTTCTGTAATTCTATGATTTTAAAATTAGGTAAGCGAAACATAGTTTTTAAAAGACCCAAATACTTTCATTAAAATTTCAGCATAGCTTACGTATTATTTTTTACTGCATACTTTTAGGCACCTTCACTAGAGATATAAAAATTCGTGTGGTTTCTGTGATTTTAAATAAATAAACCATTACTTTTTATATATTTCCTTCTCAAAAATAATAATCTCATTACAATTTCGCTACTGCTTACTTAATAAATTCAATTGATTTCTGAACTTTATCAGAACCGAGCACATGTGTCTTTCAATTTGCCAAAGCCGTTCCTTCAATTCCTGGCGTCGTAAACTGCGCTTATGTCTGGTCATCACATACCACCCATCAGGAAGGATTCCCATATGCAAAGTGGGAAAGGATAATGGGGCGGGGAAAGGATAAGGGGAGGACAAGGTACAAATCACACGCGATCTCCTTGCGACGAGGATGGGGAAAAGGGGCAGAGGAGTCCGCCAAGTCGCTAAGTCGTTTTAATGGCCAATAAAAGCAAAATGTTGTCACTTTTTTCGAATTTGTATAAATTTTCATTGCCCCGGATAAGCCGTTCTGAGCGCACAGTGCGCTCGCTTTTCTCTCGCTTTCCTGATGCTGAAATACTACGTGCAATTTTCCCCCTCCCCGCCCCCTGGAGGAAAACTCGCAGAAGGGTTGCCCTTTTCCCCGTTTGTTGTTGTTTACGATGTACAAACTCTTATTTTTATTTTTTTTGCAACTTATCGCGTGCAGCAAGTGGGATTTCCCATCTTGGGTGGGAAAATGGCTTCCGACTTTTATGTTTGCCTGGGCTTTGATTTAGTTTCGGCGGGCGAATCAATTTGTTTGCATGCGAATAAATAAATAAAATTCCAGGCGCTGGCACAAATCGCCATCGGAGGCCAATTTGATCGGTTTAAGCAGTTTTTACGACTCTCGCTCGTGGCTAGATTTGTTCGCATTATGTCGCCATGATTATAATTTATTATTATCTATTGGCAGTGTGCTCTATTAGCCGTTTTTTCAATTGCCCCAAACTGAAATCAACCGCTAAGCGGCGGTTCCGCTTAATCCCGCTGCGTACTTTGGGGCTTACAAAAATGGCGGATATTCTACATAATTTGATTTAATTTGATCAATATCAATTTAATTAATTCATCAATTTTAAATGCTGGATATTTACAACAAACAAAATAGAAATGTATGTATAATACACCTGTAATATAATAATTATTTTTAAAATACAGTGACTTTTATCTTGCATATGAGGCAATGAAAAATTATGGCCAGGTTGCCAAAAAAAACAGATGCTTCCTGATGAAATCATGTTCCTATCGTAAAGATTCCTGCCACATCAATTCCACCTTTGTTTAATAAAAGCTTGCTCCCATTTTTTACAATCCAATCAAAAATTTTGCACAGGCCTCAGAGAAAATTGCTGTTTATGCCAATATCCTGAGCATCAATTTCATAGAATTTCACCTTAAGGCATGCACAAAAGAAAGCAAGTTTATGGGATGTCATAAATTGCGGTTCGCCACGACCTGCGACCTTTGCGTTTTCCACATGAGTTTTCCCGCTTTTCCCAATACAAGATGGCAACTTTATGGCTATTTAATGGATCGGCTGAGGGCTGAGGGATTGATAATGACGCTGCTGCATTTGGCTAAAACGAAAGCGAAATTAAGGCAAATTAAATGAGCATTTCTCTGCGCTGCTTTTTGCGTCTCGCCGGCGATTTGGCCGCGTTCCAAAATGATATGCAAAAGTGTTTTTAATTCGCGGCAAGTGTCGCTGGCTGACTGCAATTTATGGAACTCATGAAACGGTCTAGGGGGAATCCCCGCCCCTGCTTAGCCAAAATGCTTAACCGAATTCAGGTTGCGGCCACCCTGGCAGCACTTTTAATTGATTGAACCGACCATGTTCTCGAATCGCATCGCATCGAATCGAATCGAATGCTCTTCGTTATCAATTAATGCGCTGCATTTTATTGTTAAGCACATTAACGCAGTCACGCAAAGTTACCCCGTTTTCCCACCGATTTTCCGGGATAATTGCGCCTGGTCGGAGCGTGTAAATTTTAATCCAATTGTGTGCTGCCCAGCTTTCGCACACACATTCTGCCCTGCATATGTATTTATTTTTCCTAGCAGCTTTTCCGCTCGAATGCATTTGATTGTATTTTCCACTGCCCCCACCTCTGGCCACGCCCCCTTTTCGACTACATGATGCTGTTCATTGCGTTGGCCAACTGAAATTTGTTTTTCGGTTTTCCCGCCGCTCAAAGGTAAAACAAATGTATGAGGTCGATGGTAAATTAAGGAATTTTTGATACCCAGGGCTTATATATCATAAAAAGATACATTATAATGTGAGATATGAACCATATGAAAAAAAATCGACTAACTATAAAACCTAGAAAACAAAACGCAACTCACGTATTTAGAAAATCAAAATATGAAATGATACAAGTTTATTAGATTATTTTTCAAGACTGGCACTTAAGATATTTTTTCTATTGTTCCTAAAGCTACAGTTTTTTGCCGTTTCAATACACCCTTTGCCTCCAAGAAATACCTCGTGAACAGACAGCAAACATTTCTGGTCGATTTTCGGCATTGTAAACTACATAACCACCAGAATTAGATCCATTTTAAAGGATGAGCAATGCTGCATATTCAGACCCCTATATTCCTTAGTTTTATTTAATAAGCTAAACGGGTTCATTAAATTTGCTGACATGACACTGAAACTTCTCCAAGTGGGTGGCCAAGTCATGAAGTCTGAGACGCCCAAGGAAAGTAATAATGTCATATCAATATCCTTATAAGAAGTCACGCACAAGACAACCTTAGTAAAGGGGAAATCCCTTCCTTTCCATCCCCCCTCATTAATAATTCCGCTTAAATGCTCTCTAATAATTTCCGCATAATTCATGACGGCGAACGTGGAACGTTTTATGCGTCACTTGCGATAAGGTCGTCCTTTTGTCGTCGTCACCGCAGATCCTGTCGCTGTTTGCTCCTCACAAATACAAACACCTCTGCCACCTCCGGGGTGTACGTATACCTATATTCATAGCCGATTGATAACCTTAATAAAATGCCTCGCATTATGCCAATCGATTGCACACCATGAATGTGTTTATCCTTTGCTCAGCTCTACGTTCCAGTACTCCACCTTCCTCTCACTCTTCTTCTTGAAGGTCCTAAGGATGTGGGCGGTGGGGGAAGTTTGAGCGGGGGCGTGGCACACATCAAAACCGGCTGTTGCCAACAAAAGGAGGCGATGATGCGAAGCTGTAGGTGTACTGAACAAAAATTATAATAAAATTGGAGCTATGAGTATAGCCTTATATGTAAAATGTTATTTTATAAATAAGTAGGTAATTATAGAGGATTACCTGCCTTAACGTTTTCTATTCTACTAAAACTAAAAGGGTTAAAAACTTGTAATATAATATACATATAAGAAATACAAACCTATTATAATGTCTTAGTATCACAATATTATGAAATATTTTAGAAATTGAAACTAGCTTATGATACTTATTTCTCTGTGTATAAATTCTCCTTGTGACTACCTTGTGGGCTCCCCTATATCCTATATCCTGTACCCCCTCCCCCGATTTTTCCACGCTCATTTACTGCTCCTGGGGAGGGGGTCAAAAGGGGGGAAATGAAAGTAGAGGGGACGGCACGGCAATTGTGCAAAAAGTGCCTATAAAGCACATTCTTTGTTCGGCTCGCAAAGTGCTCAACAAAGCGGGCAGGGAAATAAGGATAACGTGTTACGCAAGCTTAGACCGCGTCTGTGTGGGTGTGTGCGAGTGGGTATAAGCGTGTGTGGCTGAGTGTGCAAGGATAATAATAATAACCTATGAATAGGTAACAACTGTGGGAGAGTTCCAGAGAAAGGTATGTGCCACTGATGCCCTGTAAGGATACTGAACAAATTGTGTAAAAGGATAAGGTCACACTGGTTGGTGGGTTTAATAAAATGTTTATTTAAATACCTTTAATTATATGATTTTCAATATATTCAGGTCTCATTTTATATTTAACTATCATGATTTTTAAATATGGTAGGTATCTATAAAGACAAAAGCATAAATTGTTATAATATTATTCCAAGAATTTTTTAGAACTATATCCCCTTGTTTAATAACAGATATCCTGGGCATAGGGTATAGGCTGCCCTTTATGGAGTGGGTGGTTCATCGTGGTTCAGCCCCAGTCGTTGATTGCACTGTAGGTGGCTCCATCTCCTTCTCCTTCCCCTTGAAACTCAAACTCCAGAGCCTGCCCCTTTTCAGCTCCTGAACCTGCGCTTGATTGTTTAGCTGTTGTGTCTGTGTATCCATCAGATACCCGATTGTTTGCCCAGCCCCATGGTCGTGGATTCGGATGTGGATGTGGCTGTTACCCAGGAAAACTGAGGAGCTGAGGTGCTGCAGTCAGACGCAGACACACCTCATTGATTTTATTGTGCTTTTTTCGCATTGGGGCATTGAAAACGCTCATAAAAATGCCCACACAATGAAAACGATGATGCGGCTGATGGTCCTGGGATTACGATTGGGGAGGGGGCTAACCTGTGGTTTAGCTCTTCAATGGACAATGGCCAGCACACACTTATGGCTCGTCAGAATCCCCCTTCTACTTCGTGTGTATATCTATTCCAGGGCCAAAGAAACCTGATGTCTATTTTAAGTAGTCCCCGAGAATCTTTTGGCTTGCTGCCTGCTCCCATTGGACTTTCCCTAGCTGTTTTTGGAGATAGACTGTCAAAACGTGTACGCTTTGGGGCGATTCTCCTAATGAGCTGGCCGGGCAAATGACTTTTTGTAACTCACACGCGGCTCGAATGAAAATGAAATGAGAAATGCATTTTCGAAATGCCAAAAAAAAGAATGCCGAAACCGACCAAAAAGTTAGCAATTTGCAATTTTCCTGGCCAAATGAGTTTTTGAAGTCTAGACCCGCTAGCTGCAGCTACATTGTTGCCGTGTCTTGTTGCATCCTGCTGGGCCCCCTTTTTGCCCCGCCCCTGGTGTTAATTTGTTAGCACGCTGCACTCGGGGCAGACAGTGATTAATTACACAACAAAAAGCCAGCAAAAAGCCAGAAATAGTCAGGCGAAAACTCAGCAGAACCAACTTTAAAGTTAATTAGTTGCCATGTCCAGAAATAACGCACTTTGGATTTCGAATAGTTTCAATTCCCCAGATGCGTGATTTATTTCTGCACTTTTCCGCCTTCCACTGGGCTGTATTATTTCGGGCCACTCTCACCTGGCGGGCGGGAATAAATTTTAAATTCTGGCCCGACCGCACTTTCCGCATTAAATCATTTCCAGGCCATTTCACAGCCGCCGTTGCCACCGCAATGAAATGGCGCCCAACCACCGAGAGCCACCAAAGTACACCGAAAGAAAAATAGTAAGCCGAGCACTGCATGCTTAAGGAAATAGATTAGTGAGTCAACACATTGTGAATTTTCTTAAAAGCAGATTAACAGCAAAAGCAAGTTAACGTAAAACTCTTGTAGTGGCCTATTTACGAAGCCCCACGTTGGGCGCCATATATGTTTTAGAGCTTAAAAAGAACAATCGGATTACTTTTATTTAATGGAGGTAAGCTACGGCATATCATATTTGATTTCATTTAAAAGATTTCAATATCACACAATTTTCCTTTCCGTGCACACTCATGCAGCATTCAGACATTCATTCATCCATTTGCTCGTTCATTCATTCGTGGCGATCCGCAGGTGAGAGCAGCCACGTGGAATGCCCCACGCCATGGATTTTGGCGCTTGGAATATGCAAAAATTACACAGTCGAGTGCATCAGGTGGTGGAATGGGGCCAGGTCTCTTTCGATGCTGTTTGGATTGGAGTGCAGTCTGGTGGTGGTGCTGCTGCTGGCCACTTCAAATATATCACGCGTGAAGCCTCCTGTCTGCCGCTTGATTGACAAACGTTTTCCCCGCAATTTTCCCCGTTCCCATGCCAGGCAAAAGGTGCATCCGGCGCGTTTAGAAAAGATAAATTTAAGTAATTGTCAATATTTCAAGCGGCGTAATTGCTCTGGACTCGGTCACTCCTGCGGGGAGATGCAGCGAAAAAGAGGACAGCATAGAATAAATCCCATTGCAGAAGTACACTCAAACACTTTCCGCCTTGCCCCACCACTTTTTCCCACTTTTCCAGCTGCGGCTTTATGCAGTTCTATGCCATTTTACACTTGACGTTTTACCAATTTCGGAGTTCTTTTTATTGTTGCACCCTGTAGTGAAGGCAATGGGAGTATGATTTGGAGATAAACAGGTTTTTGATCCCTTAATTTATTTTGCAATATATATTTTCGTAGCTTAGTCCTTATTTGACTTGGAAATGCAATAGAAGTTAAATGTATAACATTATTTAAAAATATTGAAATAAAATTGCTTTCAAAATCGGAAAAGGATTTCTTATTTATTGATCTTACTGCTTAAATGATATATTTTTATTCCACCAACTAGGGTATCTTTTGGTTATAATAACCAACACATGCAATTCAGGGGGTTCGATTTTTTTTGTTGACACTTTTTCTTTTTTGATGCCGGTCTTGATCGTTTTTTCTCAGAGTTTTTTAGCTGCAGTGCAGCAGACAATTTTGTTGCGTGTTAACAACTGCAACAATTTAGGTTTAATTGATGCGAGCTGCAGCAGCAGCAAGTTGAAGTGTCGGACTCGAACTCGAACTCTTTCTGACCCCCGGGGATTCCCATTTCCCTCCCTACATTTTTGGCTTTTGTGCAACTTTTTCAAGCGCTTTTCCGTGAGGTTTTTTGGCCGCTTCCGCTGTGACGAGAGCTGTTAGATAAAAGCTATTTACATGTTGTTATTTATGATTTTGCAGCTAAAATGCTCGGTGAATTATTCGTCCGGTCTCTACTTTTTTATTTATTTGCCACTCGTCGGCTCCTTTGCCAGCTTGTTTACACCTCAAAACCGGGAATAAAATAGAGTTTATGCAGCAACAGCTGGTTATTAAAAAATATAGTTTAAATAGTTCACAGGGATAATTGAGATCAAGGATAAAAAACCTTTTGAAAAAATCCATTGTTATCAAGAAAATATTACCAGGCTTTGGCATTAGTATTTTGAATTTAAATTTATTGATAAACATCTATAAATGTTGTTAATCATTTGAAGTGTTTAATTTGATATAATTTACAATAATTATAAAGTCTTAGTGTGACCATGCTGTGAAAACTTATGACAAATTTAGGTAATTCTAGATCATATCATAAGTTTTTTTTCAAAAAAGCAGTAGCAACTGGTTATTATAAAAATAAGCACAAGTTGAAACAGGGCCACTGACTTTATTGAACACTAATCCATGTATGAGTGTGTTACACTAGGGGATAATGGCCCTTTGAAACCCATCCCCTGAAGTTTCAGTCCCAACTTTATTACTTTCCGCTGACTCACGAGAGTTCTATGGAGAAATGCGGAGAAAGAAAGCGAAACTCATGCAAAGGTTGACTTGATTTATCGCCACTCTCCACATGTGCTTGACTCTTTGCTTCTTTTTGACTTCTTTTTTTATGACCCACGGGGCGTATGATGAATATGTAATGGCAGTGTGTTATCCACTGCGTTGAAACTTTGATTTACTAACTGCGAAATAAATATTAAATTTTCAATTACACAAAAGGCGACTGCAGGGCAACTTTGGCATTGACTTTTTCCGTGCAATTACCTCCGGACCGGGGTGTCCTTCCACTTCGACAGGACAATCAGGAGCCAAGGAAAACAGGACCTGCCACAGGTTCGACTTGCTTGCAGTTTGTCTGGCCATTAAAGGAAATTGTCTGTAAAAATGTGGCCGTATTTCTTTTTGCAAGGTACTTAAAATTAAATTATTGGACACATTAACGTCTTGACTTTGCTGCACCAGCAGTGGCAGACAAGGCCAGACATGGTGGGTGGTTTTCGGGTGGCTGATGTCGATGGTGGGTGAACTAGTGGGTGGTGGTGCAAGTAAATGCCACGTAATGACGTCATTAAAGCTAGTGAAATGTGCTTTTATTATTGTGGCGTTTGTCGACCAGACTCCACAGAAGGAACACTTTCCAATGCCCCCCATCGCACATGCTCATTAATCTTAATAAAGTTAACTGTGCGACAAGTTTATTAAAAGCGATCCAGTGGCGCCAGGGCTCAAGGTGTTTTAAGATTTCTTGGATTTCAAAAGCCAGACGGGCGCCTTGCAAAACCTATGAATCTGGCCAATCATGGTGAGTCGGGATATAGCTAGTTAAACCTGGGAATGGAGGACAACACATGCTCATTAGCATAAGCTAACGAAATGATTAGATATTTCATTAGCCTTCCACCCACTTAACATTTCGCCACCCCAGTGACAATCTCCCCACCTCCAGAATGGCAAATCGAATCAATCAAGAGGCAGAAAAAACAGGTTCGATTATTATGAATGGATGCCTGGAAGGCTATTCCCTATACCATCACTGAGAGAAAAATCAATGATAAGTGTTATAAAATGCATATACAAATCATAAATGGTTTTATATTTAACTTCTTACGCAAAATTGTGGTGATAAAAATATAACTAATTTTGATAAATATTAGGATATTCCTTTCTGAACTGTATTATTTAATTCCACTTTTAAAATATGTCCTTGATTTTTTCAAGTATAGTGTTTCCGAAAAGGAGCTCCTGCTGACAGGCAGCAAATGAGGCGTAAATGGAATTAAATGGCAAATGCAAGCGCGAAAATTGTTGATGTCGCTTATTGGATTACTGCCACTTTACGTGTGTGAGGCCTTCGAACAATGTGCAAATTATTTAGCCAATTTGCGGAATTAGCTAAGCACGCAGTCGGCGAAAAGTGACAAAGAAGTTCGCGGATATCAATCGAGGAATTTCAATAAGAAGAACCCACACCGCGTCCCAGGATTTTTGGTTTCTTCGGTTGAGGCCTTTAAATCATTGGGTACTTCAAGCCTGCCCGCAGCACTCGAGATCCAAACTTTCTCATGCATCCCTGTTTGGGACAGGACACGTCACACACACAGATACACACCCACACACACGCACACCCACACGCCGAAACTAAGCAAAATGTCTGCAACTGTTTATTGTTGATAAATTGCTGCTGAGGAATTAGTGCGACTGCGACGATGATGGAAGACCAGGCCCATCCTGGAAGGCTCTTTTCTGCTCCGGACTCTCCGGCTTTCTACTGGACTGTCCTGGACAGTAGCTCTGCACTAAGAAAAAAAATCAGGTAATTTAGTGCTTAGTTATATAAGACACTAGCATAAAGAACTTTTACATTATAAACACATTCATCAGTGTGACCATTATGTAGAAAATGAATCGTTTTCTTTGAAATGTTCCAGTGCGACCATCATCATCATACATCACTTTTTTGCGAAAAATGTCAAAAATTAAACATTTTCAGGCTAGAATGCCAATCGATTGGAAATTAAACAACGAGCTCAACGAGGTATGACATTCCTCATTCTGACTTATATTTTTGTTATGGCAGCCAAAAAACTGAATTTTTATGGCGAAAAAAAGAGTCCAATTTTTGTCAGAAATACAAAATTCACATTTTTGTCAAAAGTGCGTCATTTTTTTCGGTTTTTTCATCGTAATTTAGCCAAATCCAGGCGTACAGTAAAAAGACCGACTGTTTTGAGCAGCTTTCTTAATATGCTAACAATCCTTATCACTATTAGAAAAATTTATTTTTTGACCAATTTTTCCAAATTTTTTTGACATCACTTTTTTGCGAAAAATGTCAAAAATTAAACATTTTCAGGTTAGAATGCCAATCGATTGGAAATTAAACAACGAGCTCAACGAGGTATGACATTCCTCATTCTGACTTATATTTTTGTTATGGCAGCCAAAAAACTGAATTTTTATGGCGAAAAAAGGGTTCAAATTTTTGTCAAAAATACAAAATGCAGATTTTTGTAAAAAATGCGGCATTTTTTTCAGGTTTTCCATCGTAATTCAGCCAAATCTAGGCGTATAGCAAAAAGACCGACTGTTTTGAGCAACTTGCTAAGTATGCTAACGATCCTCATCACTTTTAGGAAAAATTATTTTTTGAGCAATTTTCTCAATTTTTTCATCACTTTTTTGCGAAAAATGGCAAAAATTAAAATTTTTCAGGTTGGAATGCCAATCGATTGGAAATTAAACAACGAGCTCAACGAGGTATGACACTCCTCATTCTGACTTATATTTTTGTTATGGCAGCCAAAAAACTGAATTTTTATGGCGTAAAAGGGTTCAAATTTTTTTCAAAAATACAACACTCAGATTTTTTTGTCAAAAATGCGACATTTATTTTCGGTTTTTCCATCGTAGTTCAGCCAAATCAAGGCGTACAGCAAAAAGACCGAATGTTTTGAGCAGCTTGCTTGGTGTCATAATTAGGTGTTGTGTATACAAAATTATATAAAAATCAATACCATTAATTTTCTCACAGTGTTGAGCTCAGCTTTTGCCACCAGCTACACCTCACACTCGCCAAAGAGTTTTTAGAAAATGCAAATTTCGCATACTCCCCGAAATAGAGGGGTAACTGGAACTGGAGATGGGGAACCGGAGGCCCGCAAATCTTTATGCCTGCTGGACTGCAGAGTGACACATGTCGGCAGCATAGAATCCGGAATCAGAGCGCTTTACTTTTTCTGAGCGATGGTCAGAGAGCCACAGATACGTAATATCCACACAGGCCGGCCTCAGACCCCCTGATCTCATAATAAAGTTAGCTATGCGGCCCCAGGGAAAGTTTTCGGTTTGTTTTGGCATTTATTTAGTTTTAGTTTAGTTTTCGGAGTGGAATGATATGCAAATTTGAGTAACTGCAAAATGCAATTGAGGTGCCTGCATAATAATCGAGTTGGCCACATCCTTGGTGCTGCTTTCCCCAGAGAAAGAGTCCTTAAAGTGGCTTTAAGCCTGGACGCTTGTGCCCACTTAACCTTAAGTGATCAGGTATTAACTGGGGCCAACTTCCCTCAATAAATCCCGGGGCCAGCAAATCGTCAAGGGCATAAATCTTGCACTGTCCACTTTTGTCACTGACCGGAAATGTCCAATAAATTGTAATTTTTCCCTAAGCTTTTCCCTGTCTTTCCTGCGAATTTCTGTGTGTGGGTTGCAGCTCAATCATCGTTTAATATTTATGTGCTGTTCGATTGTGAAGTTTATTGGATTTGTTGCTCTTGTCGGTCTGGACCTCTGGACTTCTGGACCTCCGATAATTGCAGCGTTTGTCCTGAGGAAGTTGCAGGTGTGTGCCCGGAATTTATTGAGGCTCCTGTTTTGGGTGGGCGGTGGAAAGGAGTCGATTTCTGCTCAATTGGCCTGTTTAGTTGTTATTTATGGGCTTGCTTATGGGATCTATTTGGGGTTCAGGGGATGAAGTTGCAGATAATTGCCTGGTTATTGGGTGACATTTGTTTAGTGAGTGTTTTTTCTACGCCAATAACGAAATTGCGAACTCAGCTGGGCTCTAAATAATTCTTTGTGATCTATGAACTCAATGTTATTTACAAAAACCTTTTGGGTCTGCAAAACAATAGATTAAGAACCCGAAGGTGTACTTCGAAATACTTTATTCGATAATTTATGTTATTTGTAAGGAAAGTTTGGGAGTTCTTATTGAAATTGAATATAAAACAGATATGAAGCATCATAATAATCGGTTCTCAACAGCATGAAATTATCTCTTCTTTTGTAAAATGCCCTTTTCAAAATGAAATCAAAGGCGAATTATAAACAATAATGGATATAATGAAGCTATTCTTGATTTGATGGGTTTGCCAGTGGATTGATTGTACCTTCATTAGGCGGCAAGTGCTGCGGATTGCCTGCATATGTTGCAGATCCTTTATGGGGATTTTTTGGGGAATGGGCTCTGAAAGCGGCCCACAAACGTGTCACATCAAACGGAATTGATTAAAATCTAAAATGAAATAGTGCTCGGTCTTATTGTCGTTCGGACGGATCTGGGATGTGGATTTGGATTTTCGGTTTCGGTTTTTGTTATTGTCGCCGCAGCACGTACTCAACGATTGCCCCTAAAAGTATGCACACACCCACTCGGATGCGAATCCTTTTGTGCGGCAGAGGGGGTGGCAATTCAAATTTCAATCAAATGCGACCAATACTAATACTCGTACCTTTTGGCACACATGCTGACCACAAAGTATTGTATCATTTGCCGAAGCTCGGGGACATCTATCCTCCCATTCCCCTTTCCATTCCCAATCCCCGTAATAACCCCTTCGATCCTTCGAAATCAAATCAAAGGCCAGGGCAGAAAGGGTGCAACTATTGCCAGAATCAGATAAAATTTTCATTACCTTATGGCCGCACATTATCGGCATGCGGCCATCGTCTCCTTGGCCCAGGACTCCGGATTCTGGTTCGGACTTGGAGACTATTTCGGTTCGGTTCGCCAGGACACAATGTGCTGCTGATGACGTCGAGTGCTCCTGCAGTCCCTGCTGCTGTTGCTGTTGTTGTTGATGATGCTTATTGTGTGAGCCATAAAAAACAAGCGGAAAAAAATCAAGCATGGGAGATTATAGGCAGACTGGCGACTCTACTGATACCTTATTTTCAGAAACAGTCATACAACATATTTTACTGGATGTTTTCTTTCGAAACTTAAAAATGAATTGGTTTCTTTGCATAAGTATAGGTAGAAACCTATCCGAATTCAAAATACCATACCACAAAAAATTTACTCCTATCTTTTCCTAATTTTTATACCTTTACCACCTTTATTATTGATCCTAAGAACATTGTGAATTGCATTATTGAAATAATGTTTTTAAAATGAATATATCTTTGATTTTGTCTATATTTCCCTGGTCCGGTAAGTAAACCACCCCTTCTGCGACCAGTACAGGGTATCAAAAACTCAGAGAAATGAAAAAAAAGAGAGGTGGACCGACAGCGGCGACTTTTTATACAACAAACGACAAACGGAAAGTGTCCAACAGGAAATAAACAGGCGACGGCGACTCGGACTTGGTTTTGGATTTGGATCTGAACACGGATACGGCTCCATCTCCATCTTCCAGTTCCAGTCCCGGTCCCATTCTAGGTCCCCCTACCATCTTCATCTGCTGAAAAAGAAGACCGACACGGATTCGAATTCGGACAAATCCCAGCGTGCAGCGGCGAGAATAAAAAGGGTAATAATTTTATCTAGCATTCAGATCAGACACACGTCTGTCCAGCAATACAGTCCCTTGTCCTTTGTCCCAGACTCTTATATTCCCTTTTTTTTTGGTCAGCTTCGGTGGCTACTTGAAACTTTTGTCAACAGCCACTTGCAATTTTGCATGAGCCAGCTTATGAATAAGCGAACTCCTTCGAGTGTCCTTTCCCCCAGATATTTCCTATAGATTTTCCCTGGATTTTCGCAGTTCGTTCACCGCCCGGTATTCAATTACAAGTACCTTAGGCAGCGGTAAGCTTCGGTGACAAACTGTGGCCACTAAGTGGAAGGACCTTCGCCAAGGACTCTACAACTATTTCCGCTGCTGAACGTGAACCAATCTATCAACATAATTGATGGCTTCGATTAGTCACAAGGCGTTCGGTTTTCGGGTGAAATGGGAACGAAGAGTTATAGAGAGCTCAGTGAACAAATCGGCGATTAATTAAATATTTACTCGGCTGGCTCAGCGAGCCAATTAATCTGGCACGGCAATCGGGATACGAATCTCTGTATCCTTGGGAATTATGTATATCTTTGTGTAGGACTAATGAACTGATGCGGCGGCGATAGATGGAAAACTTTAAAGGGTTTTCCCTGGCCCGCGGCGCTTTTCCAGCTTTTTGCCCGCCATTTGTCATGCATCTCGTGTTCAACTGCACGGAAAAAGAAATCTCTCGACAACCAAGGAGTTTTCCTTTCGGGCCGGGCGAAGAAGAAGGCCTCTCCTTCCAAGGATGTAATTTATAATTTTCGCAAGGAGCAAAGGGGGCGGGAAATGGGTGTCGGCAAAGTGCGTTGCTCATCATCTGGCCAACCCCCTTGCACTCCGCCCCGCAACAGGGGGCCATAAACGCACCAGGGGCAATGGCGGCGTCGCATAATTCCGCCATAACACCATAACATTTTGGCCAGGACGACACTGCCACCTTGGAACTAAAGCTGCAATGCCGTCAGGCACTGAGAAAAAAAAAGGGATCTAGTTTTACAAAAATAATTTCACTGAAAATTATACCTTCGTTTTAGTAATTTAACTAAAATATTTTGTCCCTAATAAATATGCCGCAATCAAAAGCTGGAAAAGTATGAAGTGATCTTTTATAACACTTGATTTTATTAAAAATTATTTAATTATTTACTTATTAAAGAATATTTAGAATAGAAATCTCTAAAATGTTGAACCATTTATAATGGTGTCTAAAAGTATGCAGCACTCTTTCCCTAGAAAGACATATCGTTGCATACTTTTGGGCACACACATGAATCTTCCAAGGAAAGTAGAAGTAAAATTCTAAAAATATCAATAATATATTTACCAGCTTAATAGCTTTATCATATTTCTTAATAATAATATAGGGTAAGCTTTCAGTGTAGTCCCAGACACATCCGTAGTCATTGCCATTGTCGTAGTCGCTGTCGTCTCGTCCGTGTACCTTGGTGTCATAAAAGGAAGCAGACCAACAACTGCAGTAGTAGGAAAAGTGGGGGAATATCGGAGTTGGGGTCCTGAGTTAGTTTCCATGTATCGCTGCCCTGTTGGCTGCCTGACAAAATGTAAAAATGTGGAAATGTCCTGCTGCTCGCTCGCCCGAGTTCAAAGTCAATTGTAATTTTTATGGCAAAGTGCTACGCAATATGAATTACATCGACCATACACTTTCGAATATCTGGGGTAGCATTCGCCGGTCGTCAGGTGGAAGTTCGCAGTTCAAATAGGAAGCTACATCTCCTGCAGAGTGTTTTCCAGTCGAGTATTCGGGTTTCCTTGTAACATTCGACTTTCTTGGCCCATAAAAATGACAATTGTAATGTGTGCGAATTTATTGGGCAAACAATAGATTGCAAGGAAGACAAAAACGGTGGAGAAATATATTTTTCCTGGCTGTCCTATCCACTGTCACTCTTAATTATAACCCCTTGGTTCGGCCTATCTCCCCCAGCAGGCAGAAAATTGAATTAAAAACCTTCTTTTCACGTACTTTTCTTAAATGAACGGAAAATCTGGGCTTAAAACTAGCTGAAAAAGGTGGAAAATGCGATAGAACCCCTAAGAGGAATCCTTTCAAAAATCATGAGCGAGTTAATCCTTTTAAATGGCTTAAAGCCCGAAAAATGGCTGAAAAATATTTAAAAGTAATGAGAAATCCGTGCCTTCATTATTTTGATGGCTGATTCAACCTGACGATTCCAACGGACCCCTTATCAGCCCATTCCCGCCCATCTGCAGATGGAGCTTTCTGCCTTTTTTTGGGTTTTTTTGGTTTTGAGTTTTCCTCAAGAGCTTTTCTCGGACAACACGTTGTTTTCATTGCTCATTAGCGGCGACAGCGCGAGTTTAATTAGCAGTGACGCGGCGTCTGAGTTTCGCAGGAAAAGGAAACCCTTTGAGAAGGGTTCGGCTAAATTGCTTCCGGCAGTTACCAACCCCCATATCGTCCAAATTCACAACAACACCTAGGCCGTAAGAAGATTTGAGCAACACTTTGATTCAATGAGCGGCCAAAGGTCGAAAGTTGGACTTTAAGTTGGTAGAGTCTTTGCTGGAGTGAGGATTTCCTCCTCCAGAGGGTTGGTTGCTCCAACTAATTGCCTTTTCGACATGCATTTAATCTCTATTAGAGCGGAGTGATAGAAAACTTTGCCAGCATGGTGAGGACCCACATGTGGAGCGGTCTTCATAAATTATTAAGGGGTTCGGGCGGGGGATGCGATTGTCCGGCCCTCACTTTTGGCATTTAAAACAAATTGTTGTTCGACGCTAGTTCGATTATTTGACCCCCAATGGGGTGGCAGAAGAAAGCAGGGAAAGTTTTCCTGTCTGTCGATGTGTTGATAATGATGGAAGTCATCACATGTGGAGGGGTTTCCCCTGTTTTTTCTGGGGAAGGTGTGAGCATGCTTCTTACATATCAATAACATTTTAGGTAAGGCCCCCTGGCAATCTTCCCTGCAGCTGTGTCGACTGCTGATGACCTTTTAATTGAAGATACAGCTTTTGCGGGGAGCACTCTTATTTCCCATTTTTCTGGGTACTGTAATTTGTATCTCTGGTATTTGCAGCCATGCACACAAAAATGCAAATAAACGCGACCACTCGGCATTCAATAACTTGCCTTCTTCAGTTGCGAAATCAAATTTTACGACGAGCCACGGAAATCCCTTAATAAACATCCGAAATCTTTGCCAGAGTAGCGAATTCCAGGGAAAGCTCCAACCCCCAGTCAACCGTTAATTAAACCCTTTTTGGCTGCTGGAAATCTGTGGGCAAAGTTTTTCCATTAAAGGAAAACCCAGCCAAGGCAGCCGCAGGCAGCGAAATCAAAAAGTAAAAATTTATGAAGCGTTTAATTGAATTAATTAAAAGCAATAATACCTTGAAATAATTGCGCCTAATAGAAAAACTTTGCCACCGATTGCCAGTTGAAGTGCAGAGATACAGATACAGAAAGCAGCTAGAGATACAGAAACAGATGGTTTGGATCTTGGGCTTCGCTGCTGCTTTTGGGCGACTTTTGACTGACAGAGTTATGCGACAAATCCTGGGCCAACAGCCAAGAGCCAACAACCAACAGCCGCACCAGCCATAAGTCAAAATTATCAACAAGATGGCCCAACCAGGAGCAGGACCAAATCAGGACCAGACCAGAAGCACCAGGACCTCCAGCCACTCGGCCTGTCACGCACGTAGGCCACGCAACATTGCGAAAAATATGTCTTTGATGTCATAAATCAATTACGAGTGGGATTGCCGCCACGTTGCCAGCAAGTTTTTGAGCCCAGGACCGCCAGGATACGCCAGGATTTGCGCCTTCATGGCAAGCAACTTGTTAGAGGTGACTCTCCTCTGGAGAGACTCTCCCTTCCTCCGCCTGGAGGTTTAAGTCTCGAGTTTAAAACGTGACTAAATTGAGGCAACGAAGAGTTCTGCGACTGCCAGGCTACCAAATTAAGTGGAGCAAATGAAGCGCATGAATTCCGTCAACTGTTTTGGACACCCACCTCTAATAACACACTTGAAGTGGGTACTTGAAAAAAACCAGTAAAATTTTTAGGTTCTTAAATATATCTTTATTTCTTTTTAATTTAGCTTTTATTTAATTGAAATAGCTAACACTCTAGATTAATTTTGACATATTAACTTAATAAATGGGAAACTTTATAGCACAATTTCTAAGATCTTGATTATTTCTAACATTCTAAGTAAAGAATTATTAAAACCTAAAAAACATAGTTTATTCATTCAAAAATGTCTAAAAGTATGCAATGAAAAAACGAACGGAATTATACCAACGAACTTTTTCATTCAAAATTTAATGGAGCATACTTTTAGATACCTCTGCATTTAAAATTTAATGTTGCATGCTTTTAGATACCTTTTCAAACATTTGAAAATTCTTTTTTCTGATGGTATTTAATATTGAATGAATATTTTCAAAACATTTCTCTATGTGCATTTCACCTTGCCTACCTCCGCTCCCCTGAGCCTTTTGTTCCGTAATTATGTCGCACACATGGCCGCCGAAGGAGCAGGGAGATTCATCACCTCGAGTCCTGCCGAGTGCTAAATGTCAACGTGACATGTGTGAGGGGAACAGGGAATGGGATCCGCAGGAGGCCTGTGTTAGTTTATCAAACATAATTAAGAAGTTCTCCGAGGGGAAGGATGGGCCAGAGAGAATAAACAGAAGTTTAATTATTTTGCAAGTTGCTGCGGGGCAAAAGCGATTGAGCCAAGGGCTCACCTTTTGACTTATGATGTATTGCGTGCTGTACGACAGCTGACAGATGACAGCTCACCTCCTGACAAATAGAGAGGGACTCGGAAAGGATTCCGCAACTCTTAAAGCTGCTGTGCCCAGGAAACTTTCTTAAAGAGAGCCCCGGCCCCCACTAATTACTAAAAGTTGAGAAACAAGTTTTCCAGTACATTTGCATAAATCAAACAATTAGTCACGCCGTCTATAAAGAGTAATTCGAATGCCGGAGTGGTCCCAACTATTCCCAGCCCAAAAACTACTAGTGTCCACTGCCAGGACTCTTCTTATTTTGGTCCTTAATGTGTCCCCGCGGTGTTGTTTGAATGTTTGAGCCTCGTCTTACAAGGTTTCCGGCTGCAAGGAGTCCTGGGGAAGGTGTCCTGCCGGATTCCTCCTCTAATTTATGCGACATTTGCTAGTTTCCCGTTTTGGCATAATAACTTCTAATTCACCTAACCCGACTTTCGACCCTTTTCGGGCTGCTCGTGCGAAGTCAAAGTCGAGGCGGAAGCCTCAACCACTCAGCACTCGGAGAAGCACTAATTTATGGTTTTGGGCATTGAAATTTATGGACAAAAAGCCGAACAAAAATACAAAATACTCGTATTTGTTTCAAAATATAACGGCAGGCCCAAGGTGACAGCCACTGAAAAAGTTCTGGTGGCTAAGTTTGGGGCGAAGTTGAAATGCTCTATAAGAAAAATGTACTTTTACTATTATCTTGTGCTGCAAAATATATTTTATTTTAGTAAAAATACTAAATGCAATACACATTTCTTCTTGTATCATCCGAAAAAGAAGGAACAAAGAAGCATCTTTAAAGTCAAAGATGAATGGCATTTAAAAATAACTTTTATCGGACTCTTTAAGGTGTTCCAAATAAGTTATATCAATCTCGAACAGATTCCAATTCATGCTAATTAAACTGGATTTTTTCCACCTCTGATTAATCACAAAGTTCAGTAACCTTTTCTTATATCGAGGGTATCGAGAACAAATGCGGAACTTGTCGAATAAATTACATAAGCCGCTCAGTATCTTTTGCTTCTCGGATTCTTTGTGGCTCTCTGGAAAGTTCGCTGCACTGTCGACTCACTATATATAGTATATATGTTTATCCCCTCGCCCTCTTCGAATGGCCCACCTCTTCGTCTTATAAAATTGTGCAACGTTTTGTGTGACTCTTTCTAAAACGGAAAACTCGTTTACAAGCCTCCAAAAGAATCAGACTTTGTTAGCCGTGCTTTAATTTAGCACTTTTTATTAGCAAGTATAAGCGTCACACCTGGTTCTTCCATCTGCACTTTGAGAAAAGTAAAGAAAATTGGGATTTTTTTTAAATGATGGGTTCAACATTATTGTAGAGTAGTATGAGGGTTTGTAAGTGTAGTTGCTCCTATGATACAATTATTCCTTATTCAAAAAATGATATATATGATATATTAAATGCTATTTTTCTAAGACAAACTTTTTTCTAATATTTTTTTATGTTTGCCAATTTTTTTTCTGTGTTGGGTACTGGCTTCTTACCATATATTCTCGATTCTGTCCGCTTTCGCCCGCCCATCGTATTTGGTAATCAGCGGCAGAGGCAGCAACAATGCGACGGCCAAGTTCAGTGGCCTCCAAGTGTGTTGAAACTGTTTTGGCCAGCTTTTTATGATTGGGATATGATTTGTGTTCTTATGTGTCTGGCCACTTGATTGGTTAGAAAAAAAACTGGGTTAAGCGTGGTCAGGTAGATCCAGAGATCCAAAGATTGCCAAATTTCTGAGCTCTATGAAGCTGTGAGGCAATCTACATCCCGTTTTCAAGCGGTTTAGGGAAACAATTTCCACACACAGTAAAAACTACAATAAGTACAAGAAAATGCAATTAACCGGCCAGAAAATCAAATGTCAATCACGTAGTTTGTTGCTGTTCAAAAAAACCTGTTGTTGGCTCTCTAACATTTCAATGACTTTGAACTTTTGTTTGCGATGGTTTTTGTGAGCTGTTTTTTTGTGTAGCATTTACATATTGATTGTTGGCTTGACCCATTTGTTTCGGGCCCTCGAGAGCGGCCCACGCCACTTCCACTTTCGTTGGCTTTCTTTGTGATCGGGGCTTGATCAAATATAAAGCCTCTCTTCTGGAGACCCCCCTCTTGGGGATCTCCAAAGTTTTCCTAACCAGTTTGAAGCTTCGTTCTCGCCGGTTCTCGGCCTCTGGCTTTCATAAAAAGTCTTTGGCCAACTTTCTTGGGCTTCATTCGCGCTCGTCGTCACCATGAAAGCGGTTCTCTGCGCGATTTTCGTCACTTTGCTGGTCACCTTTGGCCAGTGTCTGCCCACCACCCAGTTGGAGGATGAGGGTCAGAGCCAGGGATCCTTTGCCGGCAGGGTTTCCCAGCTGATTGCCCTGCAGCTGCTCAAGTTCAACAAGGACATCGATGCCAACCAGGTGCACTCCCCTCTGGGAGTGGCCTCCATCCTGGCCGTTCTGGCGGAGGCCTCCGAGGGCGATACCTACTCGGAGTTCCAGCAGGTCTTCGGCTATCCCAAGGACCGAACCCAGCTGAGAGAGGTCTACAAGAGGGTCCTGGGAAGCTACCAGAACAGAGATGCCGCCGTCGCCCTGCCCTCCTTCCAAACCTGGCTGTACGTCTACAGGAACAACAGTGCCAGGGAGGAGTTCAAGGATCTGCTCGAGAAGAACTACTATGTGGATGTGAAGGATATCAGCAGGCAGGATTACGATTGGAACGAGCCCAATACCTCGTTGCAACTCTCCGAGGAAAAGGACAATGTGGATTCAACCGAGGGAAGCACCGAACAGAGTAACAGCAAGGATGTCATTGGATTCGAGACCCTGAAGAGAATCAACCTGGACGACGATGACATCCCTGCCGTTCCAGCTGATGGCTATGGCCAGGAAATCATCGATAAAGAGGCCTCCAAGTTTGATCGCGACATCGACGACAAACAGTATGTGGAAAAACCAGTTGCCCAGGCTGAAGCAGAGTTGCTGCAAAAAGAACAGGCCACCACCACAGAATCGGAGTTGGAGTCCCAGCCCGAGGAAACCACCACCTTGGCTGTGGAAAAACAGGAAAAACCAGACATGGCAGCCGAGGAAAACCCAGCCGAGAAGCTGCAGAACAAGCGCAGCGACCAGGAGGAGAGCCAGATCAAGAACCTGGAGGAGAACGAGACGGTGCAGGAGGCGGAGAAGCTGGCCAAGATCAACGCAGCTCCCGCGGTGACCGCCGGTGAACCCGAGAAGGTGCGCCTGCCCCTCCAGAAGCTGGAAAATGCCGTCAAGTCGGCGGCCAAGGATGGTGCCGATGAAATTATGCTCGCCCTGGAGTCGCACTTGGCCTCTGTCAGTCGGGTGAGTTGAGTTCTTTATACAGATAATACTCTATTTTAAAATGTAAAATAGAAAAAGATTTTAAAATATCATTATTAGAACCAGAAAAAATTAATTTTAATTTAATGATGCGATGATTTAAAGTATATGCGAAAGCCTCTGAAAACTAGGAACCATAAATTTATCCAATAATAATATATTGGAATTTTCAAAAATTATAATATAGACTTCTTTGATAGACGAGTTTGTTTAGAGTCTTAGAAGTCAAAGAGCCAATGACAATATTTTTTAATAATATAAAATATGATAGAATGTTAAAAGTAAATCAAATTTTGGAACTGCAATTATTTAACTAAAAAATTAATTATTCCTCTCCAAATACTTATCTATTCTAAATATAATCCTATTTTATGCTTAGGTCTATGGTGCCCGCAGTTTGTTCCGGCAGGACGACATCGCCTCCGCCTTGAGTGCCAACTCCATCACGGGTCGCTCTGTGGGATCCAAGTCCAAGATGCTGCTCTTCAACGGACTCTACTACCGCGGCAGCTGGGCGACTCCCTTCTTCCAGCTGAGGGATGGCAGCGATGAGTTCTTCTTCATGACCAACGAGGATGCCATGAAGGCGCCCATGATGCACGCCCGCGGCAAGTTCCAGGTGGCCGATCTTCCCCAGGTCAAGGCTCGAGTCCTGAGTCTGCCCTACGAGACATCACGCTACGCCCTGTGCATTGTATTGCCCGATGAAACAGAGGGATTGAGCGATGTGATAGCCCAGCTGCAGACCAGTGACTTCCAGCTGGCCAGGAAGCAGTTCCAGGAGAAGGAGCTGCATGTCTCACTGCCCAAGTTCCAGGTGGAGGAGACCTCCCGTTCAGAGGCGATGCTCAAGCAGATGGGTCTGAAGAAGGTCTTTTCGAGAACCGAGGCTCAGCTGGGTCTTCTCTCCGAGGATCCCGACGTCCATGTGGATGAGATAGTACAGTTTGTGAATGTCCGCGTGGACGAGGGAGGCAGTAGTGCCAACTCCCTGTCGGCTGCCAATACACAGGCCAGATCTCCAACTACCAGTGTGGAATCCACTGTACTCCCTGTTCCCGAGCCCGAACCTGAACAGCCAGGCGTGGAACGCTTCGAAATCAACCGTCCTTTTGCCTACTTTATTGTGGACTTCCAGGAGCAGTTCGTCCTGGCCTCTGGCAAAGTCTACACGCCCGAGTTCAAGGAGGATCTGCCCTCGGTTTCCGTCGAAGTGGAACTGGAGCAGTCTTAGTCTGCTTAGCCTTAGTATCTCATAAGTTTCGTAACGAATTTTCACCGATCCATGCAATAAACATGCACAATTCATTATCCTAAAAGATAGAAAACAAAACTTTCCCAGAGCAATCAAAACAGCAATTAATTCACTTACAGATGAGCAGCAGCAACCCCCGGGATTCAGGATTCAGAATACAGGATTCCAGTATTCAATCGTCCATCCATAATGTGAAATGTATCTGAGCACGGGGCATCGCTAATTTTCGAAATTTGTCATCGGGTGACGAGTTATCCTCGCGATTCCCAGGGCACTCGGGCATGAAGCGCATCCGAGCCACGTGTCCTGCGAACTGCTCGCCGGAACGAAAGCTGACAGGACTCTTCAAGTGGTCAATGGGCTGCAATTAAAATTCTCATTAGAATGCATGATGTCTTACTATCTGATTCGCAGTCTGGCCAGGAAGTGCGAGCCCCCTGTTTCCTGCGAAAAGAAAACCACCGAAAACGCATGCGAAAAGCAAAACACAACACGGAGAAAATGTGTCTGGAAGTCTGTGAAGGTCTGAAACCCAGAAGCTCTGAAGCCATAGAAGATGTATATACTCTGCTACATGGGAGGGGGATATCTGGGAGTCTGGAGCTGAACTGAAAGTGGCGCCGGCCTGGCGGGCGCCAAAAAGCAGAGGTAAAAACAGGAGTAAATGCGTGCCATGATTACAGCGATGACGACTTCCACCCCGAAGGAAAGGCAAGGAAAGCCGGGCGACTCTGGGGGAAAACTGCGACGGAGACGATGATGTTTCATCTTTTCCACATGAAAACTCACGTAACGAAAATTATGATAATCATAACTTTTCCCCCACACACCCCCAGCCCCCGAGATCCTTTGTTTTGTTAGCCGGACAAAGGACCCTTGGAAAGGTAGACCTTGGACCATAGAACATGGCGTCTAGTTTTTCTGCCGTCTGGCCATTGCTCTATTTTTATTAAGTCTTTGCATATAAATCAATGTGGCCCGATATGCAGAAGAGCAGAAAAAGGTATAAAAGATTTATGGTTCTTGCTCCCCAGCTCGTTTAAATATTGTTTAACATAATTTCGTGCAAAAGTTTCCCGATGAAGGCGAACTCTTTCAGCGAAAGCTACACCCACTTGGAGATAAATAAACAAAGTGGCCATAAATCCATCCATCCACTTGCAACAGCGACAAACGCACAAGATTTATGGCACTGCCTCCAGTCTAATTACAAGTCAAGTTTGTCGAATTGAAAATTGGGGCTGCCCAGAAATCGGGAAAAATAACGCAACAAGTGTGGGAAAGCCAGCTGTTTTCCCGGAAAATTTCAAGGGGAATAGCATACCCCTCTAAATTCAGAGCTGTTGACATCACACATGTGAGCAGCAGCTGTCGCATATCGAAAAAGAAAAACGGGGGGATCTAGAATCGAGTGTTTAGCTAATGCTGTCGAGAATTTACAGAATCAAAGGGTCTATCACTATCACAAGTCAAACAAAATTCAGAAATCCGCGAAGGCTTCCTCATGTCGCATGGTTTTGGCCTTGGGCCGTGGCTTATCGGAGACCTTATCGAAGTTGGATATGTCCTCCGGATTGCTGATGTTGGGCACATAGGGGGCATTCACTGTTTGGTTGAGCAGGGGGATCCACTCCACATCCTTGAACCACTCGTGCTCCTTTATGTCCCGATTGCCATTGATTAGGTTGCCAAAACTGTAGAGAAAAGATATTGAACTTCAGTCTTATATCTTAATTAATATACCCACCGCTTGGAGAGATCCACCTGCAGCAAGTGATCCACCAAGTGTCTCAAAGCCCCACTAAAATAACTGGGCATCTTATAGTCCGCCTCGCATATCTTGTTGTACATGCTCATCACATCTCGATTGTGGGCGGAAAACGGGGAGTGACCCGCAACGAACTCAAATACCAAGACCCCAAAAGCCCACCAGTCCACGCTGGTTCCATAGGGTTTCGATTGGATGATCTCCGGTGGCAAGTACTCCGGAGTTCCACATAAGGTCATGGTACGGGTCTCAACTTTCTGTAAGGCTAATCAACTTGGAGATACTTCTTGGTTATAAAAAGTTACGATACAAAACCTTAGCAAATCCAAAATCGGTTACTTTCAAGTACCCATTCTTATCCATCATTATGTTCTCGGGTTTCAGATCTCTGTAGAGCAGACTGCAATGATGCATGTATTCCAGAGCCAGGAAAACCTGGGCGGCATAGAAACGAGCCTGCTTTTCAGTGAACTTTCGCACTCTAAAATAAATTTATATATTATAGATCAGTTCTTAGACCTCACTATAGATCACTTACTTTCTGTGATAGGTGAAGAGCTCTCCGCCGCCAATAAGAGGAAGTACGAGATACAGACTGTCGAAATCCTTGTAGGAGGCTATTAGATTGACCGTATTCGGGAACGTCATCGATCGCAGGACGTTCTTCTCGCTCATCACGTGGCTGACCTGTTTGGTCTTGACGATTTGATCCTTGCTCAGCTGCTTGGAGGCATAGTACACCCCGGATTCCTTCTCCCTCACCAACTGCACCTTGCCAAAGGATCCCGAACCCAGGGTGGCCTTTACATCGTAGTCATCCAATCCCGTGCTGGGCGATGGCACGTTGACTGCGAACTTCTTATTGAAATCCTCGCGCAACTTGTCCAGGATGAGGATGTAGTCCACCTTGGGACTGAAGTGCATCTGCGCTTGATCGGGCTGCGGTCCCATTGTGACAATTATTAGCTATTTTGGCCCTCAGTGATCGCTTTAATAAACTATACTGGAATTTCGAATTTTCTTTCTAGGACATTATCAAAAGATAGGTTTAAAAATGACTTAAGGCACTAGGGCTACGTATTTATTAATTATTTATTAGAATTTGTAAATGTCATGCCACTAGGATTCTTAAATCACAAAAAGTAAGGCGACCAAAAGTCTACTTTCTAAAAAAAAACATATTGTTGCATACTTTTAGACACCTAAACAGATATTTACACCCAGAATGATTCGTTTTTCTCAATAAATTTTATTTTAAAAATCCAATCCCGCAAACAACCCATTAACTTACATATCAAGTAAAACCTTAAGAAAACGACGATTATTACCAACAAATTGACATTTAAAAATTCGCAAACAAGTCGGGATGCCGATTTATTCGGGACTTCAAGCGATCCTTGAACTCGAAGTTCTCGAAGTTGGACAGATCCTCGGCGCCGGAAATGGTCGGCAGATAGGGAGCGACGACCTCCTGGTTGAGGATGCCGAACCACTCAACGCCCTGGAACCACGGATGGTTCTTCACATCGACGGCGCCCTCGTTCGAGTTTCCTAAACTGAGAAGGGTTGGCATAAGCGGCTCCTTTGGGAAGAGCACTCCACTCACCGCTTTGAGGTGTCCACCTGCATGAGGCTCTCGACCAGGTTCTTCAGCTGGGCCGTGAAGTAGCTGGGCATCTTGTAGTCGCAGACGCAGATCTTGGAGTACATCAGAATGACATCGCGATTGTGGATGGCGAAGGGGGATCGCCCGGCCACAAACTCGTACACCAGGATGCCGAAGGCCCACCAGTCCACGGATTTGTTGTACGGCCGGAGCTGCACGATTTCGGGGGCCAAATATTCCGGGGTTCCACATAGCGTCGAAGTGCGGCCATCAACGCGCTGCATGAATTGAAAGGTATACAGAAGTTCTGCCTGCACATACAGTGTACAACCCACCTTTGTGAAACCGAAGTCCGTGAGTTTTATATAGCCCTTCCCGTCGAGCAGGATGTTCTCCGGCTTGAGATCCCGGTACATTAGGTTCATCTTGTGCATATATTCCAAAGCAAGGGCCACCTGGGCGGCATAGAACCGGGCATGCTTCTCGTTGAACTTGCGAACCCTTCAATATGGGGGATACCCATCTGCGATCAGATGGAATGAGGACTCCCCAGAACACAGATACTCACCTGCGGTGGTAGCTGAACAGCTCGCCGCCGTTTACCAGGGGCAGGATGAGGTAGAGGTAGTCGAAGCACTTCGTAGAGTCCACCAGGTAGATGAGGAACGGGAATCGGGCGGCGTGCAGCACGTGCTTCTCGTTGTGCACGTGGGCCACCTGCTTGAGCCGCACCAGATCCTCCTTGCTCATCATCTTGGCGGCGTAGTAGTTCTTGCCACCCTTTTCCTTGACCAGCATCTGGGGGTTCAATACTATAGTGGTTAGAAATACCCAAGGTTAGGAAGTTCCGTATACCACAGTGCCGAAACTTCCGTTGCCGAGGACCGCCCGCGTTATGTAGTTCTCCAGATTGGTGTACGGCGACTGGATCTGGTGGTTCCATCGCTCGTCGAACTCGTGACTCATGTTGTCCAAAGTGGTGTTGTAGTCTTCCTTGGAGTTGAAGGTGTACTGCGTATTGTGCTGGCTCATAACAGCAGTCCACTATCCGGCCAATCGCGCATCTTACGGCGCCTTTGCGAATGCCTTCCGTTGCGGAGCTGAATTAGCGAAGGGATTTTAAATGGCCGGTCTATTCGGTAATGGGCGCTTGATACACTTGGAATTTGGATTCTCATCACTTTCACACAATAATCAGATAGTCAGTGACATCTGGGACAAAGCTATAATAGAAACGAAGGCTGAAGAGGACTTCTTTCGATTGGTCATGGAGGAAAACTTTATAAAAGGTGAGTCAATTGAAAGTTTGCATCTAATAAACCTCACTTCTGTTTAGGTGGATCTGATGTTCTTAAATCTAACTAATGATAGAGCGTTCTAATTAAATACTCTTTAAGTAATAGCACTACTTATTTCCAATGGAGCAGTTCAACATCAGGTGAATAAACTTCAAGAAATCCCAGAAATGCGTGACTCAAGTCAAGGACCTCTTCTTTCAATTAGCCGACAGAGCCTTTCTCCAAGGTATGACAAATTTACCTCCATCCCCTCCCAGGACGACTGAGAAATGGCAATTTCCTGCGACTGTGACTGAGTCCACACACATGTGTGCTCCAGAGTCCGACTTCTCGACATGTCCTGAAAGCTCGTCCTGTTTCACTGGCTGCCTCCTGGCCGCAAAAGTAAGAAAAATTGCAAAACGTCCGCTTGATAAATGATGCTAACCAAGATTACATAAGTTGGTAATTTTCTAGTACATTTATTTCCACATGTCAGGCCAGTCGAGTTGGGAACTCCAGACCGCATCTTCATGTTGATGGACATGTGAGTGGGTACCAGGGAATCTGGGTATCTGATATCCCTGAGATGGGATAGTGGTAGGCTTAGCAGAACCGGATGCCAAAATTGTTGCAGGCTTTTAAGGTAACTGTCGACCGAATGGAACCAAAACGAACCGTTTATTGGCCATTTCGGGCCAGTCTGTTGTCATTGTGCCACCTAAATTGACAATTAATCATTATCTTTCGGCCGGGTCGGCATTCAGATTGGCAGATTGGGTCAGCTTTGGTTTAGTGTATAGAGGGCTCTCGAGCCATGTGAAAATGGGTTTCTAAATATGCCTTTGGTCTGGCCTAATGCCCTGGCATTTATCCTCGGAAAGCGAGGAACTTCATTATTGATTAGCTGGCAAAGGAGGGTTTTTTCGGGTCTCAACTGACTCATCTGCTTGGGCCACAAATAATTTAGCTTTTAATTCGCTTAAAATAAAACAAATAGTCACGTACTTGGAAACTTTCACTTGCACTGCAAACGGGAGTCGTGCAAAAACTAAACAATTTCACTTAGCCAATGTATACTCGAAATCCCGGCTCATTTAACTTAGAGCCTCGCCGCCAGATAAACTCCAGTTGGCTAAGATATGTTAACGACGGCCATAAATAAGCGGATAATATCTGGAAGGCCTAGAATCCTCCTTATAAGATACATATATGTGTGCTAAGCGGGCCAAGAGCAGATTAAGTCGTACGCACACGTTTCTCGGCCGTTTCTTTGGGCCACAGCCATATAGAACATATATGGCAAAACCCATGGCTGTAGCCACACTTAAAATTCATTTGTTGTCTTGAAGGACTCAATCCCCAGCGTTATGCAAAGTAATTGACGCCTCGATGAACTGTTGACACACATGGCATTTGTCTTAGGCCACCCGGCTAATATTTGGCTTAGTTATCAGAGGCCATTTTTTGGGCTTAAGTAGGTGAATGTCCCCGGACCAAATTCAATTATGCTGAAAGGTTTCGGGACCGCCGGAAAAGCAGCTGCCGGGGGACTGGCCTCAGCCATTAGCGCTAATCTCCGCACAATCGGGAATAAATCAAGGCATGCTCTACACTCGCTGCCCGGAAAATGCATTCGGTGCTCGGTATTCGCTTTTCCATTCATTCACAGTTCAGCGGGCAGCAACAATGTACTAACTTCCGGATGGGAGTCCCAAATTCTGAATCCCCGCGAAAAACCTTCCACCTCACCGTACGACGTGGATTCAGATTCGGATTCGGATGCGGATTCAGAAGGTGTAACTAATCCGCTGGCCATGTGACTTTTGTCATGCGCCGATGTCAAACGCTACCTATATGTACGGGCGAAAAACGACAATCGACACACGACAGCCGATGAACCCTTGCCAATCCGATGGCAATGGTTTTCCACTCGATTCCACCCTGAACACACGGCCGAGCGGCCTTCCA